>NC_062213.1:4397668-5605882 GCF_902686445.1 Sciurus carolinensis
CTGAACGTGCATCCTTCCCTGGAGAGCCTGGCCCCAGTGCCTGCTCCGGCTGGCATTTCCCAGGGGAGACTGCCTTTCAGAATGTTCTTTGTTTTCTGTTTAGAACAGCCACTCATCCATCTCAGTCTTGTCTGAAAAATCGCCAGGCTCCCTCATGCCTTGCTCCTCTGCAGGAAGAGGGTGCAGCCCTAGGTCAGGAAGGGAAGTTCACCTCCCCATATTGTACTGGGCCTTGGAATTCGCTCGTGTGCTGCTGCAGCTTGCAGACTATTCTGTGTCCGTGCTTTGCCAGTGTGGTGGGCTGGTCCAGACCAGGCCACTCCTGCACCTGCTGTGCCAGCCTGGCCAAGGTGCTTCCTCCCTGAGCCCCCACCTTCCTCAAGGAGATGGCCTATGGCTGAAGACCCAGGGACAATGGACATCCAAAGCCCAGTGCAGTGCCATGAACCGGATAGAAGCCCAGTGAATGGCAGTCTCCACGTCTTCACCTCCAACTCCAGTCGCTCCCCTGCTGTGCAGCCGGAGCAAGGTGTTAACTTCTCCAAGTCTCAGTTTCCTCACCCATAAATGAGGACATGGTGACTTTTGTTTCGAGGGTCGCTACAAGGATGAGTTTGGGACCTGGCTCCTGAGTGCCCTGGATGTGCAGTGCAGCAGTGCTGTTCTTTCTGAGTTAGAACAGAACGAGGATGGGCACCTGCTCAGTAATGGCACCCAGGCTCATCCCGGGAGCCCAAGCCCTCCATCTGGCTCCAGAGAGACCTGGGTAGGCTCTTCTGAGTGGGGGCAGCAGCAGCAGCCTTGGCATTGGAACCCTAAGACTCACCAGCTGTGGCTAGGAGCCATCTCCACACTCACTTGACTGGTGGGTGACATAATCTGGCTGTCCCACCTCTGGGGCTCATTCCCGTCACTGTCTGGAGGTGTTGACCAGCATGTTCTCCCCACCATCCTCCCTTCCAGTTTCTGGCCCCTGCCTTCCCACACCCAGGTCCTGCCCTCGTGCAGCACCCTCCTCCAGAGGTCTGTGTACGCAGCTGCTCAGTGACTGTTCTGAGGACTTAAGGACGAGCTAACAAGTCACACCTTGCCTGTGCCTGATGTCCTCCGGGTGCTCGCGGCCCTGCGCCTGCCTGACCTCAGCATGGCTCTGGGGGGCTGCCGTGTCCTCTCTGCCACTGCCTGCCTTCCAGCCAGATGTCACCCAGCTCCTGCCTGGATCTCAAGAACCAGTGCAGGAGCCAGGAGGTTGACGGAACCAGGTCTGAGCCAAGCTCAGTCGGGGTTTCATCCTCATCTTCAGCCATCAAGCAAGAAAGTGCAGAGCACCCCACACAGCGACTCCCAGCCAGGCCACTTCACGGCACATGGCTCCTTTCCGTCTCCTCCACAGGCACTGTGTCCCCTAAGTGGCCACTCTCAGCCCTGAGGGTGGACACTGGGGGAGCGGGAGAGGTTAGCCGCACTCTGCTCAGAAGGAGGCTGCGTAGGGCCCAGGCCCTGTTTGAAACAAAGGAGGAGGCCGCTCCTATAGGACTGCGCTTCGCTCCCGGGGCGCCTTCAGACCAGGGCCGCAGCTCCTGCAGCAGCTCTCGCTGGTGGAGCTCAGCTGGAAGCAGCCTTTCTCTGGGCTCAGGACTTCCCTGTTGGACAGGAAGGGGCAGCCAGCAGCAGGTACTGACCATCTACTAGTCGCGAGTGCTGTGGGCAGTGTAGCAGGTCAGAAGCTGCCCGAGTTCTCTGTGCTTAGGATTACTGGGCCCTAAAAGCCCAAGACCCACGAACAAGATGTTTGGCCAGTGGATGATGTCTGAGGGGCCCTCTCTCTGGACCAGTCTGTAGGGCATTGCCAGAGTGGCCGTCAGACACACTGTGCCCTATATCCAGGTCTGGTGTACCTTGAGCCCAGGCCTCCTGTGAGACGAGTCAGCACCCACAGCGTCTGGTGGCCGGGGCCTTGCCTGTCTCCTCCAGGTGTTTGCTGTGTGTTCCAGCTCCGCGCTTCACTGAGCATGCACTAGGTGCTGTGCTGGCTCTGGGCTGACCACAGGAGGCCAGGTGGACACAGGGAGGCAGCTCGTGGTTCCTCGGGCCTCTTTCCCTCGGTCTTACTCAAGTCACAGTGGCCTTCAGGGTGTGCATGAGGCTAGCTGAGGGCCGTCTCACCACCTCCTGTCCTGTGGTCCCTGAAAGCCAAGGCAGATGGCCCTGGCTGGTCCTTCCCAGGACACCGGGTGCCACAGAGCTTCAGTGGCCTCCTCGTTTCCTCATCACAGCCCCATGTGCTCTCCACTCATGATGGGAGACTCATGATGGGGCCGTGTCCCACAAGGCCACTGTATGTCAAAAATGCACCAGGCGCACGGACCTGCCCAGCACCTCACCTGGCCTTGCGGGCACACTGCACTGTCACTGCCCTCCTGGTGGCCTGGCTGTCAGGCCACAGCTCCTGCCACTGCCCAGCACCACAGAAGAACATCACACTGCACATCAGCACCCTGGAAGGTGGAAACTCAAACGTCACCTGTGGTGTCCATGAATGCACGTGGCTTCTGTGCCTTGTGAAGTCAGACCATGGCAGGGGGAGACCCAAGTGTCCCTCAGCTCAGCAAATGAAGGAGCCAAGGCTGTAGTCTCTGGACCCAGCGCTGAGCATTGGTTTTGTCCCAGCAGGGCCATCTTCATGTGGAAGGAGGTGGGCTGTTCAGCTTATGTCACAGTTCAGGGTTCTTGGGTAACACCCTGGGCTAGAGACTGGCACGCAGCCCTTGGTGGTCACTGAGGAAGGAAAGGCGGAACAGATGGATGAAGGGACAAGTCAAGCAGGCCTGGTGCTGGAGTGGAGGGGGCTGGCTGCTTGGTGTCGCCTGTCAGGGTGTGGGGGCCTGCCCGGGTACCGCGTGTGGCTCAGTCACTGGATGGGGCTGCCCCAGTGTTTTAGACAGCTTTACCACACTGCCACTGAAGGACCCGAGCAGAACAATCGCAGAGGAGAAAACGTTTATTTGAAGCTCGTGGTTTCAGAGGTCTCAGTCCGAAGGCGGGCTCCATTCCTCAGGGCTCGAGGTCAGGCAGGACATCGTGACAAAAGAGTGTGCCAGAGGGCAGCAGCTCACTCATGATCAGAAAGCAGAGAGAGAGACTCCACTCAGCAGATTCAAATACGTACCCCAAGGCCACACCCCAGTGAACCTCCTCCTCCAGCCACCGCCCCGGCCTCCAGTTACCACTCAGTATCCCACCAGGGGTTACTCACTGATTAGATTAAGCCTGTAATCCAGTCCTTTCTCCTGCAAACCTTCTTGCGCTGTCTCACATGAACTTTTGAGGAACACCTCACGTCCAAACCACAATGCCCAGGAAGGGCCTATGACCTTGGTCAAGGCAGCAGTGCTAAACCAAGGCAGTCTCTGAGGAGGCTCTCTAGGTAGAGTCCCCAGCACCTGGGCACTAAGGCCCTTGCTCTTGAAAGATGCCCAGAGGAGTCCCAGCTTCCACACGGACTGCGACTGAGGCGACGTGAGCGTCCGTGACTGGCACCAGTCACCAGTTCTTGGTGGTGTTTGCCGTTAATGAGGCTGCCAAGACCAGGTGGCCAGAGGCAAAGGGCTGTGGGGGTCATCATTTGACTGCCTCATTTTACAGAGTAGGAATCAAAGGTCCAGAAAAGGACCAGGCATCTGCCCAAGGTGCCCAGGGTGTCAGGAGCAGGGCACGAAATGGAAGCAGACCAGGGTGGCCTCAGCTCTCCTGGTTGACAGTGGCTCCCATGTGGACCCAGCTTTGCCTGCAGCGCCAGAACAAGCTCAGAATACTCCAGACAGTGTCTCCTCTCACTGCTCAGTTCAAGGTTCAGACTTGCCAAGATGAAGATGGTTCAGTTCAGCAAATATTTATTCGAAACCTCTGTGCCAAAAAACAGGGTTGGAACATACAGACCACATGGTTTTGTTCCAGCTGAGGAGACAGTAGGCAGGAAGGTAGCCATCATACAGCTGTGATGCGGTCCATGGAGAGAGGGAGATGCTGCCAACACTGGGTCTTGGGACACTGATGTCCTTTCACCTGTGCAGGCATCTTTAGCCCCTAGTCCAGGGGAGGGTTCTGGGACTCATAAAAAGAGGGGCTCGCCGAAGGACAGATAGCTGATCAGTAGAATACATAAGGCTTAATGTGGCCTATTGGGCAACCAAGGAAAGGAACCATCAAGTCCCTAGCAAAGAAACCATAGAGAAATCTAGACACAGGGAAGGCTCTGCCAGTGATCTTAGTGGATCCAGCCCTCAAAAGATAGATGAGAGTTAAGCGGGCATTGGAGGCTCTTCCACTCTGAGGGAAGGATAGGACAAGTCAGCAGAATGAGGACCTTCAGGGAAAGCAATTGGGAAATCTCATAGAAAGCAAACGAAGGGAGGGAGGAAATGGAGGGATGGATAGGTGAGTGGTGGATGAAGAGAAGGAAGGAGGATGGATGATGGGTGACTGTACATGATGGATGGATGGAGGATAAATGGATGATAGATGGATGGATGGACAGAAAGATGGAGGATGGATAGACAGAAGAGCAGGTGTTGGGAAGATGGTAGAAGATTGGGTGATGGATAGATGCATGGTGGTTGGGTGGCTGCATGGACTAGATAGGTATGAAGATGGAGGACAGAAGCGTTCATGAAGGATGGATGGTGGATGGATAAAGGAATGGATAGCAGATGGGGGAATGAGGGGGTGGATGGATGACATGCAGTTTAGTGTGGTTTGAGTTAGTGAAGGCAGAAGTAGTATCCAGATCTTTGTTCCAGGGCCCCCAGATGGCTAGGTAGGCAGAAGAAGCTGCATGGGTCACCCTACCTGGGAGTCCGACAAAGCTGGGGTCAACAACTTCAGTCAGTGGAACCTGGCTGCTAGTGTTCCAGAGCCGGTGCTAGAAGCAACTGAGAGTGAGCCAGGCAGGCATGACCCTCAGGCCTGCACCAGGGATGCTTGTGGGTGATCCGGTTTCTGGAGGGGTCAGGTTTATCCAGGAGCCAAGGTTAACGTCAGTCCAGGTGCCATCAGCTTGGCCCCCAGAAATCTGTTGCCTCCAGACCCCTGAAAAGATTTGATTCTGTGTTCCAGACACCTACCCCTTCACAGCCGAGAAACCCACTGTCATTTCTAGACTAACACCCACAGAACTGGGCCAGAGGTTTCTGTTGCGCGACTGGGAGGGCCAACTTCATGACCGCCCATAACCTTTCTCCTGGGCTGGACTGTGCTCATCTTAAATGGTTATTGATCAACTGGCAGGGAGAACAGGGCAGCCGTCCCCCAGGATGACCTCACAGACTGCTGGCCGCGAGGATGCCTCCGCCCCT
Source organism: Sciurus carolinensis (assembly GCF_902686445.1). Lineage (NCBI taxonomy): Eukaryota > Metazoa > Chordata > Mammalia > Rodentia > Sciuridae > Sciurus > Sciurus carolinensis. The sequence goes on from NC_062213.1 coordinate 4,403,023, forward strand.
GTGCCAGCTGTCTGCAGCCCTGGGAGCAGGCGGCGCTCCGCCACGCTGCCCGCAGGAGGAGGAGGGCTCAGGAAGAGAGCGGCAGGGCCTGGGAGAGCCGCGCTGACCCGAGCGTGGGCGGCCCGTGGTGCCTTTGTGCCTTTGCCTAGGGGCACTCCACGCCTGCCAGGCAGATGCCCCCATCCCTTCTTACCCAGGGCAGACGGAGGGAGGTAGTCGACCTGCAGCCATGCCACCGGCCGGCAACGGTAGCCTGCCTCTGCCCAGGCCTGTCACGTGCCCACTTCAGTGGCAGCTCTATGGCACCCCACCTTCTCAAGTGCTTCCCCAGACTGCACCCACCTCAGGAGTGTCACGTGCAGGACGGGGAGCCCGTCCTCCAACACCCTGGGGCCCTGGTCCTGCCCTCACAGGCTAGACGGCTCTGTCAGAGAAGCGCCACAGTTCTTGGAGGGAAACCTGGGCCCTGAGCCAGGAGCAAAAGCCAGCAGCCATTGCTGGGAACCAGCGTGTTTTAGTCAGCTTTTCCACCACTGTGATGAAGGAACCCGGCCGGAACTACCAGAGGAGGAAAGGTTTATTTAGGGCTCATGCGTTCAGAAGTCTCCGTCCATAGACTGCAGTCTCCATTCCTCGGGGCCCTAGGTGAGGCAGGACATCATGGCAGAAGAGTGTGGCAGAGAGAAGCGGCCTACATGATGATGAGGAAGCAGAGAGAGAGACTCCGCTCGCAGGGTACAACTGTATACCCCAGAGCCAGGGCCCGGGGCCCTACCACTCTTAATCTGCACCGGAGTTGGTCCACTGATTGGGTTCAGACTCTCACAACCCAGTCTTCTCCTCTGCCTTCTTGCGTTGTCTCACAGTGAGCTTCTGGGGACACCTCACATCCAAACACAGCACAGCGTGTCCTTCTCTGGCTCAGGGCTGCCTGCCTGGGCACAGACCCTTTCATGCTGCAGGGGAGCTGCCTGACCCGTGCTCCTCCCTTCAGCCCAACACTGTGGCAGCAGCCTGGAAGCACCTCTGGTCTGCGACGGGCGCTGGGCAAGGGCGGATAATGGATAGGAGCCGGGTCACGGGGTCTGCATCTGGGACCTGGTGACCAGGCTGGTTCTCAGCTGCCCACTGTAGCCTCAGAGCAGGTGTCCTGTGCACGTCCAGCCCCCGGGGAGAACTCCGACAGCCTTCAGGCCCTCAAGCCCTGCCACAGGAGTCCTGGCTGGGGAGGTTGCTCCTCGGGCCTCAGACCCAGGGTGACCACTGGCCGGGGCCTTAGAACTGAGGCAGTCCATGCCTTAGGCCAGGAGTCTGCTCGGCAGCACCACCCTGCCCACCAGCTGCCCAGCCTGGAAGCTGCCTTCATGCCATGTCCTTCCTGAGTGCTCGCTTGGTGCTCTGGGGCTCTAGGGCTCCGCATGGCACTTGGGCAGTCCCCACTGTGGAGCTTGTGCAGCCCATGCTACGTGAGAGCAGCCAGAGCGGGAGGGGTCTCCAGGCCCTGTGTGAGCAAGCCTGCTGCCCGCACTCAGCACGTGGACGCAGAGGGCCGAGCTGGGCTGGGGCCTGGGATAGGTAGACAGATGGGGAAGCTGAGGCTCAGAGATGTTTAGTACTTTACCTGAGGCCACACATGAGGCCACCCAAGGGCTGGGGTCACCTATTCACTTGTCCACTAGTTCATTGAATGGGCCCCTGAGGCCCTGACCTTTGGGCACTCACTGTTACCAGGAGAGTCATTCCATCCAGGGACAGCTATGGTGTGGACGGTAGTTCAGGACATTTTCCTGGAGGAGGTATCACTGGAGCTGTTTTGAAAAGGCCAAAGGGAGCCATCAGGAGGGCACAAGGGGTGTTTCTGGGGGCTCCGAGGGGTGCTGTCAGGGGCAGGGGAGTGTAGCATGCTGGGGAGGAGGGTCACAGGGAGGAGAGGCAGGAGCCTCTGAGGAGCTGCCACGGTGTCCTCTCTGCCCTCTCCTTCCCCGTGGCCAATTCTCCCATGGGACACCCAGGAGCATGGGGAGCTGGTGTCCGGAGCAGGCTCCTGCCAGCCAGTCCCCGGCATGAGGTCCCAGCAGAGGCCCAGGCACACAGACCCTGCTGGGCTTGGGGAGCTGGCTGTCCCTTACCCTGCTGATGGCTCACCCTGGCCAGGCCCAGGAGGGTAGACTGAGGGATAGCCACAATGGGCTTCCAGGTGGAGGTGACCAGCAGCCTACACTGCAGCTGGCCCCCAGGCCCACTGGGACCACCATACCCCTCCTCAGCGGCCTCCTCCAGGAAAGAAAGGGTGTGATTTCACCAGCCCCCTGTGCCCTGGTATCACGTGAGTGATGGGACGGGCAGAAGGGACAGTCCAAGGCTGGGGGCCGTGGCGTGGTGAGGACAGCTCATCACAGAGCCCCTCGCAGGAGCAGTGGAGGGAGCTTCCTCGGGCAGGAGCACTGGCTCTATCTAGACAGGCTCGAGAGGAGGTGAGAGTGAGAGTGGGCAGGCGGAAGCGGTGCTGGGACAGAGCCGTCCCGCGCTCCCTGCCGCTCTCAGGAGGGCGTCCGAGCCACGCGCCCAACCAGAGCATACTTTTCTTTCTTCCTCTCTTCTCCTGGTTTATCTCAGTTGTCTGAAGTGTTTGTCCAAGAGAGAAGTCTTGGGGGAGGACTTAACAGGGCCGTTGCCCCTGCCCGCTGAGGTTCGCTGTGCATGCTGCCGGCCATTCCAGTGCCTGCCCTGTCCAGCAAGGCCTGGGCGTGTCAGCCCCTGCGGGGCCCGAGTGCCCTTCCGACAGGAGGCGTGGTTACCTGGGTTCTGAGGCTGTGGCTCTCACTGCTGAGTGCTGTAACAGTCCCCAGTGCAGGGACCCACCCTCCAGCCCTGTGTTACCCTACCTCGTGACATTCCCTGGAGGCACTTTCTGGAGCCTAGGCAGGGACCAGGCTCTGTCCGTCTTGTAGTTCTGACCACTTTGCCACCCTGTCCATCTGCTCTAGGGCCTGCCCATCCTGAGGCTCCAGTCTGGCTGGTCCCACGTGGCCCCACCCATCTTGTCACTCCCAGGCAGGCAGGAGCTGAATCTGTCTGTGCCTGGGAGGAAATGGAATGCATTGGGACGCACCTGCACCCTCAGCAGCTAGAGGCTTCTCCAGAGAGGACCCTGGGCAGCCCCTCGGGGAGGACTTGTGAGCAGACCATTGAGAGGCAGAGCTGGTGGTGGAGACCACAGAGCCCAGCACAGGCAGCAGCAGATGCCACGCTGAGGAGGGATCTGGGCTGAGGGGACTGCAGGCTTCGGGGGCAGGACGCAGGACCTTAGGGGACGGGCTGGTGCACTTGACTCCGTGCAAGCAGGTGGGCTGCTCTCTGAGGCTCTTGAGTCCTGTTGCGTCCTGGGTCGTGGGTTTACAACTTTGAGCTCAGAGAGGTAAGTGCTGACTGGAGGCCACAGCAGCCATGAGGCCCTGTGGCTCCTGATCCCTTTGTCCAGAAGCTCTTGCTTCCTCTCCTGTCAGCTGTCTCATTGCACTCCATCCCAGAAGGAAACTTCAGCACCTGCAGCAAACACCAGAGCCTCTTGGGGCTTCTGGGGCTGCAAAAGCACCCTCAGCAGGCGAGTATCCTGACCCCAAGCAGACCCAGCCCCCCTGGCCCCAAGGGCTTGGCCGTGGGTGGTCCCTGTGCCTAGCTCCCTCCACTCACCAGGGCCTATCGATGGCACAACACTTGCTGTCTCTCCTGCAATGAAGGCCGGGCTGCTCCAGGTGGGCCAGGACCTCTGGCGCTTGGCCGGCTTAGCTCAAAACCCCCTTGGCCTTCCTGGGTGTGGGCACCCAGGGTCCCCGGGACCAAGCCGTCGGTGTGCCGGGCATTCCTCCTCTAGCCAGGCTCCGGGCTCAGCCCTGCTGGCTTGCCTCCTTCCCGCAGCATGCCCTTACCTTTTTCAAGATGTTGGAGCCCTGCTCTGGGTCCAGAGGGGCTTCCTGGCCCCCAACTCGGTGCCGAAGCTCTAACCACTGCACAGCTGCTTGCCGGCATCAACCAGGAATCCTGGCCCTGACTGTGAGCACTCTGAGCCGAGGCTACAGACTTGCCATGTGCACTGGCTATTCCACCGTTCGAGGCAGGGGCAAGGCCGCGGTCCCCAGCCCCGGGAACCCAGGCCTGGAGGCCTGTGGGTGGGAGAGCCCTCCTGCCGAGTCGGCTCCCAGCCCGGGCCTGGGACAGGCACCTCCCTCCGCAGGCTGGGAACTTCACAGGTCTCCTCTCCAGCTCCAATTTGCCTTAATTTTAATTTAATTCCCTTTAATCTTTAATGAAAAGTTGTAAAAGTAAATTATTTACCCGAGAGAGGCAGCAGCTCCTCGGGAGCCGTTCTCGACGGGAGGGTAATCACACATGTGGGTCGCTGGCAGCCCCGCCCGGGCAGAGCCAGAGGCACCGTGGTCCTTGAATGGTCAGCGACCGGTGGCTGCCGAGCGGGCACCAGGCCCTGGCCGTGCCATGCCGAGGACCCTGTGTGCTGCCCCGCTCGGGTTGCTGCGTGTCCCGAAGGACAAGCAACATGCTGGGTCTGGGGGACCAGAGGAGCCCTGACCCGTCCCTCGTGTCTCCTCTCCACACTGGAGCTGCCTTGGGCTCCAGGGCACCTGGCAGGGGCTCCCTTCCTGTGAGGGTGTCAGAGGTGGGGTGCACAGGCGGGGCCGTGGCCTGACTCCCACCTCCTCAGGACACGCTGCCTCTGCGGAGACCACTCGTGTCCCGCCCGCCTCCAGGCGTTACCAGTGCTTCCAGCTCCTCCAGACTCTCAGCACAGTCAAGTGAAATGTCTGGGTGGAGAGAAACCGTATTGGGCACAGTTGGTTGGGCTGTGGAGGAGTGGGTGTCCAGGAGAGGCTGAGTATGTGTGCACATGCACACGAGTCAGCCATGGGGACTGAAATATAGCTCCCAGGGACCAAGGTGGCGCTCTCACTTGATACCTGTTTGGTTCTGAACTTCCTAGAAGCCAGTGTGAAAAGGCAAGTTGCTTGGCTCTCATTGTCAGATTGGTTGGTTGAGCACCTAGCAACTAGCTGTGCTATCACAGGAGAAAATTTACCATGAGAAAAATCACCAGTTTTTACCAGAATTGGAAATTACAGAATTTTATTCTAGATCTGCCAGTGCTTCCCCCAGAGGTCTCCTGGCAGAAGGGAGGGATGTGAAGACCTTGGGTTAGCTCTCACCACACGGAGGCATGCCATTTGCCCACATGAACTCCTTCTGTTTCATCTAGAGAGAAAGGAAGCTCCTTGATCAATTCCAAAGCCAAGTCTTCATGAGTCAAACTTCACTCTCAAACTTAGGTCCGCCCCAAGATTCACGTCAACTAGAAAAACGTGTGTGCGTGTCTTCGGAAATCCAGCTCTGAACGCCAGCTAGCCGGGCACCTGGGCGCCTTGCTCATCGTTCCCCATCTGCCTTTTTTATCTCAAATCCAATGTTTGCATCGAAGTCTACCTGGAATTCCTTGCTTCTGCTGGTCTCCCGAGGCAGTGAACAGAGTCACGGGCTGAGGCAGGCAGATCAGCCACGCTAGATTTGGAGCCCTGGAGCAAAGATGATCCTTCACGGTTCAGCCGTGGGAGCCTTGCAGACGTCTCCTGGCTACCAGCGGAGTCCAGCCGCTTCTGGCCCAGGGCCTGGCCCTCACAGTCACCACGCTGCGTAGACCAGACTGGAAGGACAGCTACAGATGCTGCAGTGCCCGATCCTGACCTGTTGGCCTGCGGGTCCTGGGGATCTGGTCCACCTTACCCTGCCTTGTGGCCCTCATTCCCTCGTCCACCCTGTTTGGCCCAGGGCTTTGATCTCAGTGTGACTTGCCAGAGTTGGAGTCCTGACTCTCTGGTGGCCCCTAATTTGCCTGGCTCTCTGCTCTGGAAACCATTCTGCCAGGGTCCAGGGAAGAGCCTCAGCCTCGGTCCCGATCTGGTAGGGGCCCAGGCTCCTGGGGAGGGAGCTCCCGAAGAGTGGAGGCCTGGGCTCGGGATTCTAGGTCCTCCTGCAGGGAGCGAGTCTTCGAAGACTGCGTGCAGGGCTGTCCCCGTGCTGGTGGGGGACAGTGAGAGCTAGGCAGGATGGCTGTGGTGTATGAAATGCCAATGGAAACCACGAGGCAGGGTCCCCTACCCCACTCAGAAGGCGGGACCGAAAGGGCAGACCCCGCGCTGCTGTGAAGCTGAGAGCGCACAGCTGCCTGGCGAGACTCGGGCACTCCGAGGGTCAGAGAGCCGCCGTCCTACGCAGCAAGTCCACCCTCGGGTGCACACAGAGAAACACGAACGTGATCGAAGTTCACAGCAGCGTTCATGACAGTGCGAGGCGGATAACCCCCGTGCCCACCCACAGTGCGCTTCTGTGTGTCCATGTGACAGATGGTCACTGTCCTGCAAAGGAGTGGCGTGCTGGTGGCCTCTGTGGGCTACTGGGGCTTCATCCCCAGGCTCAGGGCCTGCTTCCAGGTGGCAGCCCAGCCACCCCTCTGCACCCCCATGCTCTATGCAAGAAGCTTAAAGCTGCACCTGCTCTCTGTGCTCCCAGGGAGGCAGGGGCAGCCAGGCTGGCAGGTGGGCATCCTGTAGGCCATAGTAAGAGCCCAGCCTCCCCCTGCCAGGGGGCCCCATCTGCATTCTCTCTGACCCATGCAGCCACTCTGGCCCGAGCTCAGGCGGACAGCCGCGTCCCTTCTCCATGTCTGCCAGCGTGGCCCCAGGAGCCCTGGCCTCGCGCCTCCTATTTTTAGCCTGAGGTTCTGCAGAGCCTGCGGTGTGCGGCACACACAGGCAGCCACCGCAGGAGGAATTCTGGGCCAGACAGAATTAAGTCCGTGACTCTGGCCAGTACGAAATATGAAGGAGAGACTGGGGCCAGAGGCTCAGAGGGAGAAGATGGTCCTTGACCTGATTTAATACTTTGAGAAAAGATACTGATCTGCTCCTCAGAGAGTCCTCACGACATGAGGCCTCTGCACGGATCGTCTCCTCCAGGAGTGCCCCTTCTGGGGCGGGGCTGGAGTGGGGCATGGCAGTTGGTCCCCAGGTCCTGTGTTTGGAGTGCACTGTAGGGTCCAGCCCCCTCCTGCTACAGACCAGCTGGGAGCTCACAGGGGCGCGGCGTGGACAGGCACCCAGCCCCAAGGCCTGTGGTTCATGCGTGGGCCACCGTTTCATTCCTTCAACAGATAAGAAATAAGACCAGTGTCTGCCACATGTCCTGTCTGGGTACTGGACACCATGGTGAACAGGACAGCCAGGGCCAGTTTCCTGGAGCTTTCTGGAAGAGAGGCAGAGACAGTTAATGACTAAACAATCAAATAAACAAGACAACTTCAGACAAGATGACGAGGCCTGTGAGAAAATGTGGTGTGGAAGAGCGGCTGACACGGCATGAGGGCCCTTTGCAGTATGATCAGGGCAGCCTCTCTAGGGAGAAGGCCAAGACTACCATCAGGAAGGAGCTGCAGGTGGGGAGCAGCATGTGCAAAGGCCCTGGGGCAAGGATGGTGTGTTGTAGGAACAACAAGGGCAGTGTGTGGATCCAACCCCCGTGATGGAGGGGGAGACCAGACTCTGGTTAGAATTTGAGCGAAGTTCCTCCTCCTTCTGAGTGTAAAGCGAAGCCATGGGCCAGCAAAGAGCAAACAAAGTGGAGGTGTTACCTACCAGCATCGCTACACCAGGGCTCTGGTTGCCACCTGGAAGAAGGGTCTGAGCCAGGTCGGAAAGGTGTGGACACGGCTGGACCCAGCGGGAAGCTGAAGAGAGAGTACTGGCCTGGGCAGGGGAAGAGAAGGCGCAGCCTCGCTGGCCGTGGCGCATGCCCACCGGCTGGGGCTGGGTGTCAGGTGGAGAGGACAGCCTGACCTCAGATGGGTGGTGGAGCCACTGGATGGGGGCACCAGGGAGCAGGCGTCTGAGGAGAAGGTGGAGGCTTCCACTTTCGCCAAGTTAGGGGATGATGCCCGTTACCGCCCAGATGGAGGTGTCAGGGTTTCTCAGCATGGAGACCGAGGCTCGGGGTTTCTGCTGCGTCCGTCTGCACCAAGACAGGTCCATACCTGCCTGTGGCTCTGAGCCTGGCCCTGCCTGCCTGTGCTGGCTCTCCAGCGCCAGGGGCCAGCCAGGCAGGCTCCCTGGTCTCCCAGGCACCACCTGCCTGGGCTGCTCGTTGCTCTGACAAGGGAGTCACTGACGGCCCGGTGGTCCTGGAGGTCGAGTCCAGAAGGTGTTGGCTGAACAGTCCCTCCTGGAGGCCCCTGGGGAGAAGCCCCTCCCCGCCTCCTCCCACCCCACAGGCACCAGCGTGCAGCCTTGCTCTGCCCACAGGCACTCACCTTGCCACAGCAACCAAAGGCCAAGGGGCCTGACCATGTGCCCCAGGTCACCCACTCTGTCCCCTGGGCCTCTCTCATAGCACAGTGGAGCAAGCCCTGCAGGGCCCGGGGCAGAGCCCGTGCTTCACAGCGGCCACCTGCCCCTGCCGGGTGGCTTGTCTGCAGTCTCTCCGCCCACCCTCCAGACCCTCCTGTCTTCTAAGACCAAGGGTCCTGCCGTGGGCACGGGTGGCATTGCAGCCCAGCTCCTCTTGGGCTCAGCTGCTCCTGCAGCCTTGCTCAGCAGGACCCTATGGACAAGAGGCCACTTGCCCTTCTGCAAGGTTGGGGCCCAGCTGGTTCCCGTCCCAGGTCAGAGAAGAGAGTTAGCCACAGCCTGGATGTGTTAGGGCCTCGGCAGGACACCGTGCTGGGAAGCCATGTCCTGTCAGGTGGCTCGGTCACCGTGGTGGCCACTGGTCTGTCCCGTGAGATTCATTTTCACCATGTTTCCTAAGCAGGATCTTGTGGGTCCCAAGGGAGACAGGCAGGGCGTCCTTTGGAACTCAGGAACCGAGGTGCTCTCTGGAGAAAGCAAGCCGCTACACTGTCCCTGACGGGGAGCTTGGCTTCCCTGCAGCATCCTGGGAGGTTCAGTGCGCCTGGCCTGGCTCTGACAAGCTGGGCTTGGCAGGAGCTGCCCCCGCTGAGAGCGGGAGGAAACGCCCACTCGTGGAGCACAGAAGCCCGTGCATCGGGCAGCGGGGGGCAGGACCAGGAACGAGGGCGTGTGACCAAACGTCCTGGTGTGCCTGCACCGTTCCTGGGATGCAAACTGGACAGTTGGTCCCCAAGACCAGGGACAGGCAGAGCAAGAGCCGCACACTGACTCCTCCCCAGCATTGCCCTCCTCGCAGGGCAGCTGCTCACCCGAGCTGCGCGGGAGCACCCACAGGGCCCTGGCCAGGTCCTCACCCTCGCCCCTCACCCCACCCAGACTGGGAGTCAGGGTAGCGAGCCAGCTCTGCAGCTGAAGTGGAGGCCCAGCCAGGGTCCAGCCCCATGCTCACACCTACTTCCCTGGTCTGGCTTCAGGTCTCAAGTCCCTCCTTCTCCTAGAGAGGAAGGGACAAGGAAAGAGTCACCAGAGCTGTGTCCTAGGGACAGTTACCTGCAGGGAAGCTGGCTCCCAGGCCAGCTTTGTCCTGTCTTCCTGGGGCCCTGTGGTGCTGGGCTAGGAAGGTTCACTGGGCAGGGGCCACGGCACAGGGCAGGAGGGTGGAAGAGAGAGAGACGCGAGGCAGCTGGCGTGCCTGATTCCCACGCGCCCTGCAGCCTCAGCAGGAGCAGCCACCAAGGCCGGGCCAGCACTGCTTGCTGAAGAGCTTCCGACCGCACCTGGCTGGGTTCACACTCGGGGAACATTAGAGAGCAGAGGTGGAGGAGGGAGGGGGCTGAGGACTCAGGGGCACCTCCCTGTGTCACCGAGGGGGAAGCCAGGGCGGGATAGAATCTGCTGTGCTATCAGCACTGTCCTCAAGGCTCAAGTCCCTCAGACACTTACACGTGGCAAGATGGGAGCGTTGCTTATGACACAGCTGAGCCCCTCCAGAGGGGCATTTCTAGAACTCAGTGTCATTATCTCATCTCAGCTGTTAGTGTTGGCAAAGCTCCATTGGATAGGAGTCTCAGCCCCACAGACCCCGTAGCAGCTAGTGGAGAGAACAGCCTGTCCTCTTGCTGCCTGGTGTGTGCCAGACACTGTTGGAAGTGCTGCCGTGTGCTATGGAGACCAGTGGGTAAGGGCTCAGCCCTAAGCAGATCCCAGCCTGGTGGTCCTGTCTGTCATTCAGGGCTGCAGGAGGCAGGAAAAGCAGAGTTCTGAGGGCAAATCATAGCCTTACATGTGTATAATGGACGAGAAAAAAGTGCCCTCTTCCTCCTGGTGTCATTCCCTGTGCTCGCACTGCGTGAGGGCCTTCCCCTGGTCCCCTAGTGAGCACCCGACCTGCTCCATCACTGCAGTCTCAGCGTGGCCCAATCCTTGGCTGACCTTTCCTGATCTCTTTCATTGGGAACTTTCAACACTGGGACTTGTTCATCTCTGTCCTCCTTATCACACTGGCTACAGGTGCTTGCAGGGGGTGAGGGACAGTAACATTGGAATGAGTGATGCTACTGAGTTATTCTGCAGCCCCTCCCAGCATAGCTGGTGCCCTGGAGGCTCTGCCTTGTGATGGGGGAGGGAAAAAGGTCCAGCAACTGTGGGGGTAGGTAAGATGGGTTCACCTGGGTAGGCTTGAGGACAGGACTGAGGACTGACCATGGACCAGCTCAGGGCCCTGCAAGCCCTGTACCTGGTCTTGGCCGGCCACTCACTCCTTGCTTTGGTAGTACCTTCACCCATGCTTGCCTGCCATCTTCCCCCACAGCCTGGGGCTCCTGGGCCCAGGCATGGCACGGCCCCTAGGTAGCCTCCACACCTGCCGGTCCCACCAAGGAGCACTCGGCCCTGAAGGACCAACTTGGGAACAGGCAGGGGGCCCACGCCATCTCCAGGAGGGGAGCTCTTTCTCAGAACTTGGCCTCCATGGTCCTCACTCCCACCTGCCCCAGGCCATTCTGCTAGCCCAGGTCCTTGGAGGAGGTGGGACTGAGGGCATTGCTCTTCCCAGAGGATGCCACGTCCCCCTCCAGGGACCCTGCCAAGCCATTCCCTCGGTGGTCTTCTACCTCGTCCCCCGCCCTGACTTCAGGCACTGTGGGTTTGGAGGGGTCCAGTCACTTACCAGCCACCCTGCCTGCCACCTTCCTGGCCCTTCCACCCCTTCTGAGCCTCTCAGCTGAACCGGAGGGAACACTGGAGCCCAGGGACCACAGCTGGAGGTCAGCCTTTCCACCCAGGCTGCATTAGGAATGTCCAGGAGGCCCTCCCAGGCCCCCAGGGGATCCAGGTCGTACCTCTGGCCCCCGCGCCCATCTCTGCCAGACTGCTTGGAGCAGGGACCAATGGCACATGTGTGTCTGGCACGCAGCCTGGCCTGGAGGGGCCAGCAGCTTTGGTGGGGTGGGCAGGGAAGGAGCCGGTGAGTGGCAGCTGGCCTCTGACTGCTGTGTCCCTTGCAGATGTGCTGGTGGATGGGCAGCCCTGTGACTGCCAGGCTGTGGCGGCCTGCCAGGTGGGCGATCCTGTGCGCCTGGAGGTGCGACTGACCAACCGAAGCCCCCGCAGCGTGGGGCCCTTCGCCCTCACCGTGGTCCCCTTCCAGGACCACCAGAATGGCGTGCACAACTACGAGCTGCACCACACCGTCTCCTTTGTGGGCTCCAGCACCTTCTATCTCGACGCGGTACGTGGTGGGGCACAGGGTGGGTCCAGGTTCGGGTCGGGCAGCCCAGGCCTCCTGCAGCATTGTCCCCCTGCCCCTGAGGGAGGGCTTCAGGGTCAGCATGGATCGGCAGACACGGGGCTTCTCTTGTCACCTTCTGACCCTGTGCCTGCCCAACACTGGGAACAGGGAGACCAGGGCGATGGTCCCGCCCACCTCAAGGGCCTTCAAGACAGGAAGCCTGCTGAGCCCAGGAGCCCGGCCAGGACAGTGCTGCCCCCTGCACTTGGGTGCAGGGCCTCCGGGTTGTCACATGGTGCCTGTGGCCTCCTGACCAGCAGCCACTGCACGCCAGGCCCCAAAGCACTGGAGTCAGCTCAGATCCAAGCTCTTGTCTCCCACACCTGCCTTGTCAGGCCTCAGCACAGCCTCCTGCTCACCCATCCGCACCCCACTGCACCAGCCACCCCAATACCACTGCCCGCACTCCTGACTCATGGCCCCCAAACAGTTCAGGGAGTGAAACACCAGTGTTTTCTTTCAAGGGTGAAAACGGAGGCTCAGAAAGGTACAGCAACCTGCCCGAGGCAGGAAAGAGCTTGGGAGAGGGCCAGGGAGCCAGGCATGGGTGGCCTGCCCCTTCCTTGTGTCCTCACCTGGAGGGTTCAGGGGCTCTGGTGTGGTGTGGGCTGACGCTGCCTCCTGCCACAGGTGCAGCCCTCGGGCCGGTCCTCCTGCCTCGGGGCCCTGCTCTTCCTCTACACCGGGGACTTCTTCCTCCACATCCGGTTCCACGAGGACAGCAAGAGCAAGGAGCTGCCGCCATCCTGGTTCTGCCTGCCCAGCGTCCACGTGCGCGCCCTGGAGGCGCAGGCCTGAGTCCCCTGCTCGCCCTGGCCCCTGGGGCAGGAGAGGAGGCCGCCCGGCACCCCACCACAGTGCCGAGGTCTCCACAGCGGCCGTCTCCTCCTCCTCGCCCCTGCCGCCCAGTCCTCCCTCCCTCCCTTGGGGAGTCTGCCATCTCCTCAGGAGCTCCGGGCGGAGCCTCGCCCACTTCCCACACTGTGCTGGACCCCACGGTAGCTGACGAGACCCCGTCCCAGTGCGCCTGCCCCAGGGACACAGCCCCACACTGCTCAGTCCCGTCCCTGCTCCCAGCTCTGCCCGGGGAGAAAAGGCAGGCCTGAGGGTGGGCACCCTGGAGGGCTTGGGGCACCGCCCTCCGTGGCCCTAGGAATGTCCTGAGGGCCACTTTTCTTGGAGGCCTCCGTGGGCAGCCCGGGCTGTGCCGGGCGAGGTCTGGGTGCTTCCCGCTGGGCTGGGCTCTGTCTGGGATGAGTTCTCCAATAAAGCATCTGCCTCGCTGCTTCCGCACAGTGCTGCGTGTGCCTGCCGCGGAAGGGGTGCCGCGGGAGGGCCCCAGCCAGCACAGCCCCTGCCTCAGTGAGGACTCGGGCCAGTGGCCCTGCCTCAGGCCACCAGGGTTGGCTGCCTCGCTCTGCCTGCCTTAGGGATCCATCATCACCCCACACTGCTCTCTGGACCTGGCCCCAGAGCCCTCTCAGAACCCGGCCTCAAGCCCCACACCACCGTCCTCCGCCCTCGCCCTGCTGGCTCTGGCCGTCTTGGCCTCTGCTGTCCCTGCTGAGGGCCACTCGCCCCTTCCACACAGGTGCTGCAGATCGGCTCCCGGCAGCAGCACCCAGGGAATCCGGTCTGGTTGCACGCGGCTCCCGAGCCATGAGGGCTCTCCCTCCTCTTCCCTCCTGACCCATGTCCACAGTGCCACCTCTGCCCGGGCACCCTTGGGCCTGTTTCTGGAGACCATCCCTCCCTGAGCAGAATTAGGGGCCCCCTGCTAGGTGGGCTCAGAGAGGGCAAGGGGCCGCGGGTGCAGAGCTACAGATGAGGCCAGAGTGGCGGCATCTGAGGCACCTGGGGTCCCTCTGTTCCCTAAAGGCCACCTGGACACCCGGGGGTGCTGACACATGTCGGGACTGTCGTGGAGTCCAGGGGTGCTGCAGTGACAAGGGCCCTGTTGTGCTCCCGAGTGCCCCAACTGGAGAACCCACGAAGCCGCATCATAGGCAAGGATGCGCTCTCTCTTGCCCATCATGAGGGGCCACGTGGTGTCCCCTGGGCTGTTGGGCAGATGTTATGGGGCCCCTCCCTGAACTGGGTGTGGCCTCTCCTGAATACCTTCCAACAGGCCGGCCCCGGGCAGGGCTTCGCTCCTTTACAGACGGGAGACAGAGTCTCCAAGGAAGCAAGAGCAGGGTCAGATCCTGTTCCCGGGGCGAATGGGGTCCTCCCTGCCCCTGCACAGCATCGCCTCGGGAGACAAGCCTCGCCTCGCGATGCTGTTACCCTCAGCCGCTCAAGGTCCAACCCAGGGCCACCACCAGCTTGCCCAGCACCTGGCCTCAGGGGCCAGGCCGCTCTCAAAGCAGCTTTGCAAGCCATTGGCCACCCAATGTCACCCACAGGGGGCCAGGTTCAGCCACGCCTGCCCACTGAGTCTTGAGTTGGGGCAGGGGCAGCTTTTCCCGTCACACAGAGCTACAGCGGAGCCGTGGGCCCTGCTGTAGGCCCACCCCACCAGCCCTGCTGGCTGGCCCTGCTTTCTGAAGCGGCCGCCCTGCACTGGCCTCCAGGGCGCTCAGAGCAGGCAGCACCGCGTGCAGGCACTGGCCTCGCTTGCTTCTCAGCAGAGACCCAGGCTCAGGGAGGGCAGAGGCACAGGGAGGGGAACAGCCAACAGAGGGTGGCATGGAGCTGCTACCACCGTGGGCCTGGCACCGACTTCCCCAGGAAGGCCTGAGGGAGAGGGAGCCCCGACGGCTGAGCGCGGGCCGTGGCAAGAGCAGAGGTACCACAAGCGTGCTTCCAGTCGCTGAGGCCACTTCCCGCCAAGGCAACTCCGTGCTCTGCCAAGCTGCCACCTGCGTGAGCAGATGGGTCCCAGGAGACTGGACCACGGGCATCCCCGGGATGCTGGCGTTCTAGCAACGCTGGGGGCGGGGCTTGCCTGAGGCCACCTGACCAGAGTCTGGAAGGGACCTTATGGCCTCTGTGGAGCAGACGGAGTTGTGTGGGCCTCAGGAGGCCCGTGGGGCTGAGGGGCTTCCCAAGGACCTGGACCTCCTGATCCCCAAGACCCAAAGAATGGACTTCCTGGCTGCCCACCTGTGGCCTTCTACTGTTGTCCAGGTGTCGGGCATTGCAAGGTGGTGAACTGCAGGGGCCAGCCAGCTGCCCTGCAGTCTCTTAGCACGTCCAGAGGCAGCTCGGGGCTACCAGGCAGACCCACTTGTACCAGGTGTCAGGACCCGGGGCCTGGCCAGCCTCGCACATGGGTGATTGTTTCCAAACAAACAAGTACAGAGCGCCAGGAAAGCAGATTCGCGAGAGGCAGGCAGCGCTGACTTCTTGAAGGGCGGGTGTTGGGGAGACCTGGGTCCTGTGCAAACCTCCCCACAGTCCTGACTGCAGGGCCCAGGCCCTTTCCTGTGCCCAGGGTAACCTCCGTCCCCTCTGTCCTGGGGCAGGAGGTGACATGGGATCAGGAAAGGAGGCCTGCAGTGTGCCCTGGGCAGTGGGAGCTTTGTTGTGAGGACATGGAACTGTTGGGGAAGGGGTGCTATGTACTGGCCCCTGTGTGCTGGATCATCCTGGCTGTGTTGATGGGCAGTGACTGAGACAGAGGACCTGAGACACGTGTCCCAGGGACAGCTCAATGCCCTCCTGGTGCTACAGCCTGTGCGCTTCACTCTGTAGCAGTTAAACCCCCTCTCTGGGACATCCCTGGGCCACGGAAAGGTCCAGAAGTCTTCCCCTCTGGGCAGAGGAAGTAAGCCAGGGCAGGCCACATCCACTTCAACTCACAGGCTGAGTGAGCTGGTGGGGCCCCTCCGAGACCTGTTTCCTTCAGGCATAGCCGTGACCCCATAATCACCTGGCTGTCACAGTGTGTCACCTGAAGTTCACTAGGAACCGAAAGGATCCCACAGAAGATGTCTGAGGAGCTCAATTCTGGCTCAGTCACGTGTCAACTCTGTGACCTAAGACAGGTTATCTAAATTAAGCCTTGATTTTTTTTTATCTGAATAAATAGAAACAAAACTGCTATTCCACGGCGACTGTCACACAAATGTTCAGTCTGCTCTGCTCGCTGTCCTGGTGTGGGCTGCAGCTCCATTCTGCACTTCTTCCTTCTCCCACCCTTTGCTTTTTAGTTCCGACTACATGTCCTGCCATGCCTGAGACTCCACCTTCCTCTGGGGACCCTTAACATATGTGACATTACTGTGCTCTGCTAGTGTGCTCTGTTAATTCATCAGGAAACACGAAGTGGTACAAAGCAGAACTTTCCAAACAAATGCTCACATAGGCACATGTCTGCATATTGAAGGGCTGAGCTCCTCACTGGAGATACTCAGCAGAGCCCAGACTGGTGGTGAATTTCAAAAGATTCAAGCATCACAGGGGCCTTCTCAGCCTGATGGCTCAGAAAACCCTTGTCATTATGACATCTTCAGAGCCAGCCCTGGTTCTGTTAGCAGGAAAAAGGTTGTGGTACACATGATTACCTGCCTCCTGGGGCCACTGAACAATATCTTAAGGGATTAAGACAAATAAATACAGAACAAAAAAGGCTATCAACATGGGGACGAGGGCCCAGGCTTGCCTCCTACAGAACACAACCAAAGAGCTGGAGTTACCTAAATAAAACAAACAAACATCAGTGATGAAAACTCACATGTCAACCAGGCACCGTGGTGCATGCCTGTAATCCCAGTGGCTCAGGAGGCTGAGGGAGGAGGATCACAAGTTCAAAGCAGCCTCAGCAAAAGCGAGGCACTGAGCAACTCAGTGAGACCCTGTCTCTAAATAAAATATGAAATAAGGCTGGGGGTGTGACTCAGTAGTCCCATGCTCCTGAGTTCAATCCAAAGTACCAAAAAAAAAAAAAGAAAAGAAAAAAAGAAACCCCAAGCCCATGAGTCAGGGCATCAGTGAGCAGACAGGAAGGTAAGAGACAGTCTAGGACCTGTGCCTGCAGGCAGGCAAATCCAGAGAGGGGAGCCATACACAGTCTCTGACCAGAGTGCCCGGAGGAAAGGAAGACAGGAACTGGGAAATGACATTAACACACAATAGACACTTCGTGATGCAGTTTCAAAAGACCAGAGGAAATGCAATGACCTCAAAAGGAGCTACAAAAACAATGACCTTCAAAGAAGTGGTGATTTGATTGACAGCTGACTTCTTACTAGCAAGAATAGGGTCCAAAAGTCAATGGAATAATAGTTGAGACTGCACTGAGTGATAGTAATGCTTTCGTAGGTGTAATACACATAACCAAAAAATAGTCCTCACCACCAAAACTTCATTAAAGGGACTGCAAAAGAATGACCTAGAAGCAGAATAAAATTGATACCAGATGGAGTGTCAGAGATGCAAATCAGGAAGAACAAGTAAGGCGGTGTATGTGAGTAAATCTGAGTAAATGCTCGCAGTGTAGATGGCAGTGATCTTGAACTGTGGGATCAGAACAGGACAGAATGGGCAAGTACAGCAAGATCACTTGGAAGTCAGTGAGGGACTGTTGGGATCAAGTTATAAGATGCTTTGATGTCAATCCCAAAGGTTCCAGAAGAGGGAGAAGAGAATGATTAACAGACTTGTGATTTGGTGCTTTTGTTATGGAAGGTACCCTTTCTAGGGTGACCATTAAGAAAATGAAAAATGACATGAACAGCTTCTCCATTAACAAACCCCAAATAGGAATAAGGCAAACTCATTCATCAGTCCAAAAGAAGGCACGAGAAAGAAAATTAACTGAAGAAATAAAAGTGATAGAAAAATAAAGCCACAGACTTGCTGATATTAATGATGTTAATAATAATGCTTACAGTACTATGCATTAGGTGTTATTCTAATATTTTTATGTATATACATATACATATATCCATATGTACCATATATATGCATATACTTATATATGTATATATACACACACATACAGTCTTATTATATATTTATGTGACTATTAAATATGCTTATAAAGCTTATATTCCTTCCTTATAAGATACATATATCATTCCGGCCTGGTGTTGCACACCTATAATCCCATCTACACAGGAGGCTAAATCGGGAGGATCACAAGTTTGAGGTTAGCCTGGGTAACTTAATGAGAACTTGTCTCAAAATGAAAAACACATTTTCTGAGGAATCTCCATACTGCTTTCCAGAATGACTGCACCAATTTGCAGTCCCACCAGCAATGAATGAGTGCTCTTCAATAGATAAATGTATAAAGAAACTGTGGTATATATACATAATGGAATATTACTCAGCTTAAAGAAAGATGAAATTATGGCATCTGCAGATAAATGGATGGAGTTGGAGACTACCAAGATAAGTGGAGTAGGCCAATCCCAAAAAACCAAAGGCCAAGTGTTTTCTCTGATAAGTGAATGCTGATCCATAATGGGGGGTAGCAATGGAAGAATGGAGGAACTTTAGATTGGGCAGAGGGGAGCGAGGGGATGGGGGGGGGGAGATGGTGAAATGAGATGGACATTATTAGCATATGTACATGTATGATTGCATGAATGGTGTGACTGCATTGTGTACAGCCAGAGAAACGAAAGGTTGTGTTCCATTTGTGTACAATGAGTTGAAATGCATTCTGCTGTCATGTAAAACTAATTAGAACAAATTTAAAAAATGAAAAAAAAAAAAAAAAGGAGAACGGGGATGCAGCTCAGTTGTAGAGTGTCTATCATGCACAGGACCCTGGGTTCAATCCCCAGTATTGCCAATAAAAAAGAAGCCCTCTCCAAATTGCATGTATCAGCTCTTTTTCTCAAATGTAAAAGAATTCATAAAAAGTCTTTAAAGTAGATGCTATTATTATCCTCATATTACAGATTAGAAAAAATGAGACATTGGTAGTTAAATAATAGCTAGAAAGATTATAAAATAAGTTGTAGAAATAAATTTAGTACACTTATTTCCAGTAAATAAAAGTCATCTAAATATCCAGGTGAAAGACTAGATAAAATCCATAAAATCAGGGTTATAATGTTTATACTAAACATTAAAACATAAGGATACAAAAAGTTGATATAAAACAGTAAGTAAAGAAGTATCAGGGGCTGGGATTGTAGATCAGTGGCACAGTGCTTGCCTCACATGTGTAAGGCCCTGGGTTCAATCCTCAGCACCACATAAAAATAAATAGAGGTACTGTGTCCCTCTGTAACTAAAAAATATTTTTAAAAAGAAGTATCAGCCAATCCTAATCAAAAGAAATTTCAAGACAAATAGTAAATTATACCTAGAAATAAAGACAATAACATCACAATGAAAACTCACTAAGAAGTTTTAACTCTAAATACATATGCAACCAATAATATAGTCTCAAATACATAAAGCAAAACATGACAGAACTATAACTAGAAATAGACAAACCCCCTCTATTGAAAGACCAAGACCAAGAAAGTTTAGAAAAAATATGAAGGATGAAGATCTGAAATTTTAGTAAACAAGTTTGACTTAGTAGACATATATACAATATTTTACTTAACAGCTAGAGGTATTTTTGTCAAGCACATACGTTGTGATTTGGTTTATGACTCAGTGTACAGTTCAAAGACTGACCATGAAGATCACATTTTCTGAACCCATATGTTTTAGAAATCAATCACAAGAAGATAATTAGAAATATCTCAAATATTTGGGCATTCAGAAGCAACTTTTAGATAACACAGTTGAAAGAAGAAATAACCAGGGAAAATGAGAAATGTAGAAAATGAACAACAATTTAAGTATGTATCAAAACTTGTGTGATGCAGATAAATCAATATGTAGTGGGAGAATTATGAAGTTTGAATGCTTATAATCAAGAGGGAAGCGTGAAAGTTAATGAGCTAAGCACTGTCCCCAAGAACTGAAATTGTTGGTTGTAGAGATTAAAGAAAATAGAAGGCTATAATAAAGATAAGATCATAAATTAATAACATAGAAAAGAAACACATAATAGTGAAGTCATAGGTTATTTCTTGAAAAAGCTGATAAAATAAAAAAACCTCTGACTAAATTAATAATGAAAAAAGAAAAGGCACAAATAACCACATTACAAATAAAGAGGGACATCAGATACTACAGACAGAGCTAGGAGGATATTAGAAACATGATAAGAGGAAATTAGAAAGAACGTTATGCCAATACACTTGAAAACTTGAAGTAAAAATTTTCCAGAAAATATAATACAAATAAAAATTTATGATAATAAATGAAATTATATTAAAACCATTAAAGAAATCAAATCAGTACTTAAGTTCTTTCCAAAGAGAAAACTGTAGGTCCATGTGGGTTTTAACAGTGAGTTCTAACAAACATTCAAGGAAAAAAAATTCTAATAATTACACAAATTATTTCTAAATGTAGGAAAAGAGCAAACGCTTGAATATTTTTTACAAGGCTAGTATAAACTCACTACCAAAGCCTGGCAGAGACAGCGTGGGAAGGGAGGTTTCAGGCTGCTGTGTGTCGGTGTGAACGTGAAGCTACTGTTCTAAGGGTTGGAAAGCATCCTGTGGCAGGTGACAAAGGTCACATGGTCTTTATTCAGAGAATGCAAGGTTGGCTTTGTGTTAGAAAGATTATTAATGTATTCACTATACTAACAACTTTAAAAAGAAAAAACCATGGGATCATTTGTATGAATGTGAAAGACTTTGATAAAGTCTACAGCAATGACAAAAGCCCATGGCCCCAACCCAAGCGTCTGAGCAGACGGTCTAGGAGAGTGGCTGCAAGCCCACACAGCAGGCCTCGCTGCACAGGCCCCCGGCCCTCTGCAGGCTCCTCCAGAGCAGGAATGGAACAGGATGCCGGTGACCTCCACGTGGCTCAGCATCGAACCCAGGAAGGCAAAGGAAGCAAGGGAAGGCAGGGAGTCCCGAGAGGAAGAAACAAACTGTCATTAAACCTGTCCATTGTGTCATTGATCACATACAAGTCCTAAGGAATCTTCAGGTTTATTGAATCAGTAAGTGTTTAGCAAGGAATTGGTTTACAAAAATCCACAACATTTTGTACTACAGCAACGAACTTCTGAAAAATAAGACAATAGAAGTTGCTCTTCCAGAACTACAAAAATAAAAAGGGCCTTCTAGGCAGAAAATGTCATCCCAGAGATGTCTACGTCCTATTCTCCAGAACCTGTGAATATTACCAGGAAAAAGAGAACCACGGGTACAGATAAATGAAGAGGGCTGATCACACGAGCTCAAGGCAGGCAGATGATCCATGTAGGCCTGATGCACCACGGGTCTCCAAGGGGTGCGAGGTTGTTGTAGCCAGCTTTTTTGCTGCTGTGACTAAAGGACCTGACCAGCACAACTGTAGAGGAGGAAGAGTTTATTTAAGGGCTCTCGGTTTCAGAGGTCTTAGTCCATAGACGGCCGGCTCCATTCCTCGGGGCTCGAGGTGAGGCTGAACATCATGGAGGAAAGTGTGGCAGAGGGAAGCAGCTCATGTGATGATAGGAAGCAGAGGGACTCCGCTCAACAGATACATACATACCCAAAGCACGCCCCAATCTCCATCTCCTCCAGTCACACCCTACCATTTCCGTTACCACTCAGTTCCTCTCAGGGGATCAAATCACTGATTGGATTAAGACTGTCAAAACCCAAACATTTCTCCTCTGAACCTTTTTGCATTGTCTCACACATGAGTTTTGGGGGATACCTCACATCCAACAATAACATTCCGCCCCTGGCCACCAAAAGCTCACACTCATCTGACACAATACATTGTGTCATTTCCAAGAGTTCCCATAGTCTCAATAGTTCTGAGATTGCTCAAAGTTCAAGTCCAAAGTTTTCTCTGAGGCTCAAGGCAATCTCGTATTGTGAGCTCCCATAAAATTAAAAGCAATTCACAAATATCCAACATATAAAGGAGCTGAGTAAACATTTCCATTTACAAAAATAGGAGCATAGAAAGAAGGGATGGGACTGAAGCAAGACTGAAATCCGGCTGGGGAAACAGGTCCTGTAGCTCCATGGCCGGCACCTGGGGCACATGACATCCCGATGTTCTCTCCAAGGGGCTCATGTCGTTCTGCCCCTGTGGCCTTGTTGCAGCCCAAGTGACCTTCCTGTTGGCTTGTCTCTGCTCTACTCCACTCCTGCGGCTTTCCTAGGTCGATGTCCCATGTTGCTGGCATTTCTTAATCTGGGGTCTCCACTGCGGCTTCAGCTTCCTCCTCACATCACCACATTGACTTCTCACTCTGACCCTGCTGCACTTTGCCTGACCTCCCAGGCCTTCCTCTGAAACCTTGGGGGTAGCCTCCCTGACCCCCTAAATCCAGCATCCTGCTTTCCTGCAGAACCAGCAGCACGAGGGTCACGCCAAGGTCTGCCACGGCCTTGAAGAGTAGCCAAGCCTCCGGGGACCCTGGCTGCAGCCTCTGAGGGTCTGGGTGGCTGAGCATGTTGAAAAAGCTTCCTAGGCCCCCTTGTGCAAGAAGGGTGCCCCACTGGTCTCTTCTCCAGAGAATTTTCACCTTTGTTCCCTTGGGCTTGAGATGGGTGTGGTCTTGCCAGCTCCTGAGCTGCCCTCAAGCCATCTTTCCTGTTGTCTCTCAAAGTCCTTAGCATTTCTGTAGTGGCAGTAATGTATTTAACAGCTGTGACTTCCTTAGCCCTAGTTTTACTCCAGCCTTTCAAGTTCACTTTTTCCTAATCCTTCTGCTCTGTTTTCTGCTCCTGATCATCACAATGAATTTGGCTAAAAGCCACCAGCAATATCCAAGCCACTGCCTGAATGCTAAGCTGCCTCGACATTTCTTCTGCGGGATGAAGAAGTCCATCTCTTCTAAAATCAGCCCCGCAGAAAGTCTCAGGACAGGGGCAAAATCCAGACAACTTCTCAGCCAGGACCTCACACGAATGGCCTCTACTCCACATTCCAACAGAGTCCTCCTTTTCTGAACCCTCTTGAGCCGGGTTCACTGATCACTGTCCCCTCACCATTCTGGTCTTCTGAGCCCCCAGCAGAATCAGCCATTAATCTCTGCGGTCGAAAGCACTTCCAGACGGCAGCGCTATCCGTCTCAACATTCCTCCCACCAATTCCACGAAGTTCCAAAATCTTCCGAAACACACGGTCAGGTTAGTCACAGCAACGACCCCACTTCTTGGTACCAATTTCTGTTTTAGTCTGCTTTCTTCACTGCTGTGACTAAAAGATCCAACCAGAACAATTGTAGAGGAGGAAAGGTTTACTTGAGGGCTCACAGTTTGAGAGGTCTCGATTCATAGACAGCTGGCTTCGTTCCTCTGGCGGGGCTCGAGGTGAGGCTGGACATCTTAGCGGAAGAGTGTGGCAGAGGGAAGCAGCTCACATCATCAGGAAGCAGAGAGAGAGAGAGTCTCCACTCTCCCGATACAAAATATATACCCCATAGCCGTGCCCCAATTCCCACCTCCTCCAGCCACACCCCACCTGCCTCAGTTACCACTCAGTTAATCTCATCAGGGATCAATTCACTATTTGGGTTAAGACTCTCACAACCCAATCTTTTCTCCTCTGAACCTTCCTGTCCTGTCTCACACGTGAGCTTTTGGGGACACCTCACATCCAAACCATAACATAGGTAGGCAAAAGAGAAGCAGAGAACTGGTCTTGGTTTAGAAGATGGAGGAAGAGGTCATGAGCCAAAGTGTCCCTTAAATCCCAGAAGCCAGGAAAGACCAGGCAGCAGATCCTCCTCTGAAACTCCCACAAAGAGCACACTCCTGCCAACTCCTTCATTTTTGCCCCATGAGACTCATTTGGGCGTCACACTTCCAGGACTATGTTGTTTTAAGCCATGGAGTTTGTGGTAATTTGTTACAGCAACTGAATGCAAGAATAAATCTTTTCTTTAATGGGCAAGCCCTTTACGGGGAAAGTTATAAAAATTTTATTGGAATACTTTAAATAAGATCTATGTAAATGGGTTGGAAGACTTGCATAAAGATGTAAATTCTTGCTAAACTGATCTATAGATTCAATGTAATGTCAATAAAAATCTCAACAGTTTTTGGTGGAACTCAGCAAGTTGACTCATATAGAGATGCAAAGGTCCAAGAACAGCCAAAACACTCTTAAAGAACAAGTCAGGATGTGCTATAACGCTGTGTGGCACAGATAAACCAAGACAGCCAGAATGGACACTCAGTGTATAAAATACTGCGGGGGAAATTATGAACTTTTCCATAAATAGTATTGCTAAAATAAGTGAGTGACCACTGGGAAAGAGGGACATTGGACCCCACAATATACCACATACAAAATCAATTCCAACTAAAGACTTAAAATGTGAAAGAGAATGTAAAAAATATTTAGAAGGGGTTAATATGCCTTTATGAACTTGGCACAGAGAATACTTATCCTAAATTAGACATGAAAACCAGAATCCATTAACAATAATAAATTTACTTGTATAAAAATTAAGAACTTTTGTTAATTAAAATATACCATAAAGGGACTGTATGGCAAACTAGGAATAATATGAGGTTGGTCTGACACTGTTGTACTGTATTTTCTGTTGCTATAACAAAATACCTGAGGCTTGTATTTTATAAAGAAAAAAAGGCTACTAACTTAGTTCATCATTCAGGAGGTTCAAAAGCATGTTTCTGGCTTCTGTTGGCACTGGTGAAGCCCTTCTGGTTACATCACACATGGCAGATGGCATCATGGTGGGAGCCCATGCAAGAGGTGGTGCACATTGTGAGACTTGAGGTCAGAGACAAGGGAGGGGCTGGGCTTGCTGTTTGTAATAACCTCTCTCAAGAGAACGAACTCATTTTGTAAGAGCAGTGTTCTCACAACCTAAGCACCTTCTACCAGGTCCCACCTCTTGTAACTTCTATCACTACAACACTGT
Organism: Sciurus carolinensis; assembly: GCF_902686445.1. Classification (NCBI taxonomy): domain Eukaryota; kingdom Metazoa; phylum Chordata; class Mammalia; order Rodentia; family Sciuridae; genus Sciurus; species Sciurus carolinensis. The sequence continues at coordinate 4,427,657 of NC_062213.1, forward strand.
CCCACTGGGACCAAAATTCCAGCTTTGAGAGCCACACTCAAACCCTAAAGCATGGTGGTGAGATCATTCCACCTGGGAAGGATGCAAATCGCTTCTGTTCACACCCCATGTGGCAGAGCACATTACAGGGCCCCGTGGGTGCAAGTGGGCACGTCTCCCTCTGGGAGGAGGGGAGAATGGATCGTGGTGAGCACCGGACACCCAGCACACTCCCAGCATGGCCAGAGTGGCCCTGTGTTCTCACCCACTGACTGCACAGCTGGGTGTGGACCTGTGAAGCTTGCAGTCTCGTGAAACGTGAGGCGTATTCCAGAATGTTATAGTAGAAATGCTGACATTTCAAAAAGGGGCAGAAGCCACATTCCACATCGAGAGGGGCCAGTAAACAGGTATGGCTGAGCAGGCACGGAGCTGCACCTGCAGCAAGATAGGGCACCGAGACACACGCCATCGGATGTGGCTCTGAGGAATTCCCACATTGAGCCAAGGCATCTGTTAAGAACACCGTCGCAGCTGAAAGACAACACGACCACCAGAAAACCCTCCCAGACTCTAGAGACAATCGCACAAGGAGCACAAAATTCCAGACATTGATTTCCTGAGGCAAAGAAGAGCGGGGGATTTGGGAATTAAGGGGTGCTGCATGTCTTCACCGGGACCCTGGAGACTTCATTCTGTGTCTCTGTCCAAAAATTGAAATATTCAATTCAGGTGATGAGAATTGACACAGACATGGGTTTTGGTTTAAAAAAAGAGCAAGATTCTTTAGCACTGACTCAGCACACCAATAAAGAATCCTCTCTTCCTTCCACCTTTACAATTTAGCTGCCGGTTCAAACCTGCTGACTAATCACAGTAGGCTCCTGGCAGCCGCCCAAGCCAGTCCCTCCAGAAACCGTGAGGCCGCTGGAGCGCCTTCAGCACCACGGCCAGCGACCCGCAGCCCGCTTGGCGCAGAGCGGCCTCCTTAGCAGCTCCAGCGCTGCAGGGGCAGAAGTCCCACCGTCGGGGCCCAAGGATCTGGTGGCAGACGGAGAAAGGGAGGCCAGGTCTTCTAACACCTAATTCAGCATTCAGACCATGGCTCCTGGCTTCCGACAGACGGACTGGGATTCCTCTATGAACAGGATGCCGTGGGGGGATAGGGCTGCCCTAGAAAGCTCGGGGTGCAGCCAGGCGCCCCAGGCTTCCCATGCAGACTCCACCTACTGGAAGGCTCTAGGTCACTGCTCCTTTCCAAACCTCATTGGTATACGCTTCCTGTCAGGTGCTGAGAGAATTCAGTGGCATGAGGTCTATTGCACTCAGACAGAAACGTTCCCTTAGCCTTTCCCTTCATGGATTTCAAATCAGAAAGGGAATTGCCTTTGTGGAATGTTTAAGAGATGCTGAAACAATATTATCTTTCAGAGTCTTCTTTGGAAATAAATCTAGTACAACTTCTATGTAAAATTTTTGCTTTTCCTAACAGACTTTAAGTTCCATTGGCTGTCTGTCCCTTGAGACCCTCAATGCACTGGTGTCCTTATTTCTACCATGCCAAGAGTTGCCTTGAGAGAGGTGACACTATGCCAGCGAATACCCCTAGGGCCGAGGGTTCTCAACCAACAGGACTAAACCTAAATAGAGTAATACATTGTTCTTTTGATACATTGCTGGGCCCTATTTGCTGGTATTTTATTTATAATATCTTTTCTATATTTATAAGTTCTATTGGTCTGGAGTTCCCATTATTTTGTACTATTTGTATTAAAAAGTAATTCTAAATGCATGAATGAACAGGGAATTTCTCTTCTTTCTTGCTCTAGGGTTTAAAATAGTCTGAATAGCACTGAAAAGATTAGTTCTTTAGAGGTTAGATAAGACAGGCTGCTGCCCATCTGATTCTGCTGCCCTCACTGATAGATCTTTGATGGCCTTCTAGTATCTTCTATGATAATTGGTCTATGAAGCTTTCCACTTTGTCTTGGATTGACTTTGGTAATTTACTTTTTCTAGGAAATCACCATTTCCTCGTGGCTTCCATTCTTTATTGCAGAGTTGCATATGCTGCTCTCTCAAATGATTTTCATCTCCCTGCTTCTGCGGTGGTTGGTTATGTCTGTCTTCTCATTCCTAGTCTTGACTAATTGCTCTCTCTCTTTCTCCATTCTCCATAATTGGGCTCATGAGGGTTTTTTCTATTTTATTAGCCATTTTAAAGAATGAGCTTAGCTTTTGCATTTCCTTATTCTTCCACTTTTTTCAATTTTCTCTTTCATCAGTTCAGCTGTTTCTATGGATTCCCTCCTTTTTGCCTTTTTTGGTTTCTTGAGACAGGTGACAGGAATGGGGTTGTACTTTGTCCTCCCCGTTTCTGAGGAGGCCATGGGTTTCTAGGCAGTGTTGACTTTGTTCCGCCTCGTGTTTTAACACAAAGCTTTCTCTTTGTTTTCTAGATAGCAGGTACTTTCTCCTTTCATTTGGTCTTCGATCCAAGGGTCACATTGGAGTGATTTAAATTTTTGAGTGAAGAGCTTTTCTGCTCCTCTTTTATTATTTATTGCTATTTATATGGAAGATGGCCAGAACGGGTCGTAACAGAACTTTGTTCTCCCCAAATTTTCTGTGTGTCTTCTTCTTCTGTGTGGGTTCTTCCCAGTGGTCTTTGGACAGACGAGAATGTATTGTCTATTGGAAGGTACATAAACGTTTCCATTTATTGTTTGCTCTTTCCAATTCTGATCACTTACTTTGGAGTTTTGTTTGCTTTGAGATTTTCACGTGTGCAGAAAGACAAAGAGACAGGCATAAGGAGCACAAGTCCCAGCCACGCCACCGAGGTTCCTCAGCGGTCTGTCCGGCCGTCCTTGTTGTCCACTGGACGTGGGCTTCACCCCGACGTGCTTCAGGTTCCATCTTGGACAAGAACACACTCCCACCCACGACCATGACGGTGCCACTGTTGCACGTACAGAATTCAGGCAACGGTACGTGGTCTCCTCAGACTTCATCCATATTCAAATTTCCATAATTGCCCCTAAAATGACTTTTAAAATCTGATTTGCTTAAACTCGGATGCAGTCAATGACTGCAAGACAGTGGACTGCTGCTTCAATTGTCTCAGACCCTTGTCCCCGTCTGATGGAGGTGTGCCGGGGTCTTTGGATAGAATTTCATTTTTATCAAACTCTTTTTGACATAATAGATTTTTCTCTGCATATTTAGCTCCTCTTCTTTTTTTCCCACAAGAACTATATGTGACTTCATTGTATAATGTTCTAATTTATCACATTTAAATATGTTTGATCTTTTGTATATAGAGAGTTGTCAGTCCTCCCTTGTTTTCATTTATTCTTATAACTATATCCCAGCCACTTATTTTAAATATCTTAAAATATCATTTTGAGTGTGTCACTACAACCGCTTCTCATTGGCCTTTTGTTTGTCTTCCTAGTTAAACACAGTCTGGCAGGGCCTGTCTTTTAATTGGAGAGTCCCTCTTAGAAGTCCTTTCCATGCAGACCGTTGGCCTTACTGATCTAATGGGTGTATCTGACGTAATCCCTGTGATATTCTGTTGCTGATTAGTGGCTTACTGGGGGAGCCGCCGTGATCTTTCTCTGTCCCTCATCCTTGTGGTTCGGTTCCTTGTTTTACTTCCATTTCTTCCCTTTGTGAATTTGCGAGTCCCAGCCACACCCCTTTGCATCAAGGGCCCCTCCGCTCCCCTGTTTCCTAACCCACACAAGTTCCTCTGCATTAGTTAAAAACAAGGTACCAGCTATTTTTCAACACGAGATGTTCTATTTCCTCCCTAATTATTCCCCCTTGGTCCTCAACGGTAACACTTCCAGAATCTTTTATTGTATTCCTCTCCCCTCCCCCTAGAGGATAAGATCTCTGGATCCTTCCCTGGCCCCAGCTCCTGAGGTTGCTGAGCGGGGACTTTTCTAGAGACTCTCATTAGACTGCTCCCTGCAGGCCAGACCTTCTCTGTCAGGCCCTTACTCAGCTGTCGGGTCACAGCGTGAGACAGGCCTATCCTCATTCATTTTGATTTAATTTATTCACATTCAGGGTCCACTGCTCTCGGCTCCGCCCTTTCATCTGTTTTCATTTCCTGGCCTCTTCCGCCTCATTTGTTCTTGGACTCTGCTGGTCTTGTCGCCGGCCGTTTCCTCACGTGGGACGTGGTGACTTGGACGATCAGCTCTCCCCTCCACGTTGGAGTGGGAGCTTGTCTGAGGACAGGGCGCTTGGCCCAGGTCTCGGCTGGGTGTGAGGTCCCAGTGCACTCCCGGGCCTGGCCAGGGACCTGCTGTGGCCTCGAGCTGAGCTCAGAGGTGACGCAGGTTTGTCACACCCATTTTCCCTGTTGATGGCTGTGCGGTCCACATTGGGGGAGCCTGGCCTGGGGCCGGGAGGGACCTCCAGAGCACAGCCACCTGTGGATTCAAGTGGGCAAGACATCTTTGCTCTCTTAAGCCACTCATGACTCGTTTTTAAAAGATCAGGTGTTACTGTTGCACAATGTCCCCATGCCGTTGGGCCAGGACCTGACAGGACACAGGGTGCTCTTGTTCCTGTTTGGTTCAGGGGCCCTTCGATGCTGCATGTGTCTATCAGCTCAGGTCTATTGCTGAGTGTCTCTGGATGCAACTGGAACTTCGCTAGGGAGGAGGCCTGGGAGAGAAAATGAAGAGGGAGCCAAGAGTTTGGGGGAGACACCAGACCAAGACGCCACCACACAGAGATGCCCCACACAGAAGAAAGGGGGCAGGAAGGACAAAATGAGCCCCAACCCAAGAGCCTGGCTGTGAATCATTCTCCTGCATGTTTTCCAAGGTGCCAGAGAAGACGGCAAAGCCATGGCTGAGAGAGGCTTGCGCTGGGCTGGCCCCAGGTCAGTGTGGCCAAGGAGGGGCTGCACCGGCGGTGGGGGCTGCCTTTGGGGTTGGCCTGTGGACGCCACTGCTGACAGTGGACCATGGCCACGTGATGGTCAACGTTACCGCCATGCCTGCCACCTCACCTTTGCAGTCTCCAGTGCCTGGGCCAGGAACCGGCTGAGGTGATGCTCAGAAGATTTCTGTTGAGGAAGGACGATGCAGGTGTCCCTCGGATTTATCTGGGAGAGGTGGTACTCTGGGGTGTCGATCCCAAGGGGCACTTAAGCCAGAGTCAGGGAAGCCTGTCGGGGTCACCCCTCCCGTCGTCTCTCTGTCTTCTACCCGACTCCCTCCCGCCGCTCTCCTGTATTTCACATCTTCCTCTGCCTGTCCCTTCCCAGCATGCACTGTGAGAACTCAGTGTTCCAATCCAGGAGGACAACTTGTGCCAGGTGCGGAATGTGCCCGTCTGAGTGACCGGGCTGGCTGGGCAGCATGGGAGTCTTCAGCCTCTGTGGGTCCTCTGACCTTCCCTCCTGAGCCCTCCTGAATGGCCATGCCCTTGCACTCTCACCCGCTTCCCTTGAACTTGACCCATAAGAGAGGGCTCTGTATCAGCACTGATTGACTGAGGGTGTGAAAATTGGTGTTTTCCAAACCTGAACCCCCACTGCTCCAAGGGTGCGGTCGGACTTCCCTGGGGCGAGGTTCTTTACTGGTTTCTTCTCCTGTATATGCTTTCCTCTGCTTTTTCAGGTTTTATGCAAAAGTATCCTTTCTGTAACATGAGACAAATAGAAGGCTAACAAATTTTTTTAAAATGGGGGTCAGTGATTCAACCTCATACCATTAAAGAGATTTCAGGCATCAGGTGGAGGACAGGAAGGGACCTGGGGCTCCTTCTTATGCTGTGGGAATCGCCTCGTGTTCAGCAGGCCTGGTCCAGCTCTAGGAGCCAGTCAATGTCAGAAGAAGCTGCAGGACTTCCTCAAAATCACTCCCTGTGGCCCCGGTCCCTCTGGGTAGACCCTGGCACCGTGCAGGAGGTCAGGGTCTCTGACCTGCCAGCTCTCTGATAGTATTTCTGATTCCAAAGGAGAAAAGACCCCTGAGCAATGGGTGACAGTTAAAGCACCAATGACCCCAGCTCTGATGACCATAACCAGCCCGAGAGTCACGGCGCCTGTCACTGCCTCCTGGAGCTGGGCTCAGGGCAGTCAGATCTCACTTCACATAAGCTCCCCTCAGGGACTCTTCCCCGCCCATCACGCACACCAGACCACATGCAGGCTCCTCCTTACCCGCCTGTTTTACCGCCCCCGTGCACACCCTGGCTCTCCCTGCTGGCCAGCTGGCTTATCGTCCACCTCCAACATTAAAATGTCCTTTCCATGAACTCAGGGACCAGTACTGCTGGTTGAGTCTCCAATACCCCTCATGGGAGCTGGAGGTAGGAACCAGATTGTTGAGCTGCTTAGACTCCTTGGCAACCTGGAGGCTGGGCTCAGGGACCCAGGAGGTAGATAGGGTCCCAGTTATGCTTATGGTTAGCTCCATGACTTCGGGCAAATCCCTGGACTTCTCTGGGCCAAGCTTGTCTTCATCTGTGGAAAGAGGAGGAGACCTCATTGCCGCCCTGCCTCCAGGCCTGTGGGGAAAGACTTAAGCCCCTGGTGTGTCTCTGCCACCTGGCAGACAGGTCCTAGAGCCTAGAGCTCAGGGCTGCCACGTGTGCCTACCCACAGCCGAGGAGCCCCCGGGAGCCCCGCTCTCAGCTGGCCGCTGCTCCTGCAGCCCCACACCATCCCGTGGGCCTTCGCCACCTGCCTCGGCCATTGCCCTCTACTTTGTGTCGCTAGCAGATGGTGCTGGGGGTGGAGAGTGACCTCTGCACTTCTAGAGGCTCCTGGGAGCTGATTCTATTGGGCAATGTTTCCCAGCCCTACTGTGTGCTAGAACGCTGCCTGGTGCTGGGGACGCAGATCGCACGCAGGGCAGCTAGAGGCCTAGTGCAGGGCACCGTGGTGACTGTGCTGAGGATGCAGGCTGTTGCCATGGCAACATGTCATGCTAGGGCTCAGACCAGCCTAGGAGCCCAGGAAGGCTCCCTGGAGGAGGTGCCAGGGGACCGGAGGCTGAGGGGCTCTGGGAGGCTTCTGGAAGTGCTCGGCCCTCTCTTCCATTTCACTGGGAGTTGACAGCACCTGTAATGATACAGAGGACACACCTGCGAGTCCCTGAAATAGCAGTGGGGTGTACAGGGACGCTGCGTCACGCTGTGAAGTTGCTGCCGCCTCGACTGTGTTTGCAAAAACACCTTCTGCTACACAAAGGTGAAAATGGCAGAGGCGAGAGCCAGTCTTCTGAAAAGGAGAGACATTCAAACACCTTCGCGGGGATCTGTGAGCTCTCGGCACAGGCACAACTAATGCTCCATGTGGCGGGCTAAAGTTAGCTCCCACCAGGAGGGAGCCGGCTGCGTAGTAGCGTCTCTACCGTGAGCATGTGGTGCTGGCTCTGCTCCCTGGATGGCGGGCAGTTGGTGAAGAGGGGAGGGCAGGATGCCCTCTGTACCCAGGAGGAGAAGCAGCATTGATTGAGCACCACTGGGAGTCTGCGCCTCTGCCAAGGAAGGTCTGAGCCTTGTCTCCCTTCATAGGGATGGGGACAAGCTCTTTCCCCCTTGTTTTATTCACAGAGAAGGTTCTTCACTTGCCCAGGGTCACAGAGGGGTTGGAACCAGGCCTACTTGTGCTGCAAGCTGTGTGGCTTCAGGCTCCATCTAGCCGAGCCGACGGTCGGGTGATGGGGAACCGGCCGTGCCGGAGCAAGCTCTGGAGAGCAGGCTACGCCCGGGGAGTCCTGGCCGGGGAAACCCAGCTCTGCCGAGTCTTGCTGGACATTTCACAGGAGGTACTACCTGTGGTCTCAGCTCCATGAGGCAAACCTGTCACATCTTCAAACTCAAGGGGGAGCCTGCGTGGGGCCGCCTTCCCGAGGGTCACAGCGAGCTCTCAATCATTTCTTATTTTTGTTTATTTAAGAGCAGAATATTTCTCTTTTAATTGCTGTATGTTTTCATCACTTTTGAGAAGGTAGAAGGCCTGGGTCTATCACGTGTCTCTTTACCATGAAGGTCTAATTATTCCCAGCACAGGGTGGCAGGGGTGACAGAAGAATGGTCACCAATACCATTTTCTGGTCACCAGTATCCTGATTGTCCCCACATCCCTTCCATTCAGACAGCTGGCGAATGCCCAGTGCCTCTGCTCTGTGCCAGGCCCTGCCCCTGAGCATGAGCTGGGGACAGGATTTACTCTCCATGCTGCCCAGGAGGCCCACTCTGGCTCTCGGCGGCAGCGTACAGGTGGGAGCACAGACTGCCTTCCCATCTCCTTGGCCTGCTTCTGGCGCAGCCCCCAGGGGTGTGGTCCTGCCTCTGCAGCCTGCTAACGAGACCTTCAAGATGGACGCAGGGTCCGGCCCAGCAGCAGTCCCTCTTGAGAGCTGTCGACCCCTGCCGATTGCCCAGAGGCTCCTGGCGGCACCTGCGCTCCACGGGGATGCGGTGCAGCTGTTTCTGGATCACGTGACGAGCAGTGGTCCAGCTGCATACGAAACCCGGATTCTACTAATCAGATTTCCTCTAGTGAAGCAAGGGCGCCCTTATGTGTGGAGCATGGGGCTTCCAAGAGGGGGGACCCTGGCCTGACTGCCGCTGGCCCCTTCCCTCACTTGCTAGGTGACCTTGAGTCCCAGAGTGACTTGTTTGCCACTAGTAAAACGATGTCTCCACTCTTGCAAGTCCTCTAGGTCAGGGAGCAGATCTGACCCACTCCACACCCCAGCTCTGCCCCCTAGGTGCCCTGCTCCTGTGACAGCTGGTGAGTCACACAGCTGCCTCGGCTCATGGGACCACAGCTGAAGGCTTCACCCCACACGGACACTTGGAAGTGTCCAGCAAGACACACCAGGGCGTGGCATCTGAGGGCGGGACCCAGATAGTTTGGGTCCATGTCCCCATGCTACCTGTGCCAGCCACCCACAAGCCCAGGCAGGGAGGGCTCTGAGAACTCCAGGGCCGCGTGCCTGAGGCCTCAGCCAGTCCCAGCCGTAGTCTCCTCTTCCGCCACTGCCTTTGCCTCTTACGTCTCAGAAGCTCTAAGCCGTGTTCCTCCCCTGTCACCTCTGGCAGGCACATCACCAGAACTCATCCCTGGGGATGCACCCTTGTATCTTTGGATTTAATCAGAGAGCCATGACACAAATTTCGAGCACCTACTGTCTACAGGGGCTGCGCTGCCCCCTGCCCCCTTCTCCATCCTCTTGCCACCATGCTGGCGGGGCTGCCGCCGCCTTTCTCTGTTAAAGAAGAGCACGGCTGCTTGCCAACCCAGGCCAGGGTCACAGCACAGTGGCAGCTCCAGAGAGCCTTGGCTTTGGCTCTGGCCAGCGGGAGTGATGGTGGTGGTCTCAGGGAATTCCTGTGAGGACTCCTGGAGCTGCAGCTGGAATGTGCCCGGCTCAGGCCTGACCCCGCAGCCTGGTGGCCAGGGAAGCTTCTGGAGAGCAGATTTTGGAAGGACAAAGAGGTGGGAGGGGTGATGGGAGGCCACGTCTACGGATGGGAATGAGAGACTGAGGGCTTGGGACTGACCTGGGACTCCTGGAGGGGTTTCAGCACAGAAGTGCAGGGTCAACCTGTTCAAGAGGCAGTTCCGGCTGCAGGCGGTAGAGCCGGGACAGTTCAGACACAGGTGGGGAAACCACAGAGGAGCCGGGAGGTCTAAACCAGGCCCATCCGTGTAAAACCAGAAGAGGAATCCAGACCACCCCTTCCGGGACCCCAGTCTCAGGGCTGGGCCAGTGGTTCCCAAGGTGTGATCCCAGGTCCAAGTGTTGCTGCAGACTTTGTGCCCAAAGCAGATTCCACAGTTGCATGAGTTTAGAAAATAGTGCTTCTAGCACTCCTGTCTGGGAGACAGAGTTTGAAGGCTCAGAGAATCCTGAATTCTTCCCTGTTGAAGCCAGTGTTCTCAAACAGAACAGACCTGTTCACATCCCAAAAAAGAGTCTAGGGTGAGCCAAGCTGCCTGCTTTGAGAGGGCTTGCTCTGGAATCTAACACCACTGGAGGTTTAAAGTGAAGACCTATCCACCAAGGATGCACAGACTCAGTACCACTCTCCCTGTGACCTGGGACTGCTAGACACCTTGGTGCCTCACCTTCCCCATCTGTGAAATGGGTATGATGCTTCTGCGCCCTCTGCTATTTTCAAAGGTGTGAATGTGATTGGAGCAGCAGACAGCTCTGGCTTCTTCCCAGAAAACTGAACGCACCCTGGCTATTGCTGGCATCAGCCTGGGGCACCTGGCCAGGAGTTCTGGATGCACTGCCTTTGGTTGGTAGCAGCATGCTTTCCAGACTCACATGGTGATGTGGAAGGAGCACAGGCCTGGGAGTCTCACTCTCTTACTGCAGGACCAGGATAAACTAACCTCTGGGTAAAACTCTGGAGAGGCTGCTGACACACCCACGGTGCGTAAGATGAGCAAGGACATAGGCAGCAGACCATAAAACCATGATGTTCTTTATTGTTTAATAAGATGATCTTGTTTTTACTACAAAAATCGAGGTCCAAGGGGGCCTGGGGCTGGCCACTGCAGGCTTGCAAACAGGCTGTGGAGCCAGCTGATGGACCCAGGGGTCCTGGGCAGCCTTGGGACCAACTCACAGTGGCTTAAGCCAGAGAGAGAATGCATTTACCCACCCACAGGGGTGGGCCTTGCAAGCAGGTGCCTGCATGGGGTTCTCAAAGCTCTTCTGCTCTTCCTCCACCTCACAGCTCTGCCATCACATCTTATCCACGCTTCTCCAAAATCAAGAGAAGTTGCCCAGGAATTACACTTATCAGTTTACTGCCCTCAGGGATGGACATGTGAGCCAAGTCCTGGCCATTCCTGTGGCTCTGGACAGCCTTGGGCTCTGGCCGTACCTGAACCAGGCAGGGCATTAGGGCTCCCAGAGCCACACAGATGGGACATCCTGGGAGATGCTATCAACACCCTGGCCCTCTCTGAACTGCCAGCCGCACACACTCTGAGCAACTGCCTTGGGGGTAGGTGTGCGTGCACAGGGAAGATGGGCAAGACCCGGGCTCCGCTTCACGCAGCATTCGGGTCCAGCTGCAAACCAACATGTATGGAAAGAGTGGTGTTCGTGTGTGGTGGCCCCGCAAGGACACCCTCCTCCTCCACCCCAGAACCTGCCCTGAGGCCCAGCACCCTGGGGCATGTTGCTTTTGAGCCCAAGAGCCATAGTTCCAAGGGGACAGAAGAGGGCAAATCGGCTGGCCATTTGTGGCACTGTAAAGTTGGGGTAAGGAAGCTGCTGGTGTCTCTGAGGGAGTGTTGGACAGAAACCCAGGGAGGCGTGCCAAGCACTGTTTCTGCACGAGAGAAGAATCGCGTGTGATCCTGAGCAGGTGATCCTTTCTTGTTGGATGTTTTCCCATCTGCAAAACAAAGGGTTTGGAGTAATTTATCTCTGAAGTCCTTTTCTGTTTTCCTCAAAGGCTGTGTGTAAATTGGAGTTCCGAAAACAGAGTAAAAGTGGCTCTCCCCAAAGCATGGAATCTGTCCGCGGAGTGCCAGCCCATCCCCCGCTTCAGCGTTTGCCAGTGGGGACAGCCTGGACTATCCCTGCAACCCGGTTGACTCAACGCTAGACTGGCCTGTGGGTCGGAGTCCAGCGCCCCCTGGTGGCGCCAAAGCTGGCAGGCTGCTCGGGACGTTGCAAAGGCCCGACGGCTGTGACTCAGGGTGGCACCACTGCAGGGCTGTGCGAGGCCTGACTGGGGTTCCATCGTGGGCAGAGCCGCAGCTCAATTAATTACCAGCTGCTGGGAATCCTTGTCGCCCGCTTGTGGTGACTCACCCAGCAGCCAGGCTCACTTGCTGAGGGCGGGGGCCTCGGTTTCCAAAATGAATTCTGGGGAGAATGCCTGCTGGGGTGGGGCTCCCCAACCTCGTGCCAGAGGGTTCCCGCGGACCCAGCAGAGGTCAGACTGCCCAGACATAGCGCACAGCACCAATGTCACTTCCCCCATGGGCACCCACCAGCCCTTCAAGTAGTGTGCAGAGCTTTCCTACTGGGTTCCTCTTTGATGCAGAAGGGTCCCAGACCCCTCACCCGAGTCCCTGCATGGCCGGAGCCTGAGCTCCGCCAGAGGGTTCCACCTGGAGGGAACCTGGAGCTCTCCTGGAGTCCGGGAGTTGCTTGGGAGTGGGGTCTGACTCCCCAGCCTATGCCAGTCTCCGCCAGGCGTCTAGACCAGGAGTGGGCAGGTGAAGGACCCTGCTCCGAGGTCTCCTTCTCCTCCTTGGCTAGCGTCAGGGGAGGGAGCCTGGCCAAATGAGGAGAGCCCGTGGGTCTCGGTCGCTTGGTCCTCCTGATTTGGAACTCCCCCGGTCTAGGGGGCATTCATGTGGGAAAGCCGGGGATAACCTAAAGGGAGATAAGCGCAAGGGAACCGAGAAGGCCTAAGTGGATAGGAGCAAAAGCTGAGCCTCCTTTCTGGACGCAAGGAATAGCTGTGCCCTGGCCTGAGCGAGCCTGTGTGCATCGGCTCGGCAGCTGCAGCGCTGGCCCTGAGAGGCGGGCTGCGGCGCGGTGCGGCTGGGGGAGGGGCAGGGTTGCCTTTCAGTCGCACCCCGCGCCCCACCTTGGGGTACACAGGAGTGCTTCTCAGAAAAGCAACAGGGAGGGCACTGGGTGGGGGGTGCGACGTCCTTTTCTGCTGTCCCTACTCCAGGAGCGGCAGCCTGTGCTATCTTCAGCGCTTCGGGCAAACGGTTCAGGTTGGTAGGTGCTGGGCCACCCGGGCAGCACCACTCCAAGGGGCTGAGGCGGCTCTCAGAGCCCCACCACTCTAAGGAGATTATGGCCCGGGCCAGTGACAGGCTCTTGCGCCAAGTGGCTTGCCTGAGGGGTGGGGTACCGCCTGTGCCGCGCCCCTAGGTGCCCATGGCCCCCTTCCTTCTGCTCCCCACTCTCCACCTGCTCTTTCCTCTCCCTGAAGTCACCAGTCTGCCTTCTCGGGCTGAATCCCCTTTTCCTCCCCGAGCCCCGGGTCCCTCAAACTCTGCCTGCCACTGCTGCGTGCGCTCTCCGGGGAGCAGAGCTAGAAGGACCCAAACAGCCTCGTTTGTTCTCCCATCCCCCGCCAAAATCCGCTAGTGGCTCCGCCCCCCACCCCCACTCTGGCGGCACCCAGCCCTCAACCCTCCCCCACCCCCTCCCTGGCGGCTCTAGTCGCCTCTCCTGGGCTCCCTCCCTGTGCGCCCTGCGCAGCGCTCGGTCTGCGGCGGGAGCTGCCACTCCGCCTCGCCAGCTGGCTGGGGACCAGGCGGGAGGTGGCGCGCCCTGGAGGCTGCAGGAGGGAGGGAGGGAGGCCCGGCCTCGGCGTAGCCTGGCCCCCGCCCCCCGCCCCCCCGCGGCCCTCCCGCCGGAGCGGGGCTGTCAAGCGCAAACACACACGCGCACTCACAGACCAACACACACACTCCGCTCCCTCCAGCGCGCACGCACGCAGCGCCCCAGGCAGACCAGCGCGGCGGCAGCCTCTCCGGACGCCCAGACGCCGGAGGGCTCAGACCTCGGCGCGGCTGGTGCGTCCGCACCCGCCCGCGCCTCCATCCCGCAGTTCCTCCAGGCTCGCGGGATCCCTCCCGCCTCCGCCGCCGCTGCCGCCGCGCCCGCCGCCCCCGAAGAAGCTAACTGGCCGGCTGCCGCCGCGCAGTTCCTTGGCGGTCCCCGAGGTAGCTCCGCTGCGGACCCTGCCGTCCTGGGGCCGCGCCCCGCTCCTGCGTCTTGAAGGCTGAGCAGAGCAAACTTCGCAGATCGGCCAACGCGCGGCGGACACCCAGCCGTGTCCCCGCGCGCCCAGGTGGGCTCAGGGCGTTCGGACATTAGGGCATCGGGCTGCCTCACCCGTTGCACCTGCTCCATCCCTATCCGCTAGCAGGGGACTCTAGAGACGCCACCACTTAGCAAACTTTTCCGCCCCCGGAAGGGGGTGAGAAAGGGGTAAAACGAGTAAGAGGTCTAGCCGGGCGCCCTCCCTGGGCGCCGCCGTCAAGCTGGACCCCACCGTCAAGCTGGATCCCGAGGAGCGTAGATCCCCCTCCCCCCGGCCACCCTCCACCCTGTCCCCGGCTCCTGCTCTTCCAGCGGGAGCTAGGGGCGGGGTGCGCAGGGCAACCCAGCCGGTGAGGATCGCCACTGGGCAACCGATCATGGCCCAGCGCAATGGGGCGGGTTGCTTTGGCCGGGCTTGGCGCAGGGTGTCGGGGTTCCAGGACGCCTGGCCCCGGCGCTCGAGCAGCCTCCTGTGCCTGCCCGCCTTCTCGGCTGAGCCCGGGCCCGGGGCACCCCTGGCCCGCCGTCCACCTCGCGGTGGCGGCGGCCCCAGCGGAGGGGGCCCCCCACCGGCTGCCGGCCCCCCGCCTCCCGGCTGCTGCTGCTGCTGTTGCCACCGCTTACAACTTGGAGGTGGCAGCGGCGGTGGCGGAGGAGGCGGCGGCCGTGGGGCGCTGCAGTGGGACGCGCGCGGCTGCCAGCCTGCGGGACATGCCCCCCGCACCAGCGCCTTGCTGGCAGCCATGAAGAGACAGAACGTGCGGACTCTGTCCCTCATCGCCTGCACCTTTACTTACCTGCTGGTGGGCGCCGCCGTGTTCGACGCCCTCGAGTCCGACCACGAGATGCGCGAGGAGGAGAAACTCAAAGCCGAGGAGATCCGGATCAGGGGCAAGTACAACATCAGCAGCGAGGACTACCGGCAGCTGGAGCTGGTGATCCTGCAGTCGGAGCCGCACCGCGCCGGCGTGCAGTGGAAATTCGCCGGCTCTTTCTACTTTGCCATCACGGTCATCACCACCATAGGTAAGCGCTGGGTGCGCCTCAGCTGGGCGCCCCGCTCCCCGAGAAGAGTCCCAGGAAATCGCCGAAAGGACGGCTCAGGGCTGGGTGCGGGGTATAGGGGGTACACGTAGCCTCCCTGGGGGCCTCCTGCAGCGCCCCCTGGTCTCTGGGGAGCCCGCTTCTCTAGTGCGCTTCTGCGCGCATTCCTCGGGGACCCCACCCGATGCTCTCCACAGCGCCGATGTCTGGGCCAGGCGTGTGAGCCCAGAGAGAGTGTGCTGGAGCCCCGAAGGCGGAGGCGCCACTTTTTCGGAGAGTGGAGCGCTAAGAATAATCCCATCGCAGTCACCCACCCACCCACCGCCCCAACGCGGGCTGTGCCGTTCGGGGTTCCAAGACTTACACTCACTACCTCTCGGGGAGTTGGGGAGGGCTGGCACTCTAAGTGCCCAGGCGGACTTAGGTAGCAGGAGACTGCTCCTGAGGGTGGGAGAAACTGACCCTGGCTAGCCTCTGGCCTCCCTTTTGCCTTCTCTGGGGCCAGATTTCAGCCCCCACTCCACGCCCTAACCTGACTTTCTTTGAGCTTGGACGTGCCTGGCCGGTGGGAGAAGAGTGCACTCCTGCACTTGGGGTGGGGATGGTGGCAGGTGAACTGCTCTTGGATGGAGCTGGATGGCCAGGACAGGACAGCACCTGCCCACCCCCCAGGTTGTGACTATGGGCAAGGCGAGTCTGAATATTGCCCAGAAATGAGAACATTCAGCACTGCCCCCCACGAGGGTCCAGCAGGTGCACTTGGAGTTGCCTGTACATCCCACTCCCAGGACACTTCCCAGCAGGCTGTCTGGTGGATCCCAATGACTGGGGGTTGGGAGACCTCCAGACATTCCACTTTGAGACCTGTGGGCATTTGAGCAGGCTGTGTGGCTTTTCTGTGGGTCACACGGCATGCTGCTTCTCTAGGGTATTAGTTGTCCCTCCAGTCCGTTCTGCCCCTGTGCCCTGGGCTGAGGTCTCCTTCCTCCTGTCCTCTTTAGCCCCTGTGCCTTCTTCCCTCCCTGGACCTCCCCTCTAATTTTCTCTTGATATTTTCTTGGTCTGGAAAGCTCTATGTACTGTGGGGGTGGGGAGGATTTCTCTGTACCATATGCAACAGGAAGCACCAGCACAGGACGGCCTGTCTTTCCTTCTTGGTTGAAAAGATTTTTTAGAGTTTAAACATTTTGTTTTAAATGTTTAATTCATTGGTGCAGGTTTTAATGTTTGGAGAGGAAATCGTCCTTCTGTCGTCTACGTAATCAGCTTGGCCCCTGCTGGCCCCAAGCCCTCTGCCAGCACCCAAATAGTGAAAAGTTCCTCCCTCCCTGTGGTGTTTCTAGCACTGGGGAGGGCCAGCTGGTCATCACCGTCATTTCTGTCTTTCAACCGAGGAGGTGGCTGTCAGATGTGCAAGTCATTGGTTCTGGGGACAGGGGCCTGTTTGCTGGCAAGCAGGACAGCAAGAAATATGCCTGTGGTGCTGGCCTTGCGGGGAGGAGGGAGCCCCTGGTTCCTGAAGGTCTTTTTGTGATCTAGACCCAGACAGGTGACATGGCTTGCATGCTGGCTCTCAGCAGTGAGCCCAGCACATAGAATGTTTGGCTGCCCCCAGGAGATGAGCAACAGCATCGAGGAAAGAGTTGGAGTTAAAAACAAGCCCAGAAAGCTTCTAATTTTCTTTAAAAATAAATTGTTGGGACTTGTGAAGTTCTTATCAAGGTGTACTTTCCATTGTTGGTTTCCTTGGGCAGTTCTGGACATGTGCTTCTAATGGCGAACCTCTGAGGGGGGTCTGTTGGGGCGCAGCGTTGTGGAGGCCGCCATCGATCCAGGGACGGTGGGCTCAACCCAGTGCAGCCAGGGGCTCCTGAGGGGCAGACTGACCTTCTTGCTTCCTTGTTGGGTTTTCAGCTGGTTGAAAAGCAGGGTTGGAACACACACACACACACACGCACACGCACACACACACACACACACGCGCACACACACACACACGCACACGCACACACACACGCACACGCACACACACACGCACATGCTTCTTCTCTTATACACACACTCACTCATACGCTGTGTCACACACCTGTGCTCTCACATACAGTCTCAGTTTCTCATGCACAATCACACACATGCACTCACACTTTCTCTTACACACAGACATTTGTGCACTGTCTCATGCACACACACACTCATACTCTCACATTCTCTCACACGCGTGCCCTGACATAACTGCGTGTTAGTGGAAAGATACTGCACGTGGAGCCCACAGACCTGGCTTGGAATCTGAATCCTGCTATACTCCTGGGACATCATTTCCTGACTCCCAGCCTCAGTTTCCCTACCTGTCAAAGGGGCAGTGCACAGTGAGTGCTGGCAGGAGTCTCCGAGGGGCCTATGGGATCCCACATGCGCAGTGCGGCACTGAGTGGGTGTACTATCCATGTTCCTGGACAGTGGCTGACCCAGCCTCACGCTCTTTGGCCTAAGAAGTGTTTAGCAGAAGAGCTCACGTTTATAGAAAATAGAGCACCTTTCCAGTTAATTCTGTTTGTTTTCTTCTTCTTCTTTTTTTAATATAAATGCAAATTAAGGTGCTCTTAGGTCTAGAACAAAAACCAGCCTCATGCCCTGCCCTCCGAGGAGCTGTCTCCTGTTGGGCACTGATGTTAATGAGTCGGGTTAATCTTCATGGGCATCATTGTTTTCGATCTAACCTTGAGCGTTTTCTCCAGTGTGCGTCGACTTTGCGTCCTGGTGCTGGGCGTCTTCAGTGAACGCATCTTCTCAGATGCAGTTATTAGCTCACTCTGTGAAGTGCATTTTAAAAACATATATAATTACCACTTTGCGTTCAATCTGTGGCTGCGCCTCAGTGAAAGGCTTTGGAGGGAAATTGCACTGAATCCCACCCCGGATCTCCAGGGAGCCCTGGGCACGGCAGCCTGCCATTGTGATCACCAGGGGACAGCACCAGTCCAGCCAGCGTGGCAAAGGCAGGAGCAGTCGCATCCCTTACCTGGTTCTGGTTTCCATGCCTCCCCATTACTGTGTCTGTGCCGGTGCCACTTGTGGCTCCTCTGAAAGGCTTTTATTGTTTAGTTCAAAACTTGCGAAGCCTTAGACCTCTGCACGGGAGACCTTGATCTCTACCTTGCCGGACCTGTCTGATTAGCAGGGCAGTTTGAGCGCCCCCTCCCAAGGCCTGTCGATGGCAGCGTGGGGCTCAGGAGAGCTGGGAGGGTCTGGGCGGGGTGTGCGTGCTTTATCTGAATTTGTTCTGCGTAGGCTGAGGTCTCGGTGCTTGTTTAAGGGATTCTGGGTGCCATCTTGTCACTATCTCACAATAGGCGTTTTAAGCCAAAATTGCACCCCACATTTGGCCTCTCGCGTGGTATGACAGAGGTGGAATCGCCCTGACATTTCTTTCTTCAATCTAATATCTGGGATCTAGCTTGCTACCACCTTCAGGACCATTACAGAAGAAGAAGAGATCCGATCTCATCTGCAGAGCTGTGGAGGACAATTGAAAAACTGGTCTGCCATGGCAGAGGGAGGGGGGGAGACATGGGGTTTTCCTTTGTGGCTACAGTTTGGACGAGGGGCCTCTACTTCCTCTGGCTCTCTGTGTCCATCTTAAACCGGGAGGATCACCATTGGAATGGAGGCAACTGGTCAGGACGAGGGTCGCGCCCCAGTGGGGCACTCGGAGAAAGCGCAGGGTCTCTGCACCTGCTCCCAGACGGCGCTTTTCTAGTCTCAAGCAGAAGGCACACAGACTTCCTGAAGTGGACGGCATTTCCCATTTTGGGGGGTGTAGTTTCTGAAACATGGTTAACACTTGCCAAGTACCTGCCCTGCCTCACAAGTGCCACCAGCTTTGGAGGCTCTGGGGGACAGTCTAGATGACATGATAAGGCCTGGCCTTGACAGGCAAAGCTGGGAACCCAAACATTTGCTTGAAGTGTGGGGACAGCTAAGCCCAGGGACTGCCTTAACCTGTCCTGTGCCAGCAGGCTCTGTGGGCACACACAGCACACCCCTTGTGTGCCCTTTGAATCCTTACAGATCCTTGTCCTCCAGACGTGACCTGGCCTTTCCCACACCCTCCTGAGCTTGTCCTTGCCCTCCTCCCCTCCCTCAATTCCAGCCTCTTGATCCCATTCATTCTCCTTTCCACCTGCCCTGTAGGACCCAGCACAGCGCCCAGCACAGGGTGGGCAGCTCGTGAAGGACTGCAGGATGGAGCAGACCAACCGGGTGGCACAGAGAGAGCACGGAGCAGCCTCACACTTACACATCCCCAGGCTGGCAGGGCACCTGCTTTAGCAGTGAGAGCGCTGAGGCGGATGAAGGTGTGTGGCCTGGCTTAGTCTCTCCCTGCCGCACGCTCCACGTGGGGAGCTGTCTCAGGGCCTGGCTGGCCTGGGCAGCTTTCCACCCCGGCCGTCACCCCCCAGCTTAGGACACCTGCTCCTCTAGCCCCCAGTGAAGGACCCAGACACCCAGTGCACCATGGGCAGGCCCAGGAGGAGTGGGGGTTCTGGGTTCAAGTCCAGTACGGCAACTGCTGTGCAAAGAATGTGTGAGATGCCCGTGGCTAGTTCCTCTCTCCCAGACGCTCCCTGGACCTAAACCTGGACCAGCCAGCTCCACAGAGGGCTACTTGGCACCAGGCTCTTCAGGAAACAGCCTGTTGTAGATGTCACGGAGAAGTCAGAGAGTGGGGCAGAGGTGGGGTATCTTAAAAGAGACATCAGTCCCTAGGTGTCTAGAGACACCCTGTCCAGTGCTCTGAAGCAGAGACGAGACTTGGGCAAAACCCAGAAGTCCCAGATTCCCACTGCCTTCATCTGCTCTATCCCGGCCCACCTACCGAGAGACCAGTGAGGGCAGAGCAGGTGAGCCCAGCCACGGTGGCCATGCTGACTCCTCGCACTCACTCATGCAGCCCGGCCACGTGCTCACTCACTCCATGACCACACGCTCGGTCATTCCCCGTGGCCACTGTGTCGGTCAGTCCTCTTGGAGGCATTCCTTGCCTCGCCTGACCTGGCCTCGCCCAGCGCTTGGCCTGTGACTCACCCCCACCTGTTGTTGCATCGCTCAGCGCAGCCCTGCCCGCCATTTTATCACCAAGTCCTCCACGGACATGGCCATTCTCTCGCCCAGCCTCGTCTCCTTCAGTCCTGCGAGCACCTGCCATTCATCCCCATGTGCTGACGGACGCCACGCCTCGCCCTTGTCATCCATTCACCACCTTACGTAGTATCTCTCACTCCTCCGTCTGACACTGTGCCACACATTTCTACACAAACCTGCCATTAATCCACCCATCTGACGTTGACTCCCTCCTGCCTCCGTTAACCTGTCACTCCTGCCCGGCTGCTTCTTACACCGTTCATTCGTCCATGGACATATCATTCATTCCACTAGACATTGTCACTCTGTCCTACATGGACCCCTCACTCATTTCCCATCCACCATTTTGCTGAGTCCTTCACATGCTTGGCATCCACTCCCCCTCAGCCATCGTGCCACTTAGTTCTTAACTCACCTGTCACTCGTTCTCCACCTGCCATTGTCTCATTTAGTCCTCCATGCACCTGTCTTTCATCCCTCTAGTGGCCACGATGTCACTGGGTCCTCCATGTGCCTGTCCTTCACTCCCCACCTGCCTTGCCCTGCTTCTTCACGTTCCTGTCTTACATCTCATCACTCTTCCTTGGAGTCTGTCATTCATCCCATCTGACCTCGTGGCACTCGGTTCTCTACACGCTTGTGGTTCATTCCTCCACCCTCCGTTGTCTCACTCATTCCTCTGGCTACCTGTCATTCATCTCCCATCCTTCCGGTCTTCCTCACCCTTTTCTTTTTCTCTTTATCCCCATTGTTTCACTCAGTCCTCCCCGTGCCTGTCATTCATTCCTCCATCCACCACGGTGCTACCTGGTTCTTGGTACACCTGTCATTCATTCTTCAGCCTGCCACTGTGTCCCTCGGTTTTCCACAGCATGTCCTTCTTCCTCCATCACTTAGTTCTCTGCCTCCCTGTCATTTGTTCCTCTTGCACTGTATCATTTGGTCATCCACATGCCTGTCATTCTTTTCTCCCTTGGCTGTGGTATCACTCAGTGCACCTGTCATTCATTCCCCCATCTGCCATTGTACCCCTGAGCTCTCTGGACCTGTCGTTCATGCCCCCATCCGCCATTTTGTTAAGTAGTTCTCCATTCACTCACAGTCCATTCCCCCACTGCCACTGCACTGTTCCATCAGGACCCAACTGCCATCCTTTTCTCCATTCCACAGGTGTCACTCCGTCTTCTGTGCAATGACTATGGTTCTCGCACTAACCCTCGTGTCACACTGTGCTCCATGCACCTGTCAGTCATTCCCCCTTCACGTTGCGTCACTTGGTTATCCCTGCACTTATCACTTGTTGCCCCTTTGCCGTTGGCTCCCGCAGTGCTCCACACATGTCACGCACCCCCCATTGCCATCACCCAGTTCCCGCACAGTTCCCCCTCGTGTCACTTGGCCCTCCACACACTCACCATTCATGCCCCATCTGCCATTGTCTTTGTTCTCCATGCACCTGCCTCTCATTCCCCTCTGCCATTGTGTCACTCAGTCCTCTAAACTGCCGTTCCTTCCCCCTTTGGCCTAGTGTCACTGCATTCCTCACGCACCTCGCCCTTTCCCCTCTTGCTATGGCACCACCCACTTCTCAGGAACCGCCCATCCATTTCCCACCTTGCATGGTCCTCCTTGCACTTCTCCTTCATTCTCCTCGGCCATTGTTTTACTGAGTCCTTCTTGAACCTGGGGTTCATCCCCCGTCTGCCATTGTACCCTTAGGCCTCCAAGCCCCTGTCGCATGTCCCTCCATTCCCCTTGAGTCCTGTGCTCCATGCTCCTGCTGATGTGCCACTGGATCATTCGCAGCCAAGCGTCCCTTGCCCCTCTGCCATCGAGTGGCCCAGTATGCTAGTCACCTGTCACGGGCACACATCTGCTGTTCCGTTACCCAGGTCTCCACGCTCTTATCACTTGTTCTCATCCACGTGTGTCACTCATCCTCCCAGCCACCAGGGGCTCTCTCGGTTCTCTGTGCACTACCTTTTGTTCCCCTAGCCAGTGTTCTACTGCTCTGTCACTCATCGCCCCACTTGCCATTGCATCACTCAGTCCTCTATCCACCTGTCGTTCATTCCCAGCCCCCGTGTCACCCGGTTGGCCCAGCATCCGTCATGCATTCCTTCATTCCTCTGTGCACCTACTGTTCACACCCCTGCGCCCTCGCTTACCCCGTCTTCTGTGACCCGCCATTCTTCCATCTGCCACGGTATCACAGAGGCCTCATCCTGCGCCTGCCACCTGTTCCCCCCAGGCAGGGCAGCACGGGTCCTCACCACTCCCGTTCCTTCCTCCATCCACCGTTGTCGACTTAGCCCTGGGTCCCCTGCCCCTTCACCCGCCTCCTCTGTGGCCTCCCTGCCCTTTGGTTATGGCTGGGGTGCTGTGCTGGCATGAGGCACAGTAGTGAGTGTGCACAGTGCCCAGGCAGAGACAGCAGGTCTTGGTGCCTTGGTGGTCTTACCGTGCGAATCTTCAAATTGTTCCAGTCCCTGACTGCTTCTTGTCAAATGGTCAGCCAAGTCCAGTCATTTTTGATCACTTAAAAATTTTTATTTCATACTCTTACAAAAAGCATACACAAGTGTGTTATTCAATAAATCCTTATAAAATAGCCACGCCCATGTCACCAACTCTCAGATAAAACCCCAAAGCGTCACCAGCACCGCAGAACCCCGCAGCTTCTTGAATGCCTCCGGCGTCTGGAGCTGGGGACCTCCCCCGGGCCAGTGCGGAAGCTGCTGTGCGGGGCTCTGAGCTGCCATGCGGAAGGGGGCTGGGCCCTGTGGGGAGTCTCCTGGGGGTGTTGCCAGTCTCCTCTGGTCGGGGAGCCAGCAGAGACCACAGAGACACTGGAACATGGGGTCCAGGACCAGGAGAGCAGAGGGGTCTTGGCAGCTGTTTGGCAGGTCTGCTCATGTGGCTCAGGCAGCCAAGATGGCGGGCTGTGTCCGCAGGGCATTGTCCTCCGAGGCAGAGTGCAGTGGGCATTCCCTGTTTCCTGCCGGCCCTCCCACAGGACCAGGGAAACGCTGGGCGTAGAGATGGAACACCTGGCCTCAGCAATGGGGAATCAGAAGGCAAATGCCCCGGCTGGGCTGGGCTGGGCGGGCCAAGGAGGGCCTGGGCACTCCTCAAGTGTCCCTCAACAAAGGGCAGGGTCTTTTCCTCTCCTGCTGGGGAGTCCTCCTCCCTACCACCTCAAAGGAGGGGGATTTGGTGTGCCTTTCATCAAGGGATTTGTCCTGAGGGTCTCTTTCTGCCTCTTCCTACTCTGGGGACCTCTGCCTGTAGAAAGTTCTCCTTTTTAAGCTGAGCACACCCACTGGAAGCCTGCAGCTCTCTAAAGGAAGCGTCATGGCATTGACACCTGAGCACAAAACAGAATTAGGTGCTGTGGATGGAGAGAGGGAGGTAGATGGTGATCTGAGAAATGTAGGAACATCAGGGAGCAGGGCTCAGCTTGTCAGTCACTAGGCTCACGAGTCCCCCAGCTGAGGGTTGACTGACCTCAATCCCACCATGCCCCTGCCTGGGGCCATGGGGTCAGCCAGGTCCTGAGTAATGGCAGATCTGGCCAGGAACGACTGCTGGAAGGTGGGGCTAGCCCACTGGAATGGACCTCCCTGGATGGGCCTCATCCTCTTCTGTCCTGGTAGGTACCTGGGGCGGGACTGGGGCAATGGGGCCAAGGTGGGCTGGTGAGGGGTGGTGGGTGGGGACCCAGTGATGGTGTGGCCAGGTGGATGCTGGAGGTGCCTGGAGAGCAGGGGCAGGTCCCTCTTGCACCTTGGACAACTGAGGGGAGCCTCGGCCTTCCATTGGCTGGCTAGGACATGGTGCCGCCTGCTTCAGAGGCAGAGCCTCAGAGATTCCTGTGCCTGGCTTGTGAACTTGCACAGAGGAGCAGGGTGGCAGGAAGGTCCCCGGATCCCACTGGCCCATGTCGGACTGCTCACATCGAGGCCATCTTGGGACCATCTTAGGCACTGAGCCTCTGCTTCCTTGTGTGTGAAGTGGGGTCACCAAACCCAGCAACCACACTGTGTGAGGCTGGGGAAGTGAGAGGCCTCCTAGCCTCAGTCCAGTGTGGGGTGGCCTGAGGCCACCGAGGTTGAGAACTGCTCCTTGGAGAGGGACGAGCACCCTCCCCGAGAAGGGATGCCATCATGGCGCAGCGGGCTGTGGGGCTTGGGGGCTGCAGAGTCCAGCCAAGGAGGTAAATTTTTCCAACTTGGTCTTTTGGGGAAATATGGCTTCCTGACCACCCCCCAGTCTGCCCCCGTGGTGACCTTCACAGCCCTTGGCTGCCGGCTCCCCCTGCTCCAGCCCCTCACGTGAACCCCCAGTGCAGCGCCACCCTGGTCCTGGCCCCTGCCCTGCCTTCCTCTTCCCCAAGTCCTTTACCCCTTGGGGCACAGGACTGATGTGTCTGTGCCCAGAGGGTGGCCTTTGTCTGCCTGCTAGACACCTTGGCCCCCAGGGTCACTGGCTCCCCGGCAGGTGCCCGGGACGCTTGCTGGGCTGGACGCGCCTTGGCTGCTGGTCCTGGGCTGCAGGCGGGTGCGGGATGAGGCTGCAGACTTTTTTTTTTAATGAATTCTTAAAATTTCCTTTAATGTGAATTGTTTTCTTTTTTGTGCTGTGAATTCCATCAAATATACCCATTTAGGATTGTTTTTACTGTCACTGATCACTTTTACGAGTATAGACAAATTTATGACATTATTTTAAATGTTCTGCAGCTAATTAGCTTAGTTTTAAAGAGGTTGTCTATGTTGTCAGTGTTCACATTTTAAGGAATATATAGCACAATTTATGAAACAAACTTCTGACCCAAAGTCTTACTTTGAGCCCTCTTCCCACCTCACTGGTGTGTGGCTTGGGCAAGCCCGTGTATCAGTACCGCAGGTCCATGTTCTTGAAGTTGAGACATTATAGTCTGCCCCACCTACATCACAGGGATCCCTTGTAGACTGATTACATCAGTATACATAAAGCTCTTTCAACCACTATAAAGTGCTATAAAGTGACAATTACTGATAAGTCAGTGAAGTTCGTCACCAAAATATTCATCCTATAATCAAAAACTTTTAAGTGAAACAGTTTAATATAAAGTGGTCAGCTAAACAAATGAAGATTATATTATACATACTGTGCTCCTAGCCTACTCTCTGGAGTCTAATCTTTGGAAAGAATTAATTCATTTTAGGGAGGAAAAACTCTGAATTAATATATTTGTTAGTGTTTACACAAATAAGATGCAACCACTAATTCAAAGATAGGTGGATTTTCCTCCAAGAAGAGTGTATTCTTTAATAGAACTGTATTTGAACAAGAGAGTGCATTCTTTAATATAACTGTATTTGAATAAGAGAATGCTTTCTTTAATATAACTGTATTTGAATAAGAATCCCATACAAATAGAATGTATACCTTCAAGAAAGCAAGGAAAAATCATTTTTACATTACATCAAATATTCAGATGATTCAATCAAGTTACCCCTCCAACTGAATACTTACTTTTCGTATTTATCATGAACTCTGCAGTCAGTTCTGCCTCTGCCAACCTCGTGTAGTTTTGGCAGTTAGTGATGCGAAGCACCCCTGCCTGGTTCCAAAAAGAGGGTGAGATGCAGCCTTCATTTTGGAGGAGCCCAAGTGATTGAATTTCCGTCTGCTTTTCAGTGTTTCCACTAACCGTTCCATTGCCTCATCAAAGCCCGTGCCTTGGTTGCTGATGTTTTGAGTATCTGCCAGTTCCAGCCCTTCAAGGCGGCTAACCCAAGCGGGTTTGCCCTCTCTGAGGGAGTCCAGGCCTGCTCCATGTCTTGCTTGTTTGCAAACACCCCTGAAATGGCCTTCTCAGCTCTTCTTCCTCCCACATGGCAATGAGCTCTGATGTAGAAAAGCAGATTTGGTCTGGGACACAACTGTCTGCTACACAGATCTGTGCTTGGATAGTGACCGCTCCCACATGGCCTGATGTCTGTCTGTCCTCCTAAATCCCAAATTTGGAATCTAAGGTCTTTGTATGTCACTGTCTCTAAATTAAAGCCAATGGTAGGAATAGTAGTAACGACTTCTCCAACCTGTAATCTGTACAAAATTGTGGTTTTTCCTGCACCGTCTAATCCCAAAATTAAAATCCTCACTTCCCGGGTTCCAAAGAGACTGGAAAAAATACTCAAGAAAAAGCCACCCATGATGATCCCCCAGCCGGCCCTCGCTGTCCTTGAGGTAGGCACCGACGCCCAGCGACGGCTCTTCCAACCTCGGCGCTGCCACCTCTACTAGCTTTGCCCTCCGGCCGCAGTGCCATGGCGGTCTCCAAGGCTGCAGACTTTCAGAGAGACGCTGTTGCTTTACATGAGAGGTGATAGGGCAGGGACCTGTCTTCTCACTCCCTAGGCTTAGAGCTGTGATCTCAGTCCCTCAGGTGACCATAGGTGCCAGGCCTGTGAGAGTCCATCAGTCACCTGGGAGGAAGAGATGCCACCTGTGACGTGGCCTTTGGCTGTCACAGGCCCTGCTGGACATGTGAAGTGCCCCCATTCTGGAGTGGGAGGCCTGGGGCTGAGGGGCACACGGCCTGTGGTCAAAACCTCAGCCATCTGCCCCGAGTCCTCGCCTCCCTCAGCCACCATCGCCCGCCTCTCGCCACGTCTCTGCACACCCCAGGACACGGGTGGTGTGGAGGTTCTGGCCTGGGCGCCTGGCCCCTGCAGCGTGTCCTGGCACAGTGTGCTCGAGGTGCCGCAGCTGTCCTTGGCCTGTCCCCTCACTCTGGGTGGGAGATGAGGGGTGCCTGGAATGCACTCATGAAGCCACTTGAGGCCGTGACTGCGTCTATTGTCTCAGGGTCCTGTCGGCTGGCACCTACGGAGGCCTCGGGGGCGTTTGTTGATTGACTGCACCATGGACGCTCAGGATCAGAGGGCCAGGAGCATACGTGCATGAGGCGCTCATGTTGTGAAGGTCCTCATGGCCATGTGATTGAAGACGTGGAGGGGGCACAAGCTGGGGTGGTCCTACCAGCTGGGGCACCTGCTCAGGTGGGCGTGACCATCGGGTGTGTGAATCCGGGTGGGTGATGTTGAGGGGAGCCTGGGAACGGACACTTGGTTTCCACGCCTCAGGCAGAAGATTTGAGTGGCACTGTGCTGGGCCCCGGCTCCAGCCACGGCCGAGGGCCCGCCAGGCCCTGGAGCACAGGCAGCGCCCTGCCCCAGTGCACATTCTGTCCCAGTTGCTGTGGGCAGTGACAGCTGCGGATGCAGGCCAGGGCCAGACTGTGTGGCTTCCTGTGGACTGTTTGTCTGGGCCCTAGGAAAGGCCTGGCCAGGGAGGCTACCGGGCCTTGGGTATGCGCTCCTCCCAATTGGTGCTTCAGGTGAGGGCTCTCCCAGCGTGGACGCCATTTCCTGCAGATTAGGGCTTCTTTGTCAGCACCCAAGTGCTGAAGAAACCTGGCAATGAGGGAAAGGAGTCTGATGTCTGTTGGGGACAATGTTCAGGCCAGAGGGACCCAAACGCCAAAGAAGTGGAGGCCAGTATCAGTTACAAAATAGTTCTCCCATGCTGGAAAGGGGAGTAGGACGTGAGGGCAGAGAATGTTCATGAAGTGGGGAGAGATCCCTGTACCTCACCTGTGGCCCTGTGGTCATGAACAGGAGCTCCTTTGGCCCAAAGTGTGTCCACTCTTGTGACCATTTCATCAGAAGGAAACATCCAGGTTGTGTTCAGCTGCTTGTAGCAGGGTAGCCACGTAACAGTGACCTGAGGGAACAGCAGTTTTCTTTCTAGTGTGGAGGCCTGAGGCAGGTGAATGGGCAGCTCTTCCGGACCTTCAGAATCTTTGCTTCTTCTCTTAGCCATTTATCTAGGCTCTCGTCCTCAGACTGGTGCCTCATGGTCCCAAAATGACTGCTACTGATCACCTGCAGCGTCCTTTCTGTCAGGAAGGAGGACAACCAGAGTCACAGATATATGTCAGCTGAGTTTACTTCTTTCCAAATCTCTTTCCCAGATAACCCACCTGGTAGATTCTGCTCGTATCTCAATAGCCTGGGCCATGCTACAAGGGGGGCTGGGAAATGAGATGTACAGCTTTTCCGAGCAACCTGGGGTGTTCTGCTGAGGATGGTGGAGCACATGTGGGGGTCCCCACGGCATCTCCGCCATGTGCAGAGCACTTCAGGGCCTCTTTTCTACTCAAGTTCATATCAAACATTACCTCATATTTCCAGCCTTTAGGGAGATTGATTTTTATGACTTCAAAGCCACTGAATGAATGTACTGTCGTCTATTTATAGCGATTTAGTGCTTTTCTTTCGTCCTTTGCTAATTATAGGCAGTGCTTCTTTGAGCATCTTGGTGTGAGTCTAGATTCTGCCGGGCCCTGCCTCTCAGGGCTTCCTGCAGGTGGTGGGGTTTCCAGATCAGAGGGCTCCAGTGCCGAGTCGGGTTTTGTGCTGTGCCTGTGGCTGATGGCACCAGTGTGGTGGGGGCTTCTGGCTTCTCTGAGGCTTCAGCAGCCTGGCAGCTTTGGGATGTTTGAAAGTTCAGTGTTTTCTTAGCAATCTTTGGCCTTTGAGTGGCAGCTGGGCCTGAGCCACGTGGGGTTGTGAATCCTTGCTCACTCAGCCTGGCGAGCCCAAGGGGTCTGTGGATGCAGCTGTAGACTCCTGAGCCCTCGACCTCCGGGACCCCGTGGAGCTGGGAAGGGGCAGGGGAGCGGGTGGACCTCAGTCCAGTTGTGGGACCAGCAGTGTTTGCCCACTGCCTGTGGTCCTGGAGGACTGTACGAGAAGCGGCCTTGGTGGCAGGAGCAGTGTGCGCCATGGTTGGTCATGGCAGGGTGGGCGGGTCGGGCAGCGATGGCGTGACAGTTGCACACTTGTCTGGGCCAGTGGAAGAGAGGACTGCAGAGGCAGGGAGCTCTCGTATTGTGTTCCAGGACTGAGGTGGGCAGTGCTGGCTCATGGCAGGGTCTTCTGTCCTCTCTGTCACACCCACAGCCTGGCCAACATTCTAGACACTCAGCTGCCAGGGACCGTGGTCCTGGCTACAGGGAGAGCTCAGTGGTTATCCCCTGGTACTTAGGAGGACTGACAGGTCATTAGCCCTGCTCTCTCAGGGTGGCATCCTGCTGAACCCCCGGGGTGGGCAGCTCATGACCTCACTAAATTAGAGGGAAAGGCAGACGTGGCATTGGCTTTACAACAGGGGACAAAAGGGCTCTCATTGGTTTGTGCTAGCCCTGCTGGTGAGGGATCTCCAGAGTAAACGTAGCCTCTTATTTTCTAGCTTGAGAGAGCTGCTGTTCATGGCATGTCTATGGTCTCTAGGGGTCTTTCATTTTTTTTTTAAATTTCTAAATCATCTTTTTTTTAAAACAATATTTAATTGTTATACATGACAGTAGAATGCACTTTGACACATCATATATAATGGAGTATAGTTTCTCATTCCTCTGGTTATGCATGATGCAGAATCCCACTGGTCATATAGTTATATATGTACATGGGATAACAATGTCTGATTCACTCTACCATCCTTCCTATCCCCATGTCCCCACCCCTCCCTCACTCCCCTCTACCTAATCTGAAATAACTCTATTCTTCCCTAGCCCCCTCCCCAACATCATGAATTAACATCTGCATATCAGAGAAAACATTCGACTTTTGTTTTTTTGGAATTGGCTTATTTCACTTAGCATATTCTCCAGATCCATCAATTTACCAGCAAATGCCATTATTTCATTCTTCTTTGAGGCTGAGTAGTATTCCATTCCTTTCCCTAACACCATATATTTTATTCCATTCCATTCCCTAACACCACATTTAAAAAAATCCATTCATCTGTTGAAGGGCACCTTGGATGGTTTCATAGTGTAGCTATTGTGAATTGAGCTGCTATAAAACATTGATGTGGCTGCATCACTGTAATATGCTGATTTTAAGTACTTTGGGTATAAACTGAGAAGTGGGATAGCTGGGTCAGACGGTGGTTCCATTCCAAGTTTTTTGAGGAATCTCCATATTGTTTTCCACAGTGGTTGCACCAATTTGCAGTCCCACCAGCAATGTATGAGTGTGCCTTTCCCCACACATCCTCACCAACATTTTATTGCTGTTTGTATTCTTGATAATTGCCATTCTGATTGGAGTGAGATGAAATCTTAGAGTAGTTTTGATTTGCATTTCTCTGATTGCTAAAGATGTTGAACATTTTTTTCTTATATTTGTTGATTGATTGTATTTCTTCTTCTGTGAAGTGTCTGTTCAGTTCCTTTGCCCATTTATTGACTGGGTTATTTGTTTTTTTGGTGTTAAGGTTTTTGAGTTCTTTATATATCCTAGAGATTAATGCTCTGAGGTGTGTGTGGTAAAGATTTTCTCCCATTCTGTAGGCTCTCTCTTCACATAATTGTTTCCATTGCCGAGAAGCAGCTTTTTAGTTTGAATCCATTCCATTTATTGATTCTTTGTTTTATTTCTTGTGCTTTGGGAGTCTCCTTGAGGAAGTCAGATTCAAAATTGACATGGTGAAGATTTGGGCCTACTTTTTCTTCTATTAGGTGCAAGGTCTCTGGTCTAGTGCTTAAGTCTTTGATTCACTCTGAGTTGACTTTTGTGCAAGGTGAGAGATCAGGGTTTAATTTCATTTCGTTCCATGTGGATTTCCAATTTTCCTGGCACTACTTATTGAATAGGCTATCTCTTCTCCAGTGAATGTTTTTGGCACCTGTGTCTAATATGAGATACTTGTATTTATGTCGGTTTGTCTCTGTGGCTTCTATTTTGTACCATTGGCCTATGGTCTCTAGGTTTTTATGGATAGTATCGGAATTAATTTCATCCTCAACTCTAAAAAATAAATATTTTTATGTATCACCATTTTATAGATGAGCACATGGAAAGTTGGAGAGATTAAGAAACTTGTCCCAGGTCACACAGTTAACACGTAGCAGAGAGGACTTGTATCCAGGGAGCCTGATCTTGATCTATACTTGTAATTCTTTTGTTATATACTGCTTCTCCTGAATTCTGTTATCTGTTAGCTAGGAATGCGTAACAAATCACCCAGAGAGTTTTAAAACAAGAGGCTAAGTTTTTGGTGTGGTTGTTTTATGATGGCTGTATAGAATAAATGAGTTCTTGACTTTAAGGGATACTGAAGCATTTGTACATGCAATGTCTGAAATTTGCTTTAAAATAATCTGAATTTCAAGGAAAGTGAGCAACGTCTTAGGTGAAACAAGTCCGACCTTGAGTTGTTAATTGCCAAAGATAGATTGTTCCTATCTGGGGGTTAATTATACTTTTTTCACTATGTATTTATTTGAAAATTTGCATAAACACTTAAGACAAGTCAAGTAAAATGCAGAGCAGGAGTGGGAGCATCTTGTCCGGGCCTGTCCCCTCAGCCCTCCTTCAGGAGGTGAGAGCCACAGCAGGTTGCTGTGCAGAAGAGGACAAAACACTTGGTTTTCTCACAGGTTCTGGCCTGCACATGTGTTTCCTTGGTTCTTACAGCTTGAAAACATGTAAAATTAGTTGCTAAAATTTAATGATCTTTTAAAAGAACCAGTGGAGAATGATATATAATGGGGTTGGGGGTGTGGGGAGTGAAAGAAGAATGGGGGAACTTTAGATTATGTAGAAGGAAATGAGAGGGAGGGGGTATGAAAGATGGTGGAATGAGACAGACATCATTACCCTGTGTACATGTATGATTACACGAATGGTATGAATCTACATTGTGCACACCATAGAAATGAAATGCTGTGCCCCATTTGTGTACAATGAATCAAAATGCAGTCTGTAAAAATAAAAAAAAATTAAAAAAAGAAATAAGAACTTACTTCAATAAATGATGCTAATAAATGAAAAAAAAAGAACTAATTCTTGGTTTTATTATAATGTTATTATCTTGGTTTTTGTTTTTATATTTATAAATTCTTTCTTTTTTTTTTTTTTTTTGGGTGCTGGGGATTGAACCCAGGGCCTTATACTTATAAGGCAAGCACTCTACCGACTGAGCTATCTCCCCAGCCCCAATTTATAAATTCTTGTTTTACATGCTTTACCTTTTCTTTTCAAAATATATGTACTAAAGGCTATATGTTTTCCTCTGTGTGCCACTTTGGCTATGTCCTATAGATCTCTCATTTGTATTTTTTTTGTAAATAATTTTCAAATATATTTTTCTTTAAGAGTTATTGGAAGTGCATATGTTTTAAAATCTCTCTCTCACACACACATACATTAGCATAGTAATTAGAAGCATAAGCATTGGAGCCAGACATTAAGTCTGTTGGAAAAATTAGGGTAATTATTGCATCTCAAACAATTTTAAACAATTAACAGGTATTGGGTGTTCATCATCTGTAGGCACATTTCAAAAGCATAATTTCAAATTTTATCACATTTTTTTCTTTGTAACCAAATGATTACATTTTGTAGAGTCCCATGGCTATTCGAAAAGAATATTTATTTTTTTGTTGTGAGTAAAGTTCTACACAAATTACTAAATCAAACTTGTTTATGTTATTCAAATCCTTTCCAAATTGAAAACTAATATTTACTGGTTTAATCACCCTGCACACATGTTGGGCTTAGCACACATAGTATCTTAAATCAATTTGCATGCCTTAAATGGAGTAGGTACTCTGTCCTGCTCACTACAACTCCCAGAATCATGACATTAGGTCCCTTCACTCTTCTACTTCAGCTACCTGGCTGCAGTTATTTCAACTTGTGTTCCTTGCTTTATAATCTGATTATTATTATTATTAAGCCTACTTGATTTCTGCAGGAGACCTGTTAGTGTGTCTTTCTGTGCTTTGCTAGTGTGGTTTATCAGTTTCCCCTTATATTTCTGGCAATTTTAGCTTTATGTATTTTGAAGCTATGTGATTAGGTGCATGAAGGTTCATGTTTATTATTTTTTCTTGGTGGAGATAAGCTTACCTCTATAAAACAGCTTCTTTAATATGATTTGTGCTTTTTGTCATGGGGTTTTCTTTTCTTCCCTAGTATTATTGCTGTGTTAAATAAATGTTCCTGTTTTCAGCTTATTTTTGTATTTTTTTTTTCTTCTGGGAAGATTTTTACATGGTTTTTAACAAAAGGCACAAATATAGGTGTAGAGCCATTCTGAAATTCGGGAGTAATTCATGAATACTAACCTTTTTGGTGACCATGATGGAGGTTCAGATTTTCCTGGAGCTTCCTAGGAGAAGGAACAAAGGGAAACCAGTGCTACAGCTGCTGCTATCAGTAGTGCTGGTGTTTATCACATTTCTGTTCCAGGTAGGAGGAAGGGGTGGGAAAGGTCAGAAGGATATGCCGGCAGAGATTATCCTTCTGACAAACTTTCCTGGAAGCACTACCAGCACCTCTGCCCCTACCTCAATGGCCAAGGGTGAGTCACGGGGCTGTACTTAGAGCAGCCACTGGAAGATGACTAGGAGATGGGGATGGTGTGTTCCCGTCTGCTCTCTGCCTAGTGACTTAGGGCAGATGGAGTCCAGACTCCTGTGACAGGGGACCTCCTGCTGGTCTAGTCAGTGGCCCTGTGCACTCTGCTTCTGCTCCTTCCATGATGGGACAGCCCTCTGGTCCCTCGACTAGGGTTGGCTATCAGTCCTGGGCACATCAGCCTTCCTTGTCTGGGCTTCCGTCTCCCCACATGTGAAATGAGCTACAGATAAGGTCAGCTATGCAGTCCTGTGGCTGGCACTGGGACCCCAGACCTGCTTCTGAAGACAGAGGCCACCAGCTGATTTGACTTCTCAGGATATTCCAAGGGTCCTCTGCAAAGTCATGAGTGGAAGGGTGGTGCTGGAGTGGGGCCTGCTGCTGGAGGGGAGGGGCGGCAGGAAGGAGACTGGTGGCACCCTCTCTGGCTGCTTCCCTGGCTTCTGGTGCCTTCTCTCTACTTGTCCTGCTGGCAGGATGTGGTTGGCATCCTTGGAAGCATCCTGGGCCAGCCCTCTCCCTCATGGCAGGTGCTAAGTGCCACTCTTACCCCATTCTTTCCTGTCCTATCAGGTGCGAGTTGCCATTTGAAGGCCACCCTGGATGTATTTCTCCACCCCTCAGCCCCAAGAGTCCCGGCCATTAGAAATGCCCCCCTTTTTTCTTCTCCCCAGTTTTTGTTTTCTGTCCATCTAGATCCTCTCTGGACATATGTAAGAGCCTTCTTTAATTTTTGGCTTTCTCTAGGGGTGATCTGAACATCTGTCTGTTCTCAGGGAGCTGGCAGGGCCACCAGGATCATACAATGCTGCACTAAGACAGTGTTGCCCCTGATCTTTTCCCAGTTGCATTTCCAAGGTGGCTTCAGGTTGAGCTGATGTGCATCAAGCTGGCCACCTGCTATCAGAGCAGATCAGGTCACTTCCCTGCTCAGAAGATGATGGCTCCCCATGGCCTAGGTGTGCATGCATTGCTTACCATGGCCCTTGAGGTTCAATGTCTTTATTTGCCACTCGGTCCCTTGCGTCATGTCATTGCTCTCCCATATAGACCAAGTCACAAGATGGGGCAGGCATCCCTAACCAGCAGAGATCCCTCCTTTGTGCACCCTTGTCTGGGTGTTAGGTGCCTCTCCCGTGTCTCCTCACAGCCCCAGGGCTCCCACAAGTTCAGCACCTGTCATCCTGTGTCACTTTTCCCAAGCTGATCTTTGTCCCCTGCCCCCAGAACCCCTGGGCAGGGACCATCTACTTCACTTCATGATGGCTGATACGTCCACCCACCAGTGTCTGGCACCAAGCAGGGCCTTGGAGAATGTTTGTTGAATGAACATAGGCATGTAAATGGGACAGCTTTCACGAGAGTTATATTTAACTGTTCTAGAATATTCTCTAGGTCTTTCAGAAAAGCAAATCCTTGAAAAACAGCAGCCCACGAATCTGAATAGCAGGTGTTTGCAAGAAGTGGTGGGTGGTCTAGTTGGAAGGCTGCCCTGCTTTATGGGGCTGGGGCTCTCCCTGCACCCCAGCCTCCCTGCTCAGCCCAGGGGCCTGCCAACACGACTCTTTTTCCTCCAAATTCCAGGGTATCTGGGGGCCCAGCCCAGTTCCCATGGTACTACTGGAGCTTCCAGGAAGGTGAACCATGTGGGAGGGAAGGGAGCCCTTCTTTCCCACGTGGGGCTGGGCCACATTCCCAGCGGCTCCTGTTCCTGGGCTCTGAGCGTGGCTCTGTGGTCGCCCGCATGAGCTGGCAGTTAGCTCGATGGCAGTGTCCCTGCACTTACATCTTCTCCTGAGTGGGGCAAATCTGGAGGGCCTGGGCATCTGCTATGGGTAGTCTGGTGCCCACGCCACAGAGTAGGAGGGACCCTCTGCAGCATTCCAGGGAGGCTGGCCCCAACAGCCTCCGTGATCCTTGTTCCTGGAGCAAAGGGAGCCGCTGAGCACCTCTGCGTGGGGCAAGCTTCCTAAAGCAGCGCCCCAGCCCTGGGGGCACTTGGACGTCTAGAGGGTCAAGTTTAAACTTCTGAGATGTGTGGGCCCCTCAGACAGCTCCACCCGCCTCTCCCAGCAGTGCTTCCACATGTGACGTGGGTGGAATATTGTCCGCTCCCCAGAGATGGGATGAGACTCAGTGAGATGGCAAGGGTGAAGCACTTGGCCGGCACCTGCACGTGACGAACGGGCAGTGGGTGCTGTCAATCACTCTCACGATTGCTGGCCTGTTTGTTCTGTGCTGCACACTGGGCTGGGTGCTGTGGTTCAGAGGCGAATAAAAGACGTGAAGGCCACGTGCGTGCTGAGAGACGGATGTTGAACTAGGAAGGCTACGGAAGTACTCGTGGTGGGAGGAGGGACTGAGGGCGGGCCAGCCTGCGGCTGCGGAGAGTACCGGCTCAGATGGTGAAAGCAGTGGCTGGGGGTTTGGATTTTGCCCTGTAGACCTCAGAGTTGGAGAGAGGTGTCCTAGCTTTGGAATTAGGGATTTAGGCCAACTGCCTTCCAATCCTGGCTTGAGCATTTACAGCGGGTGGCTCCTGCCCGCTTTTGCCCTGGTTTCCTCTCTGTGAAGTGCAGATGGCAAGAGGACCAGCCTCAGAGAGCTGGGTGGCATGGAATGGAGAATCCAGGCGAGGGGCTGGCACAGTGCTCCCCAACCTCCCCAAAGTCAGCTGTCACATAGTGCAAGGTGCACCGAGTCCCCAGGCTGCAGGGACAGTGGGCTGCGGGACCTGGTGGAAGGCTGGTAGGGCGGGCTGCCTCTGGCTCCAGGTGAGTGCAGGTGGAAGTTTCCTGGGGCCCCAGGTGGCTGTGGGGAAGGAGTGTTGGATCTGAGGGACTGGCATCCTAGAAGGCCAGCCAGCACCCTCCCCTGGTCCTCTCTCTGGGGAGAGACCCTGACTTCTGCCCTGCTCCAGTCCCAGGACTGCCCCCTAGCCCCGTGACTGCTTTAGTGGGGTACGGGACCCTCTGGGCCCAGGAGCTGCCACCCACAGACCAGGACAGTAGCTCTGGCTTTGGTTCCTGGGGACAGTGCACTGGGAGATGGGTTGGGCCAAGGTCCACCTGCCCCTCTGCCACCCTGAGGCTGCAGTGCTGGCCCTTTAGCCTGCTGTGCCCCTGCCGCTGCTGCCCACGGCTGGGCCTGAAGCCTGTACTTGGCCGCTCTCGGCAGAGGTGTTGCCAACCAGAAGGGAGGCTGCCAGTTCCTCCTGGCCTTGGGCGTCGCTCCTGAGTCCCTGTGGGTGTGGGGTGGGACCAGGTGGTGCAGAGGAAGAGACCAGCGGGAGTGGGAGCCACGGGCCCTGGGAAGGCCCAGTGCCTGGCACACGGCAGGCGCTCAGCTCACGAGGGCTCCCCCTCTGCCACTCCCGGAACCACGCGCTGTGTCTTCATGCCAGGGGCGTGAGGACAGCCCAGCTGTGGAAGCAGAGGCCCGGGGCGGGGGGAGCTACAACCCTGGGACTCTCATGGGTCCTAACCTGGTCACAATGACAAAGCACCACAGACCAGGTGTTTATAAATAGCAGAAGTTGGTTTCTCACAGTTCTGGAGGTTGGAGGGCCAAGGTCAGGGTGGCAGCCTGGCTGGGTGCTGGTGAGGGCCTCTTCTGAGGTGCGGCATCCTTATGTGGTGGAGAGGAGTTTCCTTCTCATAAGGCCACCGATCCCATCATGGGGCCCCAACCTCCTGACTTCCTTTAGGCCCAATTGCCCACAAAACCCCCTTTCCCATGACTGTCATATTAGGCAGTGGGACTTCAACATAAGTATTTGGGGGACACAAACCTTCATTCCATACATATCCTAAAAGGTCCTTATAAACAAGCTTGGGGGGCCCTGTGTCCTTGGCGTCCTAAGGAGGCTTAGTGAGGGAAGGACTCCAAGGGAGCCCAGAGGTGTGGGGGGTGCCTCAGGCTGGAGAAGCTGGGTCTGGCTGGAGGGGACCTCAGAGTCCTTGGAGGAGCCGGGCAGTGAGTGGCGTGCACTCAGCGTGAGTGACCCTGGGACCAGTGCTTTCTCACGCGAGGGGCTGAGCCTGGTACCCACGGGCACCGC
Source organism: Sciurus carolinensis (assembly GCF_902686445.1). Taxonomy (NCBI): domain Eukaryota; kingdom Metazoa; phylum Chordata; class Mammalia; order Rodentia; family Sciuridae; genus Sciurus; species Sciurus carolinensis. The sequence goes on from NC_062213.1 coordinate 4,465,177, forward strand.
TGAGACCCCCGCCCCTGGCTGCAGCAGGAGGAACGAGGCCAACAGCCTCTGTGGTAGCAGGTCCACAGTCTGCAGAGAGGCTTAGACCACCATCCCAACGGCTTTCCTGTCCAAGCAGCCATTGGTCAACCATGCGCCCCGGGAAGCCTGGAAGTTCTCCCGATGGACCCCATTTTCCCATCTATCAAATGGGCTAAAGGTGTTCACCAGGTCAGATTGCTAGGGCTGCTAGGTGTGACGTGACTGTCCAGGTGACCATGGAATGCGTGCATGCCAGGTGTGCCTAAGCCTCCGTCTTTGTAGAAAATTTCATCACCTCTCAGAGGTGCCCCGCGCCTTCAGCACCCCACCCTGGCAACTAAGCAGCCAGAAAGCAGATTCGTCTCCATTTGGCAAGGTTTGGAGCCCCTTCCTGCTGGGCACTCCTTTGGCAGCTGAGAGGACCCCAACTCCAGGATGGAGGAGGCCTGCTGGCCTCTGGTTCCAGGTTCCAGTCTGCGCGGGCGGGCTCCGCCGTGCTGGCTGGCTGGGGGGACCCCTGTGTGGATTTATTCCTTCCGGCCTACCTGCTCGCTCCCCAAACTGCACCTGCCCTACTGGGCCTGGCTCAGCACATCGGGAAGGATAGGACGGGCTGCCTATGGAGGTGCCAGGGGGCACAGACCCTCCCGGTCTGCTCACCCTCTGCGATGTGGTCGCGCCTGCCTGCCAGGCTCCCCAGCTTCCTCCCATACTGGCCCTTTCTCTGGGAAGGAAGGGAACTGAAGACCCCCATGGGCCCCTGTCTGCCCTGTGCCTGTGGATAGGGGGACAGCCTATGGTGAGGAGCATCCCTGGAGAGGCTGGGCTGGCCCCATCCCATGCCCCCTGCCCCCCGTTTTCCTAGAGACGTCCCTTAGGGCCGTTGCCATGGGAATTGTGTGTTGGAGTCTATTTTGAGACCATCGTGTGGCTGATTTTTAGTACTGTCTGGCGTGGCTGTTGCTTCTGCTGTTTGCTGAAATGACTGGCCCGAGAGTTTGGACTGTTGTCTCCAGGCGGCATTGTCCAGAACATCGAGGTGTAACAGGTGGCAGGGCCCTCACGAGGCCCCTTCAGAGGCTGGGCTTCCTGGCCACCACGGCCAGACGTGAGAACCCAGAGGCCGCCCCAGGTCCCTCGCTGTCCTCCGTGCCTACCCCTGGATGGTGGGAGGAGGCAGGCGAGGCCCGTGCCTGGACTAGAAAGCCACCTCGGCACCCCCAGGAGCTAAAGAGGGCCCAGGTGGGAGCTGCTGAGGAGCCTTGTTCTCTGGTCCCTGGCCGCCTGATGGCGGGTCTTGCTGTTGGCTTTGGTGTTCCTGGAGCTGCCCGGGAGCACGATGTGAGCGTGCTTATGGGTCTGAGGTCTGCCTCCCCTGTGGCCTCTGGGCCCCACAAGGATGGGAGGGCCGGCGTGGTCCTGGAGACAGTGCTGGGCAGAGGGCAGGGTCTCCCTGGCTGGCTGGCCAGGGCAGGACTCTCCCTGGGGACTTGGCATCATCCACAGTGACGGTCAGTCCTGCATGAACCGGGTCCCCGTCCTGCAGTCTCCTCCCCGCTATCCTGAGGGAGAAGACGGTTTCTGCAGCACTGCCCATGCCCGCCGAGCTGTGCTCGGCTCCTCCCGGCCTTAGCTTTCTCCCCTTCCCCTCCCTCTTGTCTCAGGGTGAGGCTCGGCCTGTCAGTCCAGGGCAAGGTCGTGGGCCTTGGCACCCGCCTCAGGTCTTGTCACGAAGGTGGCACATGCCATGAGGTTGAAATGGTGGGACAAAACAATCAGACCAGATGTTGGTAAAGGGGCCAGTTCATCGATTTCTCCTGACCTAGATCTACCTATGGAGCCAGAGCCTTCCCATTCAGTCAGCAGCTACTTGAGCACCTGCTGTATGCAGGCACTATTAGAGACAGGCCCATTCAGGGGGAGGAGAGGCTGAGAGTGGGAAGGCCTGTCTACACTACAGCTCCAGTGGCTGGGTCTAGATTCCACAATGCCCCAACATCGGACCTTCTTGAGTACTGACAGGAAACCATAGCTGACCTCCGGCGCCAGGTCGCAGTCAAACTCAGGTGCACTTCCTGGTGAAGGGGTGGCACAGAGGGGCCCCAGGCACCTGAGTGTCAGGTGACTTGACCACCATCTTCCCTCCTAGGCTCTTGTTCCTATTATGCAGACGAGGACACTGGGGCCCAGAGGGCTCCCTCCGGGGATGGCCCCACGTCTCTTTGCTATAGGCAAGTGTCCTCCTGTGACCCCTGCCCTGCCCTCCCAGGAAACCCTTCCTGACTACCCTAGGGGTGGGGGGCCCTGTCTTCTTTCTCCACCTCTGGCAGGCAGTCTTGGATAAGGGAAGCCCACGGGATGGGAAAGCAAGTTATTCAGGTTGGACACATCTACTTGATTCAGTCTTCAGAAGTGCCTGCCCCTCTGGGCCTCAGTTTACTTTTATGAGAAATGGGTAGTTCTCACAGGATGGGGTTCTCACATGCGCAGGGCTTGGCACCACTCAGCAAGCTGCTCCCTCCCAAGGGGGCAAGGCCCTCACCATTTTCTCACAGCTCCCCATGCCCCTTCTTCCCCCACCCCTGACTCGGGCCCGGAAAATCTGCCTCATCAGGTTTGAGTGGGGAGAGCTGGCCGGCGCGCCTGGGCGGTGAGAGGCTATTTTGGGAGCGAGTCGGGAAGCAGTGCTTTGTTTTGTTTGCTTCTCGTGATTACCAGAGGTGGAAGAGCCCTGCTCTCCTCTCCTGGACACCAAGTGAGGGATGGGCAGGGAAGGAGATGGACTGTCAGACGCTTGACAGCCAGAGGCCACGTGGGTCTGCAGCCTGACCCCGTCACCGTCAGTCTGTTCCAGTGTCTAAGAGGAGGCAGTGGAGGAGGGAGGGAATGCGGCTGCTGCCACGCCAGACGTGGTCTCCAGCTCTGCCCTGCGCCCATGTGTCCACCCACCCATCCAGTCCAGCCCGCCACACTCCCACTGTCACCCCCATTTATCTACCGCTCTTCCTTCCCCCACCCACCCACCCACCCATTTGTCCATCTGAACATATTTTAGCTAACCATGTATCCATCCATTGCTTGTCCATCATCCATTTACCTTTCACCCTCCATCCCTCCATTCTCCACCCATCCATCACTATCCATTTGTCCATCCCACCATCCAGCCATCCTCCAGCCATCCTCCTTACATCCAACCCATCAATTCCTATCCATTTGTCTATCCTTCACCCATCCTCCACCCATCCATTTCTATCCATTTGTCCATCCTCCATCCATCTTTCCATCCATCCATTCATCCATCCACCACCTACCCATTTTTCCATCCCGCCATCCTCCTTTCACCCATCCCCTCCTATCCATTTGTCAACCCTCCATCACCCATCCATTCACCCTCCACCCGTTTCCAACCAACCATCCTCTTGGCATTTTCTCTCTTGGCCTCCCCTCCATCATCTCTCCCAGTCAATGCCGGGAGCTCCATGTCCGTGTTTGCCGTCACAGGCCCCACGATGGAATGGTAGACAAGACGCGCTGTTGTTCATTTCCTCCCCAGGTGAAAGAAAGGACCCTGGGACTTAGCTCTGCCCGCTTCTGCTGAGGCTCTGGGGTTGAGGACTTGGGTTGGTGCCTCCTGCAGGGAGGGGGTTTCAGGCGTTGCGTGGGAGCAGAGTGGGCCCTCGTGGGGAGGAGCACTCAGCGCAGGCCATGGAGATGGATTTTTCTTGAGCCGGTCACTCTGCCTTGTATTTTCAGGGTGATGTCTTCCCATCCGGGTTTTGAGTATGGATGGAGCAGGTACCTGCACACAGGGGGCAAAGGCGAGTCCCGCCAGGTCCTGGGGATAGGGGAGGGGGGACCTCGATTGCACTTAGATTCAAAGCAAATATGGCACAAAGAAATACAACTTTTCAGGTTCTTTTTATTATGATGAAGCCAAATGTAGGTGAAATATGTGAACATTTTCCATTCCTGGCCATACATTTGTGACATCTTATAATGAAATACTTTTTACAAGAGTGGCCGACAGGGTTGGTGGCTTTGTAATGGCTCTTCCCTGATTCTCATAATGCACATCAGCAGCTGGTGCGCACCAGGCAAAGTGCTAGGCCCGGGGGCGAGGCTCTGACCCTCTCACCTCATTATCATGGAGTATGCGAGGAGTGCTGACCGGGAGTGGGGGGCAGGAGGCCTGTGCACAGCACCTGGTGTCAGCAGCACGTCACCGTCATGGTGCATGTGTCTGCCCGGGCAGTTCTTCACCCCCAGTCCTAGATATTAAATTCTGACTCCAAGGCAAGGTGCGGGTAGAGCTGGTGTGGGAGCCCAGGCTGGGGCCCTGCCCTTGCTCTGCGTGGCAAGGTCAGGCTTAGGGAACCCCAGACGGCCACTGTGGTCTGGGCACCCAGGCATCAGAGTGCCCAGGTGATGCCACCTACCAATTGGTGCCCTGGCCAACAGCAGCCGACATCTTATGGACCAATAAAACGTGAAGTGATCATCACCAACCCCTTCTCCTGAAGGCCTTTAAGGTGGCATTTCTCCAATTGGAAGGCAGAGCCAATGGCCGTTGTATCCACTCCCAGCCAGGGGCCAGCCTCCCCACCCTGAACAGCTGGAGGACCCCTTCATTCTAGAGGGCTGGACTCTGGTGTGAGGTGGGACAGGGGAGGACCCCTCTGCACACTGCAGCCCCCGCTGCAAACACTCACGCCTCCCGTGCTAGGGGCTGCCTCCTGTATGCTGTCCCTTGTTACCGTGGTGCGGAAGCAATGTCTCGAACTCCTCTGGATTTTGAACTTGACCTGCCGTGCTGGAGATACGCAGCTGCTGCCTTCTGGGTGCTGGGCAATGGCAGCAGCTGCAGCTCCCAGTCAGCGCCGGGACCAGAGGGACCTGCAGCAAACCGCACTGCTGAGCTGAGCTGAGCTGAGCTGTTCAATAGGGTAGGTGAATTAAATGCATCCTTGTCTTTCAATATTTTTTATTATGCTGGTTTATTGGGAGGCAAGCTCATCACAAGCCAAGGATTCCGTCTTCTGTGGAGAATAAGGACACAAAGACCTTGAGGTGTCTTGAACTGAAGAATGGGGCTTGGAGTCAGAAGACCTTGGAGTGGCCCTGTGCAGTACAGTACATTTGAAAAACCAGGTCTTAGCGTAACTGTGTGCTGGACTCCGAGTTGTTTGGGCCACCTGCCTGCTGACAGAACTTGATACATGTGGCATCTCCACTCTACCGATTTCTGGAGGTTGATCAGAAAATGCATTTAATTTACATTTAACATTCTTGTTGATCCCACAGGAGTTGAATTGGCCAGTTTACTATTTGTATTATATAGGTATTATGTCTCTTTTATTCTGATTTCTCTATTACTGGTTTTCTTTGCGATAAGTAGATATTTTCTAGCATGACTTTCTGATTTGTTGTTTCTTTTGCTATATTCAAATTATTTTCTTAGCAGTTGCCCTGGAGATTATAAAATGAGAAACTTCATTTTGAAAAAATCAGTTTGGGTTGATACCATCTTAACTTCAGACGTTTATAAAAATTTTGCTCCGATATAGCTTTATTTCTTTTATACTGTTATTGTCTTATGAATTAAATATTCATACAGCGTAGGCCCTTTAACACAGATTTATTGTTTCTTTATAAGTGGTAACCTTTTAAAATTAGGAGAGGTTACAAATAAAACCCATCAATACTTTCCTAAATTTACCTGTGTGGTTACCTTTCCCGCACTCTATCTGATGAATCTGAGGTACTGAATAGAGGCCTTTCATTTCCTGTAAGGGTAGGTCTGTGAGCAATGAATTCTTTTATTTTTTGTTCATCGGGAATGTCTCCATTTCCTTCAACTGTCTTTCTAGTTTAGTTGGATATAGAACTTTTGTTGACATGAATTCACTTTCAGCACTCTGAACATGTCATCCCATGGCCTGGCCTCTGGCTTGGGTCAGCAGGAGGCTGTGGGGTCACCTCTCCTGAAAGGAGAGGGCCATCACCAGGAAGAGAGGTCTGGATCCTACCAGGCAAAGGCTTAGGAAGTGACCCACGTTGGCGTGCGGTGGTTCCTGTTCTGGCCCTTCCCATCAGCACACCAGCCTGAAGGTGGCCAAGGCCAAGATTTCCATGCTCATTCTGTCCTCAGCATTGCCACTTGTTAGCTGTGTGGCAGCAGCATGTTGCTTGACCTCCCGTTTCTTCTCGTGGGAGATGGGAGCCATTGTCTCTAGCAGTAGAGCACACCAGGGGAAGACAGACCTCGTCGGTGCTCGGACCACGCTTTCAGGAAAGGAGACACGAGAGGCTCCCAATTTTTAAAATCTCTTATAGTGCCCGGCCCCAATCCTAGCCCTTAATTGGTTTCTGGTCTTTGCATGTGAGACAAAAATCTCAAGGACCAGAAACAGTGTGCCTTCGGTGAAAACTCAAATGGTTATTGGCAATGGAAACAAATGGGAGTCCAGCAGATTCCCTGCGTGGCCTACTGAGGTGAGGAGATTATGGAGTATGTACTTGAAGTTGAAAGAAAATGACGTTCGTGAAGAACTTTACTGGCAATAGAAGAGCGAAAGCGTTTTCTCAGAAGCGAAAAAGGCAGGCGTGTAACTGCTTACATACAGCCTGCTCTCAGCCCCGGAAGACACATTTCCTGAGTCCTTTTCCTAAATACACCAAAATACTCAGGGCTGCCTCCTGCGTGGTGGATGGCGAGCAGCTTTTCCTGCTTGATGTATATATTTTTAACTTTGTGATTTTCTTCAGTGAGCAAGTGTTATTCCTACAATCAGCAAATTACTAAATGGAAAAATCTAAAGAGTAGAAAATAAAGGGAAGTGACTGGGAGATACGTTAATTAGTATTTAATCGCAGGGATTTTCCACTTCTTGTCCTGCATTTCAGCCTCTTGATCTCTGCAAGGTTAGTGACTTGCCCAAGGTCACACAGCTGAGCCACAGAGAAGGTGCCACCAGTACCCTGGTCTTCTTTAACTGTTATTACAGAGTAATTGTGACGCCACACTTCCCCTTGGCGATGCCAGCCTGCCCCTTTGCTGCTGGTGTCTGACATTGGCAGTTGATGGGAATCGGCAGTGACAGATACAGAAGCAGCCACCCCAGTAGCTGTCACCCTTGACATTTTTGGAAAGGGTAACAAGGGCGATGCTCTGGTTGGGCATGATTTCCTCCCTGGGGTCTGGTGCCCAGCAGCTTAAATCTATAGGTACTTGCCTTAGGGGACCTGCATGGCCGCCCCGGAAACCCCTCCAATTTCCCATCCCCCCAGCAGATTCAGAATGGGCTCTGAGACCTACCCTGGGTTCACGTGTGGCTCTGGCGCTGTCTTGGCTGGCTCTGCAGTGTGGACTCCAGGGCCTGCTCCGGGCCTGCTGTCCCAACCTACTCTGGGTTCACGTGTGGCTCTGGCGCTGGGTCTTGACTGGCTCTGCAGTGTGGACTCCAGGGCCTGCTCCGGGCCTGCTGTCCCAGGTGCCTCACTGAGATGCTCTCACCCAGGGAGCGTTTCTCCCAGTGTTCTTTCCAGGCCTGTCCCTTGAGAGCGAGCATCCCTGGAGCTGTTCCTGTGGCCAGCCTGTGTGGTCACCTGTGCAACCACAGAAGCTCTGCTGGTCCTTGTTTTCCCCAAAGCTGAGGACTTGGCCAGGGCCTGTCCATCTGGCCAAGTGTGTGGCCGTGCAGGTGGCTAGGCTGCTTATCCCTGCACAGGGGCAGCTCTGTCCCAGCTCTCGTGGCACAGGCAGGGCCCGAGACCCAGCTAGGGATGAGACGGGTGCCAGGCTGCTCTGGCACCCCAGGGCCTCCCTTGGCCTCCGGCAGCTGGGCTGCTGCTTTCACTGAAGGGCTGGGGCCACCTCCTGTGAGTGGGTGAGATCTCCCGTGGGAGGGGTGCTGTGCACCCCTGCTCCCCGGAGCCTGGAGGCTGGACAGGACTTCCTCTTCTCCAGTGCCAACTGCAGCAGGAACCTGGCCTGTGAGAGGCCCAGAGCAGCAGCGTCTGCCTCCGCCTCTCCTGTGAGCTGGGGATGCTGGGGATGCTGGGGGCTGCTTTCGTGCGCAGCCCAGCGGCACCCTGGTGACCAGTGTGCCCTCTGCTGGCCACACAGCTGGCCTTGCTCGAGAACAGTGCCCACACCACCTGGCTAATGTTTGTTATGCACGTAATGTTTTTTTCTTGTTGTTCATTATCCATTCGTTTAACGATTTTTATTGAGGTTCTGTTCATGGGGACACACGGCAGGGAATAGAACAGGCTCGCAGGGCCTGGCCCTCACTGCCCACAGGCTGGCTGCTCACCCTGGCCTTTCAGGGCACTGGGTGGAAGGGATGCCCCAGCTTGTGCCCATGCAGTACTCCTTAGGGACCAGAAACTTTGAAAACATAAGTCCTGTGCATCCCAAAGAGGGTCCCCAGTGAGGAGCCAGGTGGGCCTGGCAGGCTGCAGCTGACATCTTCAGCCATTGACCTCACCCAAAGACCCCTCCCCTCTATTCCAACCCAGGACATGATGGCCTGGGCAGGGGATGGCGGCAAGAGCCTCACCTGGCCAGCTGCTTGGCAAACAGCTACCTGCCACTGCTGGGCTTGGTCCTGGAGACTCGGACACACCCTGGAGTCCAGCTGCCCATGAGGTGCTCCTGCTGCCCTGGGGAGGAGGGGCCGTCTCGGCGGCACGTCCTTCACAGAGAGGTGGGAGGCTGAGGGACCTCGGGGCCTGCGACTCTGAATGTGCAGGCTGAGGGCAGACCCCTGTGCCAACACGATGCCCTCCTGCAAGAGGCTGGGAAAGACTTAGCAGAGCCACAGAAGCAGAGCGAAGCCCGCTCCCTGGAGAAGCAGGGCCTCACAGGCCGTGATCCCTCTGGCTGGAACCAGTGCTGGCTGACCCTTAAATGGGCACACGCCCCTCCGTCAGGCTCAGGGTCCTTTCCACCCTTTCACTTCTCCAACAAGTCCTGCCTCCCTTAACCAGCACTTACCAGGTTCCTGGAGCCATTTGAACTTGATGCCACAAGCCCAGTAGTAGGAGTTCCTTGACTCCACCCTGGGGGTTCATCCTGCTGAGCAGTCCCAAGGAACAAGGCAGGCAAGGTGTGAGGCGGCAGGAGGAAGCCCTGTTCCAAGCAGTGTACAGCATGTGCAAAGGCCCGGGGCAGACAGCAGAGGGAACAGAAATTGCAGTCCTGTGATGAGCTGGCTATAGCATATTCAGGGCATCTTAAAAACTGAATGGCACAATCAGACTGGAAGGTTCCAGGGAGAGGCCCATGGCCTGCCTTCATGGTTGTCACCTTCTTTGTAAAACTATTATTCTCATGTGCCATATTTAGAGGTAGAAGGACAAATACTGGAGAACTTGAGTGTTGCCTATTCACCATGCTTTCTTTGTAGCTTTGTCTGTAAGCGGCATGTCTGATTTGCTCTCTGGGCAGCAGACACAGGCCCGCCACCCCCGTGTCCCGTGATGGGGCGGGCGTGGTCCACCCACCAGTGATGCTGTGGGGCACACGGCTCTTTTGGACTGGCTGGGATTCTGAGGCCTGAGGTCTCTCGGCACTCAGGCCCCTGGCTCTTCTGATCCAACAGATCTTTCTAGTACGAATCCCCTGCCGTGTGCTCCAGGTGAATCAAAACCTAGGAGAACCAACAAAACATAGTATGATTTTTAGAATTTTTCACTTTTCACTTTTTGTGAAACTATATCAATTATTACCTATTGAGTATTTGGCCCTAGCTTGGTTTAAAATTTACTTACTCTACCAGAGACTTTTCAAAATGTCAATCCAGTATTACATCATCTTTCCTATGCATATTTCTTGGTTTTTTTGTTTGTTTGTTTGTTTGTTTTGAGAGGTGTGGAGCGGGAAGGAGCGAATGGGTGAAACCAAGGAGAGCTTTGCTGGGCGGGGAGGGAGGGAGCCGTAGGACACAGGCCTCTGTGGAGCTCCTTGACCAGCTGGAAGCAGGGACCTGTCTGGAGCCCAGATCAGTGAACCTGGAAAGATGCGGTGCTTCGCCCAAGGTAAGGGCGTCTTCTCAGCCACACCAGAGGAGTACTGCTTACCTTGCCAAAGACTTCCCTTCTCCCCAGGGCAGGGGCGTCAGCCAACGCGAAACATCTCAGCTTGGTTCCTGGAGTTGAGTGGCACCCTCATCAATGGTGGTCGTGTGCTTATTGTTATGTTTTGTCTATCCCAAAATTTCATGGACTGATGGTAGTTTGGGGGAGAAAACTGACCGCGGACACATCTCGTCTGTGGAGAAGATTAGAGCGCTTCCCTGTGACGCCTTGGTCCTGGTTGTGGTCTCAGGTGGGTGCTGGAGGCTGCTGGGGCCCCTGCGCGGTGTTTCTGCAGCTGTCCAAGCGCCCGCCAGAGGGCGCGCTCGCACCTCTGGTGACCAAGGGGCCGAAGCCTGTGTGCGCCTCAGCTCTGCACCGTCAGCCTTTCAACCCCGCCGCCCGGGCGCAACCTCTGCGCCTCCCCCAGCCGCAAACTCCTGGGGAGGGGAGGGGAGGGGAGGGGCAGGATGTTCCCAGTCTCGGATGCTTGGGGCAGGGCGGGGTGCACAGGCACCCACCCTGCGCCCTGCCGTCTGTCGCTCCGCTCGGGTCCACCGCCGCCTCACTTGGGCTTGCCCTTGGCCTTTCTGGTCCTCCTGGAAGGGTCAGGCTCTCCCTACAAGGGTCTCAGCCAAGGTCTCTCTGGGGACAGAAGAGTGGAAAGGACAAGGCTTCTCATTAGCTTTTGGCAGAAATGTGTGCTCTGCAGCTTTTGTGTTAAAAATATTTTAGGTCTGTTCTCTCCCTTAAAACATGCAATGAAAGAGAACTAACAGTGAACTGAAGTTCTTTTTGGAAATTAATAAAGCATATGAGGAAATTACCTTTTCATTGAATAAAACACAAAATCTGCCAGCTTCTCCTTTCCAGACACAGACTGCCAAGCTGAATATGCACGTGCCCAGGCCCTCCGGGGCTCGGGGACAGCCAAGGGCTTGGTGCCTGGAGCCAGACTGCCCAGAGGGTCTTGGGACTCCCCACAGACGAGACAGTCACCGGGAGAGCCTCGGTGTTCTTTGTGAGACGGGGCCGCTGAGCCTGGGAAGGGGCTCGGTCTGTGCAGCAGGCCCAGGCTGGCAGGGGCGCCTCTGTGCCCTGTGCCCGCAGTGCTCTCTTGCTGCCTTTCTCTTTGCATCTGTGGAATGGGCCCGTGGGCGATTCTCACATCAAGGGTGGGGGGAGGCGAGTGGGGAGGGGAGAGGGCTAGCGGGGAGGGCGCCCGGGCACCACCATGTCCTTCCCTCCTTCCGTTTCTGGAGCACGTGCAAGGGCCGTTTTAGACCAACGTGGTCTCTCTCGCCTTATTTGGTCTACGTTCAGAATGTTTAGTTAGACGCTGATTCAATCCCACATTTTTAAAAATCCATATTTCCAGCTTCTCTTTACAACTCAGGAAGTTGGGCCATCCCAGCCCATAGTCCTTGGGAGCCCCTGGTCCTTTACAGGATCTGGCTGTCCAGCTGGCCACCGTCTGCCACAGACTGGTCACCTCCGGGACCCATATGCCCCCTCAGATCCGTGGGCTATAAGAGGAACCACATGAGACTGCAGAGGTGCGTGAAATGCAAAGGGCTTTGTTGGCAACATTGTAATTATTTGTAGGCGGGCAAAGGTATTAGGACATGGACTTCTGGTTGAGTATTAATTGTGAACAAAATATTGCCTGAAGCTAGATTTATTGGGAGATAGACTGGAGCATCTGTGAATAGGGGTGACTATTGGATGGGCTCAGACAGAGGCAGAATAGCTTCCTTATCTTTGATCTCAGGGACAATTTCCTCTGTGATTAGAGGTTATCCTTATGATGGTGAAATGACTGCAGCAGCTCCGGATCTCACACTCTGACACCGGTGCTTCAAGTCTATCAGGAAAGAACAAAACTCTTTGTTCCAGCAAAATCCTCAATGATTCAGGGTTTGATTGTGCTAGGCATTCTGTTCCCTGGCACCCAAGGGCCTGAGGAGACCACTACCACTACCACCCTTCACCTGACATCAGGTTCCCTGGGAGGTTACAATAAATATGACCGCAGAGTAGGCTGGGGGATACCAGGCTGGTGATAGCCAGTCGCTGAGGTGGCAGCCAGTCCCTGACATGGGAGGTCGATCTCGTACTCCACTGGCCTGCATTGCAGGGGAGATTCCGAGCAGGGCTTGAGGCTTCTGGTGAAGATGGGGGGCATTTGGGAAGCGCTCCTTGAGCTGGGCGCAGACACGAGTGGGTTTGCCACATGCAAGTGGGTCTGGTCAGGGGCATTCCCAAGGAGAAGGAAAAAGGGTGGGAAAGGTGCCAGGCAGGAACACCTGCTGTCCACCCGCCTCTGGGGCCCATGCTCCAACCAACTTTGCCTGGAACAGCCATTTACAGCCGAGCATTGATGGGCCCAGTTTCCAGGACCAGGAAGGAGCACTGACGTGTCAGGAGCGAGACTGACTGCTGCCCACCTTGGTCCAGTGTGGACAGCCGGCTGGACAAGCACCACATGGTTAAAGGAAATGCTGCTTGAGTGGGAGCCAGGCCAGGAGGCGCTCCTACACTGCTGGGAAACCCTGTAGAAGCCAGTGGGGAGCACTACCTGCCGGCCACAGCAGGACCTACAGCAAGCCCCAGACACAGCAGGAATGACGAGTTTGATTTCCCTCCTCCTCGGCCTGTCCTCACTAAGGGTAGGGTTGCGGGAAAGCAGAGATGTGTGGCGCCTGGGGAGCCGCGACCAGGACCTGTGGGGAGCTCTGTGGTGTCAGTCTGCTGGGGCACGCACCTGATGGTCGGGGCACGCACCTGATGGTCGGGGCCCGCCTTGACCTCCTTTCCTTTGTTCTCTTCCTGGGGCTGCCCATTGGCTGGAGCAACTGGAAACCGCTGGCAAGGGGACACTTGACGTAGTTCAGACAGCAGGGGGGAGTGCAGGGTGGAGCTGGGGGCACCTGGTGGGAAAGCCGAGCACGCCTGCACACCCTTCATTTTCCTGGAAGGCCTTGCAAGTTCTGCAGCTCATCTCTCACTTTGGAGGAAGCTGTCCTGTTCCCAGACCACTGGGCTCCTGTGGAATTTATTAACGTGGAAGGGCCCTGAACGCTGGTGTTCTAGTCTCCTGCGCTTTCTGGTGTGCGTCTAAGGCATACCATCAGTGTAAGGGACCTGGACCAGCAATGTGAACTGTGTGGACATGATCAAGTTCCTCCATTCTGTAATATGACAGCAGGACAGGCGTAGCCCTGAGACAGGATGTGCTGGTGTACTGCTGTCCAGACTGCATAAAGGCAAACTGCTTCTGATCTTTACTGACAGAAATGGAGATGGAGGGGCCTGGCACTTGGTGTATGCAGTTTTTGACGCAGAAAATGCTGTGTTGATTTCTTTCAGTAAATATATCACATCCAGAACTCTTAGCATTGTCATTTAAGTTTCCAACAACTTCCTGTTATTTTCCAACATCCATCTGGCTTTTGTATCAGCTCCACAGGTGACTATGTGGAATATAGTGGGATTCCCACCTGCATGTTTCATATTTACCTACTTGTTTACCAGGATGTGCCTCATTCTTTCCTGAAGACCTAAGTTTCCATCTGGCATCCTCCCTGCCTGGGCAGAACAACTTCCTTTGGTAATCCTGCCATGCAGATTTGCTGGTAATGAATTCTCCCATTTTTTAAAATCTGAAAAAGTCTTCGTTTTGCTTTCATTCCTGAAGGTTATTTTTTGGATATAGAACTCTGAGTTAACAGTCTCTTAGCCCTTTGAAGATGTGATTCCACTGTTTGCTGGCCTCCATTGTTCACAGTTAGAAGTTAGCAGTATGCAAGTTGTTCCTGTGTATATGTGACTTGTTCCTCTTCAGCTGCTTTCAAGTGGGTCATTCTGGTTCTCAGCAGTTTGATGTGATTTCTTTGTTTTATTCTACTTGGGGTACATGGAGTTTCTTCAATCTATAAATTTGTCTTTTCACCAAATTTGGTTAATTTTGCCCATTATTTCTTCAATTTTTCCCCGTTTCATTTTGTCTCCCCTTTCTTTCTGGGATAACTTTTGATATTATTTTAAGGTTCCCGAGGCTTTTTTCAATCTTTGTTCCTCTCCATTCTCTAAATTGCCTGTTTCTACTGACACCATTGCTGTACCTTTCAGCTTTTCTGTTTCCCACTATATTCTCTGGCCTGGCTCCAACTCTGTGTCATGTCATGTATCCTTTCTTGTAAGGCTGTGGGTTTCTGAGGGGTCAGAGCTCAGTGATGGCTAGAGTGATGGAATTGAGGTCCAAAGAGGAGGCGGTGAAGGCCTCCTGGAGGCATGTGATGTCCTATCAAGAGTGTGGCCTGGGCCAGGGAGAGATGGAGTGCTGGGGCCTTGTCACTTAGTAGAGGGGGGTCAAGGGAGGAGACTGGTGGGTACAGAAATTGAGTCTGGTAGATCCCTACGGTGTATTGGGATAGCTTCTCTCTGTTCTCATCAAACCCACCTAGAAACATTGCTATTCTTGTTATCAGATGAAGAAACCTGGGTTTGGAGGAATTCTCTGGACCCTCGATCAAGAAGCTGGTTTAGTGACCATGATCATGTGACTAGGGTAACATAAGCAAAGTCTTCCTTGACAGGGCAGCTCTTGAGATGGTGGAAGACAGTCTATCCTCCAGACTGAGTCCAAACTCCGTCCTTGACCCAGGTTTTCTTATGGGCAGTATTCATCCCAGAACTTGAGCTACGACCTACTGGGTCTGAGGTTCCTTTTGCCATATTGGACAGACCATATCATGGCTCTGACATTGCCACTGGTTGGCTATGTGTCCCCGGCCAGCAGCCTCACCTTTCTAGAACCATCATCTTCATGTTGAATAGGAGCAAATAAAATAGAGGCTTGACTTTACATGGCTGCAGTGGGGAATCAGTGAAATGGTGTGAAGTTCCAGTGGAGTTTCAGAAGCTCCTGCATGTAGGGCCTTTGAGGCCACATTTTCTACCAAGGCCACATTCACACAGTGGTGCAAATTTACTCCTTCCTCCATCAGAGGAATATTTTACCTTTTAGGTATTATCTAGGCATGGGGGCTACAGCAATGAACAAGAGAGATGAAAGTTCTCGTCCCCCAGCATTGTACCCCACTCTGCCATTACCTCTCTTGATTATAATTCTTACTCTTCACCTCATTCTTGGAGGCTGAAAACTCTGGGCTCAAATCCCAGTTCTGAAGAAGCCAGCCTACCCTACTGTGAAGTCACTAACCCAGATTTCTTGCCAGTAATGTGGGGATCATTAGGACTGTTTTCTAGGGTGACTGGGAGGTTAGGCTAGGGTGTATGTTGAAGGCAGATGCAGTGCCTGCCACATGGCTGTGGTTCTTTGAATATTCCCTTTCCGTGGGGATCCACCTGTGGTGGGCATACTTCACTTCTCCCCTGGCTTTGGTATTTGTGCAGTTTTCTTAGTAGTAGATATTCCTTTTTAAAAACTGTGTTGCTCTAAGAATATTTGAAATGCCCCATCTACCTGTCCCGCATCACATCACCAGTGACATACCCTGGTGGATTCTCCTGTCAGTCCTGGGTTATACCCTTATCCAAAATGCTTGGAACCAGAAGTGTCTGGGGTTTGGAACCTTCTCAGATGTTGGGACAGTTGCATGTACACAATGAGTTAGCTCAGTCTAGACGTGAAATTCGTCCATGTTTTCTGTACCTCTTATTCACATAGTCTGAAGTTAATTTTATATAATATTTTAAGTAACTTTACATGTGAAACAATTTTGTCATGTGCAGTTTTTCTACGTGTGGCATTGTGTTAGTTCCCAAAGGTTTGGATGGCCGAGCATTGTGGACTTCAGATTTTTGGATTGGGGATGCTTAACCTATGCTCCAAGCCCCTCCCTACTGAAATTCCTCCAACTCCACCCCACGCAACCCTTATGTCACTTAAACACAACTGGTTCTCTTTTGTTCTTCTACTCTCGTCCCTTTAGTATGTGGGCCAGCCTCCTCCCAAATAGAGTATACCAGACCCCAGCGCAGGCGCGCGGCACAGGACCTGTCTTGACTCTGCTCTTCCCACCCCTCCTGCAGGTTACGGACACGCGGCACCTGGCACCGACGCTGGCAAGGCCTTCTGCATGTTCTACGCCGTGCTGGGCATCCCCCTGACGCTGGTCATGTTCCAGAGCCTGGGTGAGCGCATGAACACCTTCGTGCGCTACCTGCTGAAACGCATCAAGAAGTGCTGCGGCATGCGCAACACCGAGGTGTCCATGGAGAACATGGTGACCGTCGGCTTCTTCTCCTGCATGGGAACGCTGTGCATCGGGGCGGCCGCCTTCTCCCAGTGCGAGGAGTGGAGCTTCTTCCACGCCTACTACTACTGCTTCATCACCTTGACGACCATCGGATTCGGGGACTACGTGGCGCTGCAGACCAAGGGTGCCCTGCAGCGGAAGCCGTTCTACGTGGCCTTCAGCTTCATGTACATCCTGGTGGGGCTGACGGTCATCGGAGCCTTCCTCAACCTGGTGGTCCTCCGCTTCCTGACCATGAACGGCGACGAAGAGCGGCGGGAATCGGAAGACGGGGAATCGCTCCCTGGAAACCGAACCAGCACGGTGGCCCACATCTCGGAGGAGGCGCGCCAGACCCGCCAGCGGTGCAAGAGTGAGGGCGGCGACCTGCAGTCCGTGTGCTCCTGCGCCTGCTACCGTCCCCAGGCGCCGAACTTCAGTGCCAAGCTCGCCCCCCACTCCTTCCACTCCATCTCGTACAAGATCGAGGAGATCTCGCCGAGCACACTGAAGAACAGCCTCTTCCCGTCCCCCATCAGCTCCGTCTCGCCTGGGTTGCACAGCTTTAACGACAGCCACAGGCTGATGCGCCGCCGGAAGTCCGTCTAAGTGTGGGGAGGGCAGGAACGGAAGAGTCATTGTCATGTGGATGTAAGTTCCATCGCCCGACTCGCCTTTCCCTCCTTATTTATTTTTTATTATCTTTTGTTCTGATTACGGTCATCACCATTACTTTCTCTCCTCCCTCCTTTCCTGGTTTCATTTCTTCTCCACCTTTCCAGCCAGGCAGAGCTGTCCAAAGGGAAGAAAAGGCCCATCCTTCTCTGAAACTCGCATCTGAGCATGAAGCATGGATTTCTTCCTTCCTCCCCCAGCAAAGTATGCCTTATATTCTCCCGCCCTGCCCCCTTTCTCTGGGGTGGCTTTTCTAGGACAGGTGTGAGACCAAGAGCACGGAGACAGAGCTGAGGATACCCAGTCTGAAGTTGCTCACCAAGCCGAGAGCCTTTGATCTCCGCCCCTAGTGGCGTCTCACTAACTGTCTCTTTTCCTCCCCAAGGACTGGGTGGCTGTGTCTGTGTGCAGTGTGAGCGTGTGCCTCTATGTGCCGGTGGATCGTGTGACCAGATGGGAAGTGTCAGGCTCATTTTCACCCCCCTCCCTCATGTTTTGTTGGAAGCGTGCTTTTGGCTGCTTCCAAACAGAATGGAAAGACGAAACCCAAGAGGTTTTTATCATCTTGCCAAATCCAGCATGTTCCATGAGCAGCCTTGACCGGGGTGTGCCCCGACCACAGGTTCTAAGTTATATCAACTTTTTTTCAGGGGGTGGGTGGGCAAGACGACATGGATCATTTTAGCTTGCCAGTTCAAAAATTTAAAAAGCATGCACTTTGTGAAACTGGCATGCATTATCAACAAAAGTAGCAATGGAATAATCAAAAGCCACCACTATGAAAGAATTTTAGTTTTATCATCTCCAGTTCCAACAATTTACTGTGCAGCTGGAATTGTCAGGGGAAACTGGGAAATTGTTGGAACCCCAGAGTATCTATTTTATTATGTCCCTCTTCTCGATGATGATGACGTGACGATGACTTTGTGCAGCACTGACCTGCGTGAATAGGAAGTAGAGTTTTGGAATGCTTGAGAATGGGGCTGGTATGTGGATGTGCTTTCTTTTCCTAATAAAAGGTGACAGGGCATTCCTCGCTTAAAAGATATATCTCTATATATTTCAAGAAAGATTGTCTGGAACTGCATTTGATTTGTAAATAGGGAAAGTTCAAGTTGGTCTCAGGAAGAGTTTAGAGGCTGTATATTGGCCTGGGAACTTGTCAATCTCAGGGGACACTTTGGTTTAGGCAGAGGAGAAATTCCTCCCCACTCCCCATAAGGGGTGACCCCAAAGGGAAGGCATGCTAATCTCTTAGGGGACACGTTAGGCTAGAGAATATGGCACACAGTAGGCCCTTATGATGGCAGGAGTAAGGACAGTTTGACCTCTACGTTCACTGAGGGGACTTTAATTTCTCTCATCATCATCTCTGCCATTTCTAAAAGTCACCCATTTGCTCATCCTCCCAACTCCTTTTTTGTGCACTGGAAATTCCTGGCTCTTGGATGGAAATGGGCTTCGCTGCACTGCTCAGAAGGAACACACTGGCCTACAGGATTTCTTAAAGGAGACCGAACCCAAATCCACCTGGCCCAAGCATGTGGGCCACTGGGCGGAAACAGGAGCGCTTGGACTCCTCTGAAAAGCTACGCATGCACACCTTAATGCTACATCCCGTGTTGAAATGTCCCTCTCGCCTAGGACACAGGACCTTCGGAAGGAGTCTGTGAACCTCAGACTCTCTTGGCCAAACTTGACAGTTATGAACCTTCAAGGCCTCTATCAGCTTGCTCATCTTTAAGATTTCGTTTTGTGGAACGCCCTGCATAGGGTGCTCAAGTCTGTCCAGAGAATAGACAACTCTTCTTGAATTTTCTCTCTGAAGGGATTGTTGGTTATAGGAGGTCAGAGGTGTGAACACACTAATGTGTATTTGCAGACTACTTTTTGCTTTGGAGGCTGCCTGGGACACATGTAGGAGTTCTCCTGAAAACCTTTGTAAGATTTGCCCTCGAATGGGGGATGTGTGATCGTCTTTGATCTTTATGTGGCACAGGGAGGTTGAGAGATCTGCTCAGTATCAGAGCTGATCCTTGACAGAACCAAGGCCATTGCCTCAGACCAGACCCCACGAGGGTCCACAACACTGACTCCACCACACCGGCCCTCCAGTGAGGCACCCTGTCCCTGTCTCTCCACAGGGACACACACTGTGGAGTCAGAAGGAGGTCAGCTCACCCCCTTCAGAGCTGGTTTCCCTCTAAAGTATCTGCATAAAGTGGTCATGCAGTGACTGCCCTACTTGGGTGCTCTGAGTGACAGGGAGTTCCCCTCTTCCCAGGGAGACATAGGACACACGCTGTATTCTCACAGTTGACTCCCTTTTTGGAGGTCAGGGTTGTAGGACGAAGCCTTTGTCTTCAAGTCATGACCACTGACTGAAGGGTCTGAGAGCAAGTTTGCTCTGTCTTGGTTCCGTTTCCCTTCTGCATCTTCTGCAGTTTGTGGCCAGGTGAGCCCTGAGGGATGAGCA
The DNA here is from genome assembly GCF_902686445.1 of Sciurus carolinensis. Classification (NCBI taxonomy): domain Eukaryota; kingdom Metazoa; phylum Chordata; class Mammalia; order Rodentia; family Sciuridae; genus Sciurus; species Sciurus carolinensis. The sequence goes on from NC_062213.1 coordinate 4,484,689, forward strand.
CTGTGTCCCCGCTTCCGTGGTTAGACTTCCAGAGTGGCCAGGGGATGCAGGTGAGCTTGGCTTGCTCCCCTTCAAAGTCGCTCTCTTTCTCAGGTGGCCCGTCTCTTCCCCACCGTGGTGCACCAAGTACGTGCTCCCGGGGAAAGGGTGGGGAGATGTTGAGATCTCCAGAGCTCTTCTCTCTTGATAGGATGGGAGTGGGCCTTCTCGGCTGAGAGCCCCACGTGGCCAGTGTGCACAGGAAGCTCAGTCTGCATCGCCTCACTGACCTCTTGCCTCTTCAGAGGAGACCCAGGGCCATGAAGGCCAACAACTATCTGAGGTCACACGGCCAAGTTGAGGTCTCATTACTCTTTCTGCTGTTGTCCAGGATGCTTTTGACGCTGCTGTCCTGCACAGCCCTCCAAAGATCCCTTGCTGCTGGACTTCTCTGGCTCTGGCCTCTCTTCCTCCCTTATATACTTGGCAACTTCTTTCAGCCAAGTGATTATCACCCCCCTTCCTCCACTTGACCATGCCTGTTCAGAAAGAGGGATGAAATCATCCCAGGGGGTTGGGATAGGGGCATCAGCTTCTGTTAGGATGCATAAAAGGAAAGGCCTTCCCACCAGGGGTACAGGAGGCCAACTTGCCTTCCGGTCCCCACAAATCTACATGCCTTGTATATACTTGAGATTTCTGATTCACTTGAACTCTTTTCCACTAAGAGATATCCATCTTTACTCCATCAAAGACAGGAGGAAGGTGGACACTGGATGGATTTTCCTGGAGCCCTGGGCTCACTGCTTTCTAGCAAGCATCCAGTTTGGGTCCTCACAGCACCCATCCCAGGTGGACGGTGCTGTCTTGACCAGCAGCCTGTTAGACTCTTGTTTACATAGAAGTGAACCAACCTCTCTGAGTTTTGAGATCCCTCTTAGCCCCACATCTGGGACCAGATCTGTTCTTTTTGCTCTGTCTTGAAAGCAAGGCAGCAACCTCTGCCCAGAAAGCATGATCTTAGGAGGTCATTTGCTGCCCACCCAACCAGTCCCTCATACTTCCATGGGAGGAAGCAAATGGATGCAGACTGCTACCTGGAAGAGATTTCTGGGGAGGTTCACAGAAAGGTGGAGAGGGATTCACCTGGCACACCTGTTGTTAGTGCACAGGCACCTGATGGAGAGAATGTCTGGTGCAAGATCCGAAGTGTAGGCTGGAACCTGCCCATTCTCCTGGTGGGCCGGCTGTGGCACCTGAAAGTTGTGGCTTAGTTCTGAAAGTAGCATAGTTTGGAACTCACTTCTAAAGTGTGTTCCTCCAGAATCATGGTCTTCGTGAGACCCTTGGAGTATCCTAGGGGAGGCAAGAGTGGCAGGGCAGGGCCTGTTCCCTTGTCTTGCCTCACTGGGCTGCTGGAAGTCATTTCACTCCCCGAGTCCCTGAAGCTTCCTCCTGCAATGGTGGGACAGCATGGGTGGGGTCCATGAGCACTTAGCACAGAATGGACTTGACCCACAAAGGCGTTTGGCCTGGATATTCTGATCTCTGGGCACATTGAACGTCGAGTCCCCAGGAAGCAAGCCAGGTGATCCTTTCCTTTGGCAGGAGACAGAGCTGGGGAGACGAAGGGACACAGGGACGGCAGACAGTGGTGGTGGTCATGTGCACTGAGGCCCAGTGCATTCTGGGTTTCCCAGAGAACTGGGCATAAATTCATCCGTGTTGTTCTTTCTTGACCACAACCTGATAGAGCCTGCTGCTTCAGGCAAGTGAAAGTCTATGACCATGATTTCCCTGCCAAGATTGTTTTGAAAATTGAGTTATAGAAAAGTTGAAAGAGCACCATGAGCCTCCCGATACCTCTCACCCGGACCCACTAACCTCAGCACTTTACCACCTTCCCCTCAACTCTCACTCAGAGATGTTTGGAGGATAGAACGTCACGACGTCTGTAACAGTGAGGTGGTTCAGCCAAAGAAAACATTGTATATCTCCCATGAACAAGCACATTCTCCTACATAGTAGTGATGTCGTCACACCTGAGAAATTTAGCCTCGTACAATATTATCTAGTATAACCTGTATGCAAAATCCCCCAAGTGTCCCAAAATTATCCTGCAGCGCTTTTTGTGAATCTCAGACGCCACCCAAGATCACACCCCACACTTGCTTGTCTTATTGTCCCAGAACCCCCACCCCCCAATTGAGGGCATCTCCCTCAGCAGTTGTGTCTCTCTTGATGTTTTTGAAGAGCCCAGGCCCGTAGTCTTGTAGAACGCCCTATGATCTGCTTTTGTCTGCTTGTTCCCTCAGGTTGAGGGACTGTTGGCAAGAAAACAGTTGATGTTGTGTAGCTATGATTTATGCTTTTGATGTCGTCTCTCTGGGGACCTCTGTGGTTACTGCTTTCATTGTGAATAAATAAGTCATATTAAATGTTGTTTTCCTCTGTCAGGGGAACTAACTGCAGCTTCAAGAGGCGTCCACGGATGCTGGGTCTCACTGCCGAAGCCCAAGCAGGCTTCAGATTTCTGACCTCTCCCGGGGACCTCTTCCATGTGGGCTGAGCGTCAGCACCTTCCCTACCTGTGGGGTGGCCCAGCTGTAAATAGAAAGCACATCGATGCGTGTCGTGAGGGCCCCGCAAGCTACTCGGGCTCCTCCATGGTGCAGTGCTGGCCATGCCCTTCCTTCCATCACTGAGGTGGAATTTGTCATGCTCCACCTGGTCATTAAGGGCTATCACCTGTGATCTTTGAGATGTTTGCTCTGGCAAGTTCTAGAGCACAGCCCTCCTAGATCTGATCTGATAAAGCATAGCTGCTGTGTCTACCACCATTCCCTTTGATCAGGGAAATATGACCATGCAGGTTCTGCCACTTGGGACCTCTGGATGATGGAGAGGTCCTCCTGTCAAAGTCCCTCCTGACCCTTTTGCCCCCTGATGGAATTTGTGATGTCCTCCTCTGGGCTCCCCTGGCCCTGTTCCCCCCATGGATGAACACACTGGGAAGTGAACCTCCCAGTCCCAGCCTTAGAAGTGACCAGTGTGGGGTGGGTTCCCAGACAGGGGGATGACCATGGGGAAAAAGATAATCTGACATCTTGTCCCACTGGTCACACATCCTCATGATCAAGACCTGCCTTGACTGCCCAAGTGGAAACCAACCCAAAGCCCTGTGGAGACCAGCAGGCATCGCCCCTCCTGCTGCTCAGTGGCCCACCGCTGGGTGCTGCCTCAGGGGTGATCGGCATACCTTCAGAGCATAGAACACGCCTGACATTTCCCCTGTGGGAGGGGACCTCGTCCCCGGTGATGTTCCCGCCACCTGGGTCTGGCCAATGCCCTTTGCTTGCGGCAGTACTTCTGCTGGAGGTGGAGCAACACGGGAATGAGTGGGATGGGTCCCCAGGCCTCAGTGGGACTGCCACTCCAGCTCTGGAGCCCGGGGAGGGGCAAACCCCACCTCTCCTTGTCCCCAGGGGCAGCACAGGGGCGTGCAAGCTGCTCAGGCCTGGCCCTCACATACCTCAAACCCACCTCGGCCACTCGCAGGCAGGGGGCTTTGCTCCTCCAGGCCTCAACTTCCCCACCTTGAAGTTGGAGTTACAAACAGCCCCTCCTGCACAGGGTACCTGGGAGAACTAGAGGTGGCCCCCACCTACCAGGCACCTGTTCTGTGCCAGCGTTCTCTCCGCTTCACCCACAGGTGCCTGGGCGCAGCCTGGGGCCTCACCTCAGGCTCTCCGCTTTACTGGGGCCTACGCTGCAAAGAGCGCGCGCACCTGCTGCAGGGCGTGTTCCCGCTGGGCAGTTGTTCTACCTGCTGGGTGGGGGCAGAGGCGGGAGCGGGCAGTCAGACACCCCCACTCTGCAGGTCCACCAGCTGAGGCTTGGAATAGTGGGCAAGTTCAGAGTTCTGTCCTCCAGTGGGCGGGGCGGGGCCCTCCCACAAGAAGAGGACACAAAGGAAAGTGGGCGGGGGTGGGGTGGGGAAAAGTGGGGAAAAGTGGGGAAAAGTGGGTGTCACCTCCAGGTAAATCACATGGGGACTTCAAGCTGTGGAGAGGATTGGAGAGAAACTTCCAAGCCAGCCAGAAGCGCATCTGTTAAACCTGCCAGACCCTTTGCCCATTTCAAAAGCCCAGCTCTGTGTTAAGCACCATGACAAAACCCACCACCGGAGCCATGTGCGGGCTAAGCCTTTGATCGTATTAACCATGCAGACCTTTGTCCCAGGCTGTCTTCTCCACACCAGTGGACCCCAGAGGGCACACAGGGACTGGTAGCCTGTGCTCTCTGGCGGGCAGCGGGACCCTTGCGGGGTAGAGCTGCGGTAGAGTGGCTGCAGGGTGCAGGCCTTCTGAAAGCCTGCAGTGGCCCCTGCACATGACCCCTCTGCAGTCCACGCTGTGTGACCCAGGCAGGTCACCCTTCCTGGGAGGCAGATATGAACGACTCAGAGGACGGCGACGCTCAAACCTGTCATCCTGGCGAGAAGGCCCCGTCTCACCGAGCCTTCCTCCCCGCCTGGCGGGTCTGGAAGGGTGGAGCTGCTGCAGGCGGCTGGGGTGGAATCCCAGCTCTGCGGATGTCGGTGGACTGACCTTCCAGAAGGTGGGGAGGGGAGCTCCCCAGGAGGTGCCTAGGTGTTGTCAAAACTGTGTGGGATGGCTCAGGTGGGCTAGGCCTTCCTGTCACCCACCCCCTTGGTGTGGTGACAGTCCCAGGGTAGAGTGCTCTGGTGGGAGGCCATGGGAGGGGAGTGGGTTTGGAGGGAGGAGCTGCTGGAGCAGTGGGGAGACTTGCTGGGGAAGCACTCGTTCTTCACACCTTCCCATTTACTTTGGGTCCTAACCGTCTCTTTGGAGGCCTCCAGCATCTAGAGAGCTATGCTTGTTTCTGTGATCTTCAGCTATAGCTTTGGCCTCTGAAGGGCAATGGGTGGGGGAACATGGGGTTCCTTCCTCATATGTAATGGACTCCCATGGTCTTGGCAAGTGTCTCCTTGTCCCTTTCTGTGGAAGCTGGGATGACCAAGAGGGAAGCAGGTGTCTCCCAGAGACATCTGCTGAAGATGAAAGGAAACCAGCGTCCCTGTCCACAGACTTTGTTGGCATTTTGGTGGGAGTCATTGAAGGAGGGACAGGGTCAAGTGCTTCCAGCACAGGTCTGGGTTCCTAAGTGTGGGCCAACTCCTAGCTCTTGGGGACGACCAGTTTTCCAGGTAGAGTTGTTCTATAGACTTCCTCTCTGAAGAACCACGTCTCGCCAAGCTTCTGGACCCTGCTTGCCAGATCCCCATCTTAGCGTCCCCACTAAGTTCTCCGTGAGCCAGAGGCTCGGACCATGGTGGGCAGGGGTATTTGCCAGATTCAACACCTGCCTTTCTCTGAGGAGTGAGTTTTATCTCCTTAACCCAAGAGGACACAGCTGCCAGGTGAGAGATGGCAGCTGGGACCTGGCAGCCTGCTGGGCCCCTACCCGTGTGCAGCACTGGCTGCTGCGTCACCCTGGTTGCATGGCGACTACAGGCACATGGGCTGTCTGAGGCCAGCCTCTGAGGGCCCCTGTGCTGAAAGACAGCCAAAGCCCTGGCCCCAGCTGAGAGCTCACTGGCTACAGGCTTCCAAGATGGGAGAGGTCTCAAGCGCAGGCCAGGAGGGCGGGGACTGCCGTCAGGACATGCCTCCACAATTGTCTCGTTTCTCAAACTGAAGTTTAGAAGTTGGGTAGAAAAATAAAAATCTAATGAAAGAAAAAAACGTGATTAGTGGGAACCCCATGAAGCAGACCCACAATTAACACGATTTCTCTATCATTTGATGGCTCCTCAGAAGAACATACTCCTGAAAAGGGCTAATTATGTCTGTTTATTCAGTCCACAAATAGCATTGTGACAGCTGGTTCTGGGCTGGAAAGGCCCATGTGAGGTCATTTCAGCCCACTCTTGCCTCATCAGAAATCTCCAAATAGACCACGTTGAGCTAGGCGACACTGGGCACGACCAGGCTTACACAGGGAGCCCCGAGGACCTCATGTCCAGAAACTGAGGTTTGCAACTAAGCCCATGTAGGAGACAAGTGACAAAGATAAGCTGATCAAAACCAATGACTTAATGTAGGACAGGAAGAATTTCTAGTCTATTCCCAGCAAGCCAAGAAATTGCCGATAACCCTTCTTAGATGTATAGCTTTAGCTCCAGCCAAACGTGTATACTGTGCCTCAGGACATAAGGGGAAACAAAACCCTGGTCATTTGTGACCCTAGATGTAGAAATTAAGTTCCAATTGGTGTCAAACTCATCTTCAGATTAGTCGACCTATAGTCGCAGGGCTTCACTCCCCAGGTGGGAGGTGCTGGGTGGGGAGGGGGCGCATTCCCTGGATATCTGGTCTCTGGGCTTTTGTGTTGTGCTTTTGTCTTTGCATCACTGGACATCTTTGTGCACTGTGGTAAGAGGACCTGGATTTGGTTCTGATGGTGACACCAGCGGAGGCCTGTCAGAACGTTCCCGGGGGGAGGGTGATGGAAGGCAGGACAGTCCCACAAGAAAGGGGGTCCACTTGCCCTAAGGACCAGTGGGCCCACATTCTGGGGGGATAGCATGGGACCCCCAGCAGGGACCTGCCCTCCCACTGGTTGATGACACGCCCTTTGAGGTGGAGGTGGAGGCGCAGGCTTGTGTGGGACCCACCACACGGCAGAACCAGTGATTCCAGGAGACAGCGGAGAAGCAGAGTTGAAGAAGCCTCCTGCTGTGGTGTGAGCCCATCACGTCTGCGCCTGTGCCTGCAGCCCGAGTAGAGGCGTCTTCACAAACGGCCTTAGAGTGCATTAAAGGAACGTGGTGACCGTCAAGTCAGCATCAGATGTGTTTATTTTTGTTACTTACCTGAAAAAAAAAAAAAAAAAAAAGAAAAAAGAAAAAACCCCACATCAATGTTTACACGTCTTAGTAGACGTCCTGCTTGGGTGACAGACTTTTCGTGCAAGAGATTGCATCTTTCTATTTCAATGAATGCTTTACGCAGCCTATCTTTTACAGTGTCATTTGCTGTCGTGTAAAATATTGCACTATTTTCTAATTTTTCCATTAAAATCTCTGGCACATTTGCAACTGTATCTTGGTTTTCCTTCAGAGAAAAGTTGGACAGGAGCTGCTTTGACCCAGTCTCTCCTGCCATGTTCTGAGCACACTGCCAGGTGAGCAGACTGCCAGGTGGGCATCTGTATGGCTGGTCACATTCATTACCTGTCCTCTGTGTGGCATAGGCTGCCAGGACACCTTTCCCTGAAGAGCCCTGGTAAAGGAAGGAACTGGCCCACACGTGAATGTGGAAGTCTCCTTGGATTCTGCCTCCCAGCTCAGTCATTTTGTGCAGCTTCACTTGGAGGCAGGAAGCAGAGGGTAGATGAGGATCATTTCAAGGAGGGAATGAACCCAAATCAAAATGAGCGTTTGACTTCAACTGAACTGAGACTGACTGTTTAGTTAAAAAAACAAACAAAAAAATCAGCAAACACCCAAACCAAACAACAAAAACCCTTATGTTGCCCCTTTTTAAAAAAACAAACAAAAACCAACAAACCAAATACCTGTATGAGGAGGAAAAGGAAACTTGAAGCAGGTGAAAGGCGCTCAGGGGCCTCTATCCAAGGTCCATTCTTCCCTCCTGCAGGAGCCCGTGTTAGGGGCTTGCTGCCTCCCCGGAGGTGCCTGGAAACAGGGCACCAGGCCCCACCCTCGAGGGGGCCTCGGGTGGGGCTGAGAAACTTCCTACACAACAGGGACTCAGGTGCTGGCCTAGGGCCTGTACCTCAGGAGACCCAAGTTCTCCAGTCTGCCCCATTGCCGAGATGAGCAGGTGATTCTGACCCAAGGCAGGCCCGGCCCCAGGCCACTTGGAATCCCTGCCTGCACAATGCCAGCCTCTTTCCTGAGACTAACGGGACTCCTTCAGCCCCACCAGCTACCTGCTCAGCTTTGTGGCTTCCCTGACACCTACCCCAGGCCTCATCCTGGGGACAGATGGGCCTGACCCCTTGCAAGAACTCAGGCTGTGGTTTACATTAGATCATTTTAGCTTGTCCCTAAGTTTCAGGAGCTGGGTCTTCTGTGCTGGGAGTTGGCAAGGTTTTCCTGTACAGGAGCAGACAGTACCCATTTTGGACTCAGTATAACACCTTGAAAACAGTCGTAGACTGAGGGTGAATGGGCATGGCTGGGTCCCCACAGCACTTCACATATGGGAAACAAAATCTAAATTTCCCCTAATTTTCATGTGTCAGAAAAGCACTATTCAAGCATCCCCTCCAGCCACTGAATAATGTAAAAGCCATTCTTAACCAGTGGGCCATACAAAACCAGGCTGGTCCAAATCTGGCCTGGAGACCGAAGTGCACATCTCTTTTCTAAGCTCTTCTGTATATGTGCCTGATTAAATCCCCGCAGCCCCCAGGTACTGCCTCATCTGCACCAGAGTGACAGGGCCAGATGGAGAGCTACTGGCCAGGGGCCAGGGGCCAGGGACTCAGCCCTTAGCTGCTGTATCTGACTCGTAGTTATCGGGAGAGCCAACGTCAGTTCTAGGATAGAGGCGGCAGCTTCCGCCACCCTTCTGGGGCGTCCTCTGAGGGTTCAGGAGGTCACCAACCTGGGTGAAGGCTCGTCTCCTTCATGTTGCACTGTGGCCCTGCTCTCTTAGGCTGGGGGTGGACAGGTGCGGGCTGGAGTGGAGGTGGCTGCCCTGCCACCTGCAGCCTCTCAGGAGGAGCCGCTCAGATTTGGGTCTTCATGACCCGTGCTTTAGGGTTGTGAGGAGGTCACACACAGCCTCTGGGTTAGGATTTAGAAATATTGTCCACAGTTTGCAGTTGAAGCTGTCTTCCGAGTCTCAGAGGGTGGTAACAAGCCCCACGGGAACCTTGCTGGGCCCAGCAGCTTGGACCCAGAGATGGAGGGGGCGTGGCACTTCCTGCCCGCCCCCTCCACCTTCCCCATCCTCACGTTCCTCGAAGGCTCCAGCCCACGTAGCCGACAGCTCTTCCACATCCAACTGGCTGTCCAGCAGGCTGCGTGGCCTTCCCTCGCCCCCCAGCACTCTGCCCAGGAGGCGGCAGGTCCGACTTTCCAGCGGATCAGATGGGAGAACTCCGGGACTGCTCACTCGACTCTCCCTCACTACAGATCCAGCCCCTGGGGAAGCCCCATTGGCTCTGTTGGCACAGTTCCAGAATCAGACCCTTTCCTGCCTCCGTACATCCACTGACGCCAGTCTCACCTGGATATGGCAACGACGTGAGCCCTGGTCCCCCTGCTGTTGCAGGTATAGCAGCCCAGGCAGAGTATTGTATTTTAAAGTCATGGAGGTTTAGCTTTTCACTGAGTTTTGGGGTATGTTTGTGATGGTCTGACATGACCCAGAGGAGCACCCCGAGCAGGTAGACAGCATTCACTTTGAGGTCCCCAAAGGGGGCCCAGAGGGGAAGCAACTGTATGCTCTGAAACTAATGTGAGAAAGAGGCCCTGACTCCTCACTAGCAGTGATGTGCCAAGGCCCTGAGGTCACATAGGTCTTGCTCTCCCTTTCTACAAATGAAAAGTCCATAGTGAAGAGCTCCCAGGTGATTAGTTTTCAACGGATCTGCTTCTCCCCTGGGCCTCTGTGCCCTGCTCCAGTATGAGCCATCTCAGGAGCTTCTTATGGTGCTTAATGACTCTTGGAGCTCCCCTCTCCAGGTTGCTTGCATCATTACTGTCCCCACGTCCTCGGGCACTTTGACCACCTGCAGATGGTCAGGAGAATGTTGAGGCCACATTCGCTGCTCGTTTACCTGTGTCAGAGTGCCAGGCTCTAAGCCAAGTGCTTTCCATGGAATGCCAGCCCCAAGTTGACCTCCACACACCACTCAGTGAGAGTCACATGCAAAAAGACCAGATACACTGTTCCAGGCCCCCTCCCGCAGACATTCCTCTACCACACCAGGGACTTCTTGCAGAATTTACCACCCTGGAGAAACTTCTGGAGTTTCCTGACTTTTGATTGATGACTCCACCCCCTATCCTCAAGATCACTCAAGTTTGCCTTCCTCGCAACCCCTTCCCACATGCATGTGGCAGGCTGCTGCTGCTTCTCTGCCTCCCCGCATGGGCAGGTTGCGCTTCCTGGTGCCCTGGCTGTGTGCAGTCATGTGGCTAGTTCTAGCCAGTTAATCTCAGGGAAGTGACAAGGGTCATATCCTGGCTGGAGTGTTAGTGCAAGACTCTGTCATGCACAGATGGGCAAATTCCAGGATAGTTGCTGCTAAGCCCAGGTCCTAAGGGAGATGGGGTGCAGAGTTTGCAGCTGAGGACACATGCCACAGGAGAGAAGATGCCGACAGGCCACTAAGCTGGGGTTTTGGCATAGCCTGACTTCAGGTTAAGCCTTGCCCACTCCAGTCTTGTCCTCAACCTGGGCCCCTTTTTATAGAATCTTTTGCCTGAACAGCCTCTCAAATGTGACCTCCACGTTCCCTCCTTATGACAGAACTGTGGGGGCAACTTTAGGCATGGCAACAACCCTCTATCAATGAGGGGATCCAGGTCACTTCCTTCTCTGGATCCTTACTATCTCTCGACCAGAAGTAGCAAAGTTTGCATCAGAAAGGCACCATCTTTGGGTAAAAAGCAGATCTTGTTTTTAAGAGCGTGACAAGCTGGTGTTTCAGGGGACCTCTTGGCTCCACTGCAATCCCATGGCTGTGGGGTCCTGGAGCCCTTCATTCATCCCGAGAAGAACAGATCCCAGGCATGTGGTCTAACCCTCAGCCCTTGCAAGCTGTTTAAATGCCCCCCGCCAGTCTTCCAAGAGGGCCCACACCACAGCTAGTGTAGGTAGAGTGCTCTTCCCTGCCAGTTCCTGCTGGGAAAGGAGGGGAAAGTCTCCACTCGGTCAGTGTGGGACACATGTTCATCCCTGGGCCATCACTGTGGTGGCTAAGGGGGCAGGGTGCCATAATTGACTTTGTCTAGATAATGGAGCCCCCCATCCCCTGACTGGGGCAAGGTCTACACTAATGTACAGATTCTGCCCACGGTCAAGTATATCTATTCCAATCATCCATTCCAGAACTGGAGGAATAGCCACAGGAGGCGCGGGCTCCCGCTGGACCCCATGTGATGGGCCTGAGCTAAAACTCCATTGGTTGCGGACCTCCATGGCACCTGCCAACTGCAGGACCCCAGTGACACTCTGGGAGTTCTGGAATCGATATCATCTCAGAGCCAAGATCTGTGATCCCCACAGTCTGACCATACACACCTCTTTCCCCAGTGCCGTCACCTGGGTAAATGACTATGGCTCCCTCGGAGAGCACCTGGGAAAATCAGTGCAGTTTGGTTGTGTGCCAGGCTCTTTCCTCAAGGGAACCTGGTCTCCCCCTGGAAGGATTCTGGATCTGTAAACGGGCTCAAGCCTGGACTCTTCTGGAAGGAGGAGTAGAAGGGGGCAGGTAGCAGGCGCTAACACAGAAGGCAGTTTCCATGGTGGGTGCTGCCCAAAGGCTCTAGTGCTCAGGGCTGGACTAGCAGAACATGAAGGTGTGTCTCAACAGCACCTGGTGCTCAGTGGGCCTTTAGCTCAGGTATACGGCACATCTCTCAGTAGCTGCCTTCACTTACTGGGCAGTATTACAAGAGTAATTCCCCAGAAGGCCGGGTTCACACAAGAGAAGCTGCTGCTCGGAGGTTACCAGGCCCCACCTGCTGGGAGGAAAACCCTGCCCCACCCTGGGGGCTCCATCCTCCGAGGCCCCCTCTGTGGGCCCGGTGAGATCCAGACTCTTGGGCTTGTTACTCATGTGATTCTGGTCTGGGGGAGGCCAGGTAGAGGGGAGCTGCCCAGGCAATGCCACACTGAGTCCACAGATGGATGACCTTGGCATCCTTTAAACCCACCTCGCTAGGGCGAGTGTTCCAGGCCCACATTAAGTCATCCTGGAGACTGATATGTATCATTTAATGGTATAAGCAAATCAGTTTTAAAGTCAATGTGGGCTTGAATGTGATATGGACTCTATAGGCCCGAGTCAAACTATGGGGCGGGGATTTTCCTTGTATTTCTCCAAGTCCCTCTCTACGTTTATCCAATGTGCCCTGTGTCCATGGACATGAACCTGCTTGGCTTCCATCTATTTTTGGCCAATGGGGAGCAGGAGGTTACAGGAAGGTGTGTGGGCATACTTACCCCCTTCCCTTGACTGGTCCCAGCCCCTGCAGGTAGCCTGTCCACATAGCCTCTGGTTTCCAGGTTCTGAACAACCCAAAGAGATAATGGAGCTCTGCTGTTCTTCTGGGCATTTTCCTACCTTGATGGCTCCCTTATGTTCTTTTGAACTTTAGTAAAAATAGTCCCTTCATTCATAAGTACCCACATCTTAGCCAGTGGAGAGCCAAAATTTGCATAGACAGTCTCAGGTCACAGAGTCAACCCCATTTCTAGCCCTCTGTACAACAGGAAAACTATGTAGCTGCTGGACAGTTGGCTCCAACATGGCTCTGGGCGGAAGTGACAGGACACAGTGGCACTTCTCCCTCATTTCTTGCGGAAGCTCTTCTTCAAGGGTAACAGTGCTGATTATCCTGCAAATCCCAACCTCCCTCACTCTTGGCTCAGACCTATGGGGCCATAGTGGCTTCTAGTGTTCCATTTCTTCTGTGGTCCCTCTACCAGGATCCTGGCTGCTGGGACCTGGGTTTGAATAAGAGTGAGAAAGGGAGGGCCGATATTCACTGCTCAGAGCAGATGGTACTGGCTCACACAGCTGCCCTGTGAATGGTGGAGTCCCCACGGAACCCTCAGGTAAGTGAGCTCACTTGCTGGGCTTCCTGCTGCCATGGCAACGCCCTAGCGCAGCAATAGATAGTTGGGGGGGGGTGACATCTTGTTAAACACACACACACACACACACACACGTTGTAAGGTGTTTTCCCTGAAGGACACTGAGCAGGAAGCAGGACAGGGGTGACGTCCAGGAGTCTGACAACTGAGGGCTTCGGTCTTCTACCATGTTCTCTGCTTCAAATATTGTCCACATGCTGTAGTACAGGTTGAGATACTGGGCACGATGGGAGCATCTGGGTTGGTGGGGAAGCAATCGGTGCTCACCTGTCAGTGAGCCCTGGACGGGGGGCCTTCCACACTTGAGGGCTGGGGTCAGGTAGGTCCCATCCAAACCCAGCTCTCCACTGCTTGCTGAGCAAGCCCAGGGCAATTCCTTAACCTCTCAGAAGCTCCGATGCTGGATCAGGCAGACATCCTGCAGCGTAGCTGAGCCAGTGGGACAGAGATGGGAAGAAAGTCCTCATGAGGCATTGGTCAGACCGACTGTGGGGCCTGGCTGTTCCCGAGGGAATCAGGGCAGGCCCCCAGGACGGGCAGACCAGAATGCCCTTCCAGACAAAGTGGACTGTGGCCTCGAATCACACCTGGAGTATCTGGCAACATCTGGAGAGGCTGAGTGGCTGGGGTCTGTAGCCTAGTGAGGCTGACATGCTGGAGGACGACCCACAGATTTTTCCTCTGTGAGGTGGGGCTAGTGGTTTTGGGAGTTAATTTTTGCATGGTACTTATTCCACGTAAGCTTAATAGCAGCAGCACATGACAGCAATGCCTGCAGCCGCCTTGGTGGAGGGTTTGCTCTACCCTAGGCACATTCATCCCCTCCTGTCTTTACAAGGGGCCTCAGGCAGGTCCCATTTGATCCTCATTTACCAATGAGGAAACAGAGTCAAATGCCCTGACCTATGGCTAAGATCCCCAGGGCCGGCAGTCGTTCATGCCCCAGGAGGCGACGTTTGCAGAAGACAGTATTGTGCTAGCACTTACCCATCGGTGCTGGGATGAGATCCAAGCTGGTAAGACACTCTGGGCCGTTTCCCATTCTCCAGGTGGGTGACACACCCTGGCATGCTTGGTCTGCATGCTCAGTACTCAGGTCCCCACAGTGGGTGGCACGATTCTTGTGACATCTAAAAACGGAGGGTCTAGGCTACACATGAGACAGGCCTGGGCTGTGGGATTCCCCAGGCCCACATTCTCTGGGATGCCCTGTCTTTGGAGGAAGTCCCCACTGGACCCTGTGGCTCTTGAACTCAAGCCCCAAGGGTTGGTTCCGGGGAAGCTTATGGACATGTATGCTGGCCACTCTCTAGATCCCTTCTGGCCCACTCTGCCCTGCATGCCTGGAGAGGTGACCATAGCCAGTCATCCATCTCCCTCTAGCTTCTAGTGTTTGTCAACAGAAGATACTGGTAGGAGATGGGACAATGAGCATGCTCAGGGTGTGGTTGACCCTTGCCTCCTCCTGCTCTGCCATGGAGGGGTACGGTCCATTTCTTTCTGGTCTGACAACTCAGGGCCTCAAAGTGGAAAAGGGTTCCCTCAGTCTCTAGACCCGAGGTGTCTCAATATTCCCCCCTCCTCTGATTCCCTTAATGCCATTTTCTTTAGTAGTCCCTTCATTAAACTCTGTCCACATTTGGGGATTCTGTCTATTCCCTACTATAGACCACTTACCTAATAGGCCTAGAGACTTATTAGGTGGGGGCCTGCCTAATAAGTCTATCACCTCATTAGGGTGATAACGGGACCTGACATAATGGAGGCAGGGACCGAGTAGGGCCACTCAAGGAAATCACAAGCCTTTGTAGCATCAGTGGCGTTAGGGACCCTTGAATGTACAATGAAGAAAGGAGGTTGGTGAGGGCACCTTGGTTTGCCTGGGACTTTCCTGGTCTTAACTTTGCATGCTTCACATTCTGGGAATCCCTTCAGTCCCAGGAAGATGATCACCCTAGAGATGAGTCACACTGTCATTGCCACGGAGGATATTCCACCCTCGAGAGACACTCAAGGGGCATCCAAGTCACTAGGAGCTCTATCCAGGATCTACAGAGGTGGTGGAATGGGTTGAGCCTGCAGAGACTGAGGCCCAGAGGGAAAGAGGCAACTGGACAGGCCTCCACCTTAAGAAGCTGCAGTCTAGAAAGGTCCCTGCCTGCACCAGACCCTTTGAAGGCCTGGCTGCTTGTAATTGCTTTGCAGATGACACCCAGGTAACAGCACCATTGCTATGTATTTAATAATCATTAACATACATGAGATAAGCTCCTCTCTGCTGCTCACCACAAGGCCTGCATTTCCTAGGAATGCTTAGTTGCTGTAGTGACAACGTCAGCTCACAGGCCACATCCTGTTGAGGCTCACAGGGAAGGAAGGGTTCAAGTTTGGGCTTAATTAGTGGTGCCAGGCAGGAAGTTGAACTGCACAAAGCCACCTCTTCATGTGCGGTGCCCTTTGCCTAAGCATCCCTTAGGTAACCCACTGGCTCAACAGGTAACCTGCTGAATGCCATTCCAGGTGTCCCCCTGGAGAAAGGGCAATGGGGCTCAGCAAAATCATCCGAGTAGGAGCTCCAGTGCCCACCCTGTGCCCCTTCCCCGCCTGGTAAACTAGAGCAGTTGGAACCATGTCATGTGGACAAACCACCCTTCCCGGCCTACACCAGAGTCCTGGGAGAATTTGAGATGGTTGTCAAGCGCTGGTCTCCCCAGGGAGCCAATGCTCACTCTGCTCTGAATTAAACCTAAACCTCCATTTGCAAATTGACAACTCCTGTTTTTACCTTCTCTGATCCGTGACAGCTCTACCCACTTCTAGGATGCTGTTGTCCTAAGCCAATTAAAAGCCACGAGTAGGTTTCCGGTAGAAGAAGGCCAACCTCTGAATTCTTCGCCATGGGCCACAGGACCCGTAAGGATGGGCCCCAGGTACCTCCCTGGCCTCTAACTCTACATCTTCTCTAGAACCAAGCATTCTCCTGACTCAGGGACCAGTCCTTGCTCTTTGGTTTGCTCAGCATGTCCCTTCCTAGGGTCTGGTCAATTCTTACTCAACCTTCAGGGCACAGAGCGGGTTCCTTGATCTTTCCCCTCCTATCCCTTGGTACCTTGGTAAATCCTGTTTCTCTTGTGCCCTGAACTTTTCTTTCATAGCACTTGTCTAATTATTTGGTTAAGGTCTTACTAATTTTCACAAGTCTGCTTCTTCTCACTCTTACAGCAGAATCTTATCTATCGTCATTGCTAGTCTTCAGTGTTTAGCCCTAGAACACCTAGCACACAGCAGGCACTCAATAAATGTTGAATAAGCAAGTATGATTTTTTCTTAGAAGAGATAAAGAGGCATTTGGGCACATATCACATATAGACATGGTAGGGAAAATGAGTTTTCCTCTTTTGCTCTGCGTACCTCGACCTCTGACGTATCGAACATTTCTGTAACAACAATGATCAGCCTGACAACTTCACATACACCATCTTATTTGATATGCAACTCTGAGGTGGTACTATTGTTATCCCCGATTAGCATGGGCAGAAACAGGCACAGAAAGTTAAACTAAGAAGGCTACAGACAGACTCCAGGTCGAAGAAAGTGAGTAGTTTCTTCAGATCTCCTTCAGTAACCATAAAAACCTGGAAGCAGGCTGTCCCAGTCTGTAGGCAGTCATAAGGACAAACTTTGGGCATCATACCTCTTTAGGAATTCAACTATCTTCATGGATATCAATCCACTAAGGTTCTCATAATTGAATAGCAAATCTCATCCTTGCTTTTGTTAGAAATATGTTATTTGATTGCACCTTAATATTTGATTGAAAATGTGGACAAGATTCATCTAAGAGTATCTTTCAAAAAGCTTATATGAAGCTGTTGACAAAGGTGCTTAAGAATGAAAAGTATTAGGTTAGCCAGTCATTAGTTAAAAGATATGGCTTTCCATTTGGAAAGCCAGATAGTACAATCAGCAAATATTTGCATAATAGTGTCCATAACATTTAAAACTATACATGCTCTGTATCTTATATAATCTTGAAGCATTTATAACTTTGAATTCTAAACCCAGCAAAAAACCAACCATTTGTGAGGATAGATTAATACTTTCAGACAAAATGAGTTCTGGATCTTACTAGTAATGGAAATAGTCCTCAAAATATTTGCCCCAATTCATCTTATCCAATCTTGACTACTTGCTTTGTATACAACTGTCACGTTGGACCTCATTTCAGCTTGTTTCAACTTTATGCGTTTCATCTTTTCTTTCATCCATCTCCCATTATGTATCCATAGGCTTTGTTGGGAGCATATTCTGCAGGAGCTTTCAGCAAAGTGGCTCGAGATGAAGAACATCATGAAAGTAGTGTGTGGCGGAAGAAAGCAGCTGGGAACATGGCACAAGGAAGCAGCGAGAGTTCTCACCAAGGACAAAATACATACCCCAAAGTCAGGCCCACTTATGCCCACCTTCTCCAATCATACCCTACCTGCCTTTGGTTACCACTCAGTTAATCCTAACCAGGGAATTGATGTACTAATTTGTTAACTTTCTCACAATCCAATCATTTCACCTCTAAACCTTCTTGCATTGTCTCACATGAGCTTTAGGGGGATACCCCATATCTAAACCATAACCGTGGGTGATAAACATAGGTCCAAAAATTTAAAAGCGTAGTTTAAACATTTTTGATATCTTAGATAGGAATAGAATTCTGAATTGGAAATAACTTTCCTTCCACTTAAGGTATTGCATCACGATTTTCTCTAACACTGCTGTTGGGAAACCTGAAGATACTCTGCACCCCAGTCCTGCGTAGGCGAGTTTTCTTTAGAAATAAAGCCCACCTACTTCCATTGTTTTGTAACTTCATGGTGTATGCATTGGTATGCAGAGAGCTTGCTAGGCCCTTTCAGTCTAAAAAGTCATGTCCTTTGTTTCTGGGAAAGCATTTTAAAAGCTTATTAATGATTTCTTCTTTAATTCCCCTTTCTGGAACTCTTATTATTCAGATGCTGCTTCTCCTGAGATGGCCTTTGAATATTTTCATATCATACCATTATCCATCTTTTTGTTCTTACTTCCTTGGGATTGCCTTAAAAAATTTTTATAGCTTCTATTTAGTCTATTCCTATTGAGTTTTTCATGTTTGCATTTGCTTTCAAATTCCAAAAGCTCTTTTTTTTGCTAACACTTCCCCTTTAAAACCCAGTACCCTGTTTTATGCCACAGATACAGCCAGTGTTTCTAGGGATATTAAAGACTATTTTGATGTTTTTTTTCCCTGCTTTGTCTCAATTATTTCCATCTTTCTCTTTCCTGATGGTCCATTTTCTTCAGTTTTTATGGTAGATATGCCCCTCATCTCTGGGGACCTTTGGTTGTCTGTATACAACCTGCAGCATGGGAAACTAGGGCCAATTGGTCTCTGAGCACAGGGTGGGGCCTTATGACTGAACTTTGGTGTAAGGTGTCTAGAAAGGCCTTTGGAGGAGCCCCTGGTGTTGGTCAGAGTCCCAGAGTCTTCTCAAATCTCACGTGCTCTGAGGGATTAGGGCTGGGCACTACGAGGGGAAGGAGCTGGGGTGCTTCCGTGTGTGTGTGTGTGTGTGTGTGTTCGTCCCCTGGATGCCCTGAAATTTTCAGAGACTTCTGCTCTCATTGCCCTTGGGGACTATAGGCTGGTCTTCTGGTTCCCTTTGGTGAGCCAACGTCCTTTCTCCTACCATGGGGAACAGAGGCCCCCAGGGCATGGAGCAAGGGTGGGTTTTCCAGGGCTCTGGTGACTTTAGCCCTCCCTTTCCACCCACACCCCAGAAGTTCCTGGTGCCATCAGTGGGGTCTTTCAGGGCCCTGCGGTGTGACCTGCAGATGTGGCTTTACTGCCCATTAGCATTTGACGTTTGCAGGGAGACTACTACTAGCCCCCCTCTTTCCAGGTGCTGAAATGTGTTTGTCCCCCTATTCTCTTGTTCTTCTGAACTTGGAAACTCAGGAGAGTCCCCCCTTCTGTAGTTTCAGCAGAGGTTCAGGAGGGTGAAATCGCATGTTTGTGTGGTATCTTTAGATGATAGTGCTCCAGGTGAAATTCTCCTGGGATGCACTTCCCTCACTCTCTCCCTGCATGCAGCAGTTGCAGGACTTGGTCTGTCCCATCTCTTCCGGGTCTCAGAGCATCTCATTTCAAACTCCCCTTTGACCAGGTGAAGGGATCACTAGAGAACTCAGTGTTGCTTACAAATTCATGCTGGTGGAGGATGTGACCCGTTGGAGCCTGGGAAGGGCCAAGTGAGGGTCTTAAAGGTGCCATGAAGAGAAAACAGCAGTAACTGTCCATCTGTGTGTTGAAGTCCCACTGGGGTGCAAAGGCCATGGGTATAAAGTCAGCATATCAAGAAATCTTTCTAAGTGCAGCACCTAATCAAGCCCAGTTCAGCGAGGACCAAGCTGAAGGAGACATGGAGCCAAGCAAGACTAACTGCTCCAAGCCTTAACGGGAAGGCCAGGACTCACAGGAGCACCATCTCCTCAAAGCTCTCCAGGCAGCACTGACCAGTGACTGGGTGGAGGCCTCCTGGAAGCTGGCCATGAGGCAGTTAGTACCAGTTATTTCCTGAGAGATAGTGTGCTACATACAGCAGGGAGAAAGTAGGTTTGGACAGAGGAAACCTTCAGATCATGAGCAGTTCTGACAGTCTGGAGGGATCCAATGGGAGCCTCAGGGCAAAGGTGGCTCCCAGGAATCATGCTGGACAGAAGTGACCAGGCCCCAGTAGCCCTGCAGCTGCAAGTTTCCAGGAAGAGCACAGCATCAGACAAGAACCAAAAGCTGGATGCTGGCCATGAATGGAAGCTACTGAAGTAAATGGCAGGTTTCTCCTTGGAAGGGGGTCTGGGGATACACCCCAGTTCAAAGAGCTCCACTCATCTCTTCTCCCATTACCACCTGGGGAAAGGCAGGGGGGTACACTGGCTTGGCCAGTAGATTATCCAGTTTTATGCTGCTAGATGGGCCCCCGGATGACTAGTGCCCAAGTTCAAGATGGTATTCACAGGGATCATGAAAATATCCGAGAAAAGTTTTTTTTTTTTCCTGTAATCCTGCTAAAGAAACAGGGCAGGGCCTGGGATAGAAGAGCCTCAAGGAATACTTATAATTATTTCCATTTTCCAAATGTAGTGTGTGCCAGGCATTTTTCTCCACCTCTCCATATATTAACATAATATCCAGGACTTTCACAATAGTAAGTGTACCTTCCTTCCATTTTATAGAGAATGCCAAGGGTCAGATGGACAGATGTGTGTGGACAGAGGCTGCAAAGAGCCCAGGTGAGGCTGCCTGGGCAGGAGAGTTGTGTGGGGAAGAAAGTGAAGCCGGACTGGTGTGGAGCAAGTCAGTGTTGGAGGGAGGGGGTGAGGTGGGAGTGGGAGGCCTGGAGAGCCAGCAGGGCCCTGTCGTGGGGATGTGATGTGTGCTGTGGTTGCTTGGTGGCATCTGCTGTAGACACAATGCTGCCACGTCCTTGACTTCAGCACAGTGCTGCTGGACAGCTCCACGTGCATTTCCCAGGTCTGTCCCAGTGAGGTGGCTGTCCGCTTTATCTGGAGCCAGCTGGGCTGCTTGACCCTGTGAAGAAACACTTGAAACACAGGGGAGTTAGTGCCCGAGAAGCAACCTTGACCAGAGTGTGGTGGGAGCTTCTGGGCAGAGGCCCGACCCTCAAGTCCTGTGTGTCACCAAGTCACATTGCACCCATTTTCTCAGCAGGGCTGTAGTGGGCCCGAGTTTCAGTAACCCAGAGCTTTACGCAGCCCTCAGCTCTGCTGGTCTGCTCCCTTTCCTCCTCTCCCACTCGCTCACTGTGCTTCCTGGGATATCTTCCCCCCAAATCGCCTTCTGGTCCAGCTCTCGAGTTCTGCTTTGAGGAAGAGAAGGGCGCTGGACCTGGACAATGGAGGCTGAAGTTGCCCCCTTTTCCTGAAGCTATCCACCTCGGCTGGGAACAGCCAGCCAGCCCTGGCAGGGACAAGGAAGCATAGTTCTGGGACGCCCTGCATGCTGAGAACCCTGGAGCAGTGTGGGCGCCACCGCGACAGAGCAGGGGGATGGGTGCACAGCAAGGGCCCTTCTGGGAGAGCAGCGACCGTGACCGAGCTGGGCACACTAGGCCACTCACATTCTCCAGTCCTTTCTGCCAGACCCTGTGACTGAGCAAGCCTCCCCTGCTCGCCAGTGGTCAAGTCAGCCCTCAGACAGTGAGCCTTCTGCCCCCGACAGGGTGCCCTGGCTGCGTGTCCTAGGTGGGGCCACCCATGCCCACTCCCACAAAGTCACACACTAAGATGTGCTACAGAACTTGCTCCTAGTTTTCAATGGAACCACAGTTTTTCCCTACCGTCTCCTCACTTCTGATGAAAATTAGTCTCAAAGAAAAGCTTACTCCTGTCAGGGAAGGCTGGCCTCCTTGGCTTTGGCCTGGTCCCATGCAGTTGTGCTCAGGAGGCTAACACTGTACCGGGCAGGCCTGGAACCCCATGGTCAGAAGATTTCATGAAGAATCTCAGTTTGGATGTTCAATAAATGCATTTGAGAACTCTGGAGAACGTCACGGAGTTCAGAGAACCCTGAACACTGCTACCTCTGGGCACAGTCGCCTCTTCCTAGGAGGGGCAGAAGCACTCAGTCCCGCTTCCTCAATAGCCCACGGCATGGAGAGTCTGTCCTGTACCTGCACGCTAGCCGACGGACTTGCAACACAAGCTGACGCAGACTTGCAACACGACAACTTTCTACAGCCACTTTTGTTCCACTCCTCCTCAGGCAAAGTGAACTTGTTTTTATTAGACCCAAGGCAAAGCATTACTGCAGTATGTTAAAAAAAAAAAAAAACAAAAAACACACACACACACACACACACACACACAAGAACAGGCTTACTAATCCATGTTTCATTATTTCATTTTACTTAGGAATGATCTAGGCATCCAAGGAGTGCCCATTAATTATCAGTCCAAGGTTTTAAACTACCTAAAGGTCTTGGAAACTACCTTCAGGTTGACAAACTTCTAATCAATTTTGAAATGCAACTTCATAATGATGGTTTGATTTAAATACAGATCTTTATTTTCCACAGTCTTAAACATATAGATGTAGAAGCTAAGCCACAATAACATGAAGGAGGGAAAGGAAAGTTTAGTAGGACAAAGGGGAATGGAAGGAAGAGAGGAGGATAGGAAGACAGTAGAGTAAGTCTCATAATTTTCCCATGTACACACATGAAATTAAGTGAACACCATCATGCCCACCCACAAGGATGAGGTCCTAATTAGAATAAGATTCCATCTTGTATGATTTTATCAAAATGAATTCTGCCATCACATGTAACTAAGAACCACCAATAAAATTAAATAAAAATGATCCTGTATTGGTTTGGGCAGAGCACACCCAAGTAGAATAAAAAAATATGCTTTTATTATATTTAAACACTGATAACCATTTTAATAATACACTGATCTAATTCCATTTGCCAAAATTTTACCAAAATAATGGTAACCTATTTAAAGACATTTGATTTTAAAAATGAAACTTATCCACACTATTCTAAGTGTATAATTTGATTTATAGACTTGTACAAAATCGCCATGATCTAACTTAAGAACACTTCCATCGCCCCTTAAAAAAAAAAAAAAAAAAAAAACCACGCCACACCCAATAGCCACTCCCAGTCTGCGGCAACCTCCCATCTCTCTCCATTGATTTGCCGGGTTCTGGGTGTCTTGTGCAAATGAGATCATACCACAGGTGTTCCCGTGCCCAATGTCATTTTGCATGCCGCTTCTTAGGCTAGTCTGCATAGGGCATGTGTCAGCACCGCCACCTTCCAGTTGGTTCACCAACCCTTCCACTGTATGTGTTCGCTGCACTTCACTCGTCTGCTCTCAGTTGATAGAAATCTGGGTTGTTCCCCCTGGGGGGCCATCTGAATAAGATGTCTATGAACACTTGTGTAAAACTGGTATAGTCCTATGCTTTCATTTCTTCTAAGTAGGTACTTGGAGAATTGCTGGGTCACAGGTAGCTGAGTAAGGTTTGGAAAACTTCAGTACCGTTTTCCAGAGTGGCTGGATCATTTTACATTCTCACCAGCAATGTATGAGATTCCAAAAATCTCCATATCCTTGTTATCTGCCTCCTGTTTTTTTCTGGTGGGTTTAATGTGTTACCTCATTGTGATTATGATTTGCATTTCCCCATTGACTTTGTGCCTCTTTTCATGTGCTTATTGATCATGTGGACCTGTGTCAGAAATGTCCAAGTCCTTTGCCCATTTTGAATTAGACTCAATAAGAAGGCAACCTAAAAATTCATTTGTTTAAATTACAAGTCCTTTATTGGTCAATGGTTTGCAGATATTTTCCCTTAGGGTATTGGTTGTCTTTTTAAGTTGGTTCTGCAGGAACGAATTTTCATTGAGCACATTTAAAAGTATTAAACTGAGTATGTAGAAATAAATTTTAGATGTTTTAACTTATTGATTATATTTAAAGTGCTCAACATATTTTGACATATATATACACAGTGAAATTATTCCTATAGTCAAGTAATTTAAACTGTCTTTACAAGGTAACATTTTTTATAAGAGCACTTGACATCTTAGCAAATTTCCAGTGTACAATGTTAACAACAGTCATCATGCTGTACATGAGGTGTCTAGACTTATTCATCTATGTAATTGTAACTTTGTAGAATTTGGTACATTGATTTTATATCCTGTAATCTCAGTTCATTTAATAGCTTCAATGATTTTTTTGGTTGAAAGTTTTGAAATAAAGTTTTAAATTTGATTATCTGTTTGAATGCTGATTGGAAATGTTCACATGTTTATATTATATTGCTTTCAAGTATTTATTATTTGGAGACTATATATTTTCTCCCATCTAGGGATACAATGGGTCTGGTCATTTGTTCTAGGTCCTTCAATTAGATTTTACATACAGGTCCTGGACCATTCTTGGAAAATTTCTAGAAACCCTATTGATTTGTCACTGTTATGAATGGGATCATAATGGAAAGGAGACAAACAGCAGAGAAAGGGAATGGCCAGGAGGAGGGGAGGGTGCAGGGATGCACTGGGGAATGAAATCTCCCAAGTCAGGCTATGTCCATGTCTGAGCGGAGCGCAGTGAATCCTGCTTCTACCCATGATCATAACGTACTGATCAAAATAGGAAGTCAGGAGAATAGGTGGTTCGGGGAAGGGAGGGTGGGGAAAAAAGGCAGGAGGTGGGGAACAAGATTGATCTAATTGTGTGTATGCACAAATATGGCATAATGAGTTCTACCATGTAATTATGATGTACCATAATTACAAATATGATTTTAGGCCTTTTTGTTAATAAAGCCATTTTTGAATATACATCTGATTCTTCACCTGAATATTATGTTTTAACAAAATTTAGACTTAGGGTTTTCTGGATTTATTAGGTATGCAATTACAGCATGAGTTTTTCAGGTACTTGTTCAACTTTTCACATTGTGCTTGCTAATATCTGAAAATGCTAATAGTTTTTGGCAGATTGACTTTATAATGTGGAATAGCAAACATCTACATTGGAACATTAAGGTCATTTTCATTAAAACTCAGAACAAATAATACTTTCTACTGAATTATAGTTTGCATATAACTTAACTCAAGAATTACTACTAACATGAAATGCCAATTGAGTAGTCATTTATATGATTTTTTTAAATGCTCCTTTACCATGTAATCCCTTGTATCAACAGACTAGGATTCTGGATACCAAATTATTTTTGTATTATTTCTTGGACTAAAACCAACTTGCCTACTGTCTACTGATGTTGCAGGTTGGGTTCCAGGGAAATCAATTCCAAGGAGACCGATTGCAGCTCAGCTGAGGGAACAAGTCAGGCAGGTTGGACAGCCCAAGCTGAACTACGGGTCCCACAGGGGACACTGGACATGGATAGCACCTCAGAGTTGTGTTGGGCTGAGGCAAGGGGGCCAGACCTATTTTTCCACTAGGAAGGGAGGGTGTATAACCCTGGAACTTGGGCGAGTCAGCTCTGCAGGAAAGGTTAACGCCCAGAGAGGGACTCAGCTGGGAGCCATGGGCCACAAAGCTCCATCACCTAGGAGTGATTCTGTCAACAAGAGGGGCAGGGAGATGTGTCTTGGCCCACAGCATCTGCTACAGTTGTCTTCCATTTATATTCACAAATACAATCTAAATTTTTCCTCCTCTTGGACAGCAGTCCTCCAGGGAAGAGCTCTGTGCTCCTTCAGGGGTGGGCCTGCCCTCCCATGGTGGGCGTTTGCTTGATTTTGTGGCTTGGTTAATTTTATGAGGCTGGCAAGTTGCTTTCCCCCCACTTTGCCTTTGGCAGAGATAAACTGACACTTTAGAACACCATGTGCTTCATAAACTGTTCTGAGACTAGTGGGGATTGAAGAGGGCAGGCACTTATTAGATGCTCCCTTGGAAATCCCTCTGCCATAGATGGTCACCCCCAAATTCATGTGTTGATCCTAATCCTCAATGTGATGGTGTTAGGAAGTGGGACCTTCGGAGGTCATAAGGTCAGAGCCCTCTTTTTGCCATGTAAGGTCACAAGAAGGTATCCATCTGCACCCCAGAAAGGGCCCTCACCAGAACCTGACCATCTTGTCACCCTATCTTAGGCTTCTTGTCTTAACTGAGAAACTTGCTTGAGCCACTTAGCCTATTGTATTGTCGTAGGATCCCAAACACACCAAGATGCCCTCAAAAAAAACTTTCACACATTTGTGATAATCTGATCCAGATAACTAAGACTTCAGGTTACTGTTCTTTAACAGTACCTATGCCATTTAACATAACACATGTATTCTCTAAACAATAGAGTAAAAAATGAAGTATTAAAACTATTCAGATTTCACCTGTGTATGTGCGGGTTTGGGATACAACCCCCCCCCCATCTAATTTGATCCATGTAATAACATGCTTTTAATGTTGTAGTTAACCCAGTTATGGTGACAATTGGCTTAAATGATCTCCATGTTTTTAGACCTCCGTTTTCTTTTTGAAGTAAAAATCCCTGGGAAATAACTAAGGCCATACATAACTGGGTTCATCTCGCTTTCACATATGAGCAGTCAGAATTGAGAGTACTGCATTATATTGTTAAAGAATCCCAAGTTAGGGAAGATAAAGTATCAATGATTTAAACCGATTTGCCACCCCCCTCAAAAAAAAAAAAAAAAAAAAGAAAAAAAAAAAAAGGCCAACGCCCAGATTGGGTTAAAGAAAATTCACTGAAACTTGTATTGAAAGAAGTCAGCTCTGTGGCTATGAGAAACTCAGACCCTGGTCCTTTAGCCATTTATTTTTAGCTGTCTTCATACAAATTTCAGGACCATGCAAACAAAGCTGGGATGGATTTATTGATTTCAGACACTGAAATGGGATGAAGGGCTATTTTATATTGATAAGTGTTCCAACTCACAATGGAGACAAAATAGTTGAAACTAGTATGCTCAGTACATAGATTTGCAAAAAAAAAAAAAAAAAAAAAAAAAAAAAAATCCAGGTGCTGAGCATGAATAATTGCACTCATGTGACTCTTCCTTTCCCCCAGTCCTGCTGAAATGGTCGATCTAATAAAAGCAAAGTCTCCAGGGCCAGGGTATTCTTGGGGAGCCCCATTTTGAACCTCAGGTGGTTATAACAGGCCTTGTTGCAGGCCCAGTGCTGGCAGGGACTCTGCTTTTAGGTTTGCCCTCATCTTTGAGGACCCAGATGTTCTAGGGAGGCTCAAAGCATTAACAAGGTCAAAAAGAGGGTTACTCTGAACTGGAAAGCAAACACTGTCCCAGGGAGTGGAGTTACTAGGGGACACAGGAGACCAGAACACAGGTCTCATCTCAAGTCCTCACAGAAAAATCTAGCCAAAGATAAAAAGGCAGGAAATAGGTTGTGAGAATTCTTGTTGAGAGGAAAAAAAAACCCAGTTCCGCCGAGTGTTCCAGGTTCCCATCATTGACAAACTACCAACTCAGTGACTTAAGACAGTCCAGATTCCATCATGGGTCTGGGGGTCAACTGGGCTGAGGAGCGTAGGTCTGACTTGGCAAACTAGTGTTTATAGCTGGGTTTGTGTGTCTGTGTGGTCGTGGTTCATGAGGGTAGCAAGAGCTAGAGAGAACCCAGACTCATTTAGAGTTCTCTAGCGTGGTCTTGGTATTTGTCTTGTACTGAGCTTGTACTGATGAAGTTCTGGATCTCCCCTCCTGGATGCTGAATCCCTGGAGGACACTCATTTCTGAGCAGAACTGTCCTGTTTTGATTTATTCCTCAGAACTGGAGGTAGGCTAGGGAGAGTTTCTCTGCCGAGTGGCCCTTCCCTCTGCGATCACGGAAGGGCTCCGAGTGTGGGGAGTGCCTCCTCTCCCAAACTCCCTCCCGAGCTGCCCACTGACTCTGCCCAGTGGTGAACACCAGAGGAGTCCATTCGGACTGGGACCTTAGGGTTCTCAGATTATCTTCCCATAGGAGCCACTGTCCTTGTCTTGGCATGTACCTGCTACTGTTTAAGAAACCATGTGTTGTGTTAGTATTGCCACGTCTGACTTACATTTATTAAGAATGAAGTCAGTCACTAGGCTAGCTGTGTTATTCTCTTGGACTACTGGAAGGGGAAGGGGGACTACTGGGGAGGCAGAGGGCTTCAAAAGGTGCCAGTTCACATTCTGGATTCATCCTTCACGCAGATACAAGACTGAAGAAAAGTGAAATGCCACATAGGTCGCGAACATCCTTCTACGTGGATGATACACTTAACTGTAAAAGATGTTCATGATTCTCAAACTGGTTTATGAAACAATCTCCTAGCGGTAGACGTTGAGAGACATTTGTAAACTTGGCGACACCAAAAAGTTTCTATGTAACGGGGTTAGTCAGATTTTCTCCCTCTTGAACTAGTCTTTTAAAAACTGAGAAAAGCATCTGCTTCTGCTAGATATTAAGTTTGTCACAAAGTTGCATGTCTAATTTCTAGGTCTTCAAATTAGCTGTCCCAGTTGCAAAGTAATTTACTAAGATTCTGTAGTCATAAATATAACTACAGATAGAGAAAATGTCTTCCTTTGGTGCTGGGGATTGATCGGGGGCCCAGCGTGTGCTGGCAAGTGTTCCGGCACTGAACTTCACTCCTAGCCCACCCTCCTCACTGCTTCCCATTTCTTTATACATTTACTCACCTGACCTTTTACTTAGAAGTCTAAACAAGATGACATACATCTGAACATTCCAGGCAGAGAGCGAGTGTGAATAAGGTCCCAGGGAAGAGGCATATTAGTCAGAGGGAGAGGACCATAAGATGACATTGGCAAAGCAAGCGAGGGTCATTCCAGTCCTGTGAGGACTTTGCATTGTATCCCAAGGATGGAAGACACAGAAAAGTCACGTATCAATTAATACAAACGTGTTGTTTAATGGCTATGTGATAATTGTATTTTTAACTAATTAATCAAAATCCTATGGATATTTAAGCTGCAGTTTTGTTATATTGAGCAAGGTGAAGAGTGTATACATTTGTCTGTTTGTGAGGTTATGACCTTAAGTTCCTTGAGCTGTGTTAGAGTAAGCTTATCAGCTGCCCTTTAAGTGGTCACAGCTCAACTGGACATCATGCTGACGTAAGGGTGAGCAGGTGGTCAGCATTAGGTGGTCATCAGTATCTTAGATGCTGGCCATGATGGTCACGCAGGCCATTTTTGTTTTGACATGAGCAGGAAAAGTGCCGAAGGCAGCAGGTCATGCCCCACATTGGTCTTCTACCTCCCAGGGACTGGTCCCTGGCAGCTACAGTTCCAGAGGCCCTTTGTTGTACTATGGGGGTCAGACTCCACCCCACAGAAGCCCTCAGGCAGGGTTTGGAGGGTGTATAGGGAGCAAAAGCCATGCTGCTCCTACAAGAGGCTGGCAGGGCAGCTGGGCTCGATTCTACAGTGTTCTCAGACAGGGCCCTCTTCCCTCCGTCACCCACCTCCTTCCTGCTGCTGATTTGCATGATGACCACCGATGACAGTTTCTTGCTATTCCTGGCCTGGGTGGTGCTGTCCAACTTTCAGATTCTGAAAAATTAGAGCTAGCAGGAGCCGTCCTTAACCTTCCAGAGCTTCCCAAGTTCCTTATAAATGCCCAATTCCCCGTTTTAAATCCCTGCTTGACATACCAAGAGTGGTTTTCCTACCTATTACCAATTATGAAGAACTTTTCCACACATTTGTTGACCATGTGCTGACCTGCAAGGATCATTTGCTTTTTACTTGAGGATTTTAAAGTGTTATTTTTCTTAAACTGGTTTGTAAGTACTCTTTAAAGTCAGGTATGATCAGCACATAGATTGAAAATTTCTAGTTAAAATTCAAATTTGAAAAATGTTAAGTGTTTTAGTGTTTAAAAAGTGCAAACCTCAGAACAGGATTAAAGATTGTGCTAGGAAAGGTCCCTGGGGTTCTAAGTGCCATTGAGCCAGCTGATCTTCCTAGTGGGGGACTATCCTGTACAATATGGAATATCCAGCAACATTCCTGGTCACTACCCAGTTGTGACTACCAAAGCTGTCTTAGACATTGCCATGTGCCCCTGTGCTAAAGATGCTGCCTATGACAATCCACCATCTTCCACCTGTGTCCCGTCCAAACTCTGCAGGTAAATGTCCTTGTAATATGATCTCCAGCATGCCATCAGTTATGAGGTCTCTGCTGCAATCCAGTGAGACCCAGCTCTAGATTCCCATTCTGAAAGTAACTTCTGTCCATTGTCATGGTATAGTCGCTCTAGAGGCAGCTTCTGAGCAAGGATCTGCAGGGCACTTTGCTACTGTTCCTTTCTCTTTTCCATTTCTTTACCAGTTTCCTGGGATTATCTTCCATGTAAAGGATACATCAAGTTAAGCTCAAGTTACCCAAGGGATTACTACTACTGGAGGACTCTGGGAGCCAGCATAGAACCTGCAGCTCAGGGTCATCCCACACCAGTGGCAAGGGATTCGGAGCGTTTGTGCATTGATTCAGTTCCTGACCAGAGTGGCTTCCAAGGGTGCAGATTCTCAGGTGCTTCAGGAATGTGGGTCATGCAAACAGAGCAAACTCCACTGGTTGGAGACAGCTGTGGGTGAAGAGAGACTGCTTGGTCATCGCGTGCACTAAAATTGGAAGACACAAGGGTGGCACCTGCACCTGTTGTCATGAATCATTGAAGTTCTTGTTGCTGGAAACTGGTGCTAGCCCTTTCTACAACCCTGGAGGAACCATGTGAAATGGTTGGGGAAGAGCATAATCCTATATGCTGTCCCGATGGCCAGGTGGTAACTGCCTTACAGTTCTAGGTTTGTACTTGAGCCCCAAATTGGAAAGTGGGCTCCTGCAGGCAGCCAAGTAGAGGTTCCGAGACAGAAAGCCAGGTGCATCAGTGTGGATCATGGCGGAATTAGACCACCCTTCTGCACTGCTGCAGCCACTCTGGAGCAGAGGCAGGAAGAGCGAGAGATGGGCAGAAATGCCCAGGACACTCACACCCCTACATTCCCATCTTCCTAAGCCTTTGGATTCTTCCACATTTTACTGAGGAAGTTCTGGCATAACTTATTAGCTGGTAGAGATAGGCTTTTGGAGACTTGCAAGGCCACTTCCTCAGGGGAAATTGGTACAGGATCTTTAAGTAGGGGGCTGAGTCTTTGGACAGGCAAGAAGGGGAAACTAACACAGTGGTGGAGTTTGGTAGGATATGGGAGTTTGATTTGAATAGTATCCCGATTTGAATTTGAGGGTTCTAACTTCCACAGAGCCCTGAGATGGATAGTAAGCTAAATTGCGATTATTTCATCACTGGAAGGATCAAAATCTCGGTTTGACTTTACAATAAATGGACTCTACAGCTATAGGCAGAGAAATTCTTTTAGGGAAATCTTAGAAGCTTTCCAGCTCTGTAACAATGTCTTGTACTGAAAATGCAAAGATCTGAACTCGTCATTTTCAATTCTTAGGTGAAGTGAAAAATAGCCAGCTCCCATACCCCATCAAATGCCATGTAATTCAGGGTACCAAAGCCCTAGGTTGGGGGCAGCTGGCAGGGGGAAATCATTGTAGGAATTTCAAGCAGTAATTATTTAAGTCAGGGAATCACATACCTACAAAATCACCAAGTGGCTAGAGAGCAAAAAGTGGGACAAACTCTGACTTTAGATTCACTGCCATGGAGAACAAGATGGCAGCTGCTACCCAGAGTTTAGGTCCTTAAGGAAATTGCTAGAATTTCACAGCTCTTCTACAGGCCTGGGGAAGGATAACAGAAAACTCAGAGGACACCAAAGTTCACATTTAGCAAATAAGTACATCAGAGAGGAAGAAAGGTTCTGCCTCAATTTCACATTTCCAGGCTTCGCATGAGCATTTCTCATTAGCAAAATGTAAATTACGTCTAGGACCTGGGAGGTAAGGGACTCTGGCAGATGGCGTCACTGAACTTCTGTGCCAGGCGGGAGAGCAAAATGAATTCTGGTCGTCTTCCCCCAAGCAAACAAGAGCCAGCACAGAAACCAGAGTGTGTTACCGAGTTTGCAGAGGTCCTGAAATGGTGAAAACTCAATTTGGCAAGGGAATTGAACAGGAAAAAGTTTTTACTGAAGACCTGATCCTACACTTTGTTTTGTTCAAATATATTAGACAATGGGGTTTAAAGTTAGTGCTCAGCATTTGCAGAGTTTTGAAAGCAATTGTTCAGAAAGATGCCTTATCAATTACAGTAATTGGAGACATGAGATTCATTGCTAAATGTGTCAAATGCTTATTTTAGAATCTATTTTTGTGTCTTGGCCAAGTTTAATGTTTGATAAATCTTAGTGCCTCTGTTATTTGCTCAGAAAAAGTGATCAATGGCTTCCCAGTATCTTAGAGCAAAATAAACTGAATTATTTAAGAAATAGTAGCATAAAGGTACATGATTTAAGCTTATAATTGTGTTTATTCCTAATTTAATTTCTCTTTTAAGGAAAGGAACTTTTCTACAGAACAATCAGACTTGAATAACTGAGGACTTGGGGACCAAGAGAAAGCTTTGGACTCAGTATAGAAGGAAAGAACAAAGTAAAAATGTAAATCTTAAAACTCTCATTGGAGGCTCTTTTCTCAAGTAGAAAGGACAGTAGTGGGGCTGGTAGTTTGGTTCCTTACCTCCTCAGAACCTGTAATAAAGTAATTACGAAAGTATTAAGTGCCACAAATGTGAATAATCAGAAAGTGATTAAAATATGTAGTATAATGCAAGTGGGAAATTTTTAAAAATTCACTTTGATAATTTCCTAATCAGAGGTTGCTAATTGCATTAGGGAAAACATTTCTTTTTGTAGCAAAGTGTTAATAGGTTTCAGTAATTTAATGGTGATTACTTATTTCACCTCTGTAACACCTATAAAATTGCTAAAAACAAAATTGAATTGCAGGTCTAGTTTATGTGAGACTATGCAAAAATTTAAATACGTGCACCTAAGGTGAAATTAAGATATCTGCCCTAATGGTTTGTTCCCTCTGTTCTTGTAAAGGAGTTTTTGTAAATTTTTCTATGGAAACCTAAGCATGTATAATTATTTGGTTTGTTATTAGGAGCATCTAAACATTAATATGCATCTTATATACTGCTATAACAGAATGTTGATTTTTATAGACCTAAATATTGTGAATAGTAAGTGTACATATCCCAAGTTCATGAATTCAAGTAAGTTTTTTCCCCTGACATCTTTTTACAGTCATTTAATTGAATTAGTAGTTAGTCTTTTCCCTTCCCCTCCCCTCTCTCCAGAGGACACTGAAAAAATAGTTTTTTCATGACACCAGAATTTTCTGTGGAAAAATGTTTGCATTTAAAAAGTCATGACTTGTTCATATATGGAGTAATATGAAGATAATTGGCTAAGAAACAAACACCAATGCCATTTTTTTTTTTAAATGAGGGGAATGTCAGGTCAGCAGACCGATGGGAAGCACTCCCCCGGAGGCACGGCCATCTTGGGAGTGCGGTCGACACCGGCCGACTCGTTACAAGGTTAGTTTTCCCGACTCTGGAGATTAGCCAAGGGCTTACAGCTGTAGGGGAACCTACTCCAACAGCCAGACCTCAGCAAGACCCACGGTCCTGAACACTGACTCGTTCCATTCCCGTTTCCCTTTCCTTAACTCCACAGAAGCCTTGCAACTGTGCAGGGCTGGGAGGGGCGGGTCAGGTGGAAGTTCTCCGGAAGCCTCACCAAGAACTTACTATTAGACCTGAAAAGCTGCAGGAAACTTGGGCCCCGCCCACGTCAGGTCTCTAGAAGACAAGCCAGGGTTCATCAAGAGCAGGCCAATTCTTGTGGAAACGGAGAAACTGATGTGGAGACATCTGTTGCCAAATGCCGGACCCCCCACACCCCCCAGGAAAAAAGAGGCATAGTACCCGATTAGACACAAGGGCCCAAAGGCACATGGGAGGCTCATGGACACTTAAACCAGCCCTGGGCCGGGGACTGCCTTCCTCAATTCTGTAGGTTCATGAGCCCTAGACAGGCACCATGACCCATTAGAACCTCCCTGTGACCAGTGCCAACCCAGAAGTGTAGGATATTCCTAGAGCAAACCTCATCCAGGGCTCCCCTGTGCTGGAGCCTGGAGGTCATCCAGAGCCAGACCTGTCAGGAGAGCCTCTGATGCCAGTGGCCTGATCTGTCTGACTTTGTGATTGGTGGCCAGTGACTGGAGAATGGGTTTGGGGAGATCGCTGGGTGAAGGCTGCAGAGATCCTCATTTTTACTGCCTTATCAGCTAAAGGTAAGTTTAGATTTAGCAAATAAGAACATAGGAGGCTCAGTCGAATTTAAATTGGAGATAAACAAGTCATTTTTTAGCATAAGTATGTCTCATGCAATTTTGGGCAGCTGAGTTCAAAGGACTGTACTAAATTGGATTCTTCAGTTTGGAGATTCTATTAGCGTAAACCAAATTAAACTGCAATATACTTAATTGGTGCTAAATAGAAGTGAGTACAAGGTTGAAAGAAAGTTTAACACTGCCAAGAAAGCAAATATAGTACATAAATTGGTGACCAATTATGTACACCCATTCAGAAGTTTCAGACTGCTGGTGTGAAAAAGGCCCTTCTGAGCTACTTCTAGTTTTTAAATAATTGGACTGAGACCCCTTGTGAGACCAATTACCATCCTGTTTTAATTTTTAAAATAAATCCCAGACACTCAATATAGTATGGGGAGTAAATGCTTTAAATCTCCCTTGATCCCAAAGTAGAAATG
The DNA here is from genome assembly GCF_902686445.1 of Sciurus carolinensis. Classification (NCBI taxonomy): domain Eukaryota; kingdom Metazoa; phylum Chordata; class Mammalia; order Rodentia; family Sciuridae; genus Sciurus; species Sciurus carolinensis. Next base: position 4,518,892 of record NC_062213.1, read on the forward strand.
ATAACAAGACTGTTTAGAAGTGGCAGCCACGTGGAGAAGCAGGGGACCACGGGTGGCCTACTGGGACCTGGGTCTGGAAACAGCCAGGTGGCCAGCAGTCCCAAACTTGATCTCGAGGCAATAAACCTGGCCTGAGTAGAATCATAAGCAGGCTCCCCGCAAGTGCGGGGCTGGTAGGAGAGTCAGGTCTAAGGTTACCGTGGGCCTCCACATTCACAGGGAGCCTTGGGAACACCGGTGGCTACCAGGCCACAGACACACTCAGCTGACTCGTCCTTACGGTTGCCACGGCCACTCTCACGTGCTGGAGATGCTGCTCCAGCCGACCCCTCCCCACCACCCAAGCTCACCGGGGTGCAGTCTGCTGCCTAACTTGCACCTATGGTACCCAGAAGGCCCGTGGCGATCCCTTACTGGGCCACGCTCCAGAGTTCCATTCAGCAGGTCTGGGTGGGACCCTGAATTCCCCTTTCCAGTGGAGTTTCTAAGAGATGTGGTTGCTGCTGGTCTGGAGACCACACCTTGAGAACTGCCGGAGCTTCACCCGTGCTACAACATGCCACCTGTGGCCAATGAATGGTCCTTGTCACCTGGCTTGTCAGGGGGCCACTTCAGAACATCCTATTCTGGAACTCTGCTCCCCAGGACAACTTTTGGCTACAAAGTGTCCCAAGTCAATTTTTCCAGAAGCATAAAAGGAAGGTGTATGCTAATGCTTAAGGAGATGCTTCCAGAAGAAAGCAAGGGAGCGGGGTGGCTGAGGGGTGGGTGGCTGCATTAGGAAGGGGAGGAAGGGAAGGGAAGGGAGTGCGTGGCTCCAGGGGAGACTCTAGCACTCTGCACCTGTGGTGCCTGCTGCACCAGAATGTCCCTCCCAGGCACAGGCTTCCCATCTCCCACTGTTCCCAGGTGCCCTATTCCCACCTCACTTGAAGTCAAATCCAGTGACAAGTGATTAACTGATCAGTGCACTGGAACCTGGATCCCGTGATTCATGGCCAGGCCAGCTCTAGTATGTCCAGGGAGCCCCAAGCCCCTCCTTGGGTGGGCAATTCCCTGGGAAGGCTTGAATTAGCAGTGCTTATGCTCATGGCTACTGTTACCACAGTGAAATGATAAATTAAGACCAGCAGTGAAAGAGGCACAGCAGACAGGAAGGGACAGACCAGGTGCAAGCCTTCTCCCCCAGCAATGTGGGCAATACCACATGTTGAGTACTGCCAACCAAGCAAGCTCCTGAGCCTTGGAGTTCATCATACCTATCACTGGTGGACATGGGTTGGACATTATTGTCAAGTAATCTTCATGGAGGGATGCTTTCTTTGGTAGGAAAAGTCAACACAGAAGTAATATGTTGGAAGGATATTCACCCTTCACTTTATTTCTACAGACTGCATTTTGATTCATTGTACATAAATGGGGTACAACTTTTCTATGGTTGTATACAATGTAGATTCATACCATTTGTGTAATCATACGTGTACATAGTAGGGTAATGATGTCTCAGTTCACTATCTTTCCTTCCCCAATCCTCTCCAGCCCCATTTTCCTCTACACCAAAGTTCTCCATTCTTCTCTTGCCCACCTCACAGTTATGTATCATTTCACTTAGAGAAAACATTCGGCCTTTGGTTTTTTGGGCTTTGCTTATTTCACTTAGCATGATATTCTCCATCGACTTATCAGTGAATGCCATAATTTTCTTCTTTATGGCTGAGTAATATTCCGTTGTGTATATACACCAGTTTCTTTATTCACTCATCAGTTGGAGGGCATCTAGTTTGGTTCCACAATCTAGCTATTGTGGATTGAGCAGCTATGACTATGAACATTGATGTGACTGCATTATTGTAGTATGCCAATTTTAAGTCCTTCGGGTATAAACTGAGGAGTGGGATAGCTGGGTCAAATGGGTCCATTCCAAATTTTGAGGAATCTCCATAGTGTTTTCCAGAGTGGCTGCACCAATTTGCAACTCCACCAGCAATGTATGAGCGTACCTCCCCGTCCCACACTCCCATGCCAACACTTATTGCTTGTGTTCTTGATAATAGCCATTCTAAGTAGAGTTAGATGAAATCTTAGGGTGGTTTTAATTTGCATTTTTCTAATTACTAGAGATGAACACTTTCATATATTTGTTGATCACATATTTTCTGTGAAGTGTCTGCCCAGTTCCTTAGCCTACTTATTGATTGGGTTCTTTGTATTTTTGGTGTAAAGTTTAAGTTCTTTATAAAAATTTGAGATTAGCGCTCTGTCTGAAGTGCACGTGGAAAAGATTTTCTCCCACTCTGTAGGCTCTTTTCACATTGATTTTTTCCTTTGCTGAGAAAAAGCTTTTTATTTTGAATCCACCCCATTTATTGATTTTTGGTTTTATTTCTTGCATTTTGGGAGTCTTAAGAAATCGAAGACCCTAGAAGATGGAAAGATCTTCCATGTTCTTGGATAGGCAAAATGAGTATTGTCAAAATGGTCATACTTCCAAAGGCACTATACAGATTTAACGCAATTCCAGTTAGACTACCAATGACATTCCTCATAGAAATAGAGGAAGAAATCATGAAATTTCACCTGGAAGAACGAAATACCCAGTATAGCCAAAGCAATCCCAGGAAGAATGATGCACGAGGTATCAATACCAGACCTTAAACTTTACAATAGAGCAATAGTAACAAAAACAGCATGGTATTGGCACCAAAATAGACAGGTAGACCAATGATACAGAATATACAGAGACAAACCCACGTAAGTACAGTTGTCTCATATTAGACAAAAGGAGCCAAAAACATACAATGGAGAAAAGATAGCCTGTTCAACAAATGGTGCTGGCAAAACTGGAAATACATATGCAGTCCAATGAAGTTAAACCCCCGTCTCATGGTGTGCAAAACTCAAATCAAAATGGATCAAGGGTCTAGGAATTAGACCTGAGACACTATCAAACAGAAGAAAAAGTGGACACAGCTTCATCACCCTTCACTTCTATATCATGAAACTAATCACTTGAAAGGATGTGAATAAGATAGCACCAGATGTGTCTTTTAACATCCAAGAAACTTCAGTGGTGGTCTCAGCCTGGATCATGGTGGCATCCATTTGAGGATATGGTTCAATTCAGAGTTTACTATTGGTTCCTCAAGGTTGAGGGTTGAAACCAATTCCGCCTGGTCAACCAGCTTCACAAGGGCAACCCAATCTGGATACGTGTCTGGACACATCTTACTGTACACATTCCTCTATTGTTCCAAATAAGGATTGTACGAGTCAAAGGCCTTAAGTTTGCTCCTATGATATTCCTTGGGAATACAATAGCTCAGTTTGGAAAATCTTAAGTGGTTTCTCCAGTTTATTCTGTCTCAAAGACTTTTCAATGGAGGCAAAATTCACAGAACACATCATTTTAGCAATTTAGAGTACAAAATCCAATGCATTAGTACATTCAATGTCGTAACACGGCCTTGACCATTAACTGGTTCCAGAATTCTTTCTTCACCCCACGAGGAAACTATGGTTTTAGGAATTTGAATTACTGTTTTTCACCTAAGCCTGAAGGACTGTTTAGCATTTCTTATAGGGCAAGTCTACTATGGATGAACTCCTTTAAAATTTTTTATTTGTTCTGATTAGTTGTACATGACAAAATACTTTTGATAAGTCAGTGTAATCTCATTTTTCTGATACTGTAGGATCACATTGGTCATGCAGCCATATATGCACATGAGGTAATAATGTGTCTCACTCTACTATTCCTTCCCCCATACCCCCTCCCCTCCCTTCACTCCCCTCTACCTAATACAAAGTAACTATTCTTCCCTATTCCCCCCTCCCCTTATTGTAAATTAGCATTCACCTATCAGAGAAAACATTGTCTTTTTTTGGGGTGGTTTCACTTATTTTACTTGGTTTATACCCAAAAAGGACTTAAAATACTACAGTGATATAGCCACGTCCCTTTGTTTTTATGGATCTGTCTTCATTTTCCTTCACTTTTGGTGGACAGTTTTGCTAAATATAGTAGTCCCAATTACCCACACGGGAGACTTTGCAAGACCCCTAGTGGACGCCCAGAACAGAGACGGCAGGCGCAGGGTAGTGCTGGGTCTCTGTACGTACTGACTACATTTAATTTATAGGTTGGGCAGGGTGAGACACCAACAAGAACCTAAAGAAACAACGATTGCAACATGCTGTACTGGAGTGTGTGTGAGTGTGGCCCTTCACGTTCTCAGGACAATGTGGATCTCACACTCACCCTTGTGACGTAGGGCAATACAAAGCCTGTGAGAGAAAGTGAGGTGAATGACAGCCATCGTGACAGTTACCACGCCAGCGTCCCCAGACACCAGGGATGTGACACCATGCGTCTTCCCCCGACAACCCCTGGATCCGGGGTGATGAACGGGCGGGCGGCATGGACAGTGTGTGTATGGACAGAGGGACGATTCGTATCCTGGAGAGGGGATGGACCTGGACAGTGTGATCATAATGGCATACAGCACTTAAAGTGAAGAGCAAACGTTGTGTGCGGTAGTTTGTCTTGCTGTCTTCTAGCTTTTATGGTCCAATGAGACATTGGTTAATTTTTTGTGGATCCCTTGTATCAAATGAAGTGCTTCTCTTGATTTCAGGATCCTTTGTCTTGACAATTTGATAATGCTCTGGTAAAGATCCAAGTTTATCCTACTTTGTATTTGTTGGGCTTCTTGGATGTGTAGATTCCTATATTTCAAATTTGGGAATTTGTGGCCTTTAATTTTTTGGTTAATTGGTTAAACAGACTGCCTTTTTGATACATCAAATATAGTGAAATATAGTTTCTCATTTTTCTGGTTATATTCTTCAAATATTCTTCCTGCCCACCATTCTTCTGTCATGTGTGGCTGCTGAAGTCCCCATTCCTTTACCTTAATGCTGTGATTTGGACATGAGGTGTCCCCGAAGCTCCTGTGTTGCATGCAGGAATTTTCTGGGGTGAAATGATTGGATGGCGAAAGCTACGACCCAATTAGTCCTTCATTGCTTGAATGGACTTGGTGGTGACTGCAGGTGGTGGGATGTGACTGGAGGAAGTGGGTCACTGAAGGTGTCCCTGGAAGTGTGGCTCTTCCTGTGGCTCCTTCCGCCCTTGTTGATGCCACCACGAGAGCGGCCGTACTCTGCCATGCCCTTCGGCCGATGTTCTGCCTCCACTTGGGTCCAGAGCAATGGCGTGGGTAGAGACCTCGAACTGTGAGCTGCAAATGGACTTTCCCCATCTAGGCTGTTAAGTGTTTTGGTCACAGCAATGCAGAAACTGACTGAAATACCTTAGTTCTGTTAGGGACTTAGAGATTTCCTTAAATGCCTCTGGCCAAAAAGCCCAAGACCAAAAAATAAGAAATGCTTCTCCTTAGTTTTTGCCAACTGGCTCCGTTAGGGCGTTCCGTTTACACTTAAGCCATTTACAGCTGCTTTAGCTTTCATCTCCTGCTTGCACAGGTCTAAAGATCATCCAGAGGCCAAGTGTAGGGTCTTCTCAGGTATTTTCTGAACACAAGTCCTGTCCTTGACATGCGTATGTCATTCTGGACTCCACTATACCTGTGAGCTTTCCAAAGCCTTGTATTCTATTAAATATCTCCTCAGACTGAGACATCTATTTCTTATCTGTTATTCATTACCCGTTATCCAAATACCTGTGGCTAACATGCTTTCTAGTGCTTTAGTTTTTTATTTGTTTTAATTAGTTATACATGACAGTGCATTTATGCATTGATAAATCATACAAAATGGAGTATAATTTTTCATCTTCTGATTGTGCATGTTATAGGATCATGTTGGTCATGCAGTCATTTGGACATGAGTTAATAATGTCTGTTTCACTCTAGCCTTCAAGTACTTTTGACAAATGTCACCCACTTCATCAGGTAAACTCTGCAGTAGGCAAGACCAGGATGAGCCCTAGAGCTGAAGTCCACTGTAGATACACACAATCACAGTTCTTTGAGAATAAAGTCCATGTTCTTCTTTCAGGGACGTGGGTTGCTGTCAAGTTGGGGAGTGAGAAGGCAGTAAGCACAGAGGTTAAAAATGCCACAGTGCTCTTATCAAACTCCAACATTAAGTTGTCCTGTTATAAGTTTCATTCCATTCTAGAGTTCAAATATTCCTTCTGCTAGCTTTTACCAGCATATTGGTCGCCTTGGTGGAAGGATGAAGCTATAGAGTTCCCCACCACATCACCTGCAGTGACCGTCCACATTTTAACTGCTGACCAGATTCTAGTGAGCAAAGGACCCAGCTTTTACAAGTGTATAACTGGGGTTGTACATTTTGTTTCCTACCAATACCACATTCTTTGCTTGGAAATCTTCCAATCTTTAATATCTGACACTCTTCCACTGTAAGACATCTTCCATTCTCTTACAGGCTGTGTGTTCAGCAACTGTTTGGATAACTACTAAGAGGCAGCTAGGCAAGATCTCCTGTAGGACTACAAAGGGTCCTGTATCTCTCTACCTAAAGAGCCCACAGCCATCACTGACAGTGCTGGGTGGCAAACTCAGTATCCAAAAGCATAGCTTGAAATTGTTCCGCTTCCCGAGAGCTGGAGGATCCTGAACAGTAACAAGAGTCAGGGGGTCAGGGAGAGGGACACTGTGCAGTTTTGTTGGGTGGGGGGGATGACTATCTCCTTGACTTGCCTGTTTTGAGCAAAGACACTGCCAGTGATCTCTAAGACCCAAATGTTACCTATGGGTTCCACAGAGCCAAGAATGGATTGAGTCTATCAAGAGAATTCCATGAAGGGCTTGATTCAAGATAGCACAAGGCCCTTGCCTTATAGAGAAGAATCAAGTTCTTGGATGATGAGTTATATTTAAAGGTATGAGATTCATGAAAAGAATCTAACACAATGACAACCCAATGCACTTGGATAGATGTTAGTATTTTTGAAAAACTATTTCAATGCAAAAGAAAATCCACCTTCATGTTCAGGCTGATATTGCACCAACAGGTGCCTACTGTACATTATAGACAAAGGAAAAGTGAATCATCTCTAAGGCCTGATACACAAGCCCAGTGGAACACATTGTCAGCTCTCTACCCATGCACCTTGGGTCTCCTTATGACCATTTATCAGGTTGACTTCCCAGGGCGACACCTGCATCTTAGGAGGGCTGCCCACAGACCACTTTGTCTGCATGCACAGTGGGCTGAAGTGCTTTGGAACAAACACCCCACCCCGGAGGCACATACCAGTTGACAGTGGTACGTGTCAGGGGTATGTACATAACCCAGCTCTCCCAACAAAGGGGCATTCCAAGTGTTTCACACAAATTCCTCAGGCCTCCCTGAAGGGACCCTCTCACTTGTGTGGTGGCTGGCTCATTAGGACAACTCTCACGGGCTGCCCTCATAGCATCTCTCACTCTGACAGTCTGGCTGCATTTCAAGTAAACCCTCGTCTTGGGGTCTACTTTTGGGGAAATCCAGTAAGAGAATTGGACAATTTCATTAAGGCCTGGCTGGGGTGTAGCTCGGTGGAAGAACACCTTTCTACCATGTGCAAGGGCCTGGGTTTGATCCCCAGCACCACAAACCCCAGAAACCATGACTGAAGATTTGGTCCTGGCACCGATTTGCCTAAGGAATATTTTTTTCCCCCAACTCCTCTCAAAAGCCAAGTGTCATGGCAGATAGGAAAATCGTCCCTACCCAGGTCAGACAGGAAGAGGTGGGAATGGTGCTGGTCACGGCTCTAAGGGAAGAAAACTTGGAGAAGGAAGAAGGCAGAGGCTCGTCTGAACCACAGCTTGATTATTGGGCTTTCTAAGTTGACACAGGGGAGGTGAAAGGGACCTGAAGTCAGGAGAAGAGGGGTGCAGTTGACGGAGGCCCCCTCCACCCAGGAGCTCCGGCTTTTCTACAGCCTCCATTAGTCTCTCCTACACGTGTCCCTGTGCATGGAACAGGGCCTGGAGTGTAGCAGGCACTTGCATTCAGTCAATAAGAACCTTCCCCCACTCAGCCTGTGTCGTCTGTTAGCCCGTGAAGTACTGCTTGCAGAGGCCCCCTTATGTCCTGGGAGAAAGCATGACCTCAAACAAGCAGGTGGCAGTGTGGCTTATGACCACATGGCTGCCCAGCGGCAGGAAGACAGTGCTGAAACCTTCAGCTCATGACGTGCAGGGACCAGAGGGACTGGAGCCTTCAGCATCACATTTGTGCCTTTTTTGGTGGTTCTAGAAATCGAACCCAGGGCCCTGTGCGTGCTAGGCAAGCACTCTACTACTGTGCCACATCCCCAGCCCATGTTTGTGCTGGTTTTCAGACACTCTCCAAGTCTATTCACCCACTCTGGGCATCTACCATGTGATCAACCCCCTTACTGAGCCATTAGTGTATCAAAGTGGCTATTGGACTCGTTAACTCGTCCCATCTCTAGCTGGTAGGAAAGTCCTTATTTTGATCCATGCCTGCTTTGCTGTGAACATTTAGCACAGACAGTGACTAATGCCAACCCTTCTCACCACACATGCAATGTTAAGTATATGAAGTCTTGGGGTCCTTAAGCCTTCAGACTGAATGGCCCCAGTGTAAGCTGGTCTCCACAGGAGACCTGTTCCTTAACATGGGGTAATGTTCACGTCTGGGATGGCTCATTTTCCATTAGATGCAAAGACCAGGAAGTCCCAGTGTCTCCAGTGAGACTCCATCTGGCAGCCACCTGAGCTCTACTGAAGAGTATACACAGACTCTCATTCCACCTTGGGTATTCCTGCTACCAGTGTCACTGCCACCTCCACTTCCCAGTGCATTCTGTAAGTGAGCCTGTTTAGTGCTTTGGACCTTGGTGACAATCTGCCAGGGACTGAGCACCCCTCCCTGAGAGGTACTGGTTCTATGCTCATCCACATACCAGTTCTAGTAGTCAGTTGACCCCATTAACCCTGCAAGGTCCTACCTATGCTGGACTCTGATTCCATAGGAAAATGTGGATGTTATTAGCAAATTTGAACTTCCAGAAGCACATATGCCCTGTGAGCAAATGGCCACAGACCCAAGATTTTGAGGATAAAACTTCTGAAGTTCAAGATGAGATCAGGTTATAGATTTTATTTTGGCAAGACCAAAACTGATCTAGTCAACATTGTTTCAGAAGAATGCCAAAAACATAGAATTAAAGATTGTGCAACTTGTGAGTCACAGCATTTGCCCTATTTTTTTGATTTTTGAAGAACATGAGTGAGATTGTTTATGCTGGTAGAGAAGCATGTGCTGTTTGAGAATCATCTTTTCAACAGCAAAAATCCTCTTCAGCCTCACCCTCGTGGACTGACAGTTCTAATGTGTTTGCTAGAGAGAGAAGCCAGAAGAACTAGGCTGTGGCCGTCCTGGGATGGGCTCTGGAAAAGCCCTCGCATGAAGCCACAGAAAAGGACTTGGAGTGTGGTATTTCTGTTCCATGTGAGGGCTTTTCCAGGCAGCTGTACCATCTGCTCTGTAAGAGCAACCAAGGAAAACCACCCTGACCTAGCCCCAAGACCTGGACTCAGCCATTTTTTAGACTTCCTCCATTTCTTCAATATGGAACATGGGACCCAGCCAATGGATGCCCAGCTCGTGACCATCTCTCAAGGTAGCTCGCTCCCTTCCCAGTAGATCCTGCCTGGGAGCAGGTCCCATTACCCCAGGAGCCCCCAGGTGTGCAGATATGGGAAGCTCAGTACCATGCCACTTAGGACCCCAGCAGGAAGTCTCGGGGGTTGTGGTAAACCTGGACTGAGTTCCATTCCCCTGAATCCCAGCAACAAGTAAGTGTGTTCCCTTCTAGTCAGACCTGGGACTCCATTGCTTCTACCCAGGTAACTAACTAGTTGTATTGCTTCAAGGAAGCCGAGCAGTAAGTGCATCTCCCAGTTCTGAAATGGGGACGCTGGCTTTGGTCAACCTCATGGAAGCCTGTCACCTCACTCCCTCCTCTCCATGTTCCCAACCATGGTGGTCTGGGGTCATAGATTCATGTTGCCACGTAGGCAGTGACAAGCCATGGAAACTGGGAGTTATGAAAGAGGTTCTGCCCGGATAAGGAAAAGATTAACCAGAATTTAGTTGACGTCGAATTGAGTCTTCACAGATCCACAGTGTTTACCTGAGTTACAGGAGCAAGCTCATGCTCTATGGCTATTCCATTTTCTTACAGCACCATGGTTGTCCTGTCCTTACCTCCTGAACTGAGGGAGCTCGCTGGCAAGTTGCTTGGGGGCAGCCAAGGCTACTCATCTCCTGTGTTCCTGCAGTGGTTCCTGCCCTTCTCGGCTCAGGCCATGCTAGTGTGGTTGCATGTCTACAAGGGCTACAGTGGCGATGGCTTCACTGCTTTTAGTTTACTGCCTGAAGAACCGGCCCTGGGAAGTGCAGGCCATGCCCTGTGGTAGGCATCCTCACCCTTATAGTTGCCCTCGATGTCTGCCACCCTGTTGTTTCATTTGAGTCAAGCAAGGGACACATGGACACTTTCCAAAGCTGGCTGCTGATCAACCAGTGGTGACGATACCCCTTCACTGATAACATCCCCAAACCCCCAAGAGTCATTGAATGAAGTCACACGCAGAGGACACGGGTACCACCACATAGCTCCTTTCTTCCTTATGCAGGGGAAGCAGCAGAGTCCCCAGTTGAACAGTGTTCTTCCAGTTTAGGGATCACACAGCTTATGTTGAACAGAGAACCCCACAAGGTCATCGGTCCCTAACAATTGCCAGGTTGGATGGAAATTAACAAGGGTGAAGAAGTAGGTAGAGGACGTCAGGAAATGCGTCGCTTCCGCTCTCCTGCGAGGGCACCAGGTTCCATCTCTAGTACTTTGCTACACTCCCTGCACACCAATGAAGCTCCTGCCTTGCCCTGGCTTCCACCACGTGGAACCCCCGGGCTGCCTTTGGCCTGGCTTGGGCCACCTCTGCCCTGCTTTATGATTTTTAGTCAGTAATCCAAGCTTCACCCTGCCTTTCTGAACTGGGGCTGCTGAGTTCCCTTTCAGAAAGGGACAGCAAAGGACACACAGTGAAGAAGGGCTCTTGGTCTGCAGGTGCCTGTGGTAGGACTTCCTGTGGGCTCCTCCTGGGTCTCACCAGAAAAGAGCCACCATGCTAGTAGACTCCCGAGGTTGGGCAACACGGAGGCTGGGAAAGAAGTTTGGCGAGGGAGGGAGGGGGCTGGGGAGACCAGCTCCCCAAGGAAAGGTAGAGGCAGCAGCTCTGAACGCTGCAGTCTCATGCTTCTGGAACTAGGTGGATACTGACTAAAGCAACATTAGGGGCTCAAGTACACAGGGACGAGTTAAATAGCATACATGAAGTGACACTGGAAGCCTGAGTAGGATGTTGCCAGTCATCTGAAGTTCTCATATTAGACTTTGATGTCGATGTTATAAATCCCCAGCACGACTATCAGAAGATCTAATGCTTGGAGGGGAAATAAGGAAAAGTGAAAGTTAACCTAATTAAGAGCAGTAAAGGGAGAGGATTGGAAATTAGTTTATGGATTAGAGTATGCAACGTGATATTACTGATAATTATGTTAAATGTAAATAGTCTGAATTAAACAGAGCACACATGGGATATCTTCCACGACCCTCTGGATCTGGCCTCAGGCTGCACTAGTTACAGTCTGTTCCAGGGGACAACCTGCTACCTATCAGTAGGCTATGGTGTAACGCATCCTCTACTGCAGCCCAAGGGACTCAGTGAGAGCTGTCTGCAGTACCCGACCTGGAACAAGGCAGAGAACTTCACTTTCATTTCTTAGGCACAACCTAAGTCTTTCCCTGGTCTTGAACTAGATTCTTCTGCAAGCAACCAAGAAGCTGCTTCCTCCAACACTCCCCACAGAGGCCTGAGAGGACCAGTCTGGAGTTCTGGGTTCCTCAGGTTTCTGGAGCATCACTAGACTGGGATCCAACCAGGCAGGTGCTGTGTATAACAGCTGGACTGGGGTTAGTTGGCTATCCCCGTGGCTCAGCCTAGTTAAACCACTGCAATGCCGGAGTCAGACCTCCGGCACGTCACTCCGGACCATTGACCTGCATCTAGTTGTTTGTAAGGAGTGAACTGGATTTGTGGCATTCTGAAGAGAAGGGGCCACTGCCTCACTTCTAGAGCCTCAAACAAGCTCTTCTGTGTTCCCAGGACATGCCCTGCCCCGCCAGCATCTTCACAGGCTTCTGTCCCTTTCTCCTAGAAGGGACTGGCTTGAACCAAGGTGACTCCTCCACAGGAAAATCCTACCTCCCCACTCCAAGCTCACCGTGGACATTGGGGACGGGAAGAGAAGCAGAGTATAGACAGTGGGGTGAGAAGCAAGATGTATCTGCTGTAGCTGGGAGATGGTGCTTCCAATCTGCCATGTTCCACTGGGGGTTCACTAAAGGGTTAGTCAGAGTACGGGGAGCATTTTAGTGTTTTATACAGGAAGTATATATTTGAAATGAGAGTTCTTATACCCTATCAAACTCTCCATATCCATTTCAAGAAGACACTATTTTTACATAAATGGCTATCACTTTAGTATTTTCTATTATAAAGGATACACTCCTTTCCTATGCCTGCTTAGCACAAAGGAATTCATCAGAACTGAAAGCAGGTGGGATGGGATTGAAAAAACCATGCCCTGGTCTTTTATTGAGTCTTTTAAAGTCATTTTCCCCTTCAGCTTCTATCATAGAAGATAATTAGCATCACCAAATTCAAGGGCATATAGGAAAAGCAACCAGCCTCAGCAAGACCGAAAGCACCTGGGATGTCCTCCCCATCTTACCCCCGCGCAGAGCGCACATGAGCCTGATGACAAGAGGTCAGGTTGGTGTGAACAAGGGGTCTGTCACCTAGGCCCAGTGTCAAGTGTGCACTAAGAGCCTTCCCCCACTCCAGGCTGCCCATCTAGCCCAGCTCCAGGCCAGAGATCTGCGAGGAGTGTTCCAGAGCAGCTGTCACAGAGCTCTGCGCTCTGCTGGAACGTGCACAGTAGGTCAGTTCAGGGCTTGCCCCTCTGGAGAGGCCGCCCTTGCTAAACCACACTGTTCCTTGGATGGCAGCCTGTTTGCTTCATCTCGAGGGCCCAACTGCCCTGCCTCTCAGGTTCTCAGGTGATCAATTCAGGATGCCCTGTGCTGTTTGACTTGGATAAAAACTCATGCAGAAGTCCTGGAAGTGGCCAAGGGCTGTGTAAAGGCACACTGGTGCAGACGTCCACTGGTTCAGGAGTCAGCAGCCACCCCCTTGGGTAGACTTCTGCCCTGGGCACCAGCATCCCTGGGCTTCTATACTGGCTGTGTACGAACTCTCCAGTACACACTGCAGCCTCAGCCAGCCAGTACAGCCTGGCACTTCTTCCCCATGGTCTCCTTGCCAACTTCCAGGTCAATGATTTCTTCATTCTGAAAGGAAACTTAGGTCCAGCCTTGATTGGAGTCAGGGGAGCTGCTCCTAGCCTCACAAAACCATTTGTGGCTGATTGCAAGACAAGTGCTTTTCACAGCTGGAGACCCCAGGCCGCCTTCCTGCCCGGCTCAAATCAGACACAGCACAGGAGGTTGGGCAGGGCAGAGAAAGAACTGAGTGCACCTCTCCTAAGCACACATGATGTGGAGGCTGGACCTCCCCGAGGATGCTTGCTACTGTTCGTGACCTCAGATGGACTCCTTCAGCCTGTGGTACAAAGACCTTTGATTGGAAACTCCAAAAGCCTGTGGCCTCTCCATCTCTGGACACAACTAGCAATGGAAGATTAAGTGCCATTAATTGCCTTGAATAAATCAAGTTTCTGTCATGGTGCCGTTTTGTCCTTGGACACCTGAAGTCTGCTGAGGTCACAGACTGGCTTCCAACTGAGTGAGAAAGAATCCAGCTCAGCAAGACTTTGGTGCTTCTGTCATGTGACACAAAAAAAACTCTAAGGCCGCCATGGAATCCAGATGCTTAAGTTGGGGCATGGGGGGGACATGGCCTTCATGTTTGGCCTATGTCACAGGATGGAACTTGACAGCATTATGCTACCTGAGAATGAAGACAAGAGGCCTCATGTGCTGTGTGGTTCCACTTGTATGTGATGTCCAGGACAGGCATACACAGCAGACTACCATCTGTCAAGTGGTGTTTGGGGGATAAGCTGATGGTGCTGTGGTTTGAATGTTCTCCAGCGTTTACATGTTGGAAACATGATCCTTCACATAAGTGTTAAGAGTCAGGAGCTTTAAGAGGTGATGAATTCATTACATCATGTGTTATGGTTTAGATGAGGTGTCCCCCAAAAGCTCATGTGAAACAATTGAAATTTAGGAGGTGAAATGATTGGGCTACAAGAGCCTGAACCTCATCAGTGCATGAATCCATTTATATGGATTAAGTGGGTGGTAACCATTAGGTAGGTACGTAGGGCATGGTTGAAGTAGTTTGTTGGCCACACACTTTTGTGGTATGTATTTTGCCCCTGGTGAGCCAAGTTCTCTGCTTTCTGCTCCCATGTCCCGAGTTGTTTTCCTCTTCTACACCTTTCCACCATGATGTTCTGCTTCACCTTGGGCTCAGAGCTATGGAGTTGGCAGTCTGTAGACCAAGACCTCTGAAACTGGGAGCTCCAGATAAATTTTTCCTCCTCCAAAATTGTCCTTATTAGGTCTTTTGGTCACAGTAAGGAAAAAGCCAACCAAAACATGGCAGTGAGAGAACTGGGGCAAACAAGCTGTCATTTAATTCTTCCAACTCCTAAGTCTCCCCCAGAAAAAGCCCACCAGAGGTTAGGAAGCCCTTTAGCACACACGGAGACGTGGCCATGGGGCATGAATGACGGGCTGTGGTGGACATGGAAGGGTTTGCCTTGGCTCTTCCCTCAAGGACAATAGCCCTGAGAGCCAGGGACTGCCAGACACATTTCAGGGCTCCTCTCCATATCTGAGAGGAAGGTATATTCTCCCTGGGCAACCCGTGGCCCAGGGATTAGGGCCTCCAATTCTGTAGAGGCCAGAGTTTGGGATGGTAAGCAGTCTCCATAAGCACCTGGGAACAACAGGGACCATGCCTGCTTCCATGCCTTGGTTTCTAAACTCAGTGCTTTTCCTTTTAGGTTCAAGGCCATGCAGAACTCTCCAATTTGGTGTAAATTCTGTGCCCAGGAGGCTGGTACCCGTCTTCAGTACTGCCTCTGTGCTGGTGCTTCGGCTGCACATGTGATAATTACCCCCCTTCCTCAGGGCTGCCATGTGCAGAGCTGAGGACTCACTGCATGGCTTGCATTAGAGTCTCAGGGACCCTGCAGAGATATTCCCCCTGGGGTCTACCGTCAACTCCATGATTTCCCTTTTCCACCATTGACAACTAAATCCTTAGGGTCTGCTTGATTGTATGGCCCAAGAGCCAGGGCCCTTTGCCTGCTGCAAAGCCCTTTCCTGCTCTTGACCATACCCAAAGCTGGAAGTCTTGGATCACTCAGTATACAGGTGAACAGTACTCCTGTGCTTGGGGAAGGGGCTCTAGAATCTTAGAGACCTGCCAGGCATTGTGCTTTTATGTGGTCATAGGGGCAAGATGCTACAATCCATTCTTCTGCCATCTGCCCTTAATCTCTTGAGTTCTAAGATCTTTGTGGAAGCAGGTTTCTAGTATCCTCCTAGAGTTCTCCTCACCCTCCAAGATGCAGTGTTCCACCAAGGCTGTCTATGGGCTAGTCCCTCTCTCTCATGATCAGTGTGGCCCTGGTGGTCTGCTAGGTTACTACGAAGCTCTGCAGGGTGATCAATTCAGTCTGCAAGACGAGGGGACAGCAGGGAGGTACACACAGTTGTGTAACAAAACCATGCTCATTGTTGCACTTTCTGTAAATGCACATAATTCTCACCCTCTCCCCACTCTTGGGTACAAAGTAACACATTTTACAAGTAAAGGGTGCACAGGTGCTGTCCCAGCAATGATGCAGGTCTTCTACCTTGCTGAGCTCATAGTGGTCCTGTTGTTCAGATCCTTCCATCTGAGGGAAGGCAGGTGAGCAAACTGGAGATGTGGTAGAGACACCCACCTCCATACCCTTAGTCTCTTGAAGAGCAGTCTTCACAGCGCCTCTGTGTGCAGTGTCATTTGGGGTGTGTTATCTTGGGGAAGGGGACAGTTCAAGTACCTCCTACTCCACCTTGTCTACAATGACATCTCTCACCCGCAGGCCAAAGGCCCAATGTGAGGGTCACTGCTACTCAAGTGTGTCATCTTCAGTCATATTAAGGGACCAGAAAAGTGACCACTGGGTATGTCTGCAGGGGTAGTGGATCCACTGGGAGCTCACCTTGTCCAAGTGACCACTTAAACTGACCCTTACATGCTTCCACTCACTAGGGAGCAAAAGGATAGTGGAGAGGGAGAAGTTCACGTTTGTCTTTAAAAACTCCCTCAAATAGGTGTGTTTTGCCCTTACTTTCTTATAAGCCTCTCGGGGAATGTTGACCAGACCGAGACTCCACACGGTGGTGTTGCAGAGTCTCTGGGCGCCTCACACTTTTTCAGTCAATGAGCTCTGGGTCCAAAAACCCTCTGGGGTTCTGGGATTAGGAGAGAGATCAAGACTGCTGTGGTCAGCACCTAGCTTCCTCATCTTCATTCTTTCTTTTACTCACATGCATGTGGCAAAGTTGGCCAACCATTCTGCTTAGCAGATCTATCATCTCCCCATCTTTGCAGGTCATGGCCTACCTGGGCACCTTGCCTGCCATCAGGCAAGAGGTGCTGGGCCCGACCTCTGCTGTGTGGCTGGGGTAGGGGCAAGGACATGGCTGTCAGCGAGCCCCACTCTGTGGGCATCTCTAGCATTGGCCTGCCCACGAGCTGCCACTGCACTTCTGGGCAATGCCATGACCTCCCCACAGCCTCTGGAACACACCTTCATTCATCTTCTGTTCTGTTGCAGCATACCTAACCCCAGCCCCTCCATCCCTCTGTGGTCTGCTCAGCAACTCCGACACTTCCACTGGCTCAGGATGGGTTTCCCCAGGCATTTAGTGCCACCTGGCAGTGAATTTGCATCATCCCATGGGGTCTGTTCTGGAGCATCAAGTCTTGCATTCCAAGAAAGTGAGGTGTCCAAGACCTTGTCTCAGTTCAATCCCAGACCCCCTGAGCAGGCTTCCTCGCACACCAGCCTGTGTGCATGGTACCCTGCATGCTGCCCGGCCTCCAGCCACCATTGGTTGTCTGGTTTTTGCAGAGACCTTCTCCGATTCCCTTGCCTGGTTGTCCCGTGGCCACATGCCACAGGACTCAGTGCCACTGCAGAAGGGTGAGCTGCTTGGTGATAACCCGTGGCTTTGCCCCAAGGCTGTAGAGTATCCTGCCTTCAGAGCAGGGCAGGTGTGCACCAGGGCTATGCTCCAGGAAGCCTGCAGAGTTTAAGGGATGCTGGCCTTAACCTTGCTATGCACAGCTGGATGACCAAGAATTTAGGACCCTTGGGTCTGTCCCATCAGTGCGGGAAGGAATCTCCTGGGAAGAACCCTAGACAGTAGGGAGCCCTATGAACATGGTATTGGCTTTCTTAGCATAAGGGACTTGGCTCTCTGCAACCATAAGCAGCCAACTGATGTGGGTATGGGCACAGGGTGAGCCAGACTGGCCCTTTATGCTGTTCCCTTTCCTGTCTGGGCCAGGGGTTGGTGCACCCTCATCTCACCTCCCTGAGCTTTGGGCTCAGTCTCACCAGTGGGCCCTCGACTCTGCCCAGAAGCCCATTTCCTATTCTCAATAGTGTCTGGATATTCAGACTTGCCATATGCCATAGAACCAATGAAATGCTCTTACCTCATATTTCCTGGCCCTAGTCTTTAGCAGGCATATGGTGTGGGTATGCATTTCAGAAACCCCTAGGATTATTCAGCACTGAACATGGACTTGGACATGAATAGTCCTGACCTACCTATTTCATTAGCTGTGACCCTGTGGAGGTATCCCTCAGTGATGGAGGGACAGCCCACCAGAGGGGCTCAAGCAAAACCACACCTCACGTGAGGCCGATTTCTCTTAACACCAGGAACAGCAGAGAAAAGCCCACAGACCCAGGGGCCCTATTATGCTTAGGAACATAGGTAGGAGCACCTGAGTCAGCTGCAGCCACAGCAGCAGAGCCGACACCTCAGCATCTGAGCTTCCTGGGTCCTTGTACCCAGTGCCTGCAGGGCATGTCCTGGCCACACCCCAGGCCACTCACCCACAGCTTCCTTCTGCAGGGCGACTTGCTGCTTCGCTTTGTCCTTTTGGCAATTGAGAGTTTAACTTAACTGCCTTGTGTGTGCATTCCAGGGCGATCTGCATATAACTAAGCTATTTGTTTTGTACCAAGTTCCCCTTTGCTACCAGTTAACATGATCATTACATCTGATGAACTATTTATACAAAAGTGGTCAATATTAACCTACAGGGACTT
Organism: Sciurus carolinensis; assembly: GCF_902686445.1. Taxonomy (NCBI): domain Eukaryota; kingdom Metazoa; phylum Chordata; class Mammalia; order Rodentia; family Sciuridae; genus Sciurus; species Sciurus carolinensis. Next base: position 4,537,339 of record NC_062213.1, read on the forward strand.
CCCACATGCTGGCCATAATGAGCCTGTATGTTCACACTCTTTCACAATAATTTGGAGTTATTTGAATCTGCATAGATTGTTGTGATAAGTTAGTTTTTCCTGGGAAAAATGTTTTTAAAATTAAAGTCTCATGTCAAGACAGATTGCACCTGGCTCCAGACTTGCCCAGTAAAATGAATCCTGAAAACTGATGTTTGAGACTCCAGTTTCTTCATTTACTTAAGAGTGAAATTAGTTATGCCCAAGTTTCCACATGAGTTAAGTGGATTTTGAGAGTAACTGCCTATGGAGTCTGTTGAAAAGAATTAAGACAGGGGTGAAGTACTGACCAATTAAATGACTTGTATTTTCACTTCAGTATTATCCATAGAGCCTATGGTGATTGATGATTATAATTTATTTCTACATAAACTGCAGTTCCTCATTTCCAGCAACATGGTAATGATTTATGACTTTATACAATCAGGTGGAAAAGAACCATGGAATTTAGCATTTTTCTATAAAGTTAATAAATGCTGAAGTATAAGGTGTTAAGCTATTAGCTTTGACTTCCAGGTACTTTGTGCTTTGGTTTGTTTTCCCCTTTAATATTATGAAAAATTTAACATATGGAAAAATTGGCAATTGTGTAGTAATATACCAGTTACTATAATTAAAATGTTTCTACATGTTTTATTTCTATCCAGTAATTTGATACATTTCACAGTGAGTTATGTTAACTCTTTAGCCTCTAAGTATTTTAGTTAAAGCTTTGAGGTAAAAAAAAAAAAAAAAAAAAAAAAAAAAAAAAAAAAAAAAAAAAAAAAAGAATTACACTGAAATGCTCAGACCTCATACCATTTGATGGGTTTCTTAACCACACCCCCCAGTCATCTGGACCTCCATACCAACAGTCACCACTATCCCAGAAATTTGCCTAGTGACTGTGGCAAACCCACTTTATTCCCTTATAGGTGACCACTGTTGGGATGCCCTACCCACTATAGACTGGTTCTGCATGTTCTGGAACTTCATATAAATGAAGTTGCTCAACATACACCCTTTTGTATAAAAATTGCAGTTTTTTTTAATAAACCCAGAGATTTTATCTAGAAATTCAAAAATTTTGGCTTTTATTTAAAAAGCAAATAACCTAGCAACATTGGACCCGAATTCACATACAACAGCTCTAAACTGAGAGGCAATTTTTTTCTCTAAGAGCCAAGTGCCTTGGTTCATCACATGTGGCCCAGGCACTCTTCCTGGATCTAGACCCCCTGCCTGGCTTCAGGGGTATTCATCTGTAGTCACTGCAATTAGGAAAGTGCAGAAACAACCGCGGTAATCATCCCGTGCGGTTTCTCAGGTATGAGCCCATTTGGACGCGTGCAGCATTTTGGCAGAGTGGGTGTCTCGATAGGGTACCTATATCAAAGACTCAGCAAATTGGAGGATCTCATCCTCAGCATTCACCTCTACTAGCATCTCAGGGTCCAAAGTGTTGACCAGACTCTCAAGGTAAAGACTCACTCAGCTACCTAGAGATCCGACAATTTAGAACTTTGAGCAAGAAAGATACCTTTCCAAGATTAATCTGGGGACCTCATTCTTTGAGCTTCCAAATAACAGTCTCCTTTCCTCAGCCTCATGGTCTTCCTGAGCGATTTATGGTTAGTCATTCTGAAACACATAGGTCATGTATCTGAGATCAATGCAAGAGTGATTTGATTAGAAAAGTGGTATTTTCTGATCAATGACTCTTGGTCACTTTTGAAGTAAGGTGAACAGCACCCGGTATGGGCCAAGTCTATTTTACTTGTACCAATTTCATCCCTTGGGCATGTTATAAACACAGAAAAGGTACAGCTCAAGAAAAGGCTCCTCCTCTTGAGTCACATCCATGAATTTGACTCTGTCTCCTGAAATTTCTTCCATTTATCCCCTCTTGCATCTCTAAAAAAACCTTTCCCCTTTAATTCTATTTAGGAAATGCATTAGAGGGAGAAGGAGAAAAAAAAGAGCACAGAAAGTTTTAGTATCTTATTCCTACTGTAAGGGCAAAAGAGCTACTTTTAAGAGGAAAAAAGAACTAAACAATTTGTTCAACATGAAGTGTTACTTTTCTATTAATTTCAATGTTACCCCTGTAGAAAACACAGATTTTGCATAGAGATTGTAAGTTTTCTCATGTTCTTTTTAGCTTTAGTCACAAACATGACTGCCTTTTGGCATACAATTTACCACCCCCATTGCTTAAACCCTGAGTCTTTCAAGCCATGGAACAGTTTGCTTAGCTCTAGATGATCTTCTCATGGCGAGGTAGAAGGGCTACTGTGTGAAGCCGAGCAGGAGGGTTAGGAGCAGCACCCTAGCACTGGGACAAGCCCACTTTTTGCACCTGTATGTCTTAGCGAGGGACTTCTGAAAGATGACTTAAAGTTTATGGATATCCAGGTAGCTCATATTGTGAGATTTCTTTTGACCTTTCCTAGAGAAGTCCTTTTGTCTACTTCTGCAAGTATATTAGAAGCATATCCCTGGAAGTCTACTGTCCATGTTTTTTTTTTTTTTTTTTTTTTTTTTTGAAGAGAATAGAGAACTGCATCCGAGTCTATAGCTTGGGAACTTTGTGATGAGGGGAAGCTAAGTTTTAAGAAGTCAGCTTCTGGGATACTGGAGCAGACAGCTTGTCATGTACCTCAAGCCATTAGTCCCGATGGCACTCGAGTTAGTCCATTGGTTAGAATCCACACAGGTGGACAGGACACTCCTTTTGAGAATTCAGGGGGGTGATGGGCACCCTTCTGAGTATGTGGAACTCAAGTCAGGAAACATGCAGGTCTCAGATCTTCCCATGTCACCATGGGGAGAACCCTTATCTTAATTCTCCTGCAGGATGGATGAAAGAGTTCTTGCATTTATAGCCTTGCTAAGGTTGCCCTTATTCCCAAAGGGGTCACTGTTTGGACTGATGTGAATTATCCAAGTCTCCTACAAATGGGCTTACCCTCTGGCCACTTTTTAGCTGTGAGGTGGTAGAGATCACAGCATTTTATGAACCTGCTGCTCTAAAGAAAGTAAAACCCACTGTACTTCCTACATAATGCCACGTGGCTGGCTGATCGTAGGTCCATATGCTTCAGGTGCTCATATAAGCCTGCATAGTGAATCAATGATTAGCAGAATTCTAGATGTGTCCTCTTCACACTGGCTCTATATTCCCCAACCAACCGTTTCAGATCACCTACCCTTGATCTTCAGTGTCCTGTTGGAATCAGGGCAAGCTCAGGCCAGTCTAACTCCTAGTGCTTCTTGACTCCCTTGTCCCATGGATCACGATCTCTACACAAGATGGAAACCTAGTTGGCTTTGCTCACTGCCTTCTGTCTCCCACTCACCAGGACCTGAAGGACTCAGGACTGAGAATTTAAATTCTACTCCCCCCCCCCCCCAATCATGTCAGCCAACATCTCTTTCTCCTAGGTAATGCTCTCTGCCAATGGACTCACTAACCAATCCTCCAGCCTAATATAATAGATTATTCCAATGTGTGGCAACTCTCCACTGAGGGAATGTATTAGAAGACCTATACCCTGATGATGTTTTTGCATTAGGGATTGAACCTAGGGATGCTTTATTACCGAGTTACATCCCCAGCCATTTTTAGTTTGAGACAGGGTCTCAATAAGTTGCTTAGGGTCTTATTAAATTGCTGAGGTTGGCTTGAACTCAGGATCCTGCCTTAGCCTCCCGAGTAGCTGGGATTAGAGGTGTGCACCTCTGCAACCAGCTACCCTAGTTTCTTTGGTCTTGGCACATTGTACTAACTCATGCTGACCTACACTTCCCAATCCAGCCCAGGCCTCTTTATGGTGGCATTTTGAAAGAATTAGCAGATCTACGTGACATGGAAACTTAAGATTTGTTTGGTCTGAGGTAGATTCATCTCAAACTCAGCTGATGTTACTAACCATTCTACGCTAGCATCCCTCTCCTCTTGGGCGAACTCCACCATCCAACATTCCTGTGCATCTCCATCTCCTCCAAGGTCTTGTGGTCAGCTGGGGGAACTGACGTTAACAGGCCGCTTCCAGGCGTCAGCTGTCTTGTCCTTGAGTCACTTTCCCAAGTCACACCTTCCTCAGGAGTCCAACATCCACTGCATGCTAATGGTTGGGGCTGTGTGAGGATCTGGCCATTTTTACCAAAGGCTTTGGACCTGTGACCCTCAGTATTTCCCACTGCCCAATCCCACTTTCTCCCTCCCTCCCTTTTCCCCCAGTTTCTAAGCCTACTGCACTCCTCCTTATTAGACTGTTTCTCAACGTCTACTTATAGAGAACGCAGCCTGTGACGTATGAAGATGACATTCAAGAATCAAAACCCACTCTGGGTAGTGAGGAGATGCCTTTTGCATCTGTTCTGTGTTCAGACAATGGAGCAGTCTCACTGCTGCACCATCTCGCCACTGCACAGATGACCCGAGCATGGAATCTAGTGGGCTCTGTAAAGCCTTGTAGGGCCAGAACAGTCTGGATGCCCTCCCCGCATCACCTAGATCAAGGGCAGCCTAAGTCAGGCCACTGGCATCCTCACCCTTGTGCCTATTCCAATGGGAGATCCAGGTCTGCCATTAGCTCATCGTACACACCTTTTATCAGGTAAGTTGTAGTCACACTTAACAGTTACAGATTTTAAGACTCGGGGCACAACTTGGGAATAGAGGAAATTGGAAACAAAAAGACAGTGTTGTAGAGAACCAAGTGATCTTTAGCTTACTTAACCATTGCCCTTGACTGGCTGTTACCTATGGAGTTCCAGCTAGAAGCGTTTGTGCTAGCCCACATGTTTCTTTGCCTAGCTGAGAAAAACCAATTTAAACTAGATTTTTGGGTCCCCAGAGATGAAGAGGGACCTTTGGGGTAAGGAAAAGCACTGACTTTTCCATATGCCAGCGCTCCTATGGGAATCTAAGCTTGCACACGAGTGAGCTACTGTCTGGGACTCACCGGCAGCTCGGGCTTGCCTCATTTTGTGCATCCTCAGGGAAGCATGGTCCAGAGGGGAGGTGTTGGGCCATCTTGAGGTCTAACAATGATGCCAACACACAGGGTAAGTCAGTATGCTGGGGGAGGGAATAGCCCAAATGTAAGCTTGGCGCCTACATAAGTTAGTTCTTGAGTTGGACATGCACTGTCTGGGGTGTATGAGGATTAATCAGTTTTTTAGATGGGACGATTTTGAACAAATTAAGCTCTTACAAAGCAAATAAGTATTTCTAAATAGAACTATTATAGCAAACATAGCCCCTAGTATGTGTCTGATGGGCTGGGTTTTGCCATTAGAGTTAGTATGAACTCAGTGGTCTCAATTGTTATAAAATTGGGGATTGGGATTAATGACAGGAGAATTCAAGTGCCAGATGGAATCTGTGGAACAAAATATCCCTTCTGAAGTGATCCGAGGAAGAGCTGTAAAAGTTGGTCTGCAGGGTTGAGGGGGATCAAGGGCCGGGGTTAATGCCCACTACCAAGTGCTGTCTTGGCATCGGGCTCCACTGGGAAGGCCAGCAATGGCTTATTCAGGTTCCCCCCCACTACTCCTATGGATAAGGTCTTCTAGCCAGCCAGCCCTCCCGATCATGGGCTCAAGCTCAACTCCTCCAAGAATTGGTTTCGGTTCCTGCCAGCCCAGGGCATTATCTGGATGAGCCACTGCCAACTTCCCATAGACACTAGGGGGCACCTTCCCCTGGTGTCACTGCACAGCCCACTTCCTGAGGCCCCTGGTTTGTCACTGTTCCCAAGCCAAAGTCCTGTGTGGCCCTGATGGGTGACTTGAGTCAGCAGCTGGCTCATGGTGTTCGAGGCAGCCTGTGGCTCTCGCCTCTCTGTACCATCGTAGCCCTGGGGCAGAATCTCTTCCTCAGTGGGAGGTGGCGACATAGCATCGGTCAAGTGCACAACACAGCTGCTATCCAAGGACAGTCTTGTTGCTCCTCTTTCAGTGTCCAGAGAGGACCATGGTGACTTAAAGGATGAAGCAGAGATTGTTTAGTGGGTCACTAGGTAGCATCAAAATACAATAGCAGCCAACAGAAAGGGCAGTGCCAGCTCTGGAAGGTCACAGCTCGGGTTTCATCATCCTGGGTTGCAGGCTGTTCTCTGCCATCTCCACTGAATGTGGCCTAGAGCCGTCTATTCTGCAGAAGTCACCATGAGAAGCCACTGCAAGGTGGACACAAGAGGACATGGTGGTGGGGACCTTGGCAGTGAGTTGGGTGGGGTTCGACACAGGGAAATGACAACAGAACAGACATGAATGGCCACAGGAAAACCTGGAAAAGGCCACTGATGGCAGTCTCCACACCCGTCTTAAGTGAGGAAGGCCAACCCCTCCCACCTCCATAAGCATGGCAGCAGCAGAGCTGATGAAGAGCTTTCTCACCCCCAGCAGCAGGCAAGACTGCCCCGTCCTCCAGCTGGTGGAAAGGACGCCGTCTTGCACCACACTGCTCTCCTGCTGGTCACAGGCAATCCCTCCTGCCCCCCTGCAGACTGCAGCTGAGGAGACTGGTAGGGTCTCTGCATCTGGGAGACACTTGTGAAGGGCCAGGATGGGGCTACAGAGGGACTTCACACCCTGAATGCATAATACTTTGACAGGTGGTGGACCAAGAGTTCCTCGGCTTAACAGGCTGAATTTGCCAAAATAGATTTCAGTAGGAAGGGGAATCTTGGATCAAAAGCCCAAGGTATAGTCTAGGATGATTTCATACCAGGGTCCAAGGGACATTTCAACTTGAAATCAAGAGATGTGGAGATCAAGAAATGTGAACATCGAGACATAATATTGGGATCATTAGAAAGTGATTTTAAAAATACTCTGAAGAACAGTTATGAACACACTTGAAACAAGATCTGAAAGAAATGTGAGACCTCATGGGAACCAACTGGAAACCTCAGTTCTAGAACTGAGGTTTATAATGTAAATTTTAGAACCGACAGTCTGGACAAACAGGATGGAGACAGACAAGCCAATGATAGTAAAAGAAATGAAAATCTGCAAAAATAAAACCAAGTGGGTTGTTGCAAGCTGAACCTACAAACAATTGACATACTCTCACTTTATAATAGGTAGGAACTTGGATCAACCTTGAGCTTCTAGGTTCTGCTCTCACTACCATTTCTACACCAAACATAGATCTCCAAAATATTTATGGGGTTTGACTGGAGATGTTCCCTCAGGCTTTTCTAAAACTGCCTGTGTCAAGAGGGCCCAAGTTCAGGGGGACTGGTCTTGTTGGGTAGAGCTTCATGAAACTGTGGCATCCCGTGTTATAGTCCTCAAAAGTCCTGAAATAAGCACATGATCTCTTAAGCCCATTACTGTCTCTCCCGAGGGAGTGTGGAGAGGCAGAACAGGTACATCTGAGAGAAACTGGTGGAGGGCCCTCCCTAGGCAGCCCTGATCACCAGCACATCTCAGGGCAGGTGCTTTTTATAAGAATCTCCTACTCATCAGGATTCTGGGTGGCGAGAACAGCTCTGACCTCAGGTGAGAGCATGGCTCAGTGGGTCTAGACACATCTTTGGGTTCAGGTTGTCATCTATAGCCAGAGCTCTGCATTGCCCATGCCAAGAAGCCCAAAGAACCTGATTCCAGGAGTCAAAGATTAAGAACAGTGTGCAGCACACAGTGAAGTTTCAATAGGAAGGAGAGTGCACCAGAACACTGCTGAGCAGGGTCTGGACCTCAGAACAGCCTCCCAAGAACCAGGGGCAAGTGATGCTTGCTCTGCCCAACAGTAAGAAACAAACACTGCTTGGTAGACTTAAGAATTAGAAGGCATACAACACATTAGGGGTGCTGCTCAGAGGGGCCGAGCAAACTATTACCATTACCAAGTTGGACAGAGCTGGGGAAGGCCTTGCTTCATGTCCAGCCTATGCCATCAGCTGCCATACCACATGGGCTGTCTCAGTGGATATACAGTTGCCATCTAAACCCTTGCTGGATGTTCACACCACAGGATTCTGGAGAAGGGCGATGCCCACCTCTACCAGCAAATATTCTCCACTTAAAAGTTGTCATTGGTAGCCATAAATGCTGAAAGATGATCATCAAAAGCCTGGGAATTCTCAGTGACTCTTATGCTCTGGATACAAGATAACCCCCAGAAGCTTATGTGCAAGACAACACAAGAAAGCTCAGAGGCGAAATGATTGGGTTATGAGAGTTTCAACCTAATAAGTGCATCAGTCCTCTTTTATGGATCCACTGGGTAGTAACTGTAGATGGGTAGGGTGAGGCTGGAGGAGATAGGTCAGTGGAGACATGCCTTTAGATTTTCTATTTTGTCCTTGGTGAGCGGAGCTCTGCATCCTTGTTGCCTCATCCTGGGCTGCTTTCTTTTGTCACACCCACCATGATGTTCTGCCTCACCTTGGGTCCAGAACAATGACTGGAGTCAGCCATCTGTGAACAAAACCTCTGAAGCCATGAGTGCCAAATAAATGCCTTTACAGGTCTTTTGATCAGTGATGAAAACTAAGCATGGCTGTGCAGTAATGAACTGGCTATAAGCCAATTAAGTTATGGAGTTGTACTACATCCTCTGTAGGATACTACTTAGCAGATGGTAAAATTCAGGACTGGAAGGCACAGGTGAAGATCTAGCAGAACTTTAGAGGTCATGGTGCCTGCTCTTTGTATGGAGTTTCATTTTCATCTCCTACCTATGACCCATGGGGGTCAGGGGGACCCTGACAGTATCTTCATCTTTTTAAATGCATGATCTCTACTCAAAAGAGGCAAACTCTGATCTCACAATTTTAGGTTGCTGAGGACAGGTCAATACATGGCCCCAAAGGTGGTACTTAGTCACCTGTCCAGGTGACAATCACCAGGGTGTATGAAGTGCCTCTCATTTCCAAGTGTCCAGCTTGTTCTCAATGTGAACTTCGATGGATACCAGGGGTTTCCAAATGTGGATTTCAATATGTTGATACTTCTTTCATGATGTGTGTGGGGCTTCTGGATTGTCCCTCAGCACCCCAAATTCATTCAAGTTCACATTTGTGGTAGATTGAGCTAAAGGAAAAGCAAGGCAACCCCTGCACGTGTGACCTCAAGTTACGTCAATTTCGTGACCCTGCGGATGGGAGTCTTAGAACCTTGCCTACTTGACAGTGTCTGAACCGATCCCTCTGCATGGAGAGCAAAGTTTCTGCCCCGTTCGTGGCTGGGCACTGGGGCTTGGGAAGCTAGACTTGGGTCACAAGGAGAATATGAAGATCTTGCTGCTGGACAGGTAGTGCTGGAATCAGCCACCTGGGGAGGCCCCATCAATGTCCCTCAGCTGAAGGGGGTGTCTGGTGTTCCATCCTGTCCTAGGCCCAGATGCCTTGCTGTGCAATGACATGTGTTGAGCCTCTTTGCTGTGGTTCTGGGGTCCAGGCAGCTTCAGTTCCCACCAGATAGACCAGAAGGATGGATCTGGAGCCTCTGACTTCTCCAATGACGTGCAAGGTTGAAATGAAGAAGGCAAAGACCAGTGAAGATTGGAGGATGTTTTCTCAAATGCTCAAGCAGGAAAGTAGGCAGGAGGCCAAGACACCAGGTGGTGGCAACTTCCTGCCTGTTCTGTTACTTCTTAATAGAAGTCTTACTGGATTCCCGAGGAACAGCTCTGCCCAAGGACGACCTCAGGCTTCCTTGACTTGGTGCAAAACCGGGATGCCCTCCATAGTAGCACTTTTCCCACAGATTCAGAGCACACTGTTTCTTCCACATCCCTAGCACTATAGGATGCGAGAAGCATTTCTAAGCCCACTCAAAGAAATTGTGTTCTTCCAAACTTCACAACGTCAGTCACTTTTCTGTCCTTTATAGTACCATCTGCACATGTATTCTGACCCCTGGTGTCTCCCTCACGTTGTGTTACCACCTCTGTCCCCACTTCCGCACTCCCAATCACATGTCTGTCATTTTGATGCCTATCCAGAGTGCCAAGGAATGTGACCTCTATCCGACTCCACTTCCAAGGACCTTTTCTATCCCAGAAAAAGTTAATCATAGTTACCTGAAAACGTCATTTGACCTTCATATGACCTCTAGGTTCTTTATGTAGTCTTACCGTGACACTCATTCCCAGTGACTTTCTCTGGGGCCCCCAGCAAGGCCCATGGTAGGAGCAGAGCCATTGGCATTTCACGTCTACCTATGTAGTAATGACCTATCCCTCGGAACACAACTTCCCTTCTCTCCAGCTCAGGGCAGGTGATCCATTCCCAAACCATTTTTCTTATGGACAGTCTCTCCCTTTAACTGTCGTCAATATTCTCTACATTGTCCTTGGAGTACACTGGAGCTTGAGGGAGTCCGATATTGTCAGTGGCAGTTGGTTCTTATCTGCTCTCGATTTTCCTGCATCTCAACCTTGCCATGCCCAGCTCCCAGCTCTCTCCAACTCTTTCCCCACAGGTTTCCTAGTTGAGCACCTAGAATTCGTCAGCTCTTCCCTCACAATATGCCAATATTCCATCAGCTCTCTCTGCTAGAGCCTGCCTAGGCTAAGCCAGCCCCTTCTCCTTGATGGCTACATGATGTTCCTGAATGCGGTCTCCCCTACCACATGATTGCCATGTACAGCCAGTGAGAAGAAGCCACAGCCCTCCAAGCCCAGCAGCACGCCCACATCTTACTCCAAGTGAGGCCTTGTGCTGTCCCTGCCCTGACTTGCGCCCTCAGCTGCATGTGCGTTGGTCTGTCTTTCCTCACAGGCCCCAGCTCCTGGCTGGCAGGGCTGTTCTCCTGGCCACTGCATGCACAGGCATGCAGTCCTGGAGTTAGACTCTGATCTAGGTCATCCCATTCCTCCCTCAGGGCATGTTCTTATGTTACTAAGGGTTATCATGGCTCGGCATACCATCAAGATGAAGGGAGTAAATTCAAGAGGGCAGATGACCCCTGGGTGACACTGGTGGCTTTAACTTGGCTGCTTGATGAGTACCATGCTGTTCTGTTAATCCCCTCCCCCGTGTGGCTATAGGGGCAGCAAGTCGCCCCAGGGCCCACGACAGCTGAGTAGCCCAGCTGAGTAGGTAAGGCACCCCTCCCGTGGCGCCTGCTGCCCAGTGATGGCCTTGGGGAGTCGGTTCGTATCAGGCTTCCAGGAGCCCCAGGGCTGCCACCCAGGACATGTGAGGACTTGCTTTTCAGCACAGGGTGGGCTTCCAGCTTAGGAGATGGGATTCTTCAACATGGACACCTCCTGGGCCTGACTCACTAGCAGACTTGAGCTGGTGTGGGCCTGGAGCCAGGGTCTTGGTCCCCTCTCCTGCAGGCATTGTTTTCTAGGCTGAGTGTGACCTGTCCTGGCTGTACTGTCTGTGGACTTCACATCCTCTTCCTGAAGACACCTACTGAGGCCCAAGTTGCCTTCAGCTCTAAATACAGCTGGTAAGTTCTGCCTTGGTTTTCCTAAAGGACATGGGGCCCCCCAAGTTCTCAGCCAATTGTGCATCATCTTTGCCCATAGGGTACATGGGGATCAGGGTTCTCATGAGACAGTCAAGAGACTGCCTGGACTTAGGTCCCTTTAGCAGTGACAGAAGGCTAGCACTTCAACTATCTTTACTGTGTGTATTAGGGCATGGGCAATGGCCCCTGGACCTTCAGTGCCTTTGAGGTTTTGCACCTCACTCTAGTCCAAGTGATTGGGAGGAGACCTGCCATTACTTTTCTGTGAAGTGTTCTTATTCTAATCTGCTGCTCTTGCTGACCAGGGTGCCCTCACATTCTCACTATGCTCAGGATCTGACACCCTGGCCTGGTCTCCAAAGGGTGGGGGAACTCACCAACTTTAAGCATCTTGGCACCTGCCACAAGATTTTAGCTTGAAACTCATGACCATGCCCATCTCCACTTCACGTGTATACTGTCTTCAAAACCACGAGGTGCTCCCCTGATCCCACAGCCAGTTCAACTTGGCTAATTTAGTCAAGAACCATTGTCCTTCCAGACTGCCCTGGGCCAGCAAGGTTTCTACTGCAGGTGCACTAGGGAAGAACGCCAGGCTCCCCTGGAGGCAAAGCTCCTCTTTCAGAGAAAAATCAACTTTTCTAGACTCATCCTTGCAGCCATGTTTACCACATTGAGTCAGAAGTCACTAATTTTATGGAATACATTTATCCAGTGAGCAGACATTCCTCACCATGAGTGAGCACAAATTTGGGTAAGGAGGAAAGATTGAGTTAGAACTCTGAAAGACGTGATACCAGCCAAGGGCTTGCTATCCTGTGTGCACAGACGCCAGTGCCACAGCACCAGCTTTTACATGTTATTCAAGGTTAACCGATAGTGATAGGAGGCAAGTTCAAATCTGTCTCCCTGATTGGCCAGTGAAGTTTAAGGGCTTTGAAATTGATGGGTCCGATATGTTTGTGTTGGTTGGATGCAGTTAGGTTTTTTTTGTGTTTTGTTCCTCTAAGTTTCCTGGTCGTACCCTTGATCTTGGTTGGTGTAGCTCCCAGTCCTGAAACCAAGTTCCCATTGGCTTGAAACTTCTAGTGCATACAAGTTGTGGTCATCCTTTAGGCCAGACCTTAAGGTGTCTGTCAAGACAGGTTCTGAAGAACATTTCACACAGCAGTTTAGAATGAGAAATTGAATTCCTAGGAGAAAAAAACCGAGCATTTTGATTTGTGCATCTTAGAAGGTGTACAGGACACACTACCATCAGAGGAAGTGGAGTTGGTGGGTGTGCCCAAGATGAGGCCAGCTGCATCAAAGTCAGGACTCTGCCCTCCTATGGAGTCCTAGAGACCCCTTTGATGATTATGTTCTCGGGAATAGCTCAGGTCTTTGAGATGCTCCTGAGATGTAACAGACACCCACTTACAATTTTAAGACTTTTTAGTAAATATCTAGCAGGACTGGCCTACATGGGCTCAGTTTCAGATACAGAAAGCAAGACTCCAGGATTCAGCACAAAGTGACAACTGTCTTCTACAATTTCACCCCAAATCACTGTCAGGTCATCTTGGACCAAGGACTGCTTCACCTTCCTGATCTTATTTCTGATTAGGTTTCTAGTCATCTCTCCTGGAAAAGAGTTAAGAGATGTGTTCAGGGTGTATTAGGATGTGGGGGGGGGGTCAACTTGGGGAAGAGGAAGAAGGTCTAACATTTCTATTTGGACCCTGTGGTCCAGTCTTTCCATTCACTGTCACAGGAATCTTAATCCCAAGTGAGCGGCAGAGACAAACACTGCTTATGTTCAGAGTGTCTAACATTTCACAACACCAATCACCCCTGCCTCCCCTTGAAAGTTCAACTGTAGCTACACAGCAAACTAAGTCACCCCTCAGCAGTCATGGAGGGGTCATTCAACTGTTGTGGAGCTACTTTGCTTTTAAAGCAAGTTCCTCCTGTGGACACTGCAGCTGTGGAGCTCATGGAGACCCTTCCGGTCCTCCTGCAGTAACGAGGGATTGCCCCTCTCTTCTGCAGAATAGAACTGCCTTCCATTAGCAGTAGTGACCCATCCCATCATGCAGTTTGGAGCTCAGAAGAGATTGGGCAGAGCCTGGTCATCTGGAAAATGATGGGATTGGCTAGGAGAGGACCACAGGAAGATTATATTCAGGACGAGACATTGCCACAGGTCAGGGGTCAAGTTTCCACTGAATTAATGAGTTGAACATGCCAAAAATGGAGAATCGAGGAATTAGTCCTGGATAGACTAAAGCTACTTGGTATTCCAAAAGTCAGGCATGTTGCAGCTGGAACAAGGACACACCAGACTTGAACACTGAAAAGATGTCAGAATGAACATCAGGAAGGAGTGTTAAATACTCTACTGGACAATGAGACCACCTTGAAACAGATAAAGAATCTAATAGGAGATGAGGAGGAAACAAATGGAAATTTGAGTACTGAAGGATATGAAAAAGTTTAAACTCACTGGATGAGTAAAATCAGAATGGAAATACCTCATGAATTTGCAGATCAGTAGAAGTGATCAAATCCAGAGTATATTAATAAAAAAGTCAAGTGGGTCTGTGTAGCCAAGACCCACATTTAGATTACTGAGGTAATCCCATTCCAGTTGTGGGTAGGGACTTGGACAACCCAGATCTGTTCCATTCTGTTCTAGCATTTCCACATACAGTTCTGGTCTCCCCAAATATTCTAGACCAGTGAGAAGTGTCCCTCCAGGGGAGTTTATGAGTTTTCAGGTGAATCTGGACCAGTGCATTGGGAGCAGTCATGTTGGGCAGAACATCGGCAGAGCCGTGCCATCCCATGTCACCAATCGAGGCCTGAGGACAAGCTCTTAGTCTTCTTAGCACCTGCTTCTAGTCTGTAGGTTTATGGAGCAGTGTGAAGCTGAATAACTACCTCCTTGAGGCTTGGAGGGTAGGAAGGAGGCCCTCCCCACTGCCCCTGAAGCATCCCAGATACACCTCAGGGCAGGTGCTTTCCCCAAGCAGTTCCCGACTGTGGGGCTGGAGGTCCTGGGTTCTTGAGCAGCTGTGACCTCAGGTCATTGTGACTGTGTGAAGCTGAATACACCATTATTGAAAGCATGTTGTCTTCTCTAGTCAGGGCTTTGTTCTCCTGGGTCTCAACACGGACAAAGACTTAGAGTGGTTAGAAGGGCCAAGAACCAGGCTGTGCTTGAGGCACATGCAATGCAGGTTCTCTAGGGAGAAGGTACCTCAGTCACTGCTGGGTACAAAGATCTGGGCCCTCTTATCCAAGAGGCAGACAAGGGAGGAGCAAGTGGCTGCCTTTGCTCTACCCAATAGAGAGACCTTGTTTGTTGTAGAAGTTGGATGAGGTGTCCCCCTAAAAAGCTCATGTTAGGCAAAGGAACAAGGTTCAGAGCTGAATGGTTAGATGAGAGCTGTAACCTTATCAGTGGATTAATTCACTTGATGGATTAGTCATTTGAATGAATCATTGGGTGTAATTGTAGGCAGGTGGAGTGTGGCTGGAGGAAGTAGGTCACTGTCAGCATGCCTTGGAGTTGGTTTTGTCCCTGTCACCTCACACTCTGCTTTTCAGCTGCTATGAGCTGAGGAATGATTTTGTCAGGTCCTTCCATCATGTTCTCCCTCACCTCAGATCCAGAGTGATGGAATTGACAGACCATGGACTGAACCTCGGAAACTGAGCCCAAATACATTTTTCCTCAGTTTGTCAGAGCAATGAAAAACTGACCAAAACATCTTGGTAGGCCTTTGGAGTGCTGGATGATATGACACATGGGGTTGCTGCTCAGATGCAATGAACAGGTCATTCTTGGAGTTCCCATTGAGTGGGACACAGGACAAGAGAAGCTTTGCCTCCTATCTAGACTATGATATAAGCTACGATGCCACAAGGATTTGGTCTCAGTGGCAGTAAGTGTGGTAAGGACAGTTGGATCCACAGGAAATTCCCAGAGGCAGATTCTGATCCCACAATCTTGGGGGAAGGCCAAGACAATGCTTTTGCATGTTCCAATGAGAGGTCACTCAGCTGTTCTACCACCTTGCTTAATGTGTTTGAGTGAGCCCCACTGCTTAAGGCCCAGGTGGGTGGGTTTGTAGCATCAAATTTGAAGTCTGGAAGGGAAACTTGGTTAGAAGTCCTATGGGTGACTTGGTCATTGGGCACAACCCATAGAAAGGAGAGAATAGGGATTACCCAAGTAATGTGTGCTGTGAGTCTTGGGTGAAAACACCTACCTGAAATTCTACTGGTAATTCCAAATTTGGATCTCAGTTTCTGAGGTTAAAATTATCAATGACCAAATGGTGAACAACTGCCAAAAATGCAACCGAAGCCCCATGGTGTTACCAAGGCATCAGGATCCACACAGGAAACAGGGCTTTCTGAGCTCAGGGGCTTGGGAGGGACTCCAGAGTGAGGATCTGCATGGAGAAGTGGGACCAGAGGGGACTCAGGAAACGTCACTGAGTGTCATTCAGACCAGGTGTTCAACAAGCATCAGAATCTCCTGGAGAGCTGGTGTCGAACAGGCTGCCAGGCCATCAGGTCTTCTGCTTTAGGAGGATGCGATGGGGTCAGTAATACCCATTACCAGCAAGTTCAAGTCACCGAAGCTGAGGAACTCGGAGAGTCAGTTTAGCAGTCTGAGGCCAGAGACAATAGGAGCCCTGTTCGAGTTGGGGAGTTGGGAGATAAATTCTGGAAGAATCCTAGAGATGCCTGTCTTGAGTTATAGCAACCTTTATCAGGTACTCAGCCAGCTGGAGAAGATCTTTGATATACTGAGGTCACTATTTCTTGGGGATTATGGTCAATGGGAAAGGCGTGTGGAAAGGATGGAGACATGCCAGAAGGCAAATGGAATCTTCCTGTCTGATGAGATGGGTCTGAGGGAAGTTTCCAGCAGCCAGTTGTTTTAGAGAAGCCGGTACCCTCGGCATCACCAAGTCCTCATACTCCTCAGCTATGCCCATAGTGAGCATCCATCCTGTGCTTTTAGAGACACATCTCTGCACTAGCAGGTGGGGCCCTGGGAGGCCCACCCTCATGGAAGCTGCAGGAAGCTGGTGCTCCAGTGTCTAACTCCTTCTAAAGGGAAAAGCCCAGGCCAGCTAGATGCTATAGGCCCCAGCTTGATTTGTTCTGTTGTTGCCAGCCCTCAAGCAGGTACATCTGCCCAACTTCCTACTGCCATTTGTGCCTCAGAACCATGGACAACACCTTGATCTGACATCAGATCCACCATTGACAGGTTCATGGTGGAATCTCATTCTTTGGGGCCTGGCTGGCTGTCTGCTGCTTCTCAGGCGGCTCAGCATCCCCACTGCTTGCCAGTGCCACCCGTCTGATTCTGTACTCCCTAACAACTGTTCCCTTTCCTTAGTTCCCTTGAGAATGATTTTTTGGCACATATACACTTACAGAAATTGTTGAACAAGATCTTTCCTGTTGAGGAACACCAAGGTCTTTATTCTGCTTTTTGCCCCTTAAGGACAGCATGAGGTTTTAGAAATCCCTTTGACTTTTCTATCAATGCAAATGTTCTTGGAGGAAATGAAGACTTAAGTTAGGATATGGTCAGGTTTGCAATGAAACCCTCAAGGCCAGAGGAGGTACAGAGGCCAAATGCAACACTCTTGGTCCAGAGAAGGGCCCAGACCAGACTCATGAGGTTTGACTGAGCTCAATCCTCCAAGTGGCTTGTTTAATTTTATATTTTGTTTAGATTAAAACCCTGGACAACCTTGGTGTTTGATCTGACCCCACTTGTAAGCTATTTTGATCAGTTACACACACATACACACACACACACACACACACGTGTATTAGGGATTGAACCTAGGGGGGCTCTTGACCACTAAGTCACATCTCAGCTTTTTTGATGTTTTATTTACAGGCAGGGTCTTGTCAAGTGCTAAGGCCGACTTTGAACTCACGATCCTCGTGCCTCAGCCTCTTGAGCCACTGGGATTACAGGCATGTGCCACTGTGCCAGCTCTTTTCCTTTTTTTGAAGTTGAGGAGGGTGGTGTTACCAACAGGACTTAGACTATGCAGCTGTGAGGCGAGGAGAGGATGACACTGTGGACCAATCGGAGCAGGGATGCTCACACCTGCACTCTGCAGAGCAGATGCGCCTTTCTAGGTTTTCATCCTTGGCACCTAGTGTCAACTGGGGAACCAGTGTTCAGGCCGGTGGAATGATTAAAGAACAGGTAACAGAAGGTCACTGACATTCCTCATGAGGAAGAGCAGCTTGAGTAAGGGAAGGTATCTGGATGAACTTCATGCTCTAGAGCTCCGGAAAGGCTCAGGAAAGAATGCTGTAGGACAAAGGGATAAGGCGGAGATGCCCGAGTTTTGTCACCGATTGCCTGGATTCTCATTCACTCGTGATACAGCTGCTGGGCGTGGCCTGGAAGGTTTCAGGATCCTTTGTGGTAGGCACCTCTGCTCAAGGAAGACAGGAGTCCCAAACTCTCATGGGTCCTCATCGATTTGGGGGGGCAAACTTGTTGCCTCTCACCTGCCCATGAGTATTACAGAAGCCTTATTCTTCCTGGATCTTTATTATGGCGATTAAAGAGAGACGTCAAGTTTCTCCAGTATTTCCCCCTCACAACTTTTAAACTTATTTCTGTCCAGCTTCCTGCTTAGAGATCCTGTGAGCGACTCCTCATTCCTCGAGAAGGCTGACCCTGTGAGCATGCCCATCTCCATCCCCCTAGAGGCAATCTCCCGGCTGCCTATGGAAGCCACTTTGACCTCCAGAGAAAATGTCTCCAGTTTTGACCTGTCCTATTGTGACATTGTCATTCTGTGCTGCTTACCCTGATAACCATCTGTTCACTGAAGGGACAGCCACGGGACAAGGGTTCTTCACTGGGAACACTTTCCCCTTCCCAGTTCAGTGTAGTTGACTAGTCTCACGACCAACACTGCTGCCATCTCCCTCGGTGTAACCGACGTGAAAATCCGTCGGCACTCTGAAGAGTGAGGGTAGTTTGAAGTAGAGCTGAAGACGTGTCAATAGCAACTTACCTTCAACACCCACTCCAGATGCGCTAGGTAGGCCTGGCTCCCGGCTTTCTCCTGCGACTTCCCCACAGGTCCCCGCCCTCAAGCACAGGCTGTCGATCTTCCCTCAAGGTGTGCTGAGGGTTGACAACCCCCACCCTACCCCCATGGAGACTCGGCCCGGCCTTGGTGTCTGTCCAAGCCTCTCAGTCTGCCAGCCACATCCTCTGTACTGAGCCCACGAGAGCTTTCGGAAAGTGAGACCTCGCCTGCGGCTCACCCACAGGTCTGCATTCAGCTCTGGGTTACAGTAGTCCTCAGGAAGGCCGAGTCTTGGGGTCTCAGCTCCCCTCTACCCCTCCTCACAAGGGCCCCATTCCTGCTTGAACTTTCAGTGCTGCTGTGCTCCAGCCCGTGCCCTATCTGAGCATGTCACACCCGATTCTCAACGATTCTCACGCAGGGAGCATTCCAGGAACCAGCGCTTCAACAGACCTTTTTAGTTCTTCAGATGAGACTGGATACAAGGGAAGTGGGCTATGTCCCAGGATGGCAGAGCAGGGGCACCCAGCACTTGGTTGCTTCTGAGAGAACTAGAGGCACTTTGATGGAGCTGCTCCTTGAGGTACCAGGGGACAGTGCTGCAGTGCAGTGGGCAGGGACTGCATGGTGAAAGAGGGTGGGAGTGCACCCTGAGGGAGTGGGGAGTGGGGAGGGTCGCCCTACCCTGGAGAAACCGTCTGGACAGACGGATCTCCATAGAGCGCTGGCTCTGGGGGAGTTCTGGGCCCTTCCCAGACTATCCTCATGGCACTAACTAGGAGCCATCTCAAGAAGCGTTTATTCTGAACTTACTGCTCTGGGAGAAGGAAGGCGCTGCCCTCTGGAGTCTGGTTTGCCAGGCCAGTTGCCGGTCTGGGGAAGTGAGTATTCCTGTATGATGGTGCACAGGATCCATGCAGGGGGTCACCCACCAGCTCAGATTGAGTCATGGCTTGTTTGATGGTGGGGGCATAAGGGTCATGCCACAGCTAGTGTGGACTCTGTCTTGAGTGTTTAGCATAAATGTGCCAGATAATTCCAATTCTCTAGTTCCTTGACATGACATGGTTTGTGTTTACCCTGCTCCCAGAGTCCACAATCCAAGTAGTACCAGGGACTCTATAGAGGGAACCCCATGTTCAGCCAGCTGTCCAGCAAGCAAAGCTGCCCAGAGCTATTTCCATGGACTCCACCCAAAGTCACTCCTACTGTAATCTGATAGCCGTCATTGAGGGGAAAAGAGTAGTCAGTAGCCTCAGCTGTGGCTGTTCAAGGGACACAGCCTTAGAAGACAGGCAGTGACAGAGGCCAAAATTTTATGCCTCAGTTGAGGCAAATATTGCTGCCATTTTCTGTTTTCATTCCTCTAATTTTATCCCCCTTTTATCACCTCTACTTTTTCTATTAATTGAGTTTTGTTCTAGATTATTCCCCCCTTTTTATTTGTTGATGGTGTCATCGTTTGTTATTTTGATCCTCTCCCTGCTTTGCAGTACTGGCTATGAAGTCCAGCACATTGATGAGGTGGGGCAGGTGCTCTGCCATGGAGGTACACTCAGCCCCACTGAGAAGGATCACACCTTACTTCAAGCCACAGCACAGCCCTGCCTAAACCTTGGTAAACATGTCCCTCAAGGAATAGGGGAGGTAAAAGCCCCCAGATACCAAATAGGCACAGCCAGGGGGTATTGGCAGCTCGACTCCTGGACGATTACTCCCATAGCAACAGCAAAGAACAGATATGGTGCCCACAACAGCTATGAGGAAACCCATCTGTCACTGCTAGTCTCCATCAGATCACATATTGCTGATAAAACTGGAAGGAAGTGCTACAGAGTGTGACCTGTGACTCTGGTGCCTGCCCTTCCCCACAGAACACCTGTATCTAAGAACCCTTATCTAAACAGATGATGGAAGCTCCAGGTCTATTACCATGACTGGAACATCTAGTAGCAAACATGCATTCAAATGACAGTAGCTATGGAGCCTTTGAAGCCCCCAATACCCAATTGAGGCTTCCATTTTCAGAAGGGTTTACATAGTGTGTACCTGTGTCTTTGCTGTCTATACCACACCTGCCTGAACTACCTGAAGGACCAGTTCTTGTGAGGCCCATAGAGAAAGCAGGTCCCTTGGAATCTGTCATTGCACACATTGTGTCAAAACCCACTAGTCACAGCCAAAGAACCCACAGGGAAACTATACTACAAAGTCCAATTAGAATTAAACTCAACACTTCAAAAAAAAAAAAAAAAAAAAAAAAAAAAAAAAAAAAAAAAAAAAAAAAAAAATCCCAAGACAGTCAAGAGAAGATTGCTAAGAATGCTCTCACATGAAAATGGAAGAGGCATCCACAACAGATGTACAGATCAACATAGAAACGAGAACTGAAACAGGGCAATATACCTCCTAGAAGTTCATAACTCTAGAAAGAGATCCCAAAGACAAAGTGGTTAAAATGCTGGACAAGTGATTATGAAAAAATGACTTCTGAAAAGCTCAATGAAACATGACAAAAAGTTGAATTAAGACAATAAAGTATGTAAAATGAGTTCATTAGAGACTAATAACCAAATAGCTTTGTATAGATTGAGTTACTAAGTCAGATAAACTCAGCTAAAAAGCTTCAGACTAGATCAAGAAAAAAAAAAAAAAAATCAGAACTTGAGAACTCTACCCAAATAGTACATTCATATAGCAATGAACATTTAAGATCTCTAGCATACCATTTAAAGATCAAGCATCTGAATTATTAACAGATGAAGAGCTACACACTGAGGGCATAAGAAGACTTACGTGAAATAGCTGAAAATTTCCCAAATGTTGGGAAAGACATCAACATCCAGGCTCAAGGGTCATTTAGAACCCCAAATATACGTGACCAAAGAAGAACCTCTCCATTATATTGTAGTTTAGTTGCCAAGAATGAATATTAGAAGTTGCAAGAGAATGCTAGGTGTGGTGCACACCTGTAATCCCGGCAGCTTGGGAGTCAGGCAGGAGAATCATGAGTTGAAAGACAGCTTCAACTTAGTGAGACTGTCTCAAAATAACTTAAGAAAACTGGCTGGAGATGTGGTTCAGTGGTTAAGCACCTCTAGCTTCAATCCCCAGTTTAAAAAAAAGCAAAACCACAAACCACCCAGAAGTGCCAGGTTAAAGTCAAACCTCAGATTAAAGATTCTCACAAACTCTAAAAGGTCAGGGGAGCATGGAATGCTATATTTCAAGTCCTGAAAGAAAAGTTCTCACCAGGAGTATTATACCCAGCAGCATTATCCTTCAGAAGGAGAAATAATCTTTCAAGATCAGCATGAACTAAGATTCATGACCACTAGGAATACACAAGATATTTAAAGGAATCCCATCCTCAAAGAGGGAAGAAAGATCAGCACAATTACAAGAACACAGGAAAGAACAAATCTCACTAGTAGAGAGGTAAATGAGAACTATGAGCCATGCTTTCAATGTAGTTAGCTATCAAGTGTCTAGAAGACAAATGAACATGCAATACTTAAAGAAAAACCCAGAGGGAAAAAAATTATAGGAACTACATTAACAAGTGTAAGTGATATTAAAACTGGTTAGTTACAAAAACAAGACCCAACAACATGCTGGCTTAAAAACAACAAAACAAACACCTCCCCTGGAAAGAGGGACTGAAAGAATGGAAAGTGATATTTCCAAGCAAATAAAACCTGAAAGCAAGAAGGAGTAGCTATACTGATAAATGATCAGGTGGACTTATACTGAAACTGGTTAGAAAAACAAAGTCCCTACATATCAAGGAAACCATGAAAAAATATTCTCTAAGTGGCAAGAGCACCCAAATTTTCAAAACATTACTGGACATAAAAAGGTGAAGATAGACCCCAATGCAGTGGATGACTTCAATAACCCACTCTCACCATAAAGCTACTCAGACCAAAAGAGTTGAACTATACTTAAGTGATCTTAAGACATCTATAAGATCAGTCTTAAATTCAAGAATATTGAATGGATGAGGTCAGGGGACATAAAGATAAAGATGAAGGTTAAATGATCTTTGAACTCAGGGGCTATTGCATAGGATTTGAATGAGGGTTAGGGGTTTCAAATTGGGACCAGCTTGCTTTTTATTGAGATATACAGACTTGTAAGGGTTTGATTGTGGGGGGACAGTGCTGGAGATTAAACCCAGGAACATTGTGAGCTACATCCCTAGCACCTTTAAAAAAAATTATTGAGATAAGGTCTTACCAAGTTGCTAAGGCTTGCCTTAAAGTTGTGATCCTCCTACCTTGGCCCCTCAGGTAGCTGGGATTATAGGTAAGTGCCACAGTAGTCAAAAGTGCCTCTTTTTTTGAAGCCAGAGAGTCTGAATGCGTGGTTATTTTTGCTATGAGTTGACAGTGTTCCTCAACATTACAAAAAAAAAAAAAAAAAAAAAAGGTGGTATTTTAGTTACAGTCTATTGAGAGGCTTTGTATAAACAGTGTTAATCTGGGACAAAAATGTATCCTACCAAGAACCTGGAGATTCTTCAGTGACTTAACCTCATGATGGCGAGATCCCATGGAAGAACTGGCTGCCTTGAACCTTCCTGCTTAGATTTTGAGAACTTAGCCACAGCCATATTGTCTGAGCAGGCTCTTGGATTTTCTTGTCACAGAGTATAAGTATCCAAATGAAAACCTCCATTTGTAGGCAAGGTATAGGATAGGTGAGGGAGTAGGTTCCCCAGGTGTTCGGAGTAAACCACTGGATTTCACTTAAGTTGAAATAGATGACGGAACCATCTCTGTCCTCTATAGTCATGGCTGGCATCTCAGGCAGATGTCCTGCCATTACCTTTAGCAAAAAGTTCACCTGGAAACAGGTGGCATGGCCAAGACCAGCAGCAGCAGTGTAAGAACTAAGTCCCACACAATTCCTGAAACTGTTAGTGTCCCCTTATGTGGCTCTAGGATTCTCAGCAACTTTTCTTCCATCCAAATAAGTTAGAGATCAATTCAGGAAAGATCAAGTTTTCTTAGGCACCTGCATGCTGGAAAACAAAGGAGCAAGGCCTCCAACCCAGGTGGTTGTTAGCATCAAGCTGACCAAAGCTACTCTGAGCACATGACCTCCAGGCAGAAGCTGGAAGGAAAGCAGCTCATGACCCATCAACCACGGTTTTTACGTAACCAGAAGTCATTTCTGAGATCCAAGTGAGAGCAAGGGCCATTTTGATCTGAACCCACAGTGAGACAGGAGCCCAGAGAAAGGAAGAGACTCAACTTGGGCTGGTATCCCCATCCTCCACTCACTGCAGCCTAGTAAACACATCCAGTTTGCCGCCATAACGACCAATCCACCAACCTGGCAGAATGGCAAGTTGTCGATCCGCAAGGCGTTGTGCATGTATGGACACGACCTCACGTGTCTTGGCTACCCAGTGGCTACTTACAATGGAGTAAATCTCGAGACATTCTAGACCTAGACACTAGCACTGCTAAGAGCCACAAGGTGGCCTGAAGTCAACAAACATTACTACACACTGGCAACCGTCACAGCAGTAACAAGCACATCCTTTTGTATGACTGGGGTGACACCAAAAGTTAGAAACTTAGGTTTTTACTGCACAGCACACACGCAACAGAGCAGTGCCAGAAGGGGCTAACCAGAGCATGCCTACGAAGTAAAGCACAGGTTGGCATCAGGAGCAAGTACTGCGTCCTACAGCATGGCTAGGTCAGACAAGGGCACGGCCTGTAGCCAGAGCCCTGCATGCTAAGATGCAAGCCCTCTGTCTGTTGGTATCAATTCTACATCTGGGGGCAGTGAATGGGGATGTGGGGGCTGCTGGTAGAACTCCACATCTTCCCCATTGTGTCCCTTCAAATGTTCCCAGTCTCGCTTAATGAGGTCACAAAAAGGCCAAGTAGACTCAATGGTGGATTTAAGCACTACCAACTTGGTGAGTCTGCCCCTCAGTGCTGTTACCCCATTTCCAGGGATTGAGGGTCTTTCCACATCAGTCTGTAAGACTCAATTGCAGACCTCACTCTCAAGGATGCGACTCGGGCTTGGCTTGCTTCCAGAGTCGGAATTCCTGGGGCTCCAAGATCTGCCCGGAAGACCATCGTGGGAGATTCAGTTGCACAGCCTCTGGCCACCAGCAGCAGCTGTTTTGTGATCATGGGGGCTCATGTGTGTACATAGAGACACCAACATAGGCCTTTCCCAATCCTGCAAAAGTCTCAGCTTTCACTCAGCCTCACATTTCTATAGTGCCTCTGTACCCACAGCATGTAAGAATGCATTAGAATCAAGGAAATTTTTTTTTTTTTAAGTCACTGGCTAGACTTGCTCATCTGATGCTAGTTACAGCAGTTCGTATGTGCACTGCACTCTTGACCCATCACCCTCTCTGGCATGGGTGGAGGTTCAGAGGCAGACACCTTGGAACCCATTCCTTTCAGTTGCCCCTACGTTCGTTTCTACAGAGGTAAGCCTTCACCAGACCCCTCAGGGTGCTGCCCCTGTTCCCAGGGTCCTTGGTTAGGCTTCGACTTTTGACCTTTGACAGTAGTGGAGAAGGGGGCAGAGGATTAGTTGCCCCATAGGGGCAGATATTGCATCTGCGCAGAACCCATGGCTGTGGCATCAATGCCCCATTGATGAAGGGAACATATCCTTTATTTGGCTATTAGCCATGGTATCACAGTTTTAACCTGAGACAACAAGATCAATGGAATGTTGGTAAACAAATGGAAAGGAATATTTACAGTTTCCAAACAGCACCAGAGCTAGATGGCCATCCACTCTCTTGGCTTAGAGTCGATGAATTCAGAGCCAGTGTTTGAAGCCCGTGAGGGAGATCTGAGAAGGGCAGGCTGGTGTACGACCACTTTGGTATCTTCAATTTATATAGCATTTCACATAAACAGAAGTGTTATCTTCTCCTGCCCTTAAAAACCCCAAAGCCACCTGTGGTCCCTTATAGAAAGCCTTGTGTTTTTGCCAGTCACACTGGAGGAATTAAAGTCGGTGGACCCACTTTCTTTTCAGTAGTTGCTTCATGATCTTGACCTCACCCTTGCCTCCCATTATCGGGACTTCTCTGTGGCACTAAGCTCTGGAGACAGTACAGGCCAGTCAGAACACTTCCCTGGGAAGTTGCTCTTGCACTGGGCTCTACCCTGACTCGTTTGCAGGAGTAAAAGCAGATTAGTGCTATGAACATTTATCCCCTAAACATCTAGTGACAGGCAGCCTGGTTTTGTTTAAGTTGTGTACTTTAGTGCCAATGAACAGCTCTCATTTAGAGACTCCTGAAGTCAGGACCCTGGGAGAACTGGGGACTAAAGGATCATGTTGTCCTTTCAAAGAAGTCTCACCTGCAGCCCTTGCCAGAGGGGCACCATACCCTTGGGATGGCACCAGGCTCACAGAAGTCTTATTTTCCACAGCTAGTCTACCATTTCTCCAGAAGTCTACCAGGCAGGTGATCCATTCCGATACCTTGAAAATAAGTTCTGAAGAGGGTATAAGGTTCCCAGATGAATGATCGTCACCAGGCAGTTCAGTGGCAAAGTGCCACCTCAGGTGACATAGGGATGCTTCCTGCTCAGTGAAAGATCAAGAGACATGGTTCTTCAAACACAGGTAAAGAGGTGGCAAGGTCTTTTGGCAACCGGTAAGTGGCAAGTAGGATAGAGATGAGCTATCCCACTTAATAGGCCCCCAGGACCAGAGGTCCATCTCTAGAAGCCAGGAGTAGGGGCCAGTGCTTTAGTGACCCCTACCCTTGGGTGCATCACAGCACCAATTTGATAGACAAGTTCATATCACTAGGTCTGTCACAGTCATCTTTGCTTTTGAACATGAGTGAAATTCTGGAGTTCTTGCTGTCAGCCATCCCATGCTAGATTGGCTAAGTCTGCTAGGCTGATGCTGGAAGGGAGAAAGTGCCACCCGAGTTCTGGGCCTCCTGCCGTACTGTGGACCAGCCCTTGTGTCCACACACAAGGATACCTCCCATTTGGGCAGCACCTGGGCATCCCACCATGAAGGAAATGAGGTGTCCATCCAGCCACAGGAACACTGCTGGATGATAGGTCACCATGTCACCCTGTACACAGCTTGGCTAGATGTACCCATCTTCAGAGACAGCTGGCACAAACACTTGTGGCCTGATTTTCCAGACCACCTGCCTAACATCAGGATTGTGTGCTATGGCTAGAAGAGGGGCCACTCATTTAGGTCTAGTGACCTTGGCATCCAGTCTAGCCCAGTGAGGCAGCACCCAGGATTCAGGGTTCTCGTTCTGAATGAGAAGTGGGCACTGCCTGGAATGTATGGCCCAAACCTGCAGCTTCACGCCAGTGTCCTATGTAGTTGGGTTCATTTGGGAGTCAGTCTTCCCCTAGTCAAATAGGAAAGATTCTGCCCCCACTGGGGGCCCTCAGATGTGGGGGGTGAGCCCACTCTCGGCAGCATTGCCATTGATCCCCTCAACCTCGTTAGACAGGAGCCAGACTGAAGCAGAATCTGATGACACGTCGGTGGACAGGTACCCCAAACTCCCGTGGCTTGCCAAGTGGAGTTTAGGGTCAGCAAGGAGGAACCCTGTAGCTCCAAGTTCAGTGCCCTGCATTTGGCTTCCCTCTTAGCTGCCAATGCAGAGGTCAAGAGCAAGGATGCCCCTATCCGGGGGCTTCTCCACAGGCTGGGATCCCCGTTGGAGGGTTTTTTTTTTGGGGGGGGGGTACTAGAGAATTTTATTGTTAGCTTCTAGGGAAGATTAATTTTTCCCCAAGTAGGTTAGAACCAGCACTTTAATTTTTAGACCACATCTTGATTCATGGTACACGAATGAGTAACATTTCGTTTCTATGGTTGTGCACCATGTATGTAGATTCATACCATTCGTGTAATCATACACATCCATAGAGTAATGATGTCTCATTCCACCATTTCATATCCCCTCCCTCTCAATTCCCTCTATGTAATCTAAAGTTCCTCCATTCTTCTCTCACCTCCATGCCACCCCCCGCCCCCATTATATAATCATTTATCAGGGAAAACATTCGTCCTTTGGTTTTTTGGGATTGGTTCCTTTCTTATAGGACTCATCTAAGCGGGCAGTTACAACCTGTCTGAGGATCAACTGCTACTTTGCATTAAGTACTCCTTTACAGTATGGGGCCAAAATTTAGTACAATATCTGTTTCAAGAATCAATAACTTACCACTTGCATTCAATATAGGCCTTTTCCAACTGGTATCTATGAAGTTGCTGGACACGATCCAAGTCCAGGATTGTCAATCACAGGGAACACAATTCTGAAGGGTCCATGAATGTCTTAGCCTAGGCTTTCAATGTTTTTAAGCACCAAGTCCAGGCATGACCTGGACTGGTGGAGAGAAAGGTAAGGAGATGGGCCTGAATGAGGTCCAGAGAAATTCAAGGCCATGGAAATTGGAGCCAGTTCCAAGGGGCCCACCTTGGTGCAACTCATTCAGCCTACTTAGGGTTTTTTTGGGTTCTGGACTTGAGGCATCTGACATTAAGACGTGTGGCCTAGAATTGTCCCAACACCTGAGATCAGATGAGACTCCCAATTTGAAAGCAGGGGCCAACCCTTAGTACTGTGGACACAAGTCAGGGTGGAGAACAGGCCTGTCCTTTACCTGCCCTATGGGAACCCACAAGCTCTGGTCCTTAGTATGAGACTCTGCAGAGCCTACAGTTGTGATAGTCTAAGTACTTTTTAGCTGATAAGACCTGATGTTCAAGTTTTAGATTTTTTTTTGCTCTTAATTCTTAAAACCTTAGGAGTCCCCTCAATAGGATCACACACACGACTCATTTTCCAATGGCAGTCACAAACGACAGAGCCAGTACACGCAGGTTTCTGAACTAGCTGTTACAAGCTTCATTTCCCTGTAGGGGTAGCAAATCCATTCTCTGGGGCCTTAGCCACACCCAATTCAAATGAGGAGCCCACCAGCCTCTTGCAGGATAGCACCCACAAGACCCCCATGCATTTCAAAACATGGCATCTTACCAGGGATGTTAGCCTCCCAGGCACATGCCACCACTTGACAAATGGCCTCCGCATTAACACTTCACACAGCATTTGACTGTATTAAGTGTGGTGGGTGTGGGGTGGCCGAGAGCCATGTAAGATTATGGACTAATGTGTGAATAAGAACACCATCAACCTAGCACTGTGTAAGCCAATGCTAATGCCAAGCTAAAATGGGATGGCTCAAAGCTTCATCGTAGTCTTTAAATTGTTGCTTCATTGACGATTAGAAACTGTCTCCCAGTGACTAGGTTCTCAGACTGTTGTCTGGGAACGACTGATTGCAAAGACTAACAAGCCCTTCAGTGTAGAGGACAGAAGCTGTGACAGGATGCAGAAGTCAGAGCAGAAAGCCAGGCTGCAACCAACAGGGATGTTTTTTTAGTGGCTTCCTCTAAGCACGTGAGTTGGACTGCATTGTTTTCTGCACCAGAAGGTAACTTTGGGATACTTCAGTTATAGCAGGCTGCACCCTGTGGTAGCTCGCTCTCCAGGAAGCGCACTCAGTCCTTTCCTAGCCCTCTGCTCTTCCCTGTTCTTCACAAGAAGCTGGGACGTCATCTGCATCTGAAGCAAGCTGCACCTGCTGGCTGTTTGCAGCAGCATGGAGGGCCGTCTCTGGCAATCTCGTTAGCATCTCGTTTCCAGCTGGACGCCCATTCCTGCACCCACAGGAGTCATTCAGCTGGTGTCCTAAAATTAGGCACGCTGAGGCAGACCAAGAAAGCCTCAGGAATGATCGACTCTCTCAGTTTCTCAGATGAAGGCAACTTAGCATCAATGCAGGTAATAAGCCCAGGTTATATGGCTAGGAAAAGCCAAGCCAAATCAAGTTCACTCAGCTCAGGGACCATGAATCAGCAGACTGAATAGAAGTGGAACTAAAGCTCTTCCTCCTGTCACTAGTTATTGCCTTGAAGTTCCAGCTTGATTTTTTTCCTCTAAAGGTAGAATTGGGTGCTACTGACCTATGTACAAAAGAATGAGATGGAAGAATGAAATGTCTCCGTGGAACACCAGGACATTGGGGGGTCACCTCTCAGAGGCAAAAATGCAGACCACTGTAGCACCCAGGATTGGAAAGGAACATTGAATCCCCGCTGGGTCAGAAGGCCCTGGCATTCTGCCCTGTGCCGAGCCTTGAAGTCTGAGCTTACTAAGCTTTCAGAACTACTGGAGGTCCTCAGCCAAGTCTGGTACCCAGGTAGTGACGGCACACAGCACTGGCTGTGCTTCACAAATTGGGAGACCTGCTATGGTCAGGTACAGCCCCAAATAGCCCACCACTCCTTAGCTCTTCCTGCCAGAAGCATTTGATCCAGACTCAGAGCAGGAGAGGCACTAGGAAGAGGAGTTACTTTAGACAGGGGAGCGAAGAAAGGGGAGGGGGTGGGGTAGCGGGGTAGGAGGATGGAGTGAAATCATGTACGTGTGTGACTGACCCATGTGATCCTGCAATATGTATAATCAGAAAAATGAGGAATTATACTCCACTTATAGGTGACTTATCAAAATGCATAAATGCATTGTCACGTATAGCTAATTAGAACAAGTTTAAAACAAAAACAAGACACCTGTTTACTGGCCAGAGAAGGAACCAGAGTCTTAAACTTCAGGTAAAGACTCTGGCCAGATCCTTGCAGATCTCAGTTTGTCAGGGACACGTCTTGCTGAGGTTGCAGAAGTCAGGCGATTAAAACGGCCGACTTGGGATGACTGGACTGGGTGTCCGGTCGACCCAAGGTAGATGGCTCCCGAGGATCCCCAAGGCCTGTCCAGTGAAACAGCGTGGAGAAAATGCTGCAGGGGCCCTAGTGTGGCAACTGCTCGCCTCGCTGTCCCGCGGGCTCTAGGGTCTCAGGTTGAGCTCCGTAACACCGGTCGCTTTGCCTTTGACCTCCCGAAGCTCAGAGGCTCACGGTCTTTAAGCAGCCTTCCTGCAGGACTCCTCTACCCAAACCCTCACCTCTGCTTCCCAGCTTCGGAGCTACCTGCCCACACCCCCAAACATGGCTTCTCTTGGCCGGGTGGCTCTGTTCTAGCGTCCTCCCCCAGGCCAAGGCGTCAAGGCCCTCACCAGCTCCTTCCTGACCTGATTTTTTGGTTAGAGTAACGGAAGCCTTACCTCGGTTCCCTGAACTGAGGGCGAGATGTTCTAAAGCCTCTTTACGGGAGGGAAAGGAAGCTGTGGAGGACAAGTAGAGTTCCTTGGGGAGAGGGAGCCTCCGACAGTGCAGGGAAAAGTGGAAAACTCAATTTGTTCAGGAGTTGCACCAAGTAGGGGTTTTTTTGGCAGTTATTTTGGCTGTAGTCTCAGGTTTTGAGAGTCAAAGAGCTGAGAACCTTCAGGAAGAACAAGACAGAGGAAGAGAGCAGAACTTGAAAGCTTCAGAGCAAGCATGGGACAACCCACCCCCCAATCCTCCACAGCAGCCCGATAGAACAACCAGAGCCTGGCCCACTTCAGGGCTGCAGGGTCTACTCTCCCTGGAACCCCCCAGGGCGGCTCACGCTGGCTAGGTTGACCGAGAGAAGGTGTGACTGTAGCTCCCTATTTATACTTCTTCCTCCCCACCCACCCAGTTAGCAGGAACCACAAGCACCTGGGCCTGTAGTGTCTTTCTGTCTACCTCTGTGAGCATCCTGTTGGGGTTT
Organism: Sciurus carolinensis; assembly: GCF_902686445.1. Classification (NCBI taxonomy): domain Eukaryota; kingdom Metazoa; phylum Chordata; class Mammalia; order Rodentia; family Sciuridae; genus Sciurus; species Sciurus carolinensis. The sequence continues at coordinate 4,568,590 of NC_062213.1, forward strand.
CTGGGTTGATGGGGGACAGCAGCTGTGTTGGTGGCCAAACAGGATTAGGGTGAGGGCTGCACACCACTCTTGGAGGCTCAGCAGCTAACTCCAGAGGAGATACTCACCAGAGACCCTTGCCATTAGAGCATTAGGGTTAGCCAGCTGGGAGGTTATTCTGCAAGAGGGACTTGAGGATTCAGATAGGGTGACCAATTTGTGCCCACAGGTCCTGGCATTAGTACCAAAACTTCTGCATAAGTTCAGGTGAACTGGGAGGTGGGTCACCCAGCAGAGAAGGACAGGGCAGTGAGAGTGGGCTCATGGCCCTGGACCGACCCACAGTAGGTGGAGTTGGTCGGGACAGGCAGCAGCTGGAAAACATTCTGTGGCAGTTTTTCTAAACCTCTTAGCCTTAAATAGGCCCTAATTCAGTTTGTTTAGATAGCAAGCATTTCCTATTACCGCAATTCAAATTATTTTAATTTTTGATAGGAAGGCTAAAGTTTTTATGATATTTGTTAAACAAATACCTTTGCGCATTTGTTATGAAAAAAATTCACCAATTGTTTCCACAGAGATTATTTTTTAGAAGTATGATTATATGCCAGTTGAGGAGTTAAATGTCAAATTTTTAGTGTTAGAATTCTGCAGGCATAAACAAGAGTTGATCCTGCAAACAGAATGTAAATGGCTAGAGTTTAGAATTAGATTAACTATGCAAAATGTGTGGGTTTGTTTCATTTTGTTTGTCCTCAGGACTGAAATGCAGTGAGCTTGATTAAGTAATACAGTTTTTGTTTCCGTTCAACTTCGTGTCAAAGCTTCTGGAACTGCATTCCATTTGAAAAGTTTCATGGTGATTGGCACATGGGCTGATGATTTTAGCCAACGAACTTCAAACTTAACAGAGAAGGACATGTTTTACCTTTTTGTGCAATTTACATGTGCAAACACGTTTGAGTACCTTTAGTTAACATTCAAAATAACTTAATGAGATGCTGAACTAGAAGAGACCACTAAACACTTGGAATGGCATCACCTGTTCCTAAGGGACGTTGGATGTGATTTCTTTTTAGTACAATGAGCCAGGTGACTGGTGTGAGAGATTGTGTAGACCCATCCATCAGTCAGGTTCCTCCACCCCAGAGTTCTCTGGTCCTGAGGAGGTGGGGCGGGTACTACTGTGAGGATGTCGTTAATCCACCTGTGAGTGAAAGTTCCACCTTAGTTTTGGAGTGCCTGCGGGCAGACTGCAGAGGTGTCTGTGAGCTTAAAATAGGGTATGTGACTGGGGCCTGATGGCTCGTGGATGATTCTGCATTTTGTTAGAACCTGTTGTGATGGTCTATGTGACTATTTTGCAGTATAGACATATATCAAAACATCACATTGTACATGGAGAATGTATTTGATTTTTATCTGTCCTCTGCATTTCAATAAAGCCAGAGGAAAATGGAATGGGCTCCAAGTCTTTGTTGAACAATCTGATGATAGGATTGTGGGGACCAGATTCACCTTCTACCTGCCCACATGGCCTGACTTTGGATTTTAAACACCTAAACATTAGCAACACAAGAAACCAGCAATTGCTGAATGGTCCAAACTGCCCTAAGTAATTTTGCCATGGCACTTTTTGCAGTCCGAATGCCTTTCCCCTGTCTTGGATGACCTGGGCTCACCCATTTGCACAAAGGAGATTTTCTGCAGTTGGTTCTTTATGCCTTGTTCATGGGATGGCTTCATGCCAGTGATCAAGAATGAGTGAATGTCAGGCTGGCAGTCTCAGATCAGGGCATCTCCTTGTCTTTAAACATCTATTTCACACATTTGTCAAGCACCTCCTGTGTATGGGAAGACCATATCGCTGCTGTGAGTAGCAGCGAGTGTAATGAACACAAATCTCTGTTCACAGAGCTTACATTTCAGGAGGAAGTAGATAATAAGCAAATGATATGTTTTCTTGCTTGTCAGATGAAGACAGGACTGTAGAGATAAACAACAGCAGACTGATGGGGCTTGGGATGTGCGTGGGGTGCAATTTAAAAGACGGCGAAAAGGTGGCATTGAGTGAAGGCTGAAGGATTGAGGAGCTGACCCCGGTCTGTTTAGGGAGAATAATTTAATCTGGGGACCATTTGTGCAAAGCTCCTTGGGTTGACTTGTGCTTGGTTCCAGAAACGGCTATATAGCCTTTCTCTCTTGACAGTGTGGAGGGAGGGGATGAGGGAATGAGATGAGGGGACTCCAGGCCCAGAGGCCTTTAATAGGACTTTGGATTGTCCTGGAAGGTACTTAGAAGACCCTGGACAATTTTGAACAATACAATCTGACATGATTATTAAAAAAAAAAAAAAAGCTACAACAGTGGTTTTCAATATGTATGTGGTTCCTGAACCAGTTAAGCCAGGGAACTTGTAAGAGAGGCACATTCCTGGACCCACCCTGGGCCTAATGAGTCAGAAACAGTAGCAATCTGTTTCAACAAGTCCTCTGGAGGAAAGACAAATTATAAGACCCTCATTTCAATTTGAATTTCAGATCAACAATGAGTAAATTTTTAGCATAAGTGTGGCTCATGCAATATTGAGTATTCATATTAAAAATTATTCATTGTTGATCTGAAATTCAAGTTGAGCTGGGCGTTCCTGTTTTCCCTTGCTAAGCCTCCAGGTGATTCTGATGCACACTGAGCTTTGAGAACCACTGTTTTAGAAGCTGTCAGCGTCAGACCCAGGGGCTTCCCCTCAGCCGGGGTGGTATGTCGGAGGATGCACCCTGCCAAGCTTGCCCCTCTTCTGTGCGTGTTGACTCTTGATGGCTCTAAGCTGCCCCTTCTCCAGACAACTGCCCCCAGTCAACTAGAACCACCACTGGTCATGGCTAATGACTGATGGGGATTACAAAAAGTTGGACCTCCCTCAAGGACGGAGAACTCATGCACCATCTGAACCTCAGAGCCACTCCGCACACCCCTCCCGCTGACCAAGCCAAGACCCTCCTCCTTGTTCATCTTTTTCTCCTTGCCTCAAACCCTTCCTGATTATTTTCCCCAAGGGAACTCCTGCAGTAAATCATGTGCACCAAAAGTCTCCATCAGCTTCTCTGCTTCCAGGGGACCTTGCAAAAGGCAGAGAGTCACTTAGGTGTTTTGAGAATAGATCCTTAAGGGAGATAAGCTGACATTTTACTGCAAAAACCTAGAGGTTTGGATATGGTGGTAGCAGTGGAGGGGCTGGGTTAGGGGTAGGTCTGATTCAGTCAACTAGATTTGCTAGTGAGTTTGGATGAGATGAGAGAGAAGGGAGTTGAGGATGGTGCAGTTAATGAGGTGGAGAGAAGAGGAGCAGGTTTCTTGGGGAAAGAGCCAGACTTTGGCTTTTGCATGATAAATTGCAAATGTCTTTCAGATGTCCAAGTAGGTGTGTTGGGGGAATCAAATGGATATGCTGCTCTGATGCCCCAGATAACCCTGGGGACTTTAGGTGTACAGATGGTGATCAGAACCATGTTGGAGGTCACCATCACCCCAGCAGAATCATGGAGAGAGTGAACCTGTAGAAGTCCTGAGTTGCTCCCTGATCAAGAGACTGAGGAGGAGCTAGGAGCCACACAGGAGTAAACTGAAGAAGTGGGTTGTGGGTTACTGTGCTAGAAGGCAAGAAAGTCATCTTTGCCGTGTTGTAAAGGAAATCAATTTTCAACTCCTTATTGAAGTCTATAAACACCATTTTACAGCCCAGGATGCTTCCCACCCCCACAAACCCTCAAACACATGCACTCACATAGGCTCACACTCACTCATGCCGGGTGACCACCACCAACACCTGGTCCAAAGTGGCAGTGGTTGAAGGATAGGATGAGCTGGAGGAGGGAGGGAGAGGGACGGAGCAAGAGGGCAGGAGCCTCCATGTGAACCCCTCAGATGGCATGTCCTATGGAGCTCAAAGAGAAGAGATTTGCATAGTGTTTGCGTGGGTTTGGCGGGGTTCCTTACAGTGGGGCTAGGACCTGGTGCGGGGAGCAGACTCAGGGTGGATCCATCTCCGGGTGCAGAAGAAGGAAGGGAGGGTGCAGACTTGGGACAGGGACTCTGGCCCCTGCCTGTGCCCAGAGGCTTCCCCGAGGTCTGACTCTGTGGCTCTTGCTCTCAAGTCTGCTCCTGCCGGGCATGAGGATGGTCAGCAGTCCTTGCCTGGTCCAGAACCTACCCCAGACTTTCCAGGGAATGGCGCCTTGCCTTCCTCTGGGGACTGGTCCGCTGTGCTATCTCAATGGGCTGGTTTAAATTTTTCTGTGAATACCTTGGGTGGCTGTTTGGCCCTTCCTTAAGCTGGACGGGTTATTTCTGCTTTGGAGACTGCCAAGATGAAGCCATTCCCTTAGAAGAGTTCATCCTTTAGAAAGCACCCAGAATACTGATTCTCACCAATTTCTGAGAAACCTTGTCTAACAATAATGCAGGACAGCTTTACTCTCACCGACACGTGGTGCCCTTGAGTGTCCTGCAGCTCTACAATGCTCAAGGAAGGGGCTTGTCTCCTCAGCATGACCTGACAGCACGACAAAGGACCCAGGTTCAGAGACCCCAAGGAGGAGGAATCAACAGGACAGTGTGATGGAGAGGAGAGGGTCTGGGCAAGAGTTTGCATACTCGAGACTCGAGCTGGGGCCCTGCAAGCGCTGAACTTGTCCAAGCCAGTGTTCTCATGTGTGAACCAGGATTGGGGTGCGGGGCATGGGGCTCAGGTCCTCCTTCAAGAGAGAACCTACCTCGAAGGGTGTGTCAGCCTCCAGCTTCTGCACCTCTGGGATCAGCCGTCATTCTTGGGCCCATGCTTGCTCCCAGCTGCTCCAGCTGATGGTTGAGCACAGCGAGGATATCAGCTGGGTGTTTTAGCCCAGTGTGGACTCTGCCATGGAGGAGTCTGTGCTCTGGGCACTCATTGGCCTGAATGAGACGTTCTCAGGGCTGCACTGAGGCCTCTTCCTCCCCTCTCCCTTCATAAATGTCAGACCAGAAAGTCCCTCCACACCACACCTACTCAGCCCCCTCCCTCTGTTTTCTTTAGACTTTTCCCTCAATGAATCTTCTGCATGCTTAATTTCTTTTAGTATCTGCTTCTTAAAGGACGTGGAGGGTCATGCCTATATATGGAAAAGCATGTTTCATTGGCATACAGACCAATGAATTTTCACAATTTGAACACACCCATGTTAGCCACAGACAGATTGAGAAGAACATTTCCAGTCCTGAAAAGTCCCTGTGTTTCCTTACAGTCTCTGACCACCATCCTGTCTCTTAACAGCAAGATCTTGACACTGAAACCTGAGGAAGGCATTGTGAGAAAGGAAAATTAGAGATGGTTGCATCTCCTGGAAATAGATGCCAAACCTTAGTACTGATCAACAAACTGAATATAGCCACTTGTGTATGAGAACACACTTCTCACTGTGGTGTGTCCTGAACGGCTCTTTCATCAACAAAATTTGAAAGCCAGGGACTTCAAGTGCTTCCTTACAAACAATTACCTCATTCCATTCCTGACTTTCCACTCCACCCCCTCTGGAAATTCACTCTGATTGTCACGAGAATTTCTCGGTGTGTTAGCTTGGCTAGGTTGAGTGACAGTTACCAGGTACTCAGGAAAACACTGACCTAAATGCCACTGATCATTTGGAAGATGTCAAGTTCATAGTCAGCTGACTTTAAATTAGGGGACCACCTGACTCAGTTTAAATTCCTTAAGAGAAGGCATAGGATTTTCCTGGAGAGACATGCTTTTGTGGCGGGACAGCACACCTAGTGGTTTCCAACTGCTAGCGATCTTTCCTTCCTGTGACCTTCCTATGGACTTGGAACTTGCTTGGCCAGACCACGATTGCCAAGTCCAGTCCCTTGCAATCTGTCCGTCTCTGGCTCCCAGCTCTCCACACAGACATCCATCTCACCTGTTGGTTCTGATTGAAACTTGCCTGATGCTGTGGGTGACACCTTTATTTTAGGCAAAGATGCAACTTCAGTTGCTGGTTTAACAAGGTGGCGTTGTGGAAACCAACAGAAATCCAACAGCAAGCTCCCTGCCCTCCATTTGTGCCCACTTGATGTGCAATCATGGGAGAGACCCTTAGGTTGCCTGGGTCTGTCTTTCCTTCTGGGCAGAATGAGAAGGTTGGAGAACTGTTCCCTGGAAGGTCCCAGAGCCTGTCATTCCCCTGGGCTTCAGGACATCTGTCAGAGCCCACAAGTGAGCAGAGGTTGGGGAGAATGCAGTTTTGTGATTTCACCTGCATAGTTCAAGGTCGTCTTTTTGTCCAATGACCTCTTCATTCATCATGTCATTTTGACTTTTGGTGTTTTTGCCAAAGCAATGAGCAAACGTATTCTTAAAAAGGTGAGTGTAATAGGGACTAGTTTGAGGGGGGTAACTGCATGTCAATGGACTGTGATGAATGGTACATTTAATACAATCGATGGCAAAGTTATGGATCTTATTATTTCATACTTTAGATTCACTTCACTTGCTCAGAGGCTCCAGAACATGAATAATGATCCTTTTACAGTTTAAGGGGCTAACCTTTACTTGGCAAATGAGATTGCATAAAGAGTATTAGGGATAATTTAAGGGCCAAAACAGACGTTTTGACGGGAGCTGGTGACCCAGAGGTGATACACTTGTCCCCTCTTGTCATTCCCCCTTTCAGGGATGCTGACACCTGCATTTCCAGGACCTGCCTCTCACCTGGCTTGGCTCCCGCCATTCCTTCAGGTGGTGCCTACTTTCCTTTCAGCTGCTGACTTTGACCTCGGGCGAGTAAAGGAACGCCTCCCAGCCTGATTCCCTCCTGTAAGATGCAGGAACAGGCCCGAGAGTCCTGTGGTCCCTTCATTCCAGCTGGGAAGTTCTGTGAGCAAGAAATTTGAGTATGAAATTTCAACATCACCTTTCTTTGAAAAATAGAAAACACAGTAATGAGAAAACAGCTTTGGCTCATTATTTGAAAAATGAGGGATTGGGAAGATTGATGTGTTTGCTCAGAAGAAAAATAAGCTTGGATATAGGATCTGTAAAGAGTACCTTTATGAAATTGTGAATTTTTCAAGAGGAAGAAGTTACATACTCCTGGGGCTGTTGCTTGACAGGAGGCATATAAGTTATTTATAGCCCACGCCAAGAGGAGGAAAGGCACTGAGACAGAGTGGCCAGAAATTCTGCATGTGTTATGCACTTCGCTTTGTCCTGATACCTCCCCACTCCCGCTCCTGCTGTGAGGGTCACCCTGTCCCTTCACCCTGCCATCTGGGTCACCCTTCTGACTCTCCACCCCACAGTCGCACCCTTTGTCCTCCTGGCTCACATTCTTCTCGTTCAGGCCAAGGGAGTGCTGTCTTTTGCCAAGAACCCCAGAAGTAATGGCATAGGAAGTGAGTGAAATGCCAGCGGAGGCTGCGAAGATGGGGAAGTGGATTTAGACTCAGCCCGTACTCATCACTTGTCTACTGGGTGCCAGGCTTTCACTGTGGCTTTGAAATACCCTGCCTTCCCCCTGCCTGGTGGTAGAGGGTAGAGAAGGGTGCACCAGCCACAGCCCCCAAAGAGATACATCCACATACTGCTCCCCAGAACCTCGGAGTGTTTTGGTGATTGGGAAAAGAGCCTTTGCAGATATACTGAAGAGAAGGCTCTTGGGATAAGATCCTCCTAGACTATCTGGGTGGGCCCTATATTCAATGACAAACCTTCTCATTAGAATGAGGCAGAGGGAGATTTGACACATAGAGAAAAGGTGTAGACAATGGGGTCCACAAGGCAGAGATTGGAGGGATGCAGCCTCAGCCAGGAACACTTGGGGCTGTCAGAAGCTGGAGGAGGCAGGGAACAGGACCTTCCCGAGAGCCTTCAGAGATGATGTGGCCCTGCCAACACCTTGATTTCTAATTCTAGTCTCCAGAACTGTAAGAGAATAAATTTCTGTGGTTTGCAGTTACCCAGGTATAACTTGTTACAAGAGCTAGAGGGCACAAAGCCCTACCGGTAGGAGCGGGAATAACCAAGAACTCTTGATATCATTGATGCCAGCGATCTCCTGATATTTATTTGCAATGAGATCTCTTTTTCAAGTCATGCTTCTTCCTTTCTAATGGAAACCTGCATCTTTTATCCTGAGGATGCGTCCTTCTTCTGAGAAGCAGTGGGCCTCAGGGAAAGCTGACCCCATTCCCCTTGAGGACAAACATTTTTTCTCATGAAGAAGCATGGTTGAAGAGTGATCGGGTGAAGTCTGAGCCTCCTGGAAGGTAGTCTTTGATATTAGTGGAGAACTGGGTTCCAGGAGGTATTACCGGGTCATAAGTGGAGCTTGTAAGATTGTAAGCAATCCTCCTCCTGGAGTTATGGTAAAACCGAGGCTGAGAATAACAAAGAAAAGAAAACAAAACCAAAAGCCAAAGGACCCAACAAAAGTTCAACCTTGGTCCTTGTGGAAGCTTTAAGGAATGAAGCCTGTTTTGCCTCTGGATTTAATATTCTATGTGTTGATGAAGTTCTTATTTTTATGCTGTTTTGACTAGGGATTGATCCCTTTACCAGCAGCCACAATCCTCCTGAGGGGTTTGAATCCCTCCATTGGTCTCTTGTCTCCTGCTACCTCTGTTGACCTTCCTGGCAGCCCCTAAAGGACCCAGAAGCATTGAGGTGCAAGAGATGTAAATCAAAACCAGGGATTGAGTGCCACTTCCCTTTTAGGGATGCAAAAGTTGGAAAAGAACTTATTCTTTGGATCTGGGGATCTGTGGACCTTATCCAAGTTTATTTTGTGAAAATTTCAAAGACAGTGTTTTGTTTCACTTTAAGGATAGAACCAAATTCTGTACCCTATGATATACAATTTTCTTTTGAGAAAGTTTATGTACTAAGAATTGTCCAGAAACCATTTAATCTGCACAAAGTCCAACAAGGCATTGACCATTTTACATGTGAAATATAAGTACAGAGCACAAGTATCTTTTACAAGTTCACATGGCTAATCACTAGTGGGGGTTAGATTCAAGTCCAGGCTTTCCAGATTCCAAAGACTAATGTTAATTAACCAAGTGAAATACAGCCTGTGTTGTTTGCTTATACATCAAATATTTGCAGTTTACCACATGGTGATGTTTTGAGCATTACTTTAAGGGAAAATATTTCAAAAGACTAAAAAGATTTTTTTGATCCAATTTAGCACTCTATTGAAGTAAATCAATGAAGAGTAACAGTTTAGATTATTATCTTTAAAACAAAACAGTGACCAATACATTTTAGAATAAGGATATCTAACAATGCTCGGGTTAGCATCTTGAAAATAACTTGGATTTTTTTCCAGCTCAGTCACTCATTAGAGTGTTACCTTGAGAAATTCAAGTTCTGTAAATCTTATCATTTGCGTCTGTATAATGGAGAACTAACAGTAGGATTTCTCCCCAGCACTGTTCTGAGGATCCTATGTGACACTGTGTGCAAACATGCTTCGAGAATGAAGATAACCATGTTAAGGGCTTTACATTTTTTTTCATTATTATTAATATGGGGCCTATTGGGATAGAGAAACCATACCAGTTATTTGACAGAAAGAATTTAATAAAAAGAATTGTTAACTAGGTGCAAAATTGACTTACTAACCAAGAGGCGCTCTATGTATCACAGAGGTAGGACTTAAACATGACTCAGGGAACACAAGAGAAAAGGCTAGAATGGGTCATGGAACTTTCTGGAGGTAGGCCTGCCCAGTGGTGCTCATGTGTCAGAGGGCCCTGAGAAAGCTGGTTCTGAGAGCTGCAAGCTGTATTCAGCAGCTCTGAGGGAAGGGACAGTCAGTTCCAGGTAGTGTTGCAGGGCGATGCTCACAGGGACAGGAGGTCAGTGGGCAGCACCAGGGAGTGCACAGGAAGGAACCAGCCCCTTCTCGCACCTCCACCTCGCAGCTCCACTGTGCTGCCTCTGCTCTCAGCTTATGTGGAACCTGCTGGCCAAGAGGAATGTGGTCTGTGGTCAGTCTAGCACCATGGAACAGAGTATAGCTGGGTGGGTGGGGAGTCAGGGTATGTGATTGTGATTTCTTATCTGACATGACATCTGTCTAGTCCTACAAGTGCCATTTCCACTTTGTATCATAGAAACTTGTTGCTGAGAGATGTTGAACTTTTCCAGATTTTAACCACAATGTCTCAGAACCAGGATTATAATGAAGTTCTGCTTGGCTTTGAAAAATTCTCTCATGGTTAACTTTCAACTCATTTTACTTTAAATTCAACTATAATATTCATGTGTATTCTTTCTTTCTTTTTTTCTTTTTTTTTAATACTGTGCTGGGGATTAAACCCAGGGCCTTGCACTTGACAGGCAAGCACTCTACCAACTGAGCTATATCCTCACCCTCAACTATAATATTCAATAAGTATTTTTTAGTCTTGATGTCGGACACCAGTATATGGAGTGGAAATATGGTAGTAAATAAATAATCTATCTCCTTCTGGAATTTATAGTGTCTGAGAAGCATTATAAACACTCATAGACACACTGTTTATGGGATTAGAATCACAATTTTATGGGCAAAAATAAACATTGTGATATTTTACAAATGAAAGAAACTAGGAAGGGGATCTAAGAATCAAATATTAGTGAACCCTGAATTCTGAATTTTCAACAGGTTTGTTATTTGCTCCATTCATTTACCCTACTTTTTTCTGCATTGTTAAACACTTAGCCCATATATATATGTATATACATATATGTATATATATGTATATAATTATATATATATACAATTATATATATATACAATTTTTTTTCTTCTGTAATTTCAGTGTACACTTTTTTTGTTTTTTGTTTTATTCTTTTAATGTTGGTTTCTAATGATGGTGTGGCAAAAGATGGTGAATTGCTTATCAATTCACTAAATATCTCAGATTTGTGGGAGGGAGAATGTGTGTCTATTTACTTGCTCGGTTGTATTACTTCTGTTCTAAACCACTACATACCATTTTAATAGTGGACCCATCAACATTTTCTTTGATTTGTATACCTTGAGGTCATATTTTGTGCACGAAGGTATAGACAAGGTCTTGTGTGATGTGCTTTCCTCGTGCATTGAAACTGTGCATGGCAGTGGGCTCCCTGTGACCTGTTCATACGTGCACACTGGATAACTCAGTCCGTTTCATTCCCTGGGGCTTCTCCTTTCCCTCTTCTCCCTCCTGCTGGACCCTGGTCCCTTGGTCCCCTTCCACTTCCTTTTATCCTTTTGTTGGGTTGATCCTTTTATTCTTTTAATATTTTTTTCTTTGGGTTCTTTTTGGTCTGATACTAAACATGACTAAGTAACGGTCTTGGATCTGACTATAACCAGGTTGTTTTCTGTATTCCTTGTTAAATTCCATTTCCTGAATTAGTAACTGAACCTTAAATGATGTTCTTGTGTACTGAGTACCATCACACACACAAATTCATTTAACTTTCATAACTCTTCACAGGGCGGTCATCTTTGTTACCACTCAGAATGTGGAGGTAAACTCTGCTCAGGACGCATACCTGATAGAGCTGGGTTAAATATGCATGTGGTCTGGCTTCAGAGTTACGCATTCAGTCATACTTTACATCTCATATAAATTATGACCTATTATGATTAGAATTTTGGGTTGACAGTAATTTCCCTTTAGCCCTTGGAAGATGTTATTTCATTTAATCTGCAACTGTTTCCTCGCTGATGAGAAATCTGCTCTCAGATTCCATTGTAGGTGATCTATTCTCTCTGGAAGGTCTTTAGGCCTTCTCATCTTTCTTTGTGTTATAAAGTCTTCCAACATCTATGCCTATTGCCTAGAACTCAGAGAATCTTCTGAAGTGAGAACCTGTGCCTTTTTTAAAGCCCTTCACTTCTGGAACATTCTTCGCTATTATCTCCTTTGTCGACACCCACTTATCTCCTTCTTCTGGCACTTTCATTACGCAGCTGTTGGAGGTTCCTGATCTCGCCTGCCTCGCGCCAGGTTTTTCATTTCCTTTTTCATTTCTTTATCGCTGTGTATTGCCTCCTCGGTGATTTCATCAGCGCTGCCTTCCTGCGCACTGTCTCCTCTGCCGGATCCAGGCAAGACTACGTGCCCAGAGGAAAGGAAGGTGCTGCAGAGACCCCTGCACTCCGAGGTCATCACAGCACGGCTCGGTGTCCACACTGTGAGGTCATCCGAGTGTCTCTGGGTGGATGAAGGAAATGTACATAAGCACCGTGGAATGTTGTGCAGCCAGAACAAGCTGAGGTCCTGTCCTCTGTGGCACGGTGGGGGACCAAGGCGGGCACTGAGAGAAGCGAGCCAGGTGCAGAGACGGGAGGCCGTGGGGTCGCCCTCCCGTGGAAGCTTTAGAAAAGGCTTTCTCACAGGAACTGTAGCAGGGTGCTTAGCGGTGGCTGGGCCAGGGCGCAGGTGGGGACCCGAGAGTTTGAGCAATAGGTATAAAGTCAGTTAGACAGGAGGAATGATTTCTGGTGTTCTCCTGAAGAGTAGGCAACTCCACTTAGTGATAAGGTGCTGTATGTTTTAACAGCCAGGAGAGAGGATTTTGAAAGCTTCACCACAAAGAAATGATAAATGTCTGAGGCGGCAGATATGCTGATGACCTAATGGATGCGTGTGTGGAAACATCATGCTGTAACCCATAAATTTGTACAATTACTATGTGTCAAAAAAAAAAAAACACAAAGAGTATCCTAGTGTGGTTTTAAAAAGATCATTTTATAAAAAATATGATTCACATACCATGTATTTTACCCACTTAAAATGTGCACACTGATATTTTTAAATTTCATATTCATAGAGTTGCATAACTATCACTGTAATTTAATTTGGAACATTTTTATCATGTCAAAAGAAACCCCTGGTCCCATTAGTCACCTCCATCCCTCCCACCGCCTCAGTCCTAGGCTGGGCCGGATCAACTTTCTGTCTGTGTAGAGTTGCTTATTCTGGACGTTTCAGACAGATACAATCATACAATATATGACTTTATGTTGGGCTTCTCTGACTCGGCATCTGCTCTTCAAGGTTCCTCTGATGAATTGCTGCCTTATCCTCCTCATGATGGGGTAACGATCCACTGGAAGGAAGCACCACATTCTGTTTCTGTCAATAGACATTTGGATTCTTTCTACTGTGTTAGGAACAGGTTGCCATGAACACTCATGTACGAAGTTTTTATGTGGACACCTTTTTACTGTTCTCGGGTGTATACCTCGGAGTGGGATTGCTGGGTCATTGGGAATTCAGTTGAACTTCCTGAGGCTCTGACAAACTGTTCTCCAGAATGGAGGCATTATCTCATGCTCCCACCAACAATGTGTGGGGGTTGCAATGTCCCCAGTTCCTGACAACACTTACTATTGTCTATCTTTAATTGGTCATGGCTCTCTGAGTGGGTGTGAAGTGGTATCATACCACGGTTTTGTTTGCTTGTCTCTAATGACTAATGAAGTTGAACAGCTCTTCATGTGGCCATTGGTTCTTCCTGTCCTCTTTGGAGAAATGTCTATCCACATCCTTTCCCCATTAAATGTTTTTTTCTCTTTTTATCATCACAAAAGCTTTTTCTCTTTTTTAAAAAATACATGTTCTGGATAAAGGTCCCTTATCAGATACATGATATGCAAGCATTTTCTCTCATTCTGTGGATTGTCTTTTCACTTTTTGATCATTGAATTTCAGTATGTTTTTAACAATTCCATTGAAGCCCAGTTTACCTAATTTTTCTTTTGGTGTTTTTCTTTTGTGTTGTACTTAAGAAATCATTGCCTAATCTAAAGCCAGAAGGATTTATGTGTTTCTTTTCTTGTAAAGGTTTTATGTTTTTTTTTAATTTAAATTTTGTTTTATTGGTTCTTAGGTCTTACATGACAGTAAAATCCATTTTGATAAAATTATACAAGCATAGTTTGGTTTTTATATTTAGATCTCTGGTCCACTTTGAGTTAGATTTCTATGAGTGTGTGCGTGTTTGCGGGGGGTCCCACGTCACCATTTTGTATGTGAATATCCTGTTTTCCTAGTGTTATTTGTTGACAATACTATTTTCTCCATTGAATTATTCTGGCATCCTTGGCAAAATCAATTACCATAAATGTCAGGGTTTATTTCTTTACTTTCAACTCTGTGCCATCAATTTATAAGTCTGCCCTTCTGGGCAGTGATATACTGTCTCTATTGCTATACCTCTCTAGTCGTCTTAAAACCAGGAAGTGTAAACCTCAAACCTTGCTCCTGTTCAATCTTATTTGGGCTATTTGGGGGCCCCTGGCACTATTTAAAGTATTTTAGAATCATCCTATCAACTTGTGCAAAAAAGCCAGCTGAGCATTTGAAAAGGAACGCATAGACTCTGTACAAGTTGGGGATTATTGTCATTTAGCAAAATTAAATCTGCTGATCCATGAAGATGGGATTTTCATTACATTTATTTAGCTCTTTAATTTCTGTCAATACTATCTTGTAATGGTCAGTGTACAAGCATCACTCTTTTGCTGCTAAATGGGTCATTCTTTTGTGCCTTTTGGTGCTCTTGTAGATGAAATTGCTTTCTTAATGGGTTCTTGGTTGCAGGTGTAGAAATAGAACTGATTTTGTATGTGGATCTTATGTCTGCAACATTGGTGAACTTGTTCATTAGTTTTTATAGTTTACAGTTTTTTAGTGGATTTCTTTATATTCTGGATCCAAGATCATTTCATCTGCAAATACAAAATTTTACTTTAAGTTTTACTTTCCATGACTTTCACGTAATTTTTGGCCTAAGAATGCTGGCTGGAATCTGCATTAAAACATTGAAGGAAGGGGTGCTGTCAGGCCTCCTCGCTCTATGCCTGCTGAGGGGCAAAACAGTGTCATGTGGCCAAGGGTGACATTAGCTGTGGGTTCTTCATGATGGACTTCATTAGGCTGAAGTTTTCTTTTATTCCTAGTTAGCTGACTTTTTGTCATGAAATGATGTTGAGTTTTATCATATGTTTCTCTGCATTTAGTGTGATGATCATCTGATTTTAAAAATTTTATTAATAGACTATGTTGACTGATGAATTATAGCCCGGGCAATAGTTTTCTCAGCAGGGGTTTTAAGTCACTGATTATCTCCTGGGAGCATCTGGCCTTAATGCTGGTCCATTGCTTAGAATAGTAAGTGAATGATCAAACAAAAAAGTAGAATCATATTTGGCAAAGATTCTTTAACAAAGGTCAGCCCCCCCGACCCGGTCATCTGAACACTTTTTTCCTCAGGTTCTTGTTTCTCTCTGGGCCAAGGAAGATCCATATACATTCACCAGCACCATCAGTACGAGTGGCTCTCGGTTCTTTTTCCTGTTAGATTTTGGATCTGCGATGACTCTACCTGGGCTCTTATGGACTAAAGTTGATAAAATGCTGGACATCCGTCTGTCCTTTACCCTGAGGAGTTGTGGAGAGTTTATATATACAGAAGAGAAGTGATTGTTTTGGTGGCTGTGGTGTAGGGTGGCCACTCTCCAAGTGAGGGTCACGGGCCTGCAGTAGTGGCGTTTCTGGGAACTTGTTAGAGATGTGAATTTATGGGTCTCATCCAGACCCACCATAGTCTGTTTTCGGTGGCTAATAACATGGTGCCGCAGACAGAATAAGTCATAAAGAAAGGGAATTATTTAGGCTCACACTTCCAGGCCCAGGTTGAGAAACTGCATCTGTGATGGGCAAAGGTGGTGAGTTTTTTCCCCTGGTGGTACGGGCATGAGATGGTGAGAGACAGGGAGCAAAAAGTAACTTAACCAATTGGCTGTTAGTGCAGACACACTCTAAGGGGTTAAGAAAATCCATTAACTCAAGAATTCAGGAATAGCATGAGTGGGATCGTTCTTTCATGAGGGTAGAGCCCCACTCGCCTCCCAAAGTTCCCGCCTCCTGATCTCTCACAATGGGTTTAAGTTTCAACATGTGTTTCAGAGGGGTCCAGCCATATTCCAGCTCTTGCATCTTCTGAGCCAGAGTCTGCGACTGGTGAGTGGTGGGGCTCAGGCTCCGTGTCTGGAAAGCCCTTGGGCACCTCACTCCTGCTGAAGCTGGAGAGCCACTGGTCAAGTAGAGGCTCCTGAGGAAGGCCAGTGGACTGGTAGAGGTGGGGGCTTTGCATAAGTCAGGGAGGTGGAAGCAGAGAGGAGGATGGCGAAGTGCAGAAATGAAGACAAGCTGGGGAGGGGTCAAGGACAGTTGTGGTTTTGATGATGTAGTAAGGAAGGAGGAGAGGCAGCATCAGGGCAGGAAGACGATGGGCTGTGAGCCGGACTGACCATATGCCTTGGAGTCAGGGGACCTTCTTGCAAATCCCTGACAAACCACTTTCAAACTGTAGGACTTTTCAGTGAGTCACTTTAGGCTCTCTGAGCCTCAATTACTTTGGCTGCAAGGAGAGACTATTAATAGTAACATCCTTGTGTTGTCTTGAAAAAGGAAAACAATACCACCACAAATTGTGAAAGTTCTGTTAGGCCTGGGACACGGTACATATCTGCAAGGCCTTCCGGGTTGAGAAAGAACCAAAACCACCCGCCCCCCGAGCTGGCTGCTCATTATTGGTGAACAGGTCAACACCTTCTCACCTTAGTGTCCTTGGGGGCTAAGGTGGGGAGAGGGAATCTACCTCGGTGGTGGTCCTAAGAGCTCAGGGAGCTGGCAGTGGGAATCATCAGCCCAGAACCTCGCACTCAGAAGTGCTCAGCAAATACCAGCACCGTGGTTTCCATGTTGAGGACAACTGGTTGGATTTCAAGTTTACTGTGTGAATTTCCAAGGTCTCAGTTCTCGACCCAGGCTTAGGTCTGAGTCAGCTGTCACACCTTGGTGGTTTGCTTTCCAGAGTCGCAAGACTGGCTATCACACAGGGAGAAAGCTGCGGAGCTCAATGGGGCCTTCATTACTTACGGGACTCTTCCTTTTTGAGGAGAGTGTGCTGTTAGACCCTCAGAAATGGGAAAGAGAGTGCAAATATGCAGATTCTAACTGAAGGGACCCAAAGATCCTTCGATTAATTAGGATTATTTTTTGCCAGAAGTAGGTATAGCAGGGATGTTGAGACACGCTTTGTCTTCAGATCTGCACTGTTGTGGCAGAGACTGCTTTTCCTCAGGTCTCCCCTCTGGGACCCCCAGACATCATGATCCCACTGCCAGCAGCATCATTAGAGAGCCCATCTCCCTCCCCTACACTGCTACTGCCACTGGCGCTAGACATCACTCGGGGAAACCAGCCGAGGCCTCCGCTCAGGCTCCAATGACACTCGGTCATGAAATGTTCATTTGAGCACGTTGTGAAAGTGCTCATTCTCGTCTCCATCCTCGTCTGTTATTCACGAGCTCCAGCCCATCTGCCTCAGAAGGGGCAGATAACAAGGGTGCACAGCCCAGCAGTGAGCAGTGAGCTCTGCTGGCCCGCTAGTTGTTTGCTGCCTCGCTCCCTCTTCCCCTAATGAAAAGCACAAAGGCTGTTAGCATTTTCTTTGAATCCTATTCTAATGGAGCCATTTGCTCTCACCCCTGCAGGAATCTGCGTTCCCTTGGGAATCAAATTTAAACTTCCTAGGGAGTGTCCTGGGGGCCCAGCAAAACCCTTCCCAGGCCTCCTCCCTCTTTCTCAGCCTGGGCTTCCTCACCATGGACCACTTGCCACCCCGTCACCCATTGCCAGGGTCAGCTCCCGCCCCTTCCCAGGCTCTTCCCAGGCTAGGAAAGTTATGATCCCATTAGTGTATTCATGAGGCTCAAAGGCAACCTCATTCTCAGCCCAGATTTAAATGCTCTTCTTGGTGTTCTGTTGGCCTTTATGAAACAAAGACAGCAGATACGTCATAAAGAAGCATTTATATTCAAGGCATCTTGCTGACGCTATTTGGAAACGTGGTTGAGGCAAATGTGGTTCTTGTGTTGTTCATAGCTTGGGTGATGAAGGACCTGTTTCCCTACCCATTCGGGCTAGTGTCAATTATACCAGCATCCTGTTTCAACTCACAGCTGTCCCCATTGCCTTTTTAATGAAAAGTATTAGCAAGAGCAGCAACACGGCCCTGGACTCTGTATCTACTCCCTCTGCAGTTGGAGCATCCCACCTCAGCCCTCCTATGTGGGTGGGTGGGTTTCTAATGGTACAAGGCTGTGGCAGGAAGCCTGCCCCTACCGGTCATCTGGCCCAAAGACCTTGCTGGCTTGTTAAAATGTATTAATTGGCTTGGGGGTGCAAGGTGTGGCCCAGGCTGTCATCACAGGGGTCTTTCTGGGTTGTCCTTTCTAGAAGAACCACGGACACCTGTGCTAACCCAGATGCAAGAGCATCAGGATGGAGTGAATGAGAAAGAGGACTTCTCCTGGGCTGGGTGGCTTCCGAACACCTTGTGCAGGGACAGAAGCAACAGTACTGAAAAGGGGGTTCCGGCAGGGAGTGGAGAGGTTCTCCCAGCTTTCTTTTTACCTGCATTTGGAAGCATGGCTCACTCCATTGGATCAGGGACAGCCCAGGACAGGGAGAGTCCAGATGAGCTGAGAGGCACGCAGGGCCTACTAGTGGTCGGCTGCACCCTCCCCCTGGACTGTGGCAGTGGGTCCCACCACCTACCTGCACACTCATCTGGATCTAGTCTCATAACAGTGCCATAAGACGGACAGTGCTGGACTCAGTTCTTCAGGAGCCCATCCCTAGACTCTGTTCAAATGCCAGCTCCATCTTTAGACAGCCATCAGGGCTTACAGGCTGAACACTTGGGTATAAATTAAACAACGGCCATCTTTCCTGCTCTGACCAATATAAAATATTCAGAGAGAAGTAGGCTACCCTACACTTGAAATGCAAATGACTAAGCAGAGGCCATTTGGTCAGTACAGGGTGGGGTGGGCAGAGCTGAGGAGGCTCCAGCGTGGCACTTGTCAGGCGAGGCAGCCAGCTGCAGACGTAGCTCCAGGAGGGCTGCAAGGTGGCCAGGTG
This sequence comes from Sciurus carolinensis, assembly GCF_902686445.1. Classification (NCBI taxonomy): domain Eukaryota; kingdom Metazoa; phylum Chordata; class Mammalia; order Rodentia; family Sciuridae; genus Sciurus; species Sciurus carolinensis. Next base: position 4,587,587 of record NC_062213.1, read on the forward strand.
CTGCAGAAGAAACCTTGCCTCTCAAGTCTGATGTTGGTCACTGGCAACGGAGTCTGTGTTGGCATCACGGAACTGCTTTGGCAAACACTCAACACTTCTCAAAGTCACTCATCAGCCACCCAAGCTTTAGAGTCCCTCTTTTAATCAAGGGCTAGGAATTTTGTACCTGCCTTGTCCCCACCCATCAGGGCCTCCTGGAAGCTCATTCTGGATCTGTGCCCTACTGGTATTAGGTGGGAGGCCTTAGACAAGTTAGTCAGTCTCTGGTTTGCCTTGGTTTCCTCATCTGTCAAATGGTGTTTTGAGGATTAAATGAGAAAAAGCAGATAAAAATGCTTTCTACTATTCTGCCTGGTTCATTGTAAAATTTTCAGTTTTTATTAATAATGTCAAATTGATTTAAGATCCAACTGGAAAGATGTATTTGGAAACATTTTGCAAGCCCATGTATATAAGGATCCACCACTATGATTCCACCTGTTGTGTGCTCATAAACATCTGGCACAAACACAACAGGAGTGTGCCCAGATTATAGATGAAGAACCTGTGCACAGAGATGGATGAGCCCGCCCCAAGACGCCTGCATCCGAGGGCATGGTAATTCCTACACTGCTGCAATTTCTCCTTGAACAATTTTGGGACCTGGCTCCCCAAATGCCTGAATCTCCAACATCAGAGCTTAGGTTGCCTCGGTACCCTCCCCGCATGACGGTCACACCCTATCATTGCTTTACGTGGTCTTCTTTGTGCATACCTGCAAGTGTCTGTGGGTCTACTCACTGACCCCACATGTGTTGGTATAGACTCCAGACCTTTACCATTTTTCTCAATAAATTGCATTTCACTCAGGAGTTGCTTTGTTGAAAACTCTCCTGTAGCCTGAAAATCTACTGCGAATGAACTTGAGGCACCAGCAGGAATTTTTCACCTCCCTGACTCCCTGCCCAACCCGAGCTGCCTTTGCAGTGCTTCTCGCTCCTTGTGGCCATGTTCCTGTCCCAGGCAGGCCCCTGACAACAGCAGTCTAGCCCCACCACCCCATCTGCTGAAATGGCTGCTAACCTGAGCACTGGTTCAAATTCAGCCTCTGCAACTTACTGACAGTCTTGGACAAGTTAGTGAAGTCCTCTGTGAATCTGTTTCCTCATCCAGAGGGTTTAAATAAAATGAAGCCAAGCTACAGGATTATTCTGAACATTGAGGGAGCTAGATCCGTGTTTCCCAAGTTTTTTGGACTGTTCCTCCACCTCTGCTTTTTACTGGTGAACACCTGAAATTCCTTTCATAATTCGTAGATACCTTATAATAAGCAAAAATTCCATTTCACTATATGACAAACTGTCAGCAGGTATATTGCCTATTTATAGGTAAGGCAATTAAATTCAGAGTGTTTTTAACCTGTTCTCAACACCTGAGGGCCAGAACTATGCACCCAGTCTGCCAGCTCCTGACTCAGTTCTAAGCTGTCCACTAAAGTGATGGTGAGCCAAGTGAGGACCAGTCTGACAGGCACCTCCCAGCTGACGCTGGGCGCTGGAGACGTGCAGGTGCACATATACACACCCACTGCCACCATTTCTGTGCTTCTCCACGGGATGGGAGAATGCAGTCTTGAGAACATCAGTTTATGCAAGGTGATGCGTCTTACCTCTTGAACTAATTTGAAAAAGAAGTGTTTTGTTTCTGGAATCCTGCGATTCCAGCCAGCACAAACCAGGTCCTCAAAGACTTTAATTTCTCTTTCCCTATTCCACTGAAATTGTATCAACTGACTTTTTAGAAATTATAGCTAGTGAACAGAACTCACGTCTATTGGGTCCATTTTGACCTGGGATGGATCCAGTTAAGGCGACACCCCTTTAGTTGGTGTCACTGTTATCCTGATTTTGCAGATTTGGAAAATGAAGCCCAGAACTTTTAAGGAGATTGTTCAGTATGGCCAACTGTGTGGTAAGTGATAGAGCCAGGTTTCAGGAGGGTGCAGACCGGTCCTCATCACAAGCGATCTATCTTAGTTGCCATTTAGTGGACACTGTCTAGATGCCTGGCCTTGGATTAGGTATATTCATATATTAATGATGGTGTTTTATAGCAACTCAGAAAGGCAGTGAATCAGTTGGGACAAAACCTGAAAAGCAGATGTCATTCCGAGTATTTCAATAAACTTCTTTCCCTTTGGGTGGTGCTTGGGATTAAACCAGGGCCTGTGCATGGTAGACAAGAGCTACATCCCTGGTCCTTTTCCCAAGTATTTCAGAAAGAGAATTTAACGTAGGGTTTACAGAGGTGATTAGAAAAGCTGGTAAATCAATAAGGTATGATCAGCCAGCCCAGATTTAGTGACACTAGAAATCTACCTTCATTGTTCTGGAGAGACAAAACAAAGAGGTACTATTATTGGACTGGGGGCCAGTGTTCCTTGATGAGAGTGAGAACCACCAAAGACCCCCACGCCCCCAGAGGTAGGGTTGCTGTGTGAGGTATGGAGCTGCCATGGAGACACTGCCTGGCCACAGGAAGAGCAGTACATGGTCCTCCTTGCATTCCGTCCCGTAACCTTGATGAGTACTTCTCCCTGGGTGAGCACGGGTCAAAGCCAGCCTCCTGCAGGCAGCCCCTGCGATAAAGCCAGACGGGAAAGCAAGGAACAGATGTGAGTGGACTCAAACCCAGGACAGCCATAGTCCATTATGTCGGGCATTCTCTTACTTCTACCCATTTATAACCCCCGAGACACTTGTATGCGTCTGCCTAGCAAGGCAAGGACGTAGAGTGTCAACGAAGTTATTCTGCCACCTACCCATTGATGGGAAATGGGAAATATCGCAGGTTAATGATGTAGACATCAAGGATCTGTAGCTGATAAGTGGTCCTCCCCTTTGAAAGCTTTTCTTCATCTATGAACTAAATCACGAGGTGAAGCATCAACAGTGCTCTTCATGGGGAGCGGAGGCACAGAATTATTAAAAGAAGTCATTTGTCGCCCAAAACCAAAGGCCAAATGTTTTCTCTGATATGTGGAAGTTAATTCACAGTAAGGGAGGGGATAGGGAAGAATAGAGTTACTTTATATTAGGTAAAGGGAAGTGAAGGAGGGGCAGGGGTATGGGGGAGGAAGGATACTCTACAGTGAAGCAGACATTCTTACCTCATGTACATGTGTGACTGCATGACCCTTGGGATCCTATAGTATGCACAATCAGAAAAATGAGTTTTTACACTCCACTTATGTGTATATGTATAAATGTATAAATGCCTTCCACTGTCATGTACAACTAATTAGAACAAATAAAATAAAATAAATAAAACTTTGCAAGAGGAGGAAGAGAGGGTTTGGTGGTACGCGATGTCAAGAAGCTCCACGTGTTGCCCACCGGGAGTCTTGGTGAACATCTCCTGCACAGGCAAGTGTCGGAGAACCTGCACGCAGACAAAGCAGGGCTGCAGGGGACGAAGGTGGGCTGAGGAACGTGAGCAGGAAGTGAGGTGGGAGGGAATGTGGGGCTGTGTGGTGGCCAGGCTGGGGCAGGAGCAGGCCAGGCAGTGCGGTGGCTTGGGCATTGGTCTGAACGCCATCAGAAGCCAGAGCACAGGGTTCTGAGCCTCCGGTCCACCCTTCCTGGCTCTGTGACTTAGATCAAATCACTCTCAGTGCCTCAGTGTTCTCATCCATAAAATGAGGCTGATGCTGGTATTGACAGAGTTGTGACAATGTCACACAACATGGGCGTAAGCATTGAAAAACACAGTAGATGCATTGTTCAGAATCAATAAAGTCTCCATTACCATAAAAAAAAAAAAAGCCAGTTGTTCACACCCAGACGTGCATGGCTCTCCAGTTCCATTATATGTACTGGTGATGAGGCCCTGGTAGGTATTACTTCCTTCTTCCATCATTTTCTGTTACTTTAATCCTGATCCAGACCCTCAACCAGGGTCTTGTGATGGGGAAATGGTATTAACAGTACCAACACTGATATTTAAACACACCATTTCTTTCTACCAGTGTGGTCAGACACATATTCCTGAAGTCTGAGTCCTTGGTGGTCCTGACTTTGGGTGGCTTGCTAGAAGCTCTCACGGTACTTACTATGGAGCACACACACCACCATGAGTGCCCCTGACCCCCGGATGCCCCCTCATCCTCCCTGCCCTGTTCTGCAGCAGCTGGCCATTTCCCCATGGGGTTTGAATCAATCACCCTAGTCGAAATGGAAATCCCGTCTCTGCCTGGTGTTTTATGACTTGAGGAGCCAAACATAGCCAGGTGGTGATTTCAGTTTCTGATTTAATGAGGCCAATTTTGTGTCCCATGATGAAATAGTTCATCCCCTGGGACCTAAAAGCTCTAACTCATCAACACCCGAAGTTTTGAGATAGGAAGCACAAATTTGCAGGGGATTATTAGGTGTTACAGTGATGGGCTCTCCTGCTTTTATCCTTCATTTTCTGGATCTGTGTATGTGGCTCTGGAAGAAACAACATTATATTTTGCTTACTAGCTCAAAAATATATCCCATACAGGGTCCTAACTTTGTAAGGTTTTATCCTAGTTAGTGCCATTTTTCAGGCTTTAGTAAGACATTGTACCTGTCTAGCTGGATGTAGCTGCTGTGGGTTTAGGTATACCAGGAAATACAATGGGCATGAGCCCATTCTTGGATTCTTTGGTGATAAAGTGAAATTCTAAGTCCTAACATGCTACACTATGGGAATGAATGAAGACTTGTGCAAGTCCACAGGCAGAGGGTCAGCAGAAGCACGGTGTACAGGAAAGGAACATCCTGACCAGAATATGCATGCTTTCCCAAGATGGCAAATCACTGCGTCTGCCATGATGAACTGAGTTCAATGTGTTCAGCCTGCTACTAGGTGACTAGTTGCTCTCTCTGGGAAATCATCCACACTGTGGCTTGGATTATTAGCAAAGTGGATCCATAACTTGGGTAGCAACCTGTCTAAGCCCATGTCCCTGGTTTTGAACCCATGCATGACCTCTATCTCTGCCACCAGGGCCACTCTGGGAAAGTACAACAGTGGGGAAAGATGCTGAATGGCATCACAGCGTGAGTCATCTGGTCTACCTGATTGAGGTTGTCCCCTGATTTTGTGTTCTTTGGTGAATAGTCACATGTGCCAAATGTGATTCAAAGACACTGCATTTGGACAACAGCCACAGAAGAAGAGCAGGGGAAGGAGGGCCTGAGGACAAACAGCCTCAAGAGTGGCATCAAGAGAAAACCAAAGTTGAAAAAAGTAAAGTGACTGCTCAAGGAGAGGAAGCTAGAATGAGACAAATTGGGACCTGGACACAGTGTCTCTGACTCCAAGGCCATACTGACGCCAGACGGTAAGGATTGGAGGGATTCCATTGAGAAAGAATTCACCTTGACTCCACGAACTCAGGGTCTTTCCACCATGATGAAAATTGCATACACCCATTGCCTTTTGGACCTGCACCCGCCTAGCTTCTGGACTGGGGAAGGGCTGGGTTTGGGTGAGCCAGGCTAACGTGTGCTTTACCTGGTGTGCAGGTATGTCTTCTCGGGCGAGTAGCGCGGGGCATCACTGCGACTGCTTCCATCTGCTCAGAGGTGGCTTTGGCATGGCAGTGCGTGGTGCAGGGAGGACGTAAGTGAGGGCTCAGAGGCTTTAGCACAGGGAGCAGACAGCTTGGTGGACAGTGCTGTTATGCCAAGGTCACAATAGGTAAAGCCTCCCAAGACTCCTGAAGGCACAGTGTTCTTGTAGTTGGTCAGATCCTAACTGTCCAGGGAATAAGTATTCTAGTTAGCGCTAAAGCAGCTAAAGTATAGGTCCAATTCTGTGGTATGGGCACATATCCTGCTGTAGAACTTCAGAGGAGAGAGTCAGAGCAGAGCAGACTGCCTGGAGGGCACGGGAAGGCCTAGGCCTAGCGCTGGTGCTGGAGACGTCTTCACTGCAGTCCCCAGGCCCATTTTCTCAGTGATTGTGGGGCTTTGGCAGAAAGAAGAAGTTGCTTTATTTTCTAAGTCATCCAAGTCCCTAAGTGATAAATAGCCCCAGAATCTTGGTCTTTTGAACAATGCCAGAGCATTTTGGGAGAGCAGGCTACAGGCTGCTGTGTCCTGAGGTTACCTGTGTCTGATGTCCTGCTAACACAACCAAGAGCTTAGTGCTGTTGCGTGCTCTGAACGCCTGTGTTGACCTATGGTGGGATTCCTGCCACCAACTCTCCCACTGGTGACATTCCTGATAACTTTTCTTTGGAAACACAAGCTACTGATGTGCATAACAAACTCCCCTTTAGACTGATAAATGAAGCAGATCATTCTATTATTATAATCCACTGTTAGTCACTAAAAATAAGAAAAATGGGATTGCTTTTCTATTATACAAGTGAAACAGATTCTTGACTGCAGATCCAGATTATAGATCTGCAACTGGCTCCATCTTGTGGAATGAGACCAGGACCATTGATACCTTTGTTCCACTTAGGGACTCTTGGACATGCCAGAGTTTGTACTTTATAGAGATGTAGCTCCAGGAAACATTGCTGAGAATATATCCTTACTGACTCATCCCCCCACAACCTAAAACACCAGAATTCTTGTTTAAGACTTACTTGAGTTATCACAGATAGCTCAGATTGTATCACCATTCCAAACTTAATAAAATCTCTGAAACAATTTTTACTTTGCTGGGAGAGATTAATGACTTGTTTCCACCTCAGGCTGGCTATAATACATCCAGTGTCAGAGTGCACAGTCAATAGACTGCACAGGCGCTCAATTGAGTTGGGATGTGTTATCTGGGGACATTTTTTAGCATGCATCTATTGGTATCCAGATTATATTTAGCCATGTTATTATTTTGGGAGGAAAAAGAAAATAAGAGGCTTGTTTTTATTATATTGTTGGTTGTAAAATGCTGCTTTTATGACTCCTGTGACTTCCTTTTGAAGTAAGAAATCTTTGCTAACGTTTTTAATTTTGTACTTCACATTTGCTGTGTAATTAATGTAAGTTAAAATATGTAATGTTTGAAGTAAGCACTTATTTATTTTTAAAGACTTTTAAAAATTGCAGAGGTTATAAAAATGAATTTTGGCCTCCCCCACAATTCCCCACTCTCACCAGTTGCTCCTCTGGTGGGATGATCCCAAGCTCCATGAACTGCAGGGACCTCACAGAGCCTCACAGGAGGAGTGGATCAGACAAGGTCTCATGGTTTCATAGCTGTTGTAATTTTAATTCCATGTACATTCTATTAAAATCATTCACACTGAAACAGATTTTCTTATGAAAACTTAACCTAAAAAATTGGCTGTGCTGGCAGGAAGATAAATGGGTAATGTCTAACTCTCCTCCAAAGTAACAAAGTCGGTTCTGAATCAGTAATGAGCTTGGAATGGGTGAGGAAGAAAAGCCAGGCCAGGGTAGTTGGAAGATGTGAGCAGGAAGCAGCGTGCTGGCCAGGAAGGACATGGTGGGTAGGAGCCTAGACCTTGGGATGGAGAGAGCAGGGGGACTTGCCTGATGTTCACAGATATCAGCTTTTCTGCTGATAAATGGGGAACTTGACTCAAATCTGTATTTTTCAAAATTGGAGATTTCAGTGAGACTTGAAAAAAAAAGTATGGGGAGGGTATAGAACCACCATTGAATTGGGCACCAGTTTTGTATTCAGTCAGATGAGAATATCCAATCCAAATCAACGCAAAGTTCGTTTGATTTATTAAAAGTAGCATTTCAGAAGAGATTACAAACCCCAGAAAGTCAGTGGGAACACAATTGAAGATTAAATGAATTTTTATTTATTTAACAATTTGTGTAGCCCTTCTTTATGGTTTAAGTATGAGGTGTCCCCCAACAAGCTCATGTGATAGACAATGTGGGAATGTTCCGAAGTGAAGTGATTAGATTATGAGAGCTGTAACCCAGTCAGTGGATTAACCCATTTGATGGATTAATAATTCAGGAGCACTGCTGTACCGGGGGTAACTGTAGGCAGATGGGTGTGACTAGAGAAGTAGGTCACTGGGGCCTGCCCTTGGGGATTATATTTTGTCCCTCTGGTTCTGCCTCCTCTCTCTGCTTCCTGGCTGCCATGAGATGAGAAGTTTCCCTCCACCATACCCTTCTGCCATGATGTTCTGCCTCACTTGGACCCAGAGTGATGGAGTCAGCCAATCACAGACTGAACCTCTGAAACCATGAACCCAAATAAACTTTTCCTCCTCCTAGGTTGCACTTGTCAGGTATTTTGGACACAGTGATATAAGGCTGACTAGTGCATACTTATCACGTGCCAGGTACTGTTCTAGCTGCCTCACAAGTTTTTGTAATAAATTATCTGTTTATAGACATCTAGGAATAGACAATTATCTTTATTCATTTTATTAGTCCTTAAAACAAAACTATATGGTAACATCACTGTTATCATCTGCATTTCACAAATGAATAAACTGAGGCCCAGAGGAGTTATGACATCTGCCATTATTCTTAGTTGCATAACATTGATTTTGTTTTTTTGTAATTTTGTAAAAATGTTCTCAGTGTTGTCACTGCATGATGAACTAGGATCACGTTCCTCATGGTCTACACAGGGGAAGGGATTTGGGAATCAGTGCAATGACTTTTGGCCCTCACGTTCTTTGAAGGAACAGAGTCAGGTTGTTGGTAAGCGATGTGCCTTTGCCTGTGTTTGTGGGTTGAGCTTTTGTTGAAATATGTATATGACCGCACTGCAAAGCTCTAAGCAAGCAAATCTCCCTCTAAGCACTTTTATTTAGCATCTGCTTATACCTTTGATAAAGCACAGATTAGTCTGGTTCCTGTGTCTCTTTCACTTTGAACATTTGCTGGCATTTATTCAGACTGTGTCTTGAAGTTAACAAAATATCCTTTACTGAACCATCAAAGCTGCATCTTCTTACCAGATAAGAAGGTCTACTAGTACCTCCTTCATCCTTATCAACAATACTTCTAAAATTTAGGCATCTTGTTAACTTGCATTTTGTGGGAAGGGGGTGTTAGAGATTGACCCCAGGGCCTCGCACGTACAAGACAAGTGCTCTACCACTGAGCTACACCCTGCCCCCAGCCTACTTGTAAATTTACCTACTGGAGGGTGATTGTTAATGCATGGTCCACTTTTCAACTGGGGTCTCCCTGCCCCTGGATCCATGCAATAAGGACTCCATGTCTATTCTACCTACTCTGAATACCAGTATTTTTAGAATCTATCCTTTTCCAATGATGAGGTGGGGTGAATAGACCCAACATTTTAATTATTCTCAGCTTAGATGATTATTAATAGTCAACGGTGGTCAAGTCATTGGAAAAAAATAGATTCAAGCTTTGGAAGATCTCAGGCCATTTTTCTTTGGTTTAATCTTAAAATAACCTCTTTGCTGGACCCAGGCTATTAACCTCAGAGGGTTAGGGGCTACAGTATTTTATGTACAACCTGAATTGTGGAAAAATCTGCCTGAGTTTTGATGCTAAAAGTACCATTGAACACAGGCTTCATTTCTTGTAAGAAATGAAAACCTCTGTTAAGTCTTTAAGATCTTTCCTTACCTGCTCTAGTTTGAGTGCCCCAGGAGAATTCCCTGATGATTTCTCCATATATGACCAGCATATCTCTAAACTCTGTGCCTGGCTCTGTGTCACTTTATCCATGTTTCAAGGATGTGTTCGAAGACCCCAGTGGATGCCTAAAGTCTTGGACAGTACCAAACCCTACATTTCCTGTATTTTCCTATGCATACATACTTATGATAAAGTTTAATTTATAAATTAGGCAGAGTACAATATTAGCAACAATAAGTAATAAAGTATTTGTGACCACACACTGTAATAAAAGTTATGTGTATATGGTCTTTCTCTATCTCAAAATGTCTTTTACTTTGATGTTTTTATTTATAAGAAATATTTGCCAGCATCACTACTCTTGCACTTTGGGGCCATTATTAAGTAAAATAAGGGTAACTTGAACACAAACACACCAGCTTTGTAACAGTTGGTCTGGTAACTGAGATAGCTACTGAGGGACCAACAGGCAGGTGGCATATACAGAGTGGATATACTGCATAAATGGAAAATCACATCTTGGTGCAAGATTTTGTCATAATACTGGTGTGCAATTTAAAATTTATGAATTGTTTATTTCTAGAATTTTCCGTTTAATATTTTCAGACCAAGGTTGACTGTGGATAACTGAAACTGCAGAAAGCAGAACCACTGAGAAGGAGGGACTGCCACACGCCTTCCTCATTTCATTGCACTTCACTTGATTGTGCTTTGCACATGTGCTCTTCACATCTTGAAAGCTTGCAGCAACCATTTGTGCAATGGCTCAGATGATCTTTAGAATTTTTTATCAATAATATATTTTTTAAAATTAAGGCATATAGATTGTGTTATAGGCTGTTGCACACTTAACAGATTACAGTATATTATAAACATAACTTTTATATGTACCAGGGAACCAAACATTTTTGTGACTGGTTTTATTGTGATATTTACTTGATTGTAGTGATCTGGAACCAAATCTGCAGTATGTCTAAGGTCTGCCTCTACTCTGACTGGCCTTAGGAAGAACTTAACATGCATAAATCCTTATCAACTGACATGGCTTTACAGTACATAATGTATCAAAGATCAACATGGATTGAGCAATAGGAAGGTAATATGGGTTGGACGAATTCAGAAATGAATTGGCCTACTCCAGCCATACTGGTTTCTTCCTTATTTTGTTCAGAGTAGATGACACTATTTACTGTGGAGAAGACGTGAACAGCTGAAGAAGGGCACCTGGAGAAGTTTGAGGTGTCTGATCTCCTGTGTACCTGTGAGATACAGATAAAGAGATAAAGAGAGCAGAACTGTCTCTGCCTAGTCACTGTGTGCTAAACAAGTCATGCATATTAACGTGTCCATATTTTTGCTTACATGGTTTTTCTGCTTGAAATGCTTCTTTCTGTTGGCTTTGAGTCTAGCATTACCACCAGAGTGGAGTCTGTCAGTGCCTTACTCTTTCCCCCATATTTAGAAGCAATTACCAGCCATTTACAAAAAAAAAAAAAAAAAAAAAAAAAAAAAAAAAAAAAATCTCAAGGCTTCAGTTAAGGTTGCATGTAGAGCATTTGTTGGTTCCATGCCACTAATGGATCAAGTTCTCTTCCAGGGCATAGATGTCTTAGGAAGTGAGGTCAACTCTGGAGATCTGGGAAAACTGTAACATTCCCATGAAGGTAGCTAAGTGCACCTGGGATGTGGAATCAGTTCCTTATGATTTAAAATCATATCGAAGGCATTAAAAGCTTATGAGACTGAGCACAGAAATGAAATGTCTAGCTCATTTTAGGTGAAAAAGGACACATTTTTGCATCTGTTCTTTCCAACTCATTATAGTATCTCCCACAAGTTTGACAAATTAAAACCTGGCTTGTTTCCATCTCATTAGGGATCAATTTGCATGAATTATAGGTTTGCATTATTCAAGATCCGTGTTTAATTACCAGAGTTGCATTGAAAAAAGAAAAGAAGAAACAGAAGAGTAGCCCTCACCTCACACGATTTATGTTGGTTTCGAATTTGGTTTTATTGCCGAAGTGTGGAAAATACTTTAGGGTTAAAAGCTGCTAAAAAATGAATGAAGCTCTTCCTGGAGTTTACAGCCTCCTGGCAACCAAAACCTCTTCCAGCTTTCTTCTGCATTTTCAAGTCCAACCAGGGCCACTGCCTCACCCTCAGAAGGAGGCTGAAGGTGGGTGTGAAGCAGATGAGCATTGCAGGACCACCTGGTGAGAGGCTCGCTGCTGGCCCTGGCCCTGCAATGTGCAGTGCCGTGCCGTGCCGTGCCGTGCCGTGCCATGCTGGCTCCTGTTGGATTCCATTCATCCCCTCAGCAAACCCACAGAGCATGGACTGGTGTTTCCACTTTATATGTATGGAACTTGGGGCTCAGAAGGTGGAGTGACTTCCCAAGGCCTGGAGAGGGAAGCAGAGAGGCCCAGATTGAGAACTGCGTCTGTCTGAGACCAAGCTGGTGGACCACCGAAGACAAATGGCCACATATTGTTCTTGGGGATTTATGCCCTCTTCTTCACACCTGAGTCACCTTTGTTCCTCCCTCCTCCTCATCCCCATGTCCCTATCCTTTCTATACCAGCATTACCCTCTTCCCTTTATCCCTCCAGACTTGCCTTCTCACTAAGAAAAGAGAAAGCAAGGGCAGGGAAAGAGAGATCCCTCCTGCTGCCCTGTAATTCACCTGTGAAGTTACTCCTGGCCAGCAAATCCAGAGTTTAGTTAGGAACCACTGGTCTAGCCCGCGTTTCTTCCTTTCCTAATGATTCCCGAGAGAGGGAAAGTGAATTTCTCAAATGCCCACAGCAGTGCAGGCATCGCCCTGAGGAGGAGAGCTCCCATCTCTGGCTACCCAACGTTCTTTACCCATTTCCTCATCCCACTTGCATGGGCCATGGAATGTAGACTGGAGAAGGCCTTGCCCATCAACACACGCCCCACTCTGCTCTACAGGTCAAAGCACGAGGTCCAGAGATGGGAAGTCGGGGCCCTCTCAGAGTTTGTTGCTTGTTGTGATCTACCTGTAAGCCCAACCACAGCCTTCTGGGCTTGGCACTAGAGTGGGTAAGTTCTGAGTTCATATGGCCTTATTTACATAATGAAGTGCCAAATGGCCCTATTATTGTTTGAAAACAATTTATTCTTTCAATAGTTTTTCATTGTAAAATGAATCAAGAATGAAGACCTAGGTCGAGCCCAAAGTGAAGATGCCCTGTTTTCCTGATCTCAGATTCCAGTCCCCCAAGCAAGAGGCTCTTTGTGTCTGTGAACTTTTCCCAATGCTACTTTGTATATCAACAAACACACCTGCATGTTTTACACACAAAAATGCTCACACTCACGGACACTCTTATGGCTGGAACTGTGACTCCTTGAATTCATATGTTGCAGTCCTAACGCCAGTGCTTTAGAGAGTGACATATTTTCAGATAGCTCTTTAAGGAGGCATTTAGGTGAAATGAGTCATTAGAGGTAGCTCTATTCAGATCTGTCCTCTTCAGAAGAAGAGGACATTGGAAAAAACATACACAGAGTGAAGACCATGTGAAGACACAGGGTGAACAGATTACCTGCAGTGCAGGAGAGAGGCCTCAGGAGGAACCAGTCCTGCTGAGTTTTTGGTCTCAGACTTCCAACCTCCAGAGTGGTAATAGAATAAATCTCTGTTGAATAAGTCATCTAGTATGGGGACTTAGTTATGGCAGCACTAGCAAACTAAAACACAATATCCTTTGAAAACAAATGGTACTATTCCACACTGTGTTTTGAGCTTGCTTTTTAAAAACCACTTTATTGAGGTATAATTGAAATACAGAAAATGTGTATCATGACACCCACAATGTCACCACCACAATCAAGGCAGCAGACATATCCATTGCCTTCAAAAGTCTCCTTTTGCCCCTTTGTGGGTTTTTTGTTTTGTGACAAGAACACTTAATATGTGATTGACCCTCTTATGTTTTAGGTACAATGCAGCACTGTCAACTGCAGACAGAGCACATCTCCAGAACTTCCTCATCTGTGTGAGCATAATTTCATGCCTATCCAACAACTCCACACTCCACTCTCCCTGGCCTGGAGAGCATCACTCCATTTCTTGCTTCCATGAGGGGAACAATTTGAAACTTTTGTTGTTGTTGTTTCACTTACCATAGCAGGGACATTGCTAGTCAAACTTGTCAGTCTATTACTGTCATTTTTTATGAAGCTTGAGTTTGAATATACTACATATAGCCTCTGTCACATAAAGGGACCGCTCTAAGTGCCTTGAGGTCAGCATAAAAATGCATGAACAGTGAATTTGTTTGTGATTTCATCTAGAAATATTTTTTTTAAGTTTATCTATCAGAGGCCAGATGGTAAGAGCAAGGGATTTTGGAATTGGAAGACTGAGTTGTGCCCCACCACAAATTCATATGCTGAAGCTCTAACACCCAATGTGACTATTTGGCGATAGGGATTTTAGGAGGTGATTAAGGGGAAATTAAATTGTAAGGGTCTTAATCTGATAGGATTGATGTCCTTACAAGAGGGGGGGGAGAGAGACAGAGTGAGCACAATCTCTGCCAGGTGAGGACATAACAAGAAGGTGGCCATCTACAAGCAGGGTAGGAAGTCCTAACCAGGAAGAAGATCCGCAGCACCTTGACCTTGGACTTCAAGTCTCCGGAACTGCCTGTTGTTGTTGCTGCCCCGTCTGTGGTGTTCTGTTAGAGCAGTCTGAGCTGCACTTGGCAGAGTCATCATGGCAATGCAAGGCCATTTGTCAAGCTCGAGGTTCCTCCTCTGTGAAATGGAGCAATGACATACCTCCCTTTGCTTCTTTGAAGTGTCTCAAATTAGAAATGGCAAGCAAAGCTCCCTGCACTCGGGTAGTTTGCAAAGAAAACTAGTGACTCTTCTGCACCCTGAGAACTGCACTCCCGCCCATCAGAGGTGACCCTGTTGGTAGTAGGATGCATAAAATCTCTTTCCTGTCCTTCACTGAGTCTTGGCTGGAGCTCGATACCCATGACATGCCATGACGTTTGAGACGGTCTCTTCTAGGACTCAACATCACGCTGGGACACCGTGGTCCACACCCTCCTCAGCACACGGATCCCTGGGCCTCACCAGGGCTCTCGCTGCACACCCTCCTGGCTCCTCGTCCCTTCTCATTTTGTAGCAACCTCTTGGAAAAACTCCGAGCCTGCAGGAAAGCATCTTCCTTGTGATTTCCACGGCACTTCCACCCAGCTGGCTACATATGGCAGGAGAGAGCAGACGGATCAGCAACAGCGGCCTGACATTGAGGGGTGGCTCTGATGACCTCCCTCGGTGTAGTCCCAGGGCCGCCGTACCTCCCGCCGGCTCCTGGCGCTCCCGCTCCCTGATCAGTTGCACACTGCCTCCCCCCAGCTCCCAAGGAAGTTGCCCTCCCCCTCTCAGGTGATCCTTCTGGGCAGAATAGCAGGGACCCCACCCCTCGCAGTATTCCCTCCCAGCCTCCATGCTAGCAGCACCTGCACCTGTGCCTTCCACCTCCTGCGGGAAACAGGGACGTCCTCTGAGCAGCTCTCAGGCAGCCGGGCCAGCCCCTGCTTCTTGCACAGCGAGGCGCCCACTCTCCCCTCGTCAAGGACATGGCCATGGTGATTGACCACTCTGCTCACTGCATTGTTCCCCACTGTTCTAGATCATTCCCAGTACACCTGGGAACATGCTAATATTCCTCCCCTGGAAAGCCCTGGTGGAGTTCACTCTCCCCGCCCCAAACTGCTCTGCTTTTTATTCCTGGTTACAGCAAAACTCCTTAAAACAGTGGCCTACTCTTGATTTTTTTCCAATTCTTTTCTTCCTTTTCTTTCTTAGACACATCCTGAGCATCCATTTGCTACCACTCTCTAAGGAAATTGCTCTTGATAAACTCTACCAGTTTCCATGCTGTGAAATCCCATGGTCATTTTTCAGTCCACTTCTTAAACTGCAAGCAGCTCTTGAAATAACTGATTTTGTTCCATTTCCAACTGTTCCTTTTTATTTTATTTTATTTTTTAACTTTTCTTCCAGGACATCACATACATTAGTCAGGGTCTTGGCAGATACAGATGAAATTCTGAGCAGGGAATTTTTAAAGAGACATTGCAAGAAATGGGCAATTTAGAGAAGGGTAATAGGGTAGAGATATTGATGTGTCCAGAGAAAAACTGGCCTGGAGCTGCTAGCTCTCCTAGACCCAAGGGGCTGGTGGGGGGGGGATGTTGCTGCCCACACCTAGTTGACAGTTGGAGGCAGAGGTGGGAGGGATTGGCTAAGCGCTGTGGGCAAGGAGGACTGGGGTGGACACAGGAGGACAGCCTTGCAGATCACATTAGAGTTGGAAAGGCAAAGGGACAGAGTGGACAGCGTACTGCATTCTCTGCCTTTTCTCACCTGTGCTGAATTTCCCCACCTCTGAGCTGGACTCCCAGGACTTGGGCCTCTTCTCTCGGGTCTTTCCTTGATGGTGTTCAGTCTTGTTTTAGGAATACTGTCCATCTTCCAATCTCCCCCCACCCCACACTCATACCTGCAGTTGGACTTATCTGAAACCTACCCTGGATATTCACCTGTCTGTTCAGCCTGTCCTTGGACATCGACTTGGTGCTGCCTATGGAATACATCTTAAATCCAAGTGCGGAGACTCCACCTGACAGCTTCAGGCACTGTCATGGTCTTCTCCATCTCAGTCAGAGGCTCCTTGATCCTCTAACTGCTTGGCCAAATATCTGTCTTTCGAGCAGCCTCTTCCTCTCACATCAATATATAATTTATCAGCAAATGTTTTTTGCTCTACCTTCAAAATAGTTCAAAAACTCAACAGTGTTTATGACTCAACTGGAGTAGTCTCTGCAGGGATTGCTGGGTGCACTGCCCAGGCCCCCACCCCTCAGAATGGCTGCCCACATCCCTCCGCTGCAGAACTGCTACTTGGTGGCTGAAGGCTGTCAGTGAACCCCTCTCTGGGAATGGTCCTCTGCTGAGGAGAGCCACCTATGTCAGTCCTACCTGGACCTTAGAGTCAGCCAGCTCCAGTGCCTGGTCAGTGTGGGGCTAGCAAGGCCTTGGCCCAAGGTGGGATGACCTAGAAGGGCCCTCCAGCTTCGGAATCTGTGGGATCAGAGAAAGCCCTTTGCAACCGCGTTTCTGTTCCACCTGTTCCTCTCCATGTCCTGCCTTCCCTCCTGTCCCATGTCCTTCCTCTCTAATGTAATCTCCAGGCAAGTTCCCACGTGCAGATTTTCGTCTTGGGGTCTGGTAGTGGAATGGACCAGGATGGACTCCTGCGTGGCCTCCCTCCTGTCCTCTTGCCCACTCACAGCCTAAGCTATCCCTAAACATTGCATCGAGGGCACAGAATCTCCACATCAAGTAAAAATAGAATTGCCATATGGCCCAGCAATAACACTTTTGGCTATCCTGACAGAAAGGGCTAGGAGCAAGTTCTGAAAAGACCTTTGAACCCCTGTGTTCACAGCTGCCAAAGTGGAGACAGCCAAGTGTCCTCCTTGGTGGATGGGTAAGCAAAACATCGTCCAGCTACATGGTGGAGTATGATGCAGCCTTAAAGGGGAGGGCCGTTCTGACGCCCGCTCCAACATGGATGAACTTCCAGGACATTTTGCTAAGGGAAATAAACCGGGAGCAAAGGACAAATGCTGCACGATTCCACCTAGACGCGGATCCCAGAGGACTCCAGTTCATGCACAGGAAACAGGCAGGGTGCAAAGGGCTGGGGAGCATGGACTGGGAGCTGGTGTTCAGTTTTGTGGGATGAAGAGCTCAGGGTGGATGGGCTCCACACCACCCATCCAGGCGCTGAAACGTGCTGAAGGCGGTAACTTTTATGCTTTGTGCAATTGACCACAATTGTTAAAAGTTGATCCTATCAGGTCCCCGGCTTGAACCTCCTCAGTGCCCTGAGTCACTGTTAGAGCAAGCCCAAATCCTCACGCTCCAGGCCCTGGCTGGTGGGCCCCCTGCTTTGCTCCTGGCCTCTGTGAGGGCTCCCGCGCTGCCGGCACCAGCACCCTGCCTCGCTGGTTCCTCTCCGTACCCCTGGTGCTGCGGTATTTGCACAGCACTCTCCCCACCTCCTTCAAACCCTGGCTGCACTCCACCTCCGGGCCGTCCTGATCCCCTGCTTGGTGCCAACCTTTCCTGCGCCCCTCATCCTCTCTCCATTCCCTGTGCCACCTCTTTGGACAGCACTGGGTTTTCCCACAGACTTTAATGTGTCATTACTGCATGTCTTCTCTGCATCCACTGGAATGTCCTCTGCAAAAGACAAACACGACAGTGCGAATAGATGCCCCACCCTTTCTTCACGGCCATGCACCCACGCTGGCGAAGTGACTAGCACATAGTAGGTGGCCAATAAATATTTGCAGGATGAGTCTATTAGGAGCTGAATATGCATTTTGTTGATGACATGTAATTTGTTTCGCCCTTCTCCATAAAAGAGTTGAGATTTTTTTTAAACTATCTTTTTGAAACATGCTTTGGTTTCATCAATTTAATGCAGAAAGGGCTTAATGAACAAATACTTTCTGCTCAAGAGGGAGCCCGTCTAAGAGGATGGACGCTTCTGTGACTAGTATGGAAATACTCTTTGATTTTTGCTTCAAGGGACTGAAAGAACAGTGTCTGAGCTGTTTTCGTCCCAATTTTTGGTGCATTTGGGCTGAATTCTGGGAAAGGGAGACAGAAGTAGAATCGTGAGTGCTGAATCTAGCAACGTGGCAATGTTTCCAAAATGGGTGATCCAAATAGGTCCCCACGGAGTAGACAGGAGTGAAGAGTGGTGGCATTTAATTGGCAGGGACAGAGAGCTTCCACTGTCACCTCTGGGCCACTGCCGTGCCACAATTCTGCTTTTATCCCAGTGTGCAGTGAACGTGAGCGTGAAGGGACTGCCACTCATTAGGACTCGTCCCAGCCGTGTTGTCGAGACTGAAATTCAGTAACAGGCCCTGCTGAAGATCGTACCACGGTTTCAGCATATGATATATCTCCCAAGCCCCGGGCTGAGGGAGAGAGGTGGATGAATTATTTATTTTAACTCCAAGTTATTGGACCGTTTATCAAAATAAATGTGAAGTCATGATCCATTATGCATCCCCGATTATTCCATGTGAAGGTGTTAATGGGTTTTCCTGGACTGAGAGGACTTTGGCTCCCGCTCAGCCCCTGTCTCTGAACTGCCCTGTGGATCTGCAGGACTCGCTCACGGATCCGGGCGGAGAGAACTGGGTGTGCTGCTTGTTACGGGGGGGGGGCTCCGTTCAGATTAGTGTAAGGTTTTCAAGCATGTGAAGTGATAAAATCTTCTATTTTACTCCAAATGTGTCCATTTATAACTTTTATTTTTCAAATTCGGATAGAGGAGAAATTAATCTTCTGGATTTTTGTTTTGTTTTGTTTTTTACTAATGAAGGCAATCAACTTAATTTATCAATGTTCCAGACCCTCTTGTTCTAGTCAATATGGATGAACAAAGGCAATGGAGATAATGAACAAATCCATCACTCCCGGAAGCAGCCTGCGTCCCTCAGGAGTCCCTCCCTCGCACCCCTCCCCCTCTGCCAGGTTCCTAGGCAACAGCTGATCTGCTTTCTGTCATTATAGGTACTGAATTTTTAAAAAGGAACCCTGCAGCATGTGCTCCTTTTGTTTGGCCTCTTTCTCTCAGTGTAATTATTTTGAGATCTGTCCATGTTTTTGCGTCTAACAATGTTCCTGTCTCTTTGTCCTGGGTGACATTAGTTGTGTGAATATGCCAAAATGTGTTCGTCCCTCCCTGGGCTGATGGACTGTCGGGTTGTTCCGGGGTCTGCCTGCTACAGACGAAGCAGCTCAGTACATTTTTGTGCCATTCTTCATGTGACATACACTTTCGTTAGTTGTGGGGAACATTTCAGGGTAGGCTGGTGGGTCCTATGGCTGGGGGCTGTTTATCTGACACAGTCAGATAGTTTTCAAACCATTTCTCGTGCCTGGCAGCTGCACTGCTGTCAGGTGAGGGTGGAAGGGTAGGTGGCAAGCTGCCTCTCAGCTCTCTGGGGGTGACAGCCAGCGAGGTCTCAATTCCTCCTGTGGGGCAGGCTGGGAGTTCTGGCCTCCAGGCCCCCATGTGGGTAATGCTGGGGGTCAGGATACTCTACCTGGCTCCCCGTGGGGAGATGCAGAGGAAACTTGTCACTGCTGGAGGGTGGAAGTCCGGTTGGCTCCCCATGGTCTCTGCTGATGTGGGGAAGGGGTGTCGTGCATCAGTGCAGGTTGGCAGGGATAAAAGTCCTGACCCCTGCTTGGCCTTCTCAGCAGCTATAGGGGGAGGAAGTCCCTCTTTCCAGCCTCCAGAGTCGGGAAGCCTGGCTTCCCTGCTGCCTTCACTGGAGCCGAAGTGGCCTTGGTTTTCCTAGGTGTCTGACTAGAGTGAGGTTTTCTGTCTCACCAGCCTGCCTCTTTCTTGGGTCTTTGGTGAGAGCACAGGCTTTCTTTTGGGGTATTTTGGGTCATGCCTGCTGGTGCTTCTGTGTGGCCATGGCAGAAGGAAGACCCAGGGGACTCACTTCCTTTCCTTGCTGGAGACCTGAGTGTCCTAGTGGGGGGCCTCCTTCTCTCCACCATTGAGTCTTCCTGTAGGTTTCCTGTACAGTCAAGGCCTCTGTATACATGAGTTCTTTATCTGCAGGAAAGGAACCATGGATATAAAGTGGTAAAAGGTTGTAGCTGTCTTGAACACAGACTTCTTTCTCATCATAATTTCTTAAAAGATACAATGTAACAACCATGTATACAGCATTTGCATTCTATTTGATATAAGTCATCTAGAGATGATTTCATGTATGTAGGAGGATATGCAAACACTGCACCATTTTACATAAGGGACTTGAAATCTATGGAGTTTGGTACCAGCAGGACCCTGAACCCCACCCACCCCTGTGGTTATGGAGGAGGATAGTAGTGCCTAGGGTTTTCCTTGCACTTGGTGGGAGGGACAGAGGAACACTTGCTTTTCTTCCTGGAAGGGGAAGGCTCAATAGTACTGTTTTAAAGTTACAACTTTAAATTTCTAATTTAACTTTAATTTTCTAACAATTGCTGTGTTTATGAGGTATGATGTGATGTTTAGTATCCACATACATTGAAGAGATTAAATCAAACTAATTACCAGAGCCTTCACCTCTCCCCTTATCATAACTTTTGTGATGAGGACATTTAAAAATCTACTCTTTTAGCAGTTTTGAAGTATTCGCTATATTATTATTAACTATGGTTATCTTGCTGTGCACAATGCAATTTTTATCATTTCTTGCTAGTGTGCAGAAACACAATTGATCTTTTAAATATTGATCATGTATCCTGTGGTCCTGAGAAACACACATTAATTCTCAGGACGTTTTGGTAGATGCAGTGGAATTTTCCATGTCAATTGCCACAGTGTCTGTGAGCGAAGATGGTTTTATTTCTTTTTCAGTGTAGATGCCTTTATGTCTTTTTCCTTTTTCCCCTTGTTGCATGTGCTGAATGTCGGACACAGCGCGATGTTAGATAAGCGTGGAGAGCAGACATCCTTGCCTTGTTCCCACAATGGGGACAAATGCTCGGTCTTTCTTTGTCAAGGGTAATGTTAACTGCAGGGTTTTGAGATGGCCTTTATTATGTCGCAGAGAAATCTTTTATTCCTAGGTTGCTGAGAATTTTTATCAGAAATGTGTGTTGGATTTTGCCAAATGCTTTTTCTATGTCTACTGAGGCAATTTCTCTTTTAGCTTATTAATATGGGGAATCACGATCGGTTTTTCGAATGTTAAACTGGCCTTACATCCTAGGGGAACTCCAGTGGGCTATGATACATTATCTTTTCATATATTATTGGATCTGATATGCTACCTTTTGAAATATTTGCTTTCTATGAACACTTATTAGCTGTGTGTCCCAAAGGTTCAGTGTACTATTTCCATGCACGCACACGGTAGGGACTGACCAAGCTGACCTCCCTTCACCGCCCCACCACCTCACCACCCTGCCTGCCACCGTTCCCATCTCCAGAAATCCCTCCTCTACTTTCAGGCCAGCTTCGTTTGGCTTCTGCGTATGAGACAGAATGTGTGATGCTTGTCTCTCTGCCTGGCTTATTTCCTTTAATGTCCTCCAGATTCATCCATTTTGCTGCAAATGGCAGGATTTCAGTCTTTGCTGCTGAATCTTGTTCCAGTCTGCACATCACATTTCATCTGTTCATGGGCAACTAGGCTGGTTCCATATCTTAGCTAGTGCAAGACTTGCTCCATTTCTGTTTTGCTTGGTCTCATTGCCCTTGTGCCCATGAGGGTGGAGTCCAAGACTTGGGCTGGGATGCCTGCAGCACGTAGTGGAGACTCTTGAACCCGTAACATCCACTGGAGCCTGAAAAGGAGGATTTGTCAGGTATTTCAACACTTTTCCTTTAAAATCATCAAAACTCATGAAAGAGCCGTCAGTAAGGATGCAGAGGAAAGTGAGAGAAGGCCCAGATTAAAATAGTAGGAGCAAGGCAGGTGGCCTCACTGCAATTCCTTCCCCTGCTTGGTTTGCCTAGAGGGTTTATCAGTTTATTGATTATTACCAAACTTGGGATCTATTGATTCTCTCTCCTGTGTCTCTCTTTTTCCAATTTCACTAATTTTTGACTCTTTCCTCAATCCCTCCCTCCATACTTTGAATTTAAATTGCTTTTCCTTTTCTATTTCCTTGAGGTGGCAACGGAGATCATGGAATTTTTTTCTAGTACAGGTGCCTAGGGCTGTGAGTTCTCTGTTAAACACTGCGTCGGAGCATTCTGTGACACTGGCTTTTTTATTTTTTTCTTCATTTTCAATCAGTACAAAATAATCTCTAATTTTCCTTGCGATTTCTTTTTTGACCATGATGATTTACTTTCCCACCATCTGGGGATTTCTCAGATATATTTCTGTTATTGATTTCTAATTTAATTCCCTGGTGGTCGGACACACACTCTCCATGACTTGAATCCTTTTAAATGCATTCAGAATTAAGTGTGTCTTGGCAAATGATCCACTTGTACTTAGAAAGAATATGTATTTTACTGATCTTGGGGAGAGTATTCCACAATATCAGTCAGTTCAATTTGGCTGACAGTTTGGCTCAGGCCTTCTGGGACTTAAGTAATGTTCATTCAGTTTGTTCTATCAGTTATTGAGGATAAATGCTCAACTGGCTGAAGATAATTTTAGCTTTGTCAATTTATCTTTTAGTTCTATCAGGTTTTGTTTTATTTTAAAGTACTCGTTTTAGGCAGATATACATTCAAGATTTTTTTTCAGGGATTCACAATTAAAATTTAATATTCATAAGAAATTCCATGATTTCAGGTGGTTCCACCAAAATGCTGTAATACTTTCCTTTATCTCCAAAGAAATATACTCCAGAAGCTACAATAACAAAAGTACATTCAAGATTTTATGTTCTCTTCATTGACACATTTATCATTGTCAGTGACTTGTTAACTACATTAAGTTAATATAAATGTCATATATATCATACGTATGTCTTGTACTTGTTTTATTAATTTTATCCTTACATATTTTATTCTTTTGATTCTGTTCCAAATGAAAAATTTTCCCTGATTTTACTTTTCAGATATTTTTCATTGAGAGTTTATAGAAATGCAGTTGATTTTTGTATATTGATTTTATATTCTGCTACTTCATTGAACTTATTAGCTCTACCACTTTTTTTATGGCTCCCTTAGTATATATAGTTTGATAGATGGATAGATCAATCTATGTGATAATGCCATATGCAAGTAGAGACCATTTTGCTCCTTACTTTCCAATCTGGATGCTGTTTTTTTTCTTGCCTAATTGTTCTGGTTAGAACATCTAGAACAAGAACAAGGTTGGATACAAGTGGTGACCATAGACATTTTCATCTTGGATCATCTACCTAAAGGCTTGTCAATTCTGACTTTCTCAAAGAACTAAGCGTGGGGCTTCCCATTGTTTTTGTATTCCCCATTTAATTCTGCTCTCATCTAATGTATTTCATTGACCAGAGTCGGGTTTAGTTTGCTCTTCTTTTGGTCAGGTTATCAGTTTGTGATCTCTTTTAGTGTAGCAGTTAAGGATGTAAATTTCTCTCCAAGCCTTGCTTCAGCTGAGTGCAGATCTTCTGGTGTGCTATGGTTTTGTCTTTCTTAATCTCAAAGCACTTCCTGCTTCCTCTTGTGATACTTTTTGACCTACTAGGTATTTGAAAATATATCATTTAATTCCCACATTTGTGAATTTCTGACTTTTTTCTGATACTGATCAGAGTTCATTCCATTGTGCTTGGGCAACACGCTTTGTATGGTTTAACTTCTTTTTAATTTCTCTGACACTTTTATGGCCTCACATGTTCTGCCCTCAAGAACATACCCTTGGGAGGATCCTGCCTTGGGCTTTGGCTGGCTGGGGATTCTCTGCTGTCTGCTGGGTCCAGCTGGCCTAGTTGTTGTGGTCATCTGTTTCCCTTGCTGTCTTTGGCCTGGTTGTTCTGTGTGTTGTTGAAAGTAGTCAACTACTTGTTGGATTGTTTAACTTTCATTTCTGTCAGTTTTTGCTTCATTTTGTTTTTGTTTGTTTGTTTGTTTCTTTTGTTTTACCCGCCACAGCTTAATAAGCTTTTCTGGAGATGAAACTCATAACCATGCTTTTTAACATCTGCTTTAATATTCATTTAAAAACACTTTATTTTGGATATTGACTAAAACCCAGATGAGAGATTTCCCTCATCTCTTAACATCCAATCCAGGTTTGTCCTAGTGATTTGTATCAAAAGTGGGATCAGTAAGTTAAAGTCTCTACTCTTACCTTGAGAGAATAACCAAACTCCCTAACACAGCAACCCAAAGAACATGCATAAGAGAAAAGCAAACAAAATTGTATATACATGAGCAATAGTACTCAAAAGGACATTAATATGGAGATGAAATTATTTTGCTACAATGTAATGGTTAATTGCAACCTGGCTGAGCTTAACTGTGATAGGACAGGCCACTGCCTGTACGTGTCTTTACCTCTCCTAGCCAAATAGTGGTTTCCTCTTGAGTCTGTTTCCCAACTATTAAAAAATCTTATTGTCATAACACACAGCTAAGAACTTGTTTTCTTTTGCCTAACAGAAACCCAACGTTAATGTCAATCTGCTGTGCTCTTCTCTCCTTGTACAATTTTCAGGGAACTCAGAACTTTCTGGATGTCTTCGGTGGACCTCTCTGTTGGATTGCAAAACAGAACGGTCAGAGGCCCTGCTTCTCTGCAGAGTTTCTGAAACAGAAGGAGTATAATCTATGTCTCTGCCCTCTGACTTGCTTTGACCCAGAGAAATCCATGATGTCATTCTAAGCCCTGGCGCCCAGAGGAGTTACAGCCTCTTTCACTCTTGGAATCTGGTTGCCATGGCAACAGGTCTGGTTTTTGCTGGGGGCTGGGGTCTGTGTAAAGGAGAACAGTCTCTGCTGGCCCTCAGCATCAGGAGCTAACCTAACATCAGGAGCTTAGCTGACCCTTAGCCCTGCTTAAGGTCAGCTTAGCCTGACCAGGGAGGCAGACTGCCCATCTCGACCCCGCCCAGGTTATAAGCCCACAGACTCAGAAAGTCAACAAGCGGGGTCACATTTATACCACTGTATTTTGGGGTAGTTTGTATGTGGTAAAAGTTGATTAAAACCTTCTTCCCTGGAACATATAAAACAAAACATTTTACAATGCAGACTTTCCAGAGGAGAGAAAAATTAGAAAATTAACTTTTGTTTATATATATATATATATATATATACATATATATATATATGTATACATATATATATATATGTATACATATATATATATATATATATATAATTTTTTTTTTCCCTTAAAGCAAATTACCTCTCCCGTGAACATATTTAAGAACACCGGAGTCTTGGAACAAAATATTATTGGAATCACTTCTTATGTATTTTATCAGGTTTTTAAAATTAAATATATTTTAAGTGATATATAAAAACATAAAGTTTATATAGATTTATGGGGTACGATGTGATGTTTCGATAAGCGTATTATCTTGTCATTGTTTAAGACAGAGTCAACATACCTGTCTCCTCAAATAGCGATGATTTCTTTACGGTGAGAATACTCTAACCCTCTCACCCGGTGTTTTCAACATGCAGAACGTTATTCTCTCCTATGGTTGCCAAACATGCAGCTGTACACCAGAACCCCTGGCTCCCGTCTCCCTGTGAACCATGGGCCAGCCTCTGTCACCCCTGCAGCCTGCCACCTGTCTGCTCTCAACTCCTGTGACGTCAGTGTTCTGACCTTCCTCATGAGTGAGATCACAGGTTACGTGTCTGCGCCCGGCTCATTTCACTTAATGCAAAGATCTCCCTTTCCTCCCGTGTCACTGTGGATGGCAGCATTTCACTCTTTTTTTGTGGCTGAGTAATACCGTGTGGTGTTTATCTAGCACCTTCTCTTGATGGAGCCTCGGCTGACGGACACATAGGTTGTTTCCAGTTCTTGGCTGCAGCGAGAGCGTAGCACAGGTGTCCTTGGACAAGCTGCTTTTGTTTCCCTTGGGTGTACACATCAGTGGGGTGCTGGGTGGTAGGGCAGTTTCATCTTTAATCTGCTCTCCGTGGTGCTGATCTGACTCGCACCCACCGCACTGTGTCTTTTTCTACCTCCTCATCGACTCTTCTTTTTCTTTGTCTTTTTTGCACATCTTTCTTTACGGAGTGAGGTGAGATCACATTGTGACCATCCCTGTTGCTTAGTGACGTTTTGTCACATACCTGTTGTCCATTTTTATGTTCTTTTGAGAAATGTGTTTTTAGGTTTATCACCCATTTTTAAAACACGTTATGTGGGGTTGCTCTGGAGTCCTTGGAGTTCTTTACATGTTTGGAATACGAACCCCTTGTCACAAGTATAGTTTGCAAATATCTTCTCCTGTTCTGTGGGTGGTCTCCTCACTCTGAAGATTGTTAACTTTGCTGTGCGGAGGATTTTTGTTTGATGGAGTTCCATTTGTCTATTTTTGCTTCTATCTCCTCTGCTTTTGGTGGCTTATCCAAAAAAATCTGTGCCCATCATCATGTCCTGAGGTGTTTCTGCAGCCACATGCTTACATCTGATTTGGCAGGACTCATGGACAAGGCAGAAGCATGGCTGCTCACATGCTGACGAGGGGGCAGGCACAGGCGCAATCCTCCCTTATGAACGTCATGTTCACTTGCACGGTGAAGACAGGCTACTGTTTAGAGGCTTTGTTCCCACGTCACATGTGAATCACCAATGTTCCTGTGGTTTTCCTCTACCTGTTAACTTTTTGTCGTTGCTGAAATATAGAAGGCCAAAGCTGGGATTAGTAAGAGTAAAGGCCACTGTTTCCAGTTTTCTTTTAAAATAGGGGCTTATTTAGTCTTCTAGTACTGTTACAATGACATTTTAAAATATACTTCCTGTGTAAATCTATCTGAAACTAGTTTTTTATCATGTTAGATGAGAAGCCAAGTTGACTTTTCTCTAAAACATACCAATTTTCAAAGAACCATCTAATTTTTGTAACCTGCTCATTTGAAATGCTACCTTTTAATATTTTAAAACTTTATGGAATTGAGTCTGTTTGTGGATTACCTGTTTGATTCCAGTTTTCTGTGTATTTTTAGAATAGTACCACACTATTTAAATTATTTTAGGGTTGTTACCTTTGCTGCCTGGAAGGGTGAGTTTGCGCCTGGTAGTCTTTTCCAAAACATCTTGGCTAGTTTCCCTGGATTTCATTTTCCCAGATAAACTTTAGAAATACTTGGTGAAGTTTCACAACATTACATTAAGATTTAGTTTGGAGTTTTATAAACATAACTTAATTTGAAAAGAACTGATAATTCTATAATATTGAATGTTCCTATCTGGGAACATATTACAGTTCTCTATTTATTCAAATCTGCTTTAGGCCCATCAATAAACTTTTGTCAGATTTCAGTCTGTGGAGAGGTGGCATTTTTGGTTTTCATTATTTTGTTTGTTTTCAAGTAAGCCGTGTTAATTCATTTTATACTTGTTGAGGCCTTTCATCCCTTCCGTTGCTCTTAGGAGAGCAGACTGCTTTAATGGGCTTAATAGCAAATGTCCAGGCACATCAGAAGAGGCCATTAAGGAATGCTTAGCAGGGCAACTTGATTAAAACTAGTTCTCTGAGCCCCTGTGCCATGCCTCCCTTTATTAGCTTTCTTTGCATATTTGCATGTCTTTGAACGTGGAGAATCGCATACCTCTTAAGAGCATTTTAAATGACACATCCTCTGAGCCTTCTTGCTCTGCCTATCCACACACAGCCTGAGAGGCTGCATGGCTGGCATCTCAGCTCACTTCACATTTTCTGGCACTTGTGACATCTTCGGGGGGTCTCATGGTCCAGGCTGCACCCTCTGGTCCTTTTGCTAGGTCCACTCAAAATTTTCCAGTGATCCTTCCTTACCACCTGCAATCACTGATTTCTCTCAGGGCTCCGACAAGGCTTCTGGCACACTGTCCTGCCTTCCCCTCCTTGGCAGGGGCCTCTGCGTGACCTGCCAGTGATTTGGAATGACTTAGACTCAAGGTTGAGGGGATGACAGCCAGGGCACGAGACGGAGGCAGAGGTGTCGTGTGCCCTCCCACTGTCCCAACATGCCCCCAGCCAGCTCCCCAGGAGTCCCAGGACTAGGACTACCCTGCACACTCCCCTGTTCACCCCAGTATCGGGAGGGCAGGGGTCTCACGACCCCACATCCTGTGGCTCCTGAGGGTCCCGGACTGGCTGCTCTGCTTGGAGACAGGACGCTATCTGCAGGTTGCTTTCTGGTGCTTCCACTTCCCTGCTCCACATGTTGGCCGCCCAAGTCCACGCTCCAGGTCACTCCTGACACATCCCTGGCTCGGGGAGAAGGCAAAGTGGTGGTGAGCAATTGTGCCTTGGAGTTAGTGAAGATGAGGTGTAAACTCACTTCCAATCACTGTGTGTGTGTGTGTGTGTATGTAGTTTTTTTTTATTTTTGTGGTACCAGGGATTGAACTCGGGGGCACTCAGCCACTGAGTCCCATCCCCAACCTAATTTTGTAATGTGTTTAGAGACAGGGTCTCACTGAGTTGCTTAGTGAAACTTCACTTTTGCTGAGGCTGGCTTTGAACTCAAGATCCTCCTATCTCAGCCACCCGAGCCACTGGGATTACAGGTGTGTGCCACCCTATTTTTTAAGGATGGATTTTTTGACTGGACTAGGCAAGTCTAGGTTCACCCAATCTGAGTGTGACAAGGAGGGCATTGTAATTACTGTGGAGTGGTACACTTTTGCAACATCATAGCTTCTTTGTCTGGAGGAGAGGGAAGGCGGATATAGATGTGGTGGTCCTCTGTCTGATAGAATTACGTCCATGCTGCTCGGTAAGAAAGATTTATTTGAGTCACTTGATGTTGAAATGGAAATGGTTTCTTTGAGAGGTGGCAGTCTCCCCAGGGATGTGGGGTTTGAGCAGGGATGGGATGCTCTCAGGGAAGAATCTGCTTGGTACTCATCTATTTTAATCTCCCGTGCAGTTGAGCACCTTTGCCTACACATACGTAGCGGGGCAGAAGATGAGAAACATGTGGACCCTGGAGTCGGATGCGCCTGGGTGGAAATCGTGTGCTGTTATTTACTCTGGGTCAACCCCTTCCCTCATCAATCTGGGGCTCCCCTGCTGTAAAGCAGAGGCTGCCCATGTTACCATCTCTGTGCTAGCCTGCAGGGGCTGCAGGGTCAGAATGCCAGAGACTCGGGGGCTTAAACAACAGGCCTTTATTTCTTATGAGGGTGGAGTCCAAGATCCAGGTGTCAACAGGTATGGTTTCTTCTGAGGTTTCTCTCCGTGACCTTCTGATGGCTGCCTCCTCCATACAGGATCCTGTGCTTCTCCAGGTGCCCCAATCTCCTCTTCTTCTGAGGACAGGTCAGAATGGATTAGGAGCCTCCTACTGGCCTCATTTAGCCTCATTGCCTCTTTAGAGGCCTGCCTCCCAATGCAGTTGCCGGCTGAGGTTCTGGTGTCCAAGCCTCTGCAGGCTCCGCTCAACCCCTCACATCCTTCTACCCTCGGGTGGCTTTTGCTCACCTGCTCTGTCCTGGTTCCCACTCCATCACGAGTCTGGACACAGAACTAAGTACCTCTTCCTGCTGGTCTGGGATAACCGAGCTGCGGCAAGACCTGGATTGAGGTTTCAGCCGTGGGGCTGAAGAGGGGCTGTAGGTGACACGGCCTTTAGAGCACACAGTTCAGATCATGATGCCAATTTATTTTTCCTTTCCAGTAAGTTAATCAGTGGGCATTCCAACCCTGCTTAAATACCTCCATCGCTAGAGAGCTCACCGCCTTGTCAAGTGAGAACTTCCATCTTGAGCCTTTGTGTGTGACTAAAAATAAATCTTCCTGGTGTGGGGAAGGAATGTAATCTTAGAACCCCCAGTTTCCTAGTGATCCTTCAGAGTAGTAGGGGGCTTGTTTCCCTCTGGCACCTGGGCCTGTGCTGGGACAGCTGAGTCCTATGGCTGCTTCTGTCACCCCACCTCCCTTGAGGACATCAAGCCCCCATGCCCACTCCTCCTCCTCCTTTTAGACTTTGTGATTAATGCCCCTCCTGCACTGTGCAGAGATGCCCTTCACTTGGGCACTTGGCCCCACCTTACCTGTGCAGACCCTTCTGGTACCCGCCCTGCCAGCTAATGACCACCTCAGGCCACCCTTCCTCGGAGGCAGTGTACAGGGGGCCATGGCGGCTCATCCCTGCCTCAGGAGGCTCCCCAGGACCCATTCTACATTCCCACCACTCTCCTACTGCAAGGGGCTCTGCTGCACAGAATGTTCTTCACCTTTATTCACCAGGCTAAAAGCTGTGCGTCTCAGGTGGCAGGGAAGGGGCAGGAGCATTTTCCACGCTCAGTAAGGTTTTTCCCCCTGAAGGAATGCCTGAATAGATGTCTGTTATAAAAGAAAAGCAAGCATTCCAAAGGGTGTTGTGCCTTGCGAGTTGGCCCTGAGATCACTCTGATAGTCTTTTCCCGAAGGCGATATCTAATTCTGCATGCCGAGCTGATTCCGGCTCACTTTCTCTCCTGCTCCACGGAGGCTTGTTTAAAATAGTGAATGCTTACTGAACGCTTGCTGTGGGCCAGGCACCTTTCCAAGTGCTTCAGTCACGTTGGCTCATGCAATCCTCATGCATACCCTCTGCGGAGGAAGGCTTGCTGCGGCCTCTTCTATCCTGGGGCAACCGAGTCAGAGCAAGGCTCACAGCCTGTCCAGGCCATTCAGCTTGTTGGAGGCAAGGCTGGATGAAGTTCAGGCATTCTCATCCAAAGTACACAGCTCGAGCCCCACAGTGCCCTTCCCCCAATCGTGCAGTGTCCTGAATTCACCCAAAACTTCACAGTCAGAGATGTCTAGAGTCCAAACTGTGGGATGAGTGATTAAACAGTGCTGAGAGGAAGCTCAGCTGCCCTGGGGAAAGAGAGCTCCCAGCAGCAGAGTCCTGGAGTTCAAAGGCCAGGTCATTTAGTCCCCCCTCACCCCAGCTTTGTGGTCCCCTCTGCCCAGCTTGCTCTTGTGTTGGACTGTGACCCAAGGTCCAGGCTTCATGTTTTCCATCTGATCTCTGAACACTACTCTCATCTCTGACTTCAGCTTCCCTTTCTTCATCTTTAAAAGTGGTGTCTGCTTACCTCCACTCAACAGCCACCCTGAGCTCTGGCTTAATCCACGTGGTCAAGCTATCAGCACCGTGTCGGATACAGCATGTGCTTAAGAATTGTCAGCTGCTGGCAGTATTGCCATCATGTGACTGCACTTCACAGTTTTATAGTCTCGTTGCAAGCAAGAAATAAATTATTAAAACCTGTATTCTGCAGTAGTATCTTTCCCCTTGCAAGTAGTGATACCAAATCTCAGAAAATAAATTATTTTTTCCAAGGAAAAGTAAGATTTCCAGGAAGCTTATATGTGATCTCAGGTCATGCAATGAAATGGATTTCTATAAACCCCACCCACCACAATTTAGACTTTGAACCTGGTCAGCAATGTGATAGTATTAAGAGGGGATGACTTTGGGAAAAGAGTGTGCTCTTATGAAGTGGCCCCAGAGGTCTTTTTCTTTGACCATGCGGCGCTCTGATCTTGCACTTTGGGCCTCTAGAACTGTGAGAAATGCTTTCTCTTGTCCACAAGCCTTTGCGGGAGGAGGTTTGTGAACTTACACTTGAGTAACAGGGAGAAACTCGCTGCAAGAAGATCTGGGCAAAGAGCATTTGAAGTTGAAGAAGAGACGCCTGCCAAATACTAAAGCATATTCTGCTAAGCAGAAAGAATGCCTATCCTAGATCAGGGCGAACAGGCAATACCCAGAGAACATGGTGCCTCTTAAGTTAAAAGGACAACGTCGCTGACAAACTGTTTTTATATTTCTCACAAAACTTATTTTCAAGTGTCAGAATCCAAAGTCAAATTGATGTAAATTAAAAACAAACAAACAAACAAAAAAACACTTTACTATTCTACTTTGGGGGAAAGGGGTGGGACCAGCTTCGAACCCCCAGGGTGAACCTCAGCAGCCAAGATCCAGGGACTTGATCTGGGCTACAACACCCAGATGTGCCCTTGCCTCTGCCCATTGCACAGTGGTGGTGACCTCTGTCACCCTATCTACAGGGCAGGTCCCAGAGTGGCACTCTGGTGGGAAGAGATCTTCCCATATGCTTAAGTGAGCCCAGGGAGGAGTTCTGCTTGGCCCTGTTTGGAAACTGAGGGTACTACACTGCAGGACACCATGTCTGAGGAACCCCTGACACAGGACAGGCACGGGGCAGCCCAAGGAGACTGTGCTTTGTTCACGCACTTTGAACTGGGAGCTTGCAAGTGTCGTGTGGGGAGGAGCTGGGTCTGCTTTGTCCTTCTGCCCCTGGAGCTGGCCCAGAGAGAGGTGGACAGGGGAGGGTGTACAAGGATTGCTGCAGGAAGAAATGGATGAATACGTGAATGGAAGTTAAATCTGTCCCTTTCCTGTAGCTAGCTTTAAGCCTTTAATATGTAAATTTGTCTGGTGTATCTCCCAGTGGGAATGTGAGCTTGCAATAAAGGAGAGGAAAGCTGAGCATTCCAGACAGGAAATAGCAGGAGAAAAGGCACAGCCTGTTCAGGAAGTCCTAAATAACACAGAGGGATTGCAGCCGGTCCTAGTGGCAGAGCTTGAAGTGGCAGTGAGGGCCAGATGGTGGTGGCCTTAATCAGGTCACTCCAAGGGCTGTTCCTCTCTCTGCCAGGCAGCCGGGACCTATGACAGTTCTGCTTGCGATAACATGATGCGCTCTGTGCTTAGCAGTGTTTTAAATATTGTTTGCTTTCTCCTGAAGCTTTTTTGGATCAATATTGTTTATGCTGACTTCTAAAGTCTCTGTATGCTTGTGATACATTGCTTGCTTTAGCGAGGAGGAGAATAATTGAAATGTTTATCGGTAGTTAGGAAGAATCCATACTGTGCAATTGGTACAGCATTCCAAACAATAGAAAGGGATATTACTGACATGGGAAGATGGTGAGGGGGTATTTAGTGAAAAGGGACAGTGAAGGAAGATAGTAAGAATGGTAACATACTATTCTAGAAAGAAAATGCCTTTATAGGGAAGAACTGAATGGGGACTGGGTGGGGCAAGCCAGCCACCACAGAGACATGGTGGGCCAGGAGTCCAGGGATGCTCCTCAAGGGCCCAGGAGCTCTGGAAATTGAATAGAAATCAAAGCACACATATGCTTTTTTTTTTTTTCCTGGTAAATATATTGCTATGGTTTGTGTGTGTATGTCAAGAAGCACATGCTGTAACTTAATCCTCAGTGCAGAGCTGAGAGGCGGGGCCTAATGGGAGGTGTTTAGGTCACAAAGTTTCCACCCTCAGGAACTGACTAGTGCCTGTAATAAAGGGCTTGAGGCTGTGGGTTTTCTCTCTGATGGGCACATGCCCTCTTGCCCTTCTGCTCTCCACCATGGGATGATGCAGCAGAAGTCCTCACAGAGACCGAGAGCAGATGCTGCACCACGTCCTTGGACTTCCAGCCTCCAGGGCCATGAGCCAAATTAACTACTGTGTATAAATCACCCAGTCTGTGCTATTCTGTTACAGCAGCAGAAAACAGACTAAGATAGATGCCTGTACATCTATTCCCTTTTACCATGTATGGGAGACCACACAGACTCACAAAAGTGCTCAGAAGGAGGCCTGTCAAAAGAAAGTGGCATCGTGTTCCAGGAGACTGACCCCTTAGGATGCTAACAGGGTCGATTTTCTTCTCTTCATGGACATGGATTTGATTGTGACAGACTGTGGCTGCTATTTAGTGCCCCATAATCAGATTATTTTGGCAGAAGGATGCTTCATGGCTAATTGGCACAGGGAGTGCAGCAGGAGCCAAGGTGTCCAGCTAGAGGAGGGAGGGTAAAAATTTATAGAGGGCCGAATACTGAGAGGTGCCTTTGGAGACATTTAAATGGGTTTGAGAGAGAGTCTGTCGCATCTGGTTGTTGTGATAATTAGATTAGGAAGCAGAGAGATGGAGAGAAAGAGAAGCATCCAATGCAATCTGTACAGGTTCTGCCAGAGGCCTGGGAGGTGGATCGAAAATAGACCATCTGCAGAGGTGACTCCAGAGGGTCACACTCGACACAGCCCAGAGCCAGAGGCATGCGAGCTCCAGGGCCCTTTTGCATCAGCTTCCAGCTCAGTCCACGGAGTGTTTGAGAATCGGAGTCCCCTCAGGGGCTCCAATGGGGATGCGAGCTCCATGCTCTCAACCTGTACATTTTGGCCAGTAGACCTGGGTTTGGCTCCAGGGTTCTCTACTGTGAAGGAGTTTCTGGGAGGTTCTGCATGTGTCTGGGTTAGGACTCACTGACCTAGTTTAACATAGACA
Organism: Sciurus carolinensis; assembly: GCF_902686445.1. Lineage (NCBI taxonomy): Eukaryota > Metazoa > Chordata > Mammalia > Rodentia > Sciuridae > Sciurus > Sciurus carolinensis. The sequence continues at coordinate 4,622,188 of NC_062213.1, forward strand.
TCTGAGAGAGCCAGAATGGAGGGGCACATGCCCTGCTGGGACCCCTTGACCTGCGGCAATAGCCACGTGAACAGGCGTTCGACAGTGTCACATGTATCTCAGTCTTTGTGGGAAGCCCTGCATGAGTAACTTGGTGTAGCTGGTGTGGTTTGCATATGTTTTGAGTGTGTCCTCCAAAGTTCTTGTGGTGGATGGTTGGTCCCCAGTATGGCAATGTCAAAAGGTGCTGGGGCCTCCAAGAGGTAGTAGCCAGAGCTCAGGGAGAGGCTCCATGAACAGCCCCTTCCTGTGCTCATTAACTTCCTGTCTGGTGTTAGCTTTCCCCTTCGTGCATGTACTCCTGCCATTGAGAGGTCATCTGCCATGAGGTGATGCAGCCATGGGGCCTCTTGATGGAACTGGTGCTATATTATCAGACTATCACCCTCCAAAACTGTGAGCTAATAAATCTCTTTTCTTTGTAAGTTACCCATCTTCAGTATTTTGTTGTAGTAACAGAAAATTGACTAATATCTAATTGCATTTTCCAGACAAGTATACTGAGGTTCTAAGTGGACCAGGGATGTACCAAGATCATATATAGCTTATGAATAATGAATAGGAAGGAGCATTGCTGCTTCCCAGGTCATTGCTGTTTGGGAGCTTCCTCTCAGGGTCCACAGTCTTCATGTTCTTGGCTTTAGACTATCTCTAGCCCCCTCCTGCTCTCTCACCTCACTATGCATGTAGTGGCTCAATTTTTGTTTGTTGAGAGAAGAAATGAAAACTCTATTAAACACCTCATTTTTAGTTTATAATTCCTTGCATTAAATCATGAAGTTTCCCATCCAACTCACATGTTCTTGAAAAGGTGGGAATCTCCATTTTCCCAACCAAGTCAAGATAGAGTAGTGCGGAAAGCACTGAGTTTGTCTTCAGGACTGACGTTCGGATGTTTCCTTGTGGCCAGGTGCTGTTATTAAGATGTATTGTTTCTCAGGTATCTTGTATACCTTGGTTGAGAATTTAGATGTTACTCTTTAGACCACCTGTGTTCTTTCATGACATTTATGATGTATAGTGTCAGGTTCAGGACCAACTCCTGTGGGTGAGACCAGATTTGAAAATAGGCTGGGACATCAGTTATTTCAACCTTTACCAGTCAGGGTCCAAGCAGGAAGCAGGTGACATATTGAACTTTTTAATAACAGGTTTATTGAGTGTAATTAATTAGATAAAAGTCATCCTCTGAAGCATGTGATTCAGTAGTTTTCAGTATGTTCAGGGAGTTGTGCAACCATCACTGCTATTGAACTTCAGACCACTTTCATCACCCCTGAAAGAAATGCTTGACCCGCTGGCAATCACTCTGCATCTTTCCAACCAGCTCCTGGAGCTTCATAGCCAGAATTTCCCTTCATCGACGATATTGTCCTTTGGGTCTACCCCTGAATGAGGCCAAGATGCCACTGTGGTCCATTTTCAGATAATTCTAGAATTATGTGCAGAACCAAGACATGGGCCTTTTCCTTCCTCAGTAAACTTGTCATAGGGGATGCCTCTGGAGGCAATGGGTGCTCAGGAGAGAGAGAGAGAGAGAGAGAGAGAGAAGGGCACATTGCAAGTCACAGCCATGGGGATCTGAGCTACCTGGCTGTGTGACTTATTAGAGCCTCAGGTCCTATTAGCCAATCTCATGTGTCTCACTTTCACTCGATGATGGACAGTGTCCATGCATGGCTAACTCTAACCCACCAAATCAGACAGTATCCGCTCCACCATGGCACCTCAGGTTGCCAGCCAGTCATTGAGTAGATTATGGTGAAACATTTGCTATCTCCTGGAGCCTGTAGAAATCCAGAAACATTCAAAAGAATAGCATCTGAAGGGATGGTATAACCTCACTCTAAACTTCCCATGGTTTGGGTTGTAATTCTTCTGTGGGACCTGCCACCCCTCCCCAGACCATTTCTGCCTACCTTGGATACTTCAACACCATCAGACCTTTTGAGTTGTTTGCCCAAAGTGTCAGACCAGTTTGAGAGACAATTTGGACCTGATCTGGGCCATTCCTTCTGGTTTTGAATCAAAATGGGCAGCTTTCCTATTACTTGTGATATAGGTTATGTATATATGCATATATATATGTATCTATTATACCAAAATGAAATATATATATGCAGGCTCTGAAATCCAGAGACGTGCTAGGCATCATGACTTTTGTAGAGGGGGAGGGCCCAAACCAACAGCCTGCACTTCCCCTGAGAAGGATATACCAAGTCCCAGGCTACCGGACTCACTAGACATGTCATATGCTTTTCTCTGAATTGAAGATTCTGGGAGTCAGCAATTTGGCTGGGCTCCTGTGGGCAGTTCTAATGGTTTCTCCTGAGTTTGCTCAGGTGTCACACTCATCTGGCAATTCACCTGGGGCAGGATGGTCCAGATGGTTTCATTCACATGTCTGGCAGGTGGTGCTGGCTCTTAGCTGGTGCCTCGCTCCCTTTGGTCATTTGTTCTAAGGAAGCTTAGAGCGAGCGCCAGCTCCCTCACATGGTGGTCTCAGGGTTCCAAGAGCATGCAGAAGCTGCACAGCCTTTTCAGTTTTAGAGTCAGGACCTCTGCACCAGCACTGTTACTACATTCTAGAGGTCAGAGGAAGTCACAAGCCAGCTCAGGTTCAATAGCTCAGGGAGGAAAGGAAGCAGATGGCTTTCTCCTTGGGAAGTGCAGCCGGCTGCCTGCAAAGGGGCCTGGCTACAGGGGAGGAAGGGGTGTGGGCTGTGGTTTGCACTCTCCAGTGGACCTCATGGATGTGCTCCATGCAGATCAGCCTCTGGGTCACCGAGGGAAGTCCAGGAAGAGGTGACGTCCAAGTAGCCCTGGCAGAAGCCCCAGGGGAAGGCAAACAGGAGACGCTTTCATAGAGCTCACCTCTGATTTTCTCTAAATCGTTTATAAACACATGACTGAAAGTACATCAGTCCGTTAATGGTCATGAACCCCAATTACTGTGACACATCTCTGAGCTCACTGAGACACACTGGAGGGCTAGCACCATATTTGGGAAATGCTCTTCTAGACAACTGGGAATATCTGAGAAGGTGCATCAGAATATAGTTTTCCTGGAATTTTTGTGTTCTGTTCTGGACAAATGATATTTTTGGAATTTAGATCAATCAATTCAAAAGAGAGATCAGTGATATAAAAATAAAATCAGATAATTTAGCTATGAATAATTTGAATATATTCTCTTGTTTTTTTTTCTACTACAGGAATTAATGGCATATCAAACATACGTGTGTGTGTGTTTCAGAATGGTTGTTAATCACTAAAGGTAGGAATTACTTTGAATAGTATACTCTGTGGAACAGTTGACACCCAGGGATCTGGAACTTGAGATCTGACCCATACGTCTCTACTGCATGGTGGGGACAGTATTATCCAATCACTCAGTTTCTTAACAAATCTTGGACAAGTGCCAGGGACTATAAATAGTGGAATTAAAATTAGTAAATCGGGCTTTTATTTGTGTGCTTTTGGAGGGATCGTTCTTAAGAAATTTCAGGCCAATTCTGCTCGAGATATTTTTAATATTTATTTTAATTTCAAAAAAAATTAAATTTAAGGCAACAGATACACAAATAGAAAAAGATAAGTTTGATAGAGATTCATAAAAACTCCATTTCACAATAAATACCCAAATTTTTCAAACTATGATTCTCTTTAGCATTGATTCTAGTGGTTTCAAAAAACTTCTCGGTCAAGAGATTTTTATGAGTGTTAAGAGCCTTTTTAAAAATTTCTGTTCCTGATCTTCAAGGAGTGATTTCAGAGCTCAGTGTTTCAAACTTTCTAATATTTAAACTTCTAGATATAACATGTTGGTTTTGTTTTGCTTTTTAGAATGATTCATTCAACTGATACTTATTTTACCTCCAAGTTCATTCAAGCAATGAGAGACATCAGTAAATAAAATCAAGGAAAATTCCTGCACCCAAGGAACTTAGGTTTAATTGTAATGCAAAGGATCTAAGAGGTTCTCCGAATAATTTCACTGGCAAGTAATTGGATACCTATTAGTCTAAGATGTCAAGACTCTGAGGAGTTAGTTAAGAAGGATCCCAGAAACAAGCAGTTCCAGTATTGATTTTAATGTCTGAAGGATGTCATTAAACTCAGGCCCTTTTGGTCCTTGGGTTTTACCATCCCTGAATGTACCTTCTTCCCTTCTGGTTTCAGATGGCTGCTGTAGCTCTGAACCCTTTTTCCTCACACCATAGCTCCCAAAGCAGGGATGGAGAAGGGAGTTTTCTCTTGCCAGTCCTTGGGGGAAAACCTACCCTCCTTTTTCTTTTCTCTTTCTTTTCTTTTCTTTCTTTCTTTCTTCCTTCCTTCCTTCCTTCCTTCCTTCCTTCCTTCCTTCCTTCCTTCCTTCCTTCCTTCCTTTCTTCCTTCCTTCCTTCTTTCCTTCCTTCCTTCCTTCTTTCCTTCCTTCTTTCCTTCCTTTTTCCTTCCTTTTTCTTTCTTTCTCTTTCTTTCTTTCTCTCTTTCTCTCTCTCTCTCTTTCTTTCTTTCTTTTTCTTTCTTTTTTCCTCTCTCTCTCTCTTTTTCTTCTTTCCTTCTGATTGAAGAGATGATTTAATTCAAGTTATCACAACACAGAAAACATTCATTGATGTGGAAAGACAATGAGGGTCCCTGTGGTTTTGATGGAGACTGATAAACAAGGGACCCAATCTGGAAATCTATGGATGTTACAGGATGTTATTATCCTAATAAGAGGAAGGATGGAGGTGTGTTTTTAACTGGAAATACGCAAAAGCAAGGTGTTTTGCCCCTGGTGCTTTTTGCTGGGAACAGAGGTCTCAGATAAAGTCCAGTATTGTCAGGCTGATCCTTTTGTTTGAAACAAATGAATATCATACATCACCAGAGCACTCGGAGGCAGTCACAGACCTCCCGAGTGGAGTGAGGCAGGCTTGAAGAAAGTCTGTCAGTGACTCCTGTGGACGCTGTTCCTGTAAAACCAGTTGAAATACCTGTGGAAAGGCAGTAGCAAGGTCAATTGTTTAGAGTCAGGAATCTTAAAGGAGGGCTGTCTACAATGACATGCTCTGATGCGCAGTTGTTGAACTGTGAGTGTGAGTAGCTCGGTGGATTCTAAGGGGTTGGTAGAGGAAGTCTGTTGGCTGTTCGGCACCGCTGCTTAGTGCCTTGAAGCTCTCCAGCTATCACAGGGGTGTACCTGTGAAGTCAGGCTCACCTAGGTAAGAAACCTTGGTTTCTTCAATAATCAATATAAAATAAGATCAGTGTAAACACAGAAGTCTACTTTGTTAAGACCCAGAATTTCTTATTTCTTTAAAGAGAAAGCCAATAGTCTAAAAAGAAAAATCATTAACTGAGAAAATTAATTCAAGTTTGGTAACAATATCATATTTGATAATAAAGTTCTTTTAAAAAATGTTGTGAATAGGACTGGTTTAAGTTGCTCAGTGGGAAAGCACTTGCCTGACACGTGGGGTTTGATTCTTAGCACCAAAAAACTGTTATGAAAATTTTTTTTCTGAGGAATCTCCATACCACTTTCCAGAGTGGTTTCACCAGTTTGCAACAACACCAGCAATGTATGAGTGTATCTTTTCCCCCACATCCTCGCCAACATTTTTTTGTTGTTTGTATTCTTGATAATTGCCATTCTGGCTAGGGTGAGATGAAATCTTAGAGTGGTTTTGATTAGCATTTCACTAATAGCTAAATATGTTGATGAATGAATTAAAAATGCGATATATATATATATGATGGAATATTACTCAGCCTTAAAGAAGAATGAGATTATGGCATTTGCTGGTAAATGGAGCTGGAGAATATCATGCTGGGCAAAATAAGCCAATACCCCCAGAACCAGAAGTCAAATATTTTCTCTGATATGCAGATGCTAATTCATAATGGAGGGGGCTAGGAAAGAATAGAGTCGCTTTAGATTAGGTAGAAGGAAGTGAAAGCTGGGGAGGGTGTGGGGTAGGAAGCACAACAGAGTGAAAGAGGCACTGTCACCCCATGTACATATGTGACCAGGTGTGTATATGACCAGTGTATATGACTCTACATCATGTACCACCAGAAGAATGGGAAATCATTCTTCATTATATGATGTATCAAAGTGCATTCTACTGTATAACTAATTAAAAGAAATTTAAAATTTAAAAAAAAAAATCAACCCGTAAGCCAACTTTGACCAATAAGTACAAGTCCCTTACCACAAGTCTTTCATAACTTTTCATAGCCCAAACATATTCTTATGATGCAACTTAAAATGACAAAAATGGACAGACTATAGTCCACCTCTCTGTAGCATATGAAAGGTAAAGGCATTGAAACTTAAAACTACCATAAATAATTCATGTATCAATATTTGAATATCCCATAAGTAACTGAATTTAGTTTCAGTCTAGCATTTTAAGTCACCTAAAGATCTGGAAATTATATTCTAGCTGCCATACTATGAAATATAATTGCTGATGGAATAAAGTTCTTAAAATAATTATTCAAGTGTAAATATGAATTTATACTTTTTATGACTTAAACATTGAGAAGAAATATTAGCTTATTTATCAGTAAACCCATGTACATTTAGAAAGAACATATCCAAGTAGAATAAAAACCTGTTAATGTTACTTAAAAGATAAATAAGAGAAAACTTAACTGATTTTTACAAAACGAAAAAATATTAGAGTATCGTTTGCCAAAAATTTACCTAATATATGGGCTTGAGGGAAAACCTTTCTTGGAAGTTCAATTAAATTTCTTCTCAGGTCTAAGTAGCCAAAGGCAGGCTCAGGCCAGTACTACCCCGAGCACATGTCACCTGGATTAACTTAGGCTAATCATGCTTCCTATGGAAGGCTGATGGTAAATTACCGCCAGAAAAAGAAACCTGATGTCAACCATCCAGGACTAAGAAGGTGGCTTCCAGTTTGCTTGGCAACCTTCAGTTTAACCATAATCTTGCTTAAACATTGTCCTTAGGGACTTCGCATACATTATTGTTTTCCAGTATTTAGTTTTAACCTGAAGATATCTGAATCTTCCTTCGTGATTTATTTTTCTTCCTGAAAAGATTTCCATTGTTGAGTGCAATATATCAATTAGGATATTCCATGGAGTTGAGGAATTCAAAACAATTTTGGGGGGGTTACATATTCATTTCAATATTCATGTGTAGTCATTTATATTTTAGAGAAAGTGTTATTTTACCTTCAAATATGTCTAGGAACATTGTCATGGATGAGCGATGTCACTAACATAGACCAAGCACAAACTAACAATAAAGTCAGTCTACACCACTTGCAGCAGTGGAAGTTGACTGAATACTTACGGGTCACCTGGTGGTCATGAGTTGAGCAATCACGGGCTCTTATTTTAATCTGACTTTCTAGTATCTGTAACATTCAAGTCACGCATCACACTTCACATTACACATCACACTTCACACATTACAGAGTGCGGAGGGGTCGAGGTGACCACAGGGGGCGCGGAGGCTGCTGAGAGCAAGGGCAGCGAGCAGACAGAAGGCAGCCACTGCAGGCGGTCAGATTCGACCAGAACCAGGGGCAGAGCTTGTTCAAGGCCAGAGCTGTCAGCCGTTGGGGTGAGGGAGCTTCTTCTAGGTCAGGGTCCAGTAATCGGCAGTTTCTGAGCATCATCTTGGTCAGCTTGAGGGGTCAGCTTGGACGTGGTTGTCACTGGCAGGAGACACCGCACTCTGCTAAAGCCCAAGGACAAGGATTTGAAGGTTCTTTGTGATTTTCCTGGGCAAGGCTGGTGACGAGTGACCGGGTGGTGGGATTGGGGGCCATACCGTCCAGTCACAGGGTGGCCCTCCTCTGATGGGCCTCGAGGGAGGGGGTTGCGGCGTTCCTTGGTCTGAAGGGTCTGGTGAGCTCATGGGCTGGTTGCCCACCGAGTTTGCTAGGGGCACGCGCCGTGCCTCTGACCCACTGGACAAGCTCGGGGCTCTTCTCAGCAGGATCGACCTATCAGCCTGTGCCTCGTGGCAGTGTGGGCAGGCCTGGGAACCACTGCTCTCCCTGAGGGGCTACTCCACAGAGCGCAGGTGGCTTGTGTATCCCTGTGTTGGGCTACTTTAGAGCCACCAATTATACTTAATTTGGCCCATTTCTGTCCTATATGTCTGTGAGTTTATCTTTTAAAAAAATCTTGATTGGAAAATAAGAATTATATATATTATAGGATAGTGTGATGCACACACTGTAGAATGTCTAACAGTTATGTAATATATCCATTACCTTATGAACTTATTTTTTTGTGGTTAAAACATTTAAAATCTATTCTCAGCAATTTTCAAGTGTATAATGCATTGTTATTCTATAAATCTTGTGAACTTCTTCCTGTCTAACTGAAATTTTGTATGCTTTGATCTCATTTCTTCAAATCCCTGCCTCCTCATCCAGCCCCTGGGGACCACCATGCTGTCCTCTGCTCCTCTGAGTTCAGTGTTTTCAGATTCCAGATGTAAGTGAATTATGCAGTCTATTAGATGCTTATCTTTAATTACTTTAATATTTTTCCTTTTTATCAGAAATCATTATTCAAAACCTATCTTCTATGTCAGTAGTTTAATAGTAACTGTGATTACTCTGCTTGATAAGCTTATTAGTTCCCTCATGTCAGGTGAATAAATCTTCCACACACATTAAGATAAGGAATCAAATGATTTCAGACTTATTACCATTTCTTTCTGTGAAGGGGGAGGATAGTAATAATTCTAAGTTTCTTCTTCTAAATAGGCGTAGCTCCTGACATATATTTAAAAATTACAGAAATGGAGTGTTGTTATCAGCCCAACTCAGCTGTGGAGTCTGTCTGTCTCTGGAGCCCCACGTCCACACATTCCCAGTCTGTTTTCAAATAGGGTCTCTTGGCCTCTCCTCCCTGCGACACTCCGCTGAGAGAGACCTACCGAGCTAGAAGGGAAGAGCACCAGGCTTGATGGTGCGTGTCTGTGATCCCAGTGACTGGAGAGGTTGAGGCAGGAGAATCACAAGTTCAGGGCCAGGCTCACTAATGAGACCTTGTCTCAAAAAATAAAATAAAAAGATCTGGTGATGTAGCTCTGTGGTGAAGGTCAATCCCCGGTACAAAAAGAAAAGAAAAAGAAAGGGGCAGAGGGAGGCCAGGGCCTTTGCTACTAGAGTCCACAGCCTTCAGGTCCGCTTGGCAGTGACTGGGTTCTGTGGATGCCCAGCCCCTGCGGGCAGCCCTTCCCTGGGGCCGCGGCTCCTGTTGGCTTCCACTTGGCTTATTTCTGGTTCTGGGCTGGGTTAACCTTTTGCTGCTGTCAGTCTGCCCATGGAGCTTCTCTGACTCCCCGGTGGCTTTCCTCAGCTCCCTGGCCAGGTGGTTTGCTCCTTCCCCTGTTCACCTCTTTTGGTTGCAGCAGGGGTTTTCTGTCTGACCTCGACTGATCTGTAAGTATGAAAGGAAAGGGAAGGGGAGGTGGAAAGGAGGAAAGGATGGAGGGAAGGAAGGAAAGAAGCCTTCAGTGATTGAGGCTCAGATTCCTACAGAAGCACATGAAGTCCCTGAACCCTGGACGTCCGGGCCACGCCCTGGTCATGCTCTGGTGTGCGTGGGTACTCTGGCTGCCTGGCACGCAAGCCATTTCTCTGCATTTCAGTCCTCTTTCCAGGGCTCCCTCTCCCTGTGGGCTCTGGCGCAGTGAGGCCGACTTTCCGCTGGCGGCTCATCTTGTGCGGGCGATACTTCTTGAGAGGCCAGGGCATAAGAGCACATTCCATCTGCTCTTTGACTTAGGGGTTGCTCAAGTTCGGCAGAGAGCTGCGAAGTTGGCAGAGATAGATTTGAGGTCAGTGTAAGAAAAAAATGAGTGTGGCACTTTCTTTTGGGATTTGATTAACTGTCTGGTAGCAGGTTTCACTCCACTTGGCAAATAACTCCAAAGGAAATACCTTGGGCTTTCTTAAGAAAAAAGAAAAAAAAATGCAAGAAAGAAAATCACTGATTTATGGAATTTGGAGTGATTTATTTATTTATTTTTCATTCTTTTTAAAAAATTTTCTACAGGCTGCATTTTGATTCATTGTACACAAATGGGGTGCATCATTTCCTTTCTATGGTGTGCACGATGTGGATTCACACCATTCATGTAATCATGAGAGCAGTTGTTCAGCATTTCACAGGACGAAGGGTACAGCCCATGACCGAGTCTCTACCTGTGCTCTGGTCATTCCAGACCTGGTGCATAGCCTTGACTTTGCACTGTCTTCCCTCTGTATGTCCCACCATGGTCAATTTCAAACTAGCTTCAATCTAATGGCTTTCAAAACTCTTGAGTATTAACACTTGACTCTTAGAAGCCATTATGAGCAGACTTCAGCAGAGGCAACTGAAGTACTGTGTGTTTGTTTGAGATGGGGTCTTGCCATGTTGCCGAGGATGGTCTCCAATTCCTGGGCTCAGGATGAACCTCTTGCCTCTGCCTCCCAAGTAGCTAGGACTACAGGTATCCCTTACATTATAATAATAATCCCTTACAACATAATCCTGGATAATCATTTAGGAGTCTGTTGTAGTAATTTGGATGGGAGATTTTTGAGGTTAAACCTAAAAAAACTGATTGTGGAGGCAGAGAATTTGAAGATGTAGTTTGGGGATCATGTTATAATGAACCTTTCTGTAGAGCAAAGGAGTTTGCCTGTGGTAAGCAAAGAGAAAGATGCTAGAAGGTTTCTGAACAGAGGAAGGAGGTCATTAGACTTGTGGCTTTATTCCTGAAGACAAATGATATCTGTTGGAAAGTACTTGCATCAAAAGGCCATCGATACAACTCTATTTAATAATAGAGTAATGTAATTGGCTTTAATTTTTAAATTCCAAATGACAACATCTTATTCCAGAAGTGCAAAGATGATTTAACACCAGAACATTAATTAAGGTAATTTAGCAACTTAATTACTACATATTAGTAATTTATATGAGGAGGAAAAGACATGGTGTCACAAAGATATCTGGCATTAAAATATTGTGGAATAAAATTCAACAATTATTTATGATAACACCTAGAAATATAGTGATAAATATTTAGTAATAAATAGTAGTAAGTCCCCCTTGGTTAAGAAGTATTTATTTTAAAAATCATAGTAAGCATTGTACTTATTGTGAATTGTTAGAAGCGTGTCCATTACATTGAAAACAGAACTTAAATACTTCCTATGAGCCTATCTATTTAACGTTTTCCCGGAGATCCTAATTAGCACAGTAAAACAGAATTTTTTAAGAAAGACCTAAGAATTGCACAGGAAGAGAGAAAATTGTCCTGATTTACAAATAAGTGAGTAAGGCTGCCTATAAAGAGAATCTGAGAGAACATACAGAAAGACAGAACTGCCTCAAACAGCTTTAGGACCTGAGGCAGATGGACCAGTGCTGCTGGATGCAGCGTGAGCTCATGAAAGTCAACAGCGAAGCTGTGCTCTGATAACACACCGTCAAAGGCTGGCATGGCAAAAAGGACCTAGTTATTCAATTCAATAACTTGCAAAATCTGACAAAACACACAGGACTTCATGTAGAAGATTCTGGCACAGTACCAAAGGACATAATAGAAGATGGAATGAACAGTGATATGCACTATGTTCATGGAAGAGAAGATTCACTATAGTAAAGACCTCAACCATGACTAAATCTAAAAATCTAATTAAATTCTACTCCAAGTAGCTAAATTCATTTTCTGTTGGAACAAAGGTGATTCTAAAAAATACATATGGAAGATAAGGCCTGAAGTGTCAGATATCAAATCATATTGCAAACAGGGACAACCCGGACAATGTGCTAGGAGGGACATATTTTATATATCAGAGAGCTGTCTTTAAAAATGCTTTTAGAAAAGACAGTGCTAAAATTCTTTTACACATGTAAAAAAGCCCAGAATGAATCCTTTCTTTATACCATAATACTTCTAGGCAAATGAAAGACCCAAATGTGAAGGGCAAAATTTTAAACTTTTAGAATGACACTTAGAAGAACCTATTTCTGAACATATAGATAAGAAAACATTTCTTAAACAAGTCAAAAAATACAGACCACGATGGAAAAGATCAATACACTACACTAAATTAAACTTAAAAGATTTCTGTGTAACATGATGGCATAAAGAAAATTAAAAAAAGAAAGGCAAGCCAGTAATTGGGAGAAGATATATGCAGTATTAGTCCCTGGAATGTATAAATACTGCTTCCAAATCAATGTGCAAAAGACAGACAGAATGGAAAAAATGACAGAGGATGTAATTCACTGAAGCAGAAGCCTAAATGACCAATAATCTTACAAAGCAAGATGCACAACTTCACTGGAGAAATGCAAATAAAAGTCAAGTTGAAATGTGCTTTCATAACAAACAGATCATCTGAAATCGATACAGCTGGAAGGATGGAAGGGCGTGCTGAGGGATCCGTTGCAAGGCCTGTTCTCCTCACAGCTGATAAGGAAGCAGCTGGGCATCATGGGGTGAGGCTGGAGATGCCCGTGGTTTCCAAGTCACCAACTCTATAACTGTGTTATTAGCCCTTTTTATAAAAGAGATGAAATGCACATCTCGAATGACGCCATAGGATAATGGAGATTTGACGAGCAGGACTTACAAGGACAGACAGACTCTCTATAGCCATCACCTCTCCAACTAGACACCTATCTGTCACACCGACTCATCTTTAGGCTGCCCGCCTGTCACCCAGGTGTCTACCTAGACTGTCCACACCTCTCCCCGCCAGCTCCTGGGCTCGCTGCAGTAGGGCTGCCTCGGGTTGTTGTTGGAGGTCGCCCACTGTTTCCCCTCGCCAGCCTCGCCCTGCCTGACATCTGGAACACACCTCTCCTGGCTCCTGGCATGATGCCCTCATGTCCTCACCTCCATGGCCTCCTGTCCACTCCCACCCTGGGCTGCTCCTCTACTGCCTTGCTGTTCTCCAAATGCCACCGTCCCTCCTAGTGTCTTTTGCAGTCCTATTCTCTTTCGAAACTCCTTTGATGGCATGGTTAATTCTTCGTCTGGTCATCTCTTTGGGTAGTTTCTTCCCACACACTGTGGACTCTGTATCCTCAACACCACCATCTTGGCTTGGGCAGTGGGCCCCAGTCTCCCTCCTCAGCTGTTCTTGTCCTTTCTCTACAGACTTCCCCTTCTGTGCCCAATCTCTAAGGATGTCCCCATTTGGCCTCCTCACCTTACATCCAATCTGTCACCATAACCTCTTGATTAAATCACAAATATCTTTGCAAATATAATGAAAACCATGGACCTAATAAGGTTTAGTGAGTAGGAATTGCATACCAAGTATTAAGCTGAGCATTTTTGCATAGTTTATTCCATTTCATTGGCACAGAAACTCCATAAGGCAGATCTGAGGATATCCACCAGTTTTCCAGACCTGTATAACAAGGCATAGTGTTTTCTTACATGAATGCCAGGCACCCCTTCCTAGGGAATCTGCCTTGCAGATATACTAAATTTCTTAAAGCAGCAAATGCTACCATTCAGGGGTTCTCATGGCTGTAGGGTAACACCCCACTTCTTGGCAGGATGAAGAGTCTTTGTGGGCACCAACACAGCTGTCCACAGATTCTGCTGATAGTCTGGTCTTGGGTTTGCCTGGACCCAGAGCACCTAGCAAGTCCTTCTCGGGAGGTGCCATTCACCAGGCCCTACCTCGCTGCCTCAGTTCTCCCAACTGGCAGGCTCTTCGGTGCCCCCTACTGGCCAGCAGAAACTTAAGACCATGGAAGTACTTCTGTGGACTGTTCAACCTCTTTTGTTCTGGTAGCTTCTGTGAATTTGGCATAGAACTCCTGGCATGGGTGCCAAGTGGTGCCAACCAAATTCCCCTTCAGCATCAAAGGTCTTGTTTCGTCAGCTGCTGGGAAGGTTGTTGGCTAACTTCTCTACTCTTAGCCCTTTGCAGTTGCCTCCCAGAGAGCCACCTGGCCCTGGGTCGTCTCCCCACACTCCAGGGTGACTTACGCCCAGGGGTTGTTCTCAGTGCTCTCTGAAGGCCTGGCCCACTCCTTCCAACTCAGGCCAACTCTGAAGGGTTATCTCAGCTTCAGAGCTCCCTGAGCTTCCACCAAGGGCTCATGGTGACTGCTGGGGGCCCACCTGGCATCCTTTCCTTCCCCACAGATGACGGTGCTGGTGATGGGAGCAGTCACAGCGTGCCTCCTCAGCTGCTTCCACCTCAGCATGGGGACGCTGGACCTGGGTCAGCTACCTGGAGGTGGACAGGTTGAGCTCAGCACCACCAGACTCAAATCAGATGCCTGGAGTGGGACCTCCAGAACTTGCATTTTCGGTGTGTCAGCTCAGGCGATGCTTGTGTTTGCAGAGAACTGGAAGAAAGGGAGATAAGCTCGGTGCCTGCCAGGTCTGGTCCCAGCTTCCGTTCTGCAACTGCTTGTGACTCCTGGCAAGTCACTTACCCACCAAAGTGCTCTCCTCATCTGAGGAACAAGATTCCTTCCCATGTGCCTCAGAGGACTGTTGGAAAGTTTGAGTAAGATAAATCTTGCTAATCGTGTTTCTAAGGGCTTAGCACCATGCCACACACAGCACACCGTTGGTGACCGCGGGTCTCTGTCTGCTCGACAGTTGGAGGGATGTGAGAGAATAATCAATGTGATCTGAGGTTTGCAGACTAGAGCTCGACAAAACCCTCTTGTCCCATGAGATCTGGGCTTGGCTGCTTGAAATTCTTTTCTCTGGCTGAAGGCATTGTCTCGCACCCTTGTTAACATACTTGTGCCCTCTGGGTAGGCCAAACTGCCACTCAACACATTCTGTAAGCTTCTCAGTCTTGGGACAGTGGCCGCAGTTGTCAACTCCATCCAGGGTGGTTTGAGGGGGATTCAGACCTAAAGGTGAGGGCTACTGGGGTGGAGCATAGTTGAGGACACTCCAGGGGTGTGGGCTTGGGGAAGCTAAAGGAAAGAGCAGGCAAGTCCCACCTGTCACCAAGATTCTGCACCTGAGTTGTGGGTCCTGGGTACTGCAAGCACCTGGCTACTACTTCTTAGGAGTCTGTTCTTCCACCGCCTTCCCGATTCCCCAAATCAGACCCAAGGATCCTAGAGACCTGTCACCAGAGAGTGACTTTGGTGTCTGGAGCATCATCATCACCTTTAAATGAGAATGGAGTTGACCAAGGGACGCTGGCAGCCACCACCCACTGCTCGGCGACACATCGGACATGAGCCTGGCTCTCATTTTCGATCCTGAGATTAATTTCCACACCTCCCTGAGCTCCCAGCTCCCACGCTCCCTCACCACGGGTGGGGCTGGTCTGCCTGTGCAGGTACCGGCCCCTGCGCTACCCTCTCCCTCCTGCCTGTTTCACTCTGCCTTAGGATAAAGGTGCAGGTATGGTGGGTTTACTCTGCAGTGCAGGGCCAGGTCCTTAGTCCCTCTCCCAGCAGAGGGAATTCTCTTGGGCTTCACTCCTGACACTTCCTGAAAGTGGATTGGGCCATAGGGAAAGGGATCTTGTACCTCTCCTTCAGTTCTTACACTCCCACCCCAGATTCATCCCTAGGCTGTTGTCCCTACCTCCTTGGTTTGGAGCACCTTTGCTCTCGAGAGGCAAGGGTAACTCACTGCAGGCCCAGGGTGCACTCTTGGAGCTGTAGTCTGCAGAAGTGAGCAAAGACCACCTATGTGGGAGCAAGCAAGGTTGTTTCCACAGAGCTCACTACAGGGAGGGAGTCGTCCATCACATGCATTTGGTAGGTGGAAGAGAGGGAAGACTTGCTAGAGGACAGAAGAGCAGGTTTCAGGGGTGCAGGGGGCTAGCTAGTAGTAAACGTACTATGCAACTGGTTGGAGGACCATATTTGACTTTCTTGGTCAGCCCTGAGTTGGAAGTGGGAGCAAAGATTAGGGAAGCTGGTGGCCCTTGACCAAGTCCTGACCGTGTGGTGACGGTGCTTCTGAGCTCTGGTTTGGCATTCCTGGGTGGGTGCCGAAGAGACTGCCCTTCCAAGTGCTGTCATTGTATGTGGCCTGGCCATTCTCCATGGGCATATCCAGTGTCCCATTCCCAAACTTGGCTGCATGCTGGAGTAACTTGGGCTCTGAAACCCTCTGGTACCTGTGCCCCAGCCACGGAGATTCTGACTGAGGTATCTGGAGTACATTCTAGGCCTGGGGATGTTTCAATGTTCCCTTAGGTGATTCTAGTGCCAATGTTGAAAACTACCTCCTAATAGCTGGGGCCATAAACCTTTTATGAAAAAGGTTTCATATGAGCCCGATGGCCTGCATTGCAACTGCCCAACTCTGCCATTGCAGCATAACACATAATGGATGATGGTCCCTGTGTCCCGGTAACTCTTGATTTACACAAGCAGTCAGGGGTTAGGTTTGGCCACTGGCTCTGCATACCTCAACTACTTCAATTGCCTAATCCCTATTCTTTGGGGCTCTTGCCCACAATTCGTTGGGGGCATTTCCTGGGTTCACTGTAAAGCTTGTGAATGTTAATCTGCAAACAAAAGACCTCTGTGGGTCTTATCTCCCAAGAGAAGGTGAGAACCTCTAGGGCAGGGGCTGCTTCCTTTCGTATGACCGATATCATGTTGAGCACCATGGTTGTCCAATAAAAGGACACGGGAGGAAAGAAAGGTAGGGGAGGAGAACGGGTTTAGTAAGTGGGTGTTGAGATGGAGCTGGGCACTCAAATGGCAAGGGAAGCTTCAGATCCACCCTGGTGCCGATCTGACACCTGTCAGAAGAAATATGAGGAGAGGATTTGAGCCGGGAGCAGCATCTCCGCCTGCCAGGCCGGTCTGATAGTGTCTCAGTCAATCCCAAAAGAAGTTTGAGGCACAGACTGTCCACTGGAGGAGCCCCACATTGGATGGAAAAGCCAGATCCATGGCCCCTGCTACTCGTTATAGCTTTTTTAAAAAATATCTTTTTAGTTGTCAACGGATCTTTTATTTTATTTATTTATATGTGGTGCTGAGTATCGAACCCAGGGCCTCACACAAGCCAGGCAAGCGCTCTGCCACTGAGTCACAACTCCAGCCCCTGTGACGGAGTTTTGACTGTCAGCTGGGGTGTGCAACAGAGTCTGAGGTGCTGCAGCTGGGAACTCCAGCTGGTGGCTCTCCTCATGGCTGATGGCAAGTTCCTTCTCCAGGGGAGGGACTGTGCACCTCTATGGCTGCCCAGAGAAAAAAAGGCATCGGCGAAAGAGAAAAGGTTGGCCCAGAGAAAGAGATGAGGAAGAAAAGAGTGAAGGAAGATGAGGGGTTAGACATGACCTGGGAACAGAGAGGTTTCTGGGAAGTCTCCTGACAGATTTCAGAGCTTCTCAGGCAGCCTAAATTCTCTCTGCCAGAACTCTGTACTCACTGCTCACCAGCTCCATCGTGTCCTTGGGAAGGAGCAGCCAGGAGCTGCTTAGAGTAATGATAGTGTCAAGGGACCATAGGCTGTAATTGCTTCCGCTTTCCCCTTGGGAACTTCCCCTACCTTCTGTTTCATAATGATGGCCTCACTGTGTTTGTCTGGTCTCCCATTGTTTGGAGTTCTTTCCCTGCACCAGCTTAGTTAAAGTCTATCAACATTTTGGGTACAAACTGTACATCAGGGTTCCTGATTTTCAAGTAAGCAAACTTAGGCAAATCCCTCTTCTTCCTTGATTAAATCAAAGACTACCTAGGTTTAGCTTGCAGAGGCAACTGTGAGACCCTAAACACGCCCTGCCCCCTCCAGGTGAGCCTCCCTGCGTCAGGACCCCTTGCGGAGCTGGCTTTCTCCCCCACAGCAGGTACTCAGGAAAGCATCACAGAATTTATTTTAAAGGGATAGAGCGAAGATCCCAAAATAGTCTTCTATCTGATTATCATAAAAAATTAGATTTTGGGAGAAAGTAGCAAATGTTATATTTCTAGTTCCACAAGAAAGAGAAAAGATAATAAAACCATGGTGAAAAAAGACCTAAGGTATCAGATCAGTAAAAAATAGCCAAGAAACTCAAAATAATAGCAGCTCCCAGCTCCTCCTCTGGGAGGCAGCCTCCTGTCCCTGGGGAATGGCCCTCACACCCCCATTCCCTCCTGCTGTGGTGCGCCAGGCAGAGGGCTGACCCACCCTGGACCAGACATTCAGGCCCTCGCGGGTGGGGGAGCCTGGTTCTGGACACATCAGGGCAGCTCACAACTGCGCAGCTGTCTTCCTCCAGAGCAGGGACTCAGGATGAGAAAGGTAAGCAGGACACAAGACCAGGGTCCTCATGACCTGAACAGGAAGTGGCATCCCGTCACCTGCACCCAGCTCACTCATTAGTGAGTCACTAAGTCCAGCCCTCACTTAGGGCAGGAGACTAGCCAGGGCATGACATCAGGGTGCCGGGACCAGGAGGGCCATCTCAGAGGCTGCCTCCACTTCTATGTTCTGAACGAGATCAGTGGACCCAGCCGAGCCCCAAAGAGACCAGAACTCCAACCAACCTAGAGACCCGTACTTGGGAAAGGAAATGATTACCATGGTGAGTCCATGAGATGTGACAATTGGTTGTCACTGCAGAGAAAGTTGGCTAAAGTTCTTAATCAAATAAAAGCTACCTCTCTCTAGAACTTTCTAACTGCTGATTTATTTTTCTCCACAAAATCTATACTATAGCATATTTGATAAGTACATCCTAGACTATATAAAACCTACTATATGCTTTTCCAGTTGTTGGTTTGTTTATTGTTTGACTTCACCTTCCAGAAGGTACATGTCGGGGGGCTGGGATTTTGTCTGTGCTGTCCCCGGCTGTATCCCCAGTGGCTGAAGCAGTAGAACAATGTTTGCAATGCAATATTCCCTTTGCAAATATTTGTTGAATGGATGAATGGATAAATGCTGATGTAAGAGACAGGTTTGGGGAATTATGGATGTCAGAGTTTCTCTCTTCAGGAAGAACAATGACTGCCCTGGATCGATGGGCAGCGACTTCAGAGACATCTCTAGGGAGATTTTTTTTTTCACTTGGGTGAGAAGCTCTGCCCCTCCACAGACCCAGGCTCTTTAGGGTAGTTTGTACCAATTGATCCAACATCACAGAAGAAGTTTGCGTTCAGGTCAACTTAGCATGTAGCTCAAACCATCAGAAAGTGTACAAGGAAGACATGCACAGAGGCCCAGATGAGCTGGCGGACACGGGACCCACAGTACACAGTCTGTGACCTCCTGCTTTCCATGTGGGGTTCCAGTGAACAGCAGGCTGACGCATATCTCCCCACTACCCCCGACCTGGGCTGCATAGTAGCACAACACTGGTGGCTTAAAGCAACGGACATTATTATCTTAGCGTTCTGGAGGTTAGAAGTTCAAAGTGCAGGTGTCCCCCAGGTTGGCTCCTGGAGAAGGCCAGAGGGGGACGCCGGCCCAGCCCTTCCTGAAGCTGCAGGTGGCACTGGCAACATTTGGTCTTCCCCACTGTGGATGAGTTGCTCCCGTCTCTCTGTCATTGCCATGTGACATTCTCCTTGTTTCTGTGTCTGTGTCTCTTTCCTGTTCTTATAGGAACATGATTTATATTGGATTAGGACCATCCAATGATCTCATCTTGACCCGACTGTATCTGTAGAGGGCCGGCACATTTTCAAATGAAGTCACATTTGCAAATACTGGGGACTGGGACTTCCATGTATCTTTTGGGGGGACAAAACTCAACCCATGATGGATTCGGCCTTCCTGGAGTCTTGGTGTGCTTGGTGAGACAGAAGGAAAGAGGAACAAGTGCCGACATTGTGCATAACCCCAGTACGTTCCCAGCAGAGGAAGGCGCAAGAACTGAGGCCCAGCGACACAGGGTGGATCTTACAGGTGGAGCTGCAAGTGTCTTGTAAATGCAGCTGAAGAATTTGTGCGGGGCCCTGCAAGATAGGCAGAGGGGCAGCTCTGAACCTGGCCCTCAGAGCTGCCCCATTTGGGGACAGAGGAAAGGAACAATTGGTCCATTCTGGGGCAATAGATGCTCTGGGGTGACACAGGAAATTGCAGGCTCTGCGGCCATGCCTGGGAGAGCGCGCGGGTGAGGAGAGGCATGGGCACCCCAGACGGTGTCAGGCAGACAAGGACGAAGCGTCTGGGCAGGGGGGCGGAGACATGAGGCTGCCTTCCCAGGGTCTGAGGCGTTTTCCCAGGGAAACGACAGGCATAAAAGAGCCGTTGCAAGTGCTGATGACTTCGGAGCAGGGCCATGTGCTCCAGCAGTAAGCTGACGTATATTATGTCATAATGATATATATTCTTGGTACACTATGATTGCACACTCGACTTCTTGAAAACCAACCTGTCTTGTTCATGGGTTTGATTTTGACTTGGTAAATTCTCTGTTCTTAAACAGCCTTTTGCAGACGCCAGACCTGGGTTGCCCTTCGGGTCAATCTTCAGGACACCAGGGGAGGGAAGCGGAGGAGCAGAGAGCGCCTCCGGATCCAGCTTGACTTCAAGGACACCAGGGTTTAATTAGCAGAGAACAGAACGTGGGCATGAGGTAGGCCGGGCGGTCGGGCTGGACCGAAATCGATGCGGCGTCTGTGCAGAGATGGCCGCGGCCGCGTATTGTTAGGAAACTCCAATTAGACAAGACAGCAGCGGACAAAGCCTGGTTAGCATTCCAGGCAGAGTCTCTAATGAGCTCGCTGCCAGCAGCACAAACAAATGACCACTCGGAAAAGGGCACTGTCCTGGGAGGGAAGGAAGCCTTGTCAAGGGACAGGAAATGGAATGACTGAGAAGACAGCCCTCACCCCAGGGAGGGGACTTGTAAGTTGCGGCCATAGCCTAGCATGACTATTCTTAAAACTTGAGCTTCCAGTTCACTGGCCCCCTTCAACATCTCCTGGGAACACTTAGCCCTTAACTCCAACCCAGTGGCCCCGACAGGAAGGGTGTTGGAAGCCCCTGGCCAGGCACACACCCTCAGCCTTGGCCTCCCCTGGGGGCCGCCTCCTCTAGAAGCCTTTCTGAGGGATGCTGGTGCCCACCGTCCTTTCCTTTCTCTGGAATCTTATGAAATACAAGTACACCATTCGGAGCACATTTTCAAGGAGATATTTAATCTGGATATTAGTCTCTGATTCTATTATAAGCCACCAGGATTTGGTGGCGGGAAGAGAGAGTCTTTTCAAGGCAACTGCCACTGCAGCTACCTAACACCTCTCGGGAGTTAATCACTGCTGGGCCCTGTTCTAATCATCTGCCAACGCAGGCTCTCACCTCGAACACCCTCTGTGCAGGCAGGGACGCTTACATAACGTGGCCAAAGGCACCAAGCTAGCAGAAACAGGCTCATGTTTACAGAGGGGCTAACGGCCCCAGAGTCCTGATCCTAAACCCTCCACACAACGGGGTTGCAAGCTGCCACTGCCCCTGGTGACCCTGTGACGTGGACTAGTTCCTTCCTGCCTTTGAGCCACAGGTTCGTATCAGGCATGCCACTCTGCCTGCAGTCCCTGGCTTCTTAGGGTAATGGGCTCTGCTGGAGACTCCTGAGCAGGGTGAGCACTGAGCCATGTGTTACAGGGAACAGTTGGTCACCTGCGCTGCAGAAAACCAGAACTCTATATGCAGAGGGGAGTGAAGGAAGGGGGCAGATGGTATGATGAACTGGACATTACTACCCTATGTGCATACATGAGTACATGACCAGTGTGATTCTATGTCACGTACAACCAGAAGAATGAGAAGTTATATTCCACTCACGTAGGATGTGTCAAGGTGTATTCTACTGTCATGCATAACTAATCAGAACAAATTATAAAAAAGAAAATCAGAACTGCTTCCTTGGGAATTTGCACTAGGAAAAACAGGGCCATTGAACTTCGGTGGTGGGGCCATTATTTCCCCTGGATCTCATGCTCCCTGGTGCCCAGAGTGCCCAAGAGGCTCTGACTGCAGTACGTGGCAGGTGTGGGTGCAGCCCTGATGTGTGAGCCAGGCTGCGCACCTGAGTGGCCACTCTTGCAGAAGCGCAGAGCTGGGGGAAGAGAAGATGAAGGGAGATGAAGCCCAGCCTGGACGCCTGCTCTCCCTGCTATCACATGTAAAACGGAGACATCAGAAAGTCCTCCATTATGAAATTCATCTGGAAGAATAAGAAACCCAGAATAGCTAAAGCAGTCCTTAGCAGAAAGAGCGAAGCAGGGAGTATCACAATGCCAGATCTTCAACTCTACTACAAAGCAATAGTAACAAAAACAGCATGGTATTGGTACCAAAATAGACAGGTAGATCAATGGTACAGAATAGAGGACATGGACACAAACCCAAATAAATACAATTTTCTCATACTAGACAAAGGGGCCAAAAATATGCAATGGAGAAAAGATAGCCTCTTCAACAAATGGTGCTGAGAAAACTGGAAAACCATATGCAACAGAATGAAATTAAACCCCTATCTTTCACCCTGCACAAAAATCAACTCAAAATGGATCAAGGACCTTGGAATCAGACAGAGACTCTGCATCTTATAGACGAAAAAGTAGGTCCCAATCTTCAACATGTCAGCTTAGGATCAGACTTCCTTAACAGGACTCCCATAGCATAAGAAATAAAAGCAAGAATCAATAACTGGGATAGATTCAAACTAAAAAGCTTTCTCTCAGCAAAGGAAACTATCAGTAATGTGAAGAGAGAGCCTATAGAGTGGGAGAAAATCTTTGCCACTCATACTTCAGATAGAGCACTAATTTCCAGTATATAAAGAACTCAAAAAACTCTACACCAAGAATACAAATAATCCAATCAACAAATGGGCTAAGGAAATGAACAGATACTTCACAGAGGAAGATGTACAAGTAATCAACAGATGTATGAAAAAATGTTCACCATCTCTAGTAATAAGAGAAATGCAAATCAAAACTACCCTAAGTTTCCATCTCACCCCAATTAGAATGGCGATTATCAAGAACACAAGCAACAATAGGTGTTTTGAGGATGTGGGGAAAAAGGTACACTCATACATTGCTGGTGGGGTTGCAAATTAGTGCAGCCACTCTGGAAAGCAGTATGGAGATTCCTCAGAAAGCTTGGAATGGAACCACCATTTGACCCAGCTATCCCACTCCTTGGCCTATACCCAAAGGACTTAAAATCAGCATACTACAGAGATACAGCCACATCAATGTTCATTGCTGCTCAATTCACCATAGCCAGATTGTGGAACCAACCTAGATGTCCTTCAGTTGATGAATGGATAAAGAAACTGTGGTATATATATATACAATGGAAGATTACTCCACCATAAAGAATGATAAAATTATGGCATTTGCAGGCAAATGGATGAAATTGGAGAATATCATGCTATGTGAGATAAGCCAATCTCAGAAAACCAAAGGACGAATGATCTTGCTGATAAGCGGATGAGGACACATAATGGGGGGTGGGAGGGGTTAGTGTTAGGGTTAGGGTTAGGTTAGGGTTAGGGTTAGGGACGGGGGCAAGAATGGAGGAAGGAAGGACTGTACAGAGGGAAAAGAGGGGTGGGAGGGGTGGGGAAAGGGAAAAAAACCAGAATGAATCAAACAACATTATCCTATGTAAATTTATGATTACACAATTGGTACGCCTTTACTTCATGTACAAACAGAAACCACATGTCTCCCATTTGTTTACAATAAAAAAAAAAAAAACAGACTTGTCTTGGGAAGCAGTCACCACTGCCTTTGTCCACATAGGAGAATGGAGAGCATCTAACTGAGGACATGTCCCCTGGACTTGCAAATGATTAAACACAGAGGCCTCCATTGGAAGTCTCACCTTTGGTCTTCAGCTTGTTGGGAGCCGATCTGGATCAGAGTCATGAGGAAAAGAAACAGGGGCTTAGCGGGAGTAATGGAGGACACGGCTCCATGGGCCTGAAGGTCAGGGAGGAGCTCTGAGGAGAGACTGGAGGAAGGGAGGCAGGGAGCCGCTGAGCAACCTGCAGGATGCACCTCCGGTCCCCACCCAGCTCTGACGCACCCTCAGTTTTGGTTTGGTTTCTTCCCTTTCGAGCCTGCCGAGCACCCCTCATCTCAGTCCTGGCGTGGCTCCACGAGGTACCTGCATTCTGCAGGTTGCTCAGTAAGGGCAGCCTCGCATAACAACAAAATGAATTAGAGACTCACAAAGGCCTTTCAATCCATGGCGTGGGCAGGTCAGTGTTTCTGTGGTTAGAATAGAGACGATGCCAACCCACGTACTGAGCAGGGCTTTGCATCATATTTGGTAAAGATATTTGGGGCAAGAGGACGTTTGGACTGCAGCATGCTGCTTGCTGTGTCTCCAGAACCCTTCGGGTTTACCGTGGCCTCTGCCAGGGGAACGGGTGAGAGAAGCTGTGGGCACCGGGAGGGCTGGTCTTGGGCATGCTCTCTAGACTCACAGTGCAGGAGGAGCAGAAGCGTCCTTCAGAACGTGGAGACTTGCCATCCAGTTCTTGCCATCCTTGCTCCTGAAGAGATGGAAGGAATGAGACGTAGATACAGCCGAAGCCTGCTCCCTAAGCAGTAGTAATGGCAGACAGCCGCAAATCATTGAGATGTGCTGGGGGCCCTTCACGTGTATTGACTGGCTCATTCAATCCCCACAGCAATCCTGGGAGGTGGCAGTCACAGGATCCTCATTTATGGAGTGAGAGGGGGAGGTACACAGATATTGCAATCGCCACGGTCAACCTTGTCAGCAGGAAGAGGGACATGTGAACAGCATTCTGAATGCTTCACTGCACTGCTCCACTGGCTTCAAACAGGTAGTAGATTTGTGCACATTTCCCAAGTTTATAAACTGGTTTAGTATATTTGTCTTAATTCAAATTGTTCTTTCTACTGTGAGATTTACCCATGTTAATATATGTTGCTCCTTTTTAAATATTGCATAGTACTCCAGAGTCAAACGTTTCCAAGTTTATCATTGATCCTTCCATTGATAGATGCTGAAACAGTTTCTAATGTTCTCTTACCAGCAGTACAAAGAACATTTTCATCTCCTTACAAACTACCTCCATTTAAGCATTCATACTTGTCTCCTGAGCACACCGCAGTTTCTCAGTGGGGGCCGTATGCTAAGGGAGAATTAAAGCTTTATGTCTATTAATCTGTCCTGTGTTTGGTTTGTTTTCCTTTGTTATTGAGCTGGCCATGCAGCTGTGATGTGCACCGGGTTTCAGAACCTCCAGCTTACGTCAGACCTCCACCTGGACTCATGGGACCTTCAACATTGGGACATTTGAGCCAGTCACTCCCAGAGTCCTTCTCTTGGTTTACCCTCCCAGGAGGGCTGTGCGAAGACCTGCAGTTAGCTCCTTCCCTTGGTCCCGATGTTGTAGCACACGTTCATTCTGGTTTTGGCAAATTTCCAATATTATTACTATTTTCAAAGAACACGCATTTGACTGATTTTTTTCTGCTTTATGTTTTCTATTTCATTTATTTCAGTTCTTTATTTTTCCTCTTCTTATTTTTTTTTTTTTTGTCCAGATAACTTCTCTTTTCCCCTTCCTAACAGAAGTAGTTGAGGTTATACATCTCTCTCCAGGGATTGCTTTTAGCTGCACTGCAAAAGTTTGGGTGGGTAAAACATTGTCTTTTTAATGTTGTGTTCAAAATGCTTCTTTTAAAAACACTTTTTCTTTCACTCAGATTATTTAAAAGTATATTGCTTGATTCACAAATAGTGGGTAATTTTTCAAATAATCTTTTGATATGAATTTCTAGCTTAATTTTACTATAATTACAGAATTAATCTGAATAATTATGATCCTTTGAATTTCACCAAGGCTTATTTTGTGATCCATTATGTGGGGAAAGCTGTGCGCAGTGTTCAATATGTGTCAGATAACTTTAGTTTGCTGTTTTGTTCTGGTTTTCTTTACCTCTATGGATTTTTTTTTTCTCTGCTTGAGCTATCAGCTATTGTGAGATGTGTGATAAAATTTCCATTATCATTGTGAATTTCTTTATCTTTCCTTTTGGGTCTGTAAGTTTTTGCTGTATATATCTTGAAGCTAAATACACATCCATAATTGTTATTTCTTCCTGAAGATTTATCCCCTTTTTGATGAAGGAAAATATTCGAATCTATTAGTAAAGTTTTGTCTTTAAGTCTGCCTCAACTGACATTAGAACAGCTGGGCCTGTTTTTGTTTGGTTGATGTTTTCAGGATATCTGTGTGCTTCATATATTTCTCTGTTCTTTTAATTAAGGCATAATTCTTAAGAGCAAAAATATTTTCAGATTTGCTTTTACATATACTCTGGTGATCTGAGAGCCTTAATTGAAACATTTACTCCATTAAGAATTAAAATACACCGTACTATCCTTGGGGTGCTATCTGCTTCCTTATTATTTCTTTTCTAAATGGCCCATTTATTTATTGCATGTCCCGTCTCTCCCTCTCTTTCTGCCTTCTCTTAGATTGAAAATTATTGTTTCCTTTATCCTATTGAATGTTTGGTTACACATCTATTTTTCTAGTGGTTACCATGTGATTAGAATGTGGATCCCTGATCTGCTGCACTCTAAAATGACAGAAAAACCTGAAGGTAAGAACTGGAACATGAGTATTCTTGAGGTCGAGCATCAGGAGGATGCTGGGAAAGAACTCATCTATATGAGGTTTGTAAAACATCAAGGATGCTGAAGGGAAACATACCACCCAGTAATTCCGCATCTAACAAAAATAACGTAGAAATGAAGGCAACATAAAAATGCTTAAGAAAAACCACACTGTAGTATTAGCGTATCTTCACTAAACGTCAAAGGATGTGCTCCAGGCATCCCCCGTGATTCCGAGTGGAAATCCATCCCCAAATGATCCCATATGAAAACAGGGACACCCAGGCCAGAAGGAAGAGCCAAGTTCACCGCAAACGCAGGAGCAAGGGTCATGTAAACAACGCACAACGTGCAAGGGGGCAAGACGAGCTGGAGAGTTTCAAACTGCTGGATTCCACGAGGCGGATGCAGACGGGTCGGTGCGCAGCCTGCCGTGCTTTGCATGGGTGCTAAGTCCCGGCTGCGGTGGCCGCGCAGCTGCACACGTTCCCGTCTCCTAGGACCGTGCACTTGGCACTTAATGCATTTTCTTTAATGCAAATTATAGATTTAAAAAGAAAAAATGAACTAAACACCCTGTCCAGATCCCTCCTGGGATGACCATGGCCATACTGAGCTCGTAGGGAGGCCTGGCCGAGGCGCAGGGGGCTGCCTGTGCAGGACGTGGGCTCCCAGGTCCCGGTGGCCTGACTTCCCATCCTTGGTCCTTCTCCATCTAGGTGAGTTTTGCTTTACAATTTTAAAGAGTTTTTCTCATATTCTTTGTGATGGACTTGTACATTGATTGGATTTATTCTTAGTTAACCTGTGTTTTGTTGCTATTAACCAGTGAAGCCTTCTGAAAATTGACGTGTCTGACTGGCTTTGCCTGATGCTTAGACATGCTCTTGATTATTGAGTGGATTTCTCTTGGAAGTGTCCATTTCTCGGTGCTTCATTTCCCTCAGTGATAATATATGCCAGTTGAATTGTTGGAACTTGAGGTCCCTTACAGCAACATGACTATGTTTTTTCTTTTCTCTGGGCCTGCTAAAACCTTTGAGAATGTCAAGGACACTTTTTAAAATTACATCACCAAAGACCTTTCTATTTCAGCTTAAAGCAGGCCCAGTCCCTGTCTGGGTCACATTAGGGCGATTTCCTCTGCGATTTATTCCTATTGTCTGAAAAGGCATTGTCTGCAGAGATGTTGCTTTAAAACCTGAAAACAAAACACCCTTTATTTTCCTTTTAGAAAACATAAAATGTACTGATGGCAAAATATTTGTAAGATACAGAACTGTACAAGGGGAAAAGCAAAATCCTCCTGAAACCCCCTCTCACAGGGAACACCTCTAATCCATTCAGTACCCATTTCTCCCTTTCTTGGTGCTGAGCCTATTTATGCTGGCTGGTGCTCCGTCCTGAGAGGCAGACTGCAGGGCCGTTTCACAGCACTGAGCTCATCCCCGTCACCCTTGCTGGAGACCCGCAGTGTCTTCCCATAGGTCTGGGATGAAGGCCTGGTCCTCCTGAGGGGCACTGCCCCAGGCCGTGCCTGGTATGCCCCTTCTTGAGCAGATGTGGCCCGTGCCTCATCCACCATCGCCTCAACTTGGTCCCACTGAAGTTCTGAATGCCAGCCCCTCCTGGCATCCCCGTGACTTTGTCCTTTTCTGAACTGGGATGCTCTGTCTCTAGTACAATCTCTTGCCTGCCACCAGGTGCCTTTGTGACCTACAGGACTCACGGGGGCAATGGCACATTTTCTTTGGCTCTATATCTTTTTTCTGTTTTTGGCAGCGTCTGATCCATTGTAGGGGAGGGTTTGATATCATGGCTTGAGTTATTGTTTTCTCCCATCACCCTGTGATAGGTGCATGCAGACTTAGGGGTCAGTCCTGACCTCTTTAGTTCTTCAAAACCACCTGTAATACGACATCATCTGGGAGCTGGATGGTCCCTGGCTTTGGTCTTGGGGAGTTGCTGGGGTGCCTGACTTTGAGAGGTAAACCTGGACATTTATCAGGAGGCAGGACTAAGGTGGGGATGTCTAGGCGTGGCAGATTATGGAATCATTTTTGCAGGTCCTGGTAAATTTGGAGGAAGGCTATAGCCTACATAAATGACTGGGGTTTGAAAAACAAGTGCAATTGGTTTCAGGGCAGGTGAGACACTATATGAAATGCATCATCAAACCCCCAAGGTTTTTTGGATCTGTCCTTACTGTGCAGGGATCAGGGCCACTGAGGTCCCAAGGTAGCACTCATTCCGTCCCAGCCCCAGTGTGGAGGCAGCCACCGGGAGGCAGCTCCAGATGGGGACCCAACATGGCAGGAAGGTCTGGGGTCCAGCCCTACGTCTACCATGTGGGGAAAGATTCTGCACATCTGCAGCTCCCTCAGAATTCATGCCTTGCCCCTCATGCTTGTGGATAGGGGTCTGAGAGGTGCTCGATCAAGTGGCCTGGATATGGATTTGGGGACTTTGCACCTTGCTGGGCTAGAACAGCAGCACGAGGAAGCGCTTCTGTGCATAGAATTTGAAAATAAAATTTTGCATTAGATCCTGGCTCATCACGTCCTGGCCATGTGACCACCCTTTTCATTTGGTTCCTTAACGTTGATTTGAAAAATGAGAGGAATCACGGAGGCTTCCTTGAATAAGTGGAGCAAACACGAGTCACTGGGCACACCCCGCGTGTGGCAGGAGCACACTGATGTCAGCACACAGGTCTGCCAGCACCAGACCACCCACCTTGTGCCCTGCTGTCCTGCAGGCTTACAAGGGCCGGTGTGTTGTGGCCCTTGAGTTGGAGAACGTGGAGCCGGAAAGACTCTTAAAGACTACCTAGGTCACCCCAGCGTGCTGATGAGAGCGGAGGAGACATTCCTGGCTCCAAGTCCAGTGCCCATATAGGTTCTTCCTAGCCTTGGCTTCCTCCCAGGAGTAAATCATACCATGAATCTTGGAGAATTGAATGATTATGAAAACTACATTAAGGTTTTAAATGGGAACACCTAGACCCTAGTCTTGACTCTGTTGTTGCGAGCTGTGTGGCTTTGGATGGGCATTAACCCAATATGCTTGCAAGAGCACTGGATAAGGAATCAGGAGACTGCTTTCTAACCACCATTCTCTTCCAGTTTTTGTGTGACTTCGGGCAAGTTGCTTTGCCTCTCTAATCTTGAGTATTATCTATAAAATGAGGGAACCGAACCCCAAGTTTGCAGAGATCTCATTTTTTTGGCATTTAAGTATTTCTATTGAGAGAACAGTGGAATAACCAGTCTTTCCCCCCACATTTCTTATTGGTACATTCTAATTGTACTTAATAGTGGGATTTGTTCTTATATATTCATGCATACATATAATATAACAATATAATTTGGCCAATATCATTCCTAGTATTTTCCCTGGAATAATTAGTAATAAGTGTTCAAGTCTATAAATTTTGATAAATGTATACAGTCATGAACCTAGAAGTCAGGATCTGGAAAATTCTGCTATTCTACCATCGAGTTAGTGCCCATCTCCCATAGGCAAACCGTGTTCTGATTTCTTTCATCACGGACCTGTTTTCCAATCGATGTGAGCAGAGTAACAAGCCACATGTACTCTCCTCCTGTGCCTGGCTTCCTGTGCTGAGCTCCTCCTCTGTGGGGCAGTCCACCGTGCTCTGTGTCAGTGGCTGGTCACGCCTAGTCCTACTCCAGTGTAGGGGCATATTGCCACGGGCTTTTGCATTTTCTTTGAGTATTCTGGTTGTCTCCAGTGGTTCGCTATCATGAAATAAATTCCTGCAAATACACTGATGCAAATACTTTGTGGCCGTAATTTCCCATTTCTTCTGGTTAAATGCGGAGGAGGAGAACCACGGAGCCACATGGTGGATTTCTGCTTCACTTGTAGCTAGCTGATGGCTCTCCGGGGGCCGACCCTTCACATGCTAACTGGTAGCTATGAGGTATAGGTACACGTCAATATTTGGTGACCTCAGCTTTTAAGCTGCAGTCATTCTTCTGGGAGAGAAACAACATATCTGTCATGATTTTATCTACCTCTCCAGGGTAGCTAGGGATTCTGGGCCTTTGCATGAGATGCTCATTCACCATCTTGACCTCTTCTGAGGCGTTATTCAAGTCTTTAGTCCATTTTTCAGTAGGACTATTAGTCTTATTAGTGATTTGAAAAAGTTCTTATATATTCTGGACACAAGTTCTTTGTCAGACATTTGAATTTTGATTACTTTTTCCTATCTGTGATTGACTCTTTATTATTCTAATCCTTTGTTGTAAAATTAGCCCTTCTAGTTTTAATTCAATTAAAAATGCTTTGAGTCCATATTCCCTATTCAAAAGATTTTTTTTTCTTATCTAAGAGTTGTGAGATTTCTTCTGTATTCCTTTCTAGAAGCTTTAGAATTTGAGCTCATGTTAGTTAGGTCTGTGATCCATCTTGAAATAATTTTTCTGTAGAACATGAGGAAAGGCTTGATTTTCCCCTTCTATGCATCTCCAGCTTTTTCTGCTCCACTTGTTGAAGCACTCCATTGCAATATCAAATAACAAATGATCGATCACTTGGTCTTGTTCTTGTTTTCTGCTCATCTTTCTCCTGCTCTCACATACTGTAGCTTTGTGTTACATCTTGGTGTCAGGTAGTATGAGTAGTCCAGCCTTTTCTTCTTCAAGAAATTTTCTTTTTGTCTAGTTCAGGTCTTTTGCATTCTCATATATTTTTAGAAACAACTTAGCCCATCTTAATAATAACTTAAATTTAGAAGCACTAAATATTAATAATAAATACTTGGGAAATGTAGCTATGTGCTGGGCAAGATGCTGAGTGCTTCAGGTATGTGGTCCATCACATTTACTCTTCACACCACCTTCAGAAATGGGTGCTATTATCAAGATGCTTTTATGGATGAGAAAATGGAAAATGAAGGTAATGTTCAAGTTTCAAGACCAGTCCTCTCTTCCTCCAAATTCAGTGGTCCTGACCCCTACTTAAGGACCCTCTTGAGCAATCCTTGCAATATTTCCAATTAATATTGTAACAGGGACTTGATTTTTTATTAATCACAAATAAGTGAAGTTTCATAGCATTGGGGATGGAGAACAAGCCATCAGTCAAGCCCCTGGGAGGACTCGGACAGAGCGACAATGAACACAGGCATCCGCAGGAGTGACCAGCACCCTGCAGCTGAAGAGAAGCCAGGAGGGTCCTTGGTGAACTTACTGTGAATTGAAACACATCCTTCTCCTGCCATGGTGAGCAGGCTGTGTCTGCGCTGTCTTTGTACGTAAGCCTTGAGTCTACATCTAGGGTCAGTCTTAGTTCTAAATCATAGGGAAGTCTTTGTTGATACTTCCTTGTGGTTGGTGAAGGGCTTATAGAATATACAGTGGCAGGAAGACAGTGCTTGGAAATCAGATTAGAGGAATGTGTGAAGATTCAGAATTACTTTGGCTCCAAAACTTTCAGTCTACCCAGGCCTATTGTGGTCCAGAGTGGAGACGGGGCAGGCTTTGGGAGGACTAAGTGCTAAGGAGTGTGTAGGGGATCTCATTTCCTCTGACCCCGTGGAGTGTGGAGTCTGGGAGGCTCACCTGTCACCCAGAAGAGGCTCTGCTACAGACTGCAATAAGGGAGGGACACCTCTTTCCAGACGCATCCCTGCTAGATGCAGAGTTTGGAGATGTGCTGGGACAACTAAGAGCCCCTTCTAAAATGCCGCAAGCACCCTGTGACCCTCACTGCTGTTCTGATCCTCCTTGAGTCAACTGTGAGAAAAATTCCCACCCCATCCACCCGAGGTGTACTGCCGTACAGGGTTCCATTCCTTATTCTGTCCTTTGGGATGAGAAGGACCAGGCAAGGGCACTCTAAGGCTGGGCTTCCCCACAACCGCCTGCACGACCCAGCCTCCCTGGGCACGTGCGGGACACCTGCCGCCTGCCATGGCCTTCTCCACGGGGTGTCGTGTTTCCTACTCACAGGCTCCCGTGGGTGTATCAGTGGTGTTCTCCTTCTCTCCGTTGTGTTGGCGAAGAGGGTGTTGGGGTTACAGATGATGATGTTTCTGAATTCAGAGTCAAAGACAGAGATTTATGAGCAGGAAGCATGGGCCACGGTCCTGGACCCCTCCAGTTGTGACCTGCATCTTCACATGTGTGCTAATGATCTTTACTTAGAAGGGGATCAGCAATCTCCATCGGATCATCTGAGGGGACTCCAGGACCCCAGAATGGAAGAGAAGAGAGCAGAGCTTGCAGGCTGGACACGTGAGCATTGTGGGACCAGCTAGAGCAAGAACTCATGAAGGAGAGTGGATGAAACATTCGCTTTGCACCACTGACGGAAGTCCTGTGTCTGAGCCCACATGTCCTGAGCCTGGCTTCTGTCTTGACAGGGATTCTTTCTTCTTTCCACCCCGCCAGCAGCTCTTTCAAGAGGTAGAATCAGAGCTGCTTGTAATGAGAAACTGGAAAGAGAAGACATCTCGCCACTTAGCAGTCATAGCCTCTGAGAGCCCATCTGGGGAAGGCGACAGTTTTCTACCATCTCTGGCCTCCTGGAGGTGGTCCTCAGCTATGCGGGAAATTGGATTCAACTCCATTGCCCTTCCTCTGCATCCTGCCCAGCCGACAAGCACGCCTTGGGAAAATGAGCGGGATCCTGAAGCAGCCCTTTGCTCTGGCTGGGTCTGCATTATTGGTGGGCAGGTCCAAGGAAGTACAGAAGCCTGTCAGGGGCTGTTGTGCATCTGATATGGACACTCTCCACTGTGGTTGTTGCATTATTTAGAATTCAGAATCCAGAGGCTTCTGGAAGCAAAGCTGAGCTCTCTTCACTCTTTGGAACTTACCTTCCTATTCTGTAAGGTCAGAAATTGGACTAGATGTTTCCCAAGATAGCTTCTGGCTCTTAGATTCTCTCTACTCCAGCCACAGTCTCTTCAAGATGAAAGATCAGAGAGGGTGATCAATTTTCCAAGATCACAAAGTGAGTTAGTAGAAAGCCTAGGTGGGAACTTAGGTACATGAAGGGAAGAACCGGTTTCTGCAGAGGTACATTAAGCCAATGATTCTAAAAGTAAGTTTCCAAACCAGGCAACGTGCTTCCCTTCTGGTCCTTGGTTCCTCTGCCTGTGGTCACCTTTACCAGAAAGAAGAGGGGACACCCACAGCAAGGGATCCAAATCTCAGCCACCAACCCTGAAGTTTATGTTTGTAGGTTGTGTCATTTCTATTTGTCAATTTATAATTAAAGAAGAAGAAAAGCTTCCTGCTTGCCCATTGTCTTTCTGAAAGAGAAGGGGCTGTTGGCAAATTCCCCTCAGTGGAAAGTCCTTTGTTCAGGGGTGACAGCCCTCAAGGTGGCTTTGCTCCCCCCCTCTGATCCTGTCAGCAAGGGAAAGCCCTTTGAGCGCCTAGAGGGCAGCCTTCCTCATTGTCATTTGTCACAGCACACAGTTGCCTGCCAGGGACGTTGTGGAGTCAGCCACCCAGAGCGATGGTGTGCCTGTGGCCAGAGTGGGCACTGCTGCAGGCTCTGGGACAAGATGCCACAGGCGTTGCCCCGGCGTGTCCCCCGCCCCAGGAGTGCTATTCAACACAGAACTTGCTGCATGATAGACACTGTGCGGACCAATCAGGATGGAGGCCAGGCTAGGGCGGCCACCAGGCCTCCCTGGAGGGGCAGGCCGAATACAGGCCCCAGGTCGCCATCTCTCAGAAAGGAAGCAGGGTCAAGGAGCTGAGCCAGCTCTACCATCCAGAGCAAGGTGCAAGGAGAGCTCAGACCCAGGTCTGCCCGAACTAAGCCCCACCTGCCTGCAGGAGGGCAGAGAAGATTTGTTTTATGTTTGGCCAAACTAATACCTTCTGGAGGGTGCAGGGCTGGGGAACAAGCCAGTGAACTTCCTTCTTAGCTGTTGTTCAGAGTCTTAGTCTGATACTGTCTCATCTCAGGGCCCTGGTTTGTATTTCCCAAGGGGCAAGGGGTCCTGAAGGAGGAGACTCTGCTGTTTTCTTAAACACAGAGCACTCAACATTGCTGATTCGCTTTCTATTGTTGTTACTGGGTATTGAACCCAGGGGTGCTTAACCACTGAGTAACATCCTCAGCCCTTTTTTAATATTTTATTTGGTGACAGAGCCTGGCTGAGTTGCTTAGGGCCTCCTTGCTAAGTTGCTGAGGCTGGTTTTCAACCCACGATCCTCCTGCCTAGCCTCCCCGACTACTGGGATTATAGACAAGTATCACCACGTCCAGACTGATTTTGTCTTTTGGAGAAAGTCCCTCTCTGGGTCCCTTGGATGCCTCCTGACCTTAGGAGCTGGAAGCTTGATGGTGGCCTCAACTGGGCCCCTTACTCTTAGAAGTAGATGGGATTCCAGATTACATGACCAGTCAAATCAGTATTTCCTAAAACAGAAGCTAGATATGTCCCGAGGGGGCTCTCTCTGGGCCCTGACGTAAAACTACACCATATACCCCTTCCTGCATTGAGACAGCTCTTTGCAACTTGCAGAGCACTTCATGAGCTCTTTATAATACTGTGACTCTCAGTTAATACTGCTGTATTGTTATTGTTTTTGTTCTGCATGTGTGGAGCTGAAGCCCAATGTGGATGCACGGACCTGTCCAGTTTCAGAAAGGAAGTGTGGCCATGTTTGGATTGTCCCAGTTCTGGATAGTACCATTCGTGGAGGGGTAGAAGCTGGAGTCTGATACAAGGAAGGCAACCAGGCTTATGGGAGGCTGGGAAATGCTCCATGCGTTCATTCAGTGACCAAAGGAAGCCCTTCTCTGGTGGATCTTGTATTTCTGTGTGTTGGGGGTAGGGCAGGACTTTACTCATAAGTTCTATAAAGAAAAGGAAAGTAGTAAAGAGCAGGGGAGGCAAGGTGGCCCCCGCACAGAGCGCAAAGGCGCTGCAGGGCACGAAACTCTGACCCCAGGACAAGAGCCCCATGAGGCTAGACTAGAGGCATGGAGTGTGGGGGGACAGAGTCAGAGTCAGCTGGAGAAGCACGTGTGGCCCAGGCCAGCCACGATGGACTCTGTGACGTGTTCTGGGTGTGCTGAGAAAACCCAGTTGGTTTTGACCACATTCAGATGGTTCAGAGGAACTGGAGTTGAGAGACTGGGAGGACAGAGGTTCTTAGTTTGACCACTGCTGTAAACCTGAAGCTCTTTTACGGAGTAGAGGTCTCTCTCAGATGTAAGCAGCAGATCCAGGAGAAGGGGACAGAAATGCTGCTCTCCATTTGGGCCCGGATGTAACAGAGTTGTCAAGATGCTGCAATGAGGAGCTGTGAGTGCCTCTCCTGGAGGGTGTCCAGCAGAGCAGAGGGTGTGCGTCTGCCCGTCGGCCAGCAGGGTCCGAGGACATTTCTGAACTGAGGGCCCCACTTAGGTCACACAGCCTCACATTCTAAACCTCGTCCCTGGGGATCTGAATGTTTCTCCACTCAACATTATGAAGCCATGCTCTTGGAATGTGTAGGTCGACTCTTCCTGCTCGGTTTCTAAACACATAACTAGCAGTCCCAACTACTTCTGCCAAAATGGAAGTTGACTTATTAATCAGACAAAGCACAGTTATCACAAGAAAGTTCACATTAAATGTATTCTAAAAATTCTGGATCAACTCTCTTGACATTTTCTATCTGCCCCTATTGAGAACTCACTCATTAGCCAGTAGACATCTGCCAATCAAAACATGGATTGATAGAGGTTTGATCACTTGGTGGCACATGGATCTTATTGGAATAAGAGACAACAGTCCATCATGACTAGGGCTGACACATATGCTTAGTGTACATTTGCCTTTCACCCTCAGTACCTTGGCCAGCACCCTGTCCTATAAGCCCAGCACCATCTAGAGTCACGATACAGAACTCTGTGTGGCATTGGTCCAGACCAAGGGTCCCCTGTACCCCTACCACAAAGTAGAAGTGGCAGTAGCTCATGTGATTTGCTGGTCCCATGGTAGACCAGACCAGAAGTGGCCTACCTTATTGAGTCCTCAAATGACTTAACAATACACAGCAGACCTCAGCTTGGAAATGAATCCTTAAACCAACAGACATGGTGTGATACTGTCTCCAATGTATAGAAGTCACGGGTCAGGGAACCTTGGGTTGGAAACAGGAGTGGTCCTGTTCTCTGTCACTCCGGTCCTGTTCTCTGTCAGTCCCAGGGACCTGTGTGAGGACTGTGCACTCCTCTTCCTGAGAATTCGGGCTCCATGGGTCTAGCAGTCCTACATCCCAGAGGAAGCTTCTACCAGGGCATGCAGCAAGAGCCCCACTGCATGATTACATGAGATTCCTTGTGCCAGTTGATCAGCCAGTGCGGAGAATCAGGTGCAACTGATACTGTCCCCAAGCACTGAAGACGAGGAACCTAGAGCATGTGGAAGAGGACAGAGATAATGGGTATCAGTTGTGGCCTTGGGACCATTGGCAAGGGCTGTAGTTCATCCCACTAAAGTTCCTTCATGAAGTTTCCCCAGAAAGGAAACAACTGGGGCCCTGGAGGGGCTGCCGCTGTTTGAGGGGCCTGATGGGGGGAGGGCGAGGGAGGGGTGCCCTGTGACGTTCGTCCACTCACAGCTCATGCTACGTTATTTCCATTGGTCTATGAGAGTGGATGGCCCAGATGTGCTGGAGGAGTTACCCTCCTTCCTGCAGGTGTCCGTAAGCCAGGGACTGGCTGGTTACAAGGTGGAACGACGGCACCCTTGCCTCAAAGTGGGACGAGTCGAGGAGGTTCTGACGGAGGCGACTCCAGCTGAGTCCTCTTTCTTTTCTTTGTCCTGAGCTGCCTTCCTCACTTTTTGCAGTTCCTAATATGAACACTTGCTGTAACTCTGTCTTTCATCTTATTGTGATAATTAAATTGCCCCACTTTTTCTCAAGATTATAAGCAGGACCCTGGAGAAGAGGGGAGGAGAGACTGAGCCTGCAGGCCTTTCTCGCCACTTTAGGGCTTGGTGTCCTTAGGATACCTTGATCCTTGGTGTAGATGACACTGACCTAGAGATGTGCTAATAGAGGGCCACTATTACTAGGAAGAGAAATTATAATTTCCAGCAGTATAGTATAATAGGGCTTTGGTTAGACATTTTCTATAAGCTAAACTTTGTTTGGATCAGGACTTTTGGATCGCATGGACTTGTCTAAAGGAAACAAAGCTTACTAATATGCCTACAAGGATCCGAATTTGGGTTATATTTGTAAATTCCATAGTAATCACTCAGGTCTTCTCCTATTTAGGTTTCTAACTAGTTGAGAACAGAATAAGAAAGTAGAAAGGATCGAAATAGAGCATTGGTGTCATTACTGACTTGACCAGAGCCAAAACACCCAAATAGGGCATTTCTTGTATTTGGAGGGCACAGCTAAGGCCTGAGATTAAATGTTAGTCCTCCCTTACTTACACCAATCTGGACCTTAGGCCTTTCCCTGGGAAGAGTTGAAACTATGCAACTGTGTCCACGCCTTTCCATCTGCATGGTACTTTCCAGAATGCCTAGGAGAACAGAGCAACATATGAAACAGAGAGAGAAGAGAGAGAGGGGCCAGAGCCAAGTGGGCATTATCTTACAGCCTGGCTAATGCAGCCTACTGGATGTCAAGGTCTCTAGTTTACTGATGAGGTGAGTGGCTTCTCCTCCCATGGTGAGTCGGGGTGAGGCACAGAGGGACCCTGGTGATTCCCTGCCAATACTGCCTCTTCCTAGGGCACACCGTTTCCTCTTGGGGTGAGCCTCACAGAGGACGTCTCCCCTAACGTGGCACCCAACTGAAGTGAGTTTTCTCTGAAGCGGTCACTGTGAGACTAAATGAAGAGGGAGATGGATAATATTTTCCATTATGTTATTACTAGGAAGAGAAATACTACTGAAAATTATCCATTCCATCTTCTATCTGAGAGTTATACAGTGGTAGCTGTGAGGTTATTTCTGCAGGTGTCTGAGGAGACATAAGTCAGAGAATGGCTTCTGTTGACCTGACTTGATACAGTCCTTGTTTTGTTTTCAGTCTCAGGGACCCCTCCTCTGAGGGACAGATGTCCCTGGAGAGCTAGGACCTGTGGACATTATAATAAGGTTGTTCTGTGTGACATGGGGGTGGGGATGGTGGGAGGCTGTAACCCCATCTTGTGGCAGTTGACCCAGGACGTGTAGGTGCTTGTGGTTGTGGTGTGGCCGAGCTGTGGGCTAGGCCATCCTCCTTCACTTTTGAAGGCAGCCTTGTAGAGCGTGTGGCCTTGAAGCTCACACGGAAGGGAAAGGACAGCTAGAGTTACCCTCTTCTCCTCTTCAGTGCCGCACCTAGAAGGGGAGTGTTATTCCCACTCACAGCCTGAACCATGGAGGTGATTAGTGGTTCCCCCCACTGGCAAGGTGGAGCATCTCCAGGGCCCAGGAGAACTGGACTCCTGGGAGCCCTTGAATTCTCTACCATGAAAAATCCAGGCTGAGGGCCCAGCACAGTGGCTGGCCCCAGTGCTGGTTACGGCTGGCCTCCTGTCCCTCCCAACATCTGGTCTCTCCCAGCCTCCCAACCCACCACACTGCCCTCTACCCTGCCGCCCGCCAGAGTGGCTCGTCCAGAACTACTCAACCATAGACACCAGTACCCACAGGACATGAGGATGATGGCTCTCTCAATATGCCCCCCAGCCTATGGTTTGCTGAGCATTTTGCCAACGGTGACTGGACTGAATCCTTACCATAGTCAAGGCGGACGAGGACCAGAGACATGCGACCAGCTCAGCTCCCAGCCCTGGCCTCAGTGCTTGTCCTCTGCTACTTAGTGAACACTGGTGGCTGAGTGTGCCAAGTGAATATTTAGAAGTGTAGGTGGGGTCTGCAAATAGGGCAGTGAGTGGCCTTGAGCCTGGGGTTTGGATGAAATGTTGGGACTAGGATAAAAAAATTACAATAAATGGCAGGTGCTCGACCGGGTTGCAGCCATGTTTGTGGTTCGTTCCTTGCAATAACTAATTAGGTGCACGTGGTGATTGTGATTCCTGCTCAGAGGTAAGGAGAGAGGGCAGGCGAAGGTCACGGAGCAAGGCAGTGAGGCGCAGAGCTCGCTGGACTTGAGGCCTCCGCTCTGGGCCTCTCTCTGCTGCAGCCGTGCTGCGTGTAGATCACAGATTGGGCACAGGTTCCTTTGGGCTGGTGAGAGGGTTAACAATAGCAGCTGACCTCCGTTTGTGCCCAGGCTGGGCAATATTGATGGGGTCCGTCATGGGGACACGCACAGGCTGGGAAGGTGCGTTCTGGTGCCCGAGTGATGTGGGTACCACCATCCGCTTCTGGGCCAGCCCGCCACGCACCACTGGCCGCTGGCGGCAGGGCTGCCTTTGCACTGAGGCCCCTTCTTCAGAGGCTGCGTCGGTGCTCCTCGCTATACCTGCTCTCGCCACATATGGCCTCGGAAACGCGCAGCCGATCCTCGCCAAACTGCCCCTCAGAGAGGTGCCTTCTGCTGATGTTGCACGGTGAGTGGCCATGGGCCAGCAGCGAGGCACAGGAGGTGTGGCGTAGGCTGTGTCCCCAAGTCCACAGCCAGCAGCGAGGCATAGAAGGTCCTCCTGGGTGGTGGTGTAGGCTGTGTCCCCAAGTCCACAGCCAGCAGCGAGGCACAGGAGGTCCTCCTGGGTGTGGCGTAGGCTGTGTCCCCAAGTCCACAGCCAGCAGGGAGGCACAGGAGGTCCTCCTGGGTGGTGGTGTAGGCTGTGTCCCCAAGTCCACAGCCAGCAGCGAGACACAGGAGGTCCTCCTGGGTGGTGAGGTAGGCTGTGTCCCCAAGTCCACATGCTGAAGTCCTAACCCCTGGTTGTTTAGAGCGGGGCCTCATTTGAAGATGGGGTCTTTAAAGAAGTCATTAAAATGAGGTCATCAGAGTGAGCCCTGGTCCAGGATGACTGGCGTCCTTAGGTCACAGCATACACAGAACGAGGCCATGTGAAGTCACGGAGAAGACAGACTCTACTCCAAGGACAGAGGCCTGGAACAGCTCCCTCCCTCACTGCCCTTAGCAGGAATTTGCTCTGAAACTCCCATGCCCCCAAAAGGGAGGAAATGAAGTCATGCTATGGCCATCTGTGGGGTGGCCCTGGCACACACTCGGGAGCCTACACAGAGGAGGGCTGACCTTCACTGGGAAGCAGCTGTCCAGAGCTGACCACCAAGGACCCACAATCCTCCTCTCAGCTTTATTCCTGTGGCTTCTGCTCCTCAGGTGGCCACAAAGCAAGGGACAGATGGCAAGGGTTCTTCTGGTGTGGCTTCATCTGCCCGTGCTCCTTAAGGACTTGATGACATTGAAACAGCCAGAACTAAGTCCCACATGGCCATCCCTGCTACAAGAATCTGCAAAAGAAATCTGGACTCTGCTCCTTCCTCACCAAGTCTCAGAGGGCTGCAAGTAGGTAGAGGGCAGTTGGCTGTCGAGTACCTGGGGTACAGGGTCTGCAGCAGATGTGAGGGGTGTGTGCTGGGTCACACGCTCACGTGGCAGACCGTGCCCTGGACTCAGGCCACCTGTTGAATGCACAGGACCATCTGCGGTGAGGTGGGGTCAGCTCACCACATGGCAGGGCCTGGGACTCATCTGTAGGGCCACGTGGCCCTTGGCAGGGCCTCCTCTCCACCTTGCTGTTCTGTGGGCAGGCTCCCTGGTCGTGCAGGATGATGAGTGCTGAGTATTTGTGAACGAGGCCTCTGAGCCCAGGAAGGGGGCATCCTCAGGACTCACGGAGAGGAGGCCTCCCCCATCTGCTCTGCAGCAGGAGTCAGTTCCTTTGGGGTTTGTGGCCCCCTGTCCTTTCCAGTGTGGTTATTTATCCTCGTGGGGCATAGCCTGTCACTGTGGTGAGATAGGGCTAACTACTCAAAACTGCTGCACATCCTTAACTCCCTCGTCCCCGAGGTGTTCCCAGGACTAGGAAAATCTCCTCCCCAGGCTCCAGAATGCAGAGAGAAGCAACTCACACACAAATAGGGCCTCCGTCATGTGTCTATAGCTAGGCGTCCAGGGCCAGGAAGCCTCACTGGCTGGTTTGGAGGGCTGGCGGCCAGAGGCTGGAACTCTCTGCTCACTAATGCTGCTCGGGTCAGGTAAACGCTCATCCAAGGGACGTCTGTGTGTGGAAAGGGCAGTAGCAGTCTACTTGTCCGATTGCTTTATTTCAAGATGGGTGGGCAGAGGTCCTTGTGTATTTTGATCTCTCTAGCCTTTTCTCTCTGAGCCTTGCCCTCTAGATTATCCTCGGGTGGTCTTTATGAGTCATTTAAGCAGCTGGCTCTGTGTTGGATGGTTCATCTTGGACTTGAATTTGCAATAGGGGAGGTGGGTGGCAGCTGGAGCCCAGCCCTTCTGTGATGTCCCAGGCTGTGCTACCTGTGCCCCCACCCCTCACCCTGGCACTTATCGAGCCTTAGATTTCTCCCCGCTACATTGCATACACGGTTTCTCACTTTGGCGCTATGTATATCTTCTTTTCTGGAATGGAATTCACCATGGCAACATGGGAGGCCACAGTCAAATCCTGTCACCTTGCTGGACTCCAGTTCCCTCTCCCATGAAATGGAAGTAGCACCCGCTCTTCCCTGGGTCCTTGCAGGTCTGTTGTGAGGATGAAATGAGAATGATGAAGACACGTGCAAGTGAAGAAGAACAAAGACAGGCTCGGTTTCCGGTCTCCAGGCTTTGCTCCATGCTTAGAAGTTTCCTATTTTCCAACCTGAGGTCCAAATTTCACCCAGAAATCCTGGAAATGTTCCAAGCAGTGCTTGACTTGAAGGGAACCAAATGCCCAGTGTGCTTTTATATTGGAGCATCCATTTTCTTCATAAACTTGGGTGAACACAATTTTAAGTGATTTTAAAGTATTACCTTGAAATAACAGATGAAGGTTGATATTTGTAATAAAATATCAAATATATATGCATTTTTTTTTTCCAAATTGCAGCTTACTCTGCTTAAAATGAATTTACTCCCCTGGGGGCCTCTTTGGCGAGCTGGTGCAGGGGCGGGTGTGCTGTCTCCCTGTCCCCTCGTGGGCGTGGGGAGCCCCGTGGGAGCACGCGTAGATGCAGCCCGTGTGCCTGGACTTTTCCAGCAGGCTTTCCCATCTGTCTGACTGCTCCCAGCCCAGCCTCATGTCTGTCACCGCAGCAAGAGGCAGCGTCCTATGAGCATGACAGAGTGAGAGGGATAAAAATAGAGGCAAAGGAAGGCAGCCGAGGCGCTGAGACTTTGCACCATTTTCAGGCTGCCATGAAGACCTGACTTCAGAGAAAAAATTCCTGACTGAGGACGACAGTGCGTTCCCACAGGCTTTGATGTCCAGGAAGAGCAAAAGTGAACCGCCCAGGACCTCGGCACGCCCAAAGACTGCCCGAGGTCGCTGGGCTCGGAGGGAAGGGACGGGCAAGCACAGCTTGAGCCCACCTGTCTCCTGCCGTCCAGGGTTGTCCTGGGGCTCATGCTCGTTCCACACTAGGGACAACGGAGAATGCCCCTCCTGGCCCCGTGCACAGCAGGTGCCCCACACCACGGTCTCCTCACGATGACTGGAAGACGGCAGCTGCAGTTGTCGGCACTCCTGCATTTCCTTTCTTCTGTGCTTTCTAGAGTCTTCCAAAGCCCTCTTCTCTACCCTCTGCCCGTCCAGTCCTTCCTTCCTTCAGCCTTCTGGTCAGTGGCCCTTCGCCAGGTGCCCTCTCCCGCTCTTCCAGGGTGGAGGCTCCTCTCCTGTTCTTTGTCGTGTGTCCCCAGCACTCAGTCCCTCCTTTCTCCCAGGGTCCAGCCGTCCAGCCGCGTTCGTGTCCTCTCCTGCTCTTGCCGCTCTGGTCCCTGGGAAGAGGGTAATGGTGAGGGAGACCTTCTTGTCCTCGCTCTTGGAGGGCAGCCGGCAGAGGCAGCCCTAGTGAACCCAGGGCCTCTGCTGCCGAGGGTGGCGTCGGAGCAGGAGGAGTGACTGGCAACGGCCTTACACACGTCCCCTTCTGCGCTTGTGTTTTGGACAGTGCGGACAGTGCCTAGGCTTGAGCTGTGTGAGGTGCACACTGGAGACGAGGAAAAGGGGCCTCCGTGAAAGCCCAGTCCACATCTGCACGGGGTGCTGTGCCATCCAGATCGCCCACCTTGGCATTAGCTGGCATGCTAGAAGAATTGGTGGACAACGTACAGCGCTCTTCTTTTTTTTTTATAGCGCTCTTCTAATGTCCCCTCTCACTTGAGTGACATACAACCTTGCAGGTTGCTGCTCAGTATCCCTGCTCCATCTACAGGGAACCTGGAGACCAGACAGGTGCAGATGTTAGCCGTGGTCTTGGCAGGGCGGTGGTGGGGCCAGGCTGGTGTGGTGCCCAAGGGATTTCCGATCTGCTTCCTGAGCCTTTGCTGGGCTCCACACTTGCTCAAACCCACTCACTGCAGTGCGCTGCTTTATTTTACGGCGAGAGCAAAATTCACGAACCGTGTCTTAAAAAAGCTTTCCGCCTTTATCTGCACCATCTCTCCACTGCCTTTGAAGCGGCTGCTCACTTGGGCCTTTGCTATTCTCTGCGATCCTGCTTCCTTCACGTCACCCTCTTCTGGTTATTCTCATACCTTGTAGGCACTTTTTCCGTTTTTGAAAGGGCTTGTTAACTCCTTTCTTTCTCTGAAGGTCAGGGTGCCCGTGCTCTCCCTGTGCCCACTGCCCTCGTCGATGCCGTGTAGCCATCCTGAGGACCTCACCTGGCCTCGTGACTCCACTCTCCCTGCGAGCTAGGCTCTGCCTAGAGCTGCCCTGTCACTCACCATCTCCAGTCTGCCCACTGGGCTTCTGTGCTCGGTGTGCCAGCTGTGCAGCTAACCCACCAGCCTCTTTCCTGGTCTTCTTGGTTTCTGACCTTTCCCTGCTGCGCAGGGTGGCACCTCCAGCCAGAGGGATGAGCTGTCTGTTTCTAAGTGC
Source organism: Sciurus carolinensis (assembly GCF_902686445.1). Classification (NCBI taxonomy): domain Eukaryota; kingdom Metazoa; phylum Chordata; class Mammalia; order Rodentia; family Sciuridae; genus Sciurus; species Sciurus carolinensis. The sequence goes on from NC_062213.1 coordinate 4,666,772, forward strand.
GCAGAGTCCTGTCCTCCTCCTCGTCCCTGGTGTGTGCGAGAACTTGCTCTTGTTTTACCCACTGTAGAATGTTTAGCAACTTCTGCACTTATGCTAGTAGTGCCCCGTGTGTGTCTGTCATTACTGTGAGGAGAACACCTGCCCAGGACAAGTCAGAGAAGGAAAGTTTATTCAGTTTGGTTTCAGAGGTTCAGTCCATGGTGGTTGGTTCCATCACAGTGGAGAGTTTGCTCAGCTCATTACATGCAGGAGGCGGGAGCGGGAGGCTCTGCTGCCCGGGAAAGGCGCACCCTTCCCGGGTGGCCCCAGTGATCAGCCTCCTCCAGCCGCGCCCCAGCTGGCCTAGCCAGCACCCAGTCAGTCCACTTGAACTGGATGGGCGGCTCAGGTTGCAGCTCTCCCACTCTGGTCGTTGTACCTCTGAGCGTTCTCACTGACGCAGGAGCTGTGGGGTACCCCACATCCCAACCCTAACATGCCTCCTTCCCCAGACGTCAAGTGTCCCTGGAGGGTTGAAAACTATTGCCCTGAATCAGTTGCAGTCACCCAGCTCCAGGACCCGACAGGTAGATTTTCAAGGGCCTGGGGACGCATGGGGAAGAAGGCTGCCCTGCTTACCATCAGCCCTGGTCCTCAAACCCGAGAGCCACGTGTTTAGAGCCCTGGTCCCCAGTGGAGAAGTGCTTCTGCCAGGGCTCGTCGGGGAGTGGCACACTTGAGCCGTGGTGCCACTTGGAGGCGTGTGGGGCCCACGCAGTCCCTCGGGGCCTGTGCTCGGGAGAACCTGCCCTGCAGTCAGCTCTCTGCTGGCGGATCTTGAAATTCTCAACGTATTTTAGTAAGGGACCCATGTGCTCTGTAGCCACCTGCTGCCTGGCCACTGTGGAGTCTTCAGGCCAGGACAGTTCCTCTGTCCTTTCTCTCCACGTCTCTGACTTGGTTTAACAGTGTGGAAAGAGATCTCTTTCCATTTGGCTATACACCATCACACAAAGACCTTTGGCAAAGAGGAAATTGGAAATTACAGGATTTTAAAGAACTCATGTTACAGGTAGACAGGGACCAGAAGGAGAAAGTGAGTTGTCCAAAACCACACAGCAGAGTCCAGACCAGGTTTCTCAGGCTTTCCTACCACAGTATGTTTCCATTCACTGGCTCAAAGCAGCATGAAGGCATTTTAAATATGGGACACTGAGGCGAGAGTTATGTGCCATCCGCTTACAGATGTGGTCACTAGGAAGCACATGAGACATTGTCTAAAGAAGCTTACAGTGGCACAGGAAGAACACACTCCACCAACTAACACTGACCGTGATGTGCCATACCCCGGGGTAACGCCCATGACAGGCGATGTGCAAATTCTGTGACAGTTGGTAGCTGGATGGACTCTGAGCAGGTTGGATTCACCTCTGTGAACCTCGCTCATCCTTAGGTAAGAAGGTGATGTGACATAAGCGCACAGAGGGCTTGGCAGGCCGGGAGGTGCTTCTTGGACTGGGACTTTCTTGGGAGATTTATTTTGAGAGTTGCACCGTGGGGCAGGCTGAGGCATGGCCTGGGGTGGGACACCTGTGTCAGGACCCCTGGGTCAGCAGCAAGTGATGGCGCACAGAAATTAGGAGTGGGATTGCGCATGCTTCTGACCCAAAGCCAGATACTTCAGGTTCTGCATAAATAACTACTTTTTTGAACAGAAGGACCTACAGTCAAGTTCATGCTCTGCTGTTGCCATTTTGAAATGAGTAGAATTTAAAATCTGCTCAGAGACTTTCCCTGGAAAGTCGTCTGTGTCTCTGTCCACACTGTTGAAGGGACTCCTGGCCTCCCAGAGCCCACAGGGGTTTATTCCAAAATGTCACCATGTTTCACTTTTGTGCTTTGGTTCCTGGTCCTAACCTGTTCACAGAAGAGCAGGATGGAGTGCAGTCTGTCATCTCAGCATCCAAGCCCTGGTTCTGGGGCCCCAGGGGTTCTAAGATCATGACTTGGCATCTGTCCTTGGCAGACAGTTCCTGTTTGAGCTGACCCCAGGAAAATAGTTTTGCCTTAGGTTCTTGGGAAACTTTTTTCTATTTTCAAAATGTCTGCTGTAAAGAAGACTGAGGTCCGGCAGTGAGACTGGACACTTTCCCAGGCCACGCGCCCACCATGGCCTCATTTCACCCCACAACCCGGCTGCCCAGGCTCAGCAGGAAAGGCTTGGAGACCACAGTGGGAGGTGAAGCTGTGGTTCTTCCTCCTCTGCTCAGCGCTAGGATGCCTGGTCCTCCCGCGGGGACCAGACATGGGCTCCTCCCTCTTGCATCTTCTTGGCTTCATTTGGGGACCTCATGCTACACCAGAACAACTCAGGGCTTGGGGTGTTGGTTCAGGCCCTGCCTTGGGGGAGACTCTCAGCCTCTAATGCATCTCCTTGCCTCTCTGGCATCGGTTTCCCCCGATGTGCCAGAAGTGGTTGGTTTTTGTGAACAGCGAAGGTCCTTTCACCTGTACTTTCCGAAGCTGGTAGCAGGGGGGCTGCTGAGCAGCACTGGGCCCTGTGTGGGTGCTGGGAGATTTTGATATTTTAGCATTTGCTATTTGCCTTTCTAATTAGGAGACTGAAAATAAAGGAGAAGTCAATCAAATATAAGGAGCATGATTTTGGGGTGAGATGTGCTCTGATGGGGAAACCATGTCTACTTTCACTCCATCACGGAGCTAGTTCACATGGTTTCCTTCTATCGGTTTAATGGGCAGACAGCAAGGTGGAAGAGGGCTGGAGAACAGACACCAGGAAGAAACAGCCAACATCCTTCACACCCCAAGAATAAAATCACATCAAGTTCTAAACCGCTTCAATATTTTGGGACCATGGTTGACCATGGACAGCTGAAACCAGTGAAGTGTAACCCTGTAATTCCAATTTTACACAAAGGCTTCTATACTTGTTTGTGAGGCAAATATCACCTTGACACCCGACCCAGTTAAGGACAGGTAAGAAGAAAAATTAACAATATAGAGTAAAAATCCTAAACAAACTATCATCAAATCAAAGTTAAGTCATTTGCCCAAAAGGTACACAGTGGCTAAATCGGGACCCAGAAGCCAGTCTGTAGACTTAACCTCTACCCCTTACCACCTCTAGTGTTATGCTCGTTGGGTGTAAAGAAGTCTAAACTGTCATAAATCAACACAAGTGAATCATATTCTCCACACGGGGACAAGTCCTGGAATAGCTTCTGGGCTTCTTTCTTTGGGTCTCCAGTGGATGGTGCTGGGGCAGAATGACTGACTCCTGCCTGTTTGACAGTCTCAGGGTGTGAGATTTCAGGTCTGAAACAGGAGCAGAGCCCAGGGCAAATGGAACCATTGGTCCCTGGATAGGGGAAGCCTAGCACTCTTTATTCTCCTGATAAGTCTCTCTAGTAAGGACGATTCTCAGGAAGACAGAGTTTGGTCCGCAGCAACTGGAGGCAAAGCCTGAAAACTGGAGGCAGGACCTCGTACAGCTTACCAGGAATGGTCCCGATGATACACAGACTATGCCTTGCTACACCATTGTGTGTGGAAAAAGAAAAGCTAAATGGACACAAGGTAGAAAGGAGGAAAGTGAATGAATCAACCATTTGCTAAAGTATTAATTCCACTTTTCATGGAAGTGGGAGGTTTGATTAAGAAGGTGTGGTAACCTTATCTCTGCTCAGAGTGCACTGGGGCTTTGACCATGAGCCCCACTGGCCTGAGGGTGTGGCATGGGCTCCCTCCCTGGGCCTGGCTGTCACGTGATCCTTCCTTGGAAATTCCCCTTGGTTCTTTCCTGAGAGCATGCTACGGCCTGGCCTGCGGCTGGCTGCTGGTCTACAGAGAGTGATTCCTTCTCCTTGAACTGGGGAGATGGCCAGGCAGCTCTGGCAAAGCCGAGGGTCTGCCGGATACCTGGCATTGAGAGCACTCACAAGCAATATCTCTGCAGGCTCTGGCTTTGGAATCCCAGGATCACAAGAACTCTGTGGAACTTCAGACCTCATGGTGCCTAACCTCCACCTGTCTTGAGAAAACAGAGGACCAGCAGGTCCCGATGTCCTGCAAGACCACTATTAATTCAATGACTGCTCCTAGCCAAAAGTGCAGCCTGCTTCTCCATTTTTTCTCCTTCATTTTTTTCTCAACAGAAATTGTGCGTGTATTGCTGTGTCCTGGTGCTCTGACAGCATAGAAACTAGAGTAGGAAGCCAACAGCACAGGGACTCACGGGGACAGGAAGGAGGAGCAAGGGGACCTGGAAAGCAGGTGGGAGCGTGGCATGCAGCAGGATTCTGCCTGTGCAAGGGCCTGGGCATCTGGCTACACAGAGCACCGTGTGGTGGGGCTGAACAGTGGCGAGTCCAGCTCTGGCCCAGCTTGCCAGGCTCGGAGGAGCTGACTTCAATCCGGGGGCCAACCCTAACCTCGGGAAACTGAAAGCCACTTCTGATGCACACCATTGTGGTCTGTGGGCCAAAGATGCAGCTCAGATGCAACAGAAGCTATTGAGCCCATTCTGAATGCCAAATATTCTAATGTACATGAACATGTCACTCCATGTTACCCAATGGCTTCATCTCTCCCTGCAATAAAACAAGAATAAGCAGAGCCTCAGAGAAACCGCAAAGCTTCCCCGAGGCCACAGAGGCCTGTGGCACAGCCAGGTCCACAGTCAGACTCACCTGATCCCAGAATGCCTGGGGCTGCTCATCTCCACCGCTCACCTCCCTGCGTTTGGTCTGAGAACTCTTGCTCCTTTAAAAATGGGTTGCATTTTCTGTGTTCGTTAAGGACATCTTTGTTCCCTCACAAAGATATTTGCTGATAGTGGTCGCTAGGGTAGAGGGAGGTCAGCCCAGGTTCCAAAATGCAGTTACAGGAGGAGTGAGCTCCGAAGTTCCACAGCCCAGCAGTGACTGGAGGCCACACCAGTTCATTACATGTATTTTAAAGAACTGGAAGAGAGGAGTTCGAGGGTTCCCAGTGCAAAGAAATAACTGTAAGGAGACAGAAATGCTAAACTCTGATCTGATCATTATACATTATATGCTTGTATTGAATTTTCACACTATATCTTGAAACTAGATGTAATTAAATGAAAAATAGTTTAGTTGATAAAACCGTTCTTCTGTGTTCTCATATATTTTGTAGCTCATAAGCCATGAACTTAACTCTTATGGTTAGGCTGTGATGGTTCCAAGGGAGGATAAGAGGTCAAGATCAGCAGATGTTGAACAGTGAGACCATACTGTCAAGGTTCAGGTCTGGGCTGGTGAGATCTTTCTGGTTTTTGGCACTGTACCTTACTCAGCAAAATACCTATGAGAGAGAATTATATTTGTATTCAGGTGTTTTGCAGATTCACCGAAGGTGAATTTTTATGTGACCGGGCACGTTGTATTCATTTCCAAGCAGTAACATTAATTATGTTGTTTTGCTCTTCTATGTAATTACTGAATTTTGGTCTGCTTGGTCTATCCACTTCTGAGAGAGCAATTTAAAAATGTTCCATTATAATTGTGTGGCTTTAGATTGTTTTTCTTTCATTCCATCAATTTTTGCCTGTATATTTTTAAACTACAATCTTATGTGTAGATTTATAATTGTGATTAGCCCTTTACAATGATTCCCTCTTATGTCTAGTGATACTTCTTGAAGTTTACTTTTCTGATGTGAGTGTAGGTTTTTCAGAGAGAGAGATTGGTTCGAGCACCAAGTCTCTACTAGGTTCACCAATGCTACAACCATGGCTTTTCAAACATTTTCACTTTCCAAAAGTCTCTCTGCTCTAGAGTCATTGAGGCCTGTGCTGTGACTCTTCTTTGGGGGCTGGCCAGATGCTCCACAGGGTGTCCTTGATCATTCCAGGTGTCTCTACATAATCGAATCTCCTAGTGGTGGAGCCCTGGCAACCTGGACCTGCTGAGAATGTCTGCCCTGGGCCCTGTTCAGGTTTGGTGAGCTCCCCTGTCACCACTCAGAGCAAGATTCCCAGGTGCGTTTTAAGCAGCTCTGATGTTCAGAGCCCCTCCAATGACCCTGCTCTTTTGGATAGATACAACAAGTTGACCTCTTCTTTGAGAGGATACTGTGGCATGCCCCTGGCCACTGACCTTAGTGACGTGGCAGCCCTCTGAATCTTGAGTTCATTACCCATGCTCTAGCATGCTTTTATCACATGGAGCACACGATTGCTTGCTACTCAAGCTAACCAGGTGCAGCTGGGATAACATCATTGATCCAGTGGAAGTGTGACCATCTTCAGAATAGCAGGACAACTCCCTCCCTAATGACTGTATCCTAGTAGAGATAAGGAGAGTCAGAATAGCCCTGGGAAAGAGAGTGGGTTGTCTACTTCTCTCCCTCTCATGTGAAGGCTGATTTCATCTTCACTGCTGATAAGATACATCTCTCGATCAATAATCTCAAAACAAGTGCCAGAATCTGTCTATTGGTTCCAGCAAAGGAATGAATTCTAGTGCATCACTTGTTATCAGGACTAACACCTGCTTAAATTGTCCACCATAATCAGACAAGGCCCACCTGGAGTTTGCAAGAACCAGACAGAACCCTTGAGTGGTGAGGGGGACAGTAAACCCTGAACCCTTCGGTTTCTGACAGTATTGTTGGTTTCTGCAGTTACCCCAGGTGTGTAGTCTCGATTCTGATTGACAGCCTTGTCCAGGTTGGAGGACATGTCCCTAGACTTTCATGTGTTCATTACGGCCATTATAACTCTCCATGCCAGGGATCCAATGAAGGTCTTCAACTGCATGTGTGGTGGACTTACATCAATGGCTCACTGGAGGTCCTGGGCATATCCACAGTGTGGATCTGCAGGTGCACTGAGCTATGACAGGACTTGTTTAGAGTCACATTGATCCCCAGCCTCAAGAGGCCACCTCTGTAAGCAAAGGTCCATGATGGCATTCAGGGCTTCTCGGTATTGTTGTCTGGGACTTTATACCAAACAATCCTCAACTGTCTGTCTGTCCCTCTTCCACCATTCCCGATTCCTTGGTTAAACACTGCAGTTCCTTTGGAGAGAATGACTGGGAGACGACTCGAGAAATTTCAGCTCTTGGGTACTTCGAGTGATCTAGCCTGGTTTTCAGTCAGTGGGTGGTGTGTGTGACAGACCTGGGAACCAGACGGAGCTGCAGCTTGTTACTTCTCCATTGTGTTGTGAGCTCTCAAGTTAGTTGTTGCACAAGTCGAGTGACGCTTCCACCGGCTCTTGATTTTTCCTTATTATACAAATGCACTAACGTTTTAGACATTGGCTCAGCCATCTTGCCCCAGGAACGTCTTGACCTTTAGCCATCATTGAACCCCCTGCAGATCAAAGAGCTCAGATGACCTTTGTGGCTTTGAAGTCCACCAGCTGGCCTCAGTCCCTACTACTGTCATTGCGGAATGCCCTCGTCATCACTGATACTTGGGAGGCCATTTCCATGGCGGCATCTCCTATGTCAATGCATCCTGCATGGGCCAACCTTAGTTTCTTTTCTTCAGTGAGTCCTGACTGACATGAGGCCTAGTGGGAGGCCATTAGGCCTCAGGCCTGACGTTCAGCACACTGAGCCTCCAGACCATGAAAGGGGAACCTCCTTCAGTGCACCTTAGCTTTCACAGCTGGCCTTGAGCTCATGGTTGGTTGACCTAAGATGTCCTTTTCTTTTTAAGTGATCCAAGGAGGTGACCACGGCCAGAGCATTCACAGCCCACAGTTGTCCCTGCCCCTCTGCTGTTCTCGGCCATCAACTTCAGTGCTTCCCGTGTCCGTACCACATCCCGCAACATGTGTGGATGTCTCTGAAACTGTGGTGTCGACACTCCACTTGCCACCATAACAGGGTCCTGTTGCCATCTAAGGGGCATGATGCCCAGATCCACAGCCCCACCCCTGTTTTTAAAGTCACTCCTGCTACCACCTGCTTTGGCCTCATGTCCATCAAAACCAGAATCAAACAACAGACGATACACATGCGTTTTATTTGGGGGTTTGACCATATTGTGTGAGGGTCAGTGGGAAGGGGAGACTTAGGAGATTCCCAGAGAGGCTGACTGGATACTGTCATAGGGATGCATCTCTGAGTGGTCTGCCTGGGGAGTGAGTGTAAGAAATGCTGGTCCTTGGTTTCTGTGTCCTAGTGGTTGAGGATATCCCCAAAGCTATATCCACTGTCTCAGAGTTCTGGATTTTGAAGACATGGATGTAAAATGTTTACTGTCTCACCCTATTTTCTGAGTCAGAGACGTGCTGGGGTCAGAAGCTAGATGTGTGGCTTTTACCCCTGAGTGAGGTGCTGTCAGGTCACATGAATAAAGATGTGGAAATCTGCAGCAGCTGGTTGACTTAGCCATGTGTAGAACAGCATGTGAGGCCAAGGACTTGGAAGCAGTCTGCAGCGGTGTCCCATGCAGTAATGTGTACAATGGGAAAATCTAGGAGACACAGCTTCAGGCATGGCTGGATCTAGGAGTGAAGCAGAGTCTCCTGGGCAAGACCTCTATCTGTTCCTCAGCTCTGTCTTCTCCTGGTTGGTTTCATTCAGACTCTTTCCTTATGCTGGCAAGATGGCCAGCGAGAAGCATGGCTTTCACATCTCATCTCATCTCCTCAGCAATCTCAGGAGAATGAGGCTGCCTTGCCTTTTAAGGAGCAGTTCCAACAGGAGTGACCAATGGCATGACTTCCTCCTTGTTCCCCAAAGAACAGCTGGAGCGTGCCCTGAGGAGCCACAGGGCCTGTTCTCTCACTCTCCTGTTCCTTGAGAGTCCAGAATCTTGGCCCATGCCTGGCTTTTGATCATCCCTTAATGAATGCTGGCTGAGCAAACGAGTAAAGGAGTGACTCTTGTTCCATAGCTCTTTGATGGATTTTATCTTCCTAAAAGGCAAGGGACACCCCAGTAGTTTAGGCCAAATCAGGCAGGCAGACTGGGTTGATTCTTTGTGAAATTTCTGAAACTGTCTGTCCTTCCTAATTTTGGGGACATTATTTTATGTAACTTGGCAAATTACTGGTCATTTTGTATATTACTGTTTTGTAATTTACTGGTTATCCAAATTGCCTCCTTGGAGATCCAGTGGAAGCTTGGATTGGGATGGATTCATCTCATCGGGCTGATGTTAATTTTTAAATGACATTTGAGGCAACATCCAGAGAAAGTCTCAAAATCACCAATAGTTGCACAGAGTGTTAATAAAGAATTACTCTCCACAAATGGAGTCTCTGTGCCAGGTGCAATGTAATGAGCCAGGACTGGTGTCCAGGTGTAGAGCAAGGGGTGCCTGGGTTGCAGGGAGGCATTAGAAAGGTGCCAGGGCATTCCAAGCGGTCCAGGCCAAGAGCTCAGTGCGTCACTTCAGGCAGGACACAGTCTGGACAGAGATGGAGACTCTGCCTTAAGGATTTCCTGCACCAGAAGGAAACAGCTCTGGAGCCAGATGCAGAGGCAAGTGAGCGAGGAGTCAAAGCCCTCCATCCCTACTCAAAATTCCTCATTTCCAGATGTGCACAGCGACACCCCCAGGCCCCAGAGACCTCAAGTGACTTGCCCAGACGTGATCTGCTAGTCATGCTCAGAACGCTGCCCGGCAGGCGTTGGTGCCTGGTGGGCTCCGTGCCCTGCCTCCTCCATCTTTGCTCTGTAACGTGCTGCTGTGTGGTTTCTGTCTAGGCGGCGAGTCTCTGAGAGCAGAGACGGAGTGAACTTGAACTGCCTCTGCAGGAGCAGGTCTACCCGCTGCTGCAGGCACGGGGAAGTGGTCCAATTCCCACACAGCCTGGAGCCCAGCATGCCTATCCTCCTTTCCTTATCTGCAAGATGTTAGCTACCTAGCTGGTTGCTTTTATAATTAAAGATTGTACTCAACAATTTCATTGAGTAATCCTGAAGTTAAATTGCTCACTTTAAATGGCAGAACTTCTCAGAGCTTCTCCCGGTCTGCCGGGCGTTGTGAACCCAGGGCGGAGCCTGCAGCCCCCACAGATGTTCCTGGTCCTTGCGAGCATTTGTCAGGGAGCATCTTGAAGGACCGGTGTTCTTGGAACGCTTTGGAAATGCTCACAAAGCCCTTGGTAGGTGCTGAAAATAGTATTTGCTCTTAGTGTTATTGTCGCGATTATTACTGTTGTTTTATTATTACTGATATAATACAGGGACTGGGAGCTGAATGACCCTGAGATCATATTTCAGAAATCACAATTTTCCAATAGACTTTCATACCAGATCCAGCCAGGCCTGTCCCCTGTGAATTTCTCTAGCTTCAGAACATACAAACTGAACGTAGACAAATCCCTCCTGTCCTTGCTAATTAGGGTGATGGATGGTAGAGACAGGACTGGGCCACGCTGCGGTAAAGATGATGGCTTTGCTTTTAATTAACTGTGCAGGGACTCGAGGGGCGCGGGGAAAGTGGAGCAATCTTCCTGCTCACTGCTCACTCCTGCCCCGAACGCACCAAGTCTTTGAGGACCCGCAACAAGAGAGCAAGCACGAAGCCTGCAGACCCCACTCAGTGTCTTCAGTCCTCCCGCTTCCAGGCGACGAGGGGCCAAGACAGACAGGAAATGGCAGATTCACAGCACTGGGCAGTCCAGCCTCTCTCCAAGCCCTCCCGGGGCAGGACTGGGTTATTCCTGGAATAGCTTCAATCCCAAATAGTCACTTGAATGTTGAACCGTTCTCCCTTATTTATGTGCACGTTCTTGGAAGAAGGGAGTGCTTGGGGCTTTAAGGCCCATCCAACACCCCCAGGTCCCGTCCCTGGGAAGCGTGGAATTCTAGACGCACACCTTGGGCTGGGAGCACAGGCTGGGTTCTCAGCTGGAGTCTGCTATTCACTTGCATGGGAACCTGGGAAGGTTCCTCCTCCATTCATCTGCCCTTTCCTGTGGGCTGGGTCAGTTCTGCTATGACAGCTTTTGGGTTGTGGCTGACTCTGACTAGTTTATCTCATTTTGACAAATACTTGATGGTCACCTATCAGGTCCGGGGTCCTGGGATATGTGGTGATGCCCAAACCTGCTTCTGACTTCAGGGAGCTTGCAATCCAGAAAGAAGGTAAATGTATGCACGTGAAAGTCAGGTGGACGACATAAGTAACTCGAAGGGGCTCCGTGGTGTCAACAAAGACATGGGAGCTGGGATGAGCAGGCTTCAGAGGACATTCTGGAGTTGGTCAGGTGGGCAAGGTGGTGGCCAAGGCTTTCTGAGTAGAGGAACTGGCAATTGCAAAGGGACAGAAAAATGAAAAAGTATGGTTTTTGTGGGCAACTGGAGTCGGTCATGTGTTTGGGACATTGAGCATGGGTAAGCGCACGTGCGCACGCGCATGCGTGCATGCGTGTGTGTGTGTGTGTGTGTGTGTGTGTGTGTGTGTGTGTGTGTGTTGTATGGACAGGGATGGGCAGAAGTTGGGATAAAACCACAAGCAGGAGAGAAGATCTTGGAGGTCCTTAAACATCACTGGCTTCCTTCTGAGGTCAAGATGAGGAGAGATCAGGATGGACCTCGGATTCTAGTGAGCTGGAGAGGGCGAGCGGGGGCTGGCCTGGGCTCTTTCTCATCAGGCAAGTCTTCTAAATTTCTGATTAGCTTGGGTGCTGTTTTCAGGACTGCAGATACTGATGGAGGAGTGACTCAGTGGAGTTTTAAAAGCGAGAGTTTCTTAGACTTGCTAAGTCAGAGGAGCCCACGGTTCTTTGCTTTTCTCCTGCACCCTCCTCAGCTGGTGCAGAGGTCCAGCACTCATTTTTGATAAAAACCTTGCATACATTTGAGTCCGCCAGCTCTCCTGGACGGGTAGACAGCACAACTTTGGATTCCTGCCTCAAATCCTGCCTCTTCTTTGCTTGCTGATTTTGAAGGAAATGAATTAAACTTCCTGTGTTCAGTTGAAAAAGCAGCCGGCAGGAAGGGAGATGTCTGAGGAGGCAGGGATTTAGCGTGTCTTCAGGTGGGAAGCAGGGGAGGCCAGCCAGCACGGAAGCTGGCTGTGTCTCACCAGGTGCAGGAGCTGGTGCTTCCGCCAGGAGCTGGCACATCCTGTCTCTCTCCTCCAGCGCCAGCACGGGGAAGGATGTTCCTGAAATGCAGCTCTGACCTGCACATCTGCTCCTGGGCTCCTTCTCGCTCCCACAGCAGAAAGCCCAGCTTCCATGCTGGCCCCTCCCCCCCGGCCCCTCCCCGGCTCAGCCCCTTTCACCCAAAGGCAGAGCTTATCCCCACATGCAGGTGCACCCTTCTCCTGGGTCTGTCTTGGTCCCCCCTGCCTAGTGTCTTCTGTCCCCCATGCCCTAATTACCCAGCCACCTAGCCACTGCCCAAGTTTAAAATGGAGAATGCCCCATCTGGGACACTTTCCCAACTTGCTCCTCTGGGCCAGCAAGGAGCCAGGACTTCCTGGAGGGTTCTTGACCTTCCTCCCAATCCACACTATCCCACATCAATTTCTCAGTTCCAATCCTGTGCTTAATATTTCATTTATTCCCTTCTCTCTCCCATTACATGCTCTGAACGCTGTGGGGACACAGACACTGCCAGGAGGAGCTCACCCCAGGGCCCACCCGCCAGGCACCTTCTCGCAGAGACAGGCAAGGCCGTCAGATTCTGAAGCTAACGGGAACGGGTGTGAACACAGACCACAAGACCAGGAGGAGTGCGGCTCCTTCCTGTGTGAGCTGGCGTCTCCAAGAGGTGGGCCTGGCCCTGCGCGACCCTCCTGCAGAGGTCAGTGGAACTGCTCAGGCCTCTCCGTGACAGTAAGGATGCTCCTGATCACGTCTGTCTCCCTCCCTGACCTCATCTGTGCCAGATGCAGTGTGGGTGGGCTGGAGCTGGCGAGGGCTGCTCCCCACCTAGAAAACGGCTGCCTTCCTGCTGTGCCAGGGTGGCGGGAGGATCTCTCCCTCCTCTCCTCGTGCTTTGATGAAGCCACTCCTTAGGACCCACTTTAGCCGTCACCAACCTTAACATCCTGGCCTTGAGCTGTGAATTCCTGGCCCACAGTTGCATCCTCAGCACTCACAGGGCCTTGACAGACTCTTCCCCAGGCCGTGAGCTGGCACCCCACGAGTGCCTTCGCACAGCCCTCACGGCGATCCTTCATTGTGCCTGTTCAGTGTTTTCTGCTTTCGAGGTGGTTTGCTAATGCTCCAGCCAGAGCATCTGCTTAGTGGGGACGAGTGCACGAACCTCCACGTAGTGAGTTCCAGCTCCTGCCACTGCTGATCGCAGGCTTCCGTTCTCACCATCCTCTCTGGAAGGAGGCCCCAGCCTGCCTACAGATCCACCCAGGCTTGGAGGCCTGACCTTTGCTTACAACAGCCCTGCTCCTCTCAGGGACTGCAGTCCAGCTGCTGACCCCAGGGTTCTGCTGTCTGCTGCGAGAGCCACCCATGGCTATCCCTGCCCTTCTGGGAGTCCGGTCTCCAGGTCGCTGCCCTCTAGGATGCCCAGGTGATGAGCTGGGGCTAGGGAGGGAAGAAGGTAGTGTCGACCCCCCCATTCCAGTGGGTCGATGACCACCTGAGGGTCAGGTAAGTCAACACCACCCTGAAATCCCGTAGCAGACAAGCAGCAGAGGTTGGGCTTGCACCTGGGTGTCTGCCTCTGATGGGTGGTGCTCAGCTTAGGCCGCCTCACTGGGCGGTGCACCCATGCCCACCTGCTGAGCACTCCTGTGTCCCCTTTTCCTGAGATTTGTCCTTGCCAGGGCAGGAACGACCCTCCCCAGGACTCAGCCGTGGGCAGTTCTGCCGAGAACCCCCTTCTGTGGGTCAGGCTAAGCACTGCCCTGCCACCCTGCTGTCCTTGCAGCCTTTCTGGGTTCTCCGAGCACCATGTCCTCAAGAGGTCACCAGTTGCTGAAGCCCTGCCTCCCCCTCTGCTTTCAGGGAACTTGACCTGAGAGACTCCCAGACCCACCCTTTCCCTGTGCCACATGTGGGAGTCGGCTCACTCGGACATTCTCTGTATTGCCCTGTGTCCAGGGATATGTCACCCTGGCTTCTGGGAGCTTGGTGAATGGCTGACTGGGGGTTAGAGAAGGAGGGGTGGGGCATTTATTCCTCTGCCCCTGCTTTGCTCTGGCTCTTGGAGTGTGACCATGTGGCCCATCTTGTCATCTGTCCCTGCTCATGGCTCCAACTGTCAAAATCACTCCCGCCCCTCCCCCTTCTCCATGGGCGCTGATGTCTTCCCCACCTCACCTATTGCTGCTAGTCCCTGGCCACTTGACATCTGAGCTGCTAACCCTAACATCTTAACCCTAACACAGGCCCTTCTGTAAGAGTGCCTTCATTCAAAGACTCCAGCTCAGATGGACATCTGTTTCTTGCCAGGCACCCTAATTGCTTTGCTTTCATCTGACAGATCTACTCAGATTGATTGCTAATGGCTACCTGAAGTGGCATGTTTAGGGAGAGTGCTGGGATCCATTAGTGATGTCTGTCAGTGTGCAGCAGGGTAGGCTCTGAGTGCTATGTTTTGGACTTCTCTGAACTGGATGGCCCCATCTCTGAGATTCCTTTTGGCTTTGACTTCTAGAATCTATTTATGAACAAAGAGATCAATTTCCCTGACCAGAGAAGCCTAAACAAAATGATGGAGTTAATGACTGTGGCCAACAGGCTGACAGCTTATTGGCGAATAAGACATTGACACTGTGGGAAATTATCTTCTCTGTGTGGCCAATTAATCTTGACTTTTAATCTTGACTTTGTGGCTCATGTACTGTCAGTACTGCTGTCAGTCATGGACCCCCAGGGCAGAGGGTGGGAGGGTCTTTCACAGGCTTTTGGAACCAGGTGTAAAAATGATTGGGGGGGTCTGTTGAATGCAAACCTTTCCTGTTACAGGTGGGTCTGGTCATATCAGAGACAGTAGAGTGATTTGCTCTACAGCCTTTGTAAATGCATATTTTTATTAAGGATGCTTTTTGATCAGTTATTGTGGACCAAATCTTGTGCTATGTTATGCAAAGGAATAACTCCATAGCCTTAAGACTTGCAAGGGTGAGAGACCTTAAGCAAAGATCACACAGATAAATGTATACTTTCAGAATTTTGTTTGAATGATAAAAGTAAAGAATGGAAGCAGGACTACTTCAGATGATGTTCAATTATGAGAGACCTGGAGTCTGGTAGGAGGGGCCCAGGTGGAGATCTGGTGAATTGTTGGCTCAGGCAGTGGGGACAGTAGACACAAATATCCTGAGGCAGAGAGATGAAGGAATGGAAAACAGGCCAGAGTATTTGGACTGCAACAGGGATGAGGAAAATTCAATAGGAAGAAGAGGAGAGGGAGGCAGGGTCAGATCATGCAGGGGTGGAGGACAGCAGCACACCAGAGGGTGGTTAGTGGGGTGTCTCTGAAGCCGGAGCCCTGGGGCAAGTGGGCAAGAACCCCAGCAGAATGTGGGGGTGGGGACACAGCCTGTAGTTCTCGTCTGCACAATATAGATAACCAAGTTGTGTCCCAGTCACACTGGGGTCCCCATGGGGTTCTGTTTGGGGATGCACAATAATTAGAAGGCCTCAGGCAAAGATGGCTTCAATATCTGGGATCCTCCATGTTGGAAACCTCCAGCAAACCTCTCTCTAGGTCTCTCCGCTTTAACACTTGAAGGTTTTGCCCTCGATTCTGCAAACACCTTATAAAATGTTCTCTGTCTTCCCTCACTGGAGTGTTGAACCGTTCCTGGGTGGGTACATGATTGGTGAGTTGGGTGCTCAACTAAACTGTTAACCTTTTAATGTGCTGAGGTGTGTTGTTGAAGAGTTTGCATTCAGCAAACTGTTAGTTCCATCCCAGCTGTTGGTAGACTAGATGGCGACGGCACAAAGCTGACACAGTGGGAATGGAAGCCAGGCTGTGGCCATGCACACTCGTTCAGCACCCTGGCCAGATCCCACGGTCCTGAAGGAGGCCACCTGCACGGTGGCTCCCTACCTGGCCTGTCTTCTCACCTCTTGGCGGATTCTCTTTGAACAGCCCTCTCCACCACTCTGCCTCCCCAGCCAGCCCCAGGCCACGTCTCCTCTGGGTGTCAGATGTGAGCTCTGGCCCTCTGCTTCTTCTCAGGGCTCCTGTGCCCTGGTGCTAGCCATGGGAAGGACCTCCTTGGTGGAGACTGAAGGTCACACAGGAGGGATGTGTGCTACCAGCCATCCAGGCCCTTTCGCCACCTGCCATTCTCAACAGCTGCTCTCCATACCCCAAAATGGCGCCCTCAGGCTTCCAGGCTTTCTTCTGGAATGTCCAGGCTTCTCTTACTCTTTGAACTTCTTCTACCCTTCAAAACTCAGTGACCTGGCTTTCTCTGGGGTCCCATGATGATGGCCTTGTCACCCAGATGATCCCTGCAGAGGACCATGCATGAGGTCCCGCTGTCCTGTTCCTAACCCGTGTCTTTCCTGGCACCTGCTGCTCTGGCACAGGGATCACTCCTCGTAGGGACCCATTAAAAATTTATAAACCATGAATATGTGAGTGAGTCAATGACAAGATGATGGGGACATTTCTCCTAAAATCACAACTAGAGAGTAGCTCCCTTCTGCCAAAGCTCAGCATGCTGAAGAGCAGAACGCTGTCACACTCTGGGAAGTTCTTCCCACCGTGCAGAGAAAATAAAGATTCATTGGTTTTCCTCCCTCTGCGCCCTTGCCAGGTGGCCATGGAGTCCCCAACCCCTGCTTTCCAGTTAGCAGCCCAGGCCAGGCACCAGAGGGTGTACCTGCTCCCCACCACGGCGAGAAAGCCAGCCAGCAATAAATCCTCAATTAGCAAGCAGGAAAATTGATTGAACCTATTCTCCTCTTCCTCCACTTTTGTTTAATGCCCCCTGTAAACAAGGTTGCGTGGCTGGCATTCAAGAGGAAGGAAAATTGAATTTAAAGTCATTTAAAACTTGCCATGATTAATGTCATGCCAGGTAAGCAGTGAAAAAGCACATTAAAGAATACAAAAGGAATTCTGCTCTTCAACCAGCAAGTCGTCTTTCTCAGTGCCTATGACTACATCGTGTAGAATCCTCTGCTTTAAACAGCTGTGAAAGCATGACCCGTATGTGATGGCAGCTCACCATTGCTACATAGTAGGAGTGTCACGTGTGAATTCACTGCCTCTGAGCCCTGAATGCACCTGCTGTCCCTGTGGGGCACAGCCTGTGCCAACATTGCAGGTACATGGGAAGAACCGTCCGTGGAGTCAGACGGCCCCGTCTTCAGCATTGCATAGAACTCTGGCATCTTAGAGGCCAGCTTGGCTGTTTGCCTTCTCATTGGTGGTGACACCAGTCACAAATGTGTCAGGACTGTATGGGATGCTGTACATGAAAAATTAGCAAAGAAACTGGCATCCATTAAATACTCAGTTAACAAGTCACAGGTCTATTTATCTGTGTCCCTGGTGTGCGTGTGTGTGTGCATGCGCAAGCACTTGCTGCGTACTGCATCTGAAAAGACACGTATCGATACTTTGTATGAGGAATATAGAGGGGTGTGTGTGTAGGGGACTGTGCAGGCATATATATTGAGTTTAGAAGGACATTTTAATAGTATTTTTTTGCCAAATATTTTAAAATATGTTCCCACCTAGCCATGATTCAAAAAAAAAAAAAAAAAAAGTCTGGCTCTGCATTCACATCACGTTCTCACACAGTTCTCTGAGGCATTTGACCTCACCGAGACTCCTCCTCTCCCTCTGGAAAATGGGAAAATAGGGAAGTTTACAGTAGAGAGCTTATGCATTTCACACAGGCGGTTTGCTAGTTTGCTCACTCATTCCCAAAGCATTCTTTCAGTGTCTTTCTGCAGGGGACTAAGACGCAAGGAAGAATGGGATGGGGTTCCCTCCCCCAGAGGACCACCTGTGGTCAAGCTGGCTTGTGAACATGCCATTCTCTGTCCTTGGCCGAGTGCGGAGATGCTGGTGCCTCTAGGGCTCGGGACCCATGAAGGGCTCAAGAGTTTGTGTTTGTTTACACTGAGCTGTAACCGGGAGCAGGAAGAACAGTTGAGCGGGATGCTGTCCTACAGCTGTGCTCACCTACCTGTTCTTACTGTGGCCTGGCTCTTTGCCTTCTCTATAAAATAGGGCAGGTGTTAAGGTGGGTGTTAGGAGATGGCCATCTTTTCCTTACTGTGTCCTGGACCATCGCCATAGCACCTAACCAGTCCTGCAGCTTGCACCCCATACCCACGTTGAGGTGGACTCAGCAACCAGAGTGAGTTTTACAGAATGTAGATCTGCCGTCACCTGCTCCTCTGTGGGTCCCCCCGTTGCTTTTTGTCTCTGAAGGACATTTCCTCTAGTTGTCATAGCTCTTCCATTGCTTCCCTGACTGCCCTTCTACCCTGGCCTCTTGGGCTCCAGTCATGTTGACTTTCTTCTTGTTCCCAGAAAAAGTCAGACTTCTTGCCACCTTGGGAGTGGCTCTGCCCCTCTGCCTCCATCTCCTCTACCTGGAAGTCCTCAGAGTGGGCTTCCTGTAGGTCTTTCACAAGTGCTCAATCCTGTCACATGTCCTGTTCCCTAGAAAAAGGTACAAGGAGGAGCCTTGCAGCTGGGAAGATTTTTGGAGTCTGCTCTCAGGAGCCACATGCCTGGGAGTGTGTGTGGGGTTGGGTCATGCAGTGCCAGGGGTTGAGGTGTGAGGCGGCTGCCTCAGAGCCCTCTCCTGGCCCTTCAAGAATGTCTGCTGCTGGCATGGCCCCAAGGTTCACGATGTGGGGCAGGATCTTTTGCCCCCGCTCTGTCTATCAGACATGGCTGCTGGGGTGGGTGTGCGCCTTCCGGGAGGCAGTTCTTCAGATGAGTAGGACTGATTACTCCATGAGCCTGTGACAGTGGTGCTAACCAGGGTCACCACTGCACAAGTCCTTACATGTTCTCATCTCCGGTCATTTTACTTTAACACAGAGCAGATGATCCAGTGACATGCCTAATCCTCAGTCTGTTAGGAGGACTTTCAGGGACGATCCTGCATGGAGCATCCTAGGCTGGCCCTCATACTGACCCGTCCATGGGACGGTCTTATTCTTCCTCCTCTGCCAGCTGGTCCTAAGGGAGATGGTGACAGTGCATTGTGAGTCTGGGGGAGAGCTCTGCTGTTTGAGACAGACCATCATTTAGGAGTCTTTGCTTGTGTCCTCTGGCCCTGCTCATGATTTGTCCTGGGTGGGCCACCTCCTGCCCAGTGCATGACCTGAAGAGTTTGATTTAACCCACATACTGAAGGGAAATTGTGGCCACATAGCCAACAATACCCTCTGATCAGACATTCCTTCTTTACCAGGGCTAAATCCCATCCCAGGATCTGTTTGTTGCTACAACCCTGCTCCAGACACAGTGGGGCCTGCCTGGAGCCTCAAGAGCCATTTTTCCTACCACAGATAACTGGAAGTATCTTAGGGTCTTTCTGTTCACAGGACCCTAATGGCAGGGCACTGGTACTGCGGCCAGGACTTGCTGCAGAGCCTTTTCCTGGTTTGCACCCCCTGGAAGCTGATGGGCTTCTGTGTCACGTGGTAAATAGCTTGAAGCAGTACAGTGGTCCCTTCGGTGTCTTTGGGGAATTGGTTCCAGGAGCCCCATGAATACCCAAATCTTCAAATGCTCAAGTTCCTTCTATAAGGTGATGTGGTGTTTGAATATGACCCACACACATCCTCCCACACACCTTAAATCTTTTCTAGATTACCTGACAATCTAAGGCAATCATTGCTATTGTGTATTGTTTAGGGAGTAATGTAAGGATAGAGTCTTCAGATGGTCACTACAGTGGCAGTGTAAAAGATTTCCTCCTGTGTCTCGTTGAGTTCATGAACACAGGAAGAACTTCTTCCTGAAATGCAGAACCTGGCGAGGGCTGCTCAGCTTTGATGGTGGGAGGGAGAGGCCATCACTTGGTGGTTTTCTTTGGGGGGAGAGAATGTTCCAAGCCATTAGATCCCTATGAGTGTCAGTGACATGGCGGAGCCCTAAAGTTCAACATGGTTTATTTGTTGCTTCTTGGAGCACGTGTTACTTTTCAGAGACCCTCGCCAATCCTGCCATGTCTGTGCACCCTATGCAGCCAGCAAGATGTCATTGCCTATCATCCCAGCTACTCTGGAAACCCAGAGGGGAACACGGGGAGTTCAAGGTCAACCTGGGCCACATAGGGAGATCCCATCTCAGAAAAAAAAGATGGAAAATGATACCTGTTGTATACTTGTATATTAATCCATTGTGATATTTGGAATATTCAGACCATAATATTTCAGGGATTTGAGAGTTACGATAGCCATATCAGACCACAATACTGTAAGTGTATGGAGACATCCTTCTCAGACGGAGAAATCCTTTTGGTTGTCTTTCTCAATCAAATTGGGAAAGAAGACTTCACAAAAATCAAAGGTGCAAAGGTGCTCTTGGAGAGAGCCACTGAAGGCCTAAAATGTAACCCACCCATGATTGAGAGAAGACTGTCAAGCATATTGTGATATTTTCTGCTTCACTCTTCCTGCTTAGGATTGCTTTGGCTATTGTGTGTCTTATTCTTCCAAGTGAATTTCATGATTGCTTTCTCTATTTCTATGAGGTAGGTCATTGGGATTTTAATTGGATTGCATCGAGTCTGTGTAGTGCTTTCGGCAGTATGGCCATGGTAACAAAAAACAGCATGGTATTGGCACCAAAATAGATTGGCAGACCAATGATACATAATAGAGGACACAGAGACAAATCCACATAAATAGTTATCTCATACTAGACAAAGGTGCCAAAAACATACAATGGAGGAAAGATAGCCTCTTCAACAAATGGTGCTGGGAAAACTGGAAATCCATATGTAGCAAAATGAAATTAAATGCTTATCTCTCACCCTGCACAAAAATCAACTCAAAATGGATTAAGGACCTCAGAATTAGGCCAGAGACCCTGCACCAAATAGAAGAAAAAGTAGGTTCAAATCTTCGTCATGTCAACTTAGGACCAGACTTCCTTATCAAGACTCTCAAAACACAAAAAATAAAAGCAGGAATCAATAAATGGGATGGATTCAAACTAAAAAACTTCTCAGCAAAGGAAACAACAATGTGAACAGAGCCTACAGAATGGGAGAAAAATCTTTGCCACACGTACTTCAGATAGAGCACTAATCTCCAGAATTTATAATGAATTCAAAAACCTTTACACCAAAAATACAAATAACCCAATCAATAAATGGGCTAAGGAACTGAGCAGACACTTCACAGAAGATATACAACTGATCAACAGACATATGAATAAATGTTCAACATCACTAGTAATAAGAGAAATGCAAATTGAAACTACCGTAAGATTCCATCTCACCCCAATTAGAATGGTGATTATCAAGAACACAAGCAACAATAGATGTTGGTGAGGGTGTGGGGAAAAGGTACAATCATACATTGCTGGTGGGGCTGCAAATTAGTGCAGCCACTCTGGAAAGCAGTATGGAAATTCCTTCAAAAACTTGGATGGAACCACCATTTGACCCAGCTATCTCACTCCTTGGCCTATACCCAAAGGACTTAAAATCAGCATATTACAGTGATGCAGCCACATCAATGTTTATAGCAACTCAATTCACAATAACTAGATTGTGGAACCAACCTAGATGCCCTTCAATAGATGAATGGACAAAGAAACTGTGGTATATATACACAATGGAATATTACTCAATCATAAAGAACAACAACATTATGGCATTTGCAGGTAAATGGATGGAGTTAGAGAATATCATGCTAAGTGAAATAAACCAATCCCAAGAAACCAAAGACTGAATGTTTTCTCTGATAAGTGGATGATGATACGTAACAGGATGGGGAGGGGAAGAGAAGAATGGAGGAACGTTAGATTGTATAGAGAGAAATGAGGGGTGAGGAGGGGATGCCGGGAAGGAAAGATAATGAAATGAGAAACACCATTGTCCTTTGTATATGTATGATTACATGAATGGTGTGAATCTACATTGCATACAACCAGAGAAATGAAAAGTTGTACCCCATTTATGTACAATGGAATACAAAAAATTAAATTAAAAAAAAAGACTGTCAAGCATATATCTAACAAAGGGCTCATAGCTGGCATATTTAAAAAAAATCTACACAAATAGGGTCCCAAAAAAATACAATCAAAAAGGTTTGAGGACCAGACTTCATGAATGGCCAATGAACTTGAGAAAA
This sequence comes from Sciurus carolinensis, assembly GCF_902686445.1. Lineage (NCBI taxonomy): Eukaryota > Metazoa > Chordata > Mammalia > Rodentia > Sciuridae > Sciurus > Sciurus carolinensis. The sequence goes on from NC_062213.1 coordinate 4,688,982, forward strand.
GAGGGCCAATTCTACTAGGAACTGGAAATATAAGACACTGTGGAAGATCCCACACACCTCCCACCGAGGGCGGCTTTGGTGACGCTGGTGCAGGTGTGGAGCTGGAGACTGGCTGTGTACATCCTCTACGACTCAGCGATTCCAGCCTTAAGTATATCCTTAAAAATCGTGTGTGTGTGTGTGTGTGTGTGATATGCATATTCAGAATAGCAATTTTTATAGTAAAAAAATTGGGCATGTACAACACAAATGACTGTTCATAGAGTGGCTAATTAAGAGTCAATAATAAATTGCACACGCACAATGATTGTCTTCAGTCCCTGTACCTGAATAAAAAAAAAAGAAAAAGAAAAAGAAAAAAGAATGAGCTCCAACCATAGACAGCATCATGGGTGAGCTTCACAAACAACTTTGAGTTGAACACAGCCACACACAAACAGGACATTCTGTGATTGAGCACACACAGGCTCACCTCTGTGCTAGAGATCAGTCACATGAATCCTCTGGCGCGAGGGTAGAGATTGGAACGGGGCAGGAGACACTTTTAAATTCTGCTAATGATCTCTTTATTTGGATATTGGTATCATAAGTGCTGGTTTGAAATATTTCAATAATCTGGATATTGTTCAGTTTTTTGTAGGTAGACTGTACTGATGAAATCTATTAAAATGTGACTTTCTTACTGCAAAAAAATGATCACACGTTCCCTTGCTTAAAACCATTTGGTGGTTTTAGTATACTTACAAATGCCTTTTATTATACTTAGAAGAACCCATAAGCACCCTGGCCAGGTCTCTCCTGCTCCACCCGACATAGCCAGCCAGGGCAGCGGCAGCAGAGGTCAGTCCGTGGAACGTGATTCTGGGTTGGAATCCCATTTCCACCATGTACTACGTAGCCAAGTTACTTAGCTTCTCTGTGCCTCAGTTAGCCCAACTGTGAAGTCAGTCCTCATAGTTGTTATGATTGAGTGAGATAATCCATGTAGTGCTGAGAATCTGTCATTTCACAGTAAATATAAGTGGCCTGATTTCCTTTCATTTCCTTGAACACATTGAACACTTTTCTTTCCCCCAAAGAACTTTTTGTTCTCTATTTCCTCTTAGAATCCTTTCACCCTATTTTAAGAAATAAAACAAAAAGCAAATCTTAAGAGTGACTTTCTTTTGATCAAGAGTTGGTAGGAGCTCAGCACCTCACCCTGGGTCTCCTGGTTTGGTGAATTCTGAACCTGAGCTCTCCTCATGGATGTTCTAGTCTAGGGCTCTTCCTGTTTTTTTCCTTGAAGAAAGAAATCTCACTTATTTTCATGCATTTTCTTGTGGCACAAAAAGCACAGGAAAGATTTTGATGAATTGAATAATTTTCTCGAACTGATGCGGTTCCTGAGTGAGTGTTCAGTTTGGTTTAGGAGACAATACATAAACACTCAAAGTAAAATAACAAATGTATGTTTCCATGCTGTAGGAGAAGAGCTTTCACCCAGCATGATTAATTGCCAAGTGATCAGAGCAGACACTGTTCAAGTTCAGAGAAATGAGAGCCCTGTGGGCTGGGCTGCTGCTCAGGGAGGACCCCTGGAGGGCAGACCCTGCACTGCACGGACTGGGGAGGAGTTGGCAGGGCACCCCGAGGGAAGGCTTCTAGGCTGCACAAACCGAATAAGCCCAGGGTTTCGTGGGAACAGTGCAGGAACCAGCATGACTGGAGCCTGTGAATGGAAGATTTAGGTGGGAAGCAGGAAGAGGTCGAGTTCCTGGAGAAAGATGGGTACTGAAAAAAGAAGTTTAACTTTATGCTGATTTATAATTAATTTTCTTTTTAATTTTTTCCGTGGTGCTGGGGATTGAACTCAGGGCCCTGTGCACGCTAGTCAAGCACCCTAACACGGGGTCGCATCCCCAACCCAATCTGTTAATTTGTTTACTTTTCTGTAAACAATTTTGACATCTATTCAAAAGACAAAACCCCTGACATGTTTAATGTACACCATGTGAGGAGTCTGAACACATACCTGTGTCCGGGAAACCACCACAATCAAGGTAATAAGCAGATCATCACCTCCAGCACTTTTCGTGGGTCCATCTGTTTTCCTTTCCATTGCGTGTGTTTGGGGAGGGGGTAAGAATGCTTCTCATGACATCTATTGGTCTAAGTATTTTTAGCACGCAATGCCATGTTTAACATAGGCACCCCATTGTGCAGCAGATCTCTAGACGTGTTTATATTGAAGCAAACTCCTCTCTCTTCCCCCAGCTCATGACAGCTACCATTCTAGTCCATGCTTCAATGGCTGGACTACTTTAGATACCTTATATATAAGTGGAAAGCCTTCTTGACTTTGGCCTTGGCAATCATTTCTTGCATATGCCACCAAAAAACATAGGTGATAAAAGCAGAATTAGGCAAGTAACACTACATCAAATGGAAGAATCTTCTGCACAGCAAAGGAAACAATTGTCCGAGTGAAATGGTAACCAAGGGGGTGGGGGAGAATATTTGCAAACAATGTATCTGACAAGGGATAAAGATCTAAAATATATAAGAAACTTCTCTATATACTAAGAAAACGACAAAAACACACAAGACTCTAAATAGCCAGATTAAAACAAAAATGGGCAAAGGACTTGAATAGACTTTGCTTCAAGAAGACATATCAACGGCCGCCAGGTTTATGGAGAGATCCTCAAAGCACTGCGAAGACACGCTGAAGGCTGACGGGGGCCAGGAACAGTGCTTCCTGCCAGCACAGCCATGAGGAAACTGGACTTTGGGGCCTGGTTGCTTGGCCAGCTGCTGTCCCCTGAATCCGATGGCTGTGGTTTTGCTAAGGGCACACTACCCAGGAGCCTCTCCCTCCCCGTGGTTAGGAGGCAGTCTGCGCAGGTGTGCCTGCAGGAGGCGCTGCTCCTCTAACTGTGCAGGAGGGGCAAACCCACCCTTGTACTCCCAGCAGCGAAATCGACCCGAGAGAAGTAAAGAAGATTTAAGTGTATGTAATAGATACCACATTTGTGATCAGAAAACAGAGCATTTATCAAACCCCAGCTGATCTAGAGATTCAGTGCAATCCTGATCAAAGTGATCATTTTTATGGAAATGCAAACGAGACAAACCTGAAAAGCCAGGAAGTGAAGGACTAGCACATTCCTGCAGGAGTTATTTCAGATCTCTAGTGGTCAGGGAAGCCTGATCTTGGCACAAGGATGATGAAGCGAGTGCCTAGGAACGCACCCACAGGCATGTCGCCTGGATTGACCGGAAGGCAGTCCAGTGTGTCAGCACACAAAAGGGTCGTTTCCATAAGGAAAGCCAAAGCCTTGGCTTTTAGACATGAAGGTAGTAGATATGAAACATCCTATCTGAAAGGCAAAATGTTAAAGCTTTTAGAATAAAACAAAAGAATATCTTCATAATCTTGGGTTTCTTGATACTGTTACAGAAAGGGAAAGGACACAGCAAAATCTTACCCAGAAACTAAACAACTCTCTCTCACACATACACGTGTCTGTATATGTCCATTAATGTACACACTACAGATGATTTATCTTGTGTATTTTTCCTCACTCTCTTGGGGTTAGGGCTTCAACACAAGGTGGTTGGGAGGACACACTTCAGCCCATCCCGAGTTCCTAACCATATGTCACTCACCTGCCAGGCCTCTGCAATGACCCACATGGGGCAAAGTTAAGATGCCTAGTCTAGAAACTGGACAAGACATTGTAGCCTGGCCTCCTGTGCTCTGTCTGATTCATTCTGCAGGTACAGGTGGCTAGGACCTCCTCACGTCTGCCCACCTGTTTTGCCCCTGCGGATGCTGTGTTCTGTCAGGGGCCTCATAATTCTCTAGCTCTCATTAGGGCCTGACCCTCACTCTAGCCTTGCCAGTAGGAGAGATAACCGTGAGCCCCTGGCCTAGGGTGGTCAAGAATGGCCCCCAGCAGCGACAATTTCATAAAACCTATTGTTGCCTTTGCTGTTGGGGAGCCACATTCTGTGATGCCGCTCCTTCCCTTGGCGCTGGCCCATGTAGGACCACCAGAGGCTTTCCTTTGAAATTCCAGGGTCATAGTAGGTACCGAGGCCTCTGGGCCTGTGCTTGAAGGCTATCTGCTGGGTCTTCTCTCTACATACCAGCATCCGTTCCCACGTGCACCTGCTTCCTGTGCTTGGTAATATCTTTCTCTACCCTCAGCAGTGATCCTTCTGTGCTCTGTGTGGGTCATTATATCCTCCAGGGGTCTAGGAGCAACTCTGTGTGACCTAGTGGCCAGGAACAGGGAGAGTGATTCCCTGGGGCAGAGGTCTCTGCGCCACTTTCCAGCATGGGGGAGGCCATCCTAAGAGGGAGGAACGGACCACGTCTGCTGCCTTGGAGGGTTCGGAGCAAATCCTTGGGGGCCATCCTCAAGTCAGGGTCCCAGGCTTTCCCAGCGAGTGTTCTGGACCTGACTTGCTTGGGCCTCATACAGTCCTCCAGGGTCGGCCACTCTACCTACCAAGTCCTGGACGTGGCCCTGTTTATTCACACTACAGTTGCAGAGATGGGGATGTCTTTGCTTCTAAAAGAGGCTTCTACATCTGGCTATTAGGGGCTGATTTCTGCTCCCAGCTATTTTCTATCTTTCTGAAAAAACATCTGTGGCCCTCAGCCACCGCCACCACATAGCGTGATCCTTACAGACGTGTCGTAGTCCCGGTGGTGGCTCTCCCAAGGGCTGGCACTTCCCCTTCCACCTTGCCTCCTTGTCTTGCTCACACCATTCCCTGAACGGGTACAGGTTGAGTTCACAGAAGTGACCCTGATACAGTTTGGGACTCAATATTTACAAGGACACCACGTGTGACAGAGTGGGGAGGAAGCAGGACGGAAGAGCAAAAGGCCCAAGTGCCATAAAGATCCACTGCACCTCGGCTGACCTGCTGGGGAACTGTGGAGCAAGCAAAGCCCATCAGAATGGCCCAAGAAGGCCAGGATGTTAGGACCTTAATGCCTCTGCTGCCTCAGCCACCATGGTTGAGGTCAGAGCCTTCTGGGGATAGACCGTACCCAGTGATTCTCTAAGATGAAGATGCTGAGCTCGGAGGATTCCTGCTGACCACACTCCTGGGGAGGTGTCTGGTGTCCATGCCACAGGGGTGGGTATGGTGTGCACGGTGCGTGTTGTGTGTTGATGTGTGTTCCGTGCACTCAGGCTTGTGTTCTCCCAAGTTCTCCTGGGCTTCTGGTGAGGATGCTGCAGGAAAGAGGTGGAGGAGGTTCCTCAGGAGCCCTGTGAGCTCTGGGGCCCTTCTGCACCTGGGGATGCGTACGGCCGGCAGGGGTGGAACTCAGGGCAGGAAGAGATCTGAGGGCACTGGCTAAGTTCTTTCCTCCCTCTGTCCCCTTCCCCTCCCTCCCTTCCTTGAAAGGAAGCAATGAGAAGGTTAGGGGAGAAATATAGGGAAAAAGCCCCCTGGTTGAAAATTCAGAGAAAACAAACATCATTCACTTTGCAAGGTTTCCCACTCTCTGCTCCAGGGCATCCCCGGGTGGTGGCTCTGTGACTGGCTGCACGTCCTAGAGCCCAGAAGATGACAAAGCTCTTTGGAGAGCAGTGGATTTGAATGATACCTCGTTGGAATGCTGGTCTTGGCAGCCTGTGGGGTAATCACCCACCACCTGAGCACTCTCCACCCCCAGGCCATGGTGCACAGGGTTGCCAGGCGCGAGCGGCCTGCATGTGGCTCTGTGTCCCCAGGTGGCCAGTCCAGAGCAGCCGTCTGGAAGGCGGCATGAAAGCTTTTTTGGAAGAGTTAGTCAGGGATGGCTGGCACGGCTGCCAGTTCTTCCAGTCAGACTGGACCCGGCCATGACTGCCGGTGGCTCAGCTGTGGTGGGCACGAGACTGGGGGCTGCAGCAAACAAAAGCAACAAGCTAGCAGTGTCGCCGCAGCTCCCGAGCAAGCCAGACCCGGGCTGAGCTGTAAGCCTGTCTTTACAAGAGCAGTGAGAGGTTGTTCTTAACCCCATTTTAAAGTAAAAAAGAAGATAACTAGTTTATCCAGCATTTACCGCTAAGTGCAGCGCTGGCCCTCGGCATGGCTCATCCTGTTCCGTGCTTACAGCTTCGTGATGTGAGCATCACCACCACGTTGAACAAGATGAGGAAACAGAGGCTTAAAGGCATTCAAGAAATATCTATAATCAAGGGAGGTTTTAGAGCCAGGTCGTGGCAAAAGATATCACCCTGAAACCTGCTATCCCGGGAAGAGGGCCTGGCTGAGAACGAGTCCGCCAGTTAACCCTTGTGTTCTCATGTCTGTACTCATTTCTGTTGATAGCGACCACCCTGGTAGGGAGCAGCATCAGGCAGAGAAAGAACACAAGTATCTCGCTTTCCATGCAAGGACCACCATGGCTCCAGGTTGGTATCGGGGCAGTGCCCAAGTCCTGGAGGGAAGCCAAGACCCCAGAAATTAGCACCCTGGGTAGGACCATGGCTCCAGGGAACTGGTGCTCTCTTGACGTCCACTCCAGATGGCTGGGCGCAAGGTGCTTTTATGTGTTAGCCTCCTTACCTAAAGATGGGGAGCCATGGGGAGCCATGGGGAGGGAGTCGGGTGACTGGTCTGAGGAGCGTTTTCACCAACTGACTGGCACACAACGCCTGCATTGCCCTGGTTGCCTAAGTGCATGAGAACATGCGAGGAACGAGGGTTGTTTGTGACCATCTAAATGAGAACGGTGACAATGGTGGAGAAGGTGATTGGGACACAGATGCAGGATGCTGGCGAGGACAACAGTGGAGATGACAAGGACACAGTTGGCTCCTTTTGCTCAGGAGGGTGTTGTGCTGTGTGAGCATCACGATCCCATCACGTGCTGTGATCACGCTATTGTTAGGGCGATTTTCTGGAGGGGAAACTGAAGCACAGAGAGGTCAAATGACTTGTCCAGGGTGGTCACGACCTATGTTGCTCCTCCGAGAGCAAGAGCCCTGGCTACACAGAGGCAGCAAGGGGCGGAGGCTGGCGTGGCAGAAGCAGCTAGCCCTCAGTGGAAGACAGCAGCCTTTGGTAGCTGCAGTTGTCCAGAGAGTGGTCTTTGGGGAGTGACCTGATGACCCTTGCCTCTGCAGAGATGCACAGATGCAAAAGCCACTTAGAAGACCCGGACCAAGAGGTTAAGAAGGGGCCTGATTAGGAGAAGGTTAAGGTCCCTGTGCTTCTTGTTTTCTGGAATTCTGTGATAATGTTTTAATGTCTTCAATTGAAATTCCTGTACTTTTTGCAAGAAGGAAGATTGGGGTTAATCTGCTATCAGGTAGAGGCAACTGTTCATTTGCATGTTCTCTCTGGGAGAATGTGAGATTTACAAAGTCAAATCTGATTAAGGTGCACAGACTTTCTCAAGGAAACAGCGATTATGCATCACAATGAAAGGAGAGCACAGCCCCGAATGGAGAATTCGCTAATTGTTCTTTGCAACTGGGGGCATCAGACCCCTTTTGGTACCAGGCTTATTGTCTGTGTGTATAAATTTTCCAAATTCTCCCCCAGTGGCCTGGCAGCAGAAGAATAAATAAGAACCTTTTTTTTCCCCTGTAACCTTTTGAAGTGAAAAGGAGTCCCGGTTCTCCTCTGAATTTTGGTTTAGCGAAGACTCCTGTCTAACATATTTGTTGCCCTAGGGTGTCCCCAGGGAACCAGGTTTACTTAGGAGAAATTCACCGTCTTGAAAGAACAGGAACAGGGACATCAGCTTCGTTGGGAAATAGCTGTCAAATCAATTATGCCAGGATCAGATTAGCACATCAGAATCGGTGTCTCTCCCCAGGACAGCATTCCCAGACCCATCAAGTTCACAGGGAGAAGGGGAAGGGGAGAAGCCCAACCAGGCTTGTGCTACTCCTCTCCTCATTCCACAGAGCTCGGAAGCGCAGAGCCTCACCTCTCGGGTCCTTCCTGCCCCCCATCTCAAACAGCCCCTGCTACAGGATCCTGCTTCTCTGCCTCAGGTAGCCTGGAGTCTGTGATGACGGCCCAACTCTCCAGACTCCTTCCTATCAGATTCCCAACCCCAAAGGGACCAGTGAGGCAGAATTAATCTGCCCCATTAATGGTCCCTGCTTTGCCCCAGCCCGGTCTCCACCCCAGTCCTGATTAGAAAGCCTGAGCCCCTTGAAAACTTAACTCCTCACACTCCTGGCTCGCTTCTGATATCATGTGTTTGGAGACATCTTACCTTCTTCACTATCCCCAAATGCCTGACCCGTGTCTCCGTTTCTCATTCATGAGACACGTAGCAGTGACATCACAATTTGGGTTTGATGTCTTCACCTTCTGCACCTGAAGGCAGGGGTCGCATCCGTCTTGCCTGCTCTTCTCTCTTCAGTGGCCTCTGACCCCAGTTCATCCTGGCCTTGGCCGAGTCTGCATTGCTTGAGCCTCTCCTTCACAGAGGAGCCAGGCTGGAGCCCCGCCTCTCTGGCCGTGGCGTGGACCCTTTGCTGAACGGGCAGGTGAATTGCACCGCAGCTGGTCTGACGTGAGTGTAGGAGTAAGAAGACGGTTTTCCGTTTGCTCTTTGTGGTCATCACCTCACATGCAGCAAGCAGGGCTACAACTGGCACAGTATGGGCTAAGGAACAGGAGCCAGTCAAGGGAAAGCAGAGTCCCCAGCACCCAAGCAGCTACTCCAGGCCCGGACTTGGTGGGCCTCATTGCGTGTCATCAAAACTCTGGTGGGAGATGGGGCTCGGGGAAAGCAGGGACCATTAATGGGGCAGATTAGTCCTGCCTCCCTGGAACCAGGCTCTAGCTGCAGGCAACACGTGTTCTCAGAGTTTTCTGGGACTAATAACTGGCAACCACTGCTAACCACTGGGCGCAAGATGCTGCAGTAACAGCAAGAGTCCTGCCAGGGGTGACACGTGTGTGCCGCCTCCCCCATGCAGACACGGCTGCGGCCAGGATTGTGGTGCCCCCGCTGCCCAGGCAAAGCACGCGCACACACCAGGCAGACACTCCTGTTCCTTGCCTCTCAGAGATGAGTGCTGCCTCTCTGGTTCCATGTTCTCCCAGTCAGCTTGGCACCTTGGGGCTGTTTTACTACTGCTCTTCGCGTCTACCCCTTCTTGGCACTCCATGCCAGGTGGTAACCTGCTTGGAGCTCTCTAGCTCCACAACAGTTCTGTGCAGTCTTACCAACCCTCTCCTACAGAGCCAGCTGTGCCCTCTTATGGTTGGGCTCTCATGAGACTGTGAGTTTCCAGTGGCCCATTACCATTGACGGAGGTCACAGTTCATCTAGTTGCCTGTCCATCTCATTCTCTGAACCAGGAGATGCTTGTGGTCAAAGATGGAGCTGGGTCCTTCTCATCCCCTCATTGCCCTCTGTAGAGCCAGGCACAGAAGGCAAAGCGCTTTGGACTACAAGCTTGTCAAATGACCACCTTACTGAAGGAGAAGAAGGGAAGAACCAGACTGGAGGGTGACCCAAGGGTGGAAAGATGCTGGAAGAAGCCCTTTCCTTTTCTTGGCCCAAGGTCAATTGCCTACAGGCCTCTGAATCCTGCTCCTAACCCAACCCTCTGCTCTTCAGCCTTCCTAGTGCCAGTGGCTTCAGAGCCTGGCCCTAGGTTGAACATGAGCTTTTGAGCTTGGAACCTTCAAGACCTTCAGCCTTGAGGACGCCGTTCATCCTGGGAGACCGCACTGGGATGAGAAGTGAGCCTCAGGTTAAGTATGCCGTGGAGGAGCCCCTGCCATGCCCTTCTGGGAGCATCACAGGATCTTTCCAGTGTCCTGGCTCAGACTTCCTATTGCTGTCTGCACTATACCAGTGCTGGAGACTCAGGGGTGCTGCCGGCAACAGGAACGAGGGGACTTCTGGTGAGGGTCAGTCTTTAGTGTTCCTGTTTGCCTCCTGTAAGGACATGAGGTGTTTGTAAAGGCCCACATGTAGGGAAGATGGAGAGAGGGTCAAAGTCAGTTCTTCCACTTAGCTTTTGACATTGGGCTGCTACTCCGTTAACTTCTGGGAATCTGTATCCTCATATGAAAAATGGGGACAGGTAAAAGCAGCTCAGAAACATGAAATAAATTCTTCCAAGGGCCTCAACAAAGTCAGTTGGTGGAGGAAAAGAATTTGTAGAAGGCCATTTTTAACACTCTGTGTGGAGTTCTACCTCTGGTCCCTTCTGATTTCTATAAAGAGAGAGATTGTCTCCCAGTGCATGTCACAAGCTCAAGTACACAAAGGGATTAGTAGTCACTAGCCACAGAGAAGCAGCCGTGAGGAGAGGCCTCACCTACCACATGATGCCCAGAGCTGGGGTGCTCTGTTCCAACAGCAGTGACTCCAGTCGTGGTGGTCAGGAGGACAGGCGCAGAGAGGCCCGCCACAAAGTCGCACTTCTACAGCAAGCTCCACATCTGGATTCTTGTGACATGTTTCCACCATTCAAAATTGGTAACTGAGTCCATGGATTTTCAAAGATGAATGAGATCTTACCTGGGAGGCCAGCTTGACCTCCAGGCGGCCAGCTTTCCCCTGCTGCCCTAGAGAAGAGGACAAGAGCCTCTGCTGGCAGGGGTCAGCTTTGGGGCCAGCACATCTGGCAATCCAGTTTGCCGTGAGGAAGGGCTCATCCGCTGTCGCCCTTCTGGGGGGTTGTAAGCAGGTGTGTGCCCACATGTGGGCCTGTGTGCCTTCCTCTCCTGCAGGCGGTGCACAGACTGAAACGACGGCATCTGGACTCTCTCCCAGGCTGACGATCTCTGGCTTGTCTACAGATGGCCGCTTGGTTATTCTTATGGTTGGTTCCAGAGAGGTTTGGGGGAGCTGACCAGGGGAGGGGGCGAAGCCTACTGAGAGCTCAACTTTGGCACATGCCAGGATTCTGTGGGACATGGGCAGGGCATCCAGGAGAGGCAGCAGCTCCAGAGTCATAGGGACATGGGGAGGGGAAGTGAGTGCAGGTCACGTGACTGGCTCCTTGCTGGCTTTCCCTTGCTGTGATGGTTTATTCTGATGACTTCAAGGGAAATACCAACCCTATCCTCCATTTGCTGAAGCTGTTAGTATTTGGCACGTTCCCATAATAAATCTTCACTACCACCCCAAAGTTGAATGGCATTGCTTTCAGTTTACAGGGGAGTCCATCATGGACTCCTGCCTGCACATGAGGCCAACCCATTGGAGAACAAGCTGGGCCGTGCCCCCCAATGGCTGGTCAGAAGGGGTGGTATTTTGCTGCAGGTATGAGCTAAGGGAGGCACCATGGAGGCCACCTGCTCAAGCTGCCAGCCTTGCCCCCAGTCCCACTCATGCTCACCTCCAGATATAATCTTTCACTTAACCATATGACCTGACGGATCTCGTGACAGGGAGCTCTGGATGCCGCTCATTTCATGTCTCCTGGGTGGGCATTTCACCAGGGCCCAGTCACATGCCAGGGGCTATTTTATGAAGGTGGGTGGTTTTCTACTATACGGCAAGACCTCGTGGCCTGTAGCCCCATCTTCCCAGGAGTCTGCCACGCACTGGACAGAGCTCCTCTCCCACTGCAGCTCCCTTTGATGCACAGGCTGCAGGGGGTTCTGATCTGTCCGGGGTCAGGTCCAACTTTGCTGTAGTGTCTCCAATGTCCTTGGCCAGCAGCTGCCATGGTTTCTCAGTGCGAGTGGCAGGAACATTGGAGGAGCAAATGGAAACTCCCTGCAGCCAACAGCAAGTCCCAGTGCAGGGACAGTGCTCTGCCCACTGGGTGGGAGTAGCCAGTACAACGGCAAGAAAGGGTGGATGCATCCTTCTGATCGAGGGAGTGGAAAATCAGAGGCACTGGCCTGGCTCCCCGGTATCCTGGAGTGCAATGAAATGCTCCAGCTTCCGGGAGACTTAGGGTCCCTCGTAGCCCCCGTTCCTGCACTTCTCACACCAGTGCAATCCCGTCTTGCTGTTCTGGTGACCCTTCAAGGCAGAAGCTGGTATGTGAATGTGGTCTCCCCGACCCCAGAGCCCAGCCTGCCCTCAGGAGAAGCCAGTGTCAACAGCCCAGCAATTCCACCCTCACGCCAGCTGCTGTGTCGGTCTCTTGCTCCCTCCAAGCCACAAGATTATTCCTCGTGTTTGCACATATTCTGAATCACTGACTTGAAATAAAACTTTTCTTGCCCAGATCTGTGCCCTTCGTGTGCTGCTGTGTGGAGGAGCAGGAGTCCCTACCTCAGAGCATGCCGTGGTGCTAGCACAGGATGGCCATGGGGCTGGCGCCCACGTCCGGCCCGAATGTTGGTGGGAAACCTACATCACCTCTCCAGGTCTCTTTCCTCATCAATAAAATGGAGACAATAGCTACTAATTCACAGAAATTATTTTGAGAATACAGGGAGCAGTGGATTTGGAAGGACTTGTGCAGATGGTCATGTGGAAGGCAATTTTGAGAGGCCTTGATGGTATTGGATAAATGTCCCTGTTTGTGTTTCAGACTGAAACAATAAACTGTGGTTTGTTGATCTGTGGTGAGAAGTGGGGCATTTGTTTTGTCGTTTTATTGACCCAGCTGCTGGTGACAGTCTGCCCCAGGCCAGCACTGCCGAGGATGTGATGAGGTGTGCTTGCTTCGGCTGCCAGCTCAGAGCCCGCAGTCGTCCATTCGTTGCGCCTGTGTTGCCAGGCTCTGTCGGGTACTGGTGTCCCCATGTGGTAGATTGCAAAAACAGCTGCAGATTCGTCCCTTCTTTGTATCCCTGCCTTCAGAGTGCGGTGTTGCACAGAATCTCTCTCTGCCCCTCGAATCTGGGTTGCAGTGGGACTTACTCTGACCAGTGAACTACTAGCAGCAAGAAAGCTCGGCATGTCAGGGTCCTCTCTTGCAGCTCTGCCGCCATGTGATGAGCCGAGTTAGTCTGCTGGATGAAGAGACATGCGGTCCAGTCTCCCTTGCTGCCATACCTGGCATCCAGCTCCGCCCCGTTCAGAGCCACTAGGTGGTTGGCAGCTGAGCACGTGAGTGAGCCCAACCAGAGCAGAAGAACAGCCTGGCTGAGCCTGGCCAAACCACAGGTGCCGAGTCACGGGCTAACCCGGAGGCGTTTCAGGCCACACAGCTTGGGATGATCGTACAGTTAAAGCTGCTGATAGACTTGGCATGTCTGCTCTCCACCACACACCATCTGTCTGGAGTTTACACACACCTCAACAGGTGTGCGACATGCAGATGAACGGAGTAGGGGACTGTATTGTGTCTCCAAGTCCACCCTCAGGTCTGCTGACTTACTAGGAGGATTCAGTATTCAAAAACCTTCGTACTGGTGGTTAGTTTATTAAAGTAAGAAGGATGCAGATTAAAACCTGCTGATGAGAAAGGTGTGTGGGTGGAGCCCTGGGGAGAGCTGGCATGAGCTCCAAGTGTTTTCTCCAGTGGAACTACACGAAGTGCCCAGTCCCCCCAGCAATGACATGTGACAGCAGGACAGACTGTCAGTCGGACTGGTGCCAGCCTTGGAGGTGGCAGTGCCTTCGAGTCTGACCTCAGCTACTTGATGCTTTGTCTGCTGGAGGTCAGACTGACATGGTACACCCAAAGCCTCAGGCACATGCCATCTACGACAGATGCTATTGCTAGCACAGCCGTGGGCTGGCCCAAGCCTAAGGCATGCAGCACACTCTTCTCAGGCAGTGCTCAGAGGGCTTGCTGGTCTGAGGCAGAGCCTCAAGGCAGGGTTTCAGCAGCCCAGGTCTGCCTGGCACACAGTGGGGAATGTGTCTTGGTTAGTGACAAGCACTTCCCTGCAGATGACCTGCACAGAGGTGTTGTGCACAGCTCAGAAGGCAGGTGTGTGCAGCTATAGGAGCTGCAGGTGAGTGAGTGTCATAGCAACTTCTGGGCACAGAACAGCCACATCTCTTCTCCCCTTGGCCTCAGTTTCCTCCAGGGAAGAGTGAAATTAGAGACGAAGTCACCCCTGTGGGTTCATGTAGGCTTATGGTGCTATGACTCTTCACACTTGATAGAGTCACTTGAAGGAGGCATTGACGTGGGACCCAGATTCTTGACAGTGCCTATTAAATGTCATAGATTGAATTTCCTTAGTCATTACTCTAATGATTTTGTCTTCTGTTTCATTCAAAATGGAGATACAATCTAATTTTCAATCCCCAGATAACCAGCCAGGATCTAATCAATTGCAGAAGAGTGACCAGGAGCACAGACACCTCTGCAGCTCTGGCACCCTCCAGGTGGGAAGGCCATCACCAGGTTCATCTGCTTGCTTTTTCATTTATGCAACAAACACACATTTAAAGCCTCTACTGTGTGCAGGACACAGGGCTGTATGTGAGGGGCATGTAAATGAAGGGACATAGTTCCAAGTGGCATCATTTCATGGGTTAGAGGAGGAGCGTAACGAGGGGCGGCCACACGCAGGTCAGTGCTCAGCTTGGAAGTTTCATGTGTAAAAACCCAGATGGGCTGCCACCCGCACTGGGCAGCAGAGAAGGCTTCCTGGAGGAATGAACTGGGTTCGGAGATGCCCAACGGCTGGGGGGCGTCAGGTGGGAGGGCACAGCACCTGGAGGCTGAGGCCACTGACAACAGCACCCAGCGAACTGAATGCAGCTGGACGTGACTGAGCCTGGCGACGCTCAAGGTGGCTCCCTTGGCCTCCCTAGTGTGATCCTGGCAAGAGCCTTGGCTGGTGGTGCTGTGTTGTCCCTTTCCTGCAGAAGACTCAGCTCAGCCCCATGAGAAGCAGACGGCTAACCTGAGTTCAGTGTGGCTCTTGACAAGAAGTCTCTCGGCCTCTGGCCCAGAGCTGAGTAGGGAATTGCTCCCAGGAGACCAGAGCTGGAGGAAAGAAGTGGAACAAGCCAGTGGTCAGTGTGTGCGGGGTGGCTTCTGTGAGGCTCATTTGGATTGTAGTGTCACAGAAACAACGTGGAGGGATGAGAATGGAGTGCAAACTCCGTTAGACACTCAGGTCCAGGTCCAGGGAGGAGCAGGGCCCGGAGGAGCAGGGAAGGTGTGCCGTGCCTCCTCTGGGCACAGGGTGGGCCTGCACTGGTCATGGTGTAGGAGACAGAGGGCTCCTGGGTTCTGGTCACAGCTGCAGATGTATCAGCTTTCTGGACTAGAGAGTCCCTGGGGCTCTTCAGGCCTTGGTCTTCTCCTTGAGGTGAGGCTTCCTAGGATCTCCAGGTGCTGGGGTTTCATCCAGCTGAAGCACGTTGAGCAGGCTGGGGGTCTGTGTAGGGTTGCTGGCGGACAGCTGAGCGCAATAAGACAGCGAGCAAATCAGTCAGTGCTTGAAGGATCTTGAAGGGGAAGGACCAGGGATAATGCCCTGGCCGCGCACTAGAGACCTGCTCTGGGCCTCTACCAGAGTTAGGTGCATTGTTCATTCTAATCTTTTAACAAATTTTAACTGCATAATGAAGACACCTCAATTGACTCCTAAATTCCAATGCCTGGTACCTGTGTGTCTTTGGCCAAGAGATTTGCATTTCTTCTTTGTTTTGAATGTTTTTATTAGTGTATTATACTCCCCAGTACTTCCTTCCCCGCCCCTCCTGCAGCCTCTTCCTCTCTTGTTCATGTATTTTAATTGATGCATTAGCTCTACATGAAAGTGGAATGCATTGTGATCTGTTCATACGTGCAAATAGCATCCTTGCCCCCTTGGTGCCCTACCACTCCTCTGCGGACCCCCTTCTGCTTGAAACTTCCATTTCTAACCGGCTCAGAACGAGCTCGTGGTATTTACCTCTCAGGCTCATTGGGAGAACGCAGCAGCATAACACATGCAAAACACACAGCTGGGTGGAACCCACACATTCAAAGTCCTCCGCAGGCTTATAGACACTTTCCCAGAGAACTCCTGTGATTCCCAGAGGTTCCCTTTAGTGTATGTAAGTCAGAAGTTTTCATGGGAGAAAAAACAAGGACAGATATAAATGTGTTTCCTTAGGGTCAGGAATACCAGGATCCCACCTCTGTTCCTTCGAGCCTGCCTCAACCCGTCTCTCTAGCTCTCTCCTAGCAGAAACAGGGCATATGTCATCTCAGACACATCATCCTCTGGGATTACGGATTTGGGTCATTTTTCCTGGGAGGCTCTCTATGACATCAAGAAGAGAGTTAAGCAATTTGTCCAAAATTCACACAGATGAAACAGGGCATCCAGGGCTGGAATTCACATCTCCTTCCTTTCTAATCAGTGCTCTTTCAATTACACAACCAGGAAAATTCTTAGAAGTCTTGGAAGTAAGCAACAAAGTACTGGGTTTTCTTTCAACCGGACTCTGGGAGTTATTTAGCAAACCCTGTGGGATTAACTGATTTCATAGCCATCTGACCCTCCAGAGTCTTTCACTGTGTTATTTTTTCAATGCTCTAATTATTTAAAAACTTGAGGGTCAAAAAAATACTGCTTTTCTTTGGAAAGAGAAATGGATTTCATCTGGTAGAGAGGACAATTGATTCCCACCCCTTTCTCCCATCCAAAGGAATAGACTATTTCAAAAACTACATTTTGCTAGTGTGATCAATTTTATCTCTATTAGCAAATTCATTTCAGCATTCCTGATTTCAGATTATATTTCTTCAGATTTTTTTTTTAAAAACTTAACATCTTACTGGTTCCATCATTAATCAATGAATTTATTGAAATCTTTAACATGTGTTCATTACATATATGTATAAAAGTCATAATTTTGTTATTTTGAAGAAAGGAAATAAAGGTATATTTGAAACAGAAGGAAGCAGGCTATGTCTAAGAGATCTATACAAATAAATGTATAAATAATATATTCATTTGTATCACTACATGTCTCTTCAGTTTATATTTATGCCTCTCCAAATGCATGAACACATAGCTTAAACATTTTTTGTTCAAACACTATATATTTTAATGTTTAAGTGACTTTGTTCTTAAAAAAACATACTTCCACTTTCTGCCTGTTGTGTGTGTGCGTGTATAGAGTGTGTACACGTACAGATGTATACATTTTTGATTTCGTGACTTTCCAGGTCTAGGAGTCCCAGAGCTGCTACCTGTGACTCTGTACCCAATAATCTACTTGGAAACACCTGCAGATAGCCGTGTCCCACCAGCCTCGTGTATTTCATCACTCAGAGACCTCACGATGACTCTCCCTATGTCAGGTCAGGAGCCGCTCTTGATGTACAGGTGGCATCCATTGGACCCTTCGGACCCAGCTGCCCTGGGGAAAGCAATTAAATATAACTAACTGTGGTCCAACTAAAACTCTGAGGAGGTCACTAGACACGGAGACGTGGGAGAGCAGAACAGTTGTTGGGTTTCCATCCCACTCTGCCTGCTGATGCTCAGCTCCCCACAGCAGGCAAGGGTTTGAGGGTCTTTGCCCTTAATAGTCCAGAGGACTATTAAGGGCAGGGATCCTCAGATGCTAGGGCACACAGATGCCGGTGGAGTGCTCAAATTTGGAAGAGCATCCAGTTATGTTGGAGATACATTGGCAGTGGAAGAAAACCTTTCATTTTACATCCTCTCTGACCCGGCCCTGAGAGAGGAACCTCTGCCGTGTCATGTCAGCCATCCCTCCACACTTGGGATGAGAAGCCTGGGTCCCTGCCACCTAGATAATCTGTATCCATGAAGTGCTGGATGGTCAGAAGAAGATTCTCTTAGTGAAGACTACTGGGTGACATCCAAACCCCCATGAAATTGAGGAAGTGAATGAAGTCACCATGTAAGAACCACTACAGCATGATTTCTGTTTTATAAAACACAAACAAATGCAGACTCTCCTTCCCTCCTTCAGATTCTGCCCCTGGAGGGGGAAAAGGAAGGCTTTTCCATCACTTTATCTCATTTCCTTTCCCCTCTAGTCAAGCCTGGGTGGTGAGGAGGAGATGGAATTTCAGAAGTTTTAAGAACTCAATGCTCCAACATCAGTTAATGAAATAGAAAGAGACCACCTAGATGTTTTAGACATAGCCTAGCTTGTAAGGTTATTGCTGGACATTCCAATCCATTTTCCTACGCGAAAGCTGTAATCATCCTTTGGAACTCTGTGCTCCTTTTGGTAATGCAACAAGGAAGGTCGCACTCAGGGATAGGAGAAAAACATCAGCAGGTCTAGAGGGATCCCTTGTTTACATACACACTTAACTTTTCTTCAGTCAAGTACAACTGTCATGCACCTGTGCTGAGCCAGACATTAGGTTTGAAACCAAGAACAGAAAAGCAGACCTTACAGAAACCTCCTCGTGCATCTCAGTCTACTGGTGACACAAATAAGAAAGTCAAAGGACATACAGTGAATACCCTGACACACTTGGGGCACAGAGAAGACTCCTTACCATGCTTGGGAGGTCACCTCCAAAGGAGCTAGCACAGAAGCCAAGTGAGACCTGAAGAATGAGTAGTTCACCTGTCAAGGTAGGTGTGTACCAGCCAGAGTGTCGCAGGTTTAGAGACCAATGAGCAAATATTCAGAAGAAATAAAGCAGGCAGTATTCATTACCACAAACATAAACCCCAAAGTCATTACAGAGTATAGAGAGGAGGGAGGGAGGAAGAGAGCAGAGATGAGTGTGGATGGTACATACCTTTGTGCTGTGGAATATTGGACCATCCAAGGGACTTCTCTGGGTCTGCAGTTGTATACAGAATGGATGCCAGCACTTGGCCCTTCTCCAAAAGGACTTGGACATAAAGGCACAGAAGGTCTGAAAATGCTACAAACCCACAAAGACAAATTGGGCAAGCCTTATGATCAGGAAATCTCTAGGAGCGGGAGATCAGACAGTTGAGTGGCACCTGAAGTTGGGTCCTGTTTAGAAGGATGCCAAATAACCAAAAAGATATGCCTTGGGGGAGCATTAAAGGAGGAGATTTAATAGAAAGAAGAAATTACAAGAAAAAATGGATCAAGCAGCTCAATAAAAAGGAAGCATCACAGCACCCTGCTCAGTCCCGCTGGAGAGTTTTGTAAGTGAAATACGTAGGCACTGCTTAGTGACAAGAGTGCCAAAACAGTATCAGGGAGCAGAGAGACGTGGGGTGGGCCTGTGTTGGAGAGCCACAGGCTTACAAAAACGAGACATCTGGACACAGTTCTAAGATTCAGAAGTCAAGGGAAAACAGAATAAGCAGTTTGCTTTATAGGTAAATATATACTTACCATAAGAACCAGCTATCCCTCTCCCAGGTACCTATCTAAGAGAAGTGAAAATGTATGTCTACACAAAGACTTTATCCATAGCATCACAGACTGAAATGGCCCACTGCCCACGACCGGAAGATGAGTGAAAAGTCGTGGGGTGCTTAGACAGGTGACAGAGTGCCTACACTCTGGAAAACTAATAAGGAGGAATGGACTATTGATGCGTGCCATGCAGACAAACCCAAGGCACTGTGGCCACGGCAAAAATCCAGACATGGAGACCAGATACTGTGCAGTTTCCCTCATGCTAAATCCTACCCACGAGGGAGCGAGCCGACTGGCATGAGGGAGCGGGTGGAGGGCTTGATGGCAACATGGCCATCAGGGATTGAGGACAATGAAAATGCTCTATATCTCGAAGGTGGGGGTGACTCTATAGCTATTCGTCAAAATTTATGGAATTACACACTTAAAATTTCTGAATAGAGTTGATTTTAAACAGCCATGAAGTCGATGAATTTTAAAATAGAATTAGAGGTGAAAAGACACTTTCTGAAATTAATCAGATTAGGCACAGCTCAAAAGGAAGGAGTGACTCGGAATATAGATTCAGAGGCAGTGACAAGAAAGGAAGGAGAAAATACAAAAGGATCTTCTACCATGAAAGGTAATTAGAAATTCTAACACGCGTCTAATCAGTTTCCTGGAGTGAGATAAAATGTAAAAGGAACCATTTGAAGATGAAATGGCTGAAATATTTCTACTTTAAAGATACCAAACACACATCCAGAAAGCATAACTCATAACAAGCCTCATAAATAAGAATTTATACCTAAGCATGTGGCAGTAAAGCTGTACAAGAGCAAAGATGAGATTTCCAAACATCCCCACTGACAGGGCATGTAATTTACAAGGAGACAATTAGGATCACAGAAGTAAAATTGGAAGCAATAGAGAGTGTTAAAATATGCTGAATGAGGAAAAACCTGAGAATCAGGACTAACAAAGTGCCTCTGAAGAATGAGTGTACAACATAGACACTTTTGGATATAGGAAAACTGTGTTTCTACTCAAATTTACTGAAGGAATTACTAAAGCCCGTACTTTAGAAAGAAGGAAAACTGACCCCTGAAAGGCTATGCTGTAGGAAGGAGCAGTGATCAACGAACAGGGAAATGGATAACTCCCGACAAACACTTCTGTGATTAATAATGAAAACGTGGTTAAAGAGGACAGAGCGCAGTGTAACTGAGTGTGAGCTGCAGGGTTCCCAAGAACCAAGCTGCTGCAATGCATGTAGGAAGCAAATCTATGCTTTTGATTCATCGTAGGATTTGCGAGGGAATTATGGTAGTATAACATCAGGGACAACCCCTAATAAAAACAACAGGAAAAGCACAAACAGGTTCCAAACTGGAAGAAACAGAAACCAAAGACGCAAAAATATTAAGAATAACAGAAAACAAAGCATATTCTAGAGATCAAGGGAGGTGGTGTTTGGAAACCAAGGCAATAACCCATAGAAATATGCAAGGCTACAGTGACTAAGGGGCAAATTGTCCAGTGGGTAACACGGGACCAGCTCCCTGAGACCTCGTAACCATTGCTTGTGCCCCAAACGGCCTTCCTTGAGCAGAGCCCCATCCTTTCACTGCCCCTGTGAGGGTGATTCCCCATGGCCACGTCCGTTCCATTATGGCACATAGTTATGATCAGTTAGGACCAAGTATGTTCAATTGCTATTACGATCCCTCTGTTACCCGGGAATTCGTGTACCCATGACAGTGTGGAGCTGGCATATGGAGAGATAAAGAGGTCAGTAAGATATAATTGAGAGTTCATTAATAAACCTGCACATTTGTGAAAAACTATACAAATCTTAGAATAAATTCATGACTTAGGTTAAACAAAGTCTTAGATTTAACATCAACAGCATGAGTGAAAAAAACAATTAAATGGACTTTATAAAAATTAGAAACCTAAAGAAAATTTTTGCTTTACAGGACATCATTAGAAACAGCGAAAAGGTAATCCACAGAACAAAAGATGTTTGCAAATCATAACTCTGGTCAGGGTCTTCAATCTAAAGAGGTAAAGAGCTCTTACAATTCAATAACAAAAAGACAAATATAATTTAAGAGTGATCAAAGGATCTGAACAGATGTTTCTTTAAGGATGATATACAGATTTGCAGTAAGCACATGAAAAGATCTTCAACACCTTTAGATATTAAGGAAATGCAAATCAACACTCTGATGGGACCCTGTTCCTCCACACCAAGGAAGGTAACAACCACAAAGAGATAATAACTATCTGTCAAAGAGTATGGAAGGACTATAACTCTTATATACAGCTGGTAGAAACAAAGGGTACATTCGCAATGGAGGTAGTTCCTCAGGAGTTTAAACACAGTTACTGTATGACCCAGCAATTCTACTCCCAGATTTACATCCAAGAGAATTGAAAACATGTCCAAGAAAAACGAGTCTATGAGTGTTCAAAGTAACATTATTTAAATAGCCTCAAAGTGGAAACAATCCAAATATAAAATGGTTAATGCATAAACCAAAAAATAAAAAAGTGCTTTGTCTGAACAATGGGGTATTATTTAGCCATGAAAAGGAATGAGCTGATACATGCTACAACATAGATTAACCTAGAAAATATGCTAAGTGCAAGAAGCCAGCCACAAACTCTACATCATATGAATGTATTTACATGAAATATCTAGAACAGGCAAATCTATAAATAGGTTGCTGGAACTGGGGAGGGGTGGGGAGATACAAGAGTGACTTCTAATGGATAGGGGTTTCCTTTGGGGATGATGAAATTTCTTAAATTAGGTGGTGGTAGAGGTTGTATGATTATATGACTACATCAGAAATGACAACTATTTTAAATGGTATGGATTATCTTTTATTTTACCTGGTGTGAATTACATCTCAATATGTTGTTAAAAAGTTTGGCAAATACTGTATGCAGCAATACAACCTTAAATATTTATATTTTTAAAAAGTGTGAAAACTAATGAAATAAATATCTCACTGTGAAAGTTAAAGAACAAAATATCCCAAAATAAGTGGGTGGGGGGGGGGAAGAGGATGAAAAGGTAAAAGCAGAAAGTAATTGTAACACTACATTAAAAAAGTCTGGCAAAAATCAAAATTTGGTCTTTGAAAAAAGTCAAAATAGGCAAGGTTGATGAGGAAAGAAGAGCAGAACAAAGTACTAATAAAGTTTTATTTTATTTTTAAAGGAGACATACATAGGGATAAAGCAGAGTTTGGAAAACTGCAAAGATGGAAACTTCCAGAAGAAAACACCAGGGAGACGTTTAATGACACTGGACCTGGCTTCTTGGGCATTACACCAAAGCACAGGTGGAGGTAGAGGGTGTCCGCAGGAAGCAGCCTGCAAGTAACACCTGCGAAAGGGTCTGGAACGCAGAGTTCCGAACCATAGCACAACATCCAAGTAACGCGCCTCAAGGACGGACGAGTGACTAGAAGGATGTTTCTCCAGAGAAGACTCACCAGGACTCACCAGGGCCAACAGGCCTATGAGAGATGCTCAGCTTCACTCATCATCAGCCATCCAGGTAAAACCTGGGTGAGCCATTACCTGGCAGCTGCCCTCCCAACACCAGAACAGGACCACGCTGCAGGAGCTGGGGAAGTCGGACCTGCAGCAGCGCCGGTGGGACTGCAAAACAGAGCAGGTGCTGGGCAGAGCAGTTCAGAGGTTCAAAATCAGTTAAAGAGAACCGCCAGGGGGTCTCATGACCCCACTCCTAGGCATACATCCTAAGGAATTGAAAGCCGGGTCTCAGATTTGCACAGCCAGTCAAGGAAAAAAAAATAACAAAACCCTCAGGAATGTTGCATGATTCCATTTACAGGAGGTAGCTGAAGTGGTCCGATCATAGGATTCATAGGTAGGGGGTGCCCTGGAGATCTGTCTCACAATGAGAACACAATGCTACTATTCGTACTTGAGGAAAAACTTAAGATGGCAAATTTCATGTCATGTTTTTTTAAACCATAATAGAAAATATTAGAAAAAGCTAAAAGGACAGATACGTGACTTCAGGCCAATCTATTTTAAAAACGAGATAGAAGAAATCTTGAAGAAAATTTGCCATAATTCACCAGAGAAGGAATAGAACTCTGGATTGTTCTGTATCTATTACAGAAAGTTTAATTTATAGTCAAAGTCTTCCCCAAAAGAAAATGCCATAAGCTGATTATTTTCAAAGCAATTAAAATGAAGCTTTGAAGAAATAGTACAACAAACAGTACAGATATCAGCTCCTCAGCTTTCATGGATGGCCGTCCCGTGCAGGGAGGAAAGGCAGGTGGAGGGAAGACGTGTGTGCCTGTGTGGTTAGAGCTGGGTGACGGTGGACCCACAGGCACAGACAGCCAAAACAAGACAGAAGGGTGAGGGGACCAGGCCTGGGGTGGGGACCACACCGAACAAGTCCTGCTCGTGACAATCATACAGAAAACTGTCCTGCAGTTCCCCTGCAGTGACTTTTGAAGGTGAGCATGCCTCTACCTGTTGGTCCGGGTCCTGCTGCTGGAGTGGAGTCCAGCTCACCCACGACCAGACAGATTTGAGACTGGACTGATCTCTCCAGGGAAGTGACCAGGGCAGTTTTGAGATTGAGGAAGCATTGCAGGTTGAATTGCATCCTCAAGAATTTCTCATGCTGAAGCCTCAAGTCCCAGGACTTAGTTGGAAATGAGGTCACTGCCCATGAACTTGGTTAAGGTGAGGTCAAGCTGGAGCTGTGGGTCCCCTCTACAACACGACTTATAAAAAGGAACATGCACAGGGAGAAGGTCATGTGACCGTGGAGGCTGTGCAGTCATGGCTGCAGGACACCAGGATTTCCTGCAAATCCCTAGAAATGGGGGAGTGCGTGGATGGACCCTCCCCTAACCACTTTGGAAGTAGCAACCCTGCTCAAACTCAGCTTCTGGTCCGCAGAACTGAGAGAATAAACTTGTGTTGTTTAAGGCTCCTGGTGTACGGATCCTTTGTCACTGCAGGCCCAGGACAGAAAACACAGTTTGGTAGTTATACAGACCCCGAGGAAGAGAATGAGCCAAGAAGCCCGGGCCTGGTGTTTCTTGTCCCACAGTGGGATGGTATGGGAGAACGAGGGACACATGACTGCATAGCAGAGTGTGGGTCACCCTGAGGCTCAAGGGCCACGCTGTACCACAGCTCTACTCTGGGGGGATGCAGGGTCCCCCCACACCCCCAGAACTTAGGAGGTGGGGAGAGATCATCTCCTGGTGGGGGAAAGGGAGGCTGGGGAGACGGCCAGGAAACTGCTCTGGTGGGTCACAGGTGCTCGGCCGAGGCTGAGGTGGACAGGTCCCCCGGTGGGCCACACCTCCACTGCTGCTTTTCCTCAACTACCTAGGATGCCCACGGCTGTGGTGTGTGCCACAGGCAGGCTCCACAGCTCCACTGGGAGAGGTACCAGTTCCATGACCTCAGCTTCCAGTCTGGTTTTGTTCTGTGCCAAGTCTGCCAAGCGGTGGATTAGAAACAGAGAGATGCACCCCACAGTGGCTTACTGCTGGTCACCTTCACTAGTCCCTTCCGCCCGCTCCTCGGCGTGCCTCCAGGTAACGCAGGGCAATGACAGTGCCCAGTTTGCCATTTTCTTGTGAGAATTACCAGTGCTGATACTTAACACTGCTTAGAGTGGCTCCTGGCACGTGGTAAGCACTGTATGAGTGAGCAAAAGAAACAGATGTCTGTATGAAGTATTTGAGTGTGAGTGTGTGTGAGTGTGTGTGTGAGTGTGACAGTGTGAGTGTGTGTGTGTGTGAGTGTGAGTGTGTGTGTAAGTGTGAGAGTGAGTGTGTGTGTGTGAGTGTGACAGTGTGAGTATGTGTGTGTGAGAGTGTGAGAGTGTGTGTGTGTGAGTGTGTGTGAGAGTGAGTGTGAGTGTGAGTGTGAGAGTGAGTGTGAGTGTGAATGTGTGAGTGTGAGAGTGTGTGTGAGTGTGAGAGTGTGAGAGTGCGAGTGTGTGTGTGACTGTGTGAGAGTGTGAGTGAGCGTGACTGTGTGAGTGTGAGTGAGCATGACTGTGTGAGTGTGAGTGAGTGTGAGTGAGTGAGTGTGAGTGAGTACGCTCTCCAGTCATGCTAGCTTCCTCTCAGCTGCCTACAGTCAGGATGGCTAAGGTGGCCAAGAAACCCAAGGGCAAGGTGCCTGCTTCATGCAGATTTGCAGAGAACATAAGAAAAAATATCCCAATTTCCCTGTCAATTGGGCAGAATTTCCCCAAAAGTACCAAGAGTTGGAAGACAATGTCTGGAAAAGAAATCTAAATCTGATGGAATGGCAAAGATGGATCAAGTACACTGTGATCAGGAAAGGAAGGACCATGGACAGTAAGGCAGGCAACAGGAAAGAGGACCCAGATGCCCCCAGAGCATTGCCATCTAAATTCTTCTTCTGTTCAGAATCCCAAATACCCCCAAAATCAAACCCACATATCCTGATGTCTCTTTGGGGGACATGGCAAAGAAGCTGGGTGAGATGTGAAGCAAGAGACAGCATGAAGCAGCTGTACATCACTAAGGCCACAAAGCCAAGGGGGAAGTCGAAGGACGTTGCTGACTGGAGGACTCAAGTCAAGTTCAGTGGTGCAAAGGGACCTGCCAAAGTGGCCTGGGAGAAGGAGGAAGAGGAAGACAAGAGGAGGAGGAGGAGAGGGAGGGAGGGATTAAAAAAAAAAACCTGTCTCCTTGTGATTGACACATGTCTTATTGGAGATGTGTCTGTTACTCTCATTAGGTTCAGTTCCAGAATCCATTCACAGTCATATTACAGTCTCTCAAAGTGCTCTAGAAATTGTCAGTGGTTTATCTGAAGTGACCCTGGGTTTCCAGAGCACCCTGAAACTGTATCAAAATTGTCCTTGTTTTCAAACATTTTTAAAATGAAAAGGCTCTCTTGTGTTCCCCTAACTCTGTGCACTGTGTTGTTGGCATTTGAAGATGTTTCTGGCATTTAAAAATAATTTTGTAAGGTGGTGTTAACTATATGGTTATTGGTTAGAAACCCTGAGTTATCAACTGAACACATCTGTGGTCTGTTAAAAGAACCAACCAACAATTGAGGCAAACTGATGCCCCTGGCGTGGTGCCAAGGCTGAGGGGCAGCTGCCTTTCGGAGGGGCCATGGCTCGGATCCATTTAGCTTCAGCTTGTCTTGTTTTTAATATTGCGATACAGCATTGTGCTCCCTTTCTTAGCTGTGAGAAAAGGGGGGTCGGCTGGCATGGGAAGTACTTGGATTTTTTTTCTAGTCAAGTAGTCAAGTGCAGATTTTAAACTGTTTTTAAACAAACAGTAGAACCCTATTGTCAGCAAAGAGCCACTGCGAAAAGTTCAAGAACCCTCTGTACCTTGTGTTTGTGTTGCAAACACAATTTGCAACATTGTGTATGTTTTTTTAGTATGTTTAGAATGTTGAAGTATTTTTGAAGTTAAGTAGTATTACATTTTCAAAAGATTCTGAATGCTTTGCAAACCAGGTGGTTACCAATTTGTGAAGTCAGCGTAGGGAGCACGAGCCAGTAATCGTTTTTAATGCAACTGTAAGTAACAGTAATGCTGGGAGAGGACAGCTTGGCACGTGGCAGGGGCAAGTCTTGCTTTGTGTCATTGCCACACGTGGGTCCCGTGAGGGTACAAGCTGTGGTCCCAGTTTCAAATGCATTTTTTGTAAGAAGTGTGACCACGGCCACTGCCTCAGGGGGACCATTCTGTCAGAGCACCTGGCAGACAGATTTGCACACATCCGCCAGCAGCCTGCAGTTTCTCGTGTGCACTCTTTAAAGAAGAATTCTGTGGCTGCCTCTGGTGGGAAAAGCGGAAAGTTGCGGTTGACTGGAGCCATCTGTCACGGGTGCAGCTGGGAGCAGTGGCACATGCTGGGGTGCAAGGTTCAGGACTTACCAGCGCTTCCCTCCCTCGCTGCACAGGTGACCTCACCAGCTGCCACCTGAGCAGCAAGAGGCAGCTACTCTCTCAGCCTCGCTCACAGGCCCAGCAACAGGAGCACTGTTAACTGTGGCATGTAACTGCCAACCACCCAATCGGCAAAAATTAATAGGATCTATGAATTCATGGCTGGCGAGGGATTAGAGAAAAAGGACTTCGTGTATGACTGATGGGATTATAAACGACTGTGGTCATTTCAGAAGGTAATCTGTTTTAAGAAAATTAAAAACACAACTGATTTTTGACCTAATAATCTTCTTCAGGCATTGTATACCACAAAAGTAAAGCTATCAGCCTTAAGAAAATATGTACAAGGTGTATTTGCAGGTGTGTGGAGAAGGTGGAAAAGTGAGACAGCATGCACTTAGTTCATTGAAAAGTGCCTTTTGGTAGAAAGTGGGAAACGTGGAAGAAAAAAACCTATCACAACATACTGATTTTGTATCAGTGTGAGACTGGGAAGTCTGGACACACACCTGTCAAAACTGGGGGCCTCGAGGGACTGCTGTTGTGCTCACTGTAATGAGCTTGTCCTACCAGGGACCAGGTAGCGGGTCCAACCCAGTGGACACATTCAAGAAATGCATGCTCATTCCAATAGTCTCCAGAAGACGGTTTGATGGGAAAAAATATCCGCGTCAAATTCCAAGTGATGCTACCTACTCCCCTGGGAATATCCTTCATGGACTTGCCTTGTCCTTGGAGACCCAACCTAAGCTGCCTTCCCTGGATGACACCCCCAGTCATTCCAGGCAGAGGTTTGGGGCCACACTGGAGGCTTCTCCCCCAACCCAGGACTCCGTCATAGCCCCATCAGCACTGAACTGCAGTCAATCTCTTAGGTAAACCATGTTGGGTGTTTTGCAAGACATGTTATTTCCTTAATAAGAAAGATTCCAGAAATAGTATTTTAAAAAGAAATTTGGAGTGAGAAAAATCACACACATACACAAAATCCCCAAACACATGCAGCTGGAAGAAGGGGTTCCTAGCCATCTCTTTCCCCACCCTGGTGAGACACTGGTTGGAGGAAGGACATTCACTTACAGGGACCTGGGAGTAGAATTGCTGGCTCTGGACAGTGGAGCATCTGGCTGGAGGAGATGGAGAGCTGGCTTTGGGGACCACAGGAGGGTCAAGGAGGAAAGGAATGTCCTCGTGCGGAGCCCTTGAGCTGGGGGGGGAAGTCTTGAAGGTGGTCAGCCCTGCCCTTTCCTCCCTCACTGCCGTGGTCTGGTTCAACTCTGGAGCCTCGTGCCTAGAACCCCTTATTTTTGGTGAATAGTGTCAAAGACCGTGTGGCATAGCGCAGGGGCCATCTGCTCCCAAGACCCCAGCAGGCTTCTAAAATGCTGACGTGAGTCCAGGCAGTTCAGTGTCAAGGCAGGAAGGCTCATAGCTTCTGACCTTGCCTTCACCAAGGCCGAGATGGAGAGTAGAGGACTCAACAGGAGGAGCAAGAGTCACAGTCAGCAGACTTGGTTTCAGCCTGTGACGCCGACGGGGGTGGGAGTGGGTGGGAGGCGGAAGAGGTGTGCGTCAGCGTTTGTCCTGTCCCTCCCCGTTGTGGTTCCTGTGTTAGAAGTTGTCACTGCTCCTACATTCCACCGTGTGTAAGGCCATGCTGACCTGATCTCAGGCCCAACTCCAGGGCAGCCCCTGGTCACTCAGGAGAAGACCATGCACTTGGCCAGGAAGAAAGACCCCAGCCAGTCAATGGTGTGACTCCTCTGGCCTCAGGGCCCAGGACCTGGCCACGATGAGTCCTTTCTGGAAGCATTCGAGAAAGAAGCTTTCTAAGGGGAGACACCCCAGGGGCTGACAGTTTCTCTTCCTATGAATTCCAGGCCTGAGAAAGCTGCAGGCAGCTTCTCCTCCCAGAGGAGGTATGGCCTGGATGGGGACAGGGACGAGGAGTGGCTGAGACAGGAGCCAGTTCCCTGCCCCTAGACATTTCAGTTTTGCAGCCAGAAATCCTCTCTGTGGAGACAGGGCCAAATGGTCACTAGCAAAGGCTTCTCTGGGGTTTGTACCAGTAGTAACTTAACAACCTTCAGAGAAAAGGCTGATTTGTACCAGGTGCCAACATCCATGACGTAAATGAAGTGGCTCCCCCTTGCCCACGGGAGATGTATCCCAAGACCCCCAGTGAGTGCCTGGAGCCACAGAGGACTGAGCACAGTGTGTGCTGTGTGTTTTCCTATACATAGGTATATGATGGAGTTTATAAACTAGGCACAGTGAAATATTAAACAACAGAATAGACACATTTACACAGTACTATAATAAAGTTATGTGAATGTGATCTCTTACTGCTAACTTTCTCAGTTTGGGGCAAAACAGTAAAAGTAGCATGACTTTCTTTTTCTTAATTTCACAGATATAAGATTTATTCTTATGGTAGATCTTAACCTCAGCATATATTTTTTTTCTTTATTAAATCAAGATATTCACCTTTATGCTTCAAGGAAGCATTTTACAGCTTCTCCTTGGCAGCCTAACTGCCAGCATCACAAGTCTTGTGCTTTGGGGCCA
Source organism: Sciurus carolinensis (assembly GCF_902686445.1). Classification (NCBI taxonomy): domain Eukaryota; kingdom Metazoa; phylum Chordata; class Mammalia; order Rodentia; family Sciuridae; genus Sciurus; species Sciurus carolinensis. Next base: position 4,718,688 of record NC_062213.1, read on the forward strand.
TTTATTAAGTAAAATGAGGTCACTTAAATATCAACATTACTATACCTTGACAGTGGGTCTAATAGCCATGGTTAAGTGACTAGTAGGCAGGGAGCAAATACAGAGTGGATACACTGGACAAGAGGGCTGATCAACATAACTGTATACAATTTTATGACACTACTCTGGACAGTGCATGATTTAAAACTTGTGTTTTGTGTTTGCAGTTGAATGTAGGGAACCGAAACTGTAGAGAGTGAAGTTGTGGTCAAGGGGGTCTACAGCATTCCCACCATGGTCAAACGTAAGCTCCTAATGGGCTGTTATCCCTGATGTGGAACTGGGACAGAGGGCACAGGGCTGGTGCTTCTGAGCCTGTGTGGATGGCTCACCTCACCCCTGCTTTCTGCAGCCCCCTCTCGGTTCCTCTTCAGGTTCTCAATGTTTGTCAAGAGCCTTTCCCTCTCCTGGCAAAAATGAGGTAGCGAAAGCCAGGCAGGCTCATTCGATTTGTCAGAGTGATTGATACTGCCCAGCAGAGGGCCAGGGCAAAGGCTGCTTGCACAGCAGACGGGGAGAAAGATTGCTATCTACAACACAGAAGGAGACGTGCAATTTAAGAGAGGAGATTGATTTTTTTCTTAAACAAGAGGGATGGGTACTGCCACTCCATAGCCAGGGCTCTCCCTGGGAACTGCAGACATGACTGAGTCTGTCTTGCTTTCCCAGCTCTTGCTCTACAGATTTGTGTCACAGGAAGGCAACCCTGCCAAAAGCCCTGACTCATCTCCCAGCCTGGGCCTCTCCCCTCCAACTGTCCCCAGGTGGACATACTGCCATTTGGGCAGCAACCCTCACGGCCAGGCTGCAGGGATTGAGCAAAGTTCTAATCCATTGGCTGCAGGGTCATCACTTGCTGGGTGGGCGTGGAAACATGCATCTCACCTTCTCTCATTGAAAAGCCTCCTGGCACCTATTGTGCTCCTTCCAGAGAATCCCAGTTGTGAGTAGGAAAACCTCTGATGATCTGCAAGAAACACTGGGTGCATGGTTGTTGCTCACTACACAGTTTCTTCCTCTGCTGTGAGGCCCATATTGCAAACTGATTTCTCTGTTTAAGTCCCCATTGATTTCTTCCACTGTATGGGGTCATCCCTGTGTTACTTATTGATCAGACACTGATGTTCAGAACAAAAATCTATCAAACTGAATCTGTGCTTACCTTCTGATCACGTAATGCCAGTTTTAGCAATTTATCTCAGAGACAAGATAGAGCAATAGACACATACCAGGATGATTGTGATAGTTGCAGTATTATTTGTAATAGAAAAATAAAAACCAAAATATCTATCCCTGGGAATAGTGAGAAGTAACAGTGTATCGAACTGTGAGAACAGCTTTACAGTGCTTACAGCAGCAACTGGCTGTATAGAACATGCTCAGTGAATGTCCAACCAATGCATGTACAAATAAATAAAATACAATGTGACTGTTTTAAACAGTAGGATAGAGCTAAGTCAAATACATCAGATGGGGAGTTGTAGTGGGTAATTTGTTCCTGTCTTGTGAAACAGATGATTTCTTCTCCTCTCTCTCCTTTCCTCCATCCCTCCCTCTTTTTTCAGTGTCTATGTCTAAATACCTTCAGATGCACCAAAGTTACCTGTCAGGCTGAAGCAACACTATGGCAGCAACTTCTGGAGCAGGTGTTGGGTGCCCCTTGCTCTTTTTCATTCAAAAAATGTACATCTGACAAACGTGCATGAAGAGAAGTGGATCTTGACATTGCCAGGCCTAATGACCACCCAACTCACCCTGCGGAGTTTTCATTATGCTGAAACAGCTTATCGGCAGGTTTTCACAATTCCAAACTGTGCCCAGATGCATTCTGTGCATAGATCCTTGCCTGTTGAGACTATGAGTTGGTGCAGACAAGCAGGAGAAGCTTTTTATGTTTACACTTGACGCTTTGTTTCTTGGTTAATTTCAAAACCATGAAAGGACTCAGCCACTTGACCAGCTGTGATGCTGGCCCGGCAACCTCCATTATAATCCCGGTTTCCTCCTCTTGAAGTAGGAGCGTCCTCCCAGGGGTCACCGTGAGCATGAGATACAGAACGAACATGACCTGCCAGGTGCACAGAAGGCTCACCGCGAGCACAGAGGTCAGGAAGAACCAGGCTGGAGACGAGGGCTGCGCAGAGCTCTGCGACTCACGGAGGAAGGAGAGCGAGCACGTGGCACAACCCAAGAAGGGAGATGATTGAGTGGGGGCCACTTACTCCTTCACCTTCCTCAGGGAGACCCGGAAGGTCACAGGATGACATCATTGCCGTGAGGGGGTGAACCTCCCAGCAGGTAACGACAAAGCCAGTTTGTATGGAAGCTTGCAGTAGAAGCCACCTTGCAGCCAGACTGGCCCCTGTGCAGCAGCCTCAGAGGCGTCACCTTCATGGGTATCAGGTCCGGGGACTGTGGAGGCCCACGGCTACCTGCCGGCATGAGAATGGGGACTCTGTGCTTCCATTGTACTGCTGTATCAGAACGCTGCAGAGCCGGTATCTATAATGACCAGAAGCTCACGGTTCTGGAGGAAGTCCAAGGTCAAGGGGCCGCATCTGGTGAGGGCCTTCTTGCTGTGTCATCACATGGCAGGAGACAGCCAGAGAGCCCTGGACCCACTTCTGTCACGGACTCACTCTTGCAGTAATGAAGCCCCTTGTGTGATAGCAGCATGGTACCACGTATGGAGACAGAGCCCTCGTGACCTGCCACCTCTCAACACTGCTGCACTGGGGACTAGCTTCCCAGCATGTGAACTGAGGACACGTTCAAACCATAGCAGTCACCCACTGTATGGACAGAATCCTAGAGGGAGACAGAACGAGCCATGGACGAGAGTGGGCAGGGGCTCAGACACCTCCAGTCACTTACTGATCTTGATGGGTCTGCTTCTATCCTCCTGCATACCCAGGCTGGGCACGAGCAAGACTGGCCCTCTGTGTGCCCACATGGCTTTGAGAAGGGCGAGTGACTGTCCCCAGCTCACTTGAACAGAATGGGACAGAGGAAGAGACACTGCATTTTCTCCTTTGCTTCAGAAGGAGGCGATGAACTGCTTTGAAACGTAAACTGTACTTTTTGGCATCCTGTTCCCCCCCAACCCCCCAAAATCAAAGTGTCCTGAACAGAAAGAGGTTCCATAAAACACTCCCCCAGGGCTGCAAGCCCTGTGGCACTGGAGGGGTTGGAGACCCTCTTCCCTTGCTGGTGAAGCTGCTGAAGAACCCTGCCTCAGGTCTCCTGCAGAGGGGAGCACCCTGCCCATTAGGTGCAGGATGGCGAGGGAGTGGACAGACACCAGCCCGTGGGATGGGGCTGTGGTTCTTCCTGTTGCTTCTGCCTCTACCGAGTTGAGACCGAGTAGTCACAGGTGACAACGCATGAACTTCATCCGCGTGTCAGGTGCTGTCTAGACATGGCGTCCCGGCTGCTCTCCTGGACTCTGCATTCAGGGGGAGACCACAGATGATTCACAATGGCACCGCAAGGGGTCCAGGCTTCAGGACCATCTTCGCTCCTTGCAAAGTGTGTTTTCCTCATCCCTTCAGAGGACAGTGATGGGGTGTGATGTGAGGGGGGTGAAGTTGTCAGGGAAGGACGAGGAAGGCGGTTTCCCGAACGAGGCCAAGGGCAGAGGGTGAGGAAGGCGGCGGCATGTGACTCCTCTGAGGCGAGGACGAGGGTGGCGGGAGCGCAGCCACCGTGCTGGGTTAAGCAGGGCCGTGGACGAGGCAGCAGGAGTTCAGATGCCTGGGAGGCCCGAGGCTCTGGTTCTCTGGCCCAGGAGAGGCTTTGAAGGTGTGTGGACGGGGATGCAATTTGATTTACATCCTGAAAGAATGTGAATCCTGGGAAGCTGCTGGGAGCAGAGCCTGGATGGGGGTTGCTAGACTGTGTGAGTCCGTCTTCCACACCGAGCACGCCTCCCGCCACGTCTACAGGAAATAGACAATCAGGGACCTTTTGTCCCATCCAGGCCAAAAGGATGACCGACTCAGCTCCGAGGAGCTTCCTCAGCCTGCTGTCACTGACTTCCCTTGGCACAGTGATGGGGCTACCCCAGAGCCAGGCCAGGACAAATTCATATGGCCAACTCCTGCGCAGTGCTGCGCTGGCCCAGATGTGAAGCTGTCATGGTTTAGATGAGTTGTCCCCCAAAACTCATGTGTGAGGCAGTGCAAGAAGCTTTGGAGGAGGAATGATTGGGTTGTAGCCTTAACCTGATCAGTGTATCGCTCCCCCACGGGATTGAGAGGTAACTGGAGGCAGGTGGGGTGTGGCCAGAGGAAGTGGCTCATTGGGAGTGTGCCTACGGAGTATGTATTTTTTATCTGGCTAGTGGAATCTCTGTCACTTCACTTCCCTCTCCCACTCTTCTGCCATGATGTCCTGCCTCACTTGGAGCACTGAGGAATGGAGCTGGGCTTCTGTGGACCAAGATCTCTGAAACTCTGAGCCCCCACTAAACTTTTCTTTCCTAAAGTTGTTTGGGTCACTCACAGCAGTGAAAACGCCAACTAAAACAGAAGTGAAGGCCTGGGTGGGTGAGGGACGGCTGCCACGAGACCAACTGGTCACCTGCTCAGGCCGAAGAGCCTGAATCTCGGCGCACAAAGGCACGCACATCTGACTTGGTTTTGCAAGACACAGATGCAGTTTCTTCAAAGAAAAGTGTGTGATTTTTATAGGAAACAAACAAATGGATTCTAACCAAAAATCTCATTTTTATGTGCAATTTTCTCTACTCTTGAAAATATAGCAAAGAGGAAACTATTATTACAGAGAATTGAGGTAATGGGTCTTTGAGGGCTCAAAATATCGTGTCTATTGTTTCAAGGCATTTCTGAGGCGCCTGTGGGAAGACCACCATGGGCCCTGGAGAGGGGGAGCCAGGCTTAGAGCGCATGCCATGTGGACGGTACTGAGTGTTTTGGGAGGGCAGAGCCAACTCAGCACTTTGAGGTGAGGGTTGTAGAGTGGCCTAGATATGTGTTGGCTGGGCCTAGCCGCAGTGGCAACCCACCAGTGGTCTCATCTTTGGAAGACGAGAAACCAAGAAGAATCCATTTCTGTGGTCTTGGGACACGAGGGGCTCTAGGAGTCCACAGGGAGGAATTGGCACCTGCTCTGTGGGGTAGTTCATACTTTAATACAGCTTCTTCCTCTAGCCAGGTGGGACACAGGTCATCTGTAGATCACAGTTTTGATTTCATCTCTCTGTTGCAGAGGTGGGTCTCTCAAGTTACTCCTTGGTTTCTCTGTTTCCAAAACAGGTACAAAGGATGATTTCATCTGATACCTAAGAAACCTACGTAGACCCTGTTGTATACATGGTGGTTTTGCTAAATGTCCTGGGAGATGTATATATTCCTTCTGTATAGTTAAGTCACTGGGCTATGTAAATATACATAGCCCAATAATACACAGATTGATCTGTGTGTACAATTTACTCTTGAAATTAAAAAAATGTAACAGAGGAAGCTGTTATTATAGATTATTCAACTAATGGGTGAGGTTCTAAAAACGTTCCCTCCATATAGCAAGCATATGTAGTCCAATGGCTTTAAATAGAGGTAAACATAGACATATCTTTATATACAGACGTCAAGGTTGCCAAGTAAATACACTTCAATTCAGTCAGTCCTTCATTTAGTTGTCTATTCATATATTACTTATTTGTAGAAAGAGCTAACCTGTGTCCCCACCACTTTGCAGACACTGAGAATAGAGCAGCAAGAGAAGACAGATACTTACCCTGTGTGGGGGCAGATATTACAGCAACAAATGCACAAATAGATCACATGCTAATTAAACATGCTAAAGGATCAGCGTGGTGAAGGTGGTGGGCTGTTATGCCTGGTGGTGCCTGTTGAGCACGTGCCCTGGGTCAGGCCACTGCTGGAAAGTGGCTCAGCAGGGACAGGCCCCAGATTTCAGCACACAAACTCACCATCACAGGGCAGTGGGGGGCAGTGGGAGGGGGAAACGGTGCTCAGGTATGGTCCTTCTGCCTCAGCACCAACGATGCTGCCCCCAATGCGTATTTTGCCTCTTCCATTTTCAGCCTTGTTTTAGAAGTCAGCTTTTTCTCTGCTGTGACTAAAAGACCAACCAGCACAATGGTAGAGGAGGAAAAGTTTATTTGGGTGCTCACGGTTTCAAAGGTCTCAATCCATGGATAGTGGCTCCACTCCTCAGGGTCCAAAGTGAGGCAGAACATCACGGCAGAGGAGTGTGGTGGAGGGAAGCAACTGACGTGATGGTCAGGAAGCAGAGAGAGGTCTCCACTTGCCAAATACAAATATATACCCCAAAGCCACGCCCCACCTGTCTTCAGTTAACACTCTATCCCATCAGGTGATTAATTCACCGATTGGGTTAAGGCTCTCGTAACGATTTCGTTTTGGAACCTAGCATTGTCTCACATGTGAGCTTTTGGGGGACACCTCACATCCAAACCATAACAAGTTTTGAGTCATGTGCAGCAGACATTTCCATACCCTTCAGAAGCTAAAGCTCAGGGAGCTTAAGGTTAGAATAGACCAGGGTTGGATTGAGTGGGCTCCCCCTTCCCTCCCCTGTCTGGGTCTCAAAATAAGAGAAACTAAATTATTTCCAAGGCCACATCTAGGCTGGCCATGCTCAGGTCTCAAAGTATATATTTGGTACATGCTTGGATTTTTGGACATTATTCTTGCTTTAAATTTGCCTGACCCTGTCTCTAATCAAAAAAACATCAGGGCCACAAGTGGAACTCATCTGCTTCAACCATGATGAGACTTTTCCTTCCAGTGTCTCTTTCTCTTAGAAACTTGTTGGGTATCTGAAGTTCATCTTCACAGGTGTCGATAACTGAGAAGTGAGGCGTGGCCAAAGCCTGGAGTGACCTAGATTTCAAAGAGGACTGCCTTTAAGTGACCTTGGTGCATGACCAGCCCCCCAGCAGAGCGTGGCTGCGGGAACCAGTAAGACGGACCATCTGTCATTTCAATATTTACTTACTGTATGGAAGACATCCACAAGCTGACACCAGGAGCCAAAAGATTCATTCTTGGACAAAGGAGTCAGGGTGAGGCGATTATTTTTACTTCTTTGCATTTTATAATTTTTCCACAATGACTACAAGTCATTTGTAAATAGGTCAGTGAATTATAGTTTTAGAAATTTCAGGTGTCTAGAATTTATATTACATACATATGGAAGTAACCACATTTTTTTCCCTTGTGCATCTTTGAACCATTGGTAGTGTCAGAATCTATAACTGCTTGAACAAAATTTTGTTTTGTTTTATAGAAATGTCAGTGAACTTGGGGAAATTGCATGTGTCTGGGCATGTGCTTCTAATCGTGTCATGTATATTTTGTTTTTTACTCCAACAGGATGGCAAGAATTCAAAGAACAGGGAGTCACTACCTACTTGTTGTGGGGGTGGGATCGCTGGTAAACAGTTTGTTGATCTGTTGGGTCTCAGCCCTCTCCCCAGGCACACATTCCATGTGGAGCTCACAATCCAATCACTTTCTTCCAAAGCCTTCCTGGAAAACTGACTATCCTTGTGCAGAAAAATGAAACTAGACCCTTATCTCTCATGCTGCACAAAATGAGTCAACTCAAAATGAATTCGAGACCCAGGAATTAGACTGTGCAACTCCTAGAAGAAAACATATGGTCAACACTCCTTAATATAGGTGCAGGTAATAACTTTCTCAGTAGGACCCCTGAACCTCAGGAAATTCTGAAAATAAATGGGATAGCATCAAATTAAAAAAAACTGACTGAAGAAACAATAAGAGAACCTACAGAAATGGGTGCAAAAGCTTTGCTAGCTGCTTTTCTGACAGAGGATTAATATCCAGAATACATATAGAACTCAAAAAAACACCAAAGAAACAAGCAACCCAATCAGTAAATGGGCAAATGAACTAATAGACACTTCTCAAAAGTAAAAATGGTCAAATATATGGAAAAATGATTAACATCTTTAGCAATTAGGAAATGTAAGTCAAAACTACACTGAGATTTCATCTCACACAGGTCAGAATGGCAATCATCAAGAATAAAAAACAATAACAAATGCTGGAGAAGATGTGGAGAAAAAGACATTTATACACTGTTGGAACTGTAAATTAGTGTAACCACTGTGGAAATCTGTATGGAGGCTCCTCAAAAGACTAGGAATGGACCCACCATAGGACCCAGCTACACCAATCCTGGGTATTTATCCTGAAGAATTAAAGTCAGCATTCTATAGCAATAGACGCATACCCATGTTGATAGCAGTACAATTCACAATAGTCTAGGCATCCAGCAATGGATGAATGGATAAAGAAAATGTGGTATACACAATGGAGATTTATCCAGCCACAAAGGGAAATGAAATTATGTCATTTTCTGGAAAATGAATGGAACTAGAGACCATTGTATTAAGCAAAATGTGTCAAACTCAGAAAGTCAATGGTCCTATGTTTTCTCTCATGTGGAAGTTAGAGAGAAAGAAAGAAGTCGGGGGGCGGGGTCTCATGCCAATCAAAGGGAGATCAACAGGGAGGAAGAAAGGGAAAGGGGAAGTACTGGAGAAGTACTGGGGAATTCTGTTGACCAAATTCTATTGTTATATTGTATGTTGTGTGCATAGATGAATATGTAACAACAAATCCATCATTATCTCTAAATATAATATGCACCAATAGAAAACATGAGAAAACCTTTTTTTTAGTAAAAACTGGAATAATTTTACTATCTTCCTGTTACTCCATTTCCATTCCTCAGTTTCTGAAGGCCCCACTTTGGTTAAGCAATTCCTTGAATTTCAGATTTCCCACAATTGAAATACCTGTGGCCTTGTGTTGTGGAAATTTTCAAACAAACGTAAGTTGATAGGACAATGTACCTAACACTTGACTTAATGATTATCATTATATATCTTTTCCCACATTCCTCTAATTATGGGGGCAGTGAGGGTGAGTGTATTGCAAAAGAAATTGCAGACAACATTCTTTCGTGTATTTCTCTAACAGATGGTCAGTCCATTGCATTTCAAAACTTGGATTTCTTGCTGGGCTTGGTGGTGCCTGCAGGTAATTCCAGCAACTCTGGGGTCTGAAGCAGGAGAATCACAAGTTTGAGGCTACCCTGGGCAATTTAGTGAGATGCTGTCTGAAAATAAAAAATAAGAAGGGCTAGAAATGTAGCTTAGTGGCTCAGTGGTAGAGCACTCCTGGGTTAAATCACCATTATAAAACAAAAACAAAAACTTGGATTTTTATTAGGGTCAGAATCTTCCTCTTCTCCCCCAGAGTAGGGGAGCCTACGTCTCAGCAATCTGGTCTGGGCAGCACCCTGGCCCACCCCCAAACACCTCCCGTCTCCCCTTCCTTGTGTGCATCCACATTGGCCCCAGTGCTGGGCAGGGAACCTAAAAGCCAGATGACTCTGCACTCCCCCTCCCTCTGCATGCTGTCGTCTGGTCTGCTTCTGGTCACGGAAGCTGGGCCCTTCATTCCCTCCTAATCACAGGCATCTAAATGTTCCTTCAGGGATAATTACTAAATGTATGAATTTCCTTTTGTTGCTGTAACAAATTATCACAAATTAAATGGCTTAAACTAATACAAATGTATTATTTTGCATGCATGGTATTGGAAGGGCTATGTTCTTTCTGCAGGTTCCAGGGGACATTTCATTTCCTGCCATTTTGAACATCTAGAAGGCAACCACGTTCCTTAGATAGTAGTCTCTTCTCCATCTTGAGCCTCTAACCTCTGCCTCTGTAATAGCACATCTTCTCTGATGCTCCTGCCTCCCTCTTACCATGTAAAGGCCCCCGTGAGTCCAGTGGGATGGCCAGATAGTCCAGGATTCTCTCCCCTGTTCAGTGTCCTTAACTGCATATTCGCCAGACGCCATGTTATAAAAGGGAAATATTCGCAGGTTCTGGGGTTAGGACGTGGCACCCTTAGTGGACCATTGTTCAGCCCACCACACCAAGCATCTGCTGCAGGGCACAATCACCCCTGTGGTACCTCCTTCCACGTAGCCCCGAGTACACAGTGAAAGTCCCTGGTCACTGTGGCTCCTCTTCTGGCTTGGTCACTTGATCCTCCGGGGGCACCCTCTGGTAACATTCTTCATGTGAGTCCCTCCCACTTGTTCTGTCCACCCTAAACTACACCCCCCTGGGGTTCACCCAACCACTCTTCCCTCTTTCCCAAGTAGCAGTTTTGAGAGCTTTAGGAGGCCTCATGGGCCATCCTGCCCCAGGCTGAGCCCGTGCCCTCTCCAGCCTTCAGCTCATCAGGGCTCTCAGGAACCGTCTTATTCTGCTTCCTTGCTCATTGTCTGACCAAATCTCCACTGGGAACACAAGCTCATTACTTTTCATGTGGTCAGTGACTGTCTGGTACCTAGAATGTGCAGACCCATAGTAGGGGTTTAGATACTCACTGCTGTTGTCTGTGTCCCCAGAAAGTTCTTGTGTTGAAACCTGATCTCCAGTGGGACAGTTTTAGAAGGTGGAACCTTTGGTAGATGTCTCAGTCTGTTCCTGCTTCTGTCTGAAGACTGCTCAATCTCCCAGATGGTGCCTTGAGACCACACCCTCTAGAGGGAGGAGATGTTGTGTCTTCACCTGGTAGCAGGGCATAAAGGGTGAAAAAGGGTCAACTCTCCTTACCAAGCTTGTTATACCAGCACTGGACTGTTCCCGAGGCTGGAGCCCTCCCAGCCTAACTCCTCCCCAAAGGCCCTACCTCCCAATATTGCTACATGGGGGTGAAGTTCCACCTGAGATTTGTAGGGGAAAAGGACATTCAAAACACAAATGGTGGTCAAGTCTTGAAGGTTCTGCCCTCAGGAGTGGGACAAGTGCCCTTAAGACCCAGAGTTATTATGTGAGTCAGTTTTTTGTTGCTGTAACAGATACCTGTGACGACAAACTTGTAAAGTGACAAGGTTTGACTTGCAGTTCTGGAGTTTTCATTTCATGATTGACTGGACCTGTTTTGAGGTAGCACCTCACGGTAGAACTGCAAGGCAGAGCAAAACCATTGCCTTCATCGCTGGAAGTAGGAGACAGGAAAATAAGGGACTGGGGTCCCTATATCTCCTTCAAGGGCACACCTGCAAAGACCTAAGACTCTCACGAGGCTCCACCTCATAAGTGTTCCACCACCTCCCAAGAGTACTGTGGGCTGAGGACCAAGCCTGCTTTCCGTGGGGCTCTGGGGGACACACGTCTGAGCCACAGAGCAGTTAGCTAGCTCTTTTCACCACGTGAGGACCCCAATAGAAGGCATCCTCTGAACTAGAGTGGGTCCTCGCCAGATGCTGTCTGCCAGCACCTTGATTTTGAACATCCCAGTCTCCAGAGCTTCTGTTCTGTGGTGCATATGCTGCCAGGCCATGGTATGTGATGCAGCTGAAGTGGACTAAGACACTCGAGTCAAACTTGGCACGAGGTTCTAGATCCCTGTATGGTTACCTTAGTAAAAAAACTGCCTGCAAAGCTCATCCTTGGACCAGGCGCCCCAGCAGGTATGGTCCCTGGCACCTTACAGCTGGACACACCCAGAGCCGCTCTACATGGAACAGCTGTATCCTGTGGGGGGCACAGGGCTCCACTTTGTCAAGGCAACTCTTGCTCTAGTACACTGGGATTTCTCTGCAGCCCTTGGGGGTTGACATGGGGGATTGGCTGTGACACCAGTTGACAAACCCAGTCCGGGACTACAAAGCCCCAGGGGCCCAGTAGGACTCAGCCCAGTCAGCCTGGCTGGGGTATTTCTGCTCTCCCAGTCTCACCTCAAGCCTTGTAGAGAGACTGCCTGTGTAGGCTCCTTCCCCAGAGCAGAGAACCAAATCCCCTAAATGTGAAGTAGCAACTGTGATAACCAAATCAAAAAGCCCATGTCACTCACTCCCCGTGACTCAGATTCACACCCCCAGGTGGCACATAATGATTTGTGACAGGCACAGACTGCCCGAGGCCCTTCTTGTGTTTCCAATGATCAAGTATTTTCATCAATGCTATTTTTCTTGCTGTTACTACTTTAAAAAAAAAGTTTACTTTGGAATCTAGAGACAGGGAAGAAAAGTTTCCTTTTAAGAATATATAGTTTTTGTTTAAGTGTGCACGTGCACACCCATATGTGCACATGTACAACACACACACACACTGGTTTCAACAGGGGCAGCCTGGAAGGAGGGCATGAGTACTGTGGCTTGGCAGGAGCCTGTGGTTTGCAGGCAGAGACAGGTGCTGTGGCAGCAGCCAGGTAGGACTTCCAAGCAGTCTCCTGGAGTCTCCCGCCTCAGCCTCCTGTCCTACCAACTTTCATCAGGAAAAGACTGAGATGAGCAAAACAAGTGTCTCAGAATTTTTAAGCATTTTCAGACCCATGACTCCATTTTAGCAGAGTGAGTCAAGAACCTGGCTGTGGACACCTGCAGATCTCCAGCAAGCCTGGCTCTCCTGCTGGCCTTGATCTCCCCTGCGACCTGGGGAGGGAGGTTCATCTGGATCTGAGTGTCTCTGGATCTGAGTGTCTCTGGATCCTTGTTTCGATGGGGAGGGAGGAATCTTTGCTTTTAGGAACCTGAAGGAAAGTGGCCTGGGCTGGGCAGGTCATTCAATCAGTCCACATTCTAATGTGATTTAAAATATTTCTCTGTGGTTTTTTGAAGGATTGATTGCCCTAAGCAAGAGCTGTCTGTGGATACCTGTGGGTCCATGGAGCAAGGCCCTGGCAAGAGATTGGGAAGCAGACAATCCAGACTCCCAGCCCTGTCAGCCGAGGCTCAGGAGGGGGTTTAATGGCTTTCAGCCTCATTGTCCTCTCTCAAAGCTAAAGGTCTCTGTTGTGGATCAGACTCTCTCATCCCGCATACCTGCCCTGCCACTTCTTGCTCTTCAAGCCGATACCTCAGAAATCTCCTGGGAAGGTGCTGCTTGCCTGCCTCTCCAGGACAGAACTGAATCTGGCCACTGGCAAAGCACATTACTCAGATCAACCCCAAACCAACCTCAGTTCTCTCATTGAAAATTTCAATTCCCAGAGAAACACAGAAAGCTAGACCTGTATGACCTGTTGGAATTACCTGGTTTCACATTCTGCCTATTCTAGTTCAGTGGGCAGAGTTACTTGGGGGAAATTTTAGATTTCAGTTTTGTCTTTGTTGATGAGATCGAGTGGTGTGTCCAGCGGCAGTGCAGAAGAGGGTAGCAGAACGGGTTGGAGACTGGCTGCCAGAGTGGACTCTGCCCTTTGCAGCCTTTGAAACTCACTTTCTTCCTCCGCGAAAGAAAATAATCTAAGGGTCAGAGGGATTGAAAATAGAGTACACAGGAGCTGTGCAGTAAATGTTTTGTTATTTATGGTTAAAAACAATGGGAGTTACCTCACCGAAGACATACAAGCAGATGAGAAGGTGCTCCACAGAGGGCACCTTCCACAGAGGGTAACTAGATGTTACCACTTTCCTATTGGAAGAGTCAAGATTCAAGCCGACAATACCAAACACTGGTGGGCAACAGGAGCTGGTGGGAATTCAAAATGGAGCAGCCATTTGGAAGGGAGTTTGGCCGTTTCTTATAGAACTAAACGTGCTTTTGTCATCCAACTTTGCAATCATGCTTTTGGATATTTATCCAAGTGCATTGAGAACTTGTGTCCACACCAAAATCTGCACAAATGTTTACAGAAACCTCATTCATAATTACAAAAATTTGGAAGCTACCAAGATGTCCTTCAATAGATGAGTGAACTAGTCATCTGTGGAACAGCCAGACAGTGGCTTACGCTGGATATGAACCATCAAGCCACAAAAAGACATCAGAGAGCTACACTGTGAGGTGAAGAAAGCCAATTGGAAAAGGTGATCCATTCTGATTCCAGCTGACATTCTGGAAATAGTAACAGGATCAGTGGATTCCAGGGGCTTGGAGGGAAGGAGAGAGGAAGAAAGGAAGGAAGAACAAGGGGCACAAAGGACTTGGAGGGCGGAGAAACCTTCCTGTATAATGCCACAGGATGCACGGACGTTAGTATGCATTTGTCCTAGCCACTAGAGTGGACGTCAGAAACGACAGACACGGGGTGAGAATGAGTTCATGTGGCTTCGTCGATGGAAACGAGGTCCACACTGGGGTGGGATATCCATGGTGGTGTCATGTGGAGGTGGCATGTGGGGGCTGCACTTCTCTCAGGTTTACTCAGAACCTAAAACCTCTCTTAAAATATCTATTAAAAGCAAAAACAAAACAAAACAAAGGTAGGGGATATGGCTCAGTTGGTAGAGCGCTTGCCTTCCAAGCACAAGCCACTGGGTTCAATCCCCAGCACCACAGACAAAACAAAGACAAAACCCAAGCACGCTTGCCCAAGCCACATGATATGTGGTCAAAATGAGAAAGTTTATTTTTAGAAAAGGACTTTTTTTTAAAAACAAGTCAACTTACAACTTTTTAAAATGACAATCAGTAGTAGTTTCTAGAAAATCCACCAGCAAGGGAGTGAGCCCTGAAGGCATGAAGTAGCTAGAAGTGAAAATTTAAAGCCCTAGACAACCGACATGAACTAGTCACATTTAATAAAATATACTATGCTTGAATATTCAGTGAAAAACTTATTCGTAAAGCTCGGAGTCAACGGATTTTATGGGGTAGTAAATGTTTCTTAAATCTTGGAACCAAGTCTAAGATTTAAATGCCACTGTTTAATATTAGTACCATAAGCTCAAAATTGAACTAAAAATCATTACTGTCCTCATTGAACACATCCTTTAACTACTGTAACTTCATAACCGTGGCTGCACTTTGTGCAATGCATTTATGAAAAGATCCGTTATGAGCAGGATTTGTGGTTAAAAATAACCACCTGGCAAAACTTAAGCATGTCTGAATAACAGAATACAACCTACTGGCACAAAGGACAGGGTTAAGGTCAGACTCCACGGGTGACTTTCAAAACCATTGTGTTGGGCAAAAGAAGGCAGACACAAAAGAATACTTACAGTGCAACTCCATTTGTATGACATTAGGTAAAGCAAATCTAATCCATAGTGACAAAGCAGGTTGGAGTTGGTCGAGCTGAAAGGGGTGCAGGAGTGGGGAGCCCATTAACTAGGAAGGGGCCCGAGGAGCTCAGCACTGGCCAACTGTTGCATATCTGAACTGATGTTGCATATCTGGACTGTGCTGATGGTTATCCAGGTGTACCCATCCATTTCAAGACTCGGTTCACTCCAGCCGCCATAACAGATTACCATGGCCTGGGTAGCTTCATAGTTCCACAGATAGGCAACCAACAAGGAGACCTGTGCATGAAGAGGCAACCTCATAAGGACATGGGCCTCCCACTACTGAGTGCTGAACAGGCTGCAGGACAGTGGTCCTCGTCTTGGAGGTTAGACAGGCGTCTGTTTAAAGTTCCTTCCAAGTCAGGGACTTTGGTTCTGCCTCCCTCTGCACCTAGTCTCTTCAGTCTCCCTGCTGTGTAGTCCCCACATGCCAGGGCCTTAGTGTCACACCATGTACACCTTGTGACCTTCCTGAGGTGGAAATCAGTACCCACACTTTCCAAAGGTTACTAAGGTCCAGATAGGTTGTCTGTCTTAGCTGGAGGCACAGTGTGAGCACAGGGGACAGAGTCAGTTTTGAGTGACACAGATTGATCCTTGTGCAGAAGAGGCTTGTGCCCAAATAAGCATGAGGTTGCTCTTGTTTTGATAGATGGAGCAGAAGCCCCTGGCCACCCGCCTCTTCCCCCTACCCTAATAACCACCTCCACAGCTCTCCTGGGGTCAAGGTCATGACACCTTGCTGCGATAGTGAACATCTTGCTTGCTCATGGCCAGGGAGCACTGCCATCTGGCTTCTAATTGAGGAATCCTATGGAATATTCTGCAACAGAACAGTATCCCTACTGCCCTTCTGCCCTGGAAGGATGGCCACAGCACCTCAGTGAATGGCCACCCCTCTCTCAATTCATGTCTCCGTGTTGGGGTCCATGGACCATCCTCTGAGCAGGCGAGTCTGCCAGAGTCTAGCACATCCATTTCTCCAAGCCATTTCCAATGTTTCCCATGACTTTTCCACCTTTTACATGGGTGCTTGTTCTGCCATGGCCCTTAGACCTTAAAAGAAGTTTTTGCCGAGAAGTTCACTGCCATATCATGGGAGCATACTCTTAGATTTATTGACTTCCCTCATCCAGCCTAGAGGTCACCCTCCTTGATCCAGAATTTTCTGCATCCAGGTCCATGATGCTCTCCTGTCTCTGGCCTGTGCAAGTCGGCAGGTCCTACAGCTGCTCCTTTGGGATAGACTCCCTCTCCTCTCGTGGTAGCTCCAGCTGTTCACCAGCTGTGCTGTGACTTAAACCTGGTTATTGGTCCAGTAGCCACCCAGGCCCCTGGTGTGCATGTTTCCTGCTGGTCCAGAGCCTCCTGCACACAGTCAAGCCTCTAACAGGGGAGGTGGACCAAGTCTGGCAGCCCAGCGGCTGAGCAACTGAGATTAGAGATTTTAAGTGCAGTAACTAAGATGGTCACATCCGATATGACACGGCAGTCTCCCACCTCAATCTTGGCCCCAGCATTGCGGTGGCAGACCTCCCAGGGTCGACAGCCGACACGCCTCTGCAGCTTCACTGCTCTTATAACGGCCCCCGTGCCGGGCCTCAGGTCTCGTCCTTGTGGCTGCAGGAAGAGTCTATGTACCACCGAGGAAGCTGACTGGATTTCAGACTTGGTATTAATTGACTATGTAACCTCAGCCTTTCTCCAGGGTGGTCACATCTGAGGGGCTAGGAGAATTTAAGAGATGGGGCAGTGGCGGGCCCTACGAGCCCAGGCACACCCTCTTCCGGCAGCGTTCCATCTTTCTGCATTGTCTTTCCCCATTCCTTCCTTCAGACTCTGCTCATGCGGGAAGCTGTATTAACGCAGGTGGCATGTGGCCCAGAGTTTATTATATATGACTAGTTTCTGCTTATGTGGATTCAAGAGTGAGGTTGGTCACAAGTGACAGAAACCCACAAACTAGATGACATTTTGAAGTCTTTCTCTCACCCCTCCCTCCCCTTTCTCCATCACCTTGGACTCACGGAGCAAACATCCCACTGGGTCGCATTTGAGGCAGACCCTGGTTCGAGTGCTCCAAAGGTGAATCTGCCTGGGTCTGTCTTGACCTCGTTCTCCGGTGGCCCTCCCCTGAGGGCCCAAAGGGCACTGCTGGCACTGTTTGTTCCGAGACTAAGGAACGTAGTAAATGTATCTCTTTCTGATCCCTAGCAAAATTTTTAGAGCTCTCTGGTTGGCCCAGCTTTAGTTAAGTAAACTAGGGTTAGTAAGTCCCAGGGCACCAGAGAATGCACATTTGCAGCGCACATACAGGTGTGATCCTCCTGGGCATCTCGAAGATCAAGACCTTCCAGGGAGGGGCCTGAACATGGTCCTGTCCAGAGAAAGGGCACTGGAATGCAGATGGGCTCCAAGTGGGGAGTACGCAGGAACTACGTATGTGGCTGGCCCACCTAGTGTCATATGCCTCCCACTACCCCAAAGGAGGGGCTTTGCTTCCCGAGTCACGGACAGAAGTAGGGGAGATGCGACTTTCTAAAAGTTGTTACCATTACTCAAAATGAATACTTGATAGGCAAAAATGGGAAAGGTAGAAGACAGCTGGACTTCCAATTTGAAGATGCTCCAACAAGGTCATCTCTATACATGTTGGCACACTGTTGGCTCAAGACATTCTCATGTCCAAAGGACCCAGTGGTCTCCATGAATGGAACATTCCTACATCTGTGACAGGAACATAGGAACTAAAGGTCAGAGCTGCAGTGCAGGTCATGTGACTGAGCATTTTACACAAGATTGGTCTGAATTGAGACATGCTATACATATAAAATACAGATTTCAAAGACTTGGTATTTAAAGTATGCAACTTATTAATGTGTGTGTCAAATACATGCTCATGCAATATACTAGATGTTTTGAATTAAATAAAATACTGAAAATTCTGAATTTTTTTTTACTTTTTAAATATGGCTTATAGAAAATTTAAAAGATGCATACGTTTTATGTTTATTTCTATTGGATGGTGCTGGCTTCAGAGTTGGAACAGCTCACCAGGGCAGGCACGACTATTAAATGGTAGAGCTGGGACTGAGCCTGGATATATTGTCTTTCTTGGACGGCCCTATCGAGGTGCCAGAAACCGGTGGCTTCAATAGGCGCTCATTGTCTCTCAGTGCTGGGTCTGGGCACGTGGTTGATCCTCAGTTCAGGACTGAGGTATTGATGGGCTGTTTCTCCCAAGACCATGGAGACCTAGTTCTGGGAGATCTTTGCTGTTCTGTGCCCTGTAGCACCAGCACCACCACGTTCTCCCTGTGACTCATCTCATTGTCTCTGCATTCAAATGTCCCCTTTTTATAATGACCCAGGCATATTGGATGGGGACTGCCCTAAGGATGCCATTGACTTAATTACATCTTTAAAGACCCTATTTCCATGACAGGCATTTCCAACACTGGGCTTTAGGATTTCAACACATGAATGGGGGATACAATTCAGCACATGGCACCAGGCTGACTCCAAAGTCCATGTTTTCCAAAGATATGAAAGTCCAGGCAAGAGTGATGAATCCTGTGAAGAGAAGACGGAGATGAAAGGCATCAGAACCGGAGAGCTGATGCTTAAGAAAGCCTCGTGAGACGCAGGAATTCCCGAGCAGATGGGGGGTGGCAGAGAAGGGCTCTGCTCACCTGAGACACACCTCCTAGTCAGTTCTGTAAGTTCTCCAGATTTTCCTACCACTTTGACCTTCCAGGATGGTGAGCAATAAATTTCTGTTCAGAAGCCACCCAGTCTGTGGGATTTTTTTTTTTTTTTTTTTAATGGCAATCCAAAAGGACAAAGACCAAAACACCAGAAGATGAGGGGCCTGGGGAGAGCACACTCCCTGGCTTTCAGATGGCACCTTCTGGTTGCATCCTCACATGGTGAAGGGATGAACTAGCTCTATGGGGTCTCTTCTGTAAGGGCATGTGTCCCCATTCTTATGGTTTGAACATGAGGTGTCCCTGCAGAGCTCCTGTATCGGTGCAGGAAAGTTCAGAAGTGAAATGATTGGATTGTGAAAGCTGTAGCCTAGTCAGTCCATCCTAGTTGGAATGGGCTAACTGGGTGGTACCTATAGGCAGGAGGGTGGTGGCTGAAGGTGTGTCCTGGAAGGGTGCATCTTCCCTATGACCTCTTCCCCCCACCATCTGCTTCCTGACCCACAAGCTGAGCAGCCTCCCTCTGCTGGGCTCTTCCCTCATGATGCTCTGCCTCACCTCAGGCCAAGAGCAATGGAATTGCTCATCTATAGACTGAGCCTCCTCTGAACTCTTGAGCCCCAAATAAAGTTTTCCTTCTGTAAGTTGTCCTTGATTGGCGCTTTGGTCAAAGCAATAGAAAAGCCAAGTAGAACACCATTTGAGAGACATGCTCTCTATTCAAAGCCCCACCACCTAATGTCATCTCTGGGGGTTAGGATTTCAATGTATGGGAAGACATAAGCATTCAATCTCTTGCATCTATCTTCCTGTGGGTCTGTCTCCCCCACAGCAATTTTTTGAGAGTCTCCAAACCAATCCCACCTCTGAGAGGTTGACAGGCATCTGGAACAACATTATCTGGTCACATTCAATCCCAAAGCAGCTTGATTTTTCTTAAATGAAATACCCTCATGATCACTCACTTCCCTCTTGAATGTTTCCCAGTATAGATTCATCTCCAAGCTTGCGAAATGACTGAGAGGCTGTTGGCTTGTTGCTATTTTGGGGTAAGACAGAGATGAACGAGGGGACCCTGGGAAATAGAGGCTGCTATCTTTACCCTGTTCAGACGTTGTTCATTACGTACACTCAGCAAATGATGAGCGGGCTGCAAAGATGCCTGGGCCGGCTTCGCTCCCATTGCTAATTTGGTTGTATTTTTTCAGAATGGTGATAGATTTTATGGCTCAAAAAATATTGTCTCTTCCTGTTGTAGCTGCTCATTTGAATCCATTCATTCATTCATTCGATACAGCTGTGGGGAGCTGCGGTGGACTGTGGGGTACACAGTGGGGGCTAGAGAAGCACAAACCTTGCCCTCCCAGGTCCAAGAGGCCTTTCCTCCGGGAGGGCCCTGCTGGTAAATGGGGTGCCATGTGGATGTGCCTGCTGGAAGTAACCCTTACCGACTCCCTTGCCTCTTCCACTCTCCTTCCTCCAGGTTCAGACCTTCTTTCCAGATGGCTCCGACCTAGAACAAGTTTCTTGCCGTCTCTGAATGTTGGCATTCTCAGCTGTAGAGAAGGGCCGGTGCTGCTTGTCCAGCAGAACGCTCCCAAGGTCATTAGACAAGGTCAACTGTGGAAGCCCCCGGGCTGGTCACCACCAGAACCAAGAGTGAGTGGAATGCCACATTCTTGTGCTCAGTGGGTCTTGCAGGTAAAAACACTGCCTTTACTCTTCTCCATGAGAGTCAAAGAAAACAGGAAAGGAAACTGACAGTGGAGAAGAGCTTTTCCTGAATGGAGTCAAGTATCACAAGTAACCCACAGACCGACTCCGTCTCCTCCTCCATTGTCCCCAGCACCCACCAATATGCTACGCTAAGGACACGGGGATTCCCAGGCCCAGCCCAAGTCCCTTTCTCCTGGCTGCCATATCTGCTTATTCTTCTGCCCTTGGGGTCTTTCACTGGGATGTCCCCCACAAACCTGCCACTCCAGGTGTCTGGTCTTGAATGCTTTACTACCTCCAACCTGCTCCAATCCCAGCTGCTCCCCAGTATCGGCTCTCAGTCATCCAGCCAGGCCCCCAGGGGCACCCTGGGCATCTCTCTCAACCTGCTTCTCAGCACCTAAGAAGTGACATGTCCTGGGCCTGAGCCCAGACTGCCTCTCCATGTTCTGGGACGACAGTGGCAGTAAACCCTCAAGCAGTGAACTTACTCTATCAAACCTCCTCACCCCAACTTGTCTCCTATAATCTTCACACACCTGGAGGTAGTGATTGACCACACTTTGAGGATGAAAAAACTGATTGGAGAATAATGTAAATAATAGGATGTGGCTACCCTCACAGAATACCTCATCCAATTCCCTCTGTGGCCCTGGGTGGGAGCTACCGTCATCTCCCTTTCAGGTGAGGGAGCCAAGACACAGAGACTTGCAGAGTTGGCGTTGGTTTTTACACCCACCCATTCCAGTTTCCATATCAGTGTGCCGGACCAGAGACAAGTCAGATTTCTAGAACATTCTTTATGCTTCCTGGACTTGCTCAGAGTCACATTGAACCTTTCTTAAACCTAGCAACCCTTCCAACTCTTGGGCTCTTCCCTAGCAGCGAGTTCTGCCTGCCCAAGCTGAACTCTGCTGGCCCAGCCCCCTCTTCTCCGAGATAGCACAGACAGACCGCACCATGACGGCTCATGTGGGTTGGGGCCGCGCTCAGCGCTGGGGTCTGATGGTAAGACTCAGCTCAGTAGTCTGGACATAGACAAATCATACATTTCCGTCACAACCACGTTCTTACCCAGGCTTCACCCGCTGTCCTAGCAGCACATCGGCGGAGCCTTGAACTCTGCACCCACGTGCAGCAGGGGTGGCTAGATGGAGTCAGACGGCCCCTGCTCTGCCCAGGTCGTCCTCGGTGTGCTGCATCTCATTGTCTCTCAATCGCCTTCTGCTCTGATTCCTACAGTGAATGCTGGTTACTGTGATGGTGGCCTGATGTCTGGAAGGACTCTGGAAGCGACCTCCATGTCTTTGGAGGACCAGCGTCAGCTCTGCCTCCCAGGAATCCAAGGTGTGTGGTCTTTCCCATGCCACACGCCCTCAGAGACAGTGAGGGGCCTGGTCAGGAGGGAATGGGACCTGGAGTCCAAAGTTACTGGGCTACACCCAAGGACGGCAGGAGGTGGCAGGGTGCGGGGTCCTACTCACTGAGCTCCTAGTTTGGGCCAGGATTCCTGCTTCCTGTTTCTTGTACTTTATCTCACGTACACTTGGAATATTCCTGTACTAGAGGTGTCTATTTGCCCTTGCTTTTCAGATTAAGCAAGTGAAGCTCAAAAATACCTACTCCTGTTGCTAAGTAGTAGGGCTATGACTCATTCCCAAACCTTTAACTCCAAGTCAGAGTTGATACCAGTGCACTGTTTATTCCGAGTCAAATGCCAATCCTCTTACTTTGGATGGTGTCCCCTTGCCTCTTTTCCTGTATGTCTCCTTTGATCTTTCACTCTGCCATCCAAAATTGTCTTCCCCAGGGAACCCAGATTCAGGTAACTGACCAAATTGGCTTTCCACTTCCTGGTTCTTGCCTGAGGGTGTGCTGCTTGGCACACGCTTCGCTTGAGGTGTTTTTACTGTTCCATCTACAGTCAAGATGCCTTAGTTCTTGGGTGTTTCTACACTGCTTAGCTACAGCAGTGTGCCACTGGGTTCTTGGATTGTTGACCAGACAAATAACCCGTCTTGTCCTTGAGGTTCTCCATCAGTGATGGTTGCCTTCCATAGTGTGTGGCTTTGGAAGCAGGCAGGTCAGAGTCTGAGACCTCACCCCGATTATGTTCCGAGTATTCACAAAGCAAAGACTTAGTTTTCCCCAACATGCCTGCTATTGACCCAGAATTCCATCTCATAATTTTGCCATTTCAAGGAAGTTTTATAAAATGGAATCGTACAATAGAAAACTGAGTTTGGCTTTTACACCCAGCATAAACCATCTAAGTTAGTGCATGTACCAGTAGCCTTTTTTTTTTTTTTTTTTTTTTTTTGCACGGGGAGATGAGTGCTTATCCATGGTATGGATGTACTGCAGTTCGTTGAACCATTCATCTGTTGAATTTTGGTTGTTTCAGTTTTAGGATGTTATAAATGCAATTTCTGTGAACATCCATGTACATGTTTTATGTGTGGACAAAGGTTTTTATTTCTGACGTAAATGCCCTGGAATATAACTGTTAGGTCCTATGTTTAGATTCTAAAGACTGCCCAGCTACTCTTAGTGGTCACACCTTTTGTGTCCCAGTCTGCTATGCACGAAACATCCACTTTCTCTACATCCTTCTCAGCATCTAGTATTGCCACTTTTTTGAAGCTGCCTAGCCCACGTGCTGTGAGATCTCACCATTTCCCTAATTGCTGGTGTTGAACATGTCTCATGTGCTTATTTGCCATCTGTATATTTTCTGGTGGCACGTTTCTTCATGTTTTTATTTTTTCCTGTTTTCTAATTGGATTGCTTGCTTGTTTTTCATGTCGAGTTGAGAGTTCCTTTCATACCGAAGATATGAGTCTGTAGTCAGATGTGTGATTTGTGGGTATTTTTCCCCGCCCCCCAGTTTGTTCATCTGTTTACAGGGTCCTGTGCAGAATAGAAGTTTTGTTTGGGAAGGTGTCTGTTGTATTTGTCCTCTTAGGGATTCTGCTTTTGGTGTCGTGTCTGGAGACTTCATTAGTCTCCCCAGGCGAGGGCCTCTGGGTATTCTGAGTGTGTGGAAGGCCACGCCCCCATGCAGCTCTCCACTGACACTGAGGGGCTCCTTACTGCCTGGGGTTCAGAGTCCTGGCTCCCTTTTGGCCCTGACTCCACCCCAGAGGAGGGTGGGGACCTGGTGCTTGCTTGCATCTTGGTCAGGGACCCTCTAAGACCAGCCCTAGTCCAGGCTGTGTGGGGGTTCAGTCTTGCTGTGGTTTTGGTTGGAAGGGGGTGGCTTTGTTTCAGGAGGTTGCCCCTCACCTGGTCTTTGGTTGGAGACCCCAGGCTTCTATTGGCCTTGTCCATCTCTGGGTTGTCAGTTTCTTCAGGATCCAGTCCAGGATATTTGAGGCCAAAAGGAAAACCCAGAGACTCGGGATCCATGGTTCCTTTGGTCCCAAGGTCCCCAGCTGGTTCTCTTCTATTGTTTTACATATAACCTTCAGCGTTTTCAGTTATACACAGAGGGAGGAAAACAGAAGTTTTTCTCTTATCTTCCCAGGGGTAGAAGCCTTTTAGAGGAATTTTGTCATATGAAGAGCTCAAGTTGCAATGCTTGGGAGAAAAACATTGTACAAAATTCTTTGAGCCTCTCTGCCAGATACAATGTAGCCAGCTGATAAAGGGCGTGGGCTCTGATTTTCAATTCCCTGGAAACTTACGGGTCATGTTTCTTCTGCCTAATTATTTTCACCCAGGTTAAAAAAATTGAACTATCTTCAGCTGTCCAAAGGGGCTCAGAGTGACATCTTCTCATGAGCTGGAACGAAGGATAGACTTGGAGGCTTCATGTCAATCCAACAAAGCAGTTCGACTTCTCACCAAGCGATAACTACTTCCGCTAAGGGAAGCCAATGGCACTGGATTTGTGTGCAGGGTCAGGGTGGTCCTGACTCCCCTGCTGCATTTCTGACAAACAGCCTGCTTGCTGTTCTTTCCTTCTTCCCCGCCACCCTCCACTCCTCCATTATAGATTAGCTCCAGTGTTGGCATTGGGCTCTGGAGCTGGAAATCCAAGTGGAGCTCAGTCTGACCTGAAGGGGTCTAGCAGATCACAGGAACGCGGGTGGTCTGGCAACAGGTGTAGCGAGAACTCCCACAGGGGCCTGTGCCTGTACCAGGTATGACAATGGCTCGTCAAGACACTTGTAGGGAGGTCAAGCCTCAATGACGGTTGGATTTAGTCACGTCCATCTGCAGTGGGGGGACATTAAGAATAAACCCTCCCTGTAACATCTTCAGCCCAGCCCAGGAGCTCAAGGATGGAGAGAAGATTCTTGATGCTGGAATTCAGTCCTGACTTCAGCTGCCAGCCAGAGTGGGCATGGGCGGAAGAGCCTGGAACCATTAGATGTCGTGCCACCCTGCCAACTGTGAATGCGGATTTGCGGAGTGTTAAAAAAACAGAGCAACAAAACAAAACCGTAACACAAAAACAAAACAAAACAAAACAAACAAACAAAAAAAGCCCAAAACCAAATGTGTTTTGTTAAGGGCCGTGTCACAAATCAGTTTGGCACACACAAGGGTGGTTTTGGGCTGCAGGCTCTGATCTGACTGGAGCCAGACGAGTCCTCAGGCTATGAGGCCGACTCTGCACTCCAACTGCTCCCTATCCTTGTGGCAAACAGCATCTGACGTGGCTATGGTGTTGTCACGGTAGGCTGGCAGGTAACGGCTTATTCCCTACACTTCGGTGGGTTTCCTGGGCTCACATGTGGCTGCTTCAGCTGGAAGGCCAGCTGGTTGGAAGGTCTGAAATGTTTCATTCACATGTATGGCAGTTTGAGCTGTCACCTGGTCATATGGCTGCCCATTGTCCCACAGGCTGACTGGCTTCATTACAAAGTGGCCTTAGGGCCAAGTTTCAAGACAGAAGCAGAAATGGCACTGCCTCTCAGGGTCTAGGCTCTGGAAATCACCTGATGTCCCCTCTTCTGCATTCCATGGTACAGGAAGGCAGCCCCAGTTCACTGTGGGAGGAAACTGCCCAAGCACCGCGACTCAGGCAGGCGTGACCACTGCGGGCCACCTCCTATCAATCTACCATCAAGATTGTTTACCATCTTACTGAAGTGCAGAGATGTGTAGTCATTTACACGAAGCTATGCAGCAAATTGGGTAAAGAATTCAAGGTAATGTTTCTCCAAGTTTAAGCTCACTCCAATCTCAAAATATGAAGTCTGCACATTTCTGCATGTTTTATAATTTATAACATTTTCACATAGTGATAAGATCATGAATTTTGTTTGAACATCACAGAAGTCTGCTTAAACCTACTGTATTTTGGATGTGTCCCCACATCTGTGCCAGAGCTACCCGAAGTTCCACAAATGGGTGGCTTAAGAAATTCATTGTCTCACAGGAAGACAGAAGTCTAAGATCAAGGTTGCTTCCTTGTGAGGCTGTGAGGAAGCATCTGTCTCATGGCTCCCAGCTCCCAGGTGTCTGATGATCCCACACATTCCTTGGCTTGTAGCAGCATTGCCCAAGCTTGGCCTTGACCTTCATGACATTTTCCCTGTGTATTTGAGCTCAGAGACCCTTTTAACAAAGACACCAGTCCCTTTAGACAGATGCTCATTCTCTAGCATGAGTCCTCTTGACCAAGTACATCTCAACTGTTTCCCAAAAAGGTCACTCAGGTTCTGGGAGCCAGAGTATCATCACAAGCATCTGGGGCAGGGCTGTGCTCTGTCTGGTAATGCCCCCTCTTACAGGTGGAAAATGAAGCTCTATGGCTTTTATAAGAAAATCGAGTAGACGCTACTCACACTACATGTACAGGTGCAGTGCTGTGTGGTTGTGAGGACTTGAGAGGAGAAAATGGAGTCCCAGGGGGACGTGCCAAGTTAGCGAAAGTCATACAACCCAAGTCAGCACAGGGGCCACATCACATGCAGGGAGCCCTGGTGGCCTTTTTGATAAATGATCCCACCATACACACTTCATCCTCTTGTACACACTAGTCCATGCTCAGGCCTCCAGGATGACATTTTCCAGAGACTATAAAGTGTCATTTGGTGAGATGTCCTAAAATAAGACCATTGCAGCCTCAGAACAATTTTGTTCTAAAATATTGCCCATGAATCTGAAACCTGCCTGGCCTTCAGGCACTGGAGAGACCATTGCCTCCAAGACAAAAAGATGTATGTATCAAAAAGAAAAACCCTCAAGAATGAGTCCAACCACCAGAGATGGTGATGCTGTTGGTGAACAGCTCTGCTGGGATAGGGCACTAGTAGATGCTAGTGTAGATTTCTAAGTATCTACTTTCCACCTTATCCAGAAACATGAATAAGTGTGCGAATGTGTGTGTGTGTGTGCGCGCGCGCACACACACATCTTTGAGAGTGCACACACACCTTAAGAGAGCCTGGCAGTTATACCAAGTTAAGGCAGACGATTTTAGAAGGGCAAAGGGCTGGGACTTATGGGGCAGAATGTCACAAAGGGAGCAGCAGGGGGAGGCTCCTAGCTCTGTGGGGCCTCCCTTCGTTCTGGCTGAATCTTGAGCAGGGCTAGCATTTGAGGTCACTTCCATGGCAGGTAAAGAACCCTGGGACGTCAGGTCAAACAAAGCCTGGAGTTCAAACAGGTCAGGGACAGTCACCTTCCACCACCACAGGAGGAAACAGGTTGTCATGCCCGAGTGTTGGTGGCAAACTCATCAGGGCACTGCTTTAGCAGGGCAGTTAAGTCAGCTACAGTCCAGGTTGCTTGGGATCTGCCCTTTCAAAGCTGAAAGACCTCCAAATGAGCAAATTGACCAAAACTTAAGTGTACTCCAGAAAGAAAGCCAAACACTATTTAAAGGAATATAACAAAATCCAGCACCAAAGCAGTGTCTAGAATTCAATGAAACTTAAACCTGCTAAAACAGGAATATATATCTGAAAACCAGGAGAAAAAAGTCAACCAAGAGGAAGAGATACAGGAACAGTGATGGAACTATAAGAGCATTAAAACAGCTGTTATAAATATGCCCACATATTAAAACAACAACTGTGGTGAGAGGAAAAATATTTTAAAAGATACAGAGTTGAAAATGGAATATCAGAAGTGAATGAGTTGGAATTCACACCAAAAAACTAATCTTGAATGCACAGCAGTGGTGACTTAGAGAGGAAGAAAATAAGTGAACAGAGTCCCAAGAGCTGCTTTTATAGTATGAACGTGTTTGATGGACATGTAATCGATGACCTTGGAAAGTAGGAAAGATAAAGTATTTGAAGTAATTATGACTGAAGATTTTCCAAATTAATGAAAACCATAAATCCAGAGGGGCAGGTTCATCAACTCCAAAAATAAAAATGTATCAAGCAAAATAAGCCAATCCCCCAAAACTAAAAGCTGAATGTTTTATGATATACAGATGCTAATTCACAATATGGGGTGGCTAGGAAAAATAGAGTTACTTTACATTAGGCAGAGGGGAGTGAAGGGAGGGGAGGGGCCTGGGGATAGGAAGGACAGTGGAATGAATCAGACATTACCCCATGTACATTATACATATGACGGGTGGGACTCTACATCATGTATAACCAGAAGAATGAGAAATTATACTGCATTATATATGATGTATCAAAGTGCATTCTACTGTCATATGTAACTAGAACCAAATTTTAAAGATTAGTATCAAATTGTGATAAGGAATCTTAAAGTTCTTGCTGAGGAAAGAGGGCGTATTATATCATACAAATAGAAGACTTGTTTTAAACTAGAAAGCGAGCAAACCGGAAGGCAATGTGGCTCTTGGAGTACAGTTTGTACATGTGTGCCATGTGGCGTGTGCATGGTGCACGTACATGGGTGCGTGCATCGTGGAGGCATCTCCAGAAGCCTTTCAGCTGCTGTGATGGGTTTCATCAAACTCACACCCAGGACGAGGTCAGGCTGGGGCTCCTTGTGCCACCCTTCAGTGTGCTAGCCTGACGATGCTTTGTGGCTTGTGACACGCTCGTCCAACAAGCATGATGAGGTCTGCCTCAGGTTGTTGCACGAATGACAAAAATATTCTAATGGAAAACTCAAACATACGTGGCCCACAGGGGAGTGAGGTCAGCGCGGGCGGCCACCCACATGAGGGAAGTCTGCCGTCCTCAGTGACGTTGCAGGTGTGTTGAGGCAGCAGAATGTGGCAATAGATTGTTAACTGGAGAACAAAGCAGGCGAGAGGCAGGTATGGGGCGAGTCCAGGTTTACAGGTAACCAGACAACAGGAAGTTATCAACACATTTTCATGGCGACACTCCATCTTGGACATTTCCCCAGACTCTTCTGGAGAGGATAATGTTGCTTCTAACAAGGCGGCAACATTACAACCACTGCCAACAGAATTAAAGTGACCAGGAGGTACCCGTGAGTCCTTCTCCCTCGATGTCTTTGACATTGGAGCCCATGCCATCTTTCCATGTGCCCTCTGATGCCGAGGTTCCAAGGATGCGGGGATCAACTCCAGCTTAGCTGCTGATGGAAGGCTGTGTAGACGTTCCACCACGGTTCTGACCACAGCATTGCCTTTTCTTCAGCTGTCAGTGCACAATCTGTTCCCTATTTGTTGTTTCGAGTCCTGCTTTTCCTTTGATCTATGGTAATAAGAGTCCTCTAGAGCTTGGTCCTCATCTTAGGCCTTTCTCCCAGCATCACCAAGGAGGATGTGGAGAAGGTACAGATGCATAATGGGCACCTAGTTTGTGCCTGACTTTGTTCTGAGTTTGGCACTGGTTGGCATTTGAAGTCTTAAGTGTTTCTGCCCCGTATTTCAGTGGCGCCCATAACTAACCCTATCCTGTGCCCACACAGGGCCTGGCACAGGTAGTGCAGTGTTACCAACAGTGTTACCATTGATGAAGGAGCAAATGAAACCCCCCTCCAGTCTGTGTGTATATATCATTTTTTTTTTAAAAAAAGGATTTCACAGTATTTGAAGGAAACATTCATTTTGCAGAAACAGATGGCAAATAACAGGAATTATAGTAATAAGATCAAATCTCATTAAATTCATCTTGCTTCCCAAATATCATCCAGGTCCTTGAACAGGAGGCTCCAGTACAACTCAGGAGCCCGTCAGGTCCAGACGCCCTCTCGGGGTCAGCCTGACTATCCACACATGTATCACCCAGCAGACCCTGTAGGCCTCACCAGACAAGTGTCACCCACATGTGTGCACACAGATCCTGCTTTGGTTTGACTGTCTCACAAAAGTTGATACATTGGAAACTGAATCCCCAAGTTCACATGTTGTTTGGAGGTGGGTCTTTGGTAGTTAAGATTAGCTGAGGTTGTGAGGGTGGGCCCACAGCTGCATCGGTGGCCTTACGAGGAGAGGAAGAGTCAGCTGGGTTCACATGCTTGCTCTGGCTCCTCATGTGGTACCCGTGGCCATGCTAGGAGGCAGCAACAGGTCCTCTGGTGTCTGCATCTTGATCTTGGACTTCAGCCTCCATCACTGGGAGCCCATAAGCCTCTATTTATAAATTAACCAGTCTTGCAGCAGAAGATGGACTAAGACCCACACATAAGCTCAGCCAGGGATCTCGGTGTGGACACCCACACATTTATCATGGCGTACGCACGCACATAAGACCCACAGCGGGGCCTCCGCACACCCCGGCTGGATTCCCAATGAATGCACATAGGAAGCATGCCCAGCATACAGAATGGAAGTTCACAGAACCTCAGCAGATTAGGGTGGGCAGTTTCCATCCCTCAATCAGCCTGGCACTAACATTGCATGTCTGCAGGTTTTGAGTCTTGGTCCTCAAAGGGAGGTCTCTTGCCTACCTGTGGTCCTTCCTTCTGCCCCTCTCACCTGCAGTGTCCTCTTTCACCTCAGCTTAGGCTGTCCCCACCTGCTCTCCTTGTATCTGTCTGTTAGCCACCTTGGGGTGTCCCTAGCTATAATGGGCATGCCCAACTGAGAGGGTTCCCAGGGGATCAGGCTGCCATTGGGTGGGGGCTGAGGGTGGTGGACAACAGGCTGGGTCAGCCAAGTTGCCCATGGGGACCAGATATGGCGGGTGCTGCACAGGTGGGAGGGAGGCAGGACCCTGGCTCTCTGGAAGCATGGATGCACAGCTCCACGGAGGTCTGGCAGGCAGAACGGGGGCATCTGGGGAAGTTGCAGCAGGAGCCAAGGTAGCAATAAGGATGGAAGTGAGGACAGGGGCCTACGAGCTCCAAGCTGCCCAGAGTGCTCAAGGGAGCGGCAGGAAGCCTGGGGGCAGCAGGACTGGGCAGGCTTGTGCAGGGCGACACTCAGTTCTTCCCCCAGCCCAGAGACGGTGGGGTTGGAAGCCTGGCAGCTCTGCAGGGAGCTATCCTGCTGATCAACCATTAGGTCACAGGGTAGAAGTGACTGTACCCCTTCGGAATCAAATGGCCCCGGCTGTGCCATTGGCTAGCTGTGTGACTTTGATCAAGTTACTATCACCTCTGTTCGGTCACATTCTTTGTCACATGTGATACATATGATATGCATGTGTTTATCACAACTGTTGACATCTGTATCCGTCAACTGAGCTCGTTCCTCCGAGCAGCTCAGCCCACCTTGCTGGGCCGCTCTCCGAGCATGGAGCTTCTCAGGCTTCTTCACACATTGGCCTTTGTGGGCACTAATGTTTGAAAGTCTCTGGGATAGATCTGGAATTCTGCGAGACCCTTTCCATGATGGGCCCCCTGGGGAGTTTCCGCTCAGTCTCTGGTGACACCTACTGGTTCTTGGCCCATGGGGAGGAGCCTAGAGACATTTGAAGTCACAGGGTGATGGCAGCTGGAGCTTATAAAAAGCATATTACAGCTGATAACCATCACGCCACGCTGGGATCGCCGCCTGCTGGGTCTCTGCCTGACAAACCTCTGCATTCAGAATCTGGAGGACTCTTCAAAAACACAAATTGGGTTAAAAGATTGTCCTGCTTAAAGCCTGCCCTTGGCTCCCCTTACACTGGGGGGAATGCCACTCTCCCTGGGTGAGGACCCCAGGTGCCTCCACTACTCGTCCCTGTCCCCTCCCTGCATACGCTGCCCTCGGTGATGACACCGCCCCTGTGGCTCATTTGCACCCTTCAGCTCTCGGCCCAGGGGCTCCTCCCTACAGCTTCCTGACCAGCACATCTGCTTCAAGCCCCGCCTGCATCAGGCTGCACAGCTCCTTAACAGTAGTGGTCCCAAGTCACCGTCAGTAGCCCATGCTTCTGTTCCCTTTGGTCTGCCTCTCTTCTAGTGCCAGCACCACGAGGACAGTGCCACCTTTTCTGTCCCTGCACCCGCAGAGCAAGCCTGGGTGTGCACACTCGTGGATACAAGGCACTCCTAAGCCATGCTGCCTTCTCTTGGCTTGTGAGGGAAACCAAGGCAGGAAATGCAGCATCTGTCCATCACGTGCAAGTTCATAGGATCAAAATGTAGTTGCTGTGCTAAGCCCCAACAATAAAGCTGGGAGGTTATTTGCCTGATAAGAGCCCACATGAATGACGCCCGTGGGCCGATAGCCTTGCGAAGGCCACAGCCTCATGAGGGAAGGGCTCTGCAAGGACGTCTACCAAGCAACGATCTGCCCGACCTTGGACTGAAGCCACCCTTACCATCAACCCTGTGGCCAAGGATCATCGCTTCAGAACCACATATAATCTCGTTCTGCCTTTTAAAGTCTCCTTGTACCCCGCCCACATTCACCATGGCTTCCCTTGCCTGCTCGCCCACATGAAAGCCCTCCTTGCTTACCCCCAACTCCTGCCTTCTTCAGTGGGGCTGTTATCTGAGCTGATCTGGAAGGCCCACAGCTTCCCCAAACTGGTTTCTCTGACCCTCCCCAGGGGCGTGTCTGGTTGCCTCCCAGGGGAGGGAGTCACTGGCAGAGAAGCTCAAGCCCAGACCTCTGTTCATACCAGTGTAGTCACATCTGGCCTCGTCAAGGGCTGCTGCCGACTGCCCGTCCCTGGCTGGGCACGTTCCAGCAGGTGAGGAGCAAACAGCTCTCCCGAGTGGGCAGGTAGCTCAAGTGTGGTTTGACAGGACAGCCAGGAGGAGGCAAGGCCCTGGGGCGTCCTCCAGGCAGGCTGGGTCTGCCCGAGCCTCAGCCTCAATCTCATCGTCTCATGTATACCTATTCCTGTGCCAGGGTAGTGACAGAATCCACCGACGCCTTCAGCACCCAGTGTGACCAGGCACCAGGCAGGGGGGCTGGAAGCTGCTGGGGGCTGGAGGGCTTTGCCTCCAGCTCCCATGCATGGGGCGCAACGTCTCCAGGCACTTTCCTTTCCTACCACCTCTGGTCCTTGCTGTCTGGGTGAGCGCAGCTTGGCCTCAAGGAGAGAGGGTCTTCCTTCTCGCCCCATTGACTTAGTGGAAAGGGGTGGCCGCCTTCCTGCTCCCGAGAGCGGGAGCTCTGGTGGGAGACCCTCATGTCTTGCTCCTCACCTGGGGCCCTGTTCTCAGCTTGATGCCAAAGGCTCTGCAGTGCGAGGCTCACATCTTCCCAGTGAGGTGACGGAGAGAAGAGATGAGGGAACAAACAGAGCAGCAGCAGAGTTAAAAGTTGAGGGAGTTGTAAGACAAGTTCAGGCTCTCGAAGGTCTTGGCACAAGTCAGATGCCAGCGGGCTCAATACTGCCCACCACGTGGCCCTCAGACTCCGGCAGCCACCAGTCAGTATCTCCTCTCTCCCTCTGGTTCTAGTGGGACTATGGTGGGCACCAGCTCTGACCCTTGGTCACCAGTGTGATTAGCACTACTCGAGTCCCCTGCCAAGCCCGTGCTGGCTGGCTGGTCTTGGAGCAGTGGAGGGATTGGGCTGTGTCTGCCGGGCTGAGTCATCCCTTCCCCTCCTCCACCTCTCCCCTGCCCACCTGGAATGTCATCTGTCTCTGGTCAGCTGCACTCAGCAGTGGCTGCCGAGAGGGGATGGATGAGCAGTGATTGCTTCATGTCTGCTCCCAGTGGGCTGCCAGGCCTCCTTCCCAGCCTCTGCTAGTCCTGTGGCCTCCTATCTGGGTCCTGGCACCCCTGGGTCTCAGATGCATCTGCATCTTAAGGCACAGACAGCTGACATCTATTCAGAAGGACTGATCCAGGTCTTCCACCTATTAAACTTCAGAGCAGTTTTCTCTTATGTATAGCAAGAATGGAAATCTGTCCCCTAAGCTGAGGGGCCCCCAGGGCCTAGTGGGTCCTTCTCAGTGGTTGTATCTATCACTGCTGTTCGACCTGCGGGGATCCAGGCAAGCCAGAAGTGGGGGACACTGAAGAGCAGGGGCTGCGTGTGGCCTCCTGCTCCTGGGTGGTCTTTAGACACCCCGTGCACCGCACGCAGCTTCCCAGCTTCCCATCCTGCCCCTGAGAACAGGGCCAGGGAGTCCAATGGTTCCCCTCAGTTCACAGTGATGGTGTGGAGAGGGCTGCCCCACCGCAGGGGTGGACTCCTTCGCCTCAGCGGATGCGCGCCTTCTGGTAACAGGAAGCTAACTCCTGGGGAGCAGCTTTACCCGAGGACTCCGAAGGCTTCAGCCACACAACACGTAAAGGAAATTAAAGCTCATGGGTAGAGAAAAGTCTCAGCCCTGGAAAACATTTCCTGTGGACAGGCTCACCGTAGGCACCGACTTTTATCTTTCAGATTTCAAGGCAAAAATGAATCCAAGAACAGAAGTAGGTATAATCCTGAACCCTGATAAATATCTTCTCTTGGTGAAAGAAATATTTCCAATTTTTCCCCATTGGTTGCTGGCTGAATCTGTGGCTACTGGTTGACTAACTGGAACACTGCAGTCAGTTGCTCCTGTCCTAGAAAATGAGGCATCTCTCTACCAGACTCAATCAAAAAGCCAGGAGGAGACCTGCTGCCCAGGCCCTGTCAGTCATCTTGGAAATGGTGTTCCGAGGAAGTGAGAGGGCAACAGCTGCCAGGAACAGACACCCGTGACCAACATACATTGGCTTATTCTCTCACCACAGAAAAAGCCTCAATTAGTGGCTGCCGGTATTGGTTGCTGTTGGGGCCTATACTTCCCGATTCTCCTGGTCTGCCATGTGGTAATCAAGTGGCTGCTACAGCTCCAGATGTCATATCTACTTTCAACACCTAGAAAGTGGGGTAGGTGACATGCATGGTCACTTCTGTAAAACTTCCCAAGGCAGGCCCAGCTAACCTGCTTGTTTTATAGATTACATGACCACTTTTAGTGTCAAGGGGACCAGGAAAGTTAGAAGTAATTGTGACTGCAGTTGACATGGATCAACCATGACTCATCACTTGGGCATGGACACAGTGACATCAAGTCAAATCAGTTCTTTCTGCAGTGGAGAAATTCAGATGGGCTATTTGGCTATAAATCCACCCTGCTGTGTCTCAGGCACGGGGATTGAAGGGCTAAGTGGGAAGCCCCCAGGTGGAAGTAAATTTGTACTTTCCTTGATGTTTCCTCTTACATTAAAGCTGCTCCCCGACTCCCGTGTGGAGTTGTACCACCTGCCCAGCCCTGTCCTGCGCTCAGCTGCATCGCTCAACTATCAAAATGGTCCATTCCATTCAGCCAAACATTTACCTGAGGCCAGTGATGTGCCTGGGTCTCATCTGCACCCTGAAGATACAGACTAATGAAACGCAGCCCCATCTGAAGAACTTCCAGTACTTCGCGTCACTTTAGTAAGTGCTGGGAAACAGCACAGAGAAGATCTCCCACCTTGCCAGATTTCTTGGGTCCCCTGCTCCAGCCAGCCGCTGTGCCTTGTGTGCTATTGATCTTTGCATCCTGGTTGAATGTAGCCCTGTATCTTACATTCCCCAGCCTTGGTCCAGTGACTGACATACCTGGAGCTATTTTTGGTACAGTTGGATAAATGAATTAAAAAATAAGGAATTAAGAGATCACTATCCAAACCTTGGCAATCTGTTTTACCTTTCAAAGTTTGACCAAAATATATGGGATATAATTAGAGTTAGAGGGACTTTGGATGTTGTATTAGAGTTACCAGAAAACATCACTCACTCACTCACACACCACAAATGCACGTTTGTATGTAAGAACTTTAATTGGCTCATGTGACTGCAGAGGCCGAGAATCAGTCCCAGGCACTGGCCTCTGAATCTGGGGAAGTCAGTGACGAGTCCATGTCTGAGAGCAGACTGAAGTCCCAGCCCATGTGATGGGGCAGGCGAAATCCGCCATCTCTGCCTTTTTGTTCCACTCAGTCCTGCAACAGTCAGATGGTACCCACTGTGTCATGGAGAGCCATCTGCCCAAGTGACCTGTTCTAATGCTAAACCCACCTGGAGCCTCCCTCAGACACACCAGAAACAATCCTCAGCCAGGTATCTGGTCTTCCCTTGGCCCAGTGGAGTTGACGTGTAAAGTCTGCATCACAGATGCAAATGCCATCTTCCTGTCAAGCCACCGAATGTCCCAACTGGAGCACAAGAGCATGTGAGGGAAGCCTTCAGAGGCATGTGCTTCAAGAGGCATGTATTCCGAGTCATCCAAATGGAACATTATCTCTGCAGCACGTGCAAGGTCTAGAAGCAAAGACTGACTTGCCACTTTCACTTCCCTGGCATGTGGGTTGACTTTCCTATGTGTGGAAAGAGCATGGACAGAGCCAGGCCTCAAAGTTTTCCTGGAATGAGGTCTCTAACTATAGGCTCTAAGGATTTCCTGTGGTCAGGTGAAAACTCTCCAATGAAATGGCTTTTAAGTGATACCTGACCAAATGTTTTTTTCTGTCAGGCTGCCAAAGTTCAAGTAATGGACTGTCACATTGATATGTAACCATCCATTGGTGCTGGGCCCAGGGTTTAAACATGGCTTAGCTCAGGGTCTGAACTAGCAGCTAATTGCCATTTCTAAAACATGTTAGTTGACTTGGGCTGCTGTGGCACCACAGGCCCAGTGGTTGAAACAAATGCACCGTGTCAGGGTCCTGGAGCCAAAGTCCGAGGTCGGGGTTGCTCCAGCCTCTCCTGCTCCGGCTGGTTCTGTGCCTCGTGGCATTAGATCTCCAGTCTCCACAGTGTCTCCCTCTGACTGTCTCCATTCCTGGATTTCCTTACCACACCAGTCATGTCGGGTCAGGGCCCATCCTCTCCAGAACCACCTCATCTGAACACCATTACCTGCAACACTATCTCCACGTGAGGCTGTGCCCTGGGATGCCGCGAGTGGCACCTCAACAGATGGATTTTGAGATGACACAACTGAATACAAACTAGACCGTTTTTTCAGGGTTTGTCACTCCTGGTGGCATCTTTTAGGCTAAAAAAGTTGATATGATTTTCAAAAATGGAAAAGACCTGATCTACCCCCATGCCTATTTATCAAAAGGTCCGGGGCAGGTCTGCTGTGAAATAAGAAATAGCGGGGGAGAGGACATTCCGAGGAGCGCACTGCCTACGAGGCCCAGAGCCCAAACAACTTCCGGTGCATCAGCTTGCCCAGCTCTAAACAATCCCATCAGGTGCGTTTCTTTTGACATTTCCCCCCTGAAGCTGTCTTTTCACGGACACTCTAGGAAACCCATCAGACTTGGGGGCTGTGTCCACAGGAGAAGCAGGGCTGGAAGCTGCTGCAGGGTTGTGAGCTCCAGGACCAGCCTTGCTTCTGATGTTTACGGGCCACAGGGAGGAGACCATGACTTGGTTTTTTTTAATGGGAAAAAAATCACAAGGAAGATTCTGGGACAGTAAATTTAATGTGCATGGCTACAGTTTTGACTTGCTCCATTGGTCTTTGTATAATGTAGACACTTTTATGCCATTTAGAACACAAGAATATGAATTTTGGTGGATTAAAATCTCATCTATGGCCCTGCATCTCCAACATTTGCTATTAGCTCTCAAACAAGAGCATAATTTACTATTAGAACATTTTATCTAATGAAAAGTCCTGATCGATTTGGATCAATTTAGCTCCGGGTCTTTTTTCTTGGAGAGACAGTCTCCATAAACAAGAATCTTATCTATACTGAGAATAATGATGGTGCCCAAATCGCCCCGAGGCGTAAAGCCGCCTGGGCTCTTTCAGAGATTCTCATGGCGATTCTAATTACCCCGTGATTTAGAATGATGCTTCTCACCACCCGTTTTCTCAGGCGTGCACAGGGAGCCCTTCCCCATGGTAGGAGACACTTCATGATCTCCTGCTTATCCCTGTGGCCTCGTCGACAGCCCCCCTTCAGCTGCCTTTCTCCTTCACCATGAAATGGCTTCTCCAGTTCCTTATCCTTGGAGCCAACACTTACTCTTCCTTTAAGACCAACTGAGTGCCATCTCTTCGGGGAGATGGGCACTTCCCTGGGCAGGACCGGACTTGATTATTCCTACTCTGTCATCGCCCTCTGTTTGCTGGGCTCCTGCATCTCGGGTTGACTCTACACCTTCCCAGAAAGGAACAGGAGGCCTGCTCAGCTGACCAGGGCAGCAGTGGGGTTCTTGGGGGTCCATGTTGTCCTAGGAGGCACTTTGCTTTATGGCCATTGCTTTAGAGTGTTCAGGGCATCTGGAGACTCAAGGTTCCAAGTGCCTCTGCACAGTTGATGCCCCCATGCCAATCTCAGGCCTGAGTCCTGCCCCCTCAGGGCGGATGTTGTCAGAGGAAGACCTTCTGGACTGGTCACACAGGGTTCTTACAGTGACTCAGGACTGGTCATCAGCCAGGCTAGCTTCCCAGCAGTGTGACAAGGGCGTTGTTAAACGCTGCCAAGAATGCCCACTGACTCCCCTGCTTGACTTTCTGCAGGTGACCAATGGGCAGGAACCTGCCATTTTCTGGTCAGTGTGTCAATCACTCCAGCAAGAGCCCCAGGCGTCCTCAGGCCTTTCTAGGACCTTCTCCAGGCAGGGCATACCCTCCCCCTGCGCTCCTTCCCATCTCTCCGTGGGTGGACCCCCTAGTGCTCATGCTACCACAGTGTGCCAGGTGCTGTACGCCCCCTTGCCAGGTCAGAGACCCTCGCTGCCATTTCTATAGTGTGACCCAACCCCAGAACGTGGACCTAACCTGCCTCCTGGAAACACTGCTCCCTGAAGCATGGTCTGACAGAGTTTGAAAACAAGTGAGGAGTCAGCAGAATCTGAAGGGGGCTCAGCTGAGCAGGGACCTCGAGGGGTGATGCACTGGTCACAAGGCAAGTGTCCTGCTGCCTCCTCCCACCTGGCTGGGGAGGTACTCAGGGAGGACTGTGCAGGAGCAGAAGGTTCACCTCAGCCTGCCTCACCTGGGCAGCTGGAGGCACCCAGCTAGAACCGCCACCTCCTGCACCTTCCCCACCTCCCTTCTTCCAGTGGCCACAGGTGTGGTTTTCCTCCAAGCACCATTCAGGATCAAGTTCCAGGAACGCACTAGCGGTCTCAGGACTCGCGTGCTCACCACACTTCTCTGCCCAGTGCTGAGGTCCCACCTCTGCCTAGAACTCCCTCATCCATCCCTCGGGACCCCACCCACTGCTCCCCTCGAGCCCCGTCAGACCGTATCACTTGCTACCTGCCTCCTGATCCAGCCTGGGGATGGCCAGGAGCAGACCCGCTCAGTGTGTGGGGTCATCCCTGGGTGGAAGGTCCAGCAGAGCTCTGGGCACTTCTGAAGTGCTGGTTAATGCCTGCCTGAGTGAACAGATGGGTCAATAGGGGACTGAGGAGGGACCCAGGAAAAGACAGGGCCAGTGGAGGCAGAACACATGGACTTGTTGCTCCCAGATTCTGAACACAGCTCTAGGGGATGCAGAGGACCCTGAAGGTCTGTTTGGGGAATTACAAGAGGGAATCTCATGAAAGTAGGAGGGATAGCAGTGGGGTGAGGACAGGATCGAGGGCCAGGGAAGGAGAGGATCCCAGAAATGAAACTGAAAACCACGTTGTTAGGTTCATGGTGAATGTCCCAGTGAATTCTAGTTTTATGGATAGCTATAATGCACCAATTTAAAAAATAGACCAACAGAATAGAGAATGACCACCAGGGAAAGGGAGAAGGGATAGTACTGAGAATTGAAATAGGGCAAATTATGTTATATGCACTTATGAAAATGCCAAAACGAACCTCACAATTGTGTATAAATGATGCATTAATGGAGAAAATTAAAGGTTTAAGATAAAAATGGATCTTATGCATAATTGGCTTGTGTCCAACTGGCCATCCAGACAAGCCTTGAAGCCTCTGATCCCTGAAGTTCTGAAGCTCCTGGGAAATACATAAGGCCGATGGACATCCGCCTACACGTGGAGGGCCAGTCCTGTCTGCCTGGCTCCAGGCACGAGGGCTACCTTTCCTACTCTCAATCTCAGGAGAGAAAGCTCCTTCCAGGCAGGGCTGGAGCAAGAAAAGAGACCTGTCCCTGACAATTTGAAGACACTCGAGTAATAGGTGCAGTTTATAGATATCAAATGAATTCGTGCCCAGAAGCATCTGCATCGAGTTGTTTCCAATCAACAGCCGAGGCTGTTATTAGAATAGTTCTGGCCTCCTGGAACTGAAGACGGGAACTGCCTGCGGTGGGAGGAGAATGCTCCACGTTGGGACCTGCTGCTCACCGGCTGCGTGGTCTGGCCTCAGTGCCATCCCATGGGTGATGACAAGAAGCCCGGTTCCCTGCTGCCGAGGGCTGGCTTCGTGGCGTGTGGCTTGCATGTGCTTAGAACAGCCCATGCTCTGCTGGGCCGTGTAAGTTTTCTCGAGTTTGTGCTGTAGCTGAAGTCTGCTGGGACGGTGCATGTGCGTCAGCAGAGGGGACTCCTGGCACCTGCGTCCACTGCTCTCTGCCCGTCAATAGAGGGCCCCCCACACCCTGTGGACCTGTGCTGTGTGCACCAGGAAAGCAACGTCCAAAGGCAGAGCAAGTGGGGCAGTGGCAACTCTACAATGTCACACATTCCACTGGGACCAGAGCGCACCTGGACTGCCAGAAGAATGGCACTCAGAATCATGAACCAAGGAACCCCGTTTTATCCTTTATTTCTCATGTAACCTGCCTGCGTTAGCTAACCACGTATACAGAAAATGGGGAGGTGGAAGGAAAGGGGGAGATAAGAACTCATGGTGGGATTTCCTCCAGTTTTTCCTTATGAGTCAACTAGTAAAGAGGGTCTTAAAATGTGCAGAGAAGAAATTGAAAATAGCAAGTATTTTTATGCTTTCCTAAGAACTATACACACGAGCTGAAAGTCAATCTTGGTAATTCTGTATATTAGTAAAATGCTGATATTTGTATTTAAAAGTGGCAATTCTTGTTCACACTACCCAAAGCCATCTATTAGAGTGTGATCCCTAACTAAATACCAATGACATTCTCAACAACTATAAAAACGACCCTAAGATTTGTGTGGAACTATAAAAAATCCTGAATAGCCGCAAAGAACAAAGCAGGTGCATTATATTATGATTTTAAGTTATGCCACAAAGCGGTAGTCAGCAGAACATGGCATTAGCACAAGATGACACACGGAATAGACAGCCTGGAAGTTCACCCTCACATCACAGCCAACAGATCCTCAGAGGACCGAGAATGGGCACTGGAGGAAGGCGGGCTTTCCCTAGCTGGTGGGCAGGCATCCATGTACAGAGGAATGTGCTTAGAAAACCAGCTACAAAGACCAGCTCAGAATAGTCACCAGAGGCTGGCAGGGGCTGGAGCAGGATAAGGAAAGCATGATCAGTAGGTGCCTCATTACAGTCGGTTAGGAAAGAGGCTCTGGGTGCTATCGCTTGGTAGGGTGACCACAGTAACAATTATGGTCAGCATGTCTAACAAGTCTGATACGTAAAACAATGACATTTCACATCATACAGGTGACAGGTAAAAATCATGCTAATTATTTTCTTTACTGAGAATGACATTAAGTAGCATGTAGAAATCCTATACATGCCAAGGGACTTCAGGAGAAAAAGATAGCTTCAAATTTCCAGATTTACTGTCACCTTTTTCCAGGTTTTATTTATTTGTTTATTTTATTTTTATTTTTTAAAAACAAAAGGCTCCCATTTTCTCTTTGCATTGGGCCCTTCAAGTTGTGTAGCTGCCCCTGCTATGGTGACAAAGAGATCAGGTGAGAAGATCCCACTCTCAGTTCTATGACTTCACTTACCAAACACCTTGTACAGCTTGCAGAGAATGGTGGTTATTTCAAGTTTAGATACAAACACAGACATGGCACAAGTCTTAGATAGGGCTCTACACTTTCTGGATTCCTCTCTACCCTCAACCCCTCCTGACCCATGGAATACCAATTTAATTCATCTACCCCTCCATGTCTCTCCAACTCCACCCCCTGCCAACACCTGGGACAAAGCCACCTTCAACATCTCCCGAGGGTGCTCCAGGCTTCCTGCCTTGACATGACCACTCCAAACTGACTCACAGAATGACATCTTCAACATGCCACTCTGATCATGCCTTGCCCCTCTCCTGCCTCAAATCCTTCCATGACTCCCTGGTACCCAGAATGGGAACATCTTTGAACACCTCCATGTGGCTGCCAGTCCATGTTGATCTGACCCCAGATGCCACCTGCTCCATTTCTTCCTGAGGCAGTGGGGCCATCCTGAAGTGGCTGTGATTCCCAGGAGGAACTCTGGTGAGGATGGCTACACGGCATTCCTCTGCCCGACTGGCTTTCACCTGCCTTTCCAAATTCAGATCAGTTCTTGCCTCTTCCAGGAAGCCCTCCCTGATTTCACAGCTGTGTGAGGAATATAACCCAGGCATCCCTATAATAGCATCTCTGCTATCTCCTACTGCAGCATGTGTCCACATCCTGGAAAGACGCACAGTGGGGCTCATTTCTGAGCTCATGGAGTGTGGAGATCTTCGCATTCTGATCATTGGGATCTGAGCAAACAGGTGTCTAAGGAATACTGGTCAAGTGTCTTCTCTAACCAAAAGTGCCTCAATCAAACCAGCAAACATATAGGTGTTTCCGGCCAAGCAAGTGACCTGGATGTGGCTATGGCTGTGGCTGCAGCTGCAGGCCATCTAGTGAGGGACCAGTGGCTGGCTGCCTTCAAGCGCCTTGTCTGTAGATGCAGAGCAGCCAGTCCTGCCCAGAGGGCAGAGAGGCTGCCTTTCCAGGGAAGACCTGCCAAGGATGGTCAGAGGGGCACACAGTGGGTGCTAGCACAGTAGGTTCAGCTGGTCGACCAGCAGTTGCAAGTCACCAATGTCTCTCGGTGACTTTGAGCTAGAGGAGATGTCTTCCCTTGGTCTTTGCACAAGGCAATTGCTCCTTTATCTCGCGATGCTTACGCCGTATCCCATTTACCTCAGGGACATTTTTCATTTTCCTTCCCAGTTCTTATTTATTTCAGGCAATTCATCTTTTCTCAGTGCCCTTTGCTGCCACCTAGTTAATTGCTTGTTGTTCAAAGTTTTTCGTGTTGAAGTTTACTTTTATGTTCTCTACCCAGGAATTATATATATATTTTTTAATTAGTAAAACGCACTGGAAATGCAGCTTTGTTCTTCCCTTCTCTTCCCCTCCTATGCAGGCGTGGAGGGGAAAGCTGTCCCAAGGAGAGGGCTTCTCCTGTGTTCACTGGGCTGACAGGGCTGACCCTCCTCTGGCCACACACCAGGACAGGGGCCACTCAATCCCATCTGGGGAAAAGCAGACTTGTGTCTGCTCTGTCTCCTTTGGGGTCTTTGAAGACTAAGGTTATTTAGCTTGCTGTAATGAGTTTCATCTATAAAATGGAACAACCTGGAAGCAAGACTACTCAAAGGGTGCCCCAGAGTTGTCTTCAGAGATTCAGAGCTCTCAGACTGGGGGAGTTCACAGTCTGGACAGTGCCCCTACCTCCCCTACATCACCCCTACCCTGCTAAGTGTTCTGATCTTGTCCAAGTACCCTGTTCCCTCTGTGCTCAGTCTCCAAACCCTCAGCCTGCTGAGTCACACTGCATGACTCTTATCTTTGTGGAGGGTCCATTTTTTAAAGAAACTTTTCACCCCATACAATTCTATGAATTTCATGAAAGCAGGGGTTTGGTCTCCTTGCCTTCATTTCCCTGGTAAGAGCTCAGAAATTTTTGTTGAATAGGGAGTGAAAGATGGATTCTGGGGTAGAATTTTGTATTAGAAAATACTTCCTGATGTGAAAATGATGTGTTA
This sequence comes from Sciurus carolinensis, assembly GCF_902686445.1. Taxonomy (NCBI): domain Eukaryota; kingdom Metazoa; phylum Chordata; class Mammalia; order Rodentia; family Sciuridae; genus Sciurus; species Sciurus carolinensis. The sequence continues at coordinate 4,762,343 of NC_062213.1, forward strand.
CTGAAAGATACCGAAACAGTTTTTAAAAACAACGACCTGGTGGCTATTAAAGCCCGGGGTGTTGCATGAAGGGTTATTCCCATTTTACAGGCGAGGCAACCAAGGTCATGACGGTCTGGGAACTTGCCCTAGCCGGGACATGCTGGGCGGGGCTGAAACCCAAGCCCAGCTCCAGGGCAAGTGCTTCCCAGGGGCTCACCCTGCTGCTCCCGGCCTGCTGAGTACCCGGAGTCCTGAGCCAGGGAGCAATGCCAAACACGACCTGAGGTCAAACGTCATGGAACTGCTCACGGAAGATGGATTTCACTGCAAGAATGTCTGAAAGGTCCCTGCAAGTCCCAGCAACAGCAGACCAAGTGCTCGAGAACAATCGTTGGAGGACTTGGGTTCCTCCTGAGGGTGGCCTCCCTGGCCCTGCGCTGCAGAGGCGTAGGCTGCTCTGGAAAATCGCTGCAGCACCATCACATTGGAGGTGAGAAATAATGATCATGATGGCCAGTTACGACAGTAATGATGATGATAATGGCGGCGAAGCGCCCGGCCCGCTGTATGGCGACATGCTTCCTGAACCTCATTTTATTTAATTCTCACCACAGCGCTGTGAGGTAGGCTGCTCGGGATCAGAAAGGCACGGCTCCCAGGCGTTGCATAACCAGGCCACGCCGCCCGGCTGGTAGCGACGCTGCTCGCATTCAGACCCTGCCAGGCTCTCCAAAGCCTTCGATGTGCCAATTACTCCACACTCCCACGGCACAGTGTGTCCTCTATTAGCATTTTTTAAAATTACCTTTCATTTTATGCAGAACTGTGAGCCCAGTTCTTTCTCGTGTTCCTCTGTTTAATATAAAATAATGACCCTAAACTCTGCCAAACAGTGAGAAAAATTCAAGTGAATTTTTAAAAAAGAATAAAAGAATGGTTGTGGGAAGGAAAACCAGATTACTGTTTTGCTGGCGTGGCCAAGCCAGGTGCAGATACTCACATACACAGCCTGGCCTTGACCCCGTCCTCGCCCCGGACGGCTGGGTTTGCTGGAGAGCGCGGCTTTGCTCTCCTCACGGCTTCCCGGAGGAGGAATGGCAGCTGTCTTCTCACCACGTCACTCCTCCCATCGAGGGTGCCTTGATGGCGTTGGTTCTGCTGACACTTCATGCTCACTCTATGTAGCGCAAGGAGTGCAGGCTAGACTGGCAAAGGGCTCAGAACCAGGTTCCTTTCCCAGTTCTTTCCCACCAGACTCACGTCTGAGAGCTTCATAGGGTACTAGGTAGAGCCCCAAAAGTCACGGTAATGTTGACTTATTCTACTCAACAGTTGAAGGTTTGGCAAATGTAACACTTGTATGATCTCCGACTAAGAATCAAGACAGAAAAGTTCCGCCATCTGTAATGTTCAGACTTGCCCCTACTCAAGCTGGTGCAACCACCGGGCCATCTCTCTGCCCCTGTGGTTTGACTGAACGAACTCTTTTCGTGAGTGGCCCATGGCGTTGGGCATCTTGTGCTTGGATCTGTCTGCTGAGTTGGGTGGAAGTTGCTTCCTTTTTATTGCTGAGTAACATTCCTTCCATTTTGAGTGCACTGTGGTTTATCCAGTCACTTGAAGGATACTCATGTTGTTCCTAATTATAGTCAATTATGAACAGTTACTGTGTATTCAGATTTTGTGTAAATTTTTATTTCGAAGCTGAAAAATACTGAGCATTGAGATATCATTTTTATGTTGCTAGACTATTTGCTATAATTTAAAAACAAATTTTGTTCAGGAGAGAATGGTCTATAGTTTGAAATGTCTTGTGTGATTTTTGCTTTGGGGTAATTCTGGACTCATTAGAGGAGGGAATATTCCCAGATAACTTAATCTCAAGAAGAGATTTGTGCAGAATGTTTCATTTTTTTCCTGAAATGTCTGGTAGGATCCATAGATATTGAGTCCATAGGCCTTCCTCTGAGCTTGTTATTTTTTGGAAGAATTTTACTAATTCAATTTCTTCAATAGATGTAAGATTATTCAGGTTCTCTCCTCGAATGAACTAGATTGTTTCATCCAAGGAACTGGTCTATTTCTAAAGGCATCAAATTTACGTGCACGGATTTTTCATCTTGTTTTCTCATCCTTTTGATCTCACAGGATCAGCAGCAATGTCCTCTGATTGCTGATAGTGGTAATTTGTATCTTTTTGATAAAACTATAACCAGAAAAATCAATTTTATTGATTTTAATGAATCTACTTTTCACTCTTTACTGCTTTCTATTTCAATCTTGTTTTTGCTATATTTCTTTTACTGCTTCCTTTATTCTACTTAAAGAATAAAGAATTCTACTTTTCCTAATTTTCTAAAAAGGTATAAACTTAGGTTACTGATTTTAGATCTTTTCTAACATACATTTCAATGCTATCAACCTCTACTTAGCTACTACTTTTGCTACATCTATTAAGTTAAAATGAAAACACAATTACCCCAAACTTAAGTATTCAAGATGTCCCTTGAGGCTTCCTTTTCTGCATGATAAATACTGCCCACCCCCCACTTTTGTGGTACGGTTTGCTTTTGTTTGAAGATTGTATTTTTGTGCATTTTAAGCTTGCTTGCTTGGTTTTTTATCTCATTTGGCATTTTCTGAGAATGGCAAAGAGGCTAATGACTAAGAGAAAGCACCCCATCCCTAAAGGAAGGATAGGAATGTGGGGAGAGCACACAGAGGCACAGGCGCACCCCGCACTCCAGAACATGAGACTTTGGTGGAAGAGGATGACTGAGCAGCAATATCTGGGGAAACCCGACAAGAGGCAAGGGGAAAAATATTTAGTGGACTTAGAAGCCCTGGTGCCCACCAACATAAGCACATAAAGCAAGCCCAGCTTCCAAAAGGTTAGCACGATAGTCACAAAAAAGTCTTATTGAATTCAGTATCTATTATCTATGTAATAAGGATGTTTAAAAGATGTGCTAGGCATGCCAAAAGACAAGGAAAATTAGACTCAGATGTGACAGACTTTGGAATTATCAAAAAAATTTAAAATCATGGATTTGTTAAAAGCTATAATAGAAATGTAGACAGCATGCAAGACAAGATGGGTAATGCCAAAGAGGCAACTGAGAGAATCAAGTTTCTAGAAAACACTAATAGAGATGAAGAATGTCTTCAGCAGGCTAATTAGTAGCCTCGGTACAGCTGAGCAAAGATTTAATAAACGAAGTCATATTACTCAAAGCAAAATGCAAAGAAAAATAATTTTAAAACAATCATTAGATCATAGTACATTTGAGAACTCTGGGGCAATACAAAGTGGTATAACACAGGCATTTGGAAAACTAGGGAGAATAAGGTCTAAGGAACAATTGAATGATTAAAGGTCGAGAATGTTCCAGAACAGGTGGCCCGTCAGGGGTGCAGGGCTTCACGTTCCTCCTGCTGCGCTCAGTCATCCTCTCTTCTGCCGAGGGCTCAGGTTCTGGAGTGCATATGGGCCTGTGTCTCCCTGTGCTCTCCATACTTTCCTGTCCTTCCCTCAGGGACCGGGTGCTTACCTGTGGTCTTTAACCCCTTTCCCGTTCACTAGGGCTTTCAGAATTTGTCCTGGATGAGACAAGGAGGAGGGGCTGGAGGGCTTCCCCTGTGCCAGCTGGGAAGGAATTTCACCTTCCCTCCATGGCATCTTCACCTCTGCCAACGAAGCCTTGTGATTTCATAAGGGATGGGTCTGGGCAGGATTCATGAGTGCTCTTCCCTTCCTCAGCCAGAGCAGGATTCTTCCAGGTCCTTCAGAGGGTCTGAGGTGGTTCCAGGAGGGAAAAAGTGAGGATCCTGCCCATGACTGTGGCCCCCATGAGCTTCACGCTAGCCTACCAGGAACACATGGAAACGAATCTGTCCCACCCGTTCATATGGCATCCTGGTCTAGGGAGGCACATGCTGGGTCTCGTGTCTCCCTGTCGATGCCCATCTCTCCAAATATTTCAATGTCAGTTTGCTCTGCCAGCTTAGTTCTGATGGGTCCAAGAAAAGGCATCGATTCTGTTCTTATAAGGACTGCAGTGGGCTCTTCATCTCTCAGCTGAAGATCAGAAGTCCCTAGGTGACATTTTATTTGTATTCATCCCGCAGACACTTTAGAGCATCCTGATCCTGTAGCCTAAGGTCTCTCACTTTTCATAACTCTGCATCATTACCTATTCTGTCATTGCAGGTCCTCCAAGAAGTAGGCGCCAAGAATGGACATTTCAGAGATTTATGGGGAGAGACACCTGTGAAGAATAAATGGTGAGGTGAGAAGCATAGACGAAGAGCCTGGAGACCAGACCGGCAGTCCTGTGAAGCATGGCTCAAACGAAAGGCAGCTCAGGAGCACAACTCGCACACCGGCAGATCTGTTGAGCAGGAGCGAGCCAGGGCCAGTAAGTAGGCCTTCTGCTCCGTCTCCAGCTGGGGAGGGCAAGTGTGGTCTCCACTGTAGTATGCTGGGTACGCTGGGCAACATCAGGAGGGTCACTTTGTGCACACACTCCATGCCCAGATGTGTGGGAGCTCTTCTCTATGACCCCAGCAGTCTCTTGCACACTTCCATATCACCTGTCCCTTCTGCCTTTCCTAATATTCCATTTTCCTGTTTGCAAACATGTGTTCCACCTGTGATTAACTCATTGACTGTTCTTAATTTTAAGTACTAAATTTTTAGTTTCTGAATTTCAAGCTTATTTCTTATTCAGTCCAATTGTCTGGTGAAATGCTGTACCTTGTCATGTGTCAAAGTCATGGACATAATCACAGCTCTTTTAAGGCCCTTGTCTGAGGATTCCAATGACTAAGCCCCAGTCTGTTCCCGTTGTCTCTTTTCCCTCTGACACCGACATACCCAATGAGATTTTAAAAGAAAAGTCTGAAATTGCACATGAAATGTTGTAGAAACTGAAACTGTTGCCTTCTACCAGATGAAGTGGACTTGCATGTGGAACATTGTGGAAACAGGCTGCGGCCCTCTACTAAACAGGGACTCGCCCCAAACCAGTCAGGAGCTGTGATTGCTCTGCGGTGCTTGAAAAGCCGTTTTGACTTTAGATTCATTGCTAATCATGAGTCGCACCTGATAACCTGGGAGTTTTTGCTAGAACCCATCCTCCCTCATTGCTTATAAACCTGAAGTTTTGTCTTTTGTTGCCTTGAGATTAGTCTTCACATTGTTCTTTTTTCAGTGGCTTTTTGCTGAACCTCTTAGGTTGGCATACATTGTGGAGAGACCAGCTGGGTGCTGGGCCCACTCCTGTGCTGGCTCTTTACTAAGATCTTGGGTCTTAAATTCTGGCTGCCTGTAGAACCCAAACTCCATTTTTCCTTGTCTCCCCTGCCTTCCGAGGCTGCCGTTCTGGTGTCTCTGCCTTTTGCCAGTTCTCTTATGTGGACTCTCATACCCTCCCCTGAAGTATGAATCAGCAAGTACACTTGAGGAAATCAGTGCAGAATGTGGGATGATTTGTCTGCATCTTCCTTCTCAAAAATCCTGCTTCCCAGACCCTGAACACTGCCACAGTTCTGAGGCTGTCAACAAGTCTTCTAGCGTTTTATTGTTGGTTCTGTGTGTTCCTGGGGGTTGCATTGCTCTGCTTATGGACACTCCATCATGGTGGGAAGCAAATGTGCTGAGGGAAGAATTTGGTATGGAGAGTGGCATTTCTAAAAAACTCCAGCAATGCAGGCAGGTCACTGAGCAGCTCCCCACGTGGATCTACAACAGGCAGGTTACAGGGGGAGTAGAAGTCACGTGAAATGAGAGAAAGGGCGAGACACAAGCTGTTCTTGGTGGTTGGTGAAGACTGCATTTTGTTATGTCAAAGAGTGGAACCTAAAACTGGAGAAGTGGTTTGGTGGCCAACCTCGAAGGACCTTGAATAATGAAACAGTTGGAGTTCCTCATCCTGCCACCATGGGAAGCTACCTAAAGGGTCTGGCAAAGACTGGAATTTCTGGAAAGCATTCTCTCAGCAGGTAGTTCTGATAGGTAGTGCCCTATGGGTTTAAGAGGCCAGAGGAAAATAGTTAAGAGGTTAATAGGAGTAGAGAGTTGCCGAGCATGTGCTTAGAGGGTCTACAGTGCACTGGGCAAGAAGAGGGGAGTGGAGGAGACCCTGGGGGCATCCTGGAAGGTCTTCCCAAGTTAAAGCTGCACTTTTCCTGTTTAGCCTGTCATAGGGACCGTAGGCTAGGTGTTGCTCATTTTAAGGGAGCAAGGACCGCAGGGGCTTGTGTCCATAGAATCCATGCAGAGGCCAAAAAACACCATTGCTCCTTCCTACGTTATGATTAGCATTTGCTTTTCCTCTGGACAACGGTCCAAGTCTGAAGGCAATTGCCTGGTGACTCTGCATCTTTCTTGGCAGAACCAGTGCACCTCCCGTGGGAGCATTCACCTTGATTAATTCACCAGCGTCCAAGGGCTGGCAGGTTCAGAAAAATGACTTCAAGAGCCCCCAGGGGTGTCTGCATTGCTCAGAGGGTGCTCACATTAGCTAATCACACAGGAGTGGATAAGTGAACCAAATGCCTCTTTATTAAATTCCAGGGAGAAGCAGCCCAGTCACATGGACAGACTTGTGTTGATGGGTCAATACCACATTCTCCCTATAGGCGGGCTTGTCAAAGGCTGTAGGAATACCTAGAACCTTGCAATGAATCCATAGAAGTTGAACTATTTCAGGAAAATGATCAGAGACATGCACAGATGTTTACATGCAGAAATGTTTGTTGTGGTATAATTTGTGAGTGAAACTAGAAACAATTAAAATGCCTACAGTGGGGGAAATCAGTGAAATAAATTGTGGCATAACCAAATAATAAACCAGCATGTGATGGATTTAAAATTACATCTGGTAATATAATTAATGAGATGCAAAATACAGACAATGTATTCATTTTACAAAGCCAGATTGAAAAGGCATGTACCATCATTGAGTGATTTGTGTGTGTAAAGGGAGAGGCTGGAGGAAAACTTGGGGGAAAAAACACTAAGATTTACTCTATGGTGATGGGTCATGTTTTTAAAAAATTCCATTTCTTCCACAAAACATTTTTATGTAAGTATATATACACATATGTTTATACTTAAATATGCATACTTATACATCACGTATCACTATGCGACATGTGGCTTTAGAAGAGTTCCGAGAGGCTGTCCTAGCCAAGGCTTTTTGGGCTCGAGCAGACCTGGCTGAAATCAGGACTGCCAACTTCCAGCCCTCAGATCTTAAGACTCAACAGCAAAAACAAAGTTTTGAGTTCAGATTATTCATAAAATGGAGATTAATGAGAACTTTGGCACTTTTCATAAGCCAAAGTGAAAAGCATCTAACATGACATTTGTGCTCAAACCAGAGAGCTACTTTTATTTTCTTGGAAGATGGTAGCAGGGCCCCTGCCTTCCTCCATGCAGGTGGGACTTTGGAGATTCAGAACACAGGATACTGACTGGATGGATCAAAGCTCTCTGGCCTCAGTCATGAGGCCACCGTGCCTTTGGGGAGAGGGCACCTGCGCCCTGGGCATGCTTGCTGGACACAGCCAAGTTTTGACTCTGACCCTCAACTGTCCTCTGCAAGTTCTTTCCTAGGCCATCCTCTCTCTGCTGGACAGGGAAGTCTGCTTGGAGGCTTCTCATCTTCATTCTTGGGAACAACTCCCTGAAGATCTCGGATTTTGCTTTATCATGCAGGTCAGTCATAGAAATGTGGACATAAGTCTCCACAGTCCTTTCCCTAAACATGGCACCACCTATCAATTCCCTACACATGAGCCCATTCTGCTTCAAGTCCTCCTAGAAGGACCCGCGGCAGCTTCTGGTGCAGGCTTCACCGACGCTTGCTTGCAGTTGGGTCTTTAAAGCAGCGTTTAAATCCAAGCTCAGCATAGTCTTAGCTGATGATTTGGGGTGAGTCACTTCCTCTCTGGGCCTCTGCCAAGCTTCAGATTTCCCCACCTGGGAGGGCCTTTGTGCCTCACCTTGTCCAACCTCCTCATTTTTCCAGACGAACAAATGATCATTCCACCCCCAGCCCAGCCACTCTGTGGCCTCATTGATCAGTCTCGGCCACCCTCAGCCCAGGCAGGGAGGAGGCAGTGGATGACTCATGGAGGGGACTGGTAATGAGCTCTGCGGCTGTACCGTCTCCCTGGTGGGTTGCTGTGTGCTAAGGAAATTCACCAGGATGGAGTCTCATGCCCCCAGGAATTGCTTTTCTGATTTTTCTGTTGCCAGCCTTTGTTTTGCTAGGTGTAGTTATGACGGTCCTCTGTTGGGTCTCTACTCGATGCTGGGTAAAGGTGAGCTATGCTAATGCCCGATGGCCATTTCTCCTCCCAGTGCTTCCCACGTTAATGGGATCCCTATTTCAAGAGCCAGGACATTGCAGATTAGAGATTAGATTTAGATATTTGGAGATGATGAACTGTCTGTCAGCTTCTACTGAGCTGTACAAAGCAGTACATGATTATTAGAATAACGGTTAGCTGGGAAGCTTATTGCATTCTATTATTTCCAAGTTGAAAAACAGGTTTTGAGAAGGTGCATAGCAGGTGTAAGTCCACGTGGTAGGATAGCAGCTGGAGGACTTGGACCTCCTGCCCTCTTCCAGAGCAGAGATGCAGCCTCTCTGCACAGCATGTTCACCATTTGCTCCAAAACTATCACTACCTCAGTCCCTCGTTTTAGAAACTGATCCCTCTGTGTTCAGTGGTGTTCACAGGTCGAGGCATGTCCATCCATAGTTACAAAAATCTGCTGTTTTAATCAGATAAGATCATGCCTCCAAAGAGCCACCTGCAGCCTGAGGGAGATGGACAGAGGAGGTCACAGATCCAGATGGCCTTGGGGAGAAGTAGCAGCAGAGGCTGCTTCCAAATGCTGTCAAGAAAATTCCAGGGTTTGGTTTGTGTTTCTCCAAGTCTGCCGTTTTTGACCCCCTGCTCATTTTGGTCACTTTCCTTCATCACCTGCTTTTGAGAGATACTCTGTCCTTTTGGTCCTTTAACAGAACTATGAGCATCTCTAGGGTGAGATTTGCCACTGTTTAGGCGAGACTGTCATATTATGGTGCATATAGTCAAGATATGTGGACATACAGTAGGTAATTTCTGATGTACAGATGAGGGAGAACCGACTTCTGGGTCTGTACTGTGGACTCAGTGATCTGGGAAGCAAAAGACCAGATGCCGCCTGCAGCCGACTGCTTCCAATGCCAGCTTTGACTCCTATCAGTGACTTACCCATCTTGAGTCTCAATCGCTTGTTCCCTGAAACAGGAAAACGATGGTTCTTAGCTGTGTGGTTTTTAGTATTGAAGTGTCTGGTACATGCCTGGAAGAGCATGCCCTGCATGAATATTGGCTCTTGCTGAGGGTGCTGTGTGGTTATGGTTTCAATATTATAAGAGATAGCAAAGTCTTCTGTTCAGTCTTGGGCTGAGCTAGCCAAGTCCAGAGGGGCAGGGGCTGCAGTAAACTCTGGGAGGTCCTTTTCAGACATTTAGCATTTGATCTTTTTTGCCATGCTGGGGATTGAACCCAGGGCCTTGTGCTTGTGAGGCAAGCACTCTACCAACTGAGCTATATCCCCAGCCCCAGTGTTTGATCTTTAGAAACGTGATACAATAATCTCCGCAGGTGGAGGTGGGTCTGGCCTTCTTGTGGGTGACTGAGTCACTCTGGCTTGGAGTGAGGTAGAAGTAGATTATACTGGACTATGACATCTAGGAGTAGAACGATTTGGGCTGGTGTCCTTGCTTTTTCTAAGTTGTGCTGTTTCCACCAAGTTCTGGTTCAGCCACCTGAAGACCCTCTCCTCCACCCCCAAGCCCTGGAGAACAGATTGAACTTGGTGCAGGAACCAGAGGGGATGCCAGGCAGCTGCCTCTTCCTGGACCTGCAGCGCCCTCTTGTGGCACAGATCCTGAGCCTGGTGCTCAGGTTTCTCTGAGCAGGCGCTCCTGCATGCAGGATCTCCTGAGCTGCCTACTACTCCCTGGGTTGTCCCACTTCCCTTTGGGACCTAGAGCTCCAGGGGTGGTGGGGGGAGAAGGGGAACCCTCCCATCACATTCAGAAGGTGGGTTCATGTGACCGAGGTCAGGTGTGCCACTAACTTGCTGGAGGACCTGCAGTTTCTTGTCCAGGCTTTTTGAATCTCTTCCCTTGTAGCTGTACTGTGAGATGGAAGGATAGATATCGCACATGGAAGCACCTCGAACCCTTTGTGACACCCAGTAGATTCTCATTAAAAACTTAGCGACCTTGTCTGCAATAATTTCCTTTTGCTAGATGAATTTTCTAGAGCCCAAGAAGAGTGAGGCTTTTATCCTTTTAATAGATGTTACAGTCAAGTGATAAAAGGTGGTGGTTTGCAGATCTAAAATCTATGTTCCACTCCCTAGGAGCTCATAAACCCAATTGAGAAAAGGAACTAAGCAAGAAAATAATTGTTTTTAAGATTGCTTCATGACATTTAATCTTAAGTTTTATTTTTAGTTGACACAGTAATTGTACATATTTATGTGATACAGTGTGGTATCTTGATAAATGTGTGATGATCAAACAAGAGTCATTAGCATATCTATCACCTTGAATATTTATCATTGCTTTGTGGTGAGAACATTCAAAAATCCTCTTCCAGCTATTTTGTATTCCACTAAGCCAGTCAGGCAGTGTCCTCATTGTTATTCCTTCCTCGCTTCACAGATGGAAAAGGAGTTAATGTTTCTAATTACCACACCCAGTCCATGGGGCACCACAGGGAAGGAGGTTGCCATGACAGTCACAGGAGCAGAGCACCTCAGGGGTTAACAGGGCTCTGCAGAAGTCCACCTCACCACAAAAAGGACAATTGGGAGATGAAATTATGTGAGTCATAGCCTTTGAGCCAGTATTATGTCCACCCAAAATATTCTAAGCAAAAAGTTTAGCTGAATATTTAAAATGCATTAGAATCATACAGAAGATACTCTTATTAGCAGAACTTTGTAAATAATAAAATATGGAAATAGCCTAATGGTTAATAGAATTATGAGCCAGATGGATTATTATGCAGCCATTTAAAATTAGAATTAGAAAGACTAAAAAGGTAGAGACATGTATACAATTATAATACAAATATACGAGCAGAATGCAAAGTTGCATATATTTACACCTAAAAAGGATAGACCTACCACCGGAGGCCTGATGTATCAGGATGATGTGACTTGGGATGTTAATGTCTTGACGTTTAAGTTTTTATATGAAGACACATGAGATTTAAAGATCTTAATCCTAATGCAAGACAAATAACTTAGAAATGCAGCTTATTCTCAATTGTGAGTAGAAAGCAAAACGTGACATGGTTCAGAATTTTTGGAGACCTCTTCGGGGTTGGTGATGTGTTTACCAAACAGTGAAAGGTAGAAAAATCTCTAGCAGTCGCTGGAGATAGAAGCTCCCAGAGGCCAGGAGCACAAGTCTTGCTCTTTGACGTTGGGCCAGCAATGTGACTCTGGCCTTTGTGACAGTCTTTATTGGCAAAGTTAGAATTGTAGGACCTGTGCTGAAGGGTTCCTGTATGGATGGCATTAGTTACAAGTTGGAAAGAGTTTTGAATGTAACATTTTTAAAAAAATTCCTATCCTTTTTGCAGTTAAGGTGAGGTGGGGAGCCTTTACGCAGGGACTGGGAAGGTCACAGGGACAGATGGCATATGTTCCTCATCAGTCCCAATTCCCCCGGAGAGTAATAGATGTTATGGGCACTGCTGTGTAAGGGTCAGGAGCCCATGTGTGGTTTGGCCTTTGGAGCTCCTAGGAAGGATGCAAGACAAGCTTATGACATGATCCAAAGCTTAGATGTGGAGCTGGCATTACCAAGACATTGTTTCTTTAGCATCTTACCATAATGCACGTGGCAAGAACTGAAAATCCATGTGGATTTTATGCTCCCATTTTATGCTAGTGACACTGAAAAAGTTCAACAAGCAAATAAAAAGAAATTCAGCTGAATTTTATTAAGTTGAGTCAGCAGCAGAGAGCATTTCAGATTGCACAGCCACGAGTCCCTTGTCTTTGACGGTTTGCTTCATTTTTCACCAGGGCCATAAACCCGGCAGGCATGAGCACGGTGTGGACGCTCCTGGGCTGCTGCTTTGCTCTGGCTTCTCTGGATGCTCTAAAGCAGAATGTCAGCCGAGTGGCATGTGTGTTCTACAGTTGGGCCCAGAGACTCACATGGCTCACCATGCAGGTCGCCAAGCAAGGAACTGGGGAGGGGACAGGGGAAAGGCAGCACAAGGCCCAAATTAAGGGTGGTTGTGACAACTTCCTCTAGATCAACTAAGGTTGTTCGACTTCCCCCAAGGCCTCACTCGAGAACATTTCTGGGTACATTTGTTCTAAATCCAAGTGCTCCAAGGTCATTAAAGTGTCTTTGTTCGATTCCCAAATATTTGATGTCTTTAAATCAGAGGTACCTTTCCCACTTGTGGACCTTGATGCAAGCGACCTTTCAGAGGTGGAGCAAATTCAGTAAGGCCTTTGCCATTGATGGAGACAGTGACCTGAAAGGTACTGGGACCCACACTGCTCAGCCCTGGCACAGGTCCTGTCTCCATAGTGGGTCAGAGACCTGCATTTCCCATGGGCTTGATGCCCTTTGAAGTTTTACTTTTTATGCTAAATGGTTATAGCAGGAAGACAAGTCATTTATAATCTCCAGGTGAATCAAATGGACAGCTATTTGTTGTGTATACACTGTGTCAAGCTAACTTGACAAGGACAAAGAAGATAAGTTTGTCATGCTAACTAACAGAACTCAACACTCTACACCTGTACTCTGTAGGAAAGAGGAGCCAATACAGGTTCTGGTCTGGACTGCCCAACTTCCTCTAGCAGAGGAAACAGACCAGGGAGCTGCAAATGAATGGGCTTGGTGGTGTGAGTCCAATCTCTCTGCATTACCTATGCTATCTCCATGTTACCTACACTATCTCCATAGAGGTTCAGAGCCAAATCTCCTTGGTGAAGAGGACCCAGGCCCAGAAGGCTTAGCACTGGAGCTCAGAATTCAGCTCAGGGTTTCTCAATTTCATCACTATTGACATTAGGGCTTAGTTCTTGGTTGGGGGACTGTCTTGTGCAGCCTGCCTACCACACAGCTCTGTGGATGCCTCATGTCACCTCTCCAAGCACAGCCAGCAGACAACACGAGTAGTGTCAGCATCCCCTCTAAGCCCATGAGCTCAGGGACTTAGAACTGGAACCTGGATCGTTGATGTTTTTCAATGTGAGGTTCTGTTTGAAATTCTTAAATTCAAAGAAGTGGAGCCAGAAGTGAAGAGTGGAAATTGACAGGTCTATTACTCTATGGTTGGGTCGTGAAGAGGGACTGAATGATTTTTCCCAAAGATGCTTTGTCCCTCTGCAGTGAGTTCTTGAGGCTTCCATGTACTGGGAGAGGATCTACAATTTACAATTACCTGGGCTCACTGTGCAGGCGAAAAGGCTGGTGTTTGGTCCACTTATTCTCTGCATATGTGCAATAGGGACATTAGCAATGAAAGGGCAAAGACTTGTGGCTTAACTAAGTGGTCAGCCAACCCTTGGTGATTTTCTGTGCTGTGATTTTTTAAGACTCCACATGGATGAGAGGTGCAACCGTCTTTCAATGAGTAATTCCAGTTTGTGCCCTTTTAGGTTCCAGCATTAGTGGAGCCCTTCCAAGTTCACAGCCACCCAAGAAGTTTCAACTTGTCTAACATCACAGCTGATGGGGTGGAGCCCATGCTGGGTGATCCTACATACTCCATTTAAATATGAGGACTCTCAACCACTACACTGGTCAGTGTTGGCTCTTGTTCATTCCCGAGACATTTTCAAGGTCCAGGAAAATCATTTACCTTTGAAGGCATTTGAGATACAACCATGGTTCTTAAATTGTAGAATCAGAATCACCTGGATGACTTGTTAAAATAGATTGTTGGCCCCTACCTGCAGAATTTCAAACTGGTGGGGAAATTGAAACGGGTTGGTCTGGGCGTTTGAAGCTTGTTTCATGGGTAGCTTGGCTTCTACATTTGAACATGAACGAATGCATGTAGATCACTATCCTTGAGAAGTATACGTACAGTTTCTCCTGATCCTGGTTGCTCACGCCTGGGTTCGTCAGCGCCCCCATCTCCTATTCTTAGACTGTGCATTAATGTGCATTATTCATGGCTATCGAGTTGGATAACTGGTTGAGTGCCTTCTATTTTTACAATAATTAAAGGGTTTGGAGGAAAATAAGTTGAACTGCTTGTGTGCCCTCAAAAAGCCTTGTACTTTGGGGGCAAAATGCTGGGAGAATAAGGAAAGGGGTTCTGTGCCCTGTCCGTGGTGCTGAAGGAATCCATGGAGGAGGTTTGATCTCTCATCTTGGTTCCAGGCAGAACCAAATGGGGAAGTCTGCACTATGTTCTCCAGCTCTGAAAATTGCTTTCTACACCCTCTGGGCCAGTGAGAAAAGGGGGCAATCCAGCAGGCCCAGGTTCCAGGTGGCAGCAGGCTCAGCTCTTCAGCCTCAAACTCAACATAGGGAATGCAGAGAAGGGAAGGCAGATGACAGATCCAGGAGGGAGGCCAGCACAAGGCCACTGACCATCAAGTCCACTACAAGTGACTGTCTGCTTCTGTCAGTGCTAAACTGGGCAGGAAGGACACCTAGGGCCTAGGACTCTAAACACCATAGGTTTGTTCATCTTAACTGTATAACCCACGAGGCCAGGACTCAGCCTGATTAGCCTTGGAGTCTTGTACAGGCAGGCAATTATACTAGTCCCTCCCTCAGAGGGAGTAAATAGTTGGTATTTAGAATAAAAACACTCAATATTAGTTGTAACATTTTCCAATGAACTGTTAAGATTTGTATATACCCAAGGGTACCTTCTGCATTGAATCACTACTTATTCCTAGTTCATGGGGGTCACCCCAAAAGGGTCTTTTAATGTCCACACCTTAAGATAGCACAGAGTTGCTCTCATTTTAGTGTTCGATTCACATACATATCTTTCTAAAATGCTCATTAGAAGTACAGTCCATGGACAAGGAGCATCGGTATTATCTGAGAGATTCATAGCATCTCAAGCCTCCTCTCGAACTTGTTGACTCTCGATTTGTAAGCATGTTCAAGATTGAGAGGCACTGACTGGCCCAGAGAACACTATTAGATGATATGCTGCACTCAGCATCTTCGGTCATCTCTCAGTCCCTACATCATCCAATCCTCTGATTCTTTATCTAGGAATTCTGTCTTAGCACTTACCACAAGGTGTCTATAATCATGAATTTAGTCATTGCAACAACTCCATGAGGTAGATATTGCATTTGATACATTGACAGACTAGGAACTGGCAACTCTGACCCTAAGCAAGTGCTGGAAGCTCTCCTAGTGGCAGGGCCAGGGACTGACTGTGGATCTTCATCCGGTCAATGATGCACTTAAATGCTTGTTGCCCAGCAGGTATCTAGTGGAGAACCTTTACATCTGTACAGATGCCCCCTTGGACAACCTGCTATGGGCCTTCTACCATATAGACAGGTTCTAACCAAATTTTTGCACATGTGTGTATCAAGACTATAAACTAAGTTTTGGGGTGTATAGAGGTAATTCTTCCATATTGCAGTCATTTTCTTCCATCTGTCTTATATATTTTATACCAGCTACCTTATCCCTTTCCCACCAAAAAACAGGTTCTAGAACATAATTGCACACTAATAACCAAGTGATCTCTGAACATTAAGTTATGAGAGCTGATGCTTAACTGGAAGAGATCCAGTCCTCACCTGGCTCTTTAGGTCTTGCCAAGGAGGTGGCCATGGGTGCAGATAGTTTCTGTAGCCCCAGGTGCTGAGTTGGGGTGTTGGTAAGGTTATTTCTTGAAGTGGGACCTCCCAGGAGAGTGCAGGTCATGTACATGCAGAAGTTACATATTTAAGATATTAATTTCTCAGCCTCTTGAAGCACAGCAAGACCCAATACTGTCTGGCAGATGGCACAGGTGGCCTGTTTTTGTAGGTAATGAATATCAGGAATGGAATCAGGAACAGATTCAACTTCTGTCCTACAGAAGGAAATACACTGAACAGGAAAGCATGACTTCTCTTAGGTTATCCACCTCTGATAAGGAAATCAATTCACTAACTCCCCAAACCTGGGTCTTCCTGGGGATCCATATTTGACTGCCGATCAGAAGTGAGTAAGGTTTCTTTCCAATGTTCTCATGAATGTGCTCTATCCATGACCTACCAGGTGGAGAATGGCTTAGTGGGATGTGGTAACCTGGGCCTGAGGACCCTTTTAGGAAATGGACATAGAGCCAAGATAGAAAACCTTGGGCTTAGCATTTCAGACCCTGGTGCTGGGTTCAACTGGCGAGATCCATGGAGCAAGACCAAGATGAGTGGGCCCTGTGGTGATGCCAACTCTTGAAAAAGGAGGTGTATCTCTCCTGGAGGACACAATTTTCATGAGGGTAAGAAAGCATCCAGATCCTGTGAGGACTTAGAAATTGGATTTTATCATTTGAAGATGACTGGATACTCCAGTCATGTACAAAGATTCAAAAACAAGATGTCCATTTCTCTGACAGTTATGGAATTAAACTACAAATCAATATCAGGAAGAGCTGAAAAATTTTCATGGTCTAATTAGACTTTTTAGCTTCCAAATACATGAGTCTAAAAATAAAGGGATATTTAAAAGTCTAAACAGTGACTATGAAAAAGTGGCACCTCAGTTTAGATGTGTGTGTAGACACGCATGGGCCTGCTGTGTCCTTCTGTTTCCTGGTCAGACTTTCAAGGTCAGCCCTGCTCTGGGAGAATGATTAGCTAGGACTAGAAGACTCAGGGACCAAGTCCTGCAGGTGCCCAGGGCCAACCAACAGAGGCTAAGGTGGGCCTGGGGCAAGCAGAATGGGAAACTATTCCCATGATTCTGTCTGTTCCTTGGGGTCAAGTAGGTCTGTGTGCATTACTGGACAGGAGCTAACATGGGCTGTGGCAGAAAGGGCCAAAGTGGTAGGAGAGGGGTGGAGCAGGCAGAGATGAAGAGGCTTGGCCAACATTTGGTGGGAGAAGAATCTGCATATTGATCAAAACATTCTTAATACCACCCTTGTCTCTGATCTTTTACTTGATTGATCTTGGAGAGGCCTGAAGGAACACCTGGGCCTCCAAGACCCCTGGACTTGTCAGGGATTCTGAAGTAAAAGTGCTTATCTGGGGAGATGGTCTAGGGAAGGAATCCTGAGAGAAATGGGGCAATTGGTGGCAGAGGGGAAACCACATCCTGTTAGAAGCCCTTCTCTGAAAGTGAACCTGGGTACCCTCTTTGGCAAGCATCACACTGGATCACCAGAACAGCCTCGGGTTTCAGGGTGCACCAGCACCCTCTGGAGAACATGCCAAGTGATGGAGCACTGTCAAACAGCTGTATTTTAACCAGCACTCCAGGTAAGTCTAACATGGGAGGTCCAAGGAACACTGAGCAGATCCACTCTTATTTGCCAGTCCTCTAGGAAGCAGGAGTACCATTCCCTTTGCACCTGGTCTTAATATAGAGGATAAACAAGCAAAGGAACAAAGAACTCAGGATTGCTCGATCCTCTGGCAAGGGTTGGGCAACTCTGGATGAGTCTGTGGCAGGTGCCAATATCTCAGGCAGCCAGGTTGTAGACAACAAGGAGTCTCAAGCTAAAGTGTATTATCCAAGTAGACATCTATGAGAAGTTGAACTGGTACAAAACAGTCTACAATCCATTCTCTAAGCTTGATGATGTCTTCATTCTGTCATTTTAGGTGATCTAACCTTGCATTTCACATTATTGTAACTGGAGATCAAACAGTATTCCAGGAACCCAACCATGCCACCATCTTGGTCAGCATCAGTAAGAATTCTATGTAGGCGCTAGGCAGGCTCGCATAGGG
The DNA here is from genome assembly GCF_902686445.1 of Sciurus carolinensis. Lineage (NCBI taxonomy): Eukaryota > Metazoa > Chordata > Mammalia > Rodentia > Sciuridae > Sciurus > Sciurus carolinensis. Next base: position 4,780,311 of record NC_062213.1, read on the forward strand.
ATCAAACCTTACTATCCTTAAGAATTCATTCTAGAGAGGGTTCTAGATTTTCCTACTTAGCTAATGCAATGGCAGAGAAATGCTTTTTACAGACTATATTTTGTGGATACTGATTTAATATCACCCATTTCCCATATCCAATGTGTTAATTAGCTTGGTCAAAAATTAAAAGGTGACCAAGCACCTACCCTAGAGATGCAATTTATTGTTGGAATGCCACTTGATCATTTGATGCAAACTACTTAGGGCAATGCTTTCCCCTTGATCTATTGCTTAAACCAACTTGCACATTCTTTTATATTGCTTCATTATGAGGAATTAAAAATGAATTATGTCATAACTTCCATTGATAGTCATTTACTTGGATCTTTTAGGTAAAGTGAAGCAATACATTCTATTACATCTGATTAAACAAATGAGCCATGAGGGATTAAGCAACTATCTGTGGACATACAGTTAGTGAATTGTGGAGGATAACTTAGAATACAGTCTACAACCCAAAACTGCCACTGAAGTTTGAGGTGGTTGAGGATGTAGAAGTTACTGTCTCACTAGATTGAGTGATCTTGAACAGACCACTTGTCTTCCTTTGGTTTTGGTGCCCACAACAGGACCAAGACTAAAGTTGTTTGCCCTGACAGGTATTTTTTAAGACCAATGGAGAAATGCCTGAGACCTCTAAGGTGACAGACACACCCTGAAGGTGGTCATGGGGACTTTGTTTCCAGAATGTTCTGTTGTCATCTTCACTCAACACTGAAATGGGTATGAGAGTGAGCAGACTGGGGATGACATGGCCTCTGAAGCTTAATGCAGTCACCTTCTAGCTCAGACAGGCTCTTCATGGGGACAGACTTTAGCCAGGATGTGTGCCTGCCTCCCTGTGCAGCAAGCCTACCTCCCCACCACAAAGGGCGAGTTCTGACTCACTGGACTTTCCACTCATTGCTGCCTGGAGTGAAAATTTCCTCAAGACATTTCTGAATTTCAAGAATTTATTTTGATCAATTTCATGTAATATAGATGCATGTTAGATGCTTAGAAACCATAGAAAAAACTTCCATATCAAAATTCATATTTGTTGGTCTCAGGACATTCTTTTTTTTAAACAGATAAAAATCATGCTGTATGTTTAATTTTCTAATCCAACTTTTGACTCATTGTGTTTTTCCATGTTGCTCGAGTTTTCTTAACTCATTTAAAAACAGTATTCAGTCCATTGAGTACATGCACTATAATTTATATACCCATTTCCTTATTATTGATTATTTAAGACTCTTTCCAGTTTTTTCCTATTAAAATAATGCTTCAGTGAGTATATTTATACATAGAGGTTGCTTTTGAGATATAGAATTATATCCTTGGGCTCAGTTCCCAGAAGTAAATTATTGAGTTAAAGAATATGAATATTTCCATGGCTCTGCAAGTACATTGCCAAATTGCTTTCCAAAGTATTCATTAAAATTAAGAAGCAGGGAGGGTTTTACCAACCCCACCAGTGATACTGTGCTTTTTTCCTTTGTTGGCATTTTAGTGGGCAAAAATTTTGTTATTTGTATTTGTTGGTCAATGAGATTTTTCCATTGGTTTGTATGCATCCTATTTCTCCTCACTTGTGGGGACTGCTGTGGTATTAACACCTCAGTGTGGCAGTGGCATAGTGGAAGACTCAGCACAGCAGCCTGGTCTTCAAGCTTGTAGTGAGCAGAGTTTGGGAACAGATGAGCTACAAAAGGTCAAGAGGAGGGTTGAGACGAGTGTTCACGAAGTAGTGTGTTGAAGTGAAATTCACATCCCAATGTCAAAGACCTGGGAAGAAAGATACCAGTCTGTCGGAAGCTGTAGTCTAATCCTTTAACCTGGGTGGGTAAAAAGGGCCTGGTTGTTCACTCACCTTCTCAGGGGTCCACTGAGCATCTGGCTCTAGTTCCAGTACTGGAGCATAAATGCCACGTCATGGAAGTACAAGACCTGACAACGGCATAGTGGGCAAGTCAATGCCACATATGATTAGAGGAGCTAGGTCTCAAATGACCAATGCTTAGAGCTGGTCACATGGGGCACCCTCAATGAGTGGGTTGAATTAATCAGCAACTCAACTAGTGGCAGGTTGGGTGTGAAATTAATATCCTGGAACCAGGTGCACATGTGAAGGGTAAGAAGATCAGGAAGGGGGCTTGTGAGGCGACCCTAGGGGAGGCAGGTCTCGGCAACTCAGGAGATGGCAGCTGAAGCCTGTGGCTGGCAGGATGTCCAGTGCTGAGGCCAAGTGTTTCACTGGAGAAGCACAATGGCACCTCCCAGGGCCTGATGAAGATCGACAGTTCAACAAGCAGGTCTTTCCTCTCCCTCTCTTCAGCAGGAATTGAGGTTATGCTTATTTAGTTAATTAGTACAGCCAAAATGCTTTGAAGCCATAAATATGGGCATGATGGAACCGTTAGAGATGTTAACGACAACCTAAATAAACCACCATATTTTAGAGGGGGAAGAACTGAGAGAACATCAGGTCTGATGTTCAATGCCATGGCATGAGTTAGAAGGAAAGTCAGGGCTTATTCATCCAAGCGCCCTATTCCCTGACCTGGGGCTTTTCCTTCTGTGGCCCATCACACCATGATGTATTAGATTGGTCCAAATGACATCTATTGCTTCATCAACTGGTTTACTATCTACATTTGGCCTCAGAATCCACATCATCCTCAGGAAGCAGGCACTAAGCGGAGGAGCCCTGGAAGTGGTGTGTGGAACATCCATGCCAACTCATGGCTCACAGAAATGGTCTGGCTCAGTGACCCCAGCAGCACACGGGCATCATGCCTTTATGCTGGCCCCAATCTGTACCTCACAACCTTTGGTGCTGTGATTAATAAGCCAGATGAAAGAGCCATCCATTTTGTAACTGTTTCCCATTTGTCCAGTGGTGACCCTGGGCTGGATGCACCCCTGGCCCCTCCCAGTTCTGGCATGCCATAATCTGATGTTTTTTGATAACAATTTTGATTGCTCATACTGCAGCATGAGTAAAGATTTCATCTTCCCCCATGGAAGGCACAGTGCTGGGAAGGTGTCCAACTTTGCCTCAGCAGAGCACGCTGGCCATGTCCATCCTTGAATCCTCTTCCCAGCAGCAACATTTCAGGACCTTAGGTGCAAAAGTAGCAGAACCCAGCTTGTCCGACTCTTGATACAGGCTCAGCAAGAGAAGCAGTGGTCTCTTTGGATCAGGTGATCCCAATTTGAAAATGGACAAGGGAACAACCACTATGAAGTACCATGAAAACCCACTTGAGGAATCTACTCCTTAATGTGACTAAAAGTTACAAGTTATGGGTCTCTGATTCATCTAGGAAAACATTCTGCCCGAAATATTTTTGCTGGTTGGCAAATAGCTTCAAGGAACAAGATTTTCTAAAGTGTTCAGCATCTAACTTGTTGAAAAGCAGCTTAGGTAAAAGTTGTAGCGAGATTCAAGAGCATAGCTTTTGGAGACAGCAAGTGGGCTTCTGCCCTTCTGCCATCCCCTGGCTCTTGATTTGAAGAATTTCACATTTATAGCTCCTCACCATGAAATTAGGAAGAGCAATACTGCTGAGAGATGTCCTTATGATTAAATTAAGTGTGTGAAGATAATGTAGTTGGCATCTGATTTTTGATCCATGATTATGATGAAAGTTTTGAAGGGATTGTAGTCCTAATCCAGGCTGATGTGAGTAGCTTCTTCCACTTTCTTCCCAAATTTGCTCATGTCATCAAAAGGGCAGTTACACTGAGTGACATCTGTCATGGCAGGGATGTCTTAACATTAAGTCTTAACATTAAGCTCCTTGTTTGCTGGGCAATAGATGAATAAATCTGTCTCCTTATCATTTAACCTATTCATTTATAATAAGCTATACACACATACAGTGGTACTGGGGATCAAATCCATGGCCTCATGCATGCTAGGCAAGTGCTATACCACTGAGCCCCACCAGCCCCATTAACTAGGTGTTGGCTCAAAGAATCTACCATCCCAGACACTGGCAATGGAGTCTGGATACTGGCGTAACCAAACCAAGGATACTCGTCTTCAGCTGGGACAGTCACATCTTGAGAACCATAAAGGCATTAACAGCTTGAGAACCCAAATGCTAGATTAAACTTCTGTATTTTCAGGAAAATTGTTTTTGTAACTAGTTGCACAATCTCAATTGTGATTGATGAAGTGATTCTTATGCTATCACACCATATGTGAAGTTTATGGACCACAAGTGTCATTTGCTTGTGATGCTTGGAGTAAAGCCAACCAACATAACCCAGTTAACATGGCTACTCTTGGACAGACCCAACTCTGCAGGCCACTTGGTAAGACCAAGTCTTGTTTGGGATTGCATGGAGTTTGGGTCCACCCTGAAAAGAAGGCTATCATACCAACCCCAGGACATTTTATGGAATCTGGAGTGGAGTAGGGTTGTTCATGTATGGAATATTCATTCCATAAGCACACTTGTGCTGGAATCAACTTCTTTGGTCATTTCATAAGTGTGGATATAGCCACTTTGTTTGCTGAGCCCTATGAAGGATACAACATTGAATCAGATTCAGATTGTGCTCAGTCTATTAGAGGAGGTAAGACAGGCCAAGTGTAGACAGAATGAAGAAACCTGGAGAACTGACAAAAATTTTGTGAGGTTGTTTCTGCATGAGGTAAGGAGTTGTAGCTTGGTGGCAGTCAAATTGGGCTGTAATACACATACCATTCACTGTTATCTAGCCGGTATTTCCTAGGGTTTCTCAAATTCTGACTTAAACCACTCAAGTAGGTATGTAAGTATTTCCTATTTCACAATAACCCTAACTTAGATATAGGGCAACTTATCTAAGAACATAGAACTTGGGAAATAGGACAAAATTTGAGCCAGGTTGATAAGTCTACAACCCAAAAGCTCCCAAGTACACTCCTTTGCCTGTTGATTGATATTAAACCAGAAGTGGGGAAGGGTGAAGCAGGCAGGAAAGGCAGGATGTGTTGGGAGCGCTGGTCTTCGAGGCCTACCACGTGGACTATGCCGACGGGAGGGTTCAAACTTGATCCTGTGGGCAAAGGACAGCTACTGCTGTGGAAGAGGAATGGCGCGAAGTGCATCATGGTGGGATCCTGGAGGAAGGAGGTTGGTTTGGAGGATGCAGCTATGGTTTGTTCAGGACAGCGAGGCGGCCAGGAGAGGAGCAAGGAGAGAATGTGTGTTCCCTTGCCAGGGAAGCCTGTATTAGAGTGGGGCCAGGGCAGCTCACTCCTGTGAGAGGAGAGAAAAAAGGTACAATTTCTAATATGCTAAAGATCATGTGCCTGTCAATTCCACTGACTCACGTGGTGGAAAGACGGGAGCAGGCATACGACCCTCACCTGTACATGTGGTGCCAAATCGCATGCATGACAGCTGCTCACAGGAGCCCACCAACATTGCTCACATGCCTGGTGTGTGCTAACATACAAGCCATGCCTGCTTACACATGCCTGGCATGTGAACGCATGCATGATGCTCCGTGTTCCCATTAATCCTAGGATATATCATAAAGGGAGTACCATGGAGAAATGCATATGTGTGTGGCTCTACGTGGAATGTTGGTTCCCTCTACTGATAAAGATTTAGCCAGTGGACTGTCTGGACCTAGGCCAATAGAAGGCACCAGAAACTACTTGGGAACTTTGGAGTCTGAGGCTCAGAGGGGTTAAGTAATTTACTCAAATCCACATAGCTATTAAGACATCCTGGACTGATCAGAATTGGAACAGTTTTTCTATAAAGGATTTATTCTTAAGTACTATGATTATTAAACTAGAAATGCACATGCATTATTTCATTTAATAACTCAGGTTTTCCAGAGAAAATTTATTACAATATTGGGCCTTTGCAAAGTTCTCATGTATTGTGTGACTCTGTAGGATTTCAAGTACACTCTGGTTTTAATGCTTTTGTGTGGCATATTCTTTTGGCCTCAGATTTCATTTTCTTTTGGTCCTGCCTACTGATTCAGGACCCTGCAGAAATTTCATTTGACTTCTCTCTTTTCTCACCTCTTCCATCTTTTCTATGTTGTAGACTTCTGAAGTTCTTCATAAGGAAGAGCAGGGCTTCTTGGAAGAGCAGGGCTTCTTGGAAGAATATGATTGGTGGTTTGAAGCAGGAAACATTTTATCTAATGGACCAGATCAGAGGGCCTAAGAGCCAACATGGAGGGGCTCCCTTTGGCCAAAGATGGTACTTTTTAAAAGTGATCATCAACTGCAAAAGCTCCCAGTAATTATTACTGCACAATGGTATGCCTGCACAGAAATGCACAGAGCTCATTAGGAACCACTGACTTCCAGGGCATTAAAAACCAGCAGCCCAGGACCATTCCTACCATTACTGAACCAAAGTGTTTTAGCGTAACCAAAGAGCCTAGTTGATGAGGAAACAGTTTTATTTATAAAGACTTTGGATAGTAGATTACAGAATGGTGATACAGACAGTTGCGCCAGACAATAATTGCCCATCGTTGGAACCATCAGCCAGTGTAATGACAGGAAGAGTCACGCAGCAGACATCAGGTAGCCCCACCTCAACCATGACCAGACACCTGCTCCTGAGAGGCTGGCACCTGAGACACCAGGAGCAGCAGGCAGCGACCGGACCCAAGTTGAACTCTGATGGGTGAAACCAAGAGGCAGTATCCTGCAACCCCGTTTTTAGGCCAAGTTGTAATAGTGGCCTAAGAACAGCCTTCGTTTCCTAAGGACATGAACAAAAAGGCTATGTGCCCAAGACCACACGTGGCCTCCATAACCAGAAGTGTTTGCTGTTCTCTTTACAGAGGAAGTTCCCCAGTCTCTGGGTTTTAGAGAACCTGCAACAGACAAAAGATGACATACAGAATCAAGTAGACAAACATGGAATGTGGGGCGTGTTATGGGACATTTCCTGTTTCACTGAGTCAATAGCGTAAGCATTGGAACGGGAACTAGACTTCCCCAGACCGAATGACATGCAAAAGGGCACGGCATTGGTACTTGTGGACAGTGTCTGGTTCCCCACTCAAAAGTAGTAATTTAAGTACTTCATGTAACTGACAAGTGATCATATATTAGTCATTTCACATTTTTTTTTTACATATATTACCTTATTTTGTGGTGAGACTTGCAATTTACTCATTTTAAGTGTTATTGACTATAATCATGCAAGATATAAAACCTTACTCTCATCTGAAACTTCATATCTTTTGACCAACAGTTCCTTGTTCCCTCCTGCTACCACATCCAACCTTTAGTCATCCCATGTTTTATCGAGTTTGATTTTTTTTGTATTCCACATAGAAAAGTGAGATCCTATAGCATTCGTCTTCCCGTGCCTGTACCGTTTCACTTAGTGTCTTCCAAGTCTGTGTTGCAGATGACAGGATGTCCTTCAAGGCTGCATGATTTCCATTGTGAGTGCAAACCACACTATCCACTCGCTCACTGTTCACTGGTGGACTCATTTTCCTGCCTTAGCCATTGCGAGCAGTGCTGCAAGGAGCATGGTATGCAGATGTCTCAACATAACGATTTCATTTCCTTTGGATCAGAAGGGTTGCTGTGTCAGATGGCTCTATTTTTAGTTTGAACAAACTTCTGTACTATTTTCCATGATGGCTGTACTAATCCTCATTTCCACCTGCAATGTACCCGAGTTCCCTCTTTAGTCCTTGCCAGCACTTGGGAAAAAAAAAACTTGTAGGTGACTATTGTTCATATTGAATATGAACAAAGTGTCCATGTTTTAGAGTTTCTTGCTGATAAAGTCACATTTTCAATTTGATCAGAAACACTTTACCGAAGAATGGGGTGGAGAATGGAATGAATGACGACATATTTATAATCATGAACCTGTGAGATGTAGTTTTAAGGTTTTCATTAATAGAAAATGCTTAATTTTTTATTCATTTGACAAGTTATCAATTCTGTGATCTTGTGTGTCAGTTTGCCTAGGCCATGGGATGCCGGACGCCATTAAACACTTTCTGGGCGTGTCTGAGGGCGTTTCTGGGAGACTGGCATTGTTCTGTCAGGCACCAGTCCTTCGAGGGTGGGCCTGAAGGGAATCAAAGGGTGGAGGATGGGAGCGTCCGCCTCAGAGGTGGTGTCCTCCTGCCCTCAGCGGCCCCTGGTCTACATTTAGACTGGACCAGAATCTAGACCATTGGCCCTCTACCTCTCAGACCTTCAAAACACCACCATTGGCTCTCCTGGGTTTCCAGCTTGCTGAGAGCAGATTAGGGGACTTCTGTGTCTCCATAGTTACATCAGTCAATACCTTAAAATTGTGATATTTTATATGTTGTTTAATGTTTTATGTATGTTTACATTTTATTTCTCCTATTGGTTGTTCCTCTGAAAAGCCCTAATACCAGTGTACATGCATCATGTGAGGGACTCTGCTCAGCACTGGGACTCAGTATGACCAAGGCCATTGTGACCTATTAACTCCAAATGGCCCGCTTGACAGGTTTGTTTACTGACCCTACAAGCTCTGGATTTTGTAGGGTTTGATGTCCTGATCTGAGGGCAACAGTTTCAGTGGACAAAGTTCTGCCATAGCTTCCATCTGGGAATTTAAGTCCAGGGACCAGCAGGGAAGAAGGGAAGCCACCATCTTAGGAGAAAATTAGTCCTAATAATTAGGAGGATGCCGTTAGGCAGAGGAGGTAGAAGGAACATGGTTGGTACCCAGTAATTCACCTAGCTACCCTCTAGAGCTCCTTTGCTGAATCGGGATGGTAAATGCATGAGTGCAGAAAGCCAATTCAAGAATCACCACCCAGGGATAAGAGCCTGGGTCACTACCAGGTGAGCCACCAAGACCTGCAGAGGTAGGCAAGAGGGGCAAGGTTCTAGAGGAGATGGTGAGCATTACTTGCCATGCTGGGTTTTCTCCCCACTGACCTTCCTTTCCAAGTTGATTTTTCTGAGAGTCAGGTCCATCAGTCACAGCAGCTGCTCCCTGAATTTGCATGAACAGTGTCTTCCCCACCCCTAGGTCACCCCCACCTCACCTGCACTTAGCTGCCTAGGTGTCCAGCAGTATCTAGGAGTCCTTCAGGTCCTCGATAACCAACTTTTCCCCCTCCATCCATTCATGCTTTCTCTTCCAAGAGTGCCACTCCTCAGAGCCCTTTAAATTTTCTTTTGGTTTTTCCCACTATTGAATTTTTTGTACCTACTGATAAGGTTTCTATAATGTGTTTTTATACATTCATATGATAAACAATTTGGCCAATATCACTCCCTGGCACTTTCCCCCTGTCCCTGATCCCCTTCCCCCTGCTGATCCTGATCTCCCTTTGATCCTCATATCTACCCCCCTCCCTTTTTCCTCAGCTTCCTATGAGAAGAAACAGGCCATCCTTAACCTTACGAGTTTGACTAACATGGTCTCTAGCAAATGACCTGCAAAGTGACAATTTCCTTTTCCTTTATGGCTGAGTAATACTATTGTGTACACCACATTTCCTTTATCCTTTCAACCATTGCTGAACACCTAGGCTGGTTCCATAGTGTGGCTATTGTGAATTGTGCTGCTAAAAATGTCAGTATGCATTCACTTCATGACGACTTAATTCTTCAGGGTAAATACCAAGAAATGGTACATATGGTGGTTTCCATTTCTAGTATTTCGAGGAGTCTTTTCTGTGTTTGAGCAGCTGGTTAGAGTAGTTTTACTAATTTGCAATCCCATCAACAGTGTAAGACTTTTTCTCCCCATCTTCTCCAGCATTTATTATATTTGTATTCTTGATGACTGCCATTCCAACTGGTAAGAAAATCTCAGTGTAGTTTTTATTTGCATTTCCAATTCATGATGTTGAACACTTTCATGTTTGTTGGCCATTTGTATTTCTTTTGAGAAATGTTTAATTCATTAGTTCATTGATAGGGTTATTTGTTTTTGTGGTGTAAAATGGGTTCTTTATATGTTCTAAATGTCAATCCTGTCAAGGGTAGCTAACAAAGATTCTCCCATTGTGTAGATTCTTTACATTCCTAACTGTTTCCTTTGCTGTGCAGAGATTTTAAATTTGATGCTATCCAATTTTTGGTATTTTTCCTGAGCTTTAGGGATCCTATTGAGAGAGTTGCTGCCTGTGCCTAAAAGCTGGAGTGTTGGCCCTGTGTGTTCTTCTAGGAGTTACATAGTTTCTGGTCTAGTTCTGAGGTCTGATCTGTTCCAAGATAATTTTTGTGCAGAGAGAGAGATAAGGTTCTAGTCTCATTTTTCTGCATATGAAGAATCAGTTTTTTCAGCACCATTAAAATGACTGCCTTTCTTCAATGTATGTTTTTGGCACCTTTAAGGATCAGGTGACTATGTGGGTTCATTTGTCTAATCTTTGCCATTGGTTATGTTCATTTTTATGCCAGTACCATGCAGCGCCCCCACCCACCCACACACACACTATAACTCTATAGTATAATTCAAAGTCAAGTATTATGATGCCTCCAGCATTACTTTGGTTGCTTAGAATTGTTTTGACTATTCTGGGTGTTTTATTATTCCAAGTGAATTTTAGGATGAATTTTTCTAGTTATGTAAGGATGTCATTGGTTTTGATGGAAATTGCATTGCATCTTTTAGGAAAATGGCCATTTTAAACCATATTAATTCTGCCTATCCATGAACATGGGAGGTCTGACATCTTTAGTTCCTTTCTTCAGTGTTCTGTAGTTATAGGGGCTTTTCACCTCCTTGATTATATTCTATTCCTTGGCACTTTTTTGAAGCTACTGTGAATGGAATCATTTTCCTAATTTCCTCAGATTCCTTAGTATGTAGGAAGCTATTGATTTGTATGTTGATTTTGTAACCTGCTACTTTGTTAAATTCATTAGCTCTTGCAGCTCTTTGGTGGAGTTTTGAGTCCCATCCCCCCTTCCAGTTATAGGATCCTATTATCTGCCAACAGTGAGTTTTATTTCCTTCTTTTACCCAATTGCTCCTCAGAGTCCTAAGAAAGATCCCACGTTAAAATGTCCACTTTGTAGAAGACCCAATAGAAAACAGTTTTAGTCCAGTACTCCTACAGAGTATAGCATGTGGAGTCATGAGCCCTTCATTAAGATGTACAGTTGCACTTTAGGGACTTGATTGGTGATTTAGTGATGGTATGGTTTCATGTTAAAAAGTAACTCATAATCCTCTAATCTATGAGTAATCTGAAGTCAAGTAAATTGTTCAGCTACTAGTGATATCTGCAATTGAAAACAAGGGCCATCTGCAAGCAATCAAAGTTTGTTTGCTCTGCATAAATGGCTGTTAGGTTTTTTAAGATGCTCTTTTGTATGTGGATTTTTATTTTCACCCTAGATACAAGATCATATACTTATCTCATGTTTGCTTATTCAATTGAAGTCTTATTTAGCTGACTTTCATACACAAATCCCTTGCTGTCTATTAATTGCAGAATTGTCATTAAGAGACTTAATTCAAATTAAAATCCTTATTTTCCAATGATAGTTTCAAAATTGTTATCAACATGGAAATAGTTTATGCTAATCTGTAAGGAATGATTTGGTCTATTAATAGGCTGTATGTAGAATTTTACAAAAATCATATCTGACTTGAGTTACTTCCTTTGATCTGCACAAGAATCCAGCGAGGCAAGATTGCATTTTTCAATCTTAGATACAAATGAGAAAATTGCAGTTCACATCATTCTCTTGTCCTGTTCCTCCCCCAGTCTCTCCACCTCTTCCTGCACAGTTATTGCAAAATGATTGATTGGCATGTTCACTCTAAACTCCTACCAGATTCTTGGTGGACTAAGGTTTGTATCTCATCCCAATGTTCATTTATTTGAAAATAATTCAGCAAGGAATAAATGAGTTGCCTCCCCAGAGGTTCCAAACCTCAACCATAACTGCATATAAAGTCAGTTGCACATTGAACCACACTATGCACATGCATTGACAGGAAAGCAAACCTAGAAATAAAAGGATGTTTTCTAAGCCTGCTAGAATTACTCAGCAGTCAGGGAAACGTGGGGAGGGGGGCATGTTGTGTTCAGTATCACAGTGGGAATGGCAAAGAGGAGACCATGAGGACCAGAGTTCATTTAGTCTCGGACAGTCTAAGACTGGGGGCTGTCAGTAGCTCAGCAATACAGCGTTTGCCTGTCATGTGTAAGACCTCAAGTTTGATCCCCAGCACCAGAGAGGGAATAAGGACTTGGTACCATCTGGTTAGAGGTCATTTTAGAGGCTGGCAACAAGAGGGATTAGGAGGAACCCTACTCAGTCCAGGGGCCAAGTTGTGGGGAGCACCTTCCCCCAGGTGACTCAGCAGCCTCAAGGCAGCATCACACAGACTCCCTCCCGGTGAGTGCCCAAAACAGAGGAAGAGACTTCCTACCTTCCGGAAGCAGACAGGGCACACTTAAAAGTAAACAAGTCAGCTTGTGCCAAAGCCTCACTTGGCTTAGGAGCTAGGACTGGAGCCCTGATGCCTCCAGGCCCACCCACCCTGATCCACTCTGGGCCTCATCCTCCTCTCCTTGTAGGTATTGCCCGTGTTGTTTTATAGTACTGTCTTTAAAATAGCCTTTAAACTTAAGTGCTCATGATATGTCTGCCAACTTGTGTTAGGAAAAGAAAATTCTAATCCTACTATGGACAGGGAAAGGTGGTAGGAAATCCAGAACAGAAGTTTACCTGAAGTCACATGGCCAAGTGGCATGTCTTACTCCGGCTGTGTGCACATGTGCAGCTGTGTGTGCAGTTCTGTGTGTGCATCTCTGTTTAAACATGTCTAACCATTCCCCTCATTTGACTTCCATGTTGTCCTGCACTTGGGGAAACATGAGCAAACAAAGGGTGGACACCTGTGAGGGATAGATGGGACTTGTTTTTTTCCAGGAAAGTCATAAGATTAGAAATGCACATTAACTTCTGAGAAAAGAAAATCAAGTTACAAAATATGGAAACAGGTAGGTTGCAGCCGCACTCCATTTTCACCAGTGAAGAGACTGAAGTACAGTTAAGACGACTTACCTGAAGTTACCTAGGGATGGATTTACAGAGGACTTAGGAGTTCATGGGATCTCCACATGGAGTGAGTGGGGAAGTGCAGATTCAAATGCTGGGCTGTGTGCCATTGTATACAGTGTTGAGGTATTTCTGCAGCTAACAGATCCTCACGAAACTATCCCCTCGTTTAGGGGAAATCAAGTGATTCAAGAAGACAATCTGGCCTCAGTACGCACTCACTTGTGTCTTAGTCATAGTTAGCCTTCCAAGTTTCCTCCCACATGAGGAAGCCTCAGTGCAGACAGGAGACTCAGGAGGGGTAATGCGCTTTCAGGTTCTGCCTGCCTGAGCTGAACATCCATGACTGAAGTGGCCCAAGAGGGCAGACATGGGGTTGTGATGTCCAGCAAACTCAGGTCACCCTGGGGAGATAAACTCCCAGGTACTTTTCAGGAATCTGACAGAGTGGCTCTGGTAGCCTGAGGCTGTTTTAGAAGTCCACCCTCATGTGTGATCCACCTGGCCTACGTATGGCCCAGTCTGGGAACTGATGCTGAGCTACAAGGAGCTGTGACTTCCCTCCATGTTTCAAAGTAGCTCTCATCTCTTCCATTCCATGGAATTTGTTTATGACTATCCCGGTTGGAGGATGGATCCATTGTGCTCCAGTGGGCCTTTCCTACAACGGTCTCTTGGCCATCAACAAAGGTCCCTGGTAGTCATGGTGCTCGTTTGTCTAACAGAAACAAGGCTGATATAATCTCCATCTTCTGAGCCTCAGCTCTTCTGCAGTATGATCAGCCTATCAACACCAGAGGACCCAGTTCTGTAGCAGCATCTAACATCAGGCTCCACCTACAGGTGGCAGCCATCATCGAGTTCCAACAATGCCAGTTGCTTCCCCACCAGGACCCTGAACTAGAAGCTTCTATTCTCCCTAGAGGCATGCAGGCTATTGATGGGTTTTCTAGGTGTGTGCAGTATATATTCTATTATGCCTTCCTAAGACTTTGGATCACTTCCCTGAGCCAGTTCTAGTATTTGTCTCATTTCATGAGCAACATCTTCCCCTCTCGAAGCTTACATAATTTCTCCCAGCAGGGCATTAGAGCTGTCTGCTCCCAGAACCTTTGCCAAGACACTGAATTCCAAGCTAGGAACTTGTGTCCCATCACTCATTCGGCCTTATTTCTCCTTGCTCTGGCCCAGTGCCCTAGAGAACCACTCACAGCAACTCTTTCCTGGTTCCCGATGAAAGAATTTGGTCAGATCTTGTAGCTACTTTAGTAATTATTATTCCTTTAATATTATTAGCATTATCCTAATCTAGTTATCAGACTTTAGAATGTGTTGGTCGAGTCCAGGAGCAGAACTAGGGCATGTGTTGTGAAGAGCAAGTATTGGACTTAGATGCAGAGGTGTTGGTGAATGGAGGAGGGTACTGTCCTCTAGGCTAGGTGGGCCAGTGTGCCTGTCCAGAGGCCTTGGGATCTAAGTTGGTCATGGTCTCATGAACTCCCAGCTAACATCTCCCATTAAAGTTTAGTGCCCTAGTCCTTTTCCCTCAGAACCTTGGCTTTGGCGTGGGGAGTTTCCCAGACTGTAAATACAGCCTTCTCTGAAGGTCTGCTACTCACATTCGTGTGAGGTGTCCGCTCGTCAACATTCTGTCCCCTGGTCACAAGAAATAGGGATCTTTTTAGATTGTGTCAAGAAGGCTTTCTGAATTTTGTACCATGTCTTAGATTTGTCACCAACTAGAGAAAGTAGCAGGCTTAAATCCAGAAACAGTGGACAAGCCATTGCCTGCATTTCTACCCTTCTTGCCCCATCCTCCATGGATGAACACTTAGTTATTGTGCTATCGCGTGGTGAGCATTCAACTCTCCATTTACCACCATTGATGGGGCAGTTTTGCCTCCTAATCAATAAGTGATGTAGCTCCTGAACGATACTGAGTCTGTTTCCTTAACCAATTCTGGTACCTACTCTCTTCCATCAGGTTCCAAGATGAAGGTTTGTGTGCAGATGGCTCATTCCAGTGTGGGATTTAAGGAAAAAAAGGAGAAAAGACAGGGAATGGGAGGGCCACAGAGGTGGAAGGTCAGATCAAGGCCTCTGTAGGGTGGTTTCAGCTGATCACGTGGAGAAGCTCTGGCTAGTGTTACATCTCAGACCACCTGAGGCAAAGGACCTAGAGATCCTGGACCACTAACCATAGTCACATGGGGGGATATAAACTCATACTTGCAGTTCTGGGAAAAGTGACCCAAGTAGCCAATGTAGTACTTCAAGAAGAGATAACTACATGTTAGAGAAAAAGGAACTTCAAATCTTGACATGAGGTCTACAGAATAAGCCAAGGTGTCAGATTCCCAGCAGGGTTTGTTCTATGAAGTTATCTGCTTTATGGTCCTTTACAAAAAAAAGGATAGGTGCAGGTCAGTCACCCTCAACTCAGAGCAAGGCTTTAAATACAGAGATGAACTTTTGGTTCTAGAACAGTTTTGTATTTAGAGTTATGGCAAAGAGTGCCAAGAACTCCCATGTACCCCTCATTTAGTTGCACAGGTGATCAGTAGCATACAGTCTTGGTCTGTTTCTGCTATAACAAAGTTCCACAGACTGGGTTAGTTATAAATAGAAAATTGACTCATGGAGTCTTGAGAGTCCAAGATCAAAAGGCACTGTTAGGTTTGGTGTCTGTTGAGCTGTCCAACCTCTGAGATGGCATCTTATTTCAGCATTCCCTGGAGGGCCAGAATGCTGCATGCCCTCACATGCTCAAGGCAAAAGCCCAACCCTGCAAAGGGCTTCTTATGGGGCATTAATCCCATGGGTGCCCTTATGGGCTAATCACCGTCTGAAGATGGCACTTAATGTTATCACATTGGCCATTCCCAAGGAATTCATGTAGGCATTCCCTCAGGAGTCTGGGAGATGTCCACCTCCTAAGTATGAGCTTCCTGTTCGTACGAAAGAACTATAGGGAGGACACATGACCAACACCGTCTCAAGTTAGGTATCAAGGTTAGTCTCAACTCTGGACAAATCACATTGACACCAATAATTATATGAACTCATGTTTTTATGTGTGTCATCTTTGGTTTTCATCGATGATATGTAGTTCAGTGTACACCCTTGTTTAAATTTCATGAAGTTTTTATGGTAGGTGTAAATGGAAGTTTGATTTCTTTAGGTAGTTTGCCACTGTATGGAAACAATACTAATTTTTGTATGTTGATTTTGTATCCTACTTCAACTGAAATCATTTATTGTTTCTAATGGTTGAATCTTTAGGGTGTTATATAAGATCATGTCATGCAAGAAAGCAACAGTATAGCTTCTTCCCACTTCAGTTGTCTCCCCCTTCTCTTGCATAATTGCTCTAGCCAGGACTACCAGTCCTGTGTAGAACAGAAGTAACTGGAGCATCCTTGTCTTCATTCCTTCTCAGGAAAAAATCAGTTTTTCAGCCTTGAGTATGTTAGTTGAAGGTAATATGACCATCATGTTGAGGTCCATTCTCTAATTTGATATCATGAAGTGTTAACTTATCAAATGCTTTTACTGCATCTTATGACTTGCCCTTGATTATTCTAATTAGTTGTACAATAGAATGCATTTATACATTTTGATAAATCATACATAAATGGAATGTAACCTAATTGTACATATTGTAGGATCACATGGTCATGCAGTCATATATGTACATGAGGTAATGTCTGTTTCACTCTACTATCCTTCCTACCCCCATATCCATTCCCCTTCCTGTACTGCCCTTTACCTAATATAAAGTAACTATTGTTCCCTACCCCTCCCATTGTGAATTAGCATCCACATTATCAGAAGACATTTGACCTTTAGTTTTTGGGTTTGCTTATTTCACTTAGCATGATATTCTGTAACTTCATCCATTTACCAAATACCAGAATTTCATTCTTTCAAGCCAAGTACGACACACACACACACACACACACACACACACACACCTCTTTATCCATTCATCTGTTGAAGGCATGTAGGTTGGTTCCATAGTTTAGCTATGGTGAATTGAGCCGCTATAGACATTGATGTGACTACGTCGCTGCCACTGCTGCCAATCCATAACTTAAGAAAGTGGTTGAAGTGATCAGTGTATACCTTCCTTTGATGTGTTGTCTGTTCAGATATTTTACCCATTTTTAACTAGGCTATTTTCTTAATTTTAAGTGTTCTTTGTATACTTTGGATATACAAACACTTTCAGTTTTGTAAGTGTTTTCTCCTATTCTGGCTAGTCCTTTTATGATTTCCCCCCCATAGACAAGTTGGAACATATTGATTTAAACTGTTAAAATTGTTGCAACTGTCTTAATTTTTTGTAACACATTTCAGAAAGACTGCAGGATGGAATTTCATATGTATGCAACTAATTTATACCTCTAAGTCAGTAGTGTTGACTAGACACTTCTATGTAAAAACCTGGCCTGAGAAATTTGAATTTTAATCTACATTTCACGTTACAGGACAGTATATATAGAACATTAACATGTGGAAAAAATGTTTCATACCTCAGTAGAAACAATTTCTACCAACATCTCACTTACCTTGGGGTCACAGATCTGACAACTGCAGTTGAAGATCAGAATATAAGTTGGAAGGAAGGAGTTGAGCCACAAATGTCAGGAGTCAGAGGAGTCAATGCAGCCAAGTTCATTCCCGTTAATGCTCAAAAGAGTCTTTCAGCCTCATTTGGCTGGTTTACATTGGGAGAAGATGCGGTTACAAGACTCCCAGCTGCCCAGAAAACCAGAGGAAACTTCTAGAGGCAGGTACCAAAACAAAGGTTAAGGAAAAAGGACCACTATGGAACTCCAAGAGCAAGCATGTCTGGGGCCATTCAGCATAGAGTGTTACCAAACTTGAGCAGAATAAGGCAGAAGTGAAAACGAGGGAAAACCTGCAAAGATGTCATCTTCAACACTTCTATTTATAAATGCAGGGAGATGTATACTAACTGTTCATGCAAATGGTTGAACTAGAAGTACAACTTAAAAGCCTCAAGTCATCTGTACTACGTACCCTACATTATCTAGTAAGTGCGATTGCTGGTACATGTGTATTGCTTATAAAACATGGAGAGCTAGGGGTACTGCTCAGTGGTAGAGGTGCTTAGCATGCACAGGACCCTGGGTTCCATTCCCAGTGCCAAAAAATTAGATTCATGAAAATACAGCCCCTTTTTAATCTATGAATGATTGAAAGTGCAACAACCCTTCCTGGGAAGGGCACCTCAAGGTCATAGGGATAACCCAAGTCAGCCTGTCTGCATAGGAGCTTTTCACTGTGTCCCAAGTGATCAACTACATTGATCAGGGAGCCAAACTTATTGTCAAAACTTCTTAAATGACAGGAGACATTGAGGTCAAAAACCTCCCAGATTTAGTTTCTCAAAATGTGGTCATGGAACAGCATGACCAGATCTCCTGGGAGAACTTTTCAAAATGTAGATCCCCCCCCAAGTCCCGACTGGAAGTCCATGAATCAAAACCTCTGGGGAAGGACCAGAGGACCTGCAAATCAGCACATTTCTCCAGGGTACATCTCACCTTGAAGTGCAGGCTCAGCAGCCAAGTGAGGAGACTGGCCAGGTCTGTGATCCACCCTTCCCAAACCTCATTCTAGAGTCAAAGCCAGGAGTGCAGTGCTTTGTACGTTTCTTAAACTATATATTAGATAACAAAGTTACATGTGGCTTCTGTAATACAAATCTAAGAAGCCTTAATTCTGGAAAGTAAGATTTGTCATACATTGGCAGCCTTTTTAGTATCTAGAGACTAGATTGAGATTAGGACTTTGTCTAGTATATAAACAATATGTACAGCACAGCAAAGTTAAGCTAAATGCAGGCCTCAGGACCATAGCCAAGTTGAAGTGTTCTAGCATACCAAACAAAGCTTTCGTGACTTCTGCCCTTCCATGCCTCTCAACCCAAAGAGCATGTAAAGACATTCTGTTCACAGGTGGTTTAGTGATTCCAAATGCTGATTTCCCATCAGGTTTCTAAAAGCTATTTATAAGAAGACTTATTCTACTACTTTAATATTTAAAGCACTTCAAAGCATCCAGAAGGATGAGATATTCTACATAAGAACTCGTCTGCTGGGCACACAGCAGTGGTCATCACCTGACACCTTCCAATATGACCGTGTTGTCCCGGAACCTCTCCCTCCTTCCTTCTACTTCCAGTCCAGTGGACAAGCACAGGCATCTGAGATGCCAAGAGTTGAACAAATTCGTTTCCAGAAGTCACTTGCGGAGGACAACTTTTCCTGTGAATTAATAAAATTTAGAAAATATGCTAATTTTACTAACTTGGTCATGCACTGGTAACCTCCTTAATATGTAAGGCTATATGTTGCAAAATTGGAACTCATTTGTCTGTTACAGGCACTATCTACAGAGCAAGGTACACAGAAGGGTCTGAACTTCCAAGTATGAACATACTAACATTACACTTTGCAATTCCTTCCCTCTCACCTCCTCACTGAGCAAGTATAGACGGTACTGTCCTGTTCAGAAGTGGTTTGATCCCCATTTCCAGATGACAGTATTATTTCACACATTTTAGCAAAAAGATGTTTACAAAGTGTTATTTTACTACCTCTACGTTTAATATATACCAGGCACTTCAATACCTGGACAGTAGATGTTTCAGCAGGTAAGGACTCAGTTTGTCTACTGTGTACATGGTAATCTTGAATAAACTGCACACATGTAAGAATAGTTATATTTTGATAATTTCTTCAGAATGCAGGCATTTTGATCCCTCATGGACCCAGTGGGTTATAACCCTCAAATTTTAAAAGTCCTTTCTAGGAATTTTAACATAGTACAAAATTTGTTTATTAATTCTACTTTTGTACACTGGCAATCTAATGTCTAGAAAGTTATAGGATTGTCTTATGTACACAGCAAAGTAAAAAAGCCCACAGACATGAAGAACAATGGTTATTCTTGCCTCATGAGCACACTGGCATGGAGGTCTGGAGAACCAGCACAACATGTACTATTCAGAATGTGGCTATTGTCCACTCAAATATTTCATAGAGATCTTAAGTTTACAAACTTATTTACACTAAAAATACAATAGACCAAATCAATAAGTGGGCTAAGGAAATGGACAGACACTTCACAGAAGTTATACAAGTGATCAAAAAAAAAAAAAAAAAAAAAAAAAAAAAAAAAAAAAAAAATGGAAGTGTTCATCTCTAGTAAGAGAAATGAAAGTCAAAACCTGAAAGTTTCATCTCACTAATTAGAATGGCTATTAAAGAACCCAACAAATAGGTGTTGGCATGGATGTGGGGAAAAAGGCACAATTGTACATTGTTGGTGGAGTTGCAAATTGGTGCAGCCACTCTGGAAAGCAGTATGGAGATTCCTCAGAAAACTTGGAATGAGCCACCTTTTGACCCAGTGATCCCATGTCTGTTTATATCCGAAGGACTTAAAGTTGGCATACTACAGTAATGCAACCACAATGTTTACAGCAGATCAATTCACAATAGCCAGATTGTGGAGTCAACCTATATGCCCTTCAACAGATGGATAAAGAAACTGTTATATATACACAATTGAATGCTATTCAGCCACAAAAGAAAGTTATGGCATTTGCAGGTAAATCCATGGAGTTGGAAAATATGTTAAGTGAAATAAGTCAAACCCAAGAAATCAAAAGGTTGAATGTTTTCTGATAAGTGGATGATATATGAGGGGGGCGCACACAATAGAATGGAGGAATTTGGAGTGTGTAGGGGGAAGTGACGGGGAAGATAATGGACTGAGACATTACCCTATGTACATGTATGATTACATGAATGGTGTGATTCTATGTTAGGATACAACTTTTCTATGGTTGTACACATGTATTCATTATGTACAATGAATCAAAATGCAGTTTTTAGAAATAAAAGTTGAAGCTGAAAAAAATCACAATGAAGCAACATTTTCTTAATGTACCTTTGTAATTTTTTAAAGGTACTTAAGTTTATAAAAATGTCAACTCTAGAATAGGTTTGGTTTTTTAATTAAAAGTAGTAAACATTTTGTAAGTTCTCTTAATGTATTAGGCACTCTAGAACATCTGCAAAGTCTACATATTTCATTTAAGTACTTTGCATTGTCAACTATACCATGCAGTAATGAGGAATGAAATGCACACACAAAACAGTGATTATAATATGAAAAGTATCTTTTACCTAAGTCTAGTCTGGCATAGGACCTTCAAGACTAACTTTCAGGAATCATTTTTACAGTTTTGGGAAGGCGATTTTGGTGTGTCTAGAAACAACCAAACCTAAGGTCATGTTAGATTTCCAAAACTTAGGAGTTTGAATCTTTCATGTAGGCCTATAATCCACTGAGTTATTTCTATATGGCACAGAAGCCTGTCCATGTTTTGCGGCATATGGATGATGGGCATAACTGTTCCAGCATTATTTGTCAAAGATGCTCTTCTTCCATTGAATTGCTTTGCTCTGCAAAGATCAGTCGATTCTATCTGGGGTAGGGGGAGTCAGTTTTTTGGCTCTCCTCCCTTCTGTTTCCATTCATTCAACACCCTTGATTGCTGTAGACTTCTAAAGGCCTTCAAGTTGGTTAGTGTAGGTCACGCGTTTTTATTCTTTCAGTCTTGCATTGGCTAGTCCAGAACATTTACCTTACCACATGACCTTTAGAATCCTGATTAGCTTCATGTTACTGTAATGAATACCTGAGGTAATTAACATAAGAAAAGGGTTGTTTTGGCTCAGGTTTGCAGATTTCAATCCAAGATTGGGTGGATCTATTGTTTCAGGTTTGTGGCGAGCATGATGGTTGGCAAAGGCGAGATGTGGTGGTGAGCAACTGCCCACCTTGGGGCCAGCCCACCGAGGGCACACGCCTGGTGACCTAAGGACCACCCACTAGGCCCCTTGCCCAGTGTTTCACCCCTCCCTACAGCATCTTTGAGATCAAACTTAACTCATGGGCCCTTGCAGGGAACAACCCCTAAACTACAGCAGAAACACTTTGGTACCTATAAAGTAGTTTGCTTGGATTCTTAATAACCTTTGTATTGAATCTAAAGTTGTGAAAAATTGACACCTTAAAAATGAGTTTTGTAAACAATTAACATGGATAGGTCATTTGAATATTTTGTCAGTAATTTTTTCTAATTTTTATGTGCATTCATGTAGATAAGTAGGTTTATACTCACTGATTTGGGGATGAATTACTACAAGTAGTTTTAAAATTTCAGATTCTAAAATTGTTTATCACTAGTATATAGGAAAATTTAGAATTTTTATCTTGTGTCTTGAGCCCTTGCTGTGAGGGTTGTCCATCAACCTGACTGGACCATGATTCCCCTACATTGGGTCAGGTATTTTTGAATGTTTCTGTGTGAGTGTTTTGGGATGGGATTAACATCTAAATTGGTAGGCTGAGGTAGAGTAGCTTACTCTTCATAAGTATGGGTGGTCCCTACCCAGTAGGTTGAAGATCAAATAGACCACATTCTGAGCATGGAAGTATTTTGCCAGAGAAGTCTTCAGATGTGCTGCTCCATCAGTTCTCCCGAGTCACAAGCCTGAGTCTTTGGATTTGAACTGCAGTGTTGATTTCTGAGTCTCCAGCCTTCTCATCTGCCATGAAGATTTTGCACTTGCCAGTGTCCATAATCATGCAGTAATTCCTTAAAGTCTCTCCATCACTCACATGTATTCCTTCAGTTTCCCTGGAAAATCTTGGTTAATACACTTGGACAGTGATGAGTTTGTTCACTTTTTGGGTTTTTCCCCCCCCAGATAGTTGGGTCATCCTGAGAGAGGAGTTACCTTCTGCCTGCATTGACCTGTTGTCATAGTATTTCAAGAACTTTCTAGCACAGGGTTGAATAGAATTGATAGGACAGTCTGTTGATTAAGTGCAAGTGCTCAGTATCAGTTTTGGCTGTAGGGTTTTTGTAGATATTCTTTATGATATTGAGAAAGTCACCCTCTGTCCTTTGTTTACTGAAGCTTTTTAATCAGATTAGGTGTTGAATTGTGTCAAATTTTTCTGCATTGATTTTTATAATCATGATTTTTCCTGTTATTCAGGTCAACTTTTATCCTTATTGATTTTCTACCTAATTAATCTTGCAAGTTCTTTCATGTATTTTGAAGCTCATTTTAGGTGAGCACATTTGAAATTGTTATGTCTTCTTGCAGATTTGACCCACTTTCCACTATGTAATGCCACTACTTCTGAGAATTCTTTGTTCTGAATCTTCCTTGTCTGAAGTTAATATAGCTATTCTGGCTTTCTTTTGACTAGTATCAGCATGCTGTCCCTTTATCCTTTTTAATCTGTTTGTATAGAGTGCTTGCTTCTTGGAGATGACCTGTAGTGGGGTCTTGCTTGAATCCATTCTTACAATTCGTCTTCAAATTGATGTATTTAGACCTACATTTAAAATGATTGATGCACTTAGATTGATATCTTAGTGTGCTCAGGCTGCTATAACAAGATGCCATAGACTGGTCAGCTTAAGTTACATTTTCTCAATTCTGAAGGCTGAGCATTATAATACACAGGTGTCAGTCAACCAGACTCCTGGGGAGGGCTCTTTTTGGGGCTGGCATACAGCCGCCTTCTTACTGGGTCCTCATGTGACAGCACAAGGTGTTTCTCTGTATGGGAGCACAGCACTAATTCTGCTGAATCAACACTCAACTTTGACCTCAATGAACATTCAGTACCTCCTTGTAGGTCCTATATCCAAATATAGCCACGCTGAAGGTTAGGGCTTTGGTATTCAATGTTAGAGCATGATTGGTGGACACTTTCTGTGGACCCACATTTGTATCTGCTATAACATTCATTTTGGGGTGCCTTTCTTGCCCTTCTCTGGTTTAAAATAAGCACTGTAGATTACATATTCTCAGTATATGTATCATAAAACATACTGTTTGCCCTAGAGTTTACGAGGGCATTTTAAACTAATCTTCACCCACCTCTGAATGCCATTTAGCTTCCCATGTAGTGCATGTAACTTGTAATTTAGTTTTCATTTGGCTTCCATAACCACAGATGTGGTTATTTGTTTTCATCGCCAAGCAGGCCAAAACTCCAAAATGTGGGTATTGGTTGGGCTAAGTCCACTGAAGACTGAAGGGGTAGGTGCTTGTCTTTTCTGGCTTCTCATGTTTCAGAAGCTTAGTTCTGCCCCTATATACATATAAGCTTCTCTTGTTATGTGGATATTTATTATATTTAGGGCTCAGCCTGGCAAACTCAAGGTGATCTCATTAAGATCCTTAATTATAGCTACAAATAGTTTTTCCTAATAAGGAAACATTCCCAGCATCCAGCACAGTATGCTAGAGACATTGTGGCTATACAATTAATAGCCATGGGACCAGACATCTTGCAGGGCTGGCACTTCATCACTGAGTACCTGGTTTAGGGATTTCTGAGAGACAAGCTCCTCAGTGCAGATTCATCTCAAAATCTTAGAGCAAATCTTACCAGAATGGCTTGAAATCCCTTCTAATAATCACCTGGCAATTTCTTAGAACACATATGGGCACAAGGAAGGGGAAGGAATCCCAAGCTCCAAGGATGGTCTCTGGACAGAGGTCCTCCAGGCTAGGTGGTCATTGGATCCATGATGCATCTGGCCCTTGCTGCAGGCCAGCTCCCATGCTGTATCCTGCAGGAGTGCTGCTGGAATAGACTGCTGGGATGTCAGTGTCCAGGACTCATCTTGGATACACATTGGACCAAGGAAGAGTCATCCCTAGGGAAGCCGTCTAATGAGGATTGTCCTGAACTCCTGAAAGTCATCTGGGTATTAGGACACAAATGCTTTGAGAATCTCTCAACTCACTATGCAGTATCCTAAAATTTCTCTCCATCCCTTGTAACAGTTGATTTATCCATGATAAACCAATTATTAAACAGCCATCTGTCTTTTAGATCAAGTATATTATCAATGAGGTTCAGCATGGTATCATTTCTTGCAGGGCAAGTCTGACAATTCCCCTGAATTTTGTTTGCCTGGGAGAACATCTGCACTTTGAGGATGACTTGGTGTAAAAATAGTTGAGTTTTTTCCCCACTCTCACTACATTTTAGTTTTTTTGAGTTTCTGTGGTTTGTTACTCTACTTTATCAGGAAGTACTCATTTTCCCCCTCTGACTTTCAGCAGTTGGAATGTTCCTAGGCAGGTGGGGTGGTCAGTGTTGTGTCCATCAAGTATTGTATTCTCTAGCTTTCTGGACCCATGTGCTGATTCTGTATATTTGGAAGTTTAAGCTATTCAAGTAACTCATCAGGTATTCCAAATTACTTGTATCATGTAGAAATCATCCTGCATTTATTGAGTTGTGCTCTGCTTCATTTTCCATTTTCTTTGCATTAGAGTTTGGGAAGTGTGACTCATCAAGCTCATCAATTCTTCCTTGGCAGTGTGGAGTCAGTGGAGGCAGCTCGAAAGCATTTTTTAAGAGCGTGCATTGTGCACAGCAGTGGGGTTTATTTTGACACCATACATAAATGGAATATAATTCGCTCCCTTTAGTCCCCAGGGTTTCCCCTTTCTCCCTCCCAGAGCCTCTTCCTCTACTGCTCTTCTCTCCATTTCCATCATATCCTGTATTTGTAAGGTCACCCCCCACCTTAACATGGTGCTGGCCCAGCTTCTCTTCCCGATTTTACTCATAACTTTTTCCTGCCAGCACGAACTCGCACCCAATCAGCACTCAACACCCTGCCCAGACCCCTGGCAACAAGGCTCACCCAATCAACCATCGCCCCGTTTCATGCCCCAACCAATCAGCCTCTTCCCGGCCCTAAGAGTGTATGCATTTTTAAAATAAAACAGGACTTCTCGGGTTATTTGCTTTGGACTGTGGTTCCGTGAGCTTCTTTCAGTATTAGTCTCCATACATGGGATAGCTTAAAAAGGGATTTTAGTTATGGAAGGGTTCCAGAAAATTCAGTTTCTAGTGAGGGCTCTTTCTGGTTTGTAGAGGGTTGTTTTATTGTCATGTAGCTTTCATGGAGTATCCTTGGATACAGGAAGAGGGAGGGGGGAATACTTTCTTTTGGCAGTACTAAGAACTGAACCCAGAGCCTATCGTGCTTGGCAAGCCATCTGCCACTGAGCTATATCCCCAGCTTAGGTGTTGAGTCACCCTTATGACCACATTTAAACTTAAGTACAGGCCCTATCACAAAAGGGCCACACTAATGGTTATGGTTTCAACATATGCATTTTGGTAACTACAATCCATAACCAAGTCCTTAATATGAAGTTGTGTTAGAGTTCACTTTTGAAAAGTTGTCAGAGGACCCAAGTCTGGACTGGATATTTACTTTGTATTTTCAGGCCATTTTGACTGGCCTTTGTCATTGTAGAGAGCGGGAGACATTGTGTCCGGTGACAGGTGAGGAGAACTAGCACGGGCTTGTGCTCCTCTGCATTCAAATCTCAACATGCTGCCGAAGCTGCCACGTTCCTCAGTCCTTCCCATCTGACCTCGGGACTCCCTGCCTGTTCTTCCTAGAGTACTCCAGACGTCAGCTCATGCATTATAGTGGAGCACTTCCGATGTGGCAAGATGAGGGAGAACACTCTTCAGTCTTCCAGGGACATGTAACCCACTTTTTGGTTCTGCTTCCCTGACCTGTGTCCTCCATAAGCATCTTCTCTTGAACTCTGACTTTGGGGACACAGGACAGTTGGGGCTGCTGTCCTGAGGACACTTCCCCAGTGCTCTGGAGAGAAGAACTTTGTTACGGAGAAAACTCAGCTCATTTCACAAGGGCTACCTGCCAGTGTTAAGAGAATTTTTCTTGGAACTTCACTGAGAATCTGGTGAAGTTCCTGGAAGTGAAGTCCAAAGTATAGGTCCCCCTAAGACTGCAGGTCTCAGGAACTTTCCCCCCCTCATCTCAGTCCACATTCAACCCAACAACTTATTGCCATTGAAGTGTTCCTATGTTTGTGGCCCAGAAAGCTTTTACTCCAAGTAGGCAGATCTTGGCTGAGACTGGATTCACACCTCCAGATTTGGGGGCGGGGGGCAGTGCCTTGAGAACTGTTCTCATACCTGCTAGAGCTTACTCATTGATTTTTCACCTCCCTATAAGGATTGAAAGCATGACTTCCAATATCTGTACATGTCAGTTAAAACCAGAGGTGCTAGATTTTCAGGTGATCTCACAAAGCAGGAGTTTTGGAGCAGAAATAAATGATTGAGAAGCAAGCCAATACATGGCAGTGAACAGCAGCAGTGCCACCTGATGGGTGACACGGACTGGTCGTGTTGTGGCTACTTTTGGATCCACAAAGTCCCAGAACCATCTTTTGGAAGGACCAAAGGCCGGCCATTTTGCCAAAGTCTCCATCAGGACTTGCTGTGAGGGAATTAACCCTATTTTCTCCCAGGCTAGGTGTGCTCACAGATCTAGTGGGCCCCACCACTTGGGCAAGGCTGAGAGCAGAATGGCCCAGGCCAGTGCTCAACAGTGGCTGTCCTCAGCCCGAGCCTGACCTCAGGTCTTGTGAAAAGCAGCTGAAGTCATAGGCATAGCACACGTGTGGCGTGTGTGCCAGGAGCATCTTCTGACCAGCGTGTCCAGACTTCCCCTGTGCTTCCTTAGGAAGGCTCGCGATCAGGTCCTTGTGAAATGTGTGGAGTAATTCTGGAAGAGCACTGCATTCTCATTAGCAGAGAGCCCTCTATCCTAGCCACATCTGCAGATTATGCATTTATGTTTGCCTCCAGTCTGAGAACAAGTGTTGATACGTGTCCTGTTGCAAACAGGGCACTCATGGTCTCATTTCTTCATCCCAAGAGGATGCATTATTAACACGTGATGGATGAGCCTGGGATCTCAGTCACCTGCTTCAAGGCCACACGAGCAGAGAACAGGACTGGGACTTAACCTGGAGCTCTCCTGGACTCTGCAGCTGATGTGCTGCTCTGGGTCCATGGTGCTGTGTGAACAGGCTTCCCCAGAAGTTCCGCTGTGGCAGAGCTGCAGCGTGTGTTTGCATGGTCTGCTCACATTGCAAAATGCTAGTCAGAGCCGAGCTTCCCTGGTGCCTCAGGTGGCAAAACTTCTAATTCATCCAAATGGTCAACATTTTCAAATAAAACCCACAGGAGAGATTTCTACAATTCTCAGAAAGACACCCTATAAGTCTCATTAGGAGGTGGGAATCCAAAAATTCCTCCTCCATGGCTAGTTTTCAGACAGGCTTGAGCCATTCCACGGGACGCCTGGACTGATCACGCTGCCGAGAATCCAGCATCGGCCTACGTTGAGATTCACTAAGTGCAAACATCAGGCCATGTCTTGCGTTCTGTGAGAACTGCCCGTGGTTCTGAAGGAGCCCTGGAGACTAGAACCACTGCAGGATAGATTACGATAAATGTGATTTTGTATGGATAATTGAATTTTTCATTGGAAATTTTTAAAAATATTTGCCAAACGACCCATGGAACTTTGATGTAAACGTAGGTCTGTATTGTAAGCCATATAACTAAAATTTAAGACGGGAGCAGAATGTTTCTTTCAAACACTCGATACCACTTTTCTGAGGAAGTTTGCCATAGCCATGACATGGTGATCCCATTGTGTGACGAAGTCCCAGATGATTTACAGGGGCAACAATGAGGCGTGAGCTCTCCAGGGCCTGGAGAGTGTACTTAGAGCTCGAGGTCCTGTGTTTGAGACCTAGTCATGCCCGCTGGCAAATCTTGGGCACAATGTTTAATTTTATGATTCATTATCCTCATTTCACTTTGGCCCTGCACCCCCTGATGGCTACTGCAGTGTCATTGTGAGAACTGCATACAAGGACACTTATCCACTCATGTGCCCTGCAATGCCTAGGCTCTTAGTAGAAACCCCCTAAATATCTAGTGGGTTTAGGTCAGGTAGCTGGCATAAGCTACTGCTGGAATGGAGGATTTTGATCTTATATCTGGCAAACTAAGAAAATATGAACCTCTTAATGCAGCTTTCCTCTTCTGGAATCTTAACAGAAGCTCTGTGCTGCGTGGTCTGCATCTTTCACATGCACCAAAATTGACACTTCATTGTAGGCAAGGGAGCCACGGCAGCTTCATCAGATGGCCGATGTAAGAAAGGCCAGCTGAGATCCAGCGCACTGCCTCCTGGCGTTGAAGGAGGCCTGCTCACGCAAGGTCTTCCCACACCCAGTGCCTGAACTCAACAGCACTCATTCTTCATGGGGAGGAGGGCAAGAGCTTTGCTCATTACTGTATAACACTAATTCAATTCTTTATTTTGTGGAGAAAAATTCCATCTGGTTCTAATCTAGGTTCTGCCGCTTACTAGCTATGTGAACTCTGGAACCACATTTCACATTAAAAGGTCACCTGTCCATGTTTGAGATGTGTTTGAAAAGCACCAGCTACTGGTTGACAGGTAGATTTAAGCTGAACTAAGCTTTGAACCAGTTTCTTCATCTGTAATGGTTATTAAAATCTCATGCTTGGGCACAAATTCATGGTTAGGGTCCTGGGTTTTCTTTACTCATTTTCGTACCTCATCTAGGTACTATAGCTTGGAATATTAGATCAGGTTTCTGTAATTAGGTTCAGGTTGTATTTAAGAATTAAGCATTCTTAAAACCAGTAGTGGTGTGTTAGCTGGCCACACCCATTACAGATAATAGGACTGAAGTTTAAGGGAAGGTAAATTTCACAAGTTTACACGGTTCTTACTTACATGGCCGAGGTGGATTTTAATTAGGTTTTATTCCCAGTTCACATACTTGCAACTGCACTGAATTCTCCCCTTGGAGCAAAGATTATTTTCTTTTCTTTTTTTATTGTAAACAAATGGGATACATGTTTTTCTCCGTTTGTACATAGAGTAAAGGCATACCATTTGTGTAATCATAAATTTACATAGGGTAATGTTGGTTGATTCATTCTTTTATTTTTCCCCTTTCCCCCACCCCTCCCATCCCTCTTTTCCCTCTATACAGTCCTTCCTTCCCCCATTCTTGCCCCCCTCCCTAACCCTCACTCTAACCCTAAAACTAACCCCTCCCACACCCCATTATGTATCATCATCCACTTATCAGCAAGATTATTCTTCCTTTGGTTTTTTGAGATTGGCTTATCTCACTTAGCATGATATTCTCCAATTTCATCCATTTGCCTGCAAATGCCATAATTTTATCATTCTTTATGGCTGAGTAATATTCCATTGTATATATATGCCAGTTTCTTTATCCATCAACTGAAGGGCATCTAGGTTGGTTCCACAATCTGGCTATGGTGAATTTAGCAGCAATGAACATTGATATGGCTGTATCTCTGTAGTATGCTGATTTTAAGTCCTTTGGGTATAGGCCAAGGAGTGGGATAGCTGGGTCAAATGGTGGTTCCATTCCAAGCTTTCTAAGGAGTCTCCATAGTGCCTTCCAGAGTGGCTGCACTAATTTGCAACCACCAGCAATGTATGAGTGTACCTTTTTCCCCCCACATCCTCACCAACACCTGTTGTTGCTTGTATTCTTGATAATCTCCATTCTGATTGGGGTGAGATGGAATCTTAGGGTGGTTTTGATTTGCGTTTCTCTTATTGCTAGAGATGAACATTTTTCCATATGTTTGTTGATTGTAGGTCTTCTGTGAAGTCTGTTCATTTCCTTAGACCATTTGTCGATTGGGTTATTTGTAGTCTTGGTGTTGAGTTTGAGTTCTTTATAGATTCTGGAGATTAGTGCTCTATCTGAAGTATGATTGGCAAAGATTTTCTCCCACTCTGTAGGCTCTTTCTTCACATTGCTGATAGTTTCCTTTGCTGAGAGAAAGCTTTTTAGTTTGAATCTATCCCAGTTGTTGATTCTTGCTTTTATTTCTTGTGCTATGGGAGTCCTGTTGAGGAAGTCTGGTCCTAAGCTGACATGTTGAAGATCTGGACCTACTTTTTTCTTCTATAAGATGCAGGGTCTCTGGTCTGATTCTGAGGTCCTTAATCCATTTTGAGTTAGTTTTGTGCATGGTGAGAGATATGGGTTTAGTTTCATTTTGTTGCATATGGATTTCCAATTTTCCCAGCACCATTTGTTGAAGAGGCTATCTTTTCTCCATTGCATATTTTTGGCCCCTTTGTCTAGTATGAGGAAATTATACATATTTGGGTTTGTGTCCGTGTCCTCTATTCTGTACCATTGATCTACCTATTTTGGTACCAATACCATGCCGTTTTTGTTACTATTGCTTTGTAGTACAGTTGAAGTTCAGGTATTGCAATACCCCCCGCTTCATTTTTCCTGTGAAGGATTGCTTTAGCAATTCTGGGTTTCTTATTCTTCCAGATGAATTTCATGATTGCTTGTTCTACTTCTGTAAGGTACATCGTTGGGATTTTAATTGGAATTGCATTGAATCTGTATAGCACTTTTGGTAGTATGGCCATTTTGACTATTAATTCTGCCTATCCAGGAACATGGGAGATCTTTCCATCTTCTAAGGTTTTCTTTAATTTCTTTAGTGTTCTGTAGTTCTCATTGTAGAGGTCTTTCACCTCTTTTGTGAGATTGATTCCCAAGTATTTTATTTTTTGAGGCTATTGTGAATGGAGTAGTTTTCCTAACTTTTCTTTCTGAAGATTCACTTATGTATAAAAATGCATTGGGTTTATGAGCATTGATCTTGTATCCTGCTACTTTACTGAATTCACTTATGAGTTCTAAGAGTTTTCTGGTGGAATTTCCTGGTTCCTCTAAGTATATAATCATATCATCAGCAAATAGGGATAGTTTGAGTTCTTTTCCAATTCGTATCCCTTTAATTTCTTTGGTCTGTCTAATTGCTCTGGCTAGAGTTTCAAGGACGATATTGAATAGGAGTGGTGAGAGAGGGCATCCCTGCCTTGTTCCAGATTTTAGGGGGAATGCTTTCAGTTTTTCACTATTTCGAATGATATTAGCCATGGGTTTAGCATAGATGGCCTTTACAATGTTAAGGAACGTTCCCACTATCCCTATTTTTTCTAGTGTTTTGAGCATGAAAGGGTGCTGTATTTTATCAAATGCTTTTTCTGCATCTATTGAAATAATCATGTGATTCTTGACTTTAAGTCTGTTGATATGGTGAATGACATTTATTGATTTCCTGATGTTGAACCAACCTTGCATCCCTGGGATGAAACCCACTTGATCATGGTGCACTATCTTTTTAATATGTTTTTGTATGCAATTTGCTAAAATTTTGTTGAGAATTTTTGCATCAATGTTCATTAAGGATATTGGTCTGAAATTTTCTTTCCTCGATGTGTCTCTGTCTGTTTTAGGTATCAGGGTGATATTGGCTTCGTAGAACGAGTTTGGGAGGGTTCCCTCTTCTATTTCATGGAATACTTTAAGTATTGGAATGAGCTCTTCTTTAAAGGTTTTGTAGAACTCGGCTGAGAAACCATCAGGTCCTGGACTTTTCTTTGTTGGCAGGCTTTTGATGACTTCTATTTCATTACTTGAAGTTGGTCTATTTAAGTTGTGTATGTCCTCGTTTAGTTTAGGCAATTCATATGTCTCTAGAAACTTGTTGATATCTTCAAAATTTTCTATTTTGTTGGAGTATAGATTTTCAAAATAGCTTCTAATTATGTTTTGTATTTCAGTTGTGTCTGTTGTGATATTTCCTTGTTCATTCCGAATTTTGGCGATTTGGGTTTTCTCTCGTCTTTGTTAGTGTGGCTAGAGGTTTATCAATTTTGTTTTTTCGAAGAACCAACTATTTTGTCAATTTTTTGTATTGTTTTTGTTTCAATTTTGTTGATTTCAGCTCTGAGTTTAACTATTTCCTGTCTTCTACTTTTGGTGTTGGTCTGTTCTTTTTCTAGGGCTTTGAGCTGTAGTGTTAGGTTGTTTATTTGTTGAGTTTTGCTTCTTTTATTGAATGCGCTCCATGAAATAAGTTTTCCTCTAAGTACTGCTTTCATAGTGTCCCAGAGATTTTGATGTTTCTTTGTTCTCATTTACCTCTAAGAATTTTTAAGTTTCCTTCCTAATATCTTCTGTTATCCATTCATCATATAATAGCATATTGTTTCATCTCCAGGTGTTGGAGTGATTTCTGTTTTTTACTCTTATTTCTAGTTTCAATCCATTATGATCTGATAAAATACAAGAAAGTGTCTCTATCTTCTTGTATTTGCTAACATTAGCTTTGTGGCATAATATATGGTCTATTTTAGAGAAGGATCCATGTGCTGCTGAGAAGTGTATTCACTCTTCGTTGGATGGTATATTCTATAAGTGTCTGTTAAGTCTAAATTATTGATTGTGTTATTGAGATCTATGGTTTCTTTGTTCAATTTTTGTTTGGAAGATCTGTCCAGTGGTGAGAGAGGTATGTTAAAAATCACCTAGTATTGTATTGTGGTCTATTTGGTTTGAGATTGAGAAGGATTTGTTTGACATACATGGGTGAGCCACTGTTTGGGGCATAGATATTTATGATTGTTATGTCTTGCTGATTTATGGTTCCCTTAAGCATTATGAAATGTCCTTTATCCCTTCTGATTAACTTTGGCTTGAAGTCCACTTTATCTGAGATGAGGATGGATACCCCAGCTTTTTTGCTGGGTCCATGTGCATGGTAAGTTTTTTCCCATCCTTTCACCTTTAGTCTTTGGATATCTCAGATGAGTCTCTTGCAGGCAACATATTGGATCTTTTTTATCCAATCTGCCAGTCTATGTCTTTTGATTGATGAATTCAGGCCATTAATATTCAGGGTTATTATTGAGATATGATTTGTATTCCCAGTCATTTGACTCATTTTATTCATTTGTTTATTTTTGACACAACTTGGTTCCTCTTTATTTGGGAGTTCCTTTAGGATATCTCCTCCCTTTGCTGATTTGCTTCTTTTTCATCTCTTCATGGAATATTTTGCTGAGAATGTTCTGTAATGCTGGCTTTCTTTTTGTATATTCTTTTAGCTTTTGTTTATCATGGAAGGATTTTATTTCGTCATCAAATCTGAAGGTAAGTTTTGCTGGGTATAAGATTCTTGGTTGGCATCCATTTTCTTTTAGGGCTTGAAAAATGTTGTTCCAGGCCCTTCTAGCTTTTAGGGTCTGGATTGAAAAATCTGCTGATATCCGTATTGGTTTTCCCCTGAATGTAATTTGGTTCTTTTCTCTCACAGCCTTTAAGATTCTGTCTTTATTTTGTATGTTAGGTATTTTCATTATAATGTGCCTTGGTGTGGGTCTGTTGTAATTTTGTGTATTTGGAGTCCTATAAGCCTCTTGAACTTGATTTTCCATTTCATTCTTCAGATTGGGGAAATTTTCTGAAATTATCTCATTGAATAGGTTGTTCATTCCTTTGGTTTGTTTCTCTAAGCCTTCCTCAATCCCAATAATTCTCAATTTTGGCCTTTTCATGATATCCCATAGTTCTTGGAGATTCTGTTCATGATTTCTTACCATCTTCTGTTTGTTCAACTTTGAGGTTAAAAATTTTGTCTTCAATATCTGAGGTTCTGTCTTCCAGGTGTTCTATTCTATTGGTTGTGCTTTCTATGGAGTTCTTAATTTGGTTTATTGTTTCCTTCATTTCAAGGATTTCTGTTCGTTTTTTTCAATATCTCTAACTCTATTGAAATGGTCTTTTGCTTCCTGTATTTGCTCTTTTAACTGTCTATTGGTGCGTTCATTCAATGCCTGCATTTGCTCTTTCATTTCATCGTTTGCTTCCCTTATCATGTTGATTATGTACATTCTGAACTCCCTTTCTGACATTTCTTCTGTCATGCTGTCATTGGATTTTATTGATATAACATCCAGATTTGTTTGAGGCATTTTCTTCCCTTGTTTTCTCATGTCGTTCAGGTGTCAGTGGACTCCTGGGCCTGGGAGCCTCACCCTTTGCAGACGAGGCCTTAGGTTGCCCCTCCTTAGAGAAGCTACCCGCAGTCCTGGAAACTTCGCTCTGCCGTTTTTTCGCTCTGTTTTTTCGCTGCGCTTCGCTGTCCGTGTTTACCCCTCCAGTGGGGGGAGGGGCGTCTCGCCGAGCAACTACTTCACAAAGTTCCCTGTGTTCTGGGGCTACCGCCCCATCCGGGACGCCTCCCCAATGGGAGAAACTCACCCGGCGGCTTTGAGTTGGTCCGAAGTCACTCACTATCTCCTCTTTTGAATCGAGTCCTGGAGCAACATGAAATGCAGCCGCCCTCTAGTCCGCCATCTTGAAAACCCCAGATTATTTTCTTAAGATTGATCTTTAGGCAATTTCTTGCCCTCAACTGTCAGACAAGTAAATTGAAGCCATTTTTTTGAGCCAGTAAAAATTACAGAAGTTTAAAGCCAAAAGGTGTCTGGAGTCAGCCTGATGTCTATGTAATCTTCGTGCAAGATACATGAACAAGGGCCCAATTCTCAGTGTCCTTGCACGTAAGATGTGACCAGTGTCAGATTTGATAAATCCTGCCAAGTCTAAGTGTTTTTAAAAACTAAGATATTTTAAAGATGGAAAGTGAGATCCCATTCCTTTCCTTCTCTGCCTCTTATTTTCTCCACGAAGCAATGGAAATAGTATGTGTTGCTCCATTGTTGGTGTTGAGCTGTTAGTCAAGGTTAAGAACACGTATTCCATGATCACTGTCACTATTTTAATCCTTCCTCCTCGGTTTCTGATGGAGCTGGAAGACTAGAGTGTACCTCTCACTTCGAAGCCTGCAGTTCTGGAAGTTAGATTCTTTCCTTCCTGATGCTTCAATATACTCACCCTGGTCCCCACTTCAAGAGCTGAGGCAATGGGACCAGGCTCAGCAGGCTGGAGGGCATGGTGGTGTTGGGACTAATGACTAAGTAAGCAGGCTGACTACTTCCTGGCAGGTGAGCAAGATCAAGGCCTCAAAGGCAGTTTCAAAACTTCAAAGGTGGTTTCAAAAGTTAATGACGATAAATCAGACCACCGTCAGGGATTGGTTAACAATTCCCCGAACATGATCGGCTCGTGCTTGTCATAGTCCTATGGGACTCTGGCCTGCGTGAATCCCCTGTGCCCTTGCTGAGCTTTAAGCTGATTGGTTCCCGCCTAAGCCTTCACCCTACATAAAAGCTGTGCAACTTCCTCAATAAAAGAGTCCCTGCTGTGACTGGTCTCCCTGACGCATCTGATTGTCTTCTGTCCGGAGGGCTGGGTGGGGGCAGTCAGCCCTACCTTTCCTGGTCTGGCCTTTTTGGGGAGTGCTCCCTTCCCTTGTTGCTGGCCGAGAAGAGCAAGGGGGCCAAAGACCAACATGGTGGAAACAGGCAAGTTTCAGTTAAGCAAACACGTTGGGATCAGGAAACTGCTAGATAGCCGGGATGACAGGCATGGTGCGGTGGCAGGGAATCTAGAATCAGAAGTTTTACTATGGACTTCCCTTCCCCAAAGGATTAGGGGGACATCTCTGCATGGCTCAGAATCCTAGATTGGAATAGGTGGCTGCCTTCTACAGATTTAAACATCTGGTGAGATTCGTTCTTTGAATTTCAGGATCTAACTTTTAAGACCATCATAGTTAATGAACAGGTGTGAAAGTCTGACCTCTTGCCTGTATTTCATTATGATCCTGCTGAGGCACTGGGACCATGGTCATTAGGCCCTAGGTAGTGCCATCTTAAGATGCTTGCTTTCTATGGATGGCAACTAACAGTTACCAATTCTGAGAACCACACTCTGGTACCAGCTTCTGCTTGCCAACTGGAGAACAGATTCACATCTGAGCCGCTTGAACAGGCTACAGGCAGAAACCCTCCAATCAGATGCCTTGATCTGTGGTATTTTGAGCATTTGCACATATGCTTCCCAACCTGGAATTGCCTCATCTGGAGCATCTGACTCGGAAACTTCACTCCAGCATGAACTCCATGGAAAGACAAGTTCATTCACTTGTCTGTCCTTCCAAAGTGGGATTTATCAGGCTGTATTGTGATTGCTCAGTCACAAGCCTTACTACTTCTGTAGACTAATCCCCTTAAACCATGATGCTTTTGTCCTTGGTCCTAGGATTAATAGTGTCAAACATCACTTAAAGAAATGAACGATCATGAGAAATTGAAGTGATTGACTTTTAGACTTATCCAAATCAGCCTTCCCAGAAGTTTGTACCCCAAGATGCTCAGTGTAACTGCTCAGCACCATAGTTTTATACCCCTTGGGGAATCTAAACCTTTGGAGGTGTCCAATTGGCTCACATTACGACTCAACAGGCTATGAAGAGACATGCTTATGTTGTTCCTCAAATTCACAGTCTTCATCTAACAGGTTTGTGCTCACTAGCATGAGATGGCTTGAGTGTAGGTAGAGCTGAGTCTCTAGATTACCAGGTACAT
This sequence comes from Sciurus carolinensis, assembly GCF_902686445.1. Taxonomy (NCBI): domain Eukaryota; kingdom Metazoa; phylum Chordata; class Mammalia; order Rodentia; family Sciuridae; genus Sciurus; species Sciurus carolinensis. The sequence goes on from NC_062213.1 coordinate 4,817,735, forward strand.
AGTCTGACAATCTAAGGTATGCCTTCAATTAGCTAATACAAATCCAATGGAAAAAGACAAGGGTGGATTCGGTTAGTGAGGTCAGACTACTTCCTTGTGAAAGCTCACACCCATGAATAGTAATGCAAATCTTTGGTGGTATAATGTGCTGAAAAGAATTGCATTCGTGGCAAAATAGCTTCCATTTATCAAATGCTTATCCTATGCTGGATATTAACCCAAACATGGATCATTTTAGTCACAGTATCAAAGTTTTTAAGCAGATGAGGTATCAGCTTAATTTTATCCAAGGCAACACAGTAAACCACAGAACTGATGCTGAGTAGTACTTTAATAGCGCCATCTTTATCCTCAGCATTGACTCAGCTCCAGCAAACCCATGGGTCACAAGGGTTCAGCAAGACGTCTTCAGTGGGGCTTTGGCTATATTAAGTGTTATTCAGTTATGAGACTCATTTAAATCAATTTCAGAATCTACATGGCCCAAACATGATTATGTCTTGGAATCCACAGGATTGACAAGACACCCCTACTATGCAAAGTGATCTAGATTCCACTAAGCTCTATTACAATTCCAGTTAGAAACTGCTCTACAACACAGCTGATGCCGCTTTTAACTATGGAGCAGCAATCACTTGCAGAGGCTGTAAGGCAGGCTCCAAGTCATTCTCCTGAGCAGGTTGGATGGGCCCAGATGAGGAGTGACCCTTTCCAAGTCTTATACAGAGAAAGTGCCAAGGATAAGTGCTCAAATCTGAACTGACCTATACTGGACAAAGGGATGCCATCTCTTGTCTACTCCATACCAAGTCTTATTGGCCAGTGTACCTCATTTCAGGAAACGTTGCCAAGAGTCGCCCACACTCAGTGGCCGAGTAGTTGCTAAACAATTTGTCTTAGGCATGACGACTCCATCCTGTTCCTTTTGTAATGCAGTTCCCTTACCAGGTCCACATTGGTCATGGAAACCTCTGCCTTCCAACTGTTAGTGTTACCACAGAAACAAAGTGACCTAATTTCTCCGGATGAAGGATTTCTAAGTTTTATACAGGCCGAAGTGTCTCAGAGCTTTTGCATGGACTTAACCCTGTAAACATTTGGGAAAGGACATCCGTGGGAATCATTCTACAGCCAGTGATGTGAACCTTCACATCTAATGCTGAACAGTGTTCAGGTAGAGGTTCCTTTGGGCACCCCTCCTGCTCCTTCTGGACTCATGTGTCTGCTCAACTGAGGTCCCAAGCAACAAACATTGGGAAGCTTTGAGGAAAGGCATGGTTTGTCTGGTCCACACAAGGGGCTATGACTGACCAGTTACCTTAGGGAAGGAGGTAGGCTTGCTCCCAGGTGATCGATGTGAAGACTCTGGAAAATTAAACCCAATACAAGGTCAGTTTCCTCCACAGGGCAGATTAAAGATGGAGGAGGAAGAGCAATGGTTAAGATGGCAGGGTTAATGCCAGTCAGAGGCGCTTAGCCAGAGTGGACTGGCTGCTCTGCCTCTAAGCAGAGGGTAGAGGCACAGCAGTAGACAGCTTTCCATGACAAGACACCACCACCCCTGCACATTCCTGGGTACCTGGAACTTGCAGAACAAGTTTTGCATCCAGCTTGTTAATGGACTGGCGATTCCTCAATTTCAGGGAATCTTTTTGAGCCTGTAGCCAAGGTAGACATAAGCAGAAAAGCCTCAATTGCCTCAGCTAATTGATCTTCTGACTGGTTTCATGGAATTCATGAGGGTTGTCTAAATTGCTCATTTCCTGGCAGTTCACTTAAATTTCTCAGAGAAGACCAAGATAAGAGTCTTTCCTTTGCCTTCCAGCCCTCAGGACCTCATGCTTTATCCATGGCTCACTTCTGACAACTCAATTATACTAACAGACCTGGCAGAACCTGAAGGTCAAAATGGGAAGGATTTTGGACTATCCTGAACAGGTCCATTTCCATTTTCCTAGTTTTCAGGTTTTGAAGGGGGTGATGCAGACAAGCCACCCTGGGAATGCTAGAACATCGATCCTAAGCAATAGAATTTCATTGTGGATGGATTTTCACCTGCCAGAGCACTGTGGCTCCTGTTTAGACCAGGATATGTATGTGGATGCAGATAGGCCTTCCTGCAAATCCTCAGTTCATCTCGAGCTGAAATCCCTGACCACTTGACAGGTCAAGGCTACACAAACTCCAATAGAAGCTTGCACTTCAGGATGAGAATTTCCCAAGTCCATGGAAGGTTATAGGGTTCAATTCACCCATGACACGTTACACATCTCTTATGAGTTCCTCCCATTACCCGAGTGCATTTGGAAACAAGCTGGGACTTTATTTGGGGAAGACTCAGGAAGTTTCCATGATGTACATGAGAAGGGAGACAGGGAACAGGTTACAAAAACAAGACCAATAGCTGCATGAAGAAATAGTTAAGCCAGTCAGACTCAAGTTCTAGTATTTACATTTCAAGTTGACTTTAAAGTTGCAAAAGTCATTTTGAGGCTTTTGATGGGGAGAGAAAAGCATTTTTTGGATTGCCTTAATTGGCACCTAGGTTTCAGAATGGCATAGTAAAGAGGTGACCTTGACAATCATGAGGCTACATGGGAGCCAGTCCTCCACATGCACAAGGTGCAGGAACAAGACCTTATACCAACAGATGAGGATAATGTACTCACAGTCCATCTGCTGGAAGGTTACGACATGGATATAGCTAGTTAACTGTCACATGTTCAAGAAATGCTAAAAAAAGCTTTTACAGGACACTAGTGTCTAGGATGAAAGTTATGGTGACTAGTGTTAGAGTTATTGAGAAGTTAGTGAAATCGAGGATGAAGTAGAAAATATCCAACACACAAGAACATTGAATTGTGAGCAAGATGAGTTGCCCAAGACACACAAATGACTACCTAAAGTGCATAGGCAGAAAAAATACTTGGTCAAGATGATTTGAAGATGACGATAAGTCAAGATGCATAGAATCAAATCATAGAAATGCAGATGATTCATCTTAAGCATGTGTGAAACAGGTTAACTAAACCAACGATGTGAATCATGAGATTCACATCAAGAGACTTATACCTATTACCTGTTAAGATGTATTAAATGAACATCAGCTGAATGTTTCAGGGCAGCTATGTTAGCTGATTTATAAACAAGGCCAAATAAATCCTGTAGTTTGATAGATCAAGTTGCAAAATGACCAATATCTATAATCACTGAATTATGAGCTTACTATGGAAGTAAAATTGCACTTCTAGGAAGTCTCATCTTCCCATCAGCTAACCTGTGTTTTACAACTTTCATTTCTAAAGTCAGCTCCTTTGACAATGAGATCGGAGAGCTGTAGAATCTTATGATCCCCTTAGTTGAAGGGGCAAGAATATGGGACTTTCTGATGCTGGCCTAGGAAGCCACTGGCCCTGTCCATGAAGCTGTGCTCCTCAGGACAAGTATTTGCCATGAGGTAAAGACACCTCAGTGGCAGAGAGCCTTTTTGCTTCCCAATCATCTGATCAAGAACTGTTCCTACCCAGCCTGCCATTGTGTTCTTGAACTATAATATCCAAATCCCCATGCTCAATCAGATGAATAAGCCCTGTCTGAAGGTGCCCAACAGTGTCTCAGGCAGACAGTTGTATCACAGAGGCCCCTTCCAAAAGGATCTCCAGTGCTTTAGTGTTGGACCCTTTTCCCCCTCAGATTCTTATCTGTTGGATCTCAGTGTCTTATCCTTAGTCCACATGCCATCTGGATACATAAGTTCTGTGTTAGCCTCCCCAACATCTTCAGAATGCTGCTGGTCATGAGCAAGGAAGGGTCTAAGTGAAACATGGGGCTCTTTCTTCCCCACAATAAGTTATTCAAGGGGAGACCTGGCTATGCTACTGCCCTCTGAAGTCAAATTCAACGTAGCCAGAATTCACTAGGGCCTCAAGGATTGAGAGCATGGAATTGTCCCATGAGCTTCTGACATGTCCTGTGTGAAGCCTCATGAATTGGTTTGGGAGATTGTAAAGAAACAGAACAGTGTAGAAGCCAAAAATAGATAAGTTGAAGCAGTGTGCACCTTTATGAGTATATCTGCTCATTTCAGTTTGGAGGATCAGGCAGGATATGTGAAGGAATCTCTTGACAGATGACAGATGGCTATTGGTAGAAGTGCCAGTAGACTGATCTCTCTCCATGCTACTTCAAGTCAGAAGTGACCATCTAAGCTTCTGAATCTTGCATAGGAGTATAAAAGGGAGAAGACCTGATCATGAGGATCACCTTTCCTGGAAGGGTCTGACAAACTTATGAACACTACAGTGTCACCAATAAAATGGAGTTGGAAACTTCAACATGCTTCTATCTAGTCTTCTCTAGAAGAGGACTTAAGTTTATAAAGAAACATTTCCCACAAGCACAAAAAAGGGAGAATTCTGGCAGAATAGAGAAGCAGGAAGACTATTCACACACATCAGGAATGTGACCACTCATGGCTAGTTGCAGATCTAGAAATGATCAAATTGATCTGAAATCTCCAGCCTTCCATGTCTGTTCTGCATAAGTAACCAAATAGAAGCTGAATCCCTGCTACTTGGGCTGGCAGTTAAGTTGGATTTACTGGACGGGGGCTCTGGGCATGATCACAGATGCCCAATTAGGTAGCTCAAATGTGATGTTGACTTGGGAGGGCCCATGGCCATCTCTCTGATGGCTGCATAGACTTCTCAGCTGGAAGAGGTCCAAGATCTTGACACATCATGAAGAGTCCCCTAGCAACAGTGGTTGCAGCCTGGACCAGGATGGACTCAACTCTAAGAAAACCCTAGGTACTTAGGAAAGTCTCAGATATTGGCTGGCCAGTGGAACAGATAAAACAGACTCCTGGGAGATGGGAGGGTGGTCAGCACTTCATTTACCATGAAACCTGTTATTCTCTGAAGGGTGGATCTTGTTCAAAGATTCAGTTGTATTACTTGGCAGATACAAGTTACACCAAGAACAAGAGTAGGGCATCAAGTATGTTATTCCCTTGTCCCATTAGCAAGTTTCAACTGCAATCTCTCCACATCCAAGGATGTAATTGCATCCTTGTGTAAAGCAGGACATTGTCTCAGGTGGTCACTTGGAGTCTACTCTTGTGACTGGATGTGATCTTTGCCAAGCTGGTTCTCTCCCCATCCCAACACTGATGTGCTCAACCCACAACAATCTGGTGGTATGTGACTCCTATTCCCTCAGTACATGAGGTTTCCCAACGTGCCAACACTCAATACTGCAGTTGGTGGCTCTTCAGAGATCCTGGGGCTGCCAACTAGAGTGCTGGGGAATTAACTGTCTAATGAAAGAGCAACTCAGCTAATACCAAGTCACTCTTGACCAAGACAATTCTGAGGCAGGTTTTAAGTCCAAGTGAGATTGATGTCCAGGTGCACTAAATGCTGCCTTGCTTGATCACAACCCCCAACATGCTTTGTTATTAACACAACTCAATTCCCCACAGCCATACATATGGTTGTGTGATCACCTCAAGTAAACTTTTACCCCATCTTTATCTTAAATACTGCTTTGGAAAAAAAGTGTACACAGGACAAGTTCTGGAACTCAATCCCTCAGTGTGGAATTCAAGGATTGGTTAAGTTTCTCAATGCTGCTTACGAGTGTGGTGGCAATACTCCTGCCTCTGGTGATCATCTGAGGCCCTTGTGGGAGGGAGGCTAGGACAGCCTACAGGCGGCACAGCATACCTGCTTACACTGCATGTTGTCTCCAGAAGTGACACAGGAGAGGTGTTGAGAGTACCTCAGGTGCTGTTTGCTTTGGAGTTGTGATCAGTTGGCTGCAGCCTTGGGACCCGATTCTGCCTCCTCCCTGTCCTTGCAGTGGTGTATCCCGATACATACCTCATGCCCTGAACTTGGTGTAAGCATCTACTTCCTTTGTCTATGTCCTAAGGAAGCTCAGGCTCTGCTAATTGACTACAGTGAAGCCAACCTTGTCGTTGTAAGCCTATGTCAAAGCCTTGATAATGGGATTCTTGTTGCACCATCTCCTGCGGGCATCCAGGAGAAATGGCAGAATATTAATGATTTGTTCAAATTTCAGTGACATCTAGCCTGCTTCCCTTTTGAAGGAAGTAAGCCTTTCTAGTGGAACCTTGGGAAGAGTTGAGTAGGCATTCCTGCCTCTACTTCTCAAAAGTCCCCAAAGGTGAGTCTTTCCAATGGTCAGATATGCTTCGTCTCCTGACTCCATGGTTAGAATTCCCATGTGGAGTGTAAGTTCTTACTGTCCTCCTGGGCCCAGCTGACCAGCCTGCCCAAGTGTAGTAGAGGTCATGTAAATTCTAGCTTCAGGTCAGCCTCCTCTCCGCTACCCCATCTTCCTTTTAGTCATACCTTTGGTTAATGTTTTAGCTATGTATCCTCATGATCTAAGATAATTTTAGGACCTAGAACATCCTCTTGAACTTGTATCTTAGGATATCTGCACATTTCAGATGTCACTATCGGCATACCATAATTCCAAGGATCTAGTGCAGGTAATCAGGTTAGACCTCCAGGTTTCAAAGGCATTGGTGCCTACAGCACTGGCAGTGTCAGACATCTAAATTGGCTCATCTTTCAAAGAAACCTCTGGGCTCATGCCATCAGCTAACTAGTCACCTGAAAGGTTTTCAGATTCACATGTGAACAAGCAAGTCCTTAGAGCCAGGGGATGCCCGAGTTCCAGGGTGCTCTGGAAACAGCCTTAGAGGTGGGAAAGCACTGGACAGTTATGGCCTCTTCGCTCTTTAGATGTTTATTCCTGCTCCTCTTGCCTCACATCCAGGGCAGTCAACAGCTCTGGCAGGAAGACACCTTGAAATCCTCCCATCTCACCTTGATGGCTACTATCAAGGTCACTACTGATGGCAAAGCAGATGCTAGATCTTCTGAAATAGTTTAAGAATACTCTCAAAACAGAAGAGGCATCCACTGTTCACTACCTCTGTATACTAGTCTCAATTTTAGACATTTGAGATTTAGATATTTAAGAGGCAGTTCAACATAACCAAGTGCTTTAAAAGGCTTTATACAAAAAAAAATCTTGCATGATTTACCTGGAGAGGGACAGCTGGAAAACCTGTGGACATGAGGGGCGTGGTTTAAGACAAGTTATTTCATATTCACGTCCCTAGTCCTTTTCCCCTCCCCTAGGGCAATACTGTTCCTTATTCCATTATCTGTTTGCCTTCTCTATTCATCTGGAGTTGATAGAACAGATATTGGGTTAAACCAGACAACTTGGTTTCGTAGAAGTCATATCTGAAGTCCATTTCCAGTCTCGCTCTGGGCAGAAGAGTCAGGATGCCGTAAGAGCCACCATTCACCCACCTGCTGACTTTGCTGCTCCAGAGCCCAGGACTAGAGACCCAGGTTCTGTCTGGTCCCACTCAACCCCAGCTCTCCCTAGGATTTCTGCTTGCAGGTCTTTTGTCTAATGCGGACCCACTACTTCAGTCTTTCATCTTTAGACTTGGTCTTTTCATTTTCTACCTTCTCATCTGAGAGTCTCATCTTCCAATTCACTAGATCACTTTTTTTTGTGGTGCTGGGGATTGAACCCAGGGCCTTGTGTTTGCGAGGCAAGCACTCTACCAACTGAGCTATCTCCCCAGCCCCACTAGATTGTTCTTTACCTGCTCCCACTGTGTATTAGTTCTTGTATTTTTGCTATTTCAGATCCATCTCTACTTGCCTCGATGTGTATATTCTTAGCCATTTTTCTGTATTGCCAAGTTACACAGCCCGCTTATGTAAAGGTCTCATTCCTTTTGCACCTGGAGGTTATTCAGATCACTGAGCACTAGGATGGTGTTCCCCTCAGTTTCACATACCTGTTGAGATGAATCTGAGGATCTTAAATTCACAGGTTTATCCCAAATATACTTCCTAGAATAATCTGATGAAGACATTTGTGAAATAGAAACTTAAGGTTTAGCTTCAGATATGATACTAAGGGACTTTCCCAGAGAAACATCTAAGAACCCTGGGAAAAGGAGGAAGGGTTTCAGGAAGAATACCAAGATTTGAAATTGCTTTAGAAGAGATGTCTCCTGGGAGAAGCCCTTGTCAGAACATTGTGTGCAGTCATACCAAGGGAAATGTTTCCTTCTACATACACCAGGAATGGCAGCTCCTGACCCAACTTAGGACCAGCAGTCTAATTTCAGGGGGACCTTGCAGCTGTGGTCATCCTGATGAACCCCTCAGCAACATGGCCAGCAGTTCGTTATCCTTTGTGCCCTCTGCTTGGTTTAGGAGAGCTGAGAAAGGTCAGGTTCCCAGGCTCCATCCCCTCCCAGGCTCCTGGCTTAAGTGTATGTAAGCCTTATCTAACCCATTATCTCAAAGGGGAGATGAGGACAACTCCTACAATTTAAGTAAAACATGCGTCAGTCAATGACTGCACTCAAGGTGGGTAGGATCTGCTTGGAGAAAAGGTAGAAATTCCAGACTACTGCTAAGGGCGGGTTAGTTTTCTTAGGTTTTGGAGTCAGTTTGGCACATGTGGCCTGTTGGGACTAGTGACACGTTAACTCAGGCTGACTCCTTACTTCCTGGCAGGTGAACGAGATCAAGGCCTCAAAGGCGGTTTCAAAAGTTAATGACGATAAATCGGACCACCGTCAGAGATTGGTTAACAGTTCCAGTGAACGTGATCAGCTCCTGCTTGCCATGTAGTCCTATGGGACTCACCTGCGTGAACCCCTGGTGCCTTGCTGACCTTTAAGCTGATTGGTTCCTGCCTAACCTTCACCCTACATAGAAGCTGTGTGACTTCAATAAATGAGTTCCTGCTGTGACTGGTCTCCCTGACGTGTCTGATTGTCTTCTGCCCGGAGGGCTGGTGGGGGAGGTCAGTCGGCCCTACCTTTCCTGGTCTGGCCTTGTTGGGGAGCGCTCCCTTCCCTTGTCGCTGGCCGAGAAGAGCAAGGGCACCAAAGACCCCAACAGTGGCCTGGGAAGTGAAAAGACAAGTAACATCCCAATTCTTTGACTGCATTATCAAATGGTGTAAAGGGAGAATGGGGCCATTTGGGGACCACTCTGGACAGCTTTGGGTGCTCCTGTTGACTTGTTTGTTGACAGTCCTCAGTGGGGCTGTCCAGATTTGGATTTCAATGTACAGCTCAGGTGTAAGGATTCCAGCAGGAAGGGCAGGCAATAGGAAACACAGAAGAGGTGATCAATGGTGATGTGTACCATGAGCAACAGAGTTATCTAGAAAGGCCCAAAGGGCCTAGTGGAAGGGCACTCATAAGAGACTAAGGTGATGTGATACAGCTACATAGTTATTCCTTGGATTTCACTGCAGTTTGACAAATTTGTCAGATTATTTCATTGTTAGCAGCCAGAGAACAGGCTTAGAGACTACTTCATTTGTGTTTATGGAGAGCTTAGGATAACTAATGAGTAGTAGTTAGACCATATGTATACTATAAGTCAGTATACAATAATGGTATGACAACATGTGATTAAGATTTTTCTGAAGAGTGAACATAGATGACTTTCCCCAGGGCAAGGGTGTCCTCTGAAGTTAGAGGACCAAATTCCCTGCAACAGAAGACATACCTGGAGACTAAAAGGGGTGGCTTGCCCTTCTAGATAAGAGGAAGATCTGGAGGGAGTTTTAGTACTTCAGTGTGACCATGGGGACCTTCAGTGCAACTAACATGGAAGGTCACCCTTTCTGGAGCACTAAGGATCTTCCAGTCATCCTGTAACCCAAAAGGTCCATAAGTGCCTCCTGCAAATCCAGGGAGAGGTTAAGATCCAAGAAACTTCCATCTAAAGATGGCATGATAGACAGGAGAGGCACATTGGGCTTCCCAGAGAACAGTCAGAAGACATGGACAGTGAAGGCACCAAGGTTGCTTGGACCCAAGAGGCACAGCATGGTCTTAATGCCTAGGATAAGAAAAGGCTGCACTGTAAGCCTCCAGGAGCTACCAGGCTCCATAGCCGCCAACGTATGCCTTAGCGGGGGCGGGGGGAGGGAGCGCAAGACCAGGGAAACCCCTAAGAAGGATTAAGATCGGTAGGAGATTCTAGAAGGCCTTTGGTGATTTAGCTCTTATGGCCCCATACTTACAGCAGCAAACCTCCCTAGGACGGGGAGATGCCCTGGCAGTCAGAATGCCTGTCCTCCCAAGCCTCAGCCCTTATTAGTGGCTGTCCCATTTCACTGTCTCCACACCGGAACATCTGACTGTGAAGACTAGTTCAGAGACCTTTGGGCCCACAGGTGCCAGGACTGGGGTTCCCAATTTTCTACTTCAATTCTTCCCTACCTTGTGCCAAGTTTTATTTTTTATTTTATTTTTTTTAAATAAAGCCACATTCTCAGACCTACTGTTCAGACTCTTGGGAGCCAAGTAGAATGAAGATATAGACTCAGTTTAAACCAGCCATTGTAAAAGTCTTGTTCTAAGCCCCTATACCCATGCAAGCAAAGGGCTGATCTACAAACGAGAAGCAAAGTCAGCCTGAACTTAAGCTGCTATGTCCTGGAAATATCCACTGGCCTAGTCTTGTCACAGGAACCAGGAGCGTGATGGTTGCATTTGAGGTCACTAGTGGCTTCTGTGCTTCCGCCCACAGTAGCATGACTGCACACAGATCTTAGCAAGGCTGTGCTTCGGAGTTCCATCTCCTGCAGTGCTGGGCACAGCGCTACTGCAGGCGGCACCCAGCTTGTGTAGGGAGACTTGGGGAGGGACCATGCAGAAGTTGACAGATCACAGTATGTGAACGGAGAAAACTGACATGATTGAAGAGACATGTAGAAGGCAGTTAAATAATGAGAATGGCAAAGACAGAGCTGTCTCCTCCCCACACATGCCCATGTCCCCCCATGATGGGGGATCCAGGACAGAGGGAGCTTGTGCTTTGAGGCTCTCTACCCAGGGCCCAGAACAGTGCCCATACCTGACACCAGGGCTGGCAGAGGACCTCAAAGCAGTGTGGGGGAAGTGGCAGTGTGGATGTCCTGGAAAGACGAGCGCTAGGATCCTGTAGGGCAGGGCTTGCTCGTCAGGAAGGGAGAGCAGGGCTCCTCAGCCCGACCCCAGGACAGCTTGCAGAAGCCCAAGGGACACCTGCTTCCAGGTCATGGGAAAGGGAGACACGAGTTCAGCAGGTCCCCACAGCTCAGGTGCAAGGAGGTGGCAGGGGCCCTCCCAGCTGTGGCAGCCAGTAGTGAAGACTCAGCTGAAGACAAGGCCCCACTGACGGGTGGGGCAAGGGACTGACTGGCATTCAGAACCCAGCACCCGCCTCCAGCCCTCCTCACCTCCAAGCATCTGGTGAGGAGGCGATTAGCCTCCCCTAGGAAGGGCACCTCCCTAGTCATGCATTCTCCTAGGCCACAGGAGACTCGGGCGTCCCTCAAGTGCCACTGAAGCCAGAATTAAAGACAGGCCGTTGGTGTAGGCAGATAACCAGGTCGGATCCAGAAAATGGAGACCAGCTTGGATCTGGGAAATTGGAGACCACCCAGGGAGATTGGAATGCCAGCGTCTCCAGAGTCTGATTACCAAGGTTACCTGCCTAGACTACCCCTCCCAGAAGGCTGCGGACAGGGAGTTAATGGCCGTGGACTGCTTCCCACCTAGACCACTCCATTTGGCCCTGCCCCCTGCCCATTCACTTCCCACCTTTTGGCCATCCCATCGGCATCTCCTGGGCCTAGATATAGCAGGAAGGAGAGAGATAAGGGGGAGAGAACAAACAGTGTGTAAGAGGGGCAGGGCACTCGCACTTTCTTGGGATACCAGGACGCCAGCTATGGTCCCCTTCTCCACCCACTCCCTCCCCAGCCCCAGAAGCCTTGCTTTTGAAATAAAACCTGCTTCCTACACTTGCCTCTGCTTCCTTGATAGTCAAGCATTTAAGAACTCACTGATAACCAGCAGTATGGGTACCGGAAGGTGCCTTGCTGAAAGTTCCCGAGGACCGTCGGGCCTCTGGACTAACGGTTCTTGGCACGCACAAGAGCTACTGCAGCTGCACGTCTTCAGAAGTCTGCATTTCAAGGATATGGACCTGGACCTGTGCAGCCACTCATCCTGGAGGTGCTTCAGGTGGGAGCCTTCCTGTAACATACGCGCTGTTCAGTGGTGACCACAGAAGCAACCTGTCTCGAGCACCCATCCTCCCATTCTGTTCAGAAGGTGGACTTAGCGATCCTGTTTAATGTTGCCCATTGGAGTGGAATTGGAGGGGAAGGAAATGCCCACAGGAGCCATCCTTTCAGTCCCTCCGCCAGCAGAGCCCTGTAACCCTGTCACGAATCATCCCACTTGTCAGCTGGGGGACTGGGCCACGATGGCCCGATTCAGGACAGCAGCTAAGGTGCAGCTGGCCAAGGTTTAACTTCTGCAGCCCCTTTCCAGCCGATGCTGCACCCAGAAACTTGGAGAATATAGGTTTGATTTAATAGAAACATTCTATAGTACTTAGAACATACTAGATGGTCAATGAAATGAAGGGCAATTTAGTAAGAGTGAAGTATAATACTAAAGAGATATTTCTACTGGCCTTAGTCCCTTGTGGGGTCTAGGAATCCCCGTTTTGCTCAAGTTCTACAAACACCAGTTACCCAAGCTCAGATGGGGAATAGGCAAGACTGCAGACAAATCCAAGGCCAGGTGTGACTTAGGAAACTTCAGATTTAGCGCAAAGGAAAAGGGACTGAACTGTATATATACCCGACCACAAAGGAGCAACCAGATGTAGAAGACATGACATCTTTCATGTAAAAGGCATGGAAATGGCTAGAAGGCCCTCATGCCCCACCTCCAACATTCACGCCATGGCCCAGCCGAGCCTCCCTGTCCCTGTGCTCTTCCACCATGGAGACTGAGGGCATCTGTGGGCTGCAGCTCGTCTTCGTGGAAGAGGTTCAAATGCTGCTGAGACAGGCCATTTAGGACACCTTGCCCAAATGGGCCACGTGGAGCTAGTCATTTAACTAGTATCCTAACACGCAGGCTCTCTGGTGATCTCAGAGCCACGTGTTCAGCCTGCATGGATTTATGGCAGAGAGCAGTTAGCCCCAGAGTAGAACTGCAAACAGGAAGCATGTCCTTCTGCCTACCAGCATCAGACAAAGCCACCAGGCCAAGTCAGACAGGGTCAAACTCCTTCCACGTCATCCCTGGTGACGTTTTAAGTCTCAAATCAGGAAGTGTAGGCTCACCATTCTTAACTGGCAGTCAACGTACCACACTTAACCGAGAATGAAAGATTGCTGCATGGTAATAAGTTCAAAGCAACTAGAAACGTCTCCTGCCTAGGAGATTCTCTACAATATTGGAATTGGGGGGGTGGGGAATATCTACCTTCTTCCCAGCTAAAGATTTCAGTTGCTCAAGATGTAGCTCAGGCTGCCATCTTAAGGTTTATGTACACATTAACACACATCTCCTGGGTGGAACTGAGCCACAGGACCCGTGCTTTAGGCTCCAGACATACTCAGGGGCTGAAGGCATTTGACACCACTTAAGGGGTTAAGATTTTAGTCCTGGGAGTTTGCCAGAGAATAGCAATGTCTGCTACTAGTCACCCACATGCTAACGGGTATCCCTCACCCATAGGGATGTACTCTTACTTGTAAGAGGATACATAGAAGGAATCAGGGTCTCATGACCAAAGTCCTGAGGCTGTTGCTTCTTCATTAGTGGAGTAGTATCAAATGGGCTGTGAATACCCAGCCATCTGTAACAGGCACACGTGGGTGGCCTCATTAATCACAAGTCCACGGCAAGGTTTAGTTTGAGCAGGTCCCAGTACCTGATTATTTAATCCTTAACTACAGCAGGTGTCATAAGATGACAGACAACAGCTGGTGCTTACTAGGCAGGGGGCTAGCAGGTACTAACCCACCATGAGAACACAAAGTTAAACATTTCCCCTGGTCTTCCAAGTGAGGAAGCTTGTTCCCACACTGCAGAGACAGCCCCAACCCATTCACTTCTTCCCCGAAGCTGGGAATAGGCCAAGAAACATCTTCCCTGCCAGGACCTTCCATTTCTGTCCTGCTGAACCCCCAAACCCCATTTCCCAGGCTCTGCTGCAGCCCTGTGCCCATTTTCATGGCGAGTCGAAGCATCTTGCACTCTTGGTCTCTTTGGAAGGTTGGAGAGTAATCGATCTTCCCTGCCTCTTAGTTTTGGGATAAGCCGACAAGTTTTTCCCTGTACGATTTTCAAGAAAAAGTTCTGAAAAATGAGGAGGAAATTAAGAAAGGAGGTCCTTCTGTGGTGAGGGGACCAAAACCAGAGAGCCAGAGCTTTCAGACTGAAGAGCAGAAAAGCTGTTCCCTCAAGAGTCAGAGAGAGAGGAGCAGGAGGAGCCTGCCTGGCAGCAGTGGCCGGGCACGGCACTAGGAAGCCGGGCAGCTCTGCCTTCAGGAGAGCCCAGGCTCACCGGCTCACCGCTCTCAACCTCCCTGCAAGTCCTCCCAACCCCAGGAGAGTGCGGGGTGCACCTCAGAGGGCCTGAGGCCCTAGCAGCAAGGAAGCCCCCCAGCAGGGGCAGGGCCGCCTGCCTCCTCTTTATAGAGCTTCTTGCTCCTCCCCCAGAATTAAGGCAAGCAGGGCCACCTGGTCCAGAGCAGGCTTGTCCTCCCTCTGCTGGGGCAGCTGGGGCCTTTCACATACTCAGAAGGATTGTGCCTCACCGGCCTTGGGCAGCATGGAACGCCCGGGCTCGGGAACTGGCCCCGTGGCTCCGCAGCTGATTCCAGTCAAGAGGGCATTGTGGGGGAAGGGTGGCCCACTCGCAGGTGCAGGGAGAAGGCCGCAGCCTCCCTGTGCTGGATGAGATTGAAAGGGCCACACCCCTCTCTCCATTTCGGGGCAAAGCCCCTAACGAGTGGGTCCGTGTGAAGCCCGGCCTCGCTGCCCTGGCAGCCCCGGGTGGCACCAGGGCTCAGTCCCTATGTGAAGAAGTTCTCCCTGCCCTGCCAGGGGTCTGAGGCCATCAGAAAATCACCTTTGAAATGTGCTCTGACTCTTGGGAAATATTAACAGTTCCTGCCCTTTTCAACTCAAGTCAGCTTTACCTTGTCAGTCCAGGGATTAATCCAAGGAAATTTAAATTTTATAATTTCCCCTGAGAATTAAATGGACAGTTTGATGTATTAGTGCAGTTTTTATACAACAAGTTAACATGACTTTTAATTTGCTTTCATTCAGGTGTTAAAACCACTTTCTTATTTTCATAGGCACAGTTATCACGTAATATGGACAAAGTGACAGTTTACATTGTAAATAGTTTCAGAGAGCTCTTTGGAATCTCCTGTCCACCCCTCACATTTATGCCACCAGGGCACCACCAGGAAGCCACTGTGATGCCCGAGCCCCACCAAAACCCAAGGCTGCTCACCAAGGACCCGTTCTCCCAGCTGGGCTCCAAAGGCACGCCCCTGGGGCACCTGAGCCTCTCACCCTCTGGGCTTCCAGGTGACCTTAGGCAGGAGGAGAGGCCCCCCTCATTGGCCAGCCAGTTTTGCTAATTCAATTTTTCTTTACCTGGACATCATATCTTTCATATGTTCTCATAGTAGCTTTCAAGGCAACAGAGTTCATAAATTTTAAATTACATAATTAAAAAAATTATTTTAAAAATGGCATAAGTTAAATAATGTAGTAAGTTGACACATATATATAGTGTGTAATGATCAAATAAAGGTAATTAACACTTTCATCCCCTTAAGCTTTAAAAAAATTGCACATGTAATGATTGTGTATTTGTGGGGTAGAATGATGTGTCAATACACATATACAGGAGGTGTGGATCCAGTTGGGGTGATCACCCTGTGCACCCCTTCATCTTAACTCTGTGTTTGAAGACTGTGCTCCTCACAAATCATACAGGTTATTGTGAACTGAAGTCCCCTAAATAAGCAGAAGAGCACTAGAACTTATTCCTCTAACTCCCAGTTCTTGCCTCTGACATCCTTGTTTACTTTTAGCATTGCATATGGGACACAACACGTGGAACTGGCCTTCCTACATTTACTTCCCTTAACATAATGTCCTCCAGTTCTACTCATTTTGCAGCAAATGACAGACTACTAGAATATCATTCTTTCATGGATGAATGGATTCCACTGTGCGTGCACGCTGCACTTTGGCAAACTGCTCTTACTGATGGGCTTCTAGGCTGAGTCCCTGTCTCAGCTATTGTGAAGGGCGCAGTGGCCCACATGGGCATGCAGGAGGCATGTAAGACCCAACTAAGGACCCGACTGTGCTCTCTGGGGAGAGAGCCACCTCCTCTTCCCTGCACTGCCCACCAATGGTAGCTGGCAGACAGAGGCTGCCACACGCCCCTCACAGTCAGCCTGTCACTGTGGGTACTGAGGAGAATGAGAAGTCCACAGTGTCTCCTTTTACTCTGGCCACACTTCTCACCTGCTGCCTCGACTTCCTGTACTTGGGTTAGACAGACGAATCAAGACAAGGAAAACACGTGCACACCAACTGGGATCCAAGATGGGGACACAGTGGCGGAGGCTTCCTGAGCTCCTTGTGCAAGCACAGGTCATCCTCTGCTCCCTCCCTACAGGACAGTGTGCAGCTTCAGAGCTAGGGCTCTTCATTGCTGTTGCATATTTACTCATTTAATACGGATCCAAGCTGCTTCCCAAGAGGCAGATTGCCCTGGAGGGTAGAGGAGCAGGATCTGAGGGCAGAATGGCTGGAATCTTCTGATGGGGGATTAGAGGAAGGAGCAGGAAAAGAGAGCAAGATCAAAAAGTGTGGCAAAATACAAATAAGAGCCAGAGCAAGAGCAAGACCAGGGCCATGAAGAACCACAACAGGAGGCTCTACCACAAGAACGTGAGGATCAAGAACAAGAAGAATCCATGTCCTATAAATATTGTGGTATAGAGATTCCATTTAATATGATTTTAAGTGAGCAAATACATTATGTGGATAGAAAAAAAAAACTGCACGGTTTCTGGCACATGACTCTTTTTGTTTGGAGATTGGTCAACCTTCTAAAGATGGTAAAACATAAATACATTGAGAGAACCTGAAATCAAGAGTGGAAAGAATCCTACTCAAACACTATTTTCTATAATTATCAATATGTCTAAATATGGTTATGTGTATAGGTATATGTGTATATAGGGTATTACAACATTATCATTTCACAATTTCAAGCTATGTTCTGATGTGCCTTTTAAAGACATGGAATTTAGCAAAGAACACTGGCATAGTCTTGTAATCAGGAATATGACCCAGTAAACATATATTGCTCTTACTAGTTATTCCTCTATTAGAAATTGACTTAATCTCTGTGGGTCCCCCCTGCACGGGATCAAGAAGAGCCTAATTTAGATATGGGGATCATTCTACCAGGCTGCACTATGTGTAGTCAGAATCCGTGATGTGGGAAGTGGGAAGTGAGAGCTAGTTTTCTGAGATTTCTTGCAGAGTTCACAGTTATTTCTCTGTTAATTGGCACCTTACATTCTCCTGGTCTTTCTAGATGTGATAGGATTTTCCAAAGTCAAAAAATTCTTCTCTTAAAGATGAATAACTCTAACAGAGCACTTGGAGTCTGTGACTGCATGTCCTTGCAGGGTGGTGAAACAGTGCTGAAGTCATGGATCAAAACAACAAACTCTGGGCTAAACTCACCTATATGGTAGCTTCAGAATGTAACACTGACTCATTCAGAAATTTTAAGTGTCATTCTACACCTTTGTAAAAAGTGATTGTGTCAAGAAACCTCAGGATCAGCGTAGTTTGGACGTAGGACTGTGCATCTTAATTGAGACAGGCTGCTTGGGAGACATCCGTCAATCTCAACACCTTCCCTTCTACCCCACACTCCACTCATGCCATCAGAGCCGGAACTGTATGGTGTTGTCACTTGATTTGACCCCACTGTTTCCTGGGGTCCTGGGTCCTTCCTTTCTGGTCCAGTGTATGGACACACTTTTCTTTTTTTAAAGACTTTGCTTCCCTTAACTTCCTTTGACTGCCCCTGGAGCTTCCCATGCCCAGCCTGGAACCTCTGGTTGACCTGTAGGCTGTCCTGGATGAAGTGACTTGGGACACCACTAGAATTCTGAGGCTCCTCTGGTTGACAGTGAATCAAAGCAATGTGAGATAAGGGTCAGGGGCCACGGGTTCCATCCTCCCATGGTGGCAGGCCTGTGTTGTCCATACACTGTCAAAGTCTTTGGTCATCCAAAGACTTATGTGCAAAATGCAGATCTGGGTTATCTGGTTTCTAAAGTTTCCTAATTACAGCTATTAGATTCTGTAAGATTTAAAATTTCATATCACACAGGAATAGAATCAGTTTCACTCTTTATAAAAGTATATGAAAATGGAGAGTAATGGTGAATCTTTCTTGCTCATTGTTTGGAAAATGAGTAATTAGAACAGAATTATTGCCCAGATGAATGATAACCGTGGATGTGATGTTTGTAGACAATATGTATTTCTAAATTGCATATTTTTTTGAAAGGAAGAGTTAGTCACTTACAGATAATTTGCTTGAGGCATGGACATTATTTACAGCCCGAATGTGCTTGCTTGGCACATGATCTTGGATGTGGTCCACCCTAACCCCTCCCCTTCCCCACTCCCGCTGGAACAACCACCTTGTCCTTCTCCTGGCCATCTGGGTCAACTGTGCTGTGCTCTCATCGCTGGGCACCCCACAGTTCAACCCTTTGTCCTGTTGGCTCACAACTTCTTATAGAGAGGGAAATGCTTTCTGTTGCCAAGAATTCCAGAAGTAATGGCACAGGGAGCGGGTAAAGTTCCACTTGAGCCAACAGGGACCTAGAAACGAATTTAGAATCTGCCATTATTTACCCAATGCCTGCTGGGTTTCAGCCCTTAGTAGAGCTTTAACTACCTCGTCTCACACAACCCTGGGGTATAGTCACGCATTACAGACTGATAATTGAGAATAATCTTTCAGATGGTTAAAGCTAGTAGTTTCCCAACTGATTTTTTAAAATAGAACTTTATTTTAAATGAAACGGCACGTAGATACATCTGCACACACCTCATTAACTCACACGCTTCCATTTGATCTGTAGGTGACTTACCCAGCAATTACTGGCTCGGTAACAGCAAAGTGCCTCCCTGTGAGCTAACCCTTCCCTGCGTCCAGGGTGCTCTTGATCACTTCTCCAGTCAAGGCTGATGGAGCTGCTGGCAAGAGTTCCTTTCCCCCTGGGAGAGGAGTCTCATGTGAGACACTCCCCCGTTCCCCCCGGGAGGGAGAAACACGTGAAACACAGTCTTCACAGCCTGAGAATGAAGGCACATAGGCACATAGGGTGTAGCAAAGAGGAATTTTGAAAAAGAATACACTGGTTTTCATGATATTCTTGAGTTACTGAACCAAGAAATTGTGAAGTCTCACATGACCTTTGGACTAAAAATTACTTGCAGTAATGCTTTTCTTTTAATGATGAAGTAATCTTGAACTGGGAGTCCATTTACATGGGGCTCAGACCATCCCTACTGGGGAAGGCCCTTCTTGGTCACCTGCCAATGTAGCTGTCCCTTGGTTTTGCCCCTGAGGCAACTCTGAAGACCTTAGAACTCCAAGATATAAAGTCTGAAAACATCTGAGATATTTCAAATCTTCTTATAAATGCACCAGGATAAAGAAGTCTTATCACAACTTAGGAGAACTGCACATATACATCTTTAGTGAGGATTAACTTTTAATTTCTCCATCCCACAGTGAGTCTATGTGTGGGTATTGATGGAAACCTCTAAGTTGTGTAATCATGGGTCGTTTTGCTTTGTTTTATCTGCATAGGTTATTTTGTTCCATTTTCATGCATTTAATAATAAGGATGAAACCTTTTAATTCTGTGTCTGTATCAGAGTGAAGTGGTTAAAAAATGAATAAGAAAAATAAGCCGTCAGGAAGGATCTTTCATCATAGAAGAGAAAATCTGATTCTTGAAGGAAAGCCACACATCGCTGTGGTCTCAGAGAGGGGGAAAGCCAGCAGGGAGAGGAGAAAAGAGAGGGGACGGGGAGGGAGACCGGCAAGGACTGGGAGAACGTGGTAAGGGATAGGGGAATGAAAGAGCTGCAGCAGCTTCAGGGAGCAGGTGGCCTGACCCTGCAGCAGAGTGGGACAAGCTCCCTGGTGACAGCCCTGTGGGTGGGGACCGGGAGGGGGGATGGCCGCTGCACAGTGCTTCCGCTTCACCTGCGTGGGAAGCATTCCAACTGCAGACCTGAAGACTGTCAGAATTAAAAGACGAGCCACAAGTTGGAATAAAACTTTTGCAAAATACTTATTTGAAAAAGATTTTTATCCAAAATATACAAAAAACTCTGAAATAGAGTTACTTTATATTAGGTAGGGGGAGTGAAGGGAGGGGAAGGGGCACGGGGTAGGAAGGATAGTAGGGTGAAGCAGACATTATTATTCATGTACATATAACTGCGTGACCGATGTGATCCTACAATATGTACAATCAGAAAAATGAGAAACTACACTCCATTTATGTATGATCTATTAAAATGTAAAAATGCATTCCACCATCATATACAACTAATTAGAACAAATAAAATAATTAATTAAAAATATAAACACACCCAATATAAAAAATTGGCAGGAGATCTGAACGAATACCTTTCCAAAGATGACATACCAATGGCAAATAAACCTGTGAAAAAGCTATTAAACATTATAGGTGAATAGGGGAAGACTACGGGTAATTATGTAAAGTAAAACAACGATATCCACTAAAGTGGCATGCCACTAAATACCAGACTATGAATGAACTATCCCACTTCATATGCCACTAAAATTAATGACTAAAATTCAATAACACTGACAATACCAAATGCTGACAACAATGCAGAGAAAAAAGACCACTCATTCATTCTTTTTTTTTTTTTTTGGGTATGGGAGATTGAACTCAGGGGCACTTGAACACTGAGCTACATCCCCAGTCCTATTTTGTATTTTATTTAGAGACAGGGTCACACCGAATTGCTTAGCACCTCGCCATAGCTCAAGATCCTCCTGCCTCAGCCTCCTGAGCTGCTGGGATTACAGGCATGCATCACCACCTGCTTCACTCATTCTTTTTTGATGGAAAAGCACAATGGGACGGCTATCTGAGAAGACAGGTTGAAAGCTTCTCATGCAGCCACTGTGTTCCTAGGTATTTTCCCAAATGGGTTGAACTCTTCTGTCCACAAAATTTCCTACACACAGATGTGTATAGCAGCTTTATTGGTCAATTGCCACACACTGGAAACACCCAAGATGTCC
Source organism: Sciurus carolinensis (assembly GCF_902686445.1). Lineage (NCBI taxonomy): Eukaryota > Metazoa > Chordata > Mammalia > Rodentia > Sciuridae > Sciurus > Sciurus carolinensis. The sequence goes on from NC_062213.1 coordinate 4,839,049, forward strand.
TCCTTCAGTGGGGGAATAGAGAGGCAAACCATGGCACATCCACGCAGGGAAGTATCATACGGCCACAGCAGGGAGGACACATCGAGCCCCAGGGAGACACCGAGGAGCCCTGGGCACATATAGGTAGGTGGAAAAAACCAGTCTGAACAGGCTACATTTATAGCTCCAAGTGCATAACATTCTGGGAAAGACAGAAATACACACAAAGTAGAAAGAACCGTGGTTTCCAGGGGTCCTGGGGGAAGAGGGAAGAAAAATAAGTGAGGTACAAGAGATTTTGGGGGCAGTAAAACTGTATTCGATGACACTGTAATAGGGACTCATGACAAGAAGCATACAACAAAAGCCAAAGAGCTGTGCAACACAGTGCGCTTTCATGTATATGCTGGCCTTCAGTCAACAGCAGCGTATTTATACACTGCTATTTAGTTGTAACAAATGTGCCACACAAATGCAAGATGCTAATAAGAGGGTGTGTGTTGCTTTAACCAAAATACCTGATGAGAACAACTAAGAGGAGGAAAGATTTGTTTGGGCTCATAGTTTCAGAGGTTCAGTCCAGGGTTGGCTGGCTCCAAGACAGAAACATCATGGTGGAAGGGAACAGCAGAGGAAGACTGCTTAGCTCTTGTTAACCTCTGGGAAGCAGAGTGGAAACAAGGAGCCAGGGACAAAATGTAGTCCCCGAAGTCATGCCTCCAGTGACCCTCCTATTCCAGTCGTGTTCCACCTGCCTACAGTTATGGCCCAATAATCCACTCAAATTATTAATCCATCAAATGAATCAATCCACTGATGAGTCACAGCTCCCGTAATCTAGTCTCCTTACCTCTGCCAAATACATAAACTCTTGGAGGGACATTCCAGATCCAAACCATAACACAGTGGAGACTATGCAGGGGAGAGTGGGTATGTGGAAGTCAGTAGTATCTGTTCTATTTTTCTGTAAATCCAAAACTTAAAAAAAAAAAATTTTGGATCTATTTCACGTGGTTGGACCATCACGTTTGAGGCAGAAAATCATGAGCAATGGAAAGGAGGAGGTAGGCAGAAGCCACTCTATGGAGCCACTTGGGGAATGAATATTATCCTGTTGCTAATGGGGAGCAGTTGAGGGTTTTAAGCAGGGAGGTAAAGCACTTTTCCTCTGAGATGGGGTCAGTCTTAACTTACAAGGCTGTTCTGCACGTCGAACCAGATCACACCTGCAGAAGTACTTTCAAATCTGTTAATTGCTGACCTAGAGCAAGCTGCTGATAGATTGCCTGTGGCTTCTACATAAGAACCAGTGTCTCACCATTTCAATCGAAGATCATAAAGTCCTCATTATTCTACTTCCCATGGAGTTTCTGTATGTGATAATATCTGCACAATTTGGAGACCTGTTAAGCAACTTTCTGTTGTTACCAGTAACAATCAAAGGTGGAGTACCCTGGAAAGTGACCAGACCATTTGCTGTGGAAGAAACATGGCAGACACCCACATCCCCTAAAGGTGACCTGGACTGAGTGAATCCAGAGAATGAAATTCAGAGCCTGTTTTAATCCAACTTTCTAAAGTAAGGATAGAGAGGGAAAATGATAATGTGTGTAACATCTTGGGGGGAAAAGTACACACATGTGCATAAAAAACCCAGGACTTTTAATCTAACCCAAAGATGAGTTCTTCATTTGGCAAGGCCAAAGTTGATGCTTATAAACAACTATGAAAATAAGGGACAATCTGGATGTAAAAGCAAGCCATAACTAACATTTCTTAGCACTTCCTACATGTCAGGCACTTTTCTACAATTTACCTCATTGGGCAGGGTGGGTGGAGGTGCCACTGTATGGAGGATTTAACTACCGTGCCCAATGTTGCCGTCCACCATAGGGGCACGGTCAGGATCAGCACAGCAGTCCACCTCATGACTGACCTAACCTTCTGACCCACTGTGCACTTCTGTCCTTCACCCCAAGAAGGAAAGCAAGTCTTCAAAAATATGAAGCATCTTAATTCCAGAAACACTTCAAAAGTTCAAAAGTGGTATGTGCTAATGGGAGTACCATGGCCTTTGGGCTCAGACAGAGGAGCTTCAAGTTCTAGTTCAGCTGCCTGCTAGGTCTGGGGAAGGTACAGAAACTACATACAAATACATAAAAAGCTTCAGGTACTTTATTTTATGGTCTTTATGTGAATGAAACACAGCGACATAAATACAGCGTCCAGCACCAACAGATTGCGAATACGCAGTTCACATTAGACCAGCTCTCTTCATTTCATTCTTTATGATTTTGTTCCTGAATGGATTTTCCCAGCATGAAAGGTTGAACTGATTATTTTGGCAGCTCTGTCTCCCCATGAAAACGAATAAATTGGTACCCGATTTGGTCTCATTAGTTTGGTAAATATGAGTCATTCTGCAGAGTGAAATAACCTCTCAGAGAACTTTTAAGTGCTGTTTTTAAATCTAAAAAGCTGTGGAGCAGAGTTGGAGTTCGTTAATCTCACCAGGGCCCTGTCTGCGCCAGCAGCCAGCCTCTCTTCTCTGATATCAATAGATGCAAAATCCCTCTTTGATGACTTTGCTTTTGTGGCTTCTATTGCTGACAGTATAATTATATGGTTATTAATATCCTAAATGGTCTATCTGGCTGGCATATCAATGATAGTTCACCGAGAGAACAAAAACAAGGTTTCTCAGTTGGCAAGCTCAGAAGTGCACATCCGACCGAGGCGTTGGTCTCCTTGTCTGTCTGTGCCTGCCTAATGAAACAGGCATGCAAGGCTGTCAGTTTGTGTTTGTTCAGGACAAGAGCTCAAGAGTTAGAAAAAGCCAGGGCTGTCACCTTACAGGACAATGTCCAAGATCGCTGTTCCTGGCATAAAGTGAGACACTTATTTCTGTCCTAGCGTTTTAAACTGTGTGTCAGGCTACTTGGTGCACGTTCTGAAGGAGGAAGTGACAGGCACTTACAGATATCTACTTGAAGGGCTCAGGGCCTTTTTGTTTACTCTGTGATGTATCCCAAGTGTCCAGAACAGTGCTAGCCAACACCAGGGGCTCTGATGTGTAGGATGTGTTCCTAACACCATGTCACTGAAACTGGATCATCACATACTCCAGTGTGGCCCTGTGGCCATCACTGAGACCCTCACTCACACTCACACACAACAACAGAACGAGGACCCAGAACTTCTCTCCACATTCACCAAAGCCTAGGATTTTCACTTAAACGTACTGTTAAAACAGTCTCATTAACTTCCTTCATCTGCTGTTCACAGCCCTTGGTTCCACCGCCTGGTCTGGGAGAGAGAGACAAAGGGGTCCGTGGCACACAGTTGTTGGACATCGATTCTGCTGATTCTTCTCCCAAATGTCTTCCTCCCCTTTTCTTTTTCCCAACCACTATACTGCTAGTTTGGTTTCTCTTTCTTACTTCTGTGGGCCACTTCTAAAGCTCTCCCCCCATTGCTTCCAATAGTCTTAATCCATTTTCCCCTCATGAAATGAGACTTCTTGTTCGACTTATAAATGGTGGACTGATTGTACCTTGCCCCCTCCTGGGCTCCGCATTACCTTCCAAATAAAACTAGACTTCCTGGGGCCTTTGATAGTCCTTTGTGATTTTGTTTCCTGCCTCTTTCTGCCCTCCCTTCCTCCTCTCTCGCCCATGCCTGGTTGCACCATAGCTACCGATTCATTCCGAGTGGCCACGTGTTCCCTCTCGCCCGTCCCTTCCACTGCAATATTAGATAAGTTGTGATCAAGGTAGCCATCTTTCCAGAAGCAGTTCAAACATGGCCATCTGCATCAAGGCTTCCTCTCTCTGTCCCATTTGTTATTGAGACATGGCCTACCAACACGCCTTTTTGTACTTCCCCACAGTGTGTCTTATTTTTGCATTGTGGTATGGTTATTTATGTTTGCAGCTATTTCAGGCTGCTGTCTGTAAGAGTCTGGAAGGTATAGACTATTGCAGAAACAGCCCCACTACTCTTTGGCTCTCCTCATCAAGAGCTGCAGCCTAGAACTCTCACCAATGCCCAATAAAAGGCTGGACAGTTAGCATGGAGAGGTTTAAGAATGCATTTCCAACCATGGGGCAAATCAGCTGGTTTTCATAATCATTCCAAATGTACTTCTGAAAAAATGTAGTGGGAATGAATATTTATGTAGCTGTTTTGGATCTAACAGTCAACTGAGCTGCAGGTGTCCTGGGGCCATGGTCTCAGTCCCTGTGTGTGGTGACATATCCTGCTCAATATTGGACATGTGGTGCTGGTCAGAAACCATATTACTATAAATGGTAAAAAGTACATTCATCTGATTTAATGAATCTGTGCTGCATGCTTCATTATTCTGTATCCCTGTGACCCAGTTTTCAAATCTGAAGACATACCACGTTCACCTCTTTCTTTTCAGCCTCCAGATTAGAGAAGTGTGGACCCCTTCCAAAAACATGGGCAAATGCCTGTGCACTTGCTGCCATGTGCTTTGTGTTCTGGCTCCTTGGGGGACCAGGTGGTATCCCATTAGTTACAAGGCAACATTGCAGAGGTCTGGAGAAGGGCTGCTGAGGGGAGGTAGACAGGTGGGAAGAGGAAGCCTGAGCAGGCAAGCAGGCTCCTCAGCAAAACCACCTGTGACTCCAAGGTGTCCTCTGGACACTGTGCAGGAGAGCCACCTGCACAGATGTTGGTTCCTGGGAGGTCTATCGCCAGGGCCGGGAAGCAGGAGGTCTGGGATGAGGCCCAGGATTGCTTATCATACACAGTTGCAGCACGTGCATAAGCTTGAGGCTGCAGTACTCCTCACAAGGTTGTGAAGGGTGGCCATTCTGACCCAGCACCTAACAGGCTCAGTTGTCATGGTAGGAGATCCCCTGCTCCTTTCCCACCCAAACACTAATCAAGCTGTTAGTGCAGGAGGAGCATGGGGCAGAAGGGGAAGGTATGTTAGAAATGTGAGTGACCAAGCAGCTCAAGGATGCAGGGCTGGGCCTGCCTAACGTGGCAGAATGAGATTTTCTTCTACAAAACAAAAGAAAACCAACACTGCCCTCAGTGCTCACTCAGCAGCAAAACATCTCCACTAGCTCTCCAGGCCCGGGAGCAAGGTGCCAGGAGTCGGGGATTTGAGACCACAGAACTTCACTCTCTCAGACTCATGGAGGCTTGGAAGTCTGAAGCCAAGGTGCTGGCAGGGCACACTCCTCCCGAAGGCACCAGAGGAGCCCTGTGCTGTGATCTTTGCTTCCGGTGGCACCACAATCTCTGGGGGTCCCTGGTGCTTGGATGCCTTGCTCCAGCCTCTGCTCCATTCATCTTGTGGTGTCCTCATCTGTGTCCACTTCACCTTTTGAATGTAGCCACTGCTGCACATCTTAAAAGTGACACGCTTTTCTTTTCCACTTCTCCCTCTCCCTCTTGCGAACCTGGGGGCAGGGAACAAGAGTGCCTTGAGTTGTCTGTCCTCCACAGAAGGAGATGTCACCCGAAGGTCTAGGAAGTGACTATTTCCCAAATTAACAAGTGAATTTCAACCCAACAGCAGGGCGTATCTGGGACCCTGTATCAGGGGAATGTAATCTTTGAATAGCTTCTTTAAAAGCCCTCTGTTTTCCCTGTTGGGCAGAATCATAGCCTCCAGGACAGGAGCCCCTGTGTTTCTCCTTTGCTAGCAAAGCAATGAAACTTCATTCTCTTTTTTCTCAAAAATGTGTCCTCTTTATTGGATTGGTATGGGGGATAAGGACCAAGGTTTTGGTAACAAAATTGGTGACCCAGATGGGACCCGAAAGCAGCCCCTGTTCCGGCTTTCCCCACCTCTTCTCTTCTTCCTTCGCCCCTGTTCCGGCTTTCCCCATCTCTTCTCTTCTTCCTTCAAGGATACCCGTAATACTGCAGTAAGTTTACCATAATTCAGTGTGACCTAGTCTCAACTTGGTCACACATGTTAAGATCCTGTTCTCAAATAAGGTCACCTTCACAATTACTGGAGTTGAAGACTTTGGCATATCTTTTTAGGGGACACAATGCAACTGGTGACTATATCCAATAAACAGTGTACAAGAATGTATTTCATGGATCTCCTCCTTAGTCACTGGGAGAAGTTCTAGAGCCAGAAGGCAAATGGTCCTGTGTGGCGAGGCTACTTAGCTCTCTCTATCTGGTATGTAGAGGGGGACTGATGCTGGTGGATTGGAAATGCCCTGGAGCTTTTTGGATAAGAACAGAATATGGGTTTTCTGTGATTCGGGTATGGGAAGAACATAAAAGAGTGACTTTTTAAGACTCAAGCTGCTGGAAGGGGTCCTGTTGTTTATGCTACATACATAATTTTGTTGCATAATGAATGGTCCTACAAGATGCTGTTTCAAGTACTCTTCTGAATCTAAGCATGGATTCCTCCTAGGGTACCCTACGCTTTTATATCTTGTATTGTTACCTGAGATTAAAAATGGGTCACTGAAGCCCAGGATGGAAGGAGTAGGTATATGCTGGGCCTCATAGATATTGGATAACTGGTCATGACACTAGTGACCTTGCAGCCTCCCTCTGCTATCTGTCACTTGAACTAGAAAATCACAGAAGGAATCATGTGTTGAAATAGAAATGATCTGTAAGACCATGCCAAAGCCAATTCAGAAAGCACAGGCAGCCCGCATGGAAAGGTGAGTCCCACCCCAGACTTACCTGCTCCTGTGCTTCACCCCTTCTCCCTCCACTCACCTGCAGCCTTATGGGCACGCCTCCCTGCTAGTCGACATAATGGAAAAGAGTGAAGAGTCTCTTTTAAAAATGGGTGTGTACTTCTTGCTGCCATAACTAACAGTGGACAGGGTGGCTGTGGAGAACAGACATGAAGCAAGGTGATCTCAATGGAAGAATTTGGGTGGTATTTTTTTGTTTGCTCATTTTGCAGTGAAGAAAAGACAAGTGGAGAGTTATTATAAGTGGATTGATTGACTTCTCCAGGATTTTTTCAAAACTATGAGAAGTTAGGTGACATCCAGAGTAACAATCTGTGGATGGGGTTGTTCAAAAGGGCATAGGTAATGAAGATATTTGTGAAAAAAACTAAATGAATGCTATATGGCACACCCTATGGAGAAAACCCTCAAGGTGGACGAGATGAGCATCCTGTGGACTTCAGTTAACCTCTTTCCCTGTCCACTCTGCCCTAACTCTGTGGGCCTATGCCAAACAATGTGTGGTACAGGCAGGGAGGCTATGTATGGGCTCTATAGCATGCACCTCCTTCACCCAGATGAAGTGGACACTGTGCCTTTAGCAGAGACTAAAGCTAAACACCCGGTGTAGGGGAACCATGCCCTTAAATTTCTCCCAATATCCTTGTTCATACCTCTTGTCCTGCCATCCTCTTAGCTATCTCTTCATTCTTCAAAATGTCTCACTTTGGTTAATATATTGCATGGTGACTTTACTGACATCGCAGCACTTGCTCATGAAATCATCTTGCTAGCAGGTGGTAAGTGCACTACAGTCTTCCCTTCCACAGTGGTGTGGTAAGATTTATTTACCCTGCAGAAAATATTTCTAATGAACCATAGTTCAATGACTTATAAAATACCCATCCATCACCATGTTATCCCCATTTGCAGAGATACTAACCAAGGAAATCATTTTACTGTGAAGGAGAATTTGTAATGAACTCAAACTTACAAATTAATTTATTTTCATCATGTGCCTCATAAAACAAAATCACTGGCTTGATAGATGGAATGAACTTCTGGGACTAAGGTCAAATTTTTTGTAGTAACATCTTATAGGTTCGGGTTCTATGCCACAAAGTAAAGTATATGCCTTAAACCAACAGTTATTCATATCACCCAGGATCCAAACAGGAGGCAGAAGCCACATAGCATTTTGAAAGTGCAGAGACTAGTATAAAGAATTATTAACTATAATAGAGGGCTGCTTACCATGGGGCAAAGAGAAATAGAAAAAATATGGCAATGGAAGCTATATAGAGCAGACACTACCACCTGAGAGAAGTACCCACCTGCAAGAACTGCACGTACTGATCAGGGCTTAGATGAAGACATCATGGGAAAGGATTCAGCCGAAGTCCATTGGATGTCAGCAAACTTCATGGAGGTACCACGTAAGTGAGACTCCCTGGGAATATGCCTCCTGGTGGGGATGCTGGAAGAAACTGTCTCCAGGAGGGAGCGTACCACAGACATAACTGAGGAGCAACTTCTCTGGGGTAGGAGGAAAAGTGCCCGTGGGGACGTGCTGCATTAATGGAACTTGCTGGGAAGCTTCTCTCTGGGGTCAGTGAAGCCCAGTCCTTGGTATTGACATGGAGGACACTTGTCGGAGAGTGCACTTGGAAGATACCCGTAACACATTGGGGAAAGCTTCCAGTGAGAAAGAAGAGCAAGCTGTTTTCTACCATATGCTTGTGAGAGCCTTATGAAAAGGAGCATCTGGAACCAGAAATTGAAGCCCCATTCACCTGCAGGGCCCCTCTAGGGCTACCTACTGATGAAGGTTGTCATGGTGCCACCTGACACATCAGACATGTTTGTAAGGTGAATCACCATTATCAAAGAACCAGTCATGAAAGGTGCACCTGGAAGTGAGAGATAGCAGTTGATAGATAGCAGTCTTCTCCTTTGGCTTCTCACTTTCCATGGTCATGCTTCTACATACATCTTAACTTCTGTGCAGCAAGGAAACCACTCTATATTCCCACCAAGCAAGATACAGATATCCTTCTTACCAGTATGGGATTTTCACACACCCTCTAAAGTGTCTGGTCGTTGTGCCCATAACTGGTCTGTCAAAGACATACAGCACTACCATCTATTCTTTGCTGTAAAATGAGTTCATTTATCACACAGTGTTTGGGGATGCTACGATGATGGATAATGGTGCCAGTAGAAGCATTACAGGCAGAGAAGGAAAAACTATATGACAACAAATCTTAGATCTCTCCACCAGAGAAGAGGGCCAATGTAATCAACCTGCCACCAGGTGGCTAGATGGTGCCCCTCCAAGGGATTTTGCCATATTAGGGATTTGTAAATGTCATCTAATTTCAGAAGATTAGCAGATTAGAAGATTAGCTAACAGCATTGGCACTGGCCAAAAGACCAGTGTTGCCATAGCTAAACTCACAGGGAAGTTGTCTGTTGTGTTGCCAGAGAAAGGCATCCATCAGGAGATGCCAGGTCATGCTACTCACCAGGATGATGCTTTCTGGGTGCCACAGAAACTTGTCCACAGAATAATCTACTGGTGTCATTCACTGGAAATCTGCCCTCTAGGTCAGGGAAAGCCACATACAGGGATGTGTATCACTGTAGAACTCAGGCTAAAGCCACTCCCATGGGTAGCTCTATACCTTTTATAGTACTAGGGGAAGTCACCTCTGGGAAGGCATGGCCTGCTGAGTTGGCTGCTGCATATTGCAGATATCTGACACGATGAGCACAACTGAACGAGGTGTAGGTATAGCAGCCCCTTCCTCCCACATTGTCCCTTAAGCATTCTCTAGAGACAACACTGTCAGTTGCAAAGGAGAAATGCTTATGGAGAAGTTAACTCCATCATGTTAATTGGCTCTGCATCACTGTGACCAAAATGTGAGACGCTAACAACTTAGAGGAGGAAAAATTTAGTCTGTCTTATAGTTTCAGAGGTCTCAGTCCACGGCCGACCAACTCCATTGCAGAAACATCATAGAGGAAGCAGTCATGATAGCCAGGATGTAGAGGTGGGGGTGAGGAAGGAGCCAGGGACAGGTACAGTCCCAAGGTCATGCCCCCAGTGACCTATATCCTCCAGCCACTCCCCACCTGCCTACAGTTTCCACCCAGTAGTCCACTTGAATTATTAATCTATCAAATGGATTAATCTACTGATGGGGTTATAGCCCTCATGATTCAACCATTTCCTAAAAGCTTCGCCTCTGAATCTTGCTGCACTGGAGACCATGTTTCCAACACATGAGCTTTTTGGGAGATATTCCAGGTCCAAAGCACTACCTCCACATCACAGAGTGGGCAATGAAGTGTGATTTGGGAGATGAGGTACAGAAAACTGTTCTGGTCATATCACCATAGAGTGTGTTCTTCCCTGCACCAGTGTACATATGGCAAAGACAAGGGAGTGGAGGAGGGAGTAGTCTGTTATTTGCAGTAGTTTTGACTTTCATAAATGCAACATTTTACTTAATTGATTCAGACAGTTCTGTGCAAGGGAAGACAACTTTGACCAGAATTTACAGTAAAATTTGAGTTAAATAAGAATCTAAACCTCCCTACTAAGAATTTTGGTTTCCTTATGTTACACTACCTTGAAAAGAAGAGGACTCCTGATTTTGCCAGGGTAGTTGATTCAAAATGCCAAGAGGAAACTCTGTTAACAAAACACATTGTCAAGACACACTGTCAAGAAAGACAATATACGAAATCCAAGGAATGCACTTGGCTATTTTATTATAACTCATCTCCAAATTATCCATCAACAGGAAATTGTGGCAACTCAATAAAGAAAGTTCCACTAAGAATATGGATCCTCTGTGAATAAAAGGCATTAATCACTGTACCAGGAAGAACATTCCAAGATGGATGGGTAGAGGTAGAAGATGACCACAATTTGTTTACTCCTCCTCAAGAGCTCCATAAGTACTAACCAGAACTCATGTTCTGTTCATTAATTTTACCCCCTTTGCTTCTCCCCATTTTTTCATTTAAAAATCACTGGTGGTGCCAACATTTTAAGTTTCAGGTGAGAACAGAAAGATATTGACATTCTCACTTCATAAATCTTGTAAAATCTGTGATGTAAGTGGAGTTTGAATAATAATGCCAGTACAAGGGGCATTCAGAGAACCTTGCAATGCCCGCGGAAGGTTCTACAAGGTAGGACCTAGTTAAGGGCCTTGTCAGTTGCTTCAGACAGTGAGTCACTTTACCACATCCTGATGGTGCTGGCTTGGGATCAATCAGAGTCTCGGAACACTTCTTTGCTCATCTTGAAATAAAGATGAGGACACTCTGCATGGGGTTATTATAAGGCACACATGATAGAACGTCTATGAAGGGACTGGAAGATTTTAGAATAGTATAAAATTCTAGTAGATTTTCATTGACTTATAAAATTATTGTATCATGCTCAAGATAGATAACAGAAAGTCTCATAAAACTTTCACTTCCGTGTCTATATCAAAGTGTTCTAATTAATAAAAAAAGGAAAAAAAATTAAACAAAGCCCTAATGAACAATAGTCTCCAACACCAGAGGGCCTGATCTTACTTCAAGTATCTAGAGACATGCACTGTTATAGTTGGATCTGCAATGTCCTCCCAAGACTCATGTTGAGAGCTTGGTTCCTGGCTGGTGACACTATAGAGAGGTGGGAACTTTGGGAGCTAGGCCCTCTTTGGAAGACATGAGGAACGGGGGGCATGCCTTTGAAGTGCATGTTTTATCCGCGGACCCTTCCCTCCGCTTCCCCCGCTTCCTCACTTTGCTTCCTGGGCGCCATAAGCTGAACATATTTGATCAGTCACACCCTCCCTGCCATGATGTTTGGTCTCACTGGAAGCCCCCAGTCAAAGGAGCCAAGTGACTATAGGTGGAAGCCTTCATGATTGACTGGCTCCATTTCTTTGGGCCTGAGGTGGTGGAGGAGGCTGTTCAGTTCATGGCAGTGGGGAAGGAGAGAGAGAGTGAAAAGGACCAAGGGACAGGGGATAAGAAATACCCTTCCAAGGCATATCCCCAGTGACCTACCTCCTCCAGTCAGGTCCCAACTTCAAGCCTCCCCCCCACCTCCCAGCTGTCTATTCAGCTATCAGTGGACTAATCCAGTGATAAGTACTCTGGCCTCAATCACTTCTCAAGAGCCTCACCTCTGGATATGGCTCACTTGGGACAAAGCCTTTAACACATGAACCTTTGGGGGCCATTCCAGATCCAAACCATAGTAGTCCCATGGAGAACTTGCAACCTATGGCTCACCTTATGAATGCATCTCAACAGTGTTCCTAACTGGTACTCTGTCATCTCCCCAATCCAAAAGACCTGCCCGTCATTGTTGACTCTTTTGTGCAGTAGTACAAAGTAAGTTCTCTCTACATTTAGAAGGATTATTCATTCCAATATTCTCTATACTCTAGATCCATAGAAACTTTGTTAAACTATCAAAGCATTTATCTTGCTGTAGAGAGATGGATGTGAGCCAAAGGTCTTCATGTCACCTGACTGTTCCAATCCAAAAATTCCAAAGGTATGGTGATGTTTTCAGAGCCCATGGCAGGAATGGTTTAGAACCTGTGTCTAATGGAACACAGGGGAACTTACCTTTTTCTGATGCACAGTTAACATGTTCAGTAGTTGTGGAGTTTTCTATGGCCAATTTATACTTTTAGCAATATATAATTATTGTTTTCAGCAATTTTTAATTTCATTTACAAATTTCATCAGCCCAACTCTTCCAACTAGACCCTACCTCCCAAAATTTCCACCATCTTCTAATAGTGACACCAGCTGAGGACCAAGTTTTCAATGGGAGACTTCGGAGGGCAATGCAGGTCAGAATTCTCAGTGTGTGTCCCTAGATACTTGGAGTAAGATCATGCTGGTAATAAAATTGAGGTTGTCAAACCTCTCCTTTAAAAAATCTTACATATTTTTAATCTCTATACTCATTATTATGCCCTCTTTTAAATTATTAATATGAATTAATGATTTTAATTTCAGTTCTTTTCCTCTGAAGCCCAAACACATTTGGCATGTTTTTCTGTCCTATTTATTCAAGCCTATGTAATTGTATATCTGGTTTTTTGAGTCCCCAGTGTGACGTTTCTCTTTTTATGTAGCCTCCTTTCCCATCCTCCTGTTGACTTTTTGTCTTACATTTTTCTTACATTATGTTTTTCTGCTTCACTTTATAGAAGCTCTACCTTCTTGTGTGCTTTGAAAACCTGAACCAATTATTTCCCATTGAAATGCAATTATAATTATATTTCATAGATGAAATAATGTTCTCTTTAGTCATCCTTGAACAATGTGGTTTTTTAAATCTCATTTTTACCAGTAGATAGTGTGGCCCACAGTGCTTCTCTTAGCATGTGGAAGTGATAGATACCCTTAGAGCTCAGGTGAAGGTCACGCTGATTTGCTTCTAGCAGGAATGTCCAGGGGAAACTGTCCTGGGAACTGTCCATAGTGCTGAAATATCTTTTGTTTTGTTGTCTTGTTTTAAATCTCTCTAGCCTTTTTGGACAGGGCACTCTATCTCTATGGAATCTAGAAACAAGATCTAAATGCTACGTGTGCTAGTTCCTAATGCAGTATTGTTGTTTCCTGCCCCTGTCAGTGGAATACACACACACCCCTTTATATTTAATTGCTTCTATGTCCATGTAATTCGCCTATCTATAATAAAAGAGGATATCAATAAATAGGGCCTACCTCCTTTCTTGTCAGTGAAAAGCTGTCTTCCATTCCCAGCATATTCTCTCATATGCTTAAGCTCCTGGATGTCAACTGTGTCCCCTTGACCCTACTCTAATCCTGGATTTTGCAGACCAGTCTTTCTGGTCACCACTGGAATGGATTTGCAGACTTGTTTTGAGTTCACTTTATGGGTTATGGTTACTGATTCACTTTATTTTGGCCAAAACTGAGTAAGAAAGTAAATGAGAGAAAGGGGGAAGGAAGAAACTAAGGGAAGGACAGCTGGCTTGTCAAGTCCTTGCTCAACCTTGAAAGCTCAGCTCAGAGGAATCTTCTGAGATGTGCTACTTCAATAGTGCCATCAGGCTCTCCCCATTCTGAGAGTCCCGGGTGCCCACTGTCTGCTGCACACAGTTCAGTGCTTCTCTACGCATCTGGAATCACTATCACTGCTGTATGAAATTAACTTGTATACAGTGCTTACCTCCATTAGTCTCTATGTTAGTGTCTGCTAAAATGCAGTTTATTTTATGCATTTCCATTCTATACTCCAACGAGCAAAATACACATACTCTTTGAAGCAGAGTCTGCATCCTCATTCTGTCAATGTAAAGAACCTGAATGGGAACTGAAACGACTTCTCCAGGTAGAGGGCAGTTGGTAATTTAGGATGGAACAGATTAGAAAGCAAAAACCTAAAAACTCAGTACACTAGAGAGCCAACTTTTCATTCATGACACCTGTGCTTTTCAAGATGACACAAGCTTTGTCATTCTCCCCAGGACCTGGGTAAACAGAGGCACCTGTCTGGAGGATGGTAGCAGAGGGAGAACCAATATGGCAAATGGTGTCAACTTGTCAAGTGTCTGCTCAGAAAGCATGCAGCCCACTGACTAGTCCAGGAAATGGGTGTGGCCAAGTCTGGTGTCCACAGCTGGGAGCATAATTCTGCTTCCAGGAGAAAGCAATCAATATTCTGCAACAACAGTAAGTAGAACCCAATGGTAACTAAGAGCTGGAATTTGAAACCAAACTTTTTTTCTTTTTAAGTTTGGAGTCAGTTTATATTTCACTATGTGATAGTCACTTTTGTTAGTTTTCAAATGTATGCATGACGAGTACTAACACTAAGAATTCTTAAACTGTTTAAGGGTAAGTTCTCTGTTGTTCTACTGTAATAATCTCCTCTAACCAGTGGGTCAGCATCAGTTGTTTCCCTTCTCTGGCAAACCATTATTTAAGATGCATGATCTTTGCCTCTGTTGTCCTGTGCTTTCCCATGAAACTTGCATGTGGTTCGAGAGAGTAGGATCCACCATTCCAGATCCACCATGATTCTCCTTATACTATTTTTTTCAGCCAGTCTCTACATTCATACACACTCACAAACACTCACACACAAATACATGTGCTATATAAACAGTTTACTTACACATATTCTGAATGAAGACTAAAATCCTTGCCTTAGCCTAGAAGGCTCTACATTGTCTGGCTTCATACAATGCCCTGCAAACACCAGGTCAGTGAACTCCAGTTCTGTACCTTTTCTCTGCTGTCCTCACCTAAGGCCCTCTGTGTGTGCTTCTTCTCATGTGCCTCACTGGCTGTTCTCAGGGCATCCTGTATCTCTGCTTCCTAACACTTAGCACAGGAAGACTCCAGGTAGATCTTGGGATCTCTAACCACTGGCACTCCCAACTATATTATTTGTTTGATGTGACAGATTTTGTGCCTGTCTGAAGCCCAGCACAGTATCATGGTGGAGGTGAGAGCTAACATCTATTGAGTGAATGAAGAAAGACCTTGCTGATTGCTTCTCTGAAATTAGTCTCTACCATTTCTGAGCCCCTGCTGAAATTTGAACACTTTATTACATCCTCCTATAGTAGACAGAAGAATGGCTTCCCAAAGAGTCCAAGCTCCAACCCACTGAAACTGTGTCAATGTCAACCAACATGCTGAAGAGACCTTGAGATGTGGCAAGATGAGGACCTTGAGGTGGGAAGTTATCCTGCATGATGGCCGTGGGTTGGGTGTAATGACAGGGGTCCTTTGAAGGGAGACCAGGAGAAAAGAGGGGGACTTGAGGAGGCCACACTGAAGGCTTTGAGAATAGAGGGAGGAGTCATGACCAAGGAATTTGGGTGGCTTTTAGAAGAAGGAAAAGCCAAGGGATCAATCCTTCCTTGGGACCATTAGAAGGAACAGAATCCTGCCAACACTGAGCTTTCAACCCTGCAAAACCCACTTATGAGATATGGCCTCCAGAACAGTGGAAAAATAAATCTGTGTTGTGAGTCACTAAGGTTTCATTAATTTGTCACAAAAACAATAGAGAATCAACATGACTGTCTTGAATTATATGTTCTCCTCTCCTGACCTCGCCCAGGGTCCAGACTCCACAGAGACAGGGGGACCCACCTCTGGAGCCCAGGAAGTTGTGTTCCACACTGACCTCTTCATCAATTCCTTTAAATTTTGAGGTTTACTCTTATTTATTCTAGGGGAGGCCTTTAGGCCTTTGTGTGAATTCTAAATAAAGAGAAGTGGCATGGAGGAATTCTCCAAGTTCTACTTGGCGTTTATTCATGCAGACCATCCACATACTAAGGCAGAGAGGATCAGGGTGGCACTGCCCTCTGAACCCGCCACGTGCCCTCCTCTCTATGTCCCGTGCGCTCCTCTGTCTGCCTCTTGCACTGCCTCAGGACTCATGCCATGAGTTAGGAGTCCTCGAGAGAGTTTCCAGGAGACCCAAGGCTGCCCTCAAGTTTGCGTTAGAAGTGAGCTCCCTGCGAAAACTGGGAAAGGAGGAGCCTGGAATACTCACTGTGTTGCTGTGACAGTCACTTGAAGTCCCTGTAATGGAAGAGTGTCCTCGAATCAGGAAGTAGAACTCCTAGTGGAAACATGGAAGCCGCCTTGTCTCTGGTGGGGAGGAGCACGTTCTCCCTGCCCTGGTGTCTTGCAAAGTCACCGTTTTCCGTTCCATCATGTCCTGGACCCACCGAGGAATGACGGCTTCGTGTCACTCCAGGTTATGTTTCATCAGGATTCACTCAATGAAAAGGGGAAGAAATGAAGCTGCTTTAACCTTTAAACTCTTTTTAAATAATTTTCATTTGTCCTAATTAGTGGTACATGACAGTAGAATGCATTTATACATTTTGATAGATCATACGTAAAATTTCTCATTTTTCTGATTGTACATCTTACAGTATCACAGCAGTCATGCAGTCACATGTACATGAGGTAATAATGTCTGATTAACTCTACTATCCTTCCAATCCTTCACTCCCCTCTACTAATATAAAGTAACTATTCTTCCCAGTGCCCTCTCCCCTTATTGTGAATTAGCATCCGCATATGGGAGAAAACATTCGGCATGCTAAGCGAAATAAACCTTTAATCTCTTCATGTCTGGTTTCCAATTTGAGTTTATATTTGGGCGAAAGAAAGATTTTGGCATTGAAATAAACTGAAATTTGAACAAGTTCCTCCTTCTGCTGAACAGTTCACACGTTTCCTCCTCTGAAACGCCTTCATGTCTTCCTTCTGCGCTTACAGTCTCCTCCATGGAGGCCTGGATGGAGTGTCACATCCGCAGAGGCAGCCAGACGGGCTGTGGAAGAAGCAAGGGTGTTTATGAGGCAGACTTCTGTCGTGACCCCAAGTCTATGAGGGTTGAGGTTTGACTCGGGGACAATATTGCTCTTTGTGCTTTCATAAATGTTATTTTGGGTTATCTTTGCAGCAACTCTGCTAAGAAATCACTGTGCTTTCCATCGTTTTCAGACATGATAACTTGAAGCTTATAAAGATGAGGTGACTCACCCTAATAACGGATGGCCAAGGTGGTGCGAGGCCAAGTCAAAAATGCTTATCTGATTCAAGCTTCTCATTTTCTCATCAGGAAGATTAGGGCTAAAGGAAGAAAAGTGGACTCTGCCAAAATTATGAGTTAGGATCAGAGCAAGTATTAGAATCTAAACTTCTGAGCGTGGGCATCAGTATAGTTTTCAATACTGAGGACAAGGAATATAAGTACAGAAAAGGGGAAAGCAGCTTAGTTACCATCTCATTCCTATCTTTTTATGTGTATTGAGCGTGTTGAGGGTGGGTAAAGACACTCGTACATTTAGATTAAAGTTCCTTAATGAAACAATAATATAACCATTGATTCTAATATTTGATTAAACTGAATAAGCAAGAATTCTAATATTTTCACCCACTGAGGAATTGAAAACACCCATGTTATACACCTATCCCCTTTATGTTTGTTCAAAGATTTTTTCATATTTTTAAAAATACCATACCCAACAAAAAGAGAAATTATCTCTATGCCTCATATCCTCAACTGAGTTCCCTAACAAGATAAAATTTCTACTAATAATTCATTGGACTTTCTTCCAGAACTGAGTATTTGTATTTACAAACCCAGATGTGGTATTGTAAATATACATGTGTATGTTTTAAAATATCAATCGTATCTTAATATACATACATTATACATATACATACATACTCAAAGCTTGTATGAGTCCTTCCCCACGTTTTATCATGGCCGTCTAGGACAGCATTACATCTCTACTTCGATCTTTTCCAATCTTATGCCTGGAGTGAATATATAAAGGCACCCCTCTTACAAGGTATCTCACTGAAGGAATTTAAGCACCCACACTAAAAGAAATGCCCAGTGTGCTGACTTTTCTATTCACAAGCATATCTCAGACTTATCAACTTAGATTTAGGGACAAGAAGATTTATGAAGTCAGCAGACAAAGTGTCGATCTTTCTTTGTCTGCCGACACCAGGAACGTTTCTGGGGTACAATTTCCTTTTCTGTAACGTGGGAATGGTCATACTCACTTAGCTCAGGGGTGCTTTTGCAAGGTAGAAAACAGACACTGCATGGAAGTCCCTGCCCCAGAGGCATGCAGGAACATGGTAAGCTCTCTGCTTCTCTCATGGGTTGGGTTTGTCCCTTTCCATCAGATTCTGAATGGCAGGGAGTGGGTGCCATCCCTTTTACATTTAGATACCCCAGAGTGAGCGTGGTGCTTCTAGTTCCATCTCCTGTTTTTCTAAATGATCCCCAACCCCAACAATCCTCAGGCCTCTCAGAGCCTCGTATCAGGCGGGTCTACCACTTCTCAAGTCCCTCGTCTCACCAAGTCCCCTGCCAGAGTACTCATCCTAGTATCCTAGCCATGTGCTCATGGCTTCTTGCATAGACCTGCCAATCCCTTCATCCTTTCTCTCTGTATCACTCTCTAGGCAAAATACCCATCTGTGGGTCCAGATGTAGTTAGATCTGGGTTTCCACTACTCTCCTCTGGTGTTCGCACTGTTAGAAGTGACTGCGGGAAACATTCATAAGCATGTCACTCTGCTGACCATACATTCTGAGTGGGTCAAAGAATACACCCATGCTCAATGTCGCCCCGTCACTCAGAGACCAACACTGCGTCGCCTCTGCTCCTCTCGGAGAACGAGGCTGCGCTCCTTTGGCCTCCCTTATGCTTACATCCTCTCTCAAGAAAAGCAGAAGCAGTTAGAAGAGCGAGCAGCGAGGCGACCCCGCCACAGGCCCACGTGCGCATCCGTTCGCCACATTTGCCTCAGTTCAACCCCTCTGCTTGTGGCCACAATCCCATCTGCCCTTTCCTATTTAGGAACACCACTCTGCAATTTCTACTCCTTTAAACTTACGCCACTCCTCTTCCTTATTCCTCCGGAGTATCGCCAGGGAAGTGAGAGTACAGCAGCGAAGGTGTTCCTGCTCCCACACCCTGAAGCGCCCCTTCTCCATCTCACTTCGCTCAGCTGTGGCTCCATTTTCTACTCCTACACTTCGGAAAGTGTCCGCGCACTCCTTGTCCCCAACTCCTCTATGCCAGTTCCTGAAACTCGGCTCAGGAGGGTTTTGCTAACACTCTCCACCGAGCTCTTCCTGCGTCAGTCATGGAAGACTGATGGACAGGTGTGCAGTCTGATGGCCACGCCCTGGCGCACCTCTCCTTTCACTTTGTCAGAGCATTTGGCCCGTTGATCCTCTTTGCTTCTCAAATATTTTCTATACCTCACTTCCAGGTCGCCGTGACCCACTTTCTGCCATACATACCACTGCCTTTCCCTGAACCCCTCCCCATTTCCCCAACTTCCAAACACCAGAGTGCATCAGCGAGCAGCCTTTTCCTGTCTTCCTGTCTTTCACCCACGCCCTGCATGCTGTTACCCAGTTATAAGGCTGCAATTATTGCATGACACTGGCAACTCCCCAATTTCATTTCCCGAGCCTTTTATTTCCAAAGCAGATCTCCTTGATGTCAGATTTCCATATACAACAACCCACTCAAGATTTCCAGCTGCACATTTCCTCATTTACTCCCTCCATCTCAAGTCTCAGTCTGAACTCCCAGACTGAACCCTAAAATACTAGCTTTCTACACTTTAGGACAATAACATGGGGCCATTCTAAGTCATTTTATCTCCATCACACATGTCCCATGTATCGTCAGATTCTGTTAGTGATAGCTGCAAAATTCATCCAGAATCTGACTACTTCTCACCAACCACTCCTCCCCTGGAGTGAGCCCATCACTGAGCCATTGCAGAAGCACCCTGACTCTTTCATGCCCTTTAATCCTTACCCATTATAGACTCTTCCCTAAGAATTGCATGACTGATCCTAAAGAGACACTAAAGATGACAGTTTTAATCTTTAAAAACTCTCCAAAGTGCTAAGTAAGAGCAAAAGTTCTTACCATGGTTTAAGACTGCCAGGAAAATGGTGAGTTTTTAAAATTCCAATGAGCCCGACTTTTCCCACTGGGGGATTTGGAGGCTCTTTGTAAGATTGTCTTCGGATGTTGTACTTTGAGGAGGAAGAGATACTGAAAGGTTTGAGCATTAATTCAAGGTGGAGAAAACAGTGAGCACAGAGGCTCCAAAGAAGACGTGTAGTGTTCAAGGATTTTTAGGGAAACAAATGACAGTAGGTTCATAAACAGTTTATCAGGAGACAAGAAGAAAAGGTTAGAGTTGAAGCAGATCACTAAAGGTTATATAGAATGTTCTGGATTATTTTTGGTGGGCAACAGAGCAGCAGAGAGAATTTTTTTTCTATAGAGGAGTGAAATAATCAGAATTGATGAAAGTAATGCAAAAGCAGAATTTGGCTAGAGCACCTTAGGGACAGTGAGAAGACTTCCACCACAGGACAGGCCAGGCAATGTCCAGGGGATAAAAGGGAGGCCGGAGGACGTCACATGCAGGTGTTGATGACACAGGCACTGAGCCTTGGGCATGCATCGAGTGGTCGCAACCTGTCACAATGTCCTAGAAGTGGACATCAGCTTCTAAATCTCAGAAGAGGTGACAGAGTGGTAGAGAAGCAGGCCCTTAGGTGAATTTCCCAAGGCTCCTGCTCTGTTACTTTGCAAACGAAAATAAAGGCTGAGTATCCCTTATATGAAATGCTTGGGACCGGAAGTGTCCCAAGCACGGTGTCCCCCGTGTCTGCACAGTCTGAAGTTCAGTTGGAATACTTGACCTGACTGGGCACGAGGGTCAAACCAGTAAGGTGGCAGAGGGCTGGAGGAGTTGAGTTTCTGTCTTTCGATCATCTTAGTCAATTTAGTCATCACTTTAGAAAACCTGTCCTTATTCTAGGCTTGCACCACTTTCATCCACAAAATATGATCCAAGGAAACATGGCAGGTATGTACCTTGTCACTTAGTGTATTTCTAATGTGGAACAGAGATGTTGTGCAGGACAGAATTCCCACCTCTGCTTAAGTCAAGGTGCTCACACCTGTCACTGTCCTCTATTCCTGAGCACCACTGGCCTGTCGTAGAAGATCAGAATCCTCAGGCAGAGTGTGGCCTCAGAAAACCCTTCAGGCCACGACTAATTCTCCATTCCTTTTTGTTGTTCCAGGATTTACATTTCAGTAAACATTTCATGGCTACGTGAGAAGAAAGATACCTGGCTCAAATAATGATTCCTAAAAACAGTTGAAATATTTAGAAAATATCTAGATCAAACTATTTACCAGAATTTAAATTTATTACTTAAAAGGTGATCATGATACATTTACATGTTTTAGGAATTAATTATATTTTATTTGAGTCATTTTGCAGCTTTATTGAGATGATTGACATATTAATCTGCACATATACAATGTATATAATCTGGGAAGGTGAGCTTGTTCGTGCACATATCCGTGACCCCCAATCCTTCCTGGTATCTCTGGGGGTTTCTCTGTAGTAACAACACCACAGGAGATCCACTTTTTAAAAAATTTGTTCTTTTAGTTATACATGAGAGTAGAGTGTATTTTGACATATCATACATACATGGAGTAAACTTCCCATTTTTGTGGTTATACATATGTGGAGTTTCACTGGTCGTGTATTCATATATGAACATAGGAAATTTATCTCCGAGTCATTCTATTGTCTTTCCAATTTCCATTCCCTTTCTCCCTTCCACCCACTCCACACTGTTCAATCTGGTAAACCTCCACCCCCCATCCCACCTCGACTATTGTGAGTCAGCATCTATATATCAGAGAGAACATTTGGCCTTTGGTTTTTTGGAATTGACTTATTTCACTTAGCATGATAGTCTCCAGTTCCATTTATTTACTGGCAAATGCCAAAATTTCATTCTTCTTTATGGTTGAGTAATATTCCATTATATATACATGCCACATTTTTTTAATCCATTCATGTGTTGAAGGGCACCTCAGCTGTTTCCATAGCGTAGTTATTGTGAATTGAGCTGCTATAAACATTGATGTGGCTTCATCAATATAGTATGCTGATATTAAGTTCTCTGGGTATATGCAGAGGAGTGGGACAACTGGGTCAAATGGTGGCTCCATTCCAAGTTTTCTGAGGAATCTCCACATTGCTTTCCACAGTGGTTACACCAAATTTGCATTCCCACCAATATATGAGTGTACATTTTCCCCACATCCTCGCCAACATTTATGGTTACTTGTATTCTTAATGATTGCCATTCTGATTGGAGTGAGATGAAACATCAGTGTAGTTTTAATTTGCATTTCTTAACAAAACTTCAAGTGCACAGATCACATTGATAACCGCAGGCACAATGTTGTTCAGCAGATCTGTACAATTTCTTGCTCTTGCACAGATGTAATCTGTACTCACTGAACGACTTCTCATTTCTCCTCCCACGACCTTCCACAGCCCCACCCCATTCTCTGCTTCTATAAGTCTGACCATAATAGATGGCTCATGTAACTGGAGCCACATAATCTCTATCCTTCTGTGACTATCTAATTTCACTTGCCATCACATCCTTCAGGTTCATCCACTCTGTCACAAAGGGTAGGATGTCCTTCTGTTCAAAGGTTGAATCATGTTTTAGTAATATTCCAAGAGATACTAACATTTCCTTTATCCATTCATTCGTCGATGGTCATTTGGGTTTCTTCCATATCTTGGCTATTGTGCATAATGCTGCTGTGAACATGGGATTGCAGATGTCTGTCCTGTATCCCAGTTTTAATTCTTTTGCATGTGTACCCAGGAATGAGATTCAGGATAAAATGGCAGTTGTAATTTAAGTGTTTTGAGGAACCTCCAAGAGCTGCTGTTTACCACAGTGGTTGCACAGTTTTACATTTCCACCAACAGTACATGAGAGTTTCGATTTCTTCACATTTATGTTAATACTTACCTGTGTCTGTATATACCTATCCCTATCTATCTATCTATCTATCTATCTATCTATCTATCTATCGATCTATCGATCTATCGATCTATCGATCTATCTCTCAGAGCCATTCTAACAGATGTAAAGAGATACATTGTGGTTTTGATCTGCATATTCTTTTTTTTTATTATTGTAAACAAATGGGATACATGTTGTTTCTCTGTACATGGCGTAAAGGCATACCATTTGTGTAATCATAAATTTACATAGGGTAATGTTGTTTGATTCATTCTGTTATTTTTCCCCTTCCCCCCCACCCCTCCCACCCCTCTTTTCCCTCTATACAGTCCTTCCTTCCTCCATTCTTGCCCCCCTCCCTAACCCTAACTCTAACCCTAACACTAACCCCTCCAACCCCCATTATGTGTCCTCATCCACTTATTAGCGATATCATTCTTCCTTTGGTTTTTTGAGATTGGCTTATCTCACTTAGCATGATATTCTCCAGTTTCATCCGTTTGCCTGCAAATGCCATAATTTTATCATTCTTTATGGCTGAGTAATATTCCATTGTATATATATACCACATTTTCTTTATCCATTCATCAATTGAAGGACATCTAGGTTGGTTCCACAATCTAGCTATTGTGAACTGAGCAGCTATGAACATTGATGTGGCTGTATCTCTGTAATATGCTGATTTTAAGTCCTTTGGGTATAGGCCAAGGAGTGGGATGGCTGGGTCAAATGGTGGTTCCATTCCAAGTTTTCTAAGGAGTCTCCACACTGCTTTCCAGAGTGGCTGCACTAATTTGCAGCCCCACCAGCAATGTATGAGTGTACCTTTCTCCCCACATCCTCGCCAACACCTGTTGTTGCTTGTATTCTTGATAATCGCCATTCTAATTGGGGTGAGATGGAATCTTAGGGTGGTTTCGATTTGCATTTCTCTTATTACTAGAGATGTTGAACATTTTTCCATATGTTTGTTGATTGCTTGTAGATCTTCTTCTGTGAAGTGTCTATTCATTTCCTTAGACCATTTGTCGATTGGGTTATTTGCATTCTTGGTGTTGAGTTTTTTGAGTTCTTTATAGATTCTGGAGATTAGTACTCTATCTGAAGTATGATTGGCAAAGATTTTCTCCCACTCTGTAGGCTCTCTCTTTGCATTGCTGATAGTTTCCTTTGCTGAGAGAAAGCTTTTTAGTTTGAATCTATCCCAGTTATTAATTCTTGCTTTTATTTCTTGTGCTATGGGAGTCCTGTTGAGGAAGTCTGGTCCTAAGCCGACATGTTGAAGCTCTGGACCTACTTTTTCTTCTATAAGATGCAAGGTCTCTGGTCTGATTCCGAGATCCTTAATCCATTTTGAGTTTAGTTTCGTGCATGGTGAGAGATATGGGTTTAGTTTCATTCTGTTGCATATGGATTTCCAATTCTCCCAGCACCATTTGTTGAAGAGGCTATCTTTTCTCCATTGCATATTTTTGGCCCCTTTGTCTAGTATGAGAAAATTGTATTTATTTGGGTTTGTATCCGTGTCCTCTATTCTGTACCATTGATCCACCTTTCTATTTTGGTACTAATACCATGCCGTTTTTGTTACTATTGCTTTGTAGTAGAGTTGAAGATCTGGTATTGTGATACCCCCTGCTTCACTCTTTCTGCCAAGGATTGCTTTAGCTATTCTGGGTTTTTTATTCTTCCAGATGAATTTCATAATTGCTTGCTCTATTTCTGTAAGGTACATCATTGGGATTTTAATTGGAATTGCATTGAATCTGTATAGCACTTTTGGTAGTATGGCCATTTTGACAATATTAATTCTTCCTATCCAAGAACATGGGAGATCTTTCCATCTTCTAAGGTTTTCTTGAATTTCTTTCTTTAGTGTTCTGTAGTTCTCATTGTAGAGGTCTTTCACCTCTTTTGTGAGATTGATTCCCAAGTATTTTATTTTTTTCGAAGCTATTGTGAATGGGGTAGTTTTCCTAATTTCTCTTTCTGAAGATTCATTGCTTATGTATAAAAATGCCTTAGATTTATGTGCATTGATTTTATATCCCACTACTTTACTGAATTCACTAATGAGATCTAAAAGTTTTCTGGTGGAATTTCCTGGTTCCTCTAAGTATAGAATCATATCATCAGCAAATAGGGAGAGTTTGAGTTCTTCTTTTCCTATTCGTATCCCTTTAATTTCTTTGGTCTGTCTAATTGCTCTGGCTAGAGTTTCAAGAACGATATTGAAAAGAAGTGGTGAAAGAGGGCATCCCTGCCTTGTTCCAGTTTTTAGGGGGAATGCTTTCAGTTTTTCACCATTTAGAATGATATTAGCCATGGGCTTAGCGTAGATGGCCTTTATAATGTTAAGGAATGTTCCCACTACCCCTATTTTTTCTAGTGTTTTGAGCATGAAGGGGTGCTGTATTTTATCAAATGCTTTCTCTGCATCTATTGATCTGCATATTCTTGATGACTGGTGCTATTGGCCACATTTTAATACACTTGTTGGTTATGTGTATGTCATCCTTGGAGAAATATCTATTTGAGTCTTTGCCCATTTTTAAATCAGACTGTTTTTTCTCCTTTGAGTTGCATCATTTCTTATATATATTGTATATTAACCCTGCTTTCTGATGTAACAGAGTATCACAGATTAGGCTCAGACTGTTGGAGTATGGGAAGTTCAGGATCAGGCAGTGCCTCTGGCGTGGGCCTCATGCTGCAATGTGACATGGTGGGTGGCATGACATGGAAGAGGTTCAGGCAGCTCTCACTGCAACAGGTCCAGCCCTGCAGCAGTGGGAACCCACTCACTCCCTCCTGACCCAGATGCCTCTTAAAGTCCCTGCTTCTTTTCCTGTTAACCTGGGATAAGCCCCTGGGATGAGTTTTGGTAGGGCTGAATCAATTCGAGCCAGGGCCAGTCCTTATCAGATACATGCTTTGCAAGTGCTTCTTCCTGTTCCTATGCTTTTCAATTTGATGTAGTCCTGCGTCCATTTTTAATTTTAGGTGCCAAGCTTTTCTCCATCTGAAAAAGAGTTCCATCTTGCTTCCTGTAAGTTCAACCTTAGCAGCTCAATCGGTATTTGCTTTGAACTCTTCCCCACTTGATCTCCTTTCCTGTGACGGTGCACTATTATTGTTTCTGCCCTGTTCCTTGGAGGGTCACCCTGCAAGTGTCCTGTGATGCTTCCCTTTGATCTTAGCATCAGCCTTGGCCATGCCTGCTCCCTCAAGCCTGATCCTTCTCCCCTCCAGGAATCTGTGTACCTGCCCAGAGTCGAATCTAATGGTCACCACCATGCACCTGTATTCGTGCTTTTGACTATTCTCTGGCTTGTTCTTTCTTTCTTTATTTTTTGCCTTTTTGATTTGCATGATTTTGTTTGTTTGTTTGCTTGTTTTCCCCTTTGGACTGGTGAGCTGTGATGATATATGATAGTGGGCTTCATCATGATATATTCCTACATGCACATAACATAACTAGGTCAGTTTCATTCCCCTTTCCCTCCACTTCTCCCTCTCTAGGTTCTCTTGTTCTTTGGTTCTGTTGCCTCTTCTAAAATGCAGTTGGATGGCCAGTGCAAGGGATGCTCTATCCAGCACAGCACTGCATGTGGTGCCTTAAAGATGCTCATACACTCCTATAAGTTAATAAATAATTGCTCTCCCATGGAAGCCAGCATTAAATCATCAGATACCATTCTTTAGCTGACTTTCATCTCATCTGAGAAATTTCACCAAATTTCAAATAGGGATAGACTTTCTGGAGGCCCCTGAGTTTCACAGTACATTTGTCCATGTGTTTCTAATTTAGCACATTTTATAGTATATCATAACATGTAGCCCATATGCTTGCTCAGCCCACTCACACTATTAAGGCTGTGGGTTTTCTTTAATACCCAAACCAGGGCTTCTAGGGATCTGCAATCCACACGCCCAGACAGAGACTTGGTCCTCCATGCATGCCTGTCGAATAACGCAGAGCAGTGATGTAGAGGGATAGATGAAGAGTGGAATCAAAGCACATAATGTGCATGGCCCATGGAGAACTGAGAAACTTACCATTAAATAAATGTACACATTAACACGACTGTACTTACGCTGCAGGAAGGTTCATGGCAGGAAATGGATGGAACATTCAAATTGGATAATTTGAAATGAGATAGAAAAGGGACAACTGCAGAGAAACTACAAAGATGAGTACTGTGCCTTAAGGCCACTAACTGCAGCAGTTCTTTACTATACTTGTGACTGAAGGGCCCCAAGGATTGAGTGGTGACAAGAACCCCAAAGGAGAGAGTCTTGTTTGAAGACCACTGGGGTCACAGGTGAAGGACCAGTCAGAGACGATGCCACATGATGCCAACCTACCAGAAGGATCCAGGGGTTTTCCTAAAATTTTTCTTTGTAAAGATAAATTCTGAAGTGAGTTCCACCTTGTCGAGAAGCAGTACTTCCGTGCCCTGAATCCCAGGTCCCTGAGCTACGAGGAACACCTCCTCCCCCTAGGCTGCCATCTTCCTCAGCTCCTTGGGTTTCATATAGGGTGAGAATCCCACGTCAATCTCTCATGGCTGCATATTCTCAATGTGGGGTTTTGGTTGTGGTTGGCATTACTACCAGTGTGTTTCAATGAGTGTCCTTCCCTGCCCTTCTGTATTGGTACCATGTGGTGGCTATTATGACTGATTTCCTTCCACTGAAAACACACAGTCCCTCAGGACACACATATAAAGATCCAGTCACTGTTTTACATGCATAAATGTAACAGAAACACACAAGGAAAGCAATGGATTTCTTGTGAGAGAAATAGAAGGCTTCTACAGGAAGCAGTGAGCTGAGATGTAAGAGCAAGAAGTTCCCCAGGATGATCTTAAGAGAGAAAGTGTGATGCCTCCAACTTTGTTTCTCTTTCTCAAGATCCTTGTAGTTATTTCAGGTCGTTTGTGGTTTCATCCAAATTTTACAAATTTTTTTTCTATTTCTGTGAAATGGAATTTTGGTAGGGCCTGCATTGAATCTGTCTATCACATTGAGTAGTAGGAACATTTTAACAGCATTAATTATTCCAGTCCATGAACACAGGGTCTTTCTATTTATTGGTGTCTTCTTTAATTTATTTCATCAAAGTTTCATGATTTTAAATACAAAGATCTTTTACTTCCTTGGTTAATTTTATTCCTAAGTATTTTATTCATTTTGATGCTATCATAAACAGAGTCCTTCTCCTGATTTCTTTCTGTATAGATTGTTATTGGCACAAAGAAATGCAGCTGATTTTTATGTGTTATATCCTTCAATGCTGCTGAAACCATTTTTATTCTTAACAGTCAAGACATGAAACAACCTGAATGACCATCAATGGATGAGTGGGAAAGAAATCGTGGTGCGCATGCACACACACACACACACACACACAGGCACACACCTGCACACATGCAAAGGCACATTATTTAGCCTTAAAAATGGAGATAGTGACATTTGCAACAATCTGGCTGAAATTGGAGGTCATTATACTGAGGAAAAAGCCAGTCACAGAAAGAAGCAATCTCATGTACCTGACTTGAAAAACAAACTTCATGCATAGAAACAGAAAGCAGAGCAGTAGGACGTGGGAGATGAGGGTCAAAGGTACAAGTTTGCTGTTGTGCAGGTGAGTCCATCCAGGGAGCTGATGTGTGGAAGGGGGACTGCAGTGAATGATGATGTAGTAGATGCTGAAAATCAGCAAAGAAAGTAGATTTGGATGTTTTTGCTATAACAAAAGATAGCTCTGGAATGTAATGGATATAATGTTACATTGTGCACCTAAAGAGACCATTTCACCACAGATATGTATATCAGAGCATCATGAACACCTGAACTTATACAGATAAGATTTTTCAAGAGCAGATAAAAAAATCAGTGTACTTGAAGCAGAGCAATAGACATTTTCAAACTGAAACACAAAAAATAAAAGAAACAGAAATCTAGAAGCTGTGGGATCAGGTCAAATAGTCTATCATGTGAATAATTTGCATGCCAGAGGGAAAAGAGCCAAAGGAATAAATACAGGACAGAATAATGGATGTTTCAAGTGAGAACGGCCAAGAATTTACCAAAATTAATGAAAGACAGTAAATACAGATTCAAAAATCTCAGAGAAGTACAGCAGAAGATACTTGTATTCGTGAGGGGTTCTCTTGCCATGTTGCACATGGATTAGGGGAAGAGTTTCTGTCAGAGGATGGTGCCAGCTATTGATTAATCACCAAGAAACTTATCAAATCACATAAACCCAAGAGCCAATAGTCTTTTCAAATGGAAGGGGTATGGCAGATGGGGCCATGCCAAGATATGGCCTCCAACAAGATGGAGGAGCCCACCTTCACCTTTATTTATAGTCCCACAGGTCAAGGGGCCCAGACCAGGAGGGGCTTCTGTGAGGAACAGGGTGGGGTGGGGTTAGGGAAGCCATTTGCCTAGAGAATTAGCATTTCCTCAGAAGGCGAGCCAACTCTGCACAGGGCCACCTACCCCGGCTGTCTGAAACAGTCTCTCATGACTGCCAGTTCTTGGGAGTCAGACCTCCGTACCCCATGGCTCAGCCGAGCCCAATTCTGCTAAACATGGATGGCTCCCACATGTTTACATTATAGTCAAGCTCCAAAACACCAAAGATTAAAAGAGAATGTCGAGGACAAACAGAGCAAAAGGAGACATTAAGGGCAGAAGAATACAGAATAACATTGGACCTGCCCAGCCGAAGATCTAGAATGGCATATTCACGATGCTGAAAAGGAAAAATAAAATCTGTCAACTCAGAGTGCTGTGACAATTTAAAAAAATTGAAAATGTTTAACAAATAAGCATGAAATATAGACTGTTTTGGACAAATAAAGCCAAAAAATTCATTACCCATAGACTTTCAATATAAGAAATTATAAATCATAAAAACAGAAAGAGTAATGCCAGGTGAAGAAATGGATCTAACAGAAGAATGGCAAAAAAATTGCATAAATATATAAATGACATTTTTTCTAATTGTTATTCTAGCTTAAAAATAATTATCTAAAAGTAAAAAGTAGCAACAACAACATATTTTGAATTTTATCATACATGCAGATGTAAAATAATATACGGCAATTACCCAACGGAGGAAAGAGGGTTGGAAGTGTGCTATCACAAGATTGGTACAATATATACATTACTGTGTAATCATTCAAAGTTGACTCTGATACTAACAAAAGAGGTCCAACTAGTAATTCTATTGCAATTCATGTTTAATATAAATAGTATAAAGACTTCAATTAAAAAACAAATTGTCACATTTGTTGAAAACTAAATCCTACCTGTATGCTGGCTCCAAATATAAAGATCAAAATGTTTAAAAGCCAAAGGATGGGAAATTGTGTGCCATTCAAGCACAAGTCATAGGGAAGCAGGCAGGGTGGCTCTATTAATCACAGAGCAGATTTAGGACAGGGTTATTCCCAACACTTTAAAAAAATCATTTTATCGGGGTAAAGGAGTCAGTGTAGCAGGAAGATAATAACAATAACAAGTGTGTTCCATGAACTAACATAGCTTCGAAACACATAAATAAATAACTAATAGAGCAAAAAGGAACAATAGAGAAATGTGCTTATAGTTGAGGACATCGATACTTGTTCTCTGTAAGTGATGGAACAAAGTAGGCAAAAAAATCAATAAGGATATCGAAGACTTGAAGGGCACTAACAACCAGCTTGATCAAATAAATGCTACTACCACAGCACAACACAGACTTTCCAGGTCCAAATAGGACATTCACTAAGGAAAACCACACCTGGGTCATAACATGCATTTTATACATTTTACCAAATTTGAAATAATACAAAATGGTATCTGACCAGGTGCTCATCATCTACTGCTGTGCAACAAATTATTCCAAGACTAAGAACTTGAACTGCAAATGTTCATTACCTTGCATAATTTCTGTGGTCAGGAATCTGGGGTTAGCTCAGTGGGTGGTTCTGGCTCAGGGTCTCACCAGGCTACCTATACTGTTGGGCAGGTCCTGCAGTCACCTGAGGCTCAAGGGAGCAAGGCCTCACCCCTAGGATCACTGCCACAGGGGATGGATTGCTGGAGGCTCTCCACAGAACCAGGGTGTTCTCCAGCTCCAAGTCGGTTCCCCCCAGAGCAAGCCCTGAGGACAACCCTGCTTAACTGGGGGAAGGGACTGCACAGGAAGTGGCTAACGTAAAACTGGGGTCACAAGATATCTTTGTGAAAGCCCTTTCCACAAACCACATCTAGAAGTTAATAACAGAAATCTATTTAAATAAATGAAAAGGATTCCATATTTACCAATTGAAAATCTATAGTGTAAATATGCCTAGAACACTCAATGTGAATCTATAGGTTCACAGAATTCCAAGAAGTAGCACATGTGTTTTGGTTCTGAGATAATTCAAATCAACGTGTTCATTTGAGAGGTTGTCTCAAGAAATGCAGAGTGGGAGCCTATGTTAGCAGGACCAGTGAAGGGCTCCCAAGCTCATCTTTAGATGCAAGACAATTCCAATCAAAATGTGTCACAGATATGTCTTGAGATTAAAAATTCAAATGAGAATAATTAATTTTGGAGGTGATTCCATGAAGCAGAGGGATGGGGAAGTGAGAGGGGGAAGAGAAAGCAGAGGGTAAATGTGGGTCACTAAATAAGTCACTGTTGTGGGGAGCCTGGACCTCGGCCCCAGGGCAGAGCCCCAAGTCCAGTGTAGACCACAGGCCGTATCCTCCCAGCAGGGAAAGAGGTGGTATTCTCTTGTACCATTCTGCCAGTCGTTGGTGGAGGGCACCTCTCAGGGGTTTGGTGGCATTCATTCCTGGGTGATTCTAGCTTGCCGTTTACATGGACCAAGAAATTCAAGAAATCCTCAGATATAGAACAGAACAAAATTGAACAATTTAAACCTAGACAGGTACTGAGAGTTAAAGAGGGAGCAGCCATGCCCAGAAGTAGTAAGGCTGAGGACTGAGGCAGGACAGCAACTCCTGGTACAAAACACCCCGACAGGGACACCCCACGGCCTCAGTGGCATTCGCTCTAGCTGCAACCAAAGGATCGGCGTGAACACTCTTCCCGAGCGTCTCGCCTCCAAACTGACTGCTTCTTCACCAGGTCTGCTCCTGGGCCATATCTAAAGCAGGGGCTGCGTTCTCGGGTCACGTGAAAGCACAACTCAGGGACACAGGCCGGTTCATCACAGTGAGACCCCAAGGGAAGGCCCATGGAGCCAGGTAGAAATGCGCCCACCTCCTTTCAGATGGGCAGCCCTAGCAGGCTCCCGTACCTCCTAACCAGGTCCCGCAGGAACCAAGGCCCCACTGCACACAGTAGGACCACAGTGCGCAGCTGCGGTTCTTCCTTCTCTCTCCAGCCTCCTTCCCATGGTTCCCTCTGTATGTCTCTTTGACTATCCATAACCAGAAAAAATAAATGTTAATATCAGACTAAAAGGTCTGAAGCAAGGAACCACAACATGTATAAATAATGACAGAGCACTTATTGGATTCCAAGTAAGACTGTGGAGGTTACTGAGAAATGGCGTCACTGTTAGTCATCAGCGTTATCCTGACACGTACCCTGCTGAAAGTGGCCTTTATCTCCTCATGATGTATTTCATCCTGCCTGGAAAACACTGACCCTGAATGACTCATATCATTTTTCAGCTCTTCGGGGCTGGGAGGTAATTACTAATACTTTGTTTCTAAGAGAAAAACATGTAGTAGGTGTTTAGAGAACTCGCTCTAGTCTCAAGTGCTATAGCATAGGAGGTAAGACAAAACAGAACCTTTGGAGTGGTCTTTGTTTCCCCTAAATAAGAACTGTTTTTTTTTTATTAAAAAAGAAAACTCCAGAAGTCTCTTCCCCACGAATCACAAATATGGCCAGGTTTTGAGTGGGAAGCAAAATTTTCCAATGCCTGCCTCCAAGGATGCCCAACATTAGCTTATTTACGTATTTCCCCCAAGTTTTTTTCATATGTATATAAATATGATTATTCCACATGTATAAGGTTTATTGCCCTTTTTCAAGTAAAACTTGCATTTGAATCAGGTAAAAGTTTGTCTTTACATGTCTATATGTACATACTCTCATTATTTAGAAAAAAAAATCACTTCAGGTGCTCCTAAGGAAGTATGTCATACGTTAGTTAGCCAACTGCTTACGGTTGGAATGTAGGTGGCCTTCCCCACAGACCTCCACCCCTGCCTCCCTTGCTGACTTACACACAAGGATCCTTGAGGTGTCTGGGCCCAACCAGACACTTCTCAATAGTCTAACTCAAGCTCTTCAATCACGTTTGAGAAGCCCCTTTGCCATGTGAAAGTAACATGTTTACAGGTCCTGTTAGGACTCGGAGATATTACATTATTTTTTGGCAGGAGAGGTGGGGATTAATCTGTCCTCCACATCTGCCTGCCTCTTAGGCTTCCCTTTCTGCCATCCTGAGTCACAGAGTCCCCCAGAGACACTGCTCTCTTGCCCCCTCCTCCTCTCCATCTTGCTGCTCCACATATCTAGGACATGTGCCCTTCCTGGAATGGAGACTCCTTGCTTTGGCTTCAAGACTGAGCTCAGGTGTGGTTTTCTCCCTGAGCCCTGCTGACCGTCCAGAGGCAGCCCACACAACCCAACCTGCTCCGTTAGTCCACACAGCTCCTCACCCCTGTCTTGTTGCACACTGTGCCGTGTCCGTTCGCTCACTTCCTTGGAGCTCTTGGAACTGCCTCCTCTAGATAGACACCAGTGTGCAAAGAGGCGCCTGAGGGCTTGGCGGTCGGGGCGGCTCGTCTCACCCTAGGCATCTCCCCACGTGACAGACGAGGGAGACACTTTCACAAAGGCAGGGTGATCTGCTGATGACAGACAGGCAGCAGGGAACAGAGCCAGGACTGGACCTCTGCTTGACCCCAAAGCACAGGAACCACATCCTACTTGGAATCACCCGGAAGGTGGAGATTCCCTCACTTTTTTTCTGGCTCACTTGGTCCAATGCCTGGAGGGCAAATTATGTTCTATCGTCTCTTCTAATGCTTCTGGGAGGGAAAAAAGTAAAACAGAAAACAAAACAAACTACAAAGTAATCTTCCCGACACAAGATTCTGGATTTTGTAAGATCGTAGCACCTCTGCTTTGACCTGAGGTGGCTCCAAGGGAAGAAGCTACCCTTCAGTGACTTGCAGTACACACCTGTGCCGGGCAGCACTTGACACACTTCATGGACCTTCTACGCTTGTACAGAATCCCCAGAAAGTTTTAAACATAATGAAGAAGTACTGCAGACTTTGCTTCTGAAACAAAGGTGTGTAATTTGAGCATAGATGAGTCAGACGGCAGGTGATTTCCCAATTAGACAATCACTGGAAATTTCTCTCCCACTCAAGTGAGAGTGGATGCCACCTCTGCCTCCCCTCCCCAGTTTCCCATACACTGGGATCCACCACCACCCACCTGTCCTTCCCGGGTGATCTTTCGACCCAAATCTTCCTCTCTAAGCAATGGGAGCCAGTTGCGAAGACTCTGGAACATCTATTTGGAACAGCGATTTTCAATCCTGGCTACTCTTAGAATCACCAAGGGAGCTTTCTAACCCAAACCTGTGCCTCCTGGGCAAGTCTCAATGGGTCTGGGTTAAGATGTAGGACGAATATGTTTCCCAAGCTCCTGGGGTGACTCTGGTGTGCACCTGGCACAAAGTCATTGCTAAGAACAGTGTCTTCCGTGGTGGTCAGAGTGAACCTACACATGAGCTGCTCTGGGCACTTGACCAATAGGTTTGTGGTTCCACCGAAACTGCCACATCAGCTTCTCTGAAGCTGGAGGTCATAAGCTTGCATTTAATTCCCCCACCATGATTCCCAGGATCTCATTCAATATGGAGGGAAGCTAAAGTCACAAAAAAATGGAAGGACATGACTGAGTTCTCAGCCAGGTCACGACCTCATCCAAGGTACCATGGGATGTAATCTGTCAGTCATTCTTCTGGATTGGGGGGTGGCAGAGAATTTGAAAACTCCATCGTCCTTTGGAAATTATGCATGAACTTCTTGAGTCAGATAGAAAAGAAAAGAACACACACTAGAAATATAAACAAAATCATAAATTCAATAAAATTTAAATAATATTAATGACATACACAAGATTGTTTTGCTGATATAAAAATGCCCACTTGAAGCTACATACTCAGGATGCACAGGTCAACAACCCTGAGTGGGAAGGTTATTGAGACTTTGGCATGTTTTACTTCTTCATGCTGGGCGATTCCATGTCCCTACTGCTTTCTAGCATCTAGTATTGAAGGGCACACACACACACTGAGGGTATAATTCACCATGAAATCAGTTTTGTTTTACTTGACCAGAGACAGACACATTACTTACATATTAAGCCTTCCTTTTTAAATTTTTCATTAACCTGAATGAATGAAATCAATATAAGGATATTTTATGACAGCAGAGTCATAAACATATCCCTACATCTGGTGCTGAAAGCACTGATTGTTCATGAGCCTGAGGTGATCCAGAATGCTCTTTTATTTCCTCATGGTTATTGCAATAAATTTGCATGTGCACACACACATTTGCATACAGAATGTCAATATTGTTGACAGGTTAGGTAAAGCTTACTTACAAAAGTGCCATTTTTTATAACTTAGATTTCCCAGGAGATAAGAATTTAATTGTTCTTTTTAATTAATTTTTAATTAATTTAATGCTGTTTTAATTAAAGCATTTGTTCTTTTGTTTTTATTCCTGGACTTGAGGGTTGATGTTTCTTTGCATAACTAGGTCATTCTCTTTTAAATCTCTAGTTTAACTAAATAAAGATTTCAAATATCAGCTTGTTAGACATAGTGGACAGTCAAAATATGCAGTTGAAATCCAGGTTATCTGTGTGTGTGTGTGTGTGTGTGTGTGTGTGTGTGTGTGTGTTTCCTGGTCTATCATTTAGAAGAGTAGAAGGGCCATTTTTCACTTCTACAATATCATTTCATATCTTGACACATGATCCTCCAATACTGTGCATATTGGACAAGAAATGAAGACATTTTCTTTTTCATTACTTTTCCAGTTAATGTTCTGCCTCCGTGATCATTCATTACCAAGGAGGGCGTTTCCTGCATTGCATACGAGTAGCTCAGTGTTCTTTTGTTAGGTCCTTACCTCGTCTTATGTAAACACCTGCATAGACATTTCATACTTATAACATTTCATTTAGCAAATCCATCCATCTTTTTATTTGTGATTTAAAAAATTCATTCTTATAAAGTTGACACAAGACTGTTTTCATATGGGCTGTATTTTGAGTTAACACTACACACTTCATAATTGGAGATTTATTCTCTGCAATTAATTAGCATGCATGTTAGATAAACATCTACACAATTTTCCCTGAACCAAATTTCAAAATACCGTTAATAAATAATCACTTTAATGCAAATTTGAACATCTACCCTTCCATACATTAAAGTTTAAATAATAACTTGTTTTTTTCTGCTACACTTCTCATCTCTTTTTTCAGCCTACAGGATTTAAATTGTTTGAGGTCTATAGTTAGTGAGCAAAAGGAAAAAATAGACCTTCCTCCAGAGATTTTCTTTTATAAAACTGTTTGAATATGATTTTATGTTTAGTTTTTCCAGATTTGTTTTAGTATTATTTTGTCCAGTAGCATAAAATCAGGTTAAAAGTTGGGTTTGCACTAGGTTTGTTATAAATTAATTTTGAGCAGGTGATCATTTTCACAAAATGGAGTAAGCCTCCCCAGGAACATGGACTGGCTCTCTGTTCATTTTGAAATTTTTATTGGTTTTCAAATGGATGTCCCTACATTTGTCACCAGATATTTTTGTTGTTGCTGCTCATTTGACAGATAATGTTTGAATGAGAACAAAGAGGGAAAGTTGGGACACACTGAAACAGAGTAAACAATAAAGCCAATTTTATTCAAACCACCTCTTGGGGCTTCATCTACAGCAAGCTCATTTTCATTAATGTTGTTTTCTTTGTACACATTTGAAAGCAATAAACATGCACGTTTCTGAAAATATCTGGAAATCTAGAACTTTTATTCCATCTTGTAATCACAGTGCCACAACCAGCCCCCTGTTGTTTACTGCTGTTTCAAAGACCCAAGACTTCTTCGTCCCCATTCAGATTCTTGAGCCCTTTGCAGCAGGGCCTAGGCTCCTAGGTCGCACCTTCTGGTGCTTTGCTGAATCCTGTAGAATCTGTCAGCGTCCACCACAGCCTTGGTCCCCATTTCTCTCCTGCTTCTCTCCCACTTGGTCCTTAACAATAGCCCCTCCTTCTGCTCCTGGCAGAGGACCTTATGAGGTTGTGACAGTGGACCTTGGCAGTGAAGGGCCCATGGCCAGGAAATGAAAAAGATAATGATGATGCCTCTTGTCATTCTTCCCAGCCTGATGCGCCAACCAATGTCCACAGTGTTGCCAGGAAACCCAGCATTACATTGGACACTGCCACTTTCCCACCAGAGACCTGGGGTCTTTATGAAGGACAGAGTTCCCCACCTGCTCTGTCTTCCCTCTTAATTGTGTGGGAACCAAACCCACTGTTCTCTGCACAGACAGACCTTCCCCCAGGCGCCTGGCGGGTGCAGTCCTTCCCAAGTACAGATGGTGGGTTTCGCTCCATGGCTCCATAAGCTGGCATCCCAAATTCTCTTCCAGGTCTTTCCCAACATGTCTTTGGCTCAGTGGAAGGCAGATTGGTGGTGATTGATATCTTGTGCATATAAATTGGTTTTTAAAAAAGATGTTCTCTTTTCAAATGATGCCCATCTATTCTTTAAGGTTGGTCACTAATTGGACTGGACATGTTTTGGAGAAGGAACTGGGCATTGTTGCCATATAAATATTCATTCACAATACTCTGGTTGCTTGGAGGTTAGGAAAGGTCATTAGAGCTGTGACGTCTCCCTTTAGCAACTGGAAAGACTTTAGGGAAAATGCTTCTTAGGTATTGCTTCGGAGCTTTGAATTTGTCCTGAGAGAGTCAAGCATTGAAAGTGATATTTGTTTGTATTTTATAGAATAAGTCTTACCCCAAGACATCTGAAAAATGGAACCGACCCATTGGCAGTGATCTTTCTGTGGCCCTGGGTGTTCAAATAGAT
This sequence comes from Sciurus carolinensis, assembly GCF_902686445.1. Taxonomy (NCBI): domain Eukaryota; kingdom Metazoa; phylum Chordata; class Mammalia; order Rodentia; family Sciuridae; genus Sciurus; species Sciurus carolinensis. Next base: position 4,877,348 of record NC_062213.1, read on the forward strand.
AAGGAAGGGTGATCATGAAACTCTTGGAGAGAAGCATTTGCTTGCAAGGCACCTGTTACCACCTAACAGCAATCATGGTGTTGTCAATCACCTTGGAAACCTTGTGGAAGAATGTCAATAATTCAGGCATGGAAGGCAAACAAATCTGAAGCCATCTTCAAGTTCTATCACTTAAAAAGGGGAACTGAAAGGAAATGACTGCACCAGTCCTTGTCCTCAGAAGCACTCATGAGGAAAATGGCCTTGGACTTCCCATAAAGCAGAGGTCATGCAGATGTCCTTTTGCTCCCTCACTGCCGTGTGGGACCAGGTTTCACTCCCTGCTGACCTGGAAGCAGAGTTAGAGCTCCCCACAATCAACCTCCTGCCAGGAAGCCTCAGGTCCCTGGTGGAGGGGGTCCATGGACATCCCCACAAGGGCCAACACAACAATGGGGATGTTTCCCAGCGCCCCTCACTCTCGCCTCAGAGGGGCTATTTGTCCTTCTTTCCCCCTCCCTCTCCTGTCTCAGGCACATGGGCCTTACTATCCCCCTTTTGTTCAGGTCCTGGCCCCCACATGTACCTTCAGGCCCTGTGGCATAGGTAGAGGCACTTCCTGGCCTTGCTGGGGCCTCACGGGGGCTCTTCAAACAGAGGCTCACAGAATCATGGCGCTGTCCTGTGGAAGGCTCTGCACTGGGACCGTGTGTGTGTGAGAGGTTTCACTTTTCTCTCCAGAAGGTCAGAAAATATTTCTCTTGAATAATTATTACCTCTCTGTGGAAGAACAATTCTGCTGAATTAATGTTCTCCATTTCAGTCAATGAGTTAATAGTATTCTGTACCTCTGTTGTCTCATTCATAAAATGATTCATGATTTAATGATATAAAATATGTGCCCCCCTGAAAGTCTTCCTTGGTAGAAAGAGATAAGAAAGAAGAATGAAAACAATTGTAAATGACCCAAAATGTTTCTAACTGAATGAGTGAATTGATGTATGCCATAAGGGAATTTCAAGTTCAACCAAGGTGTTTTGGGCTGAATTATGTCCCTCAAAACTCACATATCAAAGTAGTAACAACCTTCAAGGTGATGGCATTTGGAGGTGGGGGGCCTTGGATGGTGTTTTAGTCAACTTTTTTGCTGCTGTGACTAAATGATGTGACCAGCACAATTACAGAGGAGGAAAGGTTTATTTGAGGGCTCATGTTTTCAGAGGTCTTAGTCCACAGAAGGCTGGACTTGAGGTGAGGCAGAAATTCATGGCAGAAGACCATGGCAGAGGAAAACAGCTTGCATCATCAGGAAGTAGAGAGAGGCAGAGAGAGAGAGAGAGAGAGAGAAAGAGAGAGAGAGAGAGACTCCATTCTCCAGATATGAAATATATACCCCATAGCCACACCCCAATTCCTACCTCCTCCAACCACACCCTACCACTTCAATTAATCCCTTTAGGGATTAGTTCACTGATTGAGTTAATACCCTTGCAACCCAATTATTTCTCCTCTGAACCTTCCTGCATTGTCTCATGTGTGAGCTTTTGGGGAACACTTCACATCCAAACCGTAATAGGAGGTAATTAGATTTAGATGAGGTCAAGAGGGGTGGGCCCCCATGGTGGGATTTGTGTCATTATAAGAAGAGGAGAGACCAGAGCTTGCCTACCACCCACCTCTCTGCTCCCACAAGGACACAGTAAAGAAGTAGCTGTCTGCAAGTCAGAAAAAATCCTCATCAAAACCCAGCCATGCTGTTGAGCTTGGACATTCAGCTTCTAGTGTTGTGAGAAGGACATTTCGTTGTGTGAGCTGCTCAGTCTTTGGTACTCGGTTAGCCATAACTGTTACTTGAGGCATCCTGGGTCCAGGGCTCACACGCTTTCCACTGGGGCCCTTGGCCTCATTCAGCTGGTGATCCTCTGTCCACTTAGCCCATGAATCCAGGGCCCACTGGTCCCTGCCATTCTCTATGCTCTGGGGGCAGAACCACAGAAAGTTTCAGTGAACAAAAGCCTTGCCCTGCATTTCTGTGAAGTGTGGCCTCTGGGCAGCCTGGCAGAAAGCCAGGGGGCAGGAAGAAGACAGATGGGTGCTCTGGGTTGTGCCTTCCGTACTCTGGTGCCATGGTCTGGCAGTGACTCCCTCCCTCCCTCCACAGCTCCTTCCTGGTGGCCTCCCGGTACTGCTCCAGTTCCGCCTGGGAGCTGATCTTTCTGTTGCTCTGGGTCGCTCACAGCTGGGGTGCCACCTGCACCCCTCAGCTGGCAGCCTCAGGCCCCTCCCCAGGCTCTGCAGTTCTTCCAGCACCTTCCTTTTTCTGTGGGGTTCCCTGTTTGGTGGGGTTTTCAGTGGAAACATCTGAGTGAGGTTGGCTGACGCTGACAGGGACCTCACCTGAAGACATTAAGAAAACGGTGGGATGACTTGTTCTTGCGTTCCAAACTGACCAGCGAGTTTGCTAACCAAGAGCTGCGATGAGGCATGACGACTAGTGGAGAAAGACATTGTCAACAGAGCTGCCTTAGCCTGAGGACCATAGATCTCAGTTAGAAAGGACAGTCAGGGGCACTGAGTCTAAGCACTCCTTTAGCTCCTTAGATCACTTTATCATGCTTATTCTGGTGGAAACAAAATGTTCTATGGCCTCAGACTGTAGGGGTTCAGATCCCAGCCAACATATCATCTGATTTTGGGAAAGTACTGAAAACATTGTTAGTCTCAGTTTTATCATCTTTAAAATGAGCACAATACATGCAGATTCAAATTCTTTATCCATAAACTGTGAGTCCAGTAATGTTTCCTAATCCAAAATTTCAGATTGTAGAAGTATAACATAAGGCAGCTCATGTTTCTAATATTGTGAAGTGCCCCACAAGGGTCGAGGGCAATATACTGTAATAAAACTCACATGTCTTTACATGTCTTTACAGAGAGACATGAATATTCCTAAGACGAAAATAAATGAAAACTATAAATGGCATCATAATGGTTTTAGTCAGGTTTTCTACCCATTGAGTTGCAAAATCTCTGAGTTTTTATCTACCTGCAGTTATTTGTGACCATATCGGTCATCGCATCTCAAGCCATTAGCAGTGCAGGGACTGTAGCACTCACTCAAGAAACTACCACCCGTCTCCATCTGCATGGACAGCTGCACAGAGCTGCCCACACACTCATCTTATTTATTTGAAGTCAAGAGCTCTCCATCAAGTTCCCCTGGTTAATGGTGGGTACACTGCATCTCCTGGAGTAGCATTTCCAAGTTGAGAATATTGGAACTCGGGTTCAGTTCTTGCATCCCAAACTCTGGCTCTTTTCCTGTATGTATCTGCTCATTCAAATGAGGAACAATAAGCACCATACAGCCTCATGCGTCTAGAGAGAAAAGCAGACTGGAAGAAGGGTCTGGAAGGAAACAGTCAACTCTGTGGGGTAAGCACAGGGTGCAAACTGGCTCCTGTGCCACAGAGCAGATCTGGCAGGCAGGGATCCACCCATGAACTCGGACGGGCCCAGGGGCTCCACGGACTGGTAAAGCAGTTTGCATACCCGCATCGGAGGAAGACACTTTGATCTCCATCTCATTTTCAACAATACAGAGGCAGAGGTGCAGACCTGTTCCAGAGGGTCTGTGATAGGAGGCAGGCATGCTGTCCCAGGAGGTTGACCCCTGTGATACGCTCTCCCCAGGTGGATTTGATTGTGACAGCCCAGAGCTGGTCCAGACCCGGTAATGGGATTATTCTGGCAGAGGACATTTCAGTGCTAATTAGCATAAGGAGCTCCTCCAGGCTTCTAGGGCTGGGCCTGGCGAACGATGAAAGGCCTGGGTCCTGGTAGTGCCCTCTGAGGTATATAAGTGGGTTAGAGAGGGGCCTGCCACATCTGGTCATGGTGATAATTAGGTTAGGGAGCAGAGGAGGAGGGGGAAGAGGCATCCGAGGTAACCCGTGGGGCCTGGGTGGCAAACTGGCAGCAGAGGCGCCCTCCAGAAGGTCACAGTCAGTGAGAGTGAGCTCCAGAGCCAGAGTCGGGGCGCTGACTTGTGGAAGGAGGGTTTCGGAGGGCCCTTCACGGGCCTCTTGTCCAGTTGCTTCCAAATGTCAGCCACTTGCCATGCCCGTTAGAAGTGCAGGTTCCCAGGTTGCAACTGCCGGTCGGTAACTTGGGCTTGGCAGGGGTGCTGCTGGGGGTCTGTGTCTTAATGAGGTTCTGGAGGGTTCTAATGCACACACAGTTCCCTCACTGCCGACCTCACTCAACACCAGCACTTTGCTGATGGGAACCTAGAATGAGAAGACTCAGATCCGAGTGGCACCCAGGTTGCAACAAGCCCCATGCCTGTGTTATCTCTCACTGAGTCTCCTGGGTGGTACTGCAGTGACCACACGGCAAGTAAGTGGTGAGCATGAGATGGCGCACGTGCCTCCCAGAACACCTGCTCCTGAGGTGCGTGGAAGGAGCGCTAGCCCCTGTAGAATCCCAGCCAGCTCACAACTCTGCCCTCGACAGTCATACTCCAGCCCACTGGTTGTCTTCCCTTTCCTTAAAGAAACGTGCTGGCCTTCCACAACTCTGCACAGGTCCAAGCAGAGACAGCTTTGTGTCTGGGCATGTGCACTCACATGTACTCAGATGCACACATACAGATACATGTCCACACAAATAGATACACATACACAAATCCATGCAGGTAAATACATAAACAAATGCATGCCCCCACCTGCACAAACACACACAGATGCACATTCCTCTGCAGCCATCCCTGGCCCAAGGCTCCCTGACGCTGGCCTTGCCACCTCCTGGCTCTTCCATCCTGCAGGCCCTCTCTGCTGCCCTCTGCTCAGACTCCACACACCTGTGCACTCCTGGCCTTGCCGGGGAGGGGGCTGGAATGCCGGTTCTACTCCTTTTCTGTGAATTGATTGCTCCCTAGCTGTGAATATCACTTTCTGTTTCTCCAGGATGCCCTCTTAACCTCTCCAATGGCACCAAACACCCTTCATGGATTTCCGATGAAGCCTGTCAGTCATCATCATGACCCTTGTCGTCTCATAACTTCATTTTTAAAAAAATCGATTGCCTGTTGCTTCCACCAAAACACGATGCCAGTTTTCCTCACCATTAAGTTCCACTACAGCACTTGGTACACCATAGGTGCTCAATAATTACATCTGGGTGATTAATGAGTCAATAAACGATATGTTTACATCACCTTGGCAGAAGGCCTTCCCTGACTGCTTCCTCAAGCAGTACTCGCAGTCGTGCCATTTGTCTCGTTCATAGTAGTAATGACGATGTATAATCATGTTATTCACTGTTCGTTGTCTGCCTTCCCCATACAAACAAAGCTGCAAGAGTGCAGGAGCAGTTTGGCCCCATTCATGTCTAAAGCGTGCCTGGTGCTCCCAGACCCCGCTGAGTGACTGGTGGGCACTCTGCCTCCCCGGCTCAAGGTTTTCCCCGCTCCTCTGCAGCCTGCAGACACCCATGGCAGCATCTGGACCCACTCCCATGGAGATATTGGGAGCAGGATTTCTACACTGTGGACTTCAGTCTCCCCACAGAGAGCGAAGGGCTGAGATCAGATGAACTCTATGTGAGTCCTTCCAACATGGACATTCACAAAGTCTGGGATTCACTGCTTATTAGAATGGGCGAAAGACATTATTATAAGTTCTTATTGCTTCTGGAGGGCATGCAGGACCCAGCTCAGAGGTTGAGCTGTATTTTTTAGACTACTTATGGCAACATTTTTTCCTTTCATAATGTGCATGACAAATGAAGTCAATTCGGACTCCAGTTCCATGAATTACCTGAATTTTTAAGCAAAATATGTTGGGAAATAAGTCATCCCAACTTCTATTAGCTAACGTCTGGGAGGAAAGAGATGGCACACAAATATCTAAGGTGCTTTATGCTGGAACAATTTACAGAAGAACCACTTCCTCCTGTGGGCAGGAAGTAGGGGACCTGATGGAAAGTCACTCCCTGAACTAGTATGGCACTGGCCCTGCAGAAAGGGCGTAGTTCTTTTACTGGGACACAGAGAAGGGCCAGTTGCTCTTGTTACAGAGCACAGACCCCTGCAGAGCTCTCCCGGGAGAGGTGGGAAGGATAAACACCTTGTTTTATACCTGCCCTCACTCACTCCTCCTGCTGGAACCCCTAGCAACCAGCTCTACCCTGGAAGCGGTGGACAGAGGCTGGTGGGAACAGTAGGAAAGAAATGCAGCAGTCGGTGGGGGAGAGGGCAGGAGGAGGGATGGAGTATTCACGCACACAACTTTGAGAGGAAACCCAAGTGCAATCACGAAGAATTTTATAGAGATAACCTTGAATTGCTCTATTTATAAAGTGTATCATTTGCAAACATCAGCATTTTAACGGTTATTAGTCTCAAATTACTTGTGACACATTTCCAAATCGTTTGAGGTACATCAAAGGATCCGCACCATGCTGTACGGGGAACATCCCTGAAGTTGCAGAAAAGATCCTTGAGCTGGAACACACATGACCTGCTTTGCTACTGACAGATCGTCTTTCTAGAATGTAAAGATGTCAGTGCAAAAGGGGTAACATTATCTAAGAAAGGCTTTCCATCTCATCTTCATGTATTCTTGAGGTTCTCCTTCCAGCATAGGAAATATGCAACAGGATCCTAACTACATATTTACACAATTTGCACCTCAATGAATCCATGGGTTTTTACCCATTGACCATGTGAGCATCTGAGAACAATCATGATCCTTGTATTATCAGCAAAAGCACCATTACGGTAATGCATTTTTGTATGATCTAACCCACTCTGTCTGTGCTTAATGGACTGGATTAATGGGGCATAGTGTCCAATTACTCACAAAACTTCAAACATATCATCTTCCATGCCATTCACTATGGAAAATTGTTCTTCAATTTTATTTTTACCTCTGATTGTGACAGAACCACAATAGAATTAGGCAAATGGTCCTACCAAGAATTATCATAAGAGCTAGAAATTTTATCTAAATTATATATAATACATATGCATATTATTATGTATAAATATTTTGCTACACATTACACTTCAATGAACATGGAATAAACCATAGCAATACATGCATTCTATACATATATGCATACCCACATACACATGCCACCCCAATAATTGGAGGCTTAATCTAACTCAAAGAATATATTTTCTTGGTATTCTGGAATTGGAGCAGAACTCTAGGAGGTAAGACTTATGTTCAATAGACTGAACAATGACTTCCCCTAGATGTCCCTCCTAATTGCCAGAACATGAGCATATGAGAAAATATAGCTGTGGAGATGATGTGTTGGAAGACAAACAGATAGGGAGAGTAGTCTGAGTTATCTGAGTGGGCCCAGCGTAATGACATGGTCTTGTACCAGGCAGAAGAAGAGACGAAAAGGAGAGGGCATGAGGTTCAAAGCATGTGTTGTTGCTGGCTTAAAGATGGGGAAACCCTCGGGAAGGATTGAATTCTGCCAACACCCTGTGCACGTGCTTGGAATTGGGTCCTCCCAGAGCCTAGGCAGAGAATCTTGCCGAGTCATGACTTTTGGCTAGAGTTTTTTTTTTTTAATCTGTAACAAAAAGAAATTTATTTTCTCACACTTGTGAGGGTTGGGAAATCCAAGATCAAGGCAATAGCAGGTTTGGTTGTCTGCTGAGGTCTGCTCTCTGCTTCTTAGTTGGTGCCTTATTGCTGCATCTTTTGGAGAGGAGGAATGATGGGTTCTCACATGGAGGGATGCAAAAGGACATTTTGGCTAGACCTTTGACCCATACAAACTGAGATAATAAGAGGATTTTGATTCAAGTTGCAAAATGTGTAACAATTCATCATGGTGACAATAGAATATCAGCACATTGTCTTCCCTCCATAGGACATGAACTGAAGTGGCTGACCAGGACTAGAAGACTCACTTTCAAGATGGCTCACTCCCAAGGCTGGAAAATTACTGTTGCTTCTGTTGGGAGCCTAGTGGAGGCTGTCAGTCAGGACCTTGGTTACTTTTAGGTGATTTTTTCCACATGGCTCTTAGGCTTTTCATAACATCATGGTGTGGTTCTGAAAGGGAGAATTCCAAAGCAGTCATTCCGACAGAAACATACCCCAAATGTACCCCATGTGCTTAGGGACTCGCCACCAGCAAGCGGGTAGGTGTCATGTTGCATTGGCCATATGAAGTCGAATGGCCAAGCCTAGAGTTGGCCATGGAGAGGGCCACACAAGGACACGATGCCGGATGATGTGGTAAAGTAACAGTTTCCCACATCTGCCCTCTGGTGCCTGATGATCGAGCTCTTGCCCACGCAGAAAATAGCAATTGCTTTTAGCCCAGAGCCCATGGCAGCAAGCGCAGACTTGAAATCCCAGAATATTATCATGTAGTCAGGCTCCGATGCTCTTCTGCTCCCTCAGGTACTCCGTGCTCCATCACAAGTCCTGCTAGCAAAAGAGAATGTTATTTGTGTCCCCAGCACCCAACACATCCAGTATTAATGGAGAAGCACGGGCAGGAAAACTGAAATAGAAACTTCAATCCAAAGGGGCAAGTGAAAGACACAGCAGTCTCTCATCCATAGAGCACTCTAATCCGGAGGCTCACACGTCACTAGCTCCCCCTTAGGGTCCAGTTCTATTCTTGGGAATGGTTCTCCATGGCTCTGGGTCCTTGAGTCTGTCCTCTGAGTCCTTAAGCCTTTTCCATATAAAATAGTTCATTTTACAACTAAGTAGGTTTCTCAGCCTGTTTTTTAGGTATAGCAGACTGTAGGCTCAAATGTTTCTTTTCATATTTTAAATTTCTCTACCCCTTTTATTTCCTTTTATCTTTTTTCTTAAAATCATTGTGGGTTTCCTATGACTCTAATTGGGGTTCACCTCACGCCCCTGCCAAAACCTCGCCAAGCTTCTTGCTCTGTTGCCCTACCAGTCTAGGCACTATGAGAAAATCCCTATAAGATTTTTAAGAAGTCTCTTTGTCTGGTTGAGAAGTTCTGTAAGATGTACCCATAGGGAACTTTTTGTGTGGCTTACTTTAGGAGACTCCACCCTTAGAGTTTTTGAAGTTAAAACAAAGGATCCTGTGGATGCACCCTTGAACAGAGGACCTGGACACTATGTTTCGCAGACAATTCCTTGTAATTCCTTGTGAATTCCAAATTCACTTACAGGCCATTTTGGACACTGCAAATCTTTTGCTCGGAAAGTCGAGGGATAAGAGAGAATTTTATTTTTAAAAAAAAAGTAAAATTCGTATTCTCCTTCATATTCACCAAATGCCGCTTGAAGACAGAACATTTCCTTATATATGTCACCTTGCTCCCCCTGTACTTCATCACAGGCAGCTAAAAAAGAGTCAGTTGGCATTTTCAACATTCTGCCTGAAAATCTCCAGGTGGATCTGCAAGATTATTAGATAACGCTTTTTTTCTTCCATATTATCCATGTGACAGTTTCATTACTTTTTCTGCAGATACATGACTCAGATACCCTTTTGTCCAATTTTCAATTGCAATTTCTTTCCCTCCTTTGTGGTCTTCCCCTACTTGGGCCTACAGCAAATGCCAAGGCTCTGGTTGTAATGTCAGCAACCCCTTCCTGATACCAACTTCTATTATAACTCCCTATCGTTGCATAACCAGCCACCCTAAATACCAACTGCTCAAAACAAAACCCAGCATTTTCTCATGGTTCTAGGCAGGGACCAGTGGGGGCAGTGTCTCCGTCCACGTGGCTGAAGCAGAGATGCTCCAGGAGATTAGAGGAGCCATTTCCAGGAAGGTTCCCTCAGATGGCTGGTTCTTGGTGGACCTCAGCCAGGGCTGCCAGGCAAGTCTTCAGTTCCCACATGGCTTCTCCGGGTGGCTAGGGTGAGCTTCACACAGCACAACATCTGGGTTCTGAGAGAAGGCATCTGGAAGTAGTATTCCTGAAGACCTATCTTCAGTGGCCACGATGGTGGTTAGGGTTGCTTTAGTCTATGTCCATCACATGGCCAGGCCAAGAGTGGATATGAAAGGAGACTGAGAAAATGCTGTGGGCCAGGAAGCACCCTTCATTGTGCTTGTGTGCACATAGGCAACCTACCATGGGAGTTTGAATTTGGGGACAAAAATCTTAGAGATAAGAAAGTCAAAACAAGATGAATCCAAAATTGAATTAGGTACTACTCTTTAATCTGAGTCATTTTATGTAAATGAAAATAGCTGGGAATATCTAAGACAATCCTGAAGTAGAACAAATATGGAAGACTTCCATACCAGAAATTGAAATTCACATGAAGATTCATAATTAAGACAATGCAAAAACTGGTACAAAAACAGTCTGGTAGAGGAATGGGGTAGAATAAACTTCTATCATGCATACACTAACTGACCCACAGTGCAAAAAATAAATGATTCTGGATGAATTGATTAATTAATTGATTGATTATTGATGCCTTCTTCATTGTACACATAAAATTCCCTACAGATAGATTTTTAGATCTGAGGGTAAAAGGAACCTTGTTATAGATTCTAAACAGCAGTATTGGACAACAACCTAACATCACAGTGTAGGCAAAGCATTTTAAACAGCAAAAACATGCACTAACCATAAAGTATTTTTTAAAAAGATAAATGTGTCTAATATCTAATTAAGAATTTCTATTCATCCAAATACACCATTAATAGAGCAATTGTGCAAGCCACAGGTGGGAGAAGATGATTATCTGACAAAGGACTCATATCCAGAATAAATTAGTCTTTTAAATCAATAAGAAGAAGGAAAATAATTGAACAGAAGAATGCGTAAGAGATCGAACAAGCACTTTGCAAAAGATTATATCCAAAAGGCCAGTGTGTGTCTGATAAAGTGTCCAACCTCTCTATTCAAATGCAAGTTTAAACCACAGTGAGATCCTGGTGATGCCCCCAGACTCCAAAGGCTAAGACGAAAATGACTGACCGTGCCAAGTACCCCAGGCGTTCGTCAACGGCAGGCTCATGCCGAGCTGGTAGGAGTGTGGCTCGTTACAACCATTTTGCAGAACTGGCTGGCAAGAGCTATGAAAGCCGAACAAAGGAGTACTTTATTGCCCAGAAATTCCATTCCTAGGTAATCACAGAGAGCTAAAGAGCATTTGTTTTCTGAAGCCGTGTGTGAGAATTTTCATAGTAGCAACAAAACCACAGACAAGCCAATGTTCACTTTTGGTGCAATGGATAAACAAACATGGTACATGCAGGAAGGATAACACAAAACAACACCTAAGAGCTAAATGTGGCCATGCCTGAGGGCAGAGATGGATCTCAGAGAGTGTGGAGTGAACAGACTCAGACTCACCAGCTCACGCGGTGCTATTCTGTCCATGAGTGAGCCTGACATTTCAAATATAGGAGAAATTCACCTTTGATGATAGAGAGCAGGGTCTGTGTTGGTGGGCTGTGGTTACCACTGGGGTGGGGGATGTGAATGGAGGGACCTGAAGGCCTCTTTGGGGGACCATTACTGGTTTTGTTTTGCTCTTTACCTGTGGTGGTTACACAGGCAATTTTACATTGCGAAAATTCACCCAACTGAACATTGCTTATTTGGGTACTTTGGGATTTTATTTTATGCTCAAATGAAAGACAGCCCATTTTAAAAATACTGTTTAGTTATTAAATGTGTGATCATAAATTATTTTATGGCGATTCCAGTTTGGAGATACTTCTGATGCTGAGGTTCTGCAAGCTATGTTGAGCCTTCACATCTTTATTTAGTGTTCCAGATCTGCAGAACTCCTGCCTGTGCAGAGGCCTGGGCTGAGCCCTGAGGAGACAGCAGCACCGGAAACCAAGAGAAACACATTGACTTGAGGAGGAGCTTACATTTGATCCTGGTGTGAGAAGACTGTGAAGTATGGGGTTGCTTGCTCTCAGTTAAAAATGCATGAAAATAGTCCCACACAACACCCTCCAGGCTCCTCCACTGGTGTGTCCCTGCTTTTCTGCAATACCCTGTGCAATATGGTTACTGCTACCAGAAGTGGCCAGGGAGGCAGACTCCTGGAACAGGATCCTGACATGAAGTCGATCACACGTGCACAGAAGAGCATCTCGTCCTTCACCAAGGAAGACAGGAGCTCCGGTGAACCCCCAGCAGCAAAGTTCTCAGGGCCCCTTCCCTGGTGCAGTGTGTGCAGGTTGGGGGCCTGCAAAGCTGGCCAGGGCCCTGGAGCTGGGGCCCGGCTGCCTGCTGGCCATTGGCCACCCACACAGAGTGCACGGTCTTCAGAGAAAATAGCAGACTTAAGAAACATTTTCAAAACAGGATACAGGTAGCAAATGAAAAGGTCTCTTTAGCAATTCTAAAGGAATTCTTTTTCTCCCGCAGTGGCAAGGCAGCTGTGAATGTGGATATGTCTGCAGCCTATTTGTAAGGGTCAGTGAATTAGAGTGACAGGTAGTGGGTAATCCATTAGGCCTCCCGGGCAGCGTTCAGGGCTCGGAACCTTGACTCTGGAATTCCCCTGGAATGTTCTGGATAATGACAGCAAACCTTTCTCATGTGGGAAGGAATTTGCCTCTCCGTGCATTTAAAAAAATAAAAAAGGTAAATTAAAAATATAACTATGGTTAATAATAAGGTGTCATTTCTTGGAACTCTCTAAGGGAGCAGAGTTTAAGTGTTCTCACCATAAAAAATTAGTAAGTGAGGTAATGGTATGTTAATTAGCCCAAGTAGCCATACCACAACATATGCGCATTCTAAAACATCTTGTTGTATATGATAGATATATACAACTTTTGTCCATTAAAACTGAATATATGTGTCTATATATACACACACATATATGTATGTATATAATTTATTTATTTGTAAGCTTTTTCAGGGACTTCACGGGGGAAGCAGCGTCCCTACAGATGCCTTCTAGGCATTTCCTCACTTTTGCCTCTGAGCTGATAGTTTTATTCCAGCAAAGCCAGGACAGGGGGATGACGGCCTTGCCATAGGACCTGTTTCTCTAGACACCAACCAAGTTCAAGAATCTACTCCTTTTTGGCACAAGGCTGAGCAATATGAACAGGGAAGTGTTCTGAGGATGCTAGGTCATGGGGAAAATATCACATTGGATTGAACTACTCTTGTTGATGGCATTTACCCAGGACGGTTTAGCCTGGTGGGCTTGGGGCTCATCCTCTGCAGGGTTCGGGGAGAACTGTGCTCAGTGTGTCCCAGAAAACACTTTCTTTTTAATGCAGACATTGAGATGTCCATTGGTAAGGGTGCCAGCACCCTTGAATAGCTCTGTGGTGCCATTTCAAAGGGAAGACGGGATCCAGGAGTGGTAGAGGCCCTGTGCTGGCTTCAGCTGTCAGTCACGAGGCAGGGACCATGATGATAAAAAGAAGGGGGAGGTGATTCTTGCTGCAACAGGGGCCTGTGCTGTGACGGCCGTGTGGGTGGCGTCTCCTCCTAAGTGTGTCTCCTCCGGTGTCAGCCTCTTAGGTGCACACGCACATACACATTTCAGATCTGGCAGACGAACCACAGATTTGAGTCCCCCATGGCCTTCTACCCAGTTCCCAGGAGTCAGCCAGTTCCCAAGTCCAGAGCCCCTCCACGGAGGGACATGGGTTACTACTGAGAAGAAAATTCAAAGTTCAGCCACAGGGCTATACCACAAATTGTCATCCAGACAGACCTCTTTGGGGATGGAGTTCAAAAGGCAGAATGTGCTCTTGGTTGTGTGGAGTGGCTTGGCTGCGTCTTGCAGGGGAAGGGAAAGGCTAAGTACAAGACCCCTTTGGTGCCTGGTAGCAGGCATTCCTGAACCCTTTGGAGAGGAGCTGAGGCAAGGGGCAGGGGACTGGAACCCAAGCAATGATTCTACCTAGGTGAAAGGGAAAGCGGAGGAAAGAAACATTTAAAGATGACAATCATCAAGGTTTCCTGTTTGGTTTGATATGAGAAACTTAGAAAAAGAGCCAGAGACAGGCAATGAATTGGAAGATGAGATCATAAAGCCCGAAGGGCACTGTATACCCTCAGAGTTGCTTGAAATTCAGAGAGCAGTGGAGAGTCACAGAAGAGTCACGAACAGGAGAATTAGGTAATTAGGAGTGCTGTTTTATCCTAAAGACATGCGGCCGCTCCGACAAAGCACTTCTCTTGGCAGACTCTAACCCAAACTCCATTAGAGTGTTTTAAGGTTACTGGCCTCAAAAATGATGCATTTGAAATGGTAACGCATTCCCACAAAAATGCAAAGATGGCTTGATATCCGAGAATCTGGTAATGAAATTCAACACATTTACATAATAAAGGAGAAAAATGAGTGAACATCTTGGTGAACACGGGGGAAAAGGAATTTCACGAATTTAAACATGAGTAACAATTTATCCATCAGTAACAACTCTCTCCAAAATAGGAATTAAAGGAACTTTTACTTGTTGGAGTAAAAAATATACAAGTTAAAGAAAAACAATTTAACAGTCCGTATTCGTAGAGTTTGAAAGCAGCCTAATTTTAGAAAATGGCATGAGACTATTTGTGTGAATGATAACTGATTCAGGCTGGTGGCTGGCTCGGAGGGAGGGAGGAGAGGAAGATGGAGATGGGAGCAGAGGCCACCGTGTGTCTGGGGATTCTGGGTGTGTATTTTGAAAACCAAAGAAACATGAAACAAAGTGACAGGACTTTAGTTGTAATAGTTGTTACTGAACACACGACACCATTTCCCCTGTTATTATGTGCTTGAAATCCTTCTACAAAGCAGGAATATACACATGGGCTAAAGGAAATGCCTAAACAGTGCACAGGAGCACGGGGGCGAGTTTCCTCCACCTCTGCGCCCGCGTGCATCCCTCCCAGACCCCTGGCTGTGGGAGAGCTTCCCCTGCCCCAGCAGGCCTCCACACGCGTGGAGCAACCGTTAGGTACTGTCCTTTGCCTCTCCGGCTGGCTTTTCCCTCACAAAGCAGTGAGCCTCTGCTGGAATTTTCAAGCAAAGCTCAGGGAGGTTCCTCCTGAGGAGACGGCACCTTCCCCTGTGACGAGGAAGCCTCGCCCCCACCCAGCTGGCAGCCCTGCCTCACTCTCTCCTCTCGTCTGGCGCACACCACCACGAGGCCCATCTTCCTAAAGAAGGGGCCTGCCAGGGTGGCCCTGCCAATGGGGTTGGAGTCAGGCCACCTGGTCTAACCCCTATCAGCTGCAGAAACTTGCACCAGTCACTTGGGCTCTCTCTGTCTTCCATTCAGGGTTAGTCCACTTTGTGTGGCTGTAATAAAATCCCCAAGCCTGGGTACTTTAATAAAGAGGTTGTTTAGCTCATGGTTCTGGGGTCTGAAAGGCTGAGATCAGCCAGCCCCTGGTGAGCGCCTGGGGAGGCCCCTAGGCTGGCCAAATCACGGTGGAGAAATGGGAGGGAGCTGGCCAGTGCAGAAGGGGCCACGTGGGTGCTGTGGCTTCACTTTATAGCAGCCCGCTCTTGAGAACAAAATGTATATACCTCCTGCAGGCAGCACCCCAGTGACCTAACCCCCCTATGCCCTACCTACATCACCTTTCAGAGCTCTTCCCTCCATTTGAGAGGTGTGATTAATTAATATTCCCACCACCTCTTAACACCACCACGTTGGGGACTGAGCTCCTAACTCACAAACTCCTGGGGGACAAATTCATATATGTACATTTATGAATGGTCCCTAGATCTGGCTCCTCCACTGGCTCCTGGGCTCACTGCGCTCTCTGGGGTTGTTCCTGAGAATGTCAGCCACCACTTCTCCTCTCCAGTCCCACGCTGCCTGACACCTGTGCTGCACAGCACTTTGCCAGCCACCTCCCCTGGCTCCTGGTTTGCTGCCCTTCCTGTCCTCACACTGATCTGGCTGCTGTCCCCCTGCCTCATACCCTTAATTTCCAGGGTCTCTTGTGGTCATATCGAGTGTCTCTCTTCTTCTCCGGGTTTACTCCAGTCCAGTGTTTAGTGCTTTGCTTGGCCACCCTTCTGAGAGGTGGCTTACAGCCCTCTAGCTGCAGTTCCCTCCTCTTCAGAGATGGCTCTCAAGTCTCAGCACCTGCACCCTTACCTGCATAGTGGGGTCTCCCAGGCAGTCCCTCTCCCTTCCCTGCAAACCTGTTCCTCCTGCACCTCCGTGCTGGGTCTCTGTGAATGGCCCCTCCACCCTCACCTTGCAGCCAGCCTATCACCTCTTCATTATTCCACAGAAATATGTGCAGTTGTAATGAGGATATCTCTAAGAGTTTGCATGTAATCAATAGCTAAGTCCTTTGGCAGACGTCATACTAAGCACTTTACATGGATTAATTCATTTGGTGACAAGCTCACAGAGTGGATGCTATTGTTCTACCCATCTTATGCATTAAATGCAGCTTGGCAGTAAGATGCTTGCCTCGTGCGACAAGAGAAGACCCTTCCTCATAAGCCTCCCTCTTCATTTGCATTGCCAGTATCTGCATTGCCGCCACAGAACCCAGCTTCCCAACACACATGAGAGCGACTGCTTCCCTAGTTGATACCACTTCTCTAGCAAGGCACACCTGTGTCCTTCATCATCTGCATTCTGCCTACCTGACCAGACTTAGGTCCTGGTACTAATGCGTATTTTCATGCCCAGAAATTCCTCCCCAGGCGATACCTGCACAGACTCCCTGCCACCACACTGCAGGGGTGAGTACCATTTGTAGATAGCTCTTTGCTGCCCCCTGCTGGCCATCATGAGCAATGAGGGAGAAAATGGACAAACGGCTCTGCATTGGTCCTGGTACTTCAGCCGGTGGTTTCCGTGGATTTTGTGTTGCACCAGGCTCTCCTGATGCAGTCAGTTTAGTGTAATGATTTCCAGACTTGAATTGGAATTCCTGGAGGTCAGACCCCAGTTCTGTAACATGAGTGAGTGCTTCGGTTGATTCCTGTAAACTGGCGAGTTTAGAGAAGCCACTCACAATAGAAAAAGAGCCTGTTTTTAGGGCTTGAGCAGATGAGTTCAAATCTCGGCTTTGCCCCCTACCTATGCCTGCTGTGCAGCTACACCACTTTTCTGAGCGCTTCTCTCCATGTGCACCATGTAATAAATTCATCCTTAAGGGAAGATGTTGTGGCATCTGATGGAGATAATACTGAACAATTAACTCTGGTTCCTTTCCCATTGGATATGTAGAGGGAAATGAGAACAAAATACCAAGCATGATCCAAAACAGTAAAATAAAGAAAATAGAAATTCATAGCAAGTTTTTAGGCTTTCTCAGACTGCTTGAAATTTCTTCCTTGGACTGTAGACATTTTCTTCCTCCCTTGTCAACATGTATCTGCTTTCAGAAATGGTTCTGCTGTTTTTCAGAACCATTTTCTTCTGCTCAAGTATCCTTCCCAGCAGAACCACACTGTGTAGTCAGACTCTTCCTGGGCCTCTAAGGTTGATGCTCAGGAGACCTGGGACCCTCGGGGGAGAAAGGATGAACCCCAAAAGACACGGAGCCTGGTGGAAGTGCAAGCAAGCAGGACCTACCCAGGGGCTGGTGGTCCTTCCACCTGTGAGCACCTGGGGCTACTGAATGGAGCACCTCCCCTTCCAACTCCTAGCTGCGTGCCCACCACACTGACCGGGTCGGTCCTGGATGGCCCAGATTAAGTGACTGGGATAACTTCCTGCCCAGAGAGGCCCTCAGCACCTTGGAATGAGGATGGAGCCGGCGAGGGGCTGGTATAAGCAGTCCCCGCTGCTCAGGGCTGTCAGCCACCTGCTATTTTGCAGCACTGCAGTTGCCTCTGGCCAGAGTTCCTGCCCTGGTCCTGCACAAAGCTCCAGGGCCCTGCCCCAGCTCCCCTCTGCTGGCCTCTGGCTTCCTGTGCCCTCTCACAATAGAACAAGGGTGCTGAGGGTGGCTTCTCTCCTTTTGAAAGGCAGATTATGTGCCCTGTCTGGCTGCTGGACAGTCACCTCCCAGGGTCCTTGGGAGTGTTTCAGAGTGTGTCCAGCTCTTCCCCCTCACCTGTCCTGGAGCCTTGGCCTTGACAATGGCACCAGGACCTCCCTCGGTCCCTCCACTTCTAACACGTGTCTCCCCTGCAGAGCTGGCCCTCCCTCCCAGCCCCTGTCAGGAGTGTCTCCTGAAGCCACTGCCCCCACCGCCACGCCACCCCTCGCCCTCCTCCCCATTTCCGGGCTCGGTAGTCTTCCTCCAGCAGGTGCGCAGCCCAGAGACAAGGGCACTGGGTATGTTGTTTGGGTTTCATTGTAACGTATTGCAGCAACCTTAATTGAGTTCTTACCCAAGGACATCAGTTACTGCTGTTGTTATTATTATTGTCATCCCTACTATTATCCCTATTATCATTTTCTAAGAGGACCGAATAGTTACCTCATCTGTGAAATTAATGCAATTATAACTCCTTCAAAAGCCTTTTGATCAGCATTTCCTGTGTGTGTGTGTATCCACACCTGGCTTCAAAGTACTTGTTATTGAAACATCCCCACAGTAGAAATCGTAGGCCCTATTTTACACGTGATGAAGGAGAAGTTTCCATTAAGCACACACTTGCGCACACGTTGTGGAAATTTCCTATGGCCTGTGAGGTATGACAATCTCAGACGTCTCACAGACTTCTCCACCAAAGAGCAGAGGCACCGGTGGAGGGGCAGAGGCTTGGCCAAACAAGCAGTGTGGAGACCTTCCAGGCCAGTGTCCCCTGGGGCTCATTTATCAGCCCCCTGAGAAGCAGGCACCGCTCAGGATGGGGATGCATCACCATTGTTGGGCAGATTTCTACTGAGGGTTCTGGAGTCTTCCATTTAGGATCTGTGGCTCCTGGTTCAGGCCCTGCCCATGCTCGCTGACAGCAGTGGTCACTCAGCTCTGCCTTCACCTGTGAGAAGGGAACCAAAGTCGTTGGGTGTCTCCACTGGTTTCTTTGTGATGCCTGGCCCTTGCCATTGATCATCTGGAGGTCCTTGCTCAGCACATTCAATGTGGACATGTTTGTTACCATGGCCTATTAAACAGCAGCAGCCCCCCCCCCCCCCCCCCCAGTTCACAGTACCTTTACCTGGGCTCCTGAGCTGCGCGGAATCAGAGTTCTAGGACGCCTGATTCTGAGAGGACAACGGTGCGGGCTGGGTCTGAGGGGCAGCACCCTGCAGACACCCACTGCTGGCACCTTGGCTTTCGTGGGAAGAAGCATGGCTGTGTCAGAACTTCAGTTTGCTAAACTAAAACCTCAAGGACCTACGAGTAACGAGCATTTTTCAGGTTGCTGTGGATATGGATATTTAGAAGGACTTTAGCAGAAAGTTAACTAGCCTGTCATTTGGTGGGACAGACGTTCTTTTGAGTGCTTGAGGCAAACATTCTTTGAAAAAGAATACACACACGTGGGTTCCTGTACAGAGATGGACTGGTAGTTAATCGCCAGGATGATCATTCTCTGATACTCGGGTCCATATGACAATAATGCTTAGAAGGTGTTGGAAGTTTTTACTCTTAGAATTACATAAATGAATGGGAATTGTCTACGAGGCCTGGGGGCCTTTGAAATGAGGCAGAGGGAGTTCCCCACAGCAGCTGGGCTCCTGG
Source organism: Sciurus carolinensis (assembly GCF_902686445.1). Taxonomy (NCBI): domain Eukaryota; kingdom Metazoa; phylum Chordata; class Mammalia; order Rodentia; family Sciuridae; genus Sciurus; species Sciurus carolinensis. The sequence goes on from NC_062213.1 coordinate 4,896,907, forward strand.
TTGACGCCCACTCTCGTCCCCCACTTTTATCTTGCTTCCTCCCTTGCCTTCTTTCTTTTTTGTTGTGCTCTTCTCCGTCTTGCCTCTGCCTCCTGCCCGCCCCGCCCTTCTCCCTTTCCGGGAGCACCACCAAGGCTGCCAGGTGCAGGACGGGCCAGGAGAGGCACCGGGGACTCCGCCTGGCCCTCTAGGCTTCGCCTCTCAAGCTGAATGTGAAGGAAAGCAGTCAGGAGAGGAGGTGGCATGTGGCCATCCCCAGTCCCAGGAAGAATGCCCACTACCCCAGCTGTAGTGGACAGCAAACCAGCTCTGGGGGGACAGTGGTGCCCTTGCCCTCTGCTCAGACCCAGATGCCCAGAATGTAGCTCCCATGCGCGGGATGGAAAACTGTGTTTTTCAAAACCATTTTTAACGGTTATTAATGTAACAAGATATAACAAGCTTAGACAGGATTATAAAACTTTCAAGATAAGAAACTGACCTTTAAAAGTTGTAAGACATTTCTGTACACTAAGGAGAGACCAGATCAACCATTTTCTAGGAAAGACTTAGCTTTGCACCAAGAGAGATTCACTACCTGATAACACACATGTAAAGGGTTCTCATTCCCAGGTCTTGGGGACAAATTTAATTTGGCAAAGTAGCCCAAATGAGCTGTCTGAGACAAAGTGTGGAAGGGTGTGTTGCACTTAGCTAATTGGATATAGACCAAGGATTTCCACAGGCTCGGTTGCCTCCACTGGAAGACGTCACTTTTCTCTGCATCGGACACAGGCCTTGTCTTACTTCCTGTTCTTTTGGCATTGCATGACTTCTCATAAAGAAACGGAGGGGTGGGATCCTCAGGGCCCCAGGAAGAAGCCAGAATGTCCAAGACGCCGCCTGTTGGAGAAGGCAGGAAAAGAGAGCACCAAGCTAGTTCTGCACCTTTCTGCCCAGTACCAGATCAGTGGTCAGTTGCTATCCAAGGTCACAAGTCAAGGCATGTTTAATGTTAACCATGTGCTCGCTCCACCTCTAACCTGGACCCCACAAATCACAGGCAGGAGTGACCCTCAACCTCCCTGGGCAGCGTCAGCTCTTGGCCTCAGGTACCACCACCTGGCCTTGGGCAGTCTTCTGGATTTTTTTCCCACCTCAAGTCAGTTACACCCAGGGGTCCTCATTGTAAGACAGTCCTGTTGGCTCTGGCATGAATTACCAGACCCCCAGTTCTGTTTCTACTGACTCTTCAGAAGGTGTGTTCAGTTCACCACACCTCTGTGCTCTGCGCAGTGTCCGCCTGCTCTTCAGGGTGCCAGCCTCCATGCTCCATCCCACCTTGCCCTGGAATAGTACCCTGTTTTGGAAAACAGCCCAGAAAGGGGCAGCAGGTAAGCAAAGTGGCTAAGGGAACCCACTTGGGAACTAGAGTGCTAACATTTACACTTGTATTTCACAACCCGTTAGTAATGTGACTTGGAGCAGTTTACTGAACCTACAGAACCTCAGTTCCCTTTTCACAAATGCATAGATCATCACAGTAGCTTCTCGAAGAGTTGCAAAGAATAAACTCAGTGGCACAGGGTACAGGCCCAACTCCACTCTCACCAACACCAACACCTTACTCCAGGTGTCCTCATTCCCCTCAGCAGTACCATTACCCCTGAGACCTTTATCTTCCTCATGATCTCCATCATCATCACTGAAACCTTCATGACCAATCAATACCACCATCACCACCATCATTCCCATGTGATCACCATTACCATTACCACCACCATCACCACCACCATGACAACCACCATCACCACCATCATTCCCATGTGATCACCATCACCATTACCACCACCATCACCACCACCACCATCACCACCATCATTCTCATGTGATCACCATCACCATTACCACCACCAACACTACCATCACCGTCACCACCACAACCACCAGCACCATCATTCCCACGTGATCACCATTACCACCACCATCATTGCCTCACCAGCACCACCAGCACCATCATTCCCATGTGATCACCATCATCCCCATCACCACATCATTCTCACGTGATCACCCTCACCATCGTCCTCTCTTCTGCTACTATCTGTGCTCCCAGGTCGGGGTCATACCTTGGATCTGGGCACTCTTCGAAAGCAGGCCCGTCTTACTCATCATGTCTCTTACAATAAGAGGAGGTACCTGGCCTGGTTAACAGCAGAATCACCTCATTGTGGGTGAGACAGTGCTACTGAACTCTGTCCCATTTTACAGATGGGGAAATTAGGTCAAAAGAGGTGAATGGACTTCCCCCAAGGTCACAAGTCAGATGTGGCACAGTCAGGCCCAGTATGCAGGCCCCCATGTGACACCATTACACTCCAGGTGACACCCTGAGAAAATAAAAGGAAGAGGAAACCTGAAGATACAAAGCATCCAGAAAGAAAATTTCTGACAATTGGATATTAACATTTCAGCCATAATTCACTGCAATAGAATAGTGATTTTATTTTCCAGGAGCAAGATGGAAGAGACAAGCAGACAATGGCCAGACCCTAAATGACAACAGAACTCTGACCCACAACCTCTTCAACAAGCAGCTGGGAAACCAAACCACCACCTTTGAAAAACTGAGTGATCAGTCTTGGTCAATAACCGCCAGCTTTCCATTGCCAGTGGACCCCACTTTCAACTCGCCAATCGTGTGAAACTCAACACACTCCCAGAACAATGATACAAGAAGCTCTTTCTAGTAAGCCACCAGCTTTCCCATGCCAACAACCTCCAGTCGGGCACGGCAGAGCCTCCTCCCTCCTCTGCCTGACTTGTCCCAGGGCTATGCTGTCTTGGGGCTGTACTGTCCCAGGGCTCTGGAGCTGCTGTCCCCTGGCTTCTCTCTTAGCACTGCAGGAGGGCCAAGTCACATGACAGTGGCTGAACATTTTGCAATCAAAAATTCTGAAAACGTAGCCTGTTTGTTCTCATCTGGGTGGTCTTTGTTTATTTCTATGTATTTGAGATAAAAAAAAAAATTGTAAAAGAGCCCAAGTACCAAGGGGCTAACGGCAGGGATAAAAGACAGATAGGGCAGGAGCAGACCTGGTGAAGGCAGGGGCCCCTGCACACCCAGGCTGCAGCCTCTCTGGCCAAAACCACTGCAGATTTCCCTCCGACCTCCCTGCGGTCCCTGGTTGGTGGTGACGGGGACCTTCAGTGAAGGCCTCGCTCTTACTGCATGGGTTACTCTGGCAGGTGCTAGCCATGCATGGCAGTGGAGACTGTAACTGTGTCTAGCCAGAGTGGAGATGTGCTTTGTAATACACACCACATTTCAAAGACAATTAAAAACATGAATTATCTCATTAATAATCTTATACTAATGACATGTTTAAATAGGTTCAATAAAATATATTATTAAAATTAATTTGACCAGTTTCCTTGTACTTTTTAATATGCTCTAGGAAAATTGAAAATCTCCCTGTGGCTCAGGTTATGTTTTCATTAGACAAGGTGATTTGGACCAGAGTCAGTTCATATTCTAAATGTCCCAGCTGGCCCAGAATCACCTCTCTGTGGGGTAATGGAATCAGGGAGTGATCCCACATGCTCACCGTGTTAGCCAGCTTTGCATTCCTTTAAAAAAATAGCTGAAATAATTAACATATATGAGGAAAGATTTACTTAGCTCACATTTCTGGAGATTCCAGTCCAAGATCAGGTGAGCTTGTGACTTTGAGTCTCTGGTAGGGTGACCAATGGAAATGGCAGGGAGCAAATGTCAGAGCCAACTGTTCAACTCATGACCAGGAAGCAAGAGAGGAAGAAAGATCTGGGGTCCCCAAATTCTCTTCAAGAGCATGCTCACAGTGACCTGAGGGCCTCCAACTAGGCCACCCCCAACAAATTCCACCCTATAGTGCTCGCCTGGGGGCTGAGCCTTTATCCCTTGGGCCTTTGCAGGGCAGTATCCTGGTCACAGCATCATCCTCCAGTGACCTGTAGACTCCACACTGGACACACTTTCAGCCTGTCCATGGGTCCCTCCAGCAGTTGTCAAAGCTGTGCTCCAGGTCAGTGATGGGGTGACACTTGACTTGGAAAGCCCAGCCTCCACCTAGAGCTGGCGGACCCTGCGGTCTGCTTATCAAGGGTTCCCTGCAATCCCACTACACACAGAGGCACCCTAGGAGCTCCTGGCATGGATGTCGATTCTCTTTGGCCCCAAGTAGTCCTCTTTACCCCTTTCTTTCCTGCTCACGACCCTCCATCTCAGGTGGTGTGGGGTGAGATTGCCTGTCATGGGGATGAGTTCCGATAGTGTCTGCTGGTCCCGGCAGTCCCTTGCTCTCTCACCAGATACCATTTTCTTCACCTGTCGTGGGAATGAAGCCACTGTGTGCAGTGGCCTGGGTTCTGGGCAAGGGCAGGGCTGCACTGTCACTTGGGTGGTGACTTTGCTTCTCAGCAGTCCCCTTTCCGTTTCAACCTCTTTTTCCCTTCTGGAGAAGTGCTGGTGTGAGGGCAGGATGCTCAGAGCATCAGTGGCCTTCTGGCGACCTTGAAGCCAGGCCAGGAGTGTGACAGGGAAGCACCCAAGCCCTAGGGTGGCGAGGCTGCTGGGACAAGCCTGGCACTGGCTGACTCAACACTGCCCATTAGGCGAGACAATTAGCTTCCTTTCCTGTAAGCCCCTGAGAATTGGGAATCATGTTACTAGCAGCTGAGCACACGCAAAACCACGGAAACCTCGGACCTTCCTCAGCTGTTGAAATTCTAAGCATCTGTCAGCCTAGCTAGGCCAGTTTCACTTGTTAACTTGCATCCATACAATGCTGTGGCTGTGTCCAGAGATGTGCTTACTACCCCAGTCCTGGTCCTAGGGGACAGTGACGGATCAACTATTGAAGACAACTTGCCCTCACCTCTGTGCTTCAGGAACCTGCTTGTGCAAGAAAGCCCCTCCCCCATTGACCTTGGCCCCTGATCCCCCAATGCCTCCAAGGACGTCAATGGGCTATTCTACTTTTCCCGTTAGTTCTGTTATTCATGTCTGTGGAAGCTCTGTTTTTGGTGCATGCGCATTAAAGATCATTATGTCTCTATGATGAATTGAGCTTTTTCTTTCATTATAGAACATTCCTTCTTATCGCTAGCAATCATCCTTATCTTGAAGCCTCCTTTCTCATATTAATACAGCCCATCGGTTTTCTCGTGTTTAGCAATTGCATCCATATCTCTTCCCATTCTTTCGTTCTCAAACTGTGTGTCGTTAGATTTAAATTATACGATTTTAATCAACGTGCAATTGGAGCTCATTTTTTAACAATCTTATCTTAGCATTTTATATGGCATGTTTACCCATTTACACTGAATGTCATGTCACTATTTTAAGCTTAGGTCTTCCACTGGGGTATTTACTTATTTTCTCTCAGATCCATCTGTTCATCCTTCCTTGGTTCCTTCTCTTGCATTTTTGAAGATTTCTGTTTTTTCTTTTTCTTTTTCTTTTTTTGACATCACCTTGTATCTGGGTCGAATGTGTCCTCCAGAGGAGATGTAGTGCTTTGTGATTGTGGCCTAGTTTGGAAGGAGGGTCTTGGCAGATGTGACCAAGTTCAGGTGAGGATTGGCTCTGGGTGATCTTGTCCTTAGACTATGTGGACCCAGAGACACAGAGAACCCCATGGAAGGGGAAGGTAGAGATGGGAACAGTGCATCTTTAAGCCAGGAAGACCAAGGAGGGCTGACAACAGTCCAGAAGTCAGGAGGAGGCAGCAAGGCCTCCCCTAGAGTCCTCACCAACACCCAGATTTCAGTCTTCTGTCTCCCTAAGGGAAGAAAGGAAATGTCTGCTGCTTCCCTCCTCAGTTTGTGGGAATTTGTTAGAGCTGTCACAGAAAACTAACACAATCTCCTCTGTGGAATTTTCAATTCTTTGATATGTTCCAGAGACAATTACAGGCATATCTAATTATCACAGTCCACCCTCATGTTATGTTATACTCCTTAAAAAAATCTGTAAGTCTCACAAAATAATTCCATGGTTTTTCTCCTGCTGCTTGTACTCTGTATTTCACTTACATATTTACAAGCCTCACAATACCTTGTCATTTGGCTGTAGACAGTTATTATGTCTTAAAGAAATAAAGGATAATAAGTACGATTTTTACTTATTTATGTACACATAATACCTGCTGTGCTCTCATTTTCCTTGAACCCCATTAGGCATTCACTCTCTTGGTTGCTCCCACTAGACTCACAGACTGCTCACGGTCATGTTAGACCTGCTGATTACAACCTCTGGACTATCTAGGGCCAGTTTCTAGTCAATGTTATATTATCTGATTTGGGCTACGTTTTGGTTGGTTTGCCTCTTTATACATCTTTTAATTTTTTTAATTACCTATTAAGTATTCTATGCAAGTAAGCAAGATCCAAAGAAAAGAAAAAATCATCTTCAGGAGGTTGTCAGGGTGTGACTGGTGACACTCGAAGGCCTTTTCAGGCATGGCTTCCATGGTTAATTTTCTCCAAGAATTCGTCTGTCTGGTTTTCAGCTTAGCACCAGCTTTTTGTCCTGCTTCTGGCCTTATGCTTCTGGGGAGCTCCACCTCTGTCCTTCCTGTGTCTCCCCAGCTGCAGCCCGCTGCCTCCTTGCACTGGGTGAAGCTCTTTGCTCTCTGCTACCCTCCTGCAGACCTGGAAAGGGTCCTGCTTTGCTTTGTGGGCAGGTCCCTGAGGGATGCTCTCGTTCTTCTCCCCAGCCTTCCCTACACCATGGACCCTGGGTGAAGCCCTATGGGAAACACTGGTAGAGGTACAGCTAGTTCTGTGGTGGGGCACTGGGCACTTCCAGTCCACCCTGCGGCTCACGCATGTCCATTCCACATCTGTGAGCACATGTGCTGGCTTCTTCTATCCTTCTACATCTCATGAGCCAGGAGCGAGAACTCACGTGGACATCTTCTTCTCAGAGAAAACTCCTCCCTTCTCTTCTGGCTTTTTTTGTATCTACAGATCATGGAGTATTTATGATTACAACCCTTTAGTTCATTCAGCATTTTCTTGGTTTTGGGGGTGATGGAGAAATTCCCAGAGACTTTCTACATCCTAACTGGGAGGAGATGTGCCAGAAGTGTCACAATTCTTATCTATTCTTTACTTTCCTTAAGTTCTGAAGTAGGGTGACCCTGTCCTTAACTGAGAACTCAGGCTGATTCTTGGTGACACAGGCAGATGTTTGGAAATGGATGGCCTGGATTGGTTATAATGTTTATTGCACTAACACTGGTCACATGAATTGGCAGAGCTGAGCAGGCCCTTGCAGGTAGGCAAGACAAGTCCCTTCCCCACCTTAGACTAGAGAAAACTAGTGCCCAGAGGGCCCACAGCACCAGACCTGTGCCTTAGTCACAGAGCCAGAATGTACCTATCGCACCTCACCTTTCCACCTTGGGAGCTTGGTGCTTGGAGCCTCAGCTCCCTCATTAGTAACAGAAGGAAGCCAATTCAACAATAGGGCTGGCCCCATTGGCATAAAGTTCAATTCTTTCCTTCCTCAGTGCTGCTAAAGCTTTCAAGGATGTCAAGGACACGATCCCTGTTAGATCATCTGAGGACCTTTCTATTTGCACTTAATGGTTCATCAGCCCATGGCCAGATCACAATTCTGGGAAGAAAATAATGGCTTATGGTTAAAAACAAATGAGTAAATAAAAACCAAAATGAAAAAAAAGTATTAGAATTCATTCCCGCAAAGTCTAAAATTTGCCCTTGTAAAATATTCACTGTATATTTACTATCGATTATAGTAAAAACTTCAATTTCCTATTTATTCCACTTCCAGAGATGACTACCATAAATAATGTATATTTCTTATCATTTTTCTGAACTTACATTATGTTTGTGTTTTTATTCCTTCAATATGTGTTTATTGACTTCCTACAGTGTACTGGAACATTCTGCCAGTTGCCAGGATGCAGCAGCAACCAGCAGGTAAAGTCTTTCTCTCTCAGACTGTGCCATTCAGCAATGGAGACAGAGATGTCTACAGTGACAGCAGCGGAATTCTATCAGGAGCAATGACTCAGAGTGCAGGGAGAGGTCTACTCCACAAAGCATGTCTCTTCACTGATGGAGACTCTGATTGTACCAAAAGAAAAAAGAAAAAAAGAAAAGAAATCAGGAATTTTAAACACAAGGTAACATGAGCTGGTACAAAAATGAAAAGGTCCTGAAAAGCACCAAGGTGAGCACATCTGCCCACAAGGGAGGGTGGTAAATGATGCAGGGGAGAGTTGGCCAGATCTGCCTCCTGCAGAGTCTCCAGAAGTGTAGGCATCTTCTAAGTGCAACTCAGTGCACCGGAAGGTTTTAAGCAAAAGTTTCAGCATAATTCTTAATTTAAAATGTAGTTAAATATAGACACATACATAATGCAAGCTTATACTAAATTAGATATTATGTATTTCTTCATGTAAATACATTTTTATTGATGACATAACCCCTTATTGTCTTAGAGGAACAGGAGTTTTCTACATAAACTCTCCGTCATGTCTTCCGGTTTTAACAGTGTGGAACATCTCCTGGTGGCTCATTGGGGTCACATGCAGCTCTTTCCAAGAGCACTGCGCACTTTCCGATCTCTCAGGAGGGGATACTAGCTTAAGTGGTGGTCATATTTGTGTAAGTTCCACTTGCTCCTTTAAGTTAAATGGATTGGCAGAGCTGAGCAGTCCTTTGTTGAGTGATTGACGGTCATTCGATGATGGAGCAGACATTGAGCTCCTGCGACCCCACAGCACAAAGCAGTCACAGAAATGTAAGTTAGGGGTCCTTTCTGGAGACAGAAAGTCAGCTGCACAGTCCAAGTCCTACCAAGCCCCAGGATGATGGGAGGTGGATGTACACAGAGGAGAAGCAGCACTCCATGTTGGGAGGAATTAAACCTTGAGACACTGGGGTCAGGAACGTGTTCGCAGTCTGAAGATGAGCAGGAGTGGCCAGCACATAGGACAGGATACCCAGGACCAATGAATGGAGAACTCGGAGCAGGACACACCCAGCTAGGGACAGGCTTTGCTATGAAGCCACAGGGAAACATCCTGGGGCGGGGGAGACCCCATGGCCCATCAGTCAGGATTCCTAGGCCCCTTTGCTTCTGCAGCTGACTTCCGGTGTCTTCACAGGTGACTCCCTTCCCCTCTCTGCCTGGGTTTCCACATCCCAAAGAAGTCCTCTGGTTCTTGTGGCCTGTGACTAAGTAGAAAGTCTGACATGTTTTGGAAAAAGTATCTGCTTTGACCGCTCCTGAACTCTGAGAGGCTGCCAAGTCTTTTCCCAGCAGACAATATTGAAACAATTAATGTCAGGAGAAATGCTGATCTCAGAAAGGGCATCTTCAACAAAATAAGGGGAATAATTAAATAATACTGTAGTTATAGATTCAAAGTAACAAGGAGGTAATTTGTTCCAACCCCCACTTGATAATTCGATAATCCACAGTGGCACCGCCTGGAGGTCATTCAGCCTTGGCGCCACTGTCCCCATGGAAGAAAAGGAACCTACTCTCCTCTGATGGTCAAGATCAGCTCCAGTGTACTAAGGGAGACCTGCTTATTCTAGAAGGTGTGGGGTTGGTCTGCAATCCCAGCCTAAGCTGCTGGGGTGTATAATAGCTCCTTCTCACTGTGCCAGTCAGCCCAGGCCAGTAAGTACCCGACCTTCTAGACGTGGCAGAAGGGGTTGGGGAGGGACTTCTGAACAGAGTTTGGCAGGAAACCTGAGAGCCAGGACCCTCTTTCTCTCTGTTTGAGGCCTGCGAATACAAAGATTGGAACTTGAACTGCCACGCTGGTTTTCCAGCTATGGGAAGCAGAGAAGAGAGGGGCAGAGAGAACACAGACCCTTCCCCTTTGATGATCTAGGCCAGTTTAACTTAGGGTTTCTGATTGCTATGAGAAATGCGTCCCAAAAGTTCTCCAAGGAACAGAGGTAGGGTGTACGTGTCACATCACCGTGGAAGCCAGTGGTCCTGAGTTCTTGCTGCTCCAGCCTTCATAACCTGGGCTGGATCCTCAGTCTAGACGAGCTCAGATTCCTGAGCACTCTTGACTGTGACATCTGACATCTTCCATCTTCCAGGTTGGATCTGTCCCACAACCTGCTCTGGGCACCTATTTCACGGCATGCGTTCTATCTCAGCCCCACCCTGCCCTGCGGTGGAGCCTCTGGGTCATGCCAGAGGCTATTCTCTTGTCTTCTTGATCTACATCACCTCCTTCGAGAGCCTGGTCCCCCTCCAGACCCTCGTGCCCCAACTCACTTGTCAGGAGCCCCTGGCAGGTTAGGCATGTCTGCCAGTGCGCCTGCTTCGTGACCCCATGGGTGCAGGAGCTGGGTCTGCCTTTTCTCACTGCTACCTTCAGTCCCTGACCCTGAGGAGGAAGGCAGCAAATGAACAGGTCTGTGAGTGGTTTTCCATCATTAACTGAGGGTCAGGCCTTGCCAGGCCATGACTCTGCAAATCCTTTCCTTCCACCCTATGCTATAGAATCCCAGAGCCATGAAATCAGATTCAGAGGTTTTTCCAGATGTGGCAAGCCTTCAGAGGCCAGGAGAAAGCTACATCTCTTGATGGACAAGGGTAGAGTCCCTGCTGGGTGAGCTCTTGGGAACTGGCACATCCTTGAATTATTATTATCTGTTGTACTGGATTTGTGGAAATACTGCAGACAACAGTCAGGAGTTCAAGAAATGTGCCTCACTGATTTCAGGGGCAGGGAGTGGCTTTTGTCAAATACAGTGTCAAGCCCTTTAAATAGATACATGCATGCATGAGTTTCCCCCACACACACACTTGAAATGACAGTCACATGGTTCACAGGGTAGCTCTTGCAGCAGGCTGGAGGGGTGCAGGTTGGGCTAAGATAAGGTTACTATAGGGGAATGTCCCCAAGCTGTACAACTCCCATCTTGGGCTTTAGCCTCAGCTTCACCACTTGGGAAAGCAGATTCTCAAAGTCTAAATGTTCATTGGAAGTTAACTTTCCTTCCCAGAATATCTCGTAGAGGTACAGGTTTGGGAAACTGGATGACTGATGAACTTGGTGTTTGATTAGGGTCCTTTCCAGGTCACAGTGGGAACTGTCACTCAGTATGATGGATTAGAGCTCTGTCATTGGTATCAGTCTGATTGGAACCCTCACTCTACCCAGACCAATGTGTGGTCCAAGGTATCATGGATCCATTCGAAACACACTTCCTGGTCTTTAAACAGGAAACACAGAGTTGTTGGAGTATTAAATCAAATGACTAAAAGTCAGTTAGCAGAGCACTTCGCCCTATATAACAAGTGTTCAAAAAATCTTCACTATTATTTTTTTATCAAGTAAAATTCTAACTCAATATCTGTTGCCCAGGACTCCACCAGGTAAAGATTGACGGCCTGCTGAGATGCTTACTAAAGGCAGGGAAATATAGAATAAGTAGTGCAAGAAGGTGGTTATAAATGGCAGTTAACCCTGGACACATTATGGAACTCAAAACTGGGATTGCCATAAATAGCTCCTCTTTATTTTGTGGTGAACATATGTATTCATACTTATGTTCTAGCTTTGTTTTGAATATGTGTATTCAGGAGTTACCACGCGCAAACCAAGATAAGTTAAGAAAAGACTTCCACATGTGCTGTCTAATGGAAGCTGAGGAAGGGCAGTGGAAGGGAGTCCTTCACCGCCACAAGACTGAGGTATGGAATGGATGAGGAAGGATGGCTCCCACACCTCATGGTGGCAGAAGAGGGAGAGGGATTCCCATTCGCTTCTCACGGTCTCCTCTCTACATCACAGTCCCCAATGTCACCCACCCAAACTCACGCATTACTTGACAACAAGAGCAATAAAATCATGACCAAATCCAAAAGGTGCTTTCAGCTCTTCTTAGGCCCGTCAAACTTGCCTTTCAGACCCTGTTCCCTCAGCTATCCTGGAAACTCTCTTCCCATGGACCAGGAGCCACACTCTCATTTAACTACATCAAAATGAACTCCAACGCCATGCACAACTACAGTGCCTTCATAAAACACGGCGTGCTTGACACCATGACACCCCGCTTCATCCCTGTGGGGATCTAGCTCTCAGACTCGCGGAACCTTCCTGAGAGCCTTAGCTGTGCTGTCTCCTGCCTCCAGGGGCTCTCACCTCTGATGGGGTTAGGCTTTGTCTCCATGTCCCTCCCCTGGTGGTCTGCCCTCCCCCTGCATTCCAACGGCTGGCTGTCCCAAGCTCAGGTTCATGATCCCTTCTCTGCTAGACCCTTTCTCAGCTCTGATGTTTATTTGAAGGTAGAGCCATCTCATGGGAAGACAGTTGAGTTGATGTTACCCTTTGATCCATGGCATACCAACATTCGGGTACTTTCTTTTTTTTTTTTTTTTTGTTTGTTTGTTTTATGAATGCACTATAGATGTGCATACTATTGGAGTCCATTTTGATGTAATTAAAAAAGCATGGAATATCATTTGCTCTGCTTCAGTCCCCTGTGCTTCCCCTCCTTGGCTCCCACCCCTCACCCTCTTCTTCTACTCCACTGGTCTTCCTTCTATTTGTTTATAGCTTTTTTTTTTAATGGGTGCTTTATAGATGGACATGAAGGTGAACCACTGTGGTCCATGCACGTATGTACATAGCACAGCGTGGTCAATTTCGAATTCTCCCTCTTCCTCAGGAGCACACCTCATCTTCCAAGAGGTGGAAGCCACCCTGTGCCTGTGGGTGTCCTGGTGGAAGTGCACAGTGCTGCTTCCTGCAGAGCGTTTTGGGTGTTTAATAATGACCCAGCGTTTTGAGGACCATGTTCTCTCAGTTTACTGCTCCCAACTCTTCCACATCCCACCGTGTCACCCCCCGACAGGCTCTGGGGTTCTCATAACACCTATCACCACCGACCAGCTGTGCCTCGCCTCCTTAGGTTTGTTTCCTGGAGAGCAGCCTCTCTGCTGTGTCATGAGCTCTGTCCCTTCTAGTTTCACTGATGAGACCCATGTTCCCTCCAAGAGGGGGCACCGTCCAGTCTGGCGATTCATGAGAGCTCCCTTCCCCTGCATCCCCTCCAACATTCTGAATTATACTTCTTGGTATTTTTGTCGTGGTATAAAGTTGCACCTTAAATTGTTTAAATTAGCATTTTTTAATTACTGAGTTTGAACATTTTTAATGAACATGTTAGTAATTTAGACTTCCCCATCTGTCAGTAGGCTATTTATAGTCTTAGCTCATATTTCTACTCCATTTACTGTCTTTTATTTTTATTTTCAGGAGTATTATTTTTTATTACTCATATAAATCATATGTCAGTTTCAGAAGCTGAAAGAATATTTTCCTGGCTTGTCATTAATTTAGGTTCTATGATTTTTTTAAAAATAGGAACCATTATTTTTCATGTAGCAAAAACAGTCTTGCTTTCCCTGAGGTCGGGGCTTTGTGTTGTGTCTAATCTGTCATCGTCCCTCTCAGTTGACAGCCACAACGTGCCCCTTCTCATCTGAGTCAAAAGCCACTCATCATCTTGACTGCTTCCTCCCCCTTTGCATTGACCAGTCACCACCCTGCCCGCTGGTGGCCAGCTGTGGCTGAGCCCACTCCTCTGCTCCTTACCATTGCCCTGGCTTGGCCCTCATGGGTCCTCCCTGGACTGCCGATGGCTGCAGCCTCCCTGCCTCCAGCCTCCAGCCTCTTCCTGCTCCATGCACCGAAACACTGGCTGAGCCATCATGTCAGATGCACAGCCTAACTCTCGGCTTCTCCTGACCAGAATCCCTCAGAGGTCCTGCTGGCCCACAGAGTTTCACCAGCATGGCTGAATATCAGAATCATTGAATGGGGCTTTTTTTTTTTTTTTAATCAAAACTTCTAGATTCCAACCAAAATTACAGAATGAAAATATTTGGGGGTAAGGTTGGGGAGCCGTGTTCAAGTAGAACGAAATGTCTTTCCACTGTACTACGGGTCCTCTATCCTTCAGATCCGGAAAGAAGGTGGTCCATCCTGCCCTCTGGGGAGTCGGCCCAGACTGCCTCGCCCACGTCTGCTTCTGCCACAGCTGGTCTCAGAGGCCACTGCGGTGATGCTGGGTGTTTTCCTTTCATACTCTATGCCACTGCTCACATCTCTGCATTTGGAAGTGTTGTGCCATCCTCTCGGGAAATCTTTCCCTCATCAGCTTAATTCTCCCAGGTTTTGCTGAGCCACCTGCTCTGGCCGCTCATGCTCAGGATGATGTGTCCCTCCTTGGCATCCCTGTAGCGAGTTCTGCACGCCTCCTACTTTGCTTTCTAATAATTCACCTGTATATCTGTCTCTTAGATCACACTGTGAGCTCCGTGGGCAGTGATGTTCATCATCATCGTACCTAGAACCATAGGTATAGAATTACTATTTGCAAAGGAAGAAGAAACGTGATGAGTAAAACCTTAGGACTATCTATGGGATTGTAAACAAAAGCATAACCAATGGTAAAAATACCAGTGGTATTGTTAATATGAAGGAACTTCTGAGTCTGGAGCTTAATGCCCCTAGGTTTATTGGAAGATTCAGTCGTCCACTCCTGCTCAATGTATCACCCCAAATTCCTGACATAAAATCTCGGTACTTTATTACTCTTACTGTTATTACTGTTGTTCCAATCTCGTGTAGTCCTAGGTACATGGCATGTCCAATGGAAGCTTGGGCTATGCTTGTTTCCTCCCATTAGTCTCAATCACCACTCATGCAATGATATCTTAGGCAACAGCCTCAGAAGAATGTTCTAGAAAGGCACCTGTTGCATTCAGGATGTTGATATTTATATTTTATATACGCTAATTCTTCTGGTTGTTGAAATCCTACTTATTCTCAAAACCTGAATCAAATATCTTATATTTCTTCCTTAATTTTAAAAGAGGTTTTAGGTAGGATTATTGACCTGGATTAGAGATTTTATGTATGTGTGTGCATGCACATATATACATAGAATATTATACACTATATTTATGTATGTACATGTATACACACACACACACACATATACTCACACATGTGAGTCTATCAAGAGGAAGGCAAGAGATATTCAAGGGCATATCTGTTGAAACACCTCTTATGCCTCAGCAAATGTATTCTATGACTGAGATATCATTTATTTTATTACTACTGAAAACCTTCAAGGTGAGTGAGGTAATAACAAATAGAAAAAGACGTGAGACTGATGGTTGAATCAGGCTAAAACTCTAAAGTCTTGAGTGGCCACACACACATTCACTATTTACAAACAGTTGAAAGCAGCAATGAAGAACCTCCCATTGCCCATGCTTCCTTCAGGGGGACTGTCTTCAGACCATGGAGTAGGAGAGTGAAGTTCAAGTTGGAAGAAGCAGTCTCCCTGAAGAGAGGAGTTGAAGCCAGAGTTCAGAGAGGAGGCAGCTGGGCTGGGGCAGGGAGCCAGAGGAGCATCTGTGAGATTGGCTCTGAGGTCTGCGTGGACGCTCCTCAGGTGCTCGAGGACTCCCACAGCACACAGCACAGCGAGTCGAGAGTACCTGGGACCATCACTGCAGGAAGGCGAGAGGCAGCAGAGGCCTGAACAGCACTGACTGCTAACAGGACTGCTTTGACCCTAGCAGAGCATCAGGCGTTTACCTAAGATGAATGAAAATGTGTGTCTGCACAAGGATTTGTGCATGAATGTTCATGGAAGCTGCATTTATTGTAATAGCCCCAAACTGGAAAGAGCTCAGATGAATGGATAAACAGAAGGTGGTATGTCCCCACAATAGGATGACTTTAACCAGAGGAGAATGAACTATCGTGGGAATGACTTGGAGTCGTCTCACATCCCCCAGCTGCATGACTAAATCAAGACAAAAGAATGTACACTGTGTGGTTCCATTTAGATATAATTCTAGAAGATGCAAATTAATCTGTAGTGCCTAAAAGCATGTCACTGGTTGCCTATGATAGATAGCAGCTGGGGGCTGGAGGGAGGATAGTTGGCAAAGCACTCTCAAGGAATCTTTTGAAGATGATGCAAATATTCTGGGTCTTGGTTGTGGTGCACGTTTTTGCAGGTGTGCCAAACTGTGAAAAGTATCAAATTGCACATTTTAAATGGCTGCTATTTTTCTATGTAAATTGCATGTAAATAAAGTTAATTAAAAATAAAAATAAGAAAGGAAGATTGAGCACAGGAGGCACACAGAAAATAAGCACCAATGGTAGATTTAACATCAATTATACCAGTAGTGACATTAAGTACAAGTAGAACAAACATTCCAAATAAAAATAACATTTGTCAGATTAAACATTAGCAAAACCTAACTATCTGCTCTTTGCAAGCAACACGCTTTAATGCAAAGACATTCATAAGTTGAAAGTAAAAGAAATTCACGAAAATAACCATGCAGTTACCAACCAAAAGAAACAGAAATTGATACCTGAATTAATGTCAGACCAAGTAGATTTTAAAGAACAATATATTTTACAAGACTAAGAGAAATGTTTCACAGTGGTTAAGAATAAATTCAGCAGGATAGACATAGTATGTCCAGAATAATAATGAATTTGTACATATCCTATTATGTAGCTGCAACTATATAAAGTAAAAAATGGCAGAATGAAAGGAGAGAGGGACAAATCTGCCTCTATTACTGCAGACCATAAAGCACTTTCTCAGTAGCCCACAGAAGAAGCATCACTAGAACAAGGAGACCCACAGATCCAGAGAAGACTTCAATGACACAATTAACCTCAACTGGCCTGCAGGCTATTCACCAGACACAACTTCCAGCAACCATACTCTTTTCAAGTTTTTTGACATATTTTCTAAAACAAAATTATAGACATAAGTGATTTTCGCAAATTTTAAAGGATTGTGGTAATACAGAGTATGCTTTCTGACTCTGGGTGAATTTAATGATAATTCAAAAAGGAGAGCTAGGGAAGAATTTTAAAGAGTTGAGAATTAAGATAATTCAGAAGAACTCATGGATCAAAAACTGGTATCAAGATTATTAGAAGATATTTCAAATTGTATGAAATAAAAATCTATTAATCTAAAACTTATGCTATTTACCTAAGTATGGACAAAGCTTAAAAGGTATGGTTTCTGATGTATAAGAAGAAACTCATAATTTAACCTTCCACTTCAGATACCTACATACACATATAAGGGAAAATAATATAATGAAAACTAATATAAAAATATGATAAATAATACAAAAATACAACAAAAATATTTAAAGAAAAATAGCAGAAATCAAATACAAAGAAAAGTAGAAGGAAAGAAAGAATAGCAAATAAAAAGATAGGTTAATCTGTAATGGCAGAAAATTACAGAACAATGGAGAAGATCAGAATAGTCTAAAGTTGGTTTTGAAAAAGGTAAACATAACTATTAAGTCTGTAGCAACACTGTCAAAAAAAGAAAAGGAAAAATTACCAACATCAGGAATTAAAGTGAGAAAATCACAATCACTTTCAGACATTAAAAAGATTAAAAACAATTTATTGTAAAAAATGTATGCTAAGACTTTTGAAAATTTAGGTGACATAGACAAATTTCTTGGAAAACATAATTTACCTGAATGAAAAAGCATAAATAGCTGTACATTGAGTAAGTGTCCTGAATCCAAAATAGAAAGGATTCCCACAAAGAAAAATAGAAAAAGTGGGAACATTCCCAACTGATTTTATGAAATTAGCATAATCCTGATGTGAAAAACTAACAAGCATCCTATAAAAAAGGAAAATAACAATCAACATCTCTCATGAACATTGGCACTAGAACTTCCTAAAAGATACTGTTGTGTTAATAGTAAAATTCTACTCATTTTAATTTACACATTAATAGAATACAAGTGAAAAACTCTATGATCTTCCTAAAAAATTTATGAAAAACATTGAAAAAATTATCTCTATTAATGATTTTAAATATTCACAAATTTAAGTTAAATGGGACTTCCTTAAACACAGATGTCACTTCAAAACATTCTGCTAACCTCATAGTCAGTGGGTAAGCATTTGATGCTCCCTTCTGTGGATGGGAACAGAACACAGAGGTTGACTATTCTTACCTTTAACCAGCTTTACACCAGATAGCCTGGCTAATGCACAGAAAATAAATAAAAATGTAAGAATTTGAAAAGGAATAATAAAAGCCATCTTTATTCACAAATGGCATGTAGAAATTGCCTAATTCTATAGTCAGAATTGATAACTCAATTTAGAAAAGATGCTAGAAACAAGGTCTATTTAAAAACAATTATAAGAAAGAATGGAAAAATAAATTTAAAATGCTACTATTTATACTTGTACAGGAAAATGTTTAGGGAACAATAACTAAACATTCTATACTGAGCAACTGAGAAAAATTAAAGAACATTTGAGCAAATGGATGGATATTCCATGTTCATGGATTAAGACAATGAACAAGACAGTATTAAATTCTTAATTCATATGTAGATATGATAATTCTAATCAAAATCCTAGTTCTTTCTTTTTATGTTAGCATTGTACATTATTTATAAACAAGTTCAGAAGTTTTACAGTATTGCTATGGATATAAAATAGCCAAATGGTATCTGAAGAGAAATTAGAGAATTTGTAAGTTTTGAGACTTAGTATGAAGTGCAGTAATTAAGTTAGTGTAGGTATTGGCACAAAGACAGATAAACAGAGCCACAAGTCAAAATTTAGAGTCAGAAAAGAGACCATCAGAGACAGTCATTTGATTTACAGTGACACAGAATCTCAAAAGAAATAGTCTTTTCAATAAAGTTTGCCTTTCCAAAACTCTTATATGGATGGAAGGAAAAAAAACTTTCCTCCCTATTCACAGTGAATCAACAATTATTTGAGAAAATCATAAACATAATCTAAAAGTTAAAAAAAAACCCCAAGCTTCAGAATAAAACAGAAGACTTTCACGATGAGTTTCAGGAAAGATTTCTTAAACAGGCTGAAAAGCACTCGTCAGCAAAGAAAAGGAGGCAAACTCCACCTGCTGAGGTCAAGAGCTGCTGGTCAAAAGCCAACACCCTAAAAGCGACTGGCTGAGCCGCACCGTGGCCGAGGCAGGTGCCATGTCCTCTGTCTTGTGCATCCGAGGCCCAGCCCCAAGCCCGCCCAGGCTGCTCAGGAGGGCTTGTCTCTCTCTCTGTCCTTGTCCTCTTCTTCTGGAGGCTTTGTGCTTTGCCGAACTGTCAAGATTTCTTTGACCAGCAGAAGGATCCAATATTCATAGGCCTGGTATGAAGATGTGAATCCAATTCTGTGGTCCAGTGGTGAGCCTTTATCTTGTAGATGTTCAGAAGGAACCCCTCAAAAAAGCAAGAATGGAGGAGTTAACTTAAATGACCAAGTACATGCAAAACAGAAATCCACGTGGCCAACAGGGTGCATTTGCACCGACTTCCCAAGCTGCATAGATGTGGGTTCCAATTCTGGGGAGGGAACTTACTTGTTGACTTCAGACAAATCATCATGAACCTCTGAGTCTCATCCTCCATATCTGTAGCAAGATAATAATATAAATTTATTTTTTTAATGCTCAAAATACCAAAATATATTCCATGAAATACCAGTTCTCATGATGCTAATAAATATTTCACATATAAACTGTTCCATTATCAAATATGTTTCAATAGTTCTAGATATAAATTATTTTTAACTTCAAGACTCTCAAAATAGAAACCTAGAAAAAAGGGATGTTTCTCCCCAAGGAGTATAGTAATTCTCCAAGGGGGACTTGAATGTTCAGTTTTCCAATGTATATCTGACCCAGGGAAGCGTTTGTACATGATGAGGGACTAACACTATGTGGATACCCTTGGGGAAATGATGGTGTAGGACCAAAAAGACATTAGAGAGTGCTGCCTACAGTTATCATATTATGGTGGGTACTACCACCACTATTACTGCTACAGTGTACATAATAATTATTAGGTCATTAATTATTACTTTTTAGCAACAATAATAATATAAGAGGTCAAATCTAAATGAATGCAAGTCACATATCAAAATTCATGAAGCATCATTTTCCAAAAACAAATCAGCATGTGAAGTTTTGCTTGGCTCATCTCTTCTGAATTCTATCAGCTTTCCAATAGACAACTTGGAAATAGACAAATCCCTTCTCCCCTTTCTAATTAGTATGATGGATTGCTGAAATGGGATTATTCCTTGGAGATGGAGCCATTGCTTTTAATTAACCATAAAGGGATTTGAATTGAGGCAAAAGGAAAGAAAAGTTGTAAACATGTCCATTTACCTGGGTTAGTGACCAGGGAGATCCACGAAGTGGCGTAGCTCTGGGCTCACATTTGCTCATGAGTGCCTCACAGGACAACAGGTTCATATATAGCACTTTGCATATTCATAATTGTTTTTCATGACCTGGGACTGATGTGAACATGGACAGAAAGAGGTAGATGCACAGAATTCTGCAGTACCAACTTTTCTTCCACTGCCTTGCTGGATTATGCTATTAATTCCTCAGAATGGTTGAATCATACGAGTTGCTAGGTGATGAGTCATTTTCCATTATTCATGAGTGCAGACTCTAGTCTCAATGTGCCTGCATTTGTTTTCTTCATGTGATAGAGGCTCTGGACCACTCCCCTGCTGGCTCTAGGCCCCTCCAGTATTCTAGGCTCTAGGACACATGGAACACCAGCACAAACCCAGGCTAGGACTTGCTTTTGGGGTCTTAATTGACCTCCTCCCCCCATGGGAATTAAGCAAACTTCTCTGCCATTTTCTTCTCTTTCTTAACAGTAGACCACGATGAACTCCATGACTTTCAATCCCAAGACTGCCAAATCCCAGGACTTCAGTCTAATATTGAAATGAAAACACTAGCTAGGTTGGGTGAAGAATATGATAAGACTTTGTCACTGTCTTGCACTATTATATCTCTTTCAATTTATGGGGCACCTAGTTACCTGGCCCTTGGCTGGATACTGAGAACCAGAGAGGTCATCACTGAGTTGGGAAGATAAGCATAGCAAACAGGTGCAATATGGTATGGCCCCTTTGATTTGATTGACCTCACTAACCCAGAGCTGGGGAGGGGCAGGGTGAGTGCTGTGGCCTTCACAGAGGGAGTCACACCCAAGCAGAGTTCTGAAGGTCGCCCCCGCATCTGGCAGCTGGATGAGGTAAAGAGAAGGTACCGTGAGCACTTGCAAAGGTGCTGAGAAATTGAAGACGCAGATGGGCGATGGCCTGACCCCAGGTAAATCAGAGCTCTGACCCACCACGGGCAGCACCCTGCCCAGGGAACCAACCTGTTGTCTACACTAACCAATTCAGAAGTCAAACTACCGCTCTACCAACCAACCCAGGAAGCCGAAAATCCCTATAAAAATTGGCCTCAGATGGCCACGTCTTGATTGAAAACTGACAAATTCCGTAATTTCCTCCCCATTTCCACTCATGACCAACAGGAAAAGTGAAAATTCACTCCTAAGCCATCACACAGGATGCTCTCCTTGTGGCTGGCCCAGTGCGGTTTCCCTGGGCAACAGCCTTCAATCGGATCACACGTGCGTGAAGCGTATGCTCCGGCCTTCCTTGGTATCTCTTCGGAGGTGAGTGGCGGTAGCTGGCTTTTAGGTAGAGCGTGCTCATAGTCCCCAGCCTTTGCTGCTTCTCACTTGGGGGACAGTCATTTATTTCTGCACTCACAGCTCAGAGTGCCAGAGGTAAAGTCCTTCAGCAAGCTCTTCCCATCCCATGGCATCTGTCCTCCCCACTGCTTCCTTCTGGAGCGTCCTCCTGTCGCCATCTGACCAATTGTCCCCATCCCTCCCAGCCCCATCACAGCCCGTTCCTGCACTGAGTTTCATCTGACATCCATGGCCTCGCTTAGCTTTGTCCTCTCTGGACCCAGACAGGCAGTTAGCTGTAACAGAGCATTGAGACAGATCAGCCTCTGCCCTCCGGGGCTGCCGAAGCCAGAAATGTAAACAAAGGATTATAACAAACCATAAAAATGTGCTAAATGGAGATATGAAAACAAGTCATTCTGTGGCCAAGAGAACCACTGCCCCTCAGATAGGTTTGGGTGGTGGGGCACCTTTGCAGCGACATCCAAACAGACTCATCACTTCTGCGTGGCACTGACAGGGAGGGCATGGCGAGAAACTCAGAAACTTGGTTCCAAATGCACCTGAGGTCTCCACTCCCACACATTGCCTGGGGCACTGATGCCAAGACACCAGAGGGAGGGCCTGGAACCACTGACCTGCTGCAGCTCTGTGCTGGGAAAGAGGAGAGCAATCGGGAGAGGCTGGACTGAATGCCAGTCGTCTGTGTGCATGCTGCAAGGAGGGCAGCTGGCACTGCAGCTCTGAGCTTTGCTCCAGGCCGTGGCTCCTTATAGGAGCCCAGGAGGCCCAGGATGCCAGGCAGGCATGCAGCCAAAGAGGCTGCAGGGAGGGAGCAGATGTGACCCACTGTGTTCCCACTGGACGAGTGTTGGCCACTCTCTGGAATCCACTTTAAACTTTGCTGGGAAGTGTCAGCTTTGCCCTTCATGATGGGTTTATGCAGCATCCAGCAGGTGGCTTGGTCATAGGGACCTGGGGAGTGACATCATGCTAGAACTTTGGAGAAAAAAAGAATTAGAATGAGAACATAATAAGAGCAGCCAGCATCTGTCAGCTCCGCATCAGCCCTTTGGGGCCCCACACCTCCAGCCTCTGTCCAACCCACCCACAAGCTGAGTCATACTCACCTTCCATCACAGACAGCAGTAGTTATGGGATGCTGACCATCAGCAGGTTGCTGAGCTCCGGAGCTGCACTGCCTCCTTTAAGACCAGTAATGGCTCCACACAGGGAACACCACCAAAACAAAGCAAACCGAGGCTACAGGACTCTCACTGTTTGCACATGATCCCCCTTTGTGAACTACTTTTGACACATCTAAATGACTGAAAATCACCAGCAGAAAGTCCAAAGGAAATCTCTCTAGGAGATTGGGCAAAGGGGTGGAGGGAAGGAAATGTTTCCAGAGAGCAACTTTGGCCCCCATGAGAGCACAGAGCAAGAGTCAGAGAAGCATCATATGCCCCATTTTCCCACTGAGCATGGCAACAGCATTTTACTGATGCCTTGGTTATTGAGTGTCAAGAATGTCACTAGCTTTGCCCTCCATGATCCCCATGAGATCATTGGGCCCATTTTCCACTTGCCGAGTAGAACGGGGCTGACTCCTCTGGGTCCCTTCAGGATGTGGCTGTTACCTGCTGACCTCTCTGCTTTCCTTTTGACCACAAGGCTCACAGGGCTGGGGCAAATGCTCAGCTGGTGCCCTCGTCCTCAGTGTCTACTTGATGGACAGGGACCAGGTATGGAGGGAACAGTGCTGGGCAATGCAAGCTCTTGAGTGAGCTCCTCAGTGACTGGAATGAAGGGGAGAGAACCAGAAAGCCAGGAGGTCACTAAACTGGGGTGCTTGAGGCTGAAGTTGTGGTGCAAAAAGAATTTAGGCACAGACGGGGAAAGCAGCACATGTTTGCAGGAATCTCAGGAACAAAGGGGATCATGCTAGAGCTTGCGGGCAGGTGGGAACGCAGCCTCTCAATGTCATCACAGGTGAGGGGGAACTCGAGCTGGCCCCTGTGCCCTTCACCATGCTTCATGAGTGGCGTGACTCATTACTGTCTTGCGTCTCCACCTAGGCATGTGCGTTGTACTATGCTAATAAGGTAACTTCAGTGACTGCATGCATTGCCCTTTATCATCTGGGAAATTCTCTGATATTATTATTTTCAGAATAGGGCTTTGGCTGTAGCTGGCATTTCAACTTGTCACAGTCTCAGAAGGCTGACTGACTTCCCAGCCTCTTACCTCCTTAGTCCGTAGGAGTCCTGTTTTCATGGAGGTCCTTGTGTCAGGGAGAGATGATGGATAAAAAGAAAAAATAAATCCATAAGGGGCTTATATCAGTTTTCTGCAAATAACATTAGTAGGTTAAAATAACACAAATGTATGACCTCACAGTTCGAGAGGTACACGTCCCGGACTGGTCAGCAGGGCTGGTTCCTTTTGCAGACTGTGGAGGACAATCTCCTCTCAGCCTCTTCCAGCTCCCAGTGGCATCTGCTGCCTGGCTTCTGGGCCCTTCCTCCAGACTCCAGACTCAGTAGTGTGTGTCTTCCAGTCTCTCTCCAACCTCTGCTTCTGCTATTACATCACCTGTCTCTGGCTCTCCTGTGGCCCTGTTGTCAGAACCCACTGGGATAAGCCAGGATAATCTTCCCTGCTTAAGTTCCTCAATTCACATGATTCTTAATCACATCCTACACAAGGTAACATATTCACAGGTTATGGGGATTAGGAGGCCTGCATTTTGGGTACTATGTTTTGGCCCGCCCTAAGACCCTTTCACCTACTTGGATGCCCTGAGTTCCTGCACCCTGGCCCTAGACCTCCATCTGCTCTTTGGCCTATAACTTTCCTAACCTTGGAATCTGGGCCCTGGAGGCCACTGTCAGAGGAGAACACTTGGTTGCACAGCTTCAGGGCACTACCCCTCCTACCTATGTAACCCTTGATGGTGGGGTGAGTGGGGCCCTGAAGTGTTGATTCAGCAATGCCTTTGGCCCTGTGCTGACCTCCTGGGGGACATCTCTGCAGGCACCTGACTTTCACTTAGGGGTAGCTGCATTCTGTCTGGCACCTGATGCTCAGTGGACCTGAGTCCCAGCTTGCCCTGGGCTGTCTTTGCTGGAGAAGAGGGGTTCTACAGAAAGGGTTGTGGGCAGGACGTTAGGGTCACAAGGACAGAGCCAAGCCTTGGTTTTCCCATGTAAAGCATACCTGTTGGGTAAGTTGTTGCCTTCCCTAAACCCAGGTTTGCCTCTCTAAATGGAGATAAATGGCATGTGTCTCTTATGTCTATCCTGATACTCACACACTCACACATTGTCCCTTGCACATAACTTACTTCAGTGAATTCCAAATACCGTTCGGTTGGATTTTATTTAGGATCTGAATTCATTCTGCTTGATAACAAAGTAGTTTTGCCCTGTGCTCTCCTCCCCTGCAAACTTCATACTGTGTCCCAGATTCAGGGTTCCTTTGATTCAGTTAGAGTCCATCACAAAATGGAAACACCATGTTTTTCAAACAGGGGGGATTTAAAGCAGGTGCATTGGTTTGCTGGGTCTGCTTCCATAGCAATCAGTGGCTTAAACAATAGAAATGCAACTTCCCACGGCTCTGGAGGCTGGAAGTCCAAGGTGGCGATGTCTGCAGGGTGCTTCCTACGCGGGCTGGGAGGAATGCCCCTCCCAACTTCTGCTGGCAATCTGAGGTGTTCCTTAACTTGAAGAAGCATCACGTAGTATATTCCCAGTGTGCTTATCAGCCTCCAGATTTCCACTTTTCCTAAGGATGCTGGTTGTGTTTCATTAGGGGCCCACCCTCGTACAGCCTAATCTCATCTTCACTAATCTCATCTTCGACAACTCTTATTCCCTAGTAAAGTCACATTCTGAGACATTGAGGTAATGTGAGCAGGGGGCACAATTCAGTCCACCACAGCAGGGTCTCTGTTGCATAGGTGATGGTAAGGACTGGGAGGAGGTGCCAGCCAGGGGAGGGCTGTGCTTGGCAGGAAGGTCCTCTTGCCCTTGACTGGGAAGACAGGAGTCGGCAGCACGGGCTGATTCTGGAAACCAGGTCTTTAAGCAGCAGCTAATGCCATGGCAGATGCTGGGACCTAGGAGGAAACACAATTTTGACCTGAAAATGTTCCCAAAAATAAGTGAAAGGGAGGGAAATACTATGGCTTCCCTCTTTCCTCTTCTCTCCCATCTCTTAGCCTCATGTTGGCTGTCCCCTCTGGGAAGCTAGGGACCAGGTCGTTGGTAAGACACATCTCCTCCACTGAGCAAGTAGACAGGTGGAGGAGAGGGCATGGCGGGGACCGGGCATGCACAGCATGTTGTCACTCTTCTTCCCAAATCACCCCGCACTGCAAACATGAGGAGTCAATTCCTTGTCCAGGGTCTTAAAACTGGATTGTATTGAGGCAGAATTCCAACTCACCTCTGCCAGCCCCCTGGGCTGTGCACCTTCTCCTATACTGGGTCAGCCCAGCCAGAAGCAGGACGGTGTGTGATTCACACTTTTATCCCTCTTGGGACTCCCATGGTGTCTAGCATGTATTAGACATCAATAAATATTCACCAAAATACAAATGGTAGAGGATGAGTCATTACCAAATGAGTAGCAGAGACGCAGGTGGTTTGGAATTTAGAGGAGAGAGGACCTTGCAGGGTGGTTTCTGGAGGAGGAATAGGAAATCAGAGCAGGGTCTGAGGGTTCGATATCAGAAAGACAGATTTCTTGACCTTGCCTGATTGTTCTCTCCCCAGCTTTGAGAATGACTCAACAGGTTCCTCCTTTGAGTTCCCTTCCAGGGCTCAAGGGTTTGCCTGGCTTGCTCGAGGCCCTGAGTTCAATGCCCAGCACTGGGGAAAAAAAAAAAAAAAAACCAAATTTCTTCCAGTACCTGACCTCTCTCTTGTCTACTAAGTCAGAAATGTTTCAAAGCAGAGGCTGTAAACACAAGTAGACAAATAGGCCAGGCAGGGAAGGAACAGGAGAAGGGAGGCTTGGCAGCCCAGCCCCAGGTGGGAGACCAGAGGGTGACCTGGTCTCCTGGAGTGGGTGGGGGTAGGAAGATGTGTGCGCCCCTGGTGACCTTCTAGACAGCTTGTCGGGAGCTGGGCACATGAGTTTGAATGTAATATCCCAAGATTTTTTGTTTGAATGATGGTAATTAATTCAGATGTTTTAAACACCATGTGGGCAATGATGATAATATTAATGATAATCTTAAAGGCCAAATATGACCTGCAGGAGACCAGTGCCGCCCTTCTTCCTCAAAGACACCGACACGGGGGAGGGACTGGCTGACATCATTTTATTTAGCTGGGGTGGGGGTGCGGGCATGAGACCCAGTGGGAGCCACAGAGCACCCTGCAGGAGGAGGAGCTGCCTGGAGCTAACCAGCTGTTGGTTGGGGTCCCTGTGTTCACTGAAGACCCAGTTAGTCTTCAAATGCTTGCTTAATTGTTCCTTGGATTGGTCCCAGGGAGCATCTGGCTCTTTGCAGGCTGTCTGTTTACAGATTTTCCACAGATTCTAAATGTGCCATTCAACCTCAGAAAGCAGCTCCAGGCTCAGCTCAACATGATGGCTGGACTGGTCTCCAGGCCACCTGGGTCAGGGACCGGAAAGAGCATCTAGAGCCCCTGGGAGGAAGAGGGAGGAGGGAGGCGCACCCTGGTTCCATAACAGCCAGCCCTCCTTTGGGCAGTTGTGCACTCACAGAGGACACAGAGGGTGGCGTGCTGCCTGGCACCCCATGCTACCCTAGCTAGTCCTCACAGTAGCCCTGTGGATTAGACTACTATATCCCTACGTGACAGAGGACGAAATTAAAACGCAGAGAGGTTTGTTTAAGGAAGCACAGTGTGGCCAAGTTTTAACTGCACCCCAGGCCTCAGTCCCTCCCATACACACCTTCTCTTTTCCTCCAGGGAAGATCTGGGGTCAGGCCTGCACGCTGTGCCTGGGCTGTTCACTTTCCCTCATTCCTCCTTGGTCAGTCCACTGATAGGCTCTTATTTGTATCTTACTGTTGTTTTTTTAAATTTTTTCTAGTCATAGATGGACACAATACCTTTATTTTGTTTATTTATTTATATGTGGTGCTGAGGATCAAACCCAGTGCCTCACACATGCCAGGCAAACACTCTACCACTGAGTCACAACTCCAGACCCTCTTACTGTTTTTTATTTACTTAATTTTCAATTGGTCCTGAGACTTTGAGTTTCTTAACATGGAAGCTTGGGTTATTGAATTTACAATTTTTTCTCTAATATTTACATTCGAGCTGAAAATTTCCCTTTGAGCCTTGCTTCATCTGCAAAAACCTTGTTTATTCTTGTGTTTCCCTTAACACGAGGTGTGAACTATTTCCTAATTTTCTTTGTGATTCTTTTTTAGCCTCATGGACTACTTAGAAAAGCACTGCTTAATTTAAAAATTTGGGAATTATTTCGATATGGTCGCACCTTATTGATTTCTCATTGAATTCCATTTGTTCAGAGAATGTACTGTGTACGTGTTTAATATGTTAAGCCCTTCCCTGGATTTGCTATCTCCTGGCATGTGCTCTGTACCACTGGGTCTCCCCTGGGGGATCTGCCTTGTCCCTGCTCTCCTGACATTTGGCCTGTCTGGAAGCAGTTTGGTCATCACCACCAGGACAAGGATGCTGCTGACATCTAGTGGGTAGAGGCTAGGAACACTGCTGGACACCCCACAGTTGGGGCAGGTGCCATCACTGCCTACAACAGAAGGAGCTACAACTGGACTGGTAATAGTGCTAAAGTGAAAAACACTGGGAAATGTTTCCATAATCTTTATGGATTCTGTCTCCTGGTTTTGCTGATTACTCACAGTAGCACTAAAATTCCAGTACAATTGCAAACTTTCCTTTGGTTCTGTTAGCTTTGCTTCACATATTATCAATATTCTTAAATGCATATGTATATCACGATGCTAAGTATTCATGAAAAATCAGTACTTTTACCATTACAGAATGTTTACCTCTTCTTCAACTGCCTTCTTCAGCATTAATATGACTACTACAGATTTCTTGGGCTGCTTGTTTGAATGGTGTGTCTCCTTCTACTCCTTTATTTTCAGATTGCTGTGTCTCTATTTCTAAAGTCTGCATACTGTACGCTGAAAGTCATAAGCTATTGATTTTTAATTTGGTTGGAAAATCCTCTTCCTGTTTTTGGACTGTTTAAACCATTTACATTTAATGTAACTATTGGTGCGATTGGGCTAAAATTTACAGTCCTGAAATTCATCTGCTCTTTGTCTCACATGTTTTTGATCCTTCCCCCCACCTTTCCTGATTTCTTTTCATGTAGATCTATTTTATCTTCTATGTTGCCTTTTTAAAAAAGTTTACTTATTTTTGCTAATGTATGCCGGAAATTTTTTTAACATAGAAGTTTCACATAAACTTTGTGAAGCACATATATTTGTACCTACAGAGCAGGGAATATTGTCCCCCAGCTGTAGATCTTGAGGCACAATGCAAAATACAAGACATGACGTCAATCGGCTCCCCTGCTGCCTCCTATAGACATGGAACCTGGCTAGGGGACAGAAAACACTCATGGCTGCCAGAGGGGTGGGGGGACCGTAAAGGCCAGCAGGAGGGGACTAGACCACAGAGGTATGCTCTGCACTGTGGTAGTGGCAGAGGGCATGACTCTGAGCCCTGGTCTAAATGAACAAATGCCATGGAGGATTTACTTCTTGTAAATAAAGTATGTCTTTAGAAAGACAATTTGAAAAAATTACAAAGCACTTATATTAAATGCTGATTAAAGAAAAAGAAATAAAACACCTGTTAGGCCAAGGCCTGAAGGCACTCTCAGAACTCTCAGAACATGGATAAGAACATTCCTGGAAGAAGTTTGGCTTTTCTCTTCATCTTCAATGATAGAACAAATTTCCCATTTAGAAAAATCTAATTTCAAAAATTAAAAAAAAAAAACAAAAACCACCTTCAATTTGCATTGTATTGCTGCTTAAACTCTGCTCTCCAGGCTGCCTTGTGGCCGTGGTGCTGGAGATGGAAATACTGGCTCAGTGCGTCCCAGTCCGCCTTCTGCCAGCCACATACCATGCAGCACAGCAGGAGCTGTGGAAGGGTAACCGTCCCTGTACGGGGCCTTGGGCATTGTGGGATCTGGCCACCGCGTTCTTTCTATTTATGAGGATTTAAAACCCTGGTTCCTTGTCATCCCGTTTGCTTGGGCAGCGCCTGCCTGGTGCACCCATGCACCCAGCTATATACTCAGTCAAATACGTTCCGTGCGCCTCTGCCCTGGATCTTCCTTTCCTCATTTTCCTGCTCCTGCCGGTCGATCTGGGCTTCTTCCCTTTGCCCTTTTACATCAGCCTTACACGCTTCCTCCCATGTTCCTCATGGTGCAGATCTGCTGGACAGCCATGAGCTCTCTGCTTTTACCTGTCTGAAAATGTGTTTGCTTTGCTTCCATCACAGGTCATATTTTTGATGAATTTATCTTGTTTGTAACTTGCCGTTCCTTTCCCCCCGCCGCCTTTTAAAGATCTCACCCCATTTTCACTCTTCCTACTGTTTCTGGTGGCAGTCTTCTTTACTTGTGTGGCTCCCTTGTGTGTGATGTCTATCCTCTGGCTTAGTGCAGGTTTGTCTTTGGCCTCTGTTTTGGCCCTCAGACTCCGTGTGCCCACCTATGTTTTTCTGTCATTTATGTTATTTGCAGTTAACTTGCTGTTGTGGGTCAATTGCTTTCTGCAGTTCTAACCTCTCAGCCCTTATCTCTTCAAATATTGTTTTAGCCTATCTCTTTTCCCTTCCTCTCGTGTCCGAATTACACACGAGTCTGACCGCTTAATATTCCGTCCACTGGGATTTCTGTGCCTGTCTATTCAACACTCTTGCCTTTGCATGTTTCAGCCTGGTGTTTCCAATCCACTGTTCATTCAAGTTCACTGCTCCTTTCCTCTGATGTGTTGCTGTTAAGGCCTTAAAATGGGTTGTACCTGATTTCACTTCTGATATTTCTACTTAGGCCTTCTTAATAGTTTCTGTCTCTCCACAGACATTTTCCAACTGTTCACACACGTTATTCCATTTTCACATTTGACATTTTTTCCATATCCATTGTACAGTCTCCATCTTGTAATTATACTTTTAAAAGCCAGCGTCTGAGCAATCAAGGTTCTGTGATTATTCCCTCTCTTGATTGTGGGCTGCAAGTTCTTGTCTTATAACCTTTGGTTCTATATCAAATGTTTTATGAAGTGAATAGGGGAGATAGAGCTAACTAATACCTCCAGAGAGGCACGTGCTTCTCAGCAGGCTGCCCGTGAGGCCCACATCCTGGTCTGTGTGTAAACTAATCCACATGAAACTGGAGTGTTGCATGCTTTCATTTAGATTTAATGCACAGTCACCTTTAATTACTTCAAGAAAGGTAAGAAGACGTTGCCCTGGGATACAGACACAGCAAATACTCTAGAAATCTTTTTATGTTTTACAGATTAGCTGCCAAGCTTCAACTCTAGTCTGTCCCTCTTTTTATCTCTCCTCAGATGTCAGCATTTGGGGTTCTGGGGTTATTTTCTTCCATCCGTCTTGGCCCTGGAAGACTGTGCCTCAGATGACCTGCCTCTGCCTGCTCCCTGGCCCCAGCCTCAGAGCCCTCAGCAAGAGCTTGGGCCATTGCAGGGTGTCCTTGGTGCTGCCACCCATCTGCTGTCTTTGGAGGCTGACCACCACACCCTCCCCCTTCAGAGGGTCTGGCCGTGCACTCTGGGAAGGTTTCACGTGACTCGGAGGGATTCCTCTCTCCTCTCCTATCCCACCACTCGGTGGCAAAGCAAACGCCAAATCAGCGTGGTTGGAGGGTGCCATCACAGGCTGCCATAGCCCCTGGCACTGCGGCCGCTCACGGGCAGCACTCCCAGCCAGTCTCTCCACCTACAGGTGCAGCTAGTCGCCAGAGAAGTGCCCTGTGCATACCAGCCTGGGAAAGAAGGGTCTCCACTGCATTTCCTACCACCAGATGCTGCTTTTAACCAATTTTTTTTTGAAGATGTTGCATATTATCGATCTGCTTACTTCTGTCTCTTCCAAACAGTGAGCTCTGACAACAGGGCCATCTCTGCATCATGTGCCCCAGTGCCAGGAATTGGGCTGGCACGCAGCGGGCATTTGGCGGGTGCTGAGCCTCATCATTATGAGCTTGGTGTGAGCTAACGCAACTGAGGACGCTGGAGCCTCAGCCTTGGGCACTGCTGAGTCATCCCTCAGATTGCTTAACAAATTGGTTATCTGGGGGTTTGAAGTTAGATTTAATGTCGTTTTTTTATTAAGCAAGAAGGGAAGAGAATCATTAAAGTAATGACTAAGGACATTTTGATGAGGTGACATTTAAAGGGCATTGTCCGGGATCCAGTCCCCAATTCAGAACCTCCTCATATGACATTATTGAATTCCTGGTTGCATGGCCTCATCAAATGAAATAGGACCTTGAAGCTGTTTTATTCAATCTCTTCATTTTAAAGAGGTGGGACATAGGACCTAGAAAGATCTTTCAAACATTTGCCTTTTTTTCAACCCCCCAAAATCAATTTGGTAGAAAAGCCAGACCTAGAAACTGGAGTCCTATGTCTAACCTATAAGACAATGGATCAAAAGACTGCAGCAAACACCCCCACTGTGCTCAGGTTCCTGGCTGCTCACACCTCCTGAAGCCTGGTAGCATCATGGTATGGGTCAGTTTCCCCCAAGGTCAGTGTCATTCTCTCCCTTCCTGTGAGGACCCTCAGATATTCCAGTGGTCCTCCCCCTTTTCTGGGACCTTTCAGTCCCTACCTCTGTCTCAGTCCCAACACATATCGTGTTGTATTAAAGCATGTATTTTCATGTCTGTTTCCCCAGAAAGAAGGGGCCTAGGATACCCTCTTCATCATCTCTGCATTTGGGACCTAGACCAAAGTCTGCAAGTTCACAGGTGGAACTCAATAACTACTGAATGGTAAAATCCAACTCCCTACTGAGAGACAGTCTAATTCAACTCCCTGCTCAATGATGGACTAATCCAACTCCCTACCCAGTGAAGACCCAACTGGCTACTTAGTGATGGACTAATCCAACTCCTCATTCAAAGACAGAGTACTCCAACTGCCTACTCAGTGATGGATTCATCTAAATCCCTACTTGATGATGGACTAATCCAATTGCCTACTCAGTGATGTATTAATCCACCTTTATACTCAATGACAGAGTACTCCAACTGCCTACTCAATGATAGAAAAATCGAATTGCCTACTCAGTAATGGACTAACCCAACTCCCTACTCAGTGACAGAGTAATCCAACTACCTTCTCAGTGATGGACAAGTCCTGCTCTGTATTAGGATCGGTCCTCTTAACTTCTGTAATCCCTAGAATTTATAAAACTCCTACCAGGAAAGAATTATACCACTGGCACAGGTGAAGAGACTGAAGCTATGAGGTTTCAGTTAACTTGTCAGAAGGTCAACAGGTACAAGTAGAAGACCAGTTGTAAATCTCAGGTCTTTTGATTCTATATATCTATTGTTTCAGTCATATATATATATATATATATATATATATATATATGGAGTCTGGGTAGAGAGTGATGTGTGAAGCACTAATGTAATATATTGCATTCATGTGCATAGACACTGATGTATGTCAGTCAGAGGTCAAAGTTGTTTGTGTAAATACAGGTAACCCTTGATATCTATGGGTTCAAAATCTGCCAATTCGACTAACTACAAATCAAAAAATGTTTGGAAAAAAATTGCATTTGTACTGAATATGTACAGACTTTTCCCTTAGTTGTTCTCTAAACAGTACTGCACAACAATTTATATAGCATGAACATTCTATTAGATATCACAAGCAGTTTAGAGAAGATTACAACAGATAAGAGGATGCACATGTGTTATAGGCAAGTACTTTGTTCTCACATACTTGGTTCTTGAGCGTCTGCAGATTTGGGTTTCTGCATGGAATCTGGAAACCAATCCCCTGTGGATACTGGGGGACAATTTTTAAACATATGCATGTCTTTAAATATAAATATATATGAATACATCTATTTATGTTGTGTGTATATACACACTTGAACACAAGAATGCTTATATTGATTCAACATTCCTTTGTGTATCTAACTTGATACATTTATAATCTAGACATTTGATATTATGCATATGGGTCTTCATAAGAAATACTAACCCCATTTAGATGTCAAAAAGCCCCGGGCCTTTCTGCTCTGTGACAATGGCACGTATAGAAACCTGTGTCTACCCGAGGTGCAAAGTGGGAGATGAACACTCCCAGCATCCATCTGCTTAATTAATGAAGTCCTGTTGTGCTTGCATCCTGAGTCACTGCACCAGGCAGACGCCTTGGAGTCCTTCCTCCTACAGGAGGTCTCTCGCCCCTGGAGGAGGTAGGCTGCTGTAGTTTGCCCACAGACCCCCAAGAAGTTACGAGGCCACAGACAACAGAAAAGGGAGGTGCAGAGTCAGGAAGCAACCCAATCAGAGCAGCGTGAGGAGGCAGGCCTGGTGTGAACTCTGACCCAACTCTTCCTGGTGTGTCCTCTTCCCATTCCTTGTGGCAGCTCCAGAGGGACTAGGGACCAACAGTCACCCTCACCCTCTCGCTTCTCCTCACAGTCTCTCAGGGGCACTAGGATGGCCATTTCTAAGTTGGAGGGTTTGAATGTTGAAGCCATCTGCTGTGGCTCACAGACCAGGCAGCCTTCTCTTCAGTCCTTGCTTTAATAAACGTCACCCCCTCTCAAACCCCCCTGGGTATCACCCTGCTCCTCTGGGGCACAGAGGTCAAGGACCTGGAGACAAAGCTGGAGGCCCCTCCCTTGTCCTGGACACAGCTCTCCTGGGTGCTTCCCAGGCGGTGTCCACTTGGGCTGCTGAACTGGCTGTGTGTGTGTGTGTGGTGGGGGCTGGTGGCCCAGGAATCAGAAGATAGGATATGCTTCTTTCTAGCAGAATGAGCCCAGACTCCCTGAGGGGAACCTGATGGCCATCGAGGTCCTACAGCGCCCTCTGCAGTCGTGCCTGATTCCGTCTCCACTTCTTCAACCACATCACCTTCCTCACTCACCCCTGCTGTTGGACTGTCTTTAAAACCTCCTCCCTGGTGACCACCAGACCCACCCCTCCTTCCTCGGGATTCTGCAGCTCTGGAGTGAGCATGCCACATTCTCAAGCTCATCACAGTGACTGCCATGATGCTGTCAAAGCCACCCATGTGGGAGTTCAGGCAAAGGATGAGCCGTCCAGAGTCACAGGAAATCCTGGAAATCCAGGAAATTTCCTGTTTGTCATCCAGAAAATCCAGTTGGGAAGGTCACATGGAGGTCTTCAGGTTTCTCTGGGAACCTGGAGCTTCCTGCTAACAGAGGCAGAACACTCCTCACCCTCTAAGGCCAGTGACATGACAGAACTACATGCATGTATATGCTCATGTGTATACACACATGCACTCTCACACACTCAGATACACATGCAACACGCACACATGGACACGCACATGCCCACACACAGGCACAGATGTGCACAAGCATAAAACATGCTACCCTTCACACAGAAACATGCATGTGCTCACACACATGCACACACACTACAGGCGTTTCCATAGGAGAGTCACACTTACGTATGCTACTGCCCGTACATCCACCAAACATCTGGACTGAGTGACCTCAAAATCCTCGACTACGTCAAAAATGTAATGGTAATACTCAGTGGAAATGACTCAGTGGAACAACACACCTTTTTAGAACATAAAAGTATCCCACAGTTGCCGACAGCCTTTAGCCCAGTGGTTCCAGCACAGAGTCACGCTTTAGGACATGACAACACAGCAGAGAAGTAGACTGGAGGAAAGGTGCCCTGGCGGGTGTCTGGCCTCCCAGCAGGCGTGGCTAGCTGGTCCCTCCCAGGCAGCATGGACTTCGGTGCGTGCCACCTTCGGAGGACGCCCCTGCTGCTGTGCGTGAACCTGGCCTAGCTTGTAAACGAGACCTGAGCAGCAGCCTGCTCAGAGCTGGAGGGAGCTTCTGGAACACGGAGGAGGGCACAGGCATGACAAGAAGCTTGCTGCCAACCCCGGTCGCTTGGCTGGCAGAGTCTGTCCTGCAGCTCAGGGAGGCTGTGAGAATGGCAGAGAGGTCAACGGAGAACATGGGCCATGGGGCCACGGACCCAGTCCAAGCCGCCCACCTCCAGGCTCCTGAGAAAACAGGGTTGTCCACTGGCTTCAGTTTGGGCTGCAGGAGAAAGCAGCTAAATGGTGCCACGATTTCGTGGTATTCTTCCATAACAAAGAGGAAAAAGAAGGGGGGGGAGGAAGAGAGAGAGAAAGAAAGAAAGAAATCAACCAAAATATTCACCAAGTGGAGAATAATTTAGTAATATGATAATATTTATAAAAAGTGGAATTCCGAAGAGAACTTTAATTTTTAGGACAGGTTTGTTATAATGTTGGTCAATACTTATAAAATCAAGTGATCAAACCATGACATATTTTTACATTTATTGTTCATTTTAAATAAAGTTCAAATAGCTTTCTCTTAATGTAAAATGTCTACAAGAAAAATACACCAAATTGCTCATTCGTAGTGAATATTTATGAAGGTTAAGATTTGTAAAGATGCTAATTTTAATATTTTATTTTTCTATTTGTCTTCATGTTTTTATAGCATCTGTTTTGTCAGAAGAGAAAAAGCTGAAGTGTCCCTGTGAGAAAACTGAAAGAAAATGCATTTCTCTCTTACCATATTCTCCTGGTCTCTTGCAGGAGACTCTATAAATATATACATAAACATCTTGTGGAGAAGAGTTAAGTACAGATGCAGATAGGGAAGAATTGAGTTTCAGAATTTCAAAACGGGATTGATGGCGTCTGCTGGCTGCTGGGAAAATGGAGATACTTTTGGGCCCAGGAGCCTCATCTGCCAGGGCCCTGTAGCAAGCTTCTTCAGTCTCCTTTCTTCTCTCTACACCTTGTGAATTACCATCAGTTTGGATACGTTGTGCAGGAAGCAAGTGTTTTCACAGAAAAAAAGTTGCTTTGTGAACCAGTAACTGATGTCACCCAAGGATTTGTACAAAGCCATCTTCCCGGAAGCCTCTGTTGACCACTCAGTCTCACAGCCCGTTTTGCTGCTTCTAGCACACACACCTGTGTGAAAACCCACTGTCCATTTATTTACTCATTACCGACCTCTACCTTCTACAGGGGAAGTCCAAGTAGAACCTTGTGTAGCAGACATAGGTTGTTTTACTCAGCTTTTTGCTGCTGTGACTAAATGACCCGACCAGTACAACTGTAGAGGAGGAAGAGTTTATCTGAGGGCTCACAGTTTCAGAGGTCTTTGTCCATAGAAGGCTGGCTCCATTCCTTAGGACTCAATGTGAGGCAGGACATCATGGTGGAAGAGCATGGCAGAGGGAAGCAGCTCACATCATCAGGAAGCAGAGAAAGAGAGGGAAAGAGTCTCCTCTCTCCCGATACAAAATATATACCCCATAGCCGTGCCCCAATTCCCACCTCCTCCAGTCACACCCTACCTGCCTCAGTTACCACTCAGTTAATCTCATCAGGGATCAATTCACTGTTTGGGTTAAGACTCTCACAACCCAATCTTTTCTCCTCTGAACCTTCCTGTCCTGTCTCACATGTGAACTTTTGGGGACACCTCACATCCAAACCATAACATAGGTGCTCAGTAAAAATTTGTTGACTTCATTATTGCTCATGGCTCCTCTATGTCCTGCCTGGTATTAGGTGCTGAGGATGAAGACATAACTGCAATCCAAATCCTGAGGGTGCTTAAGGCTTCAAGATGTGTGACATTCAGGGTGTCAAGTAGTCATCACATTGATTCATGAGTGAAACTGGAATTAAAGTTTGTCTTTTAATCCAGGACAAATCAATACACCCATATCACATATGTGCTGGAATAATATCACATAATTAAATGTTATCATCTTTGGCTTCATGATCCTGTAAAAAGCTGAAACTGATGTTTCAATCAGAAAAAAATTGTGATTTGTTGAACAAAGTAGATTGCAGTAGGTATTATGGAGGGAGAGAAGGGGGAAGAAGCATTGCTTTTTCAAGGGTTAGTGTAAAAGATGTAGAAGTGATATAGTCAGCAAGTGCACGGTCACCATTTCCCTTCAGAGAGACAGAACCAGGAGGGGTGTATAGGCGTGTGATGAGTGTGTGTGTGTGTGTGTGTGTGTGTGTGTGTGTATGGTGTGTTTCAGAAATTGGCTCAAGCAATGATGTCCCCAGGCTGGGCCACCAGGCTGGAGACTTAGAAGAGCCCATGCTCTGACCCAGAGGCCATTAGCCAGGAGAACCCTTCTCTTAGGGAGTCAGTTTTTCATTCTATTAAGGCCATTAACTGATTGGATGAGCTCATTCACATTAGGAAAGACTCTCTGCTCTACTCACCCTCACAGAAACATCCAGAATGTTTGGCTATCTATCCAGAGCCAGCCATGTAGACTCGTGAAATTAACCATCAGGAGCCAGGAGGATAGCCACCCCTCTTGCCATCCTTTGGCCTCATGTGTACCCCCTGCATGACTTCAGGGTGGTACCAGCCATCCACTGCTGAGTCCCTGCTGGGCCCCTGTGGGGAGAAGTTAGTCATCTGGTTTACCCAGTGTCAGCCACAGAAGCCACAGGTTGCCTCTCCCGCAAGTGACCACACCCAGCTCAGGTGTCCACTGGGGCCAGTGAGCTATGGCTGGGTGTGGTTTTTCCTAGTGATGAGGGCATGGGATGGCTCCTCTCGGCTCAGATCATGAACTGAATGGTCTCTAAAGGGATAGGTGCAAGCGGACACAGAGCAACGAGTGCCCTGAAAGCCAGGCAGTGGTGTGAATGCCCAAGAAGAGAAGGCTGGCGACCCCTTGACCCACCGTTCAGCTTCTCTTCTGCAAGCAGTGCAGCCGTGGTCAGGAGCATCTGCCCATGACTCAGTCCTCAGCACCAGAACCCAGAGCCCAGAGAGCAGGGCCTCTGAGGAGCAACTGGGGGTGGAGGGGGAGTTCTGGGAAGAGCCCTGGGCAGGGAGTACATTTGGGACCCCAAAATGCAGTTAACCTTCTCTTCCACGACTCTGGTTGAATGTTTATTCCCCATCAGTCATAAGAATGCATCCCTTGGGCATTAGGACAAGGTGTTCCAGGACCTCAAATGGCAGTCCCAGGCACTCGGGACCTGCACGGGCTCAGACGGGGTCATAGCCAAGGGCCGAGACCATTACTCACACAGCCCACCAGAGGGCCCACTCCCACCAGGAATCCATCCTGGCACAGGGCTGCCCCCTGTTTGGGCATGTCTGCAGCCGGACTCTCTCCCACTCACTGCCCCTCTGCCCTGGCCGGGGCTGTCTGAGTCCACAGGCAGAGTTCCACTCTGGGAGGCTGAGTCAGCCTTTCTGGGTCCTGTCCCAGATTGGCTTCCATCCCTGGGAGACCAGGGGAGGCCCAGAGGGCCCTTAGTCAGGAGCAGTGGCTCAGACCTGAGGCCCACCTTCCACCTCTTCTCAGAAGCCATCTGACTTTCTCCGGGCAGCTCACTGCATGCACAGGCTGCTCCATCGCTGGGGAGGAGTATGAATGAAAGTGGGCCCTCGCCAGACACCGGCCACATGGATTCAGGCACTGAACTTGCATCGTTAGCTGTCCTGGGCTGCTGCTATGGTAATGTGGCACTCATGTCTGTAGCGGGACAAACGCTCTGAATTAATGGTGATGGCTGACTGGATGACTGGATGGCCGATGGCTGAGTAAGCGAATGCATCAACAGCAGCAAGGACCAGGGACTGGAGCTGTTGGATGCACATAGCCAAGCAACTGAACACGCCTGCTTCAGCAGGTGTCAACCTCTCAAGACCTCCGTCCTCCCAGGACAGAGTGATTCCAAAGCACTGTATTCTGAGCTGGAACCTGTCTCCCTGTGGGTTCCACTGAGGGTTTCCAGATTTCCTCCCTTGGTGACCAAATGAAGGAGCCCCCCAGTGCTCCAAGTGTGAGCTCCTTCCTCACGTGGAGGAAGTGCCAACTGCCAGCGTTTGAGTTTTCTGCATACAGAGGCTGAGGCTCCAAGAGGAGCAGCAACCTTACTAATTGCAAGTTCTGGGTTTGAATTGGTGCACTGACAGCTCATCCACTGTGTAGCTCCAAAGAGGGAATGGGCAAATGACAAGTGACCCGACTTGCTTTCCTAGGGTATGGCTCTTGGCTGCTTTTAGCAAAAGCAGAAGCTTCCAAAAGAAGTTTGGTGTGGGACGGGTCAGTTTCTCCCCCACACTAATGCGCAGGAGGCGATTTGGAGAGGTGAGAGCGGCCTGAGCTCCAGGGATCTTGCCTCCGAGGAGGCAGGGCTGGGCCTCAGTGGAGGATCTGGAAAGGTCGGTGTGCTGTGGGGAGTAGAGCAGTCTGGCACTATCAGGTTGTAGGAATCAGAAGTCCCTTCTGGAATGGCCTGTGGTTCAGCAGGTTTGTCCCTGCATGGCCGGGCTTCCAACCCAGTGGCCCTGAGATCCCACACTCATGCCAACATCCTTCCTCTGGGACAGTCACTTGCATGGTTCTTGCCCCTGCCATTCATCTCACAGTCATGAGGTGCAGGGTCCCTTAACAAGCGGCAGGAGGGGGCCCCAGCCGTGCTCCTCTGCTGGCAGTCACAGACTTCCACATCGTAGCACCAGCCTCCAGGCGAGCCGTGGTGTCAGAGCTGCTTCACTCTGCTCCGTCCCCGTGTGAACAGTTCAGGACATGCTGCCTGGAGGGGCACTCACGGTGCTGAGGCTACCATTGTGAAGAACCTGCGGAAGTGTGTCTGACCTGGTGTTTACTGAATGATCATTACGTCATCATTCCTCCTGTCCCCTTGCCCCTCCCCTCTCTCTCCCTCTGCCTCCACTTCCTTCTTGTTCATGAAATATCTACTTACACCTCATAAAAGACAATTCTGGAAGTATTCCTCTGAGCCACGCCTGACAGACCAGGACTGGAGTGAAAAACAGTCTCCAGTGCCGGAATCTGGAAACCAACTGCCTCCGCTGCCTGGAATCTGGGTGCTCCGGGAGGGTGGAGAAGGGAGCCGGTCGGAGGAGGAGATGGGGGGCCTTGGGCATGTAGAGCCTAGATCCGTGTCTACACCCACGTCTTGTTGAAGCTGAACCTCTGCCTCAGCTTCCTGTTCAGCACTGGAGCTCCTGTCCAGCTCTAGAAGCTG
Source organism: Sciurus carolinensis (assembly GCF_902686445.1). Taxonomy (NCBI): domain Eukaryota; kingdom Metazoa; phylum Chordata; class Mammalia; order Rodentia; family Sciuridae; genus Sciurus; species Sciurus carolinensis. The sequence goes on from NC_062213.1 coordinate 4,937,832, forward strand.
GTCCTGGGGGCTGGAATTCTATACTGGGGTCCTGTGAGCTGAGGGGTCCCTTGGAACCTGGCAGCTCATTGACCCTGTTGCACACCAGATGTTTGGAGCCACCCTCACCCCTGCCTGGCTCCACGTGTTTCTCTGGCCCGTGGCTCCTTGCTTCTATCCCCTTCCCCTCTGCATAGGTTCCCCTGGGATTATTAAAATAAAAGCGGAGGTGTACACCTGCTATTTCCCATGTACCATTGAATTTAATTCAAGCTTCCTGATGACAAAAAGGGTTCTCCAGGGTTAGTTTTACTTTCCAGATGAGGAAACTGGGGCTTGGCATATGCAAAAAAGGAGAACTGGAAATCCATATGTAGCAAAATGAAATCAAACCCCTATGTCTCACCCAGCAAAAAAATCAACTCAATGTGGATCAAAGACTTAGGCACTAGAACAGAGAACCCTGTGCCTAATAGAAGAAAGAGTAGGACCAAATCTTCACCATGTTGGTCTAGGATCTGACTTCCTTAACAAGACTCCTAAGGTGCAAGAAGTAAAATCCAAAATCTATAAGTGATGTATAAACACATTCTATTGTCATGTACAATTAATTAGAACAAATAAAAAATAAAATGAAGAAAAAAATAAATAAAATGACTCCCCCCCCCAAAAAAAAAGAACCAACGAATGGGATGGATTCAAACTAAAAGGTTTCTTCTTGCAAAGGAAACAATCAATAATGTGAAGAAAGAGCCTACAGAGTGGGAGAAAATCTTTACCACCTGTTCCTCAGATAGTGCACTGATTTCCAGGATATATAAAGAACTCAAAAAACTTAACACCAAAAAAACCAAATAACCCAATCAATAAATGGGCTAAGGAACTGAACAAACACTTCACAGAAAAAGAAATACAATCAATTAACAAATATATGAAAAAATGTTCAATGTCTTTAGCAATTAGAGAAATGCAAATCAACTAAGATTTCATCTCACTCCAGTCAGAATGACAGTTATCAAGAATACAAACAACAATAAATATTGGTGAAAAAAATAAACGTGGGGGAAAAGTTACACTCATACATTGCTGGTGGGAATGCAAGTTGGTACAACCATTATGGAAAGCAGTATGGAGATTCCTCAGAAAACTTGGAATGGAACCACCATTTGACCCAGCTATCCCACTCCTCGATTTATAACCCAATGGACTTAAAATCGGTATCCTACAGTGATGCAGCCACAAAAATATTTATAGCAGGTCAATTCACAATAGCCTAACTATGGAACCAACCTAGATGCCCTCAACAGATGAATGGATAAAGAAAGTGTGGTATATATACACAATGGAATATTACTCAGCCTTAAAGAAGAATGAAATTATGACATTTGCCAGTAAATGGATGGAGCTAGAGAATATCGAACTAAGCCAATCCCCCCAAAAAACAAATATTTTCTCTGATATGTGTATGCTAATTCACAATAAGTGGGAGGTTAGGGAAGAATAAGGTAACTTTAGAGTAGATAGAGGGGAGTGAAGGGAAGTGGGGTTATGGGTGTAGGAAGGAGAGTAGAATGAATCAGACGTTATTACTCTGTGTACATATACAACTAGAGAACCAGTGGGATTCTACATCATGTACAACCAGAAGAATGAGAAATTATACTCCATGTAGATATGATGTATCACAGTGTATTCTACAGTTATGTATAACTAATTAGAGCACATTTTTAAAAAATGATCAAAAAAATCCCAATGAGCATTAAAAAAAAAAAAAAAAAAGAAGAAGAAGAAGGTAGTGGAACTGCAGCTGGCCCAACCTCAGGCCATCCTCTTTTGCCCTGTTCCTTCCCTCCTTGTACTGGGAATGAGACAGTGGAGACAGAGAACAGAGAGACCATGGCTCCTGCCTGGCGCCCCCCCCCACGGTCAGGGAGCGGAGGATGGAGAGTGCTAGACTGTGCACCACAGCCTGAGACGGGCCGGTGGGCTTTCCCTGGGGAGGTCAAAACACATCTGCATGTAGCAGCTGCTAAACAAAGCCAGAGAGACTTCAGTAATTCTCCAAGTTAAAGACTCAAGTTTGCATTTTAAGTTCACCTTACACAGTGTGAGGATGAGCAGAAACACTGATCTCTGCAAAGCCTGACTGTAAATTTTTCTTTCCTTAGAACATTAAACAGCTAATAACCACAATGATAACCCAAGAAAGCCTGAGAAAGAAAGGAAAGCTTCATATTTCAGTCCCTTTGACAGCACCGTTTCTTGCTCTTTGAACAAGGCACTCTGAATCCCCACTTTGAACTAGATTCAGTACAATGTGTCACCTGTCCTGGACAGAATATTTCACACCAGAAGGGGAATCCGGAGCGTTAAACCTGTCGCTTTGCATATGTGGAAGTGAGGCGGCCGCTCAGGCCCTCCTCTTGCCCAGCTCTTGGCCCTGCCTCGGGCCCTCAGAGCTCAGGAAACTTCCATGGCAGGCAGCAGCTTCACTCAGAAGGGCTGTGGGCCCAGGCCCTGGCCAGCCCGGCACTCTCTAAGGGTCTGCTCAGGGGGCAGAGGCAGCCACTTGAACTGTTTTCTGTGAAAGCCCCTGAAACCCTGACCCCTCCCCAGCTGAGTGTCTTTAGCTGTGAACTCCCATGCTGGGAGGCCCGTGGCCCACGGAAACCCCTCATTATGGCCACACAATGCAAGAATGTCCCACCAGCCTGGAATCCCAGCCGCATTCACTGCATTGTACCCAGAGAAAGAAGGGCGCCTTTAAGTGCAGAGAAAAGAGGGGGCGCGTCTCGCCTCGACATGGGAGACAATGTCCGCCCTTCCGTGCTGGGGCCTCTGCCTTCCCACAGCTTCTCTCCTCTGGATGTGGCCTCACCTAACCGACTTTGAATCTAAAGGGCTTTCCCAAGGTTAACCTGTTCCGTGCGTCTTGGGTCAGTGGAAAAGAAAGGTGCTTAACAGCAGAGGGGGCTGTGCTGTGGGTTGGAAGGCAGGCGTCGGGGGCAGTGGTGTGGGGAGGGCAGCCAGCCTGGAGAGGGCCTTGACGTCCAGGTTTGCTGGCTTTGCTGCCGACTGCCCTTCTGAAAGATCTTTCTGGAAAGCTTTTTCTCCCAGGTGGAAAATACTTCTCTACCCCTAACCAAATTTGCTTGGTCACACCTTAAAACTGTCCCCTCTCTTCCTTCTTACATCGCCCCATCTAAGCTGCCTCTGGTTGGATCAGGACAACAAGAGAGGCTCCCTGTCCTCATGCCCAGCTTGCCTGGCTCCAGCCTGAGGCTCCCCTCTCAAGCCCTTGAGTTCAGTTCCATGAGGCCTGGCACAGAGCAGGCCTGGCGTCTGCTGAGGACTTTACAGAGGAGGGATGTCGGCACCACAGGAGTCCTGGTGCCCACCCCAGCTGAAACTCCAGTGTCGACATGGGGTTTTCCACTAGCGTCCAGCAGCGCCCATCTCTCAACATAACTCGCTCCTCAAGGTGGGCGCAGGTCTCTTGGGGTGTAATAGACCCCAGCCCCAGACTGCAATTCTGGGCTTGCCCCTACGGCTGTGGTCCTCATCATCCTTGGGACCACTGAGACCCTCAAGTGAACCAGACCTCTTCAACCTGGATTTCCGGGGCTGGTGGCTTAAAGTAGCTCCTAAATGTTCCAGAGTGATTCTGAGGACCAGGAAAATTTGGAACCTCAAGTAAGAGAGATCCACAGGTAAAGAGTGAAGAGGCTGGAAGGAGGATCAGGGAGGGAGATGCTCACTCAGGCCTTTGGTTATCCAGAGGGGTACTTCTTCATGGTCACTACCCAGGGGGAAGCCACTTGATCCTCTTTGAACCACAATGATATGTGAAGTGCAGGGGGTAGACTGGTAGGCACCTTGAGGACGTTCAAGCCCACAGAGCCGAGGAAAGGGAGGCAGCCCGGCCTGCTCCAGCTCAGCCTCCCTGTCTCTCAGGGAAAACGATACATCAGTGCTGTTTGCTCTGAGCTTTGTCCAGGACAAACGCTTCAGAATCATGCAGGGACTCTGAAAGAGAGGCACCTGGGCTCCACCCCAGGTCGCTGGGCCCAAGCCTATGCTGTACCTTGGTCAAAGCAGAGACGGTGAAAATCGGAAAGCATATCACCCGGAGTTACCATGGCCTTGTCCAGTCCTGATGCCCCAGGGTGGCACTTCTCAAAAGGCACTCTGCTGGCATAGGAAAGCGTAGCTCACTTACCAGTCAACGCGGCTGGTTTTGTGGAGTACATGTGGGTGTGTTTCTAAATATTAACATTTTTCACATCATAAGACGTACTTTTAAATAAGAGGTGCAAGTCTTTATAAAATGAAAATAGAAAGTCTTGTACAAAAAAATTCTACTGTGGGGGTCGGTATGGAAACCTGATCATGTGAAACATGGGGTCAAGTGGAAGAAAGTTAAAGAAAAGCGGTGTTTTAATTGGTCTGAAATGTCACAAAAAATAAAAAAAAATTGCACAACTGATTTATAGGCCACTGACTGAGCCCAAACAGAGCCAGTCAGAATCTTCCTTTGTGAGGGACGCAGGCATTTTCTAGAGCACACCTGACCCCAACACAAAGAGGACAAGACGGCAGGTGTCTCCTCTGAGAGCAGGGGCCAGGCCAGGTGAGGACACCAGTTGCCCAGTGAGCCATCTTGCTCCTGTGCTTAGCTGGGGCTGTCCTGACTCTCTTCTGTGTGCCCACACATATCTCTCTCTTGAGTCCCTGTGGTGCAGGCATCCCAAGTGCAGATGGCTCTTCAAAGACTCCATGGCAAAGACAGGAGGAAAAAACTGTTCTGAGGACTAATAAATGTCAGCACTTGTGGCTAATTTCCATATGGGATCTCATTAACTGTTGGGAAGTAAAGGATAGGTGGGCATCCTGAGCCTGCGTTACCCATGCTGTGCACAGGGCCAGAGACGGTGGAGGTATGGTCAGAGTCACACAGCCCAGTAAGAGGCAGATTCAAGAAGCCTCTAGCTCCTCTGCACTGTACAGAAGCAGAGCGCACCCTTCCGCCCCTGCTGTGTGCAGGTAGCCTGGGCCCCTCCAGACTCCCAGCCTCCCACCCCAGTTTACTTTCACTCTGTAAATATTTGTCGGAAACCTTTCCCACTCCCAGAGAAAGGTGGGTGAGCTCAAAGCCAGGCTGGGCATGCGAGCACAGGCATTTTGTCAAAATAATGGATGCTGCTGAGCCAGAGGGCCAGGACAATGGATGCTTGCGGAGCAGATGGGGAGGATGTGTAATCCCTATAATACAGGCAGAGGCATGTAATTTAGGAAAGTGGATTTATTTTTCTTGAACAACAGGGACAGATAATGCCACTCCATGTAGCCAGGACTGTCTCTGCAAAGTCCAGACATTATTATTTCTCTGCCCTGCTTTGCCAGCACTTGCTCTACCAGCATCCTCCATGGGATGGCAAATGTGCAAGCCTGTCCTTCCTGCCTGCTGGCCTGGTGTCCTCACCCTCCAGGCGCTTTGTCCTGGACACAGTGGGCCTCGGGGTATGGCACACCCTGGCAGTGAGGCCACAAGCAAGTCTGTCGCTTCTCTGGTGTGGTTTTCTGGCCGTGGCGGTGGGATGAGAGTGCTGCCCACTCTTGCTCAATTTGTCTGCTTCAAGCGCACTCGGGAAGCACCATCGCACTGCCGCTGAGCAGTGACGACCGTCGCGGGAGCTGAGCACCACGGCCTGGGACAGGGGCCACGTGTCCTCAGCTTCAGCACTTTCTACACCAGCATCTCAGATCCAAAGGCTCTGTGGCTTTTGTCCTGCCCAAGATAAAGCCCATACTTCTTCGCTGGGCTCCATTATTTAGGACATTCAAGAAAACAGGCTGGGTGTGGGAGTGTACGCCTGTAATTCCTGGAACTTGGGAGGCTGAGGCAGGAGGGTTGCAAGCTCAAGGCCAGCCTCAAGAACTTGGTGAGAACCTGTCTCAAATAAGGAAATAAAACAGCTTGGGATGTAGCTCAGTGGTAAAGCACCCTGAGTTCAATATGCAGTACCCAAAACTAACAATAATAGGATTTTTGAGAAACTATATCAAAGTTTAAGTTGTGCCCTTTGCCCCCACCTAGGGTCACTTTAGAAAACCCCCCCTTGACATACACAAATGCAGAGTGAGCTAAAGTAGTTTCCCTCCAGTATCCACAGGGGGTTAGTGCCAAGATTCCCATAGATACCCAAATCTGTGATGCTCAGGTCCCCAAAATGAAAGGGAGTAGTATTGGTGCATTACCTGTGTACTTCCTCTCTTACACTTTAAATCAGCTCCCGGCTGCTGATACCCGTCTACTACGATGCATATGCTATGCAAATAGTTGTCACACTATACAGTTAGGGAGGAATGTGAAGAAGTCTGTATGTGTTTTCCATTTTCAGGACATGGTTGGCTGAATTCAGGATGTGGAATCCATAGATTCAGAGGCCCCAGGGTATAAGCAAAGGTGTTAATTGCCACACATTTTAACTGAAAGACATGGGGATAGCCCCCATTGGTGGAGGAACCATGAAGGACACTGTGTCCACAGGCCTGGCGAAGCTCTGCCAGCCATAGCCTCTGGCCAGTGATGAGACTGGAAGTGCAGACAGATGGAAGGTCAGGAGCCCTTAAGTGGAAGAGGCGAGTGTTCACTGACAAACGGGTGCTGCAGAGAGACGTCCTCGCTTCGTAGAGCAGGATGTGTCTGTATCAGACTACACATCCTGAAGGCCTGGGGAATGTCAGGGGAAGCTCAAAGAAGTGTCCCAGTCATGATTTTTGGAAGGAGAAGTGGAGAATTCCGCTACACTAATTTTTTCCCTATTAACAAGATAGGCTTGGCATCTCCACACAGTCATGAACGTGACCCTTCCCCATCATTTTTTGGAGCAATTCTCTTTTGTTGATTGTTTTGGTTTTCATCAGATTTCCTCAGCATTGGAAGCAGTGCTGAGCTAAGCGTGCTTGGGAGTTCAGCTTTGCTCCTGAATGGTTATCCCTGGAAGGAGAATTGCCACTTTTCTTGTTATTTCAGGTTGTCTTTGATCATGGCACCCCATTTTACTGATTTCCAAATCAGGGGATGGCACAGCTTTTTCCTAGCTCTAAGACAGATTGAATTAACCTCCAAAACTCACTTTCTTTGCTTGTGAGATGGAAGTTTATAAGTTGGGGTGCAGATGAGGGATGGCAGAGCAGACCTGGGGGCATGTACAGACAATTTGCTACGGGATGCCCAGGAATCTTAGAACAGGGGACTCGGCACAGGGAAGGTTCACTGATGCTGGTGGAGGTGAGCTGACTGCAAACGAGGGCAGCCCAGGACACCGAGGCCCCACACAAGGAGAGAAACTGACCAGGGAATTGGCTTTAGCGGGGTCACGACAGCGACCAGTGGCACCGTCTCTTTGCTTGAGTTGTTTTTAAAGGAACATGGGACAAGACCCAGTAGAAAGGAGATTTTGAGTTACCAGAAAATCAGAATTTGATTCATAATCAGAAAGTTGCAAAGAGTTTTTCAGAAATCAGAGAATCTTAGTGCTGAAAAGGAAAATTTTAAGTTATTTCTCAGACTGGCATGCAGAAGAAAGTGTGAAATTCTGGAAGAAGGCAGAAGCAGACTTGGAGTCAGATCCTGCCCCTTTCGGCTAAGCCACTCTATAGGAATAGTACCATGATTAATCTGCTTTTCTCCTGAAAGGAATAAATGTAAGAAAACTAAAGTCAATTTTCCTAAGGAAGAGCTTACTGAATAGATACTATTCTGGAACCAATGGTCACGTTAAGGGGAACTTGTCCAGTTTCACCTCTGTAAGATGGCCCGAGGCATGGTTTAGCCTCACCCATGAGAATTTAAAAACCTAATGCTTAATGATTTGAAAGAAATAAAATTGATTCTTATATTTATAAGGCAGTTCCTGTGCACATGGCATTTTTCCAGATGTTGTGAGAGACCCACATACCCCTGCCCCATGAAGTTACATATCCAAACGGGGGGGACAAACCCAAACCCATAAAGAGCCCATTGGAAATGCAGCACATCAAGAGCTGTCAAACAGGCACACAGTCCATCCACTCACTGGGCATATATTTACAGGGTGCCCACCGAGCGCCCAGCACTGGGAAGGTGGTAGGCGTTTAATGGTAACTGGAGCAGCAAACGTTCCTTCCCTGGGGGGATCACATTTCAGGCCCCATGAGAACAGGGACTGATGATAAATGAAGGAGGAATGGGCAGGGGGCCTGTTTTAGAGAGGCCATGTTTGTGGAGTGCTTGCCTATGTCAGCCTGTGTCAGGGGTGGGAAGCTCGCGAGGGTCAGAGAGCGCCATGTCTTCCAGAAACCCAGAGACTCATGGCACAAGGGCCAAGGGGGTTCAAAGGAGGACATGGTGGGTCATTCTTGCCATTCGTGGTGGTCTGGCAAGATGTCCTGCACACAAGAATGGAGCGGTCAGAGAGGGGAGTGGTGGTCACAGGGAAGTGAAGGAAGTCCCCTCAAGGGACAAAGGGACATGGCTATGGAGGGGAGATGTGATACAGAAAGGTGGGGTGTGAGTCTGGAAGGAAGGGAGGCTCCCCCAGTGTCGTGGTATCAGCAAATTGAAGCTGAGGGTCCCCCTCCTAGAGGTTCTCTGTCTAAATCTAATCCAGCGTGGTTTGGCTGCAGGGCAGAGACAGGAACAGAGATGCACAAAATTGTGTTCTGAGACCTGGGTCAGCACCCACCTTGAGAACTGCCATTGAGGACTCTTCTCCTCCCTTCTCTGTGTCCCAGGTCCTTCTTGAGTGAACCAGGGAATGCTATGTGGTGACTTCTAAGCTTCTTCCCAGGTCTATGAGCCAGATTCATGCAGTGGCACAGCCCTGTGATCCTCCAGAGGAGACCTTTGTGTAACTACTCACTAGCAGGGCTCTCTGGACTCTGAAGACCTTTCTAAAATGTGCACTTCCTGTCTCCTTTGCTTGGATTTTATAAAGAGCCTTGAATTCACCCTAGAGTTCCTTTCCTAATAAGGGTGTGAATTGCTAATAGCATGAGTGACCAGTTCCGGAAGAGTACTCCAATTATTGCCATCCATCTACCCATCTGAGGGAAAATAGATCTTACAGGATAGGAAGTTGGGGCACACATGAAGACGAGAGCGATGTAGGTTGTTCCTCTTAGTTATTTGTTATTCATGGAAAACAATCTGGAAGAATATGTGGCTACCCAAAACAATGCTTTGAGTAATAGGATTATGAATATTTGTCTTATATTTGCTTCTCAATATTTTCATGTTTTTGACCAATGAATATATTTTCATTTTGAATTAAAATAAAAAAAGTACTGTTTCCAGGAAACTCCCCCCATCACATGAGATAACTTTTACCTTTTTAAAAATTGTTATGTTTTAAAACAGCCTTGGGAACCAACAAGTAGTTTTCTGGAGTCTCCTAATTGTGTGCAATCCTGTGTATCTATTGATTTCATCATGTTTCACACCTGATTTCCCCAGGAGAGCGTGAGAGTCCAGGAGACACACTCTCCACCTGGCTGCTGCTTGTGTTTGGTGGAGCCACACAATCACCTACCTGCCAGGTCTGGGGCACCTGCTGTGGCATCCTGGACCTTCTGCATATCCTCAAGAGTGGGGAAGTTACAGCCTGCACTTGCAGATGGCAGACGGGCCTCTGAGAAGTTACGGAACTTGCCCAATGCCCTCGAACTAATTCCAAGCAGAACAAGTCTTTCATCAGAGAGGTCTGCCCTGCACCCGGGTGCCACATAGCACCTCAGGGCAGGTGGCTCAGGAGTGTCTGGAGTTTGACATCCCATTTTCTCCCTGTGGAACTGTTCTGCCGAACATGTCCTTTGGTCCCATCACTTCTCTGCGACTTCCGTATTTTTTAACCTCTGGGTCCTAAGCATCTTGGAATGCCAATCTTGTGTCTGATTGAAGCCCTACAGGCCAGCCTAGCATCAACCATTCTGAGTGGAGCTTTCTTCTCATCAGTCAGTATTACAGCTGTTACAAAAGCGGTTGAGATCTCTCCTAGACTAAGCTCTGCGCCAAGCATGGGAGTGCAACAATGAACACGGGATACATTCACTGCCTCAAGGAGATCAAAAGCCAAATCAAAATGCAGGAAACGATTTTTTTTAAAGAGGAAGAAAAAGAAGAACGATGAATTTCTCTGAGAAATTTTATAAAAAGGAGGAATAGGCAGGATGTGAATTCTTAGTAAATGTTATGCTCAAATCCCTCGAATTTCATAATGTGATGATTGTGCTTGTCTCTGCTATGTCAGATGGCTCAAGTGACCTTAACATAGGGTGATCACCTAGTTGGGCCTAATCTAGTCATGGGAGACTTTTAAAGAAGCTGAACACCTTCTCTGGCAGGGCTGCCCTCCTGGAGAGGGAAGAGTCAGTGGCCCTGGTGAGCAGCCTAGGCAGGGGGCGATGGCGAAGCCTAGAGCAGTCTCTATCGGCAAGAAAGCAGAGATGTGGGCCAATGGTGGCAAGGGACTGGGGGCTGCCAGCAGTCTGGGTAAGCTTGGCAGAGAACTCCTCCCCAGAGAGATCAGAAGGCAACAGCCAGGCCTGGCTGACTACCAGCTCAGGGAGCCCTGAGCAGGGCCACCCAGAGAGACAGACAGGTGTCTATTTCCATGCAGGGGGTGAACCGCAATTGGAATGCCTGGGAGTGACCTGTTATGCTTCCCTTTGGCATCAATTATCGGAGCCATAGAATGAGTGTTAGAAATGAGAAATCAAGTCACTTGGGGACATATTTTTACTCTGTTAAATGCATATCCAAATAGTGGGGTGCGTAATGATATATATGTGGATTTTCTATTTTTGTTTATTACATCTTGGATATTTGAACACTTCGTCATCTCAGAGAAATGGTCCAAAAGGGGAAGGGAGTGAGACAGAGTTTTCAGAATGGTCTTTCCAGAAGCCCTGCTGGCTGCCTGCAGCCGCATGACCTCCCATGACAGTGGAGGACGAGGGGCGTGTCTCTGAGCCTTGCTCTTTGAGGCAGAGCAGGTGTTCTCTACGCTGCGGGCCATTTCCATGCAGAGGCCTGGTCCTGGAACACAGCAGCAGGGAGAAGGAACTGGAGGCAGTGCTGGAGCAGAGCTGGGAGCTCAGCAGCTGGCTGCGATGTGCGACGCAGGCAGCCTGCTGTCTACATGGCTCACCGGGGATCCTCCAATCCCAGGAGTGATTCATTCCAGGTCTCTGGTGGCCTCGGCACAAAGCGTGCAGGTGTTGAGGCACCACACTGTGCCCCACGAACATGTAAAATCATTATGCATTAGTTAAAAATTAGAATTAAAAGTCGGAAAGGAAGGCAGGCTATGGAGGCATAGCCTGGAGTGGAAAGTGGAGTGGGGAGACCTGGAGTCCTGTCCCCAAGTTGCCCTCAGCAGCTGAGGGCCCGGGTCCTGCAGTAAGGGTGGGAAGTGCAGGGTCACAGGAGAGCTGCAACAGGGGCAGTGCCCAAGCAGTGGCCCCAGTTTGATTACAGGGTCATCAGTGGGGAGCGGTTGTTCTGGGGACCCACAAGGCCACGCTGCACTCCTGCCAAGGTTGTTTACCCAGAGGAGCTTCTCCTGGCCGTCAGCCTCCAGGGTCTCCCGCAGCCTCCCCCATCTCCTTCCTCATTCACTGATCTCTCCACTCAAAGGACACCTCTTCAAAGAGGGCTTCCCTGGTGCTGCCACGACCTGTTCTGGAGCAAGACTGGCCGCAGGCATCTCCATCCTTGCACCTGTGGACGCCCTCCCTTGTCACTGCCTGGTTGGGGGGCCACCTGGCTTGTGTGATAACTCTCTGTATGTAAGAGCAGGAGGGCACCCTCGGTTCCTCTGATCACAGTCACGTCCCTGCACTGGACATGTGCTAAGTGGCCATCATTGAGTCTGACCCCTGCAGGTGCTGCTGCAGTGCACACACATCCAGGAAGGGACTCATGGGATTGAAGAGCCTGGAACTAGGCCGTGATGCTTTAGGTCCTGCAGAGAGCAGATAACTGTCCCCAAAGTTCCAAGTTCCTGGAGCTGTTTCTGTTTCCTTATGTGATAAGTGTGACTTTGCAGTGATCTTGGGGAGACGGTCGTGGGCCATCTGGGTGGGCCCCGTGTCAGCACAAAAGTTTTTTAGGAGGGAGGAGGGGGAAGATTTTACTGCGGGGTGGAAGCTTTAACAGCCAAAGTGAGAAGATGAAGTGATGTGAGGAAGGGATCATGCGGCAAGGAATGCAGGAACCTCCTAGAAGCTGAAAGCATTGGGGAACAGTCTCCTCTGGATCCTCCCAAAGGAACCAGCCCTGCCCAGACCTTGACTTTAACCCTATGTGACTTGTCACAGCCTTCCAGAACTGTAAGGTAAGTTATTTTAAGCACACAAATTTGCCTAGCTTTGTCAGAGCAGTGCCAGAAAACAAAATCAAGGCCCAAGACTCCTGGCTGGGGTCATGCGGGGAGGCCATCATCCTTCCTGTCACTGTGAAGTCAGAGGACTTCCCCCAGGGGGACACGGGGTTTGAAGACAGCTGGCAGAGTCCCAGGTCTTCGGCCTTCCATAAGACAAAGGTAGCTCGTGCAGAACAGGACAGCTCCAGTCTGAAGGGGCCCCAGTGTGTCGAGCTGGCCCTCAGCAGCCATGCCCCACCCTGGGACCAAGGCCCACCTGCAGAATCCCAGGACAGCTGTGGGATGGGCAATGGGTGAGCCCCTTTCCCCAGAAGCTGCTATCTTTCAGGTCTGGATTCCACTCCACTCAGCCTTGCACTCCAACATCTGACGTCAGGCTCCGGTGAGCTGAATGAAGGTAGAAGAATCAACTTTGTGGTCGTCCATGTCTGCCACCGCACGTTCCTTCCTGATCTCCCCTCTCTTCAGAGACCCTGTTTACTCTGTCTACAAGGGTGGGCTGACAGTGATCCACTTGAACCTCAGTCTAGCCTCGGGTGCACTCTCTCTGGAAAGTTCCAGGCTCTATTCCACCAAGTAGCCTCCCAACTCACCTCCCTGCCTCACCCAGCCTCATGGCTGCTCTCAGTCCTATCAAGCCCACACTGCCGTACCCCACCCGTCTCCTTCCAAAGCGCTTCAGTGGTGCCTGGGTCTTAGGATTGCACCCACACTTCCCTACAGGTCTCCCCAGTCTCTTCAGTTTTGTCCTGCTCCCCAATCCACCTTGATTCCCACTGCAGCCCCACAAGACCCAGGCCAGAGAGGCCTCAACTCCATGCCGAAGTCCTGCCTCTGCCCAGAGATAAAGACCCTGTGAACGGGGGCTCACCATTCTGCCCTCCTTAGGTCATCTCCTGCTCATGGTGGCATCTCTCATTCTTTGACCACAACCTCCTCGGAGTGGTCTATCAAGAGGGGTCTCTGATTTGCTCCCCTCCTTTATTCTCTGGCTTGTCTGTCTTCTTTGACTCCCCCAGGGCACTTGGTATAGCTCAGCCACTGAACACAATAGTGTGCTTGGCTGTTTTCTGTTTCCCCACAGCAGGTGTGGGTTCCTGCTCAGCTCAGCTCAGCCTGGGCACATCATAACTGCTTGACCAGATACCAAGCCCTGTGTCCTCACACAAGTTGGGTCACTCTTCTCTGCTCCCCGCCCTGCCTGCGACTCTGAAAACCTAGCAGGGCACTCATCTGGCCTGTCACCATTCTTGATGCAGGACCTATCCTGACACAGGGCACACCTCTGCTCTACTTGGTCAGTACCTGACTGACTGCACCAAGTGGGCACTCTACCAGGACCTGTGGAATGAATTGCCACAGGTTGACTGAAAAAGGCAGGGCAGAGGCAGGGCTAGGATGTTGAGTGTCCCCAGGTCACAGATGAGCCCCATTGTGTCTGTTTATTAAACTGTTGCTACTCAGCAGGCAGCCAAATAAAGACACCCAGAGTTTAGAAGACTAGGAGCCGAGGGATGGGAGAGGTCATTCAAATTAAGCCATGTTCTCATCTAGTTCAAAATACCCGGCCTGGCCCACTTTTAGGAACAGCTGCTCAAAAGGAAATGTGGAAGGGCACCCAGGTTAGCGCCTGCTCCTCTTCTGCCTTTGGGGGCTGGGAAGCCGGTTGGTAAGGAAAGTGTCCTTATCACACTAACGTGGGCTCCCTCCCTGATCCGATGAAGGCCCTGGCTGGTGACAAAGGCTCTCTCAGACTTCACAGTCCTTATCCCAAAATAAGGACACATCTACCCTCCGCTCCCCCTCAGCCCTGGGTTGAAGTGAGAGCCCCGCAAACAGGGCTACCTGTAGGAGGCCCTGGCACTGAGCGGTGCAAGTTACCTTTAGTCATGTGCTCCAACAGTAGGGGAACTCAAGCACTGGTCGCTGGACAAAGAGCAGAGCTCTCCCTCCCTGTCCCCTCCGCGGGGTCCAGAGGCGCCCGCGCGGCTGCTCCCGAGGTGGTGGGCTATTTCGGACCCGCTGTAAGAGGGACGGAAATATTCAGCGAAGTCTAAAATTGGACCGCGAGTTGTCTGCGCTCTCTGGGATTCCTAGGGCAGCCTCAAGTGTGCCGGTCCCCGAGACACCTGCCCAGGCCACCGCCAGCCTTCCCCGCCAGCGCCACGGCGCGTCCCCCTGGCGTCCCCTTCCATCCCTGAGCCCCCGCCCCTGGGCGCTGGGGGACCGGCTTTGCCAGCTCCCAGGGCTCCCCGCCCCGGCGCGCTCGGGTCCGCTCCCTCCAGACTCCGCCCCCGGCGCGATCAGGCCCCGCCCCTCCGGCTCCTGCCCGGGCGTCCGGCCCCGCCCCCGCCGGCCCCGCCCCCGCCGGCTCCGCCCCGCGCCCGGCGCTCTTAGCCAGGGAATCCCAGCGCTGCGCCAGTGCGCCCCGGGGAGGCTGGACAGCTTTGTTCTCAGGAGTTACAGGGCCGCTGGGGCCGCCGCGCTTCTCCCCAAAGACGTGTCTTCTCCTTTCCCTCTTTTCTGTTTCTCACACTTTCGACTCCATTTGTAAGTCCCCAGCCTTACCTTCTAACTAGACATTTAGGTATTTGTTTCAAAATTTGCTCTCTCTCTCTCTGGACCCCTGACTGGAGAAAGACTACAAGTCTTGGCTGGAGACTACTGAATGTGCTAGATTTTGGAGAGAAAGGTAGGTAGGCTGTTGACAGGAGACCCCCAGGAGGGGGCTGCCTGGAGCTGGCATCTTCTTCGGACACTGCTTCCAGGGGCTCCAGCCCAGGACAGAACTGACTGACACCTTTGAGCACCTCTCTGCCAGGTAAGGCCTGAGTTCTCTTCTCTGCCACATATGCTGTAAGTCACAGGCTTCAGTGTGCTCCTACCTTCCTGGCGACAGGGAGGGACAGTGGAGTGGGTACAGGCTGGAGAGGGTGCTCTCTCCAAATACAGATCTGTTTCCTGCTGAAGCCCTTTGGGGATGATCCCAGTCTGGAGCAGATGTGTGTGTGCCTTGCCTCATTTTCAGGGCAATACCGAATAAAGCCAGGGAGAACATACCTGTTTGATTTTCTCTGGGCAGCACCAGGATGACCCCAGTGTTAAATGCTACAGCTTGTTAGAAGTTGCTACTTCTAAAGTTGTTGTGCTAGCCTCTTCAATTTTCCAGTAAGAAAAGAGAGAAAGATGGGGGAAATGGAGGTGAAGAATATCTTCTCTTAGGTTTTGCATTGACTGTCAAAGGACTTTGCCTTCTTGAGCTAAATTTAAGTCTCTTTTTTTATCTGAGCATTTTATTGCCCCGTCCCAGCTTTCCCTGGACCACAGAGGTGTTTTTGTCTACTTTGTTTTCTCTGTGTATTGTTTTCTGTAGCAGGCCAGAACTTCTTGTCTTGTTTATGAAGCGTAACTTGCATTCAGTGTGTTTTTGGACAGTGTGCCTCATATCTCCCCATTCAAGGCCAGATGACAGGCAGACACACTTGTCAGGCATCCCTCAAGGAGGTCCTGCCTGCTGCCTGTCCCAGAAGTCTGTGGGGTCTCCCTGCTCAGAACTTTGTTGCATTCCCTTTCACCTCCTAGATCCCGAGCTGCTAGTTCTCTGTCCACACTGTTCATCTGTCTGACTCTGATGATTCATTTATACCTGTTGGAATCCTAGAAAGACCTAGTTTAGTTGAGTCTGGGAATTTTCTTTCCAGGGCTTCCGTTTTGTTAGAGTGCTTCTGTGTGAGGCGCACTGCCCAGCTGCATGCTGTGAGGTGTGGTAGAAGCTTAGCTGTCTGTCTTGGCTTCCGGTGCCAACTCTATGGTTGTATCCTACTGCCATAGATAAACCCGGGGTACTGCACAGGGAGCCTCCATTTCTCCACTTGCCAAATGGAGATGATAGGAGGAATCAAAACAGGTTAACTTTGAAGTTTTTGGTACACAAAGGCATGGAATATGTTGCAGTTTCCTCTGTCTCACAAACCTGAAGCACTGCGGATGGAAGCACCTCTGCTGCGTCCTAGATCTCCTTGTCACTCAGGTACTGAGAGGCTGCGGAAAGTCATCACTCCAGGCACTTGGGCCTCTCTTGTTAGGCAACAGGTTGAATGGGACGAGGATCTCTTTTTGTGGGGATCCATGAAGGGCTTCAGGGGTGCTACAGACACTTTAAGTGTTTGGAGCAGAAACGCATTTGTACCTACTTTTCCTGGGGTTTGTTCAAAGGGCCACCAGATATAAATTTTTACACCTACAAAATAGTCAAGTGACCCAATGGCTGATGCAGCCCACAGAGTTTTAATGCTTCACAAATATTTTAAAAACTGCATTCAGAGGAAAGAAGCCAGGATGTCTTGGAAATAGAAACCGTGACTTGTGTGGAAAGATAAATATGACCATGGGAAGATCCATGGGAAGAACATGGTGCAGAGGAGAAGACAGTAGCCTCAGTGACATGGGGTGGGAGAGGCATTCTGAATAAGAGGCAGCTGATCTGTCTTTTGGATTATTGGGTGGCATATTCCATTTCAGTTGAAAGAAGTGTCCAGAAACAAGAGGAAAAGACTTATTGGGTAGTGAGTCCACCATGAGGGGAGGTATTCAAACAGGTTGGATGTCCATTTACAGGGCTGTGGGAGGACTGGTCTGAACCTGAGTACCTGGACCAGGTGAGCTTTTAAGGTCTCTTCCTAGTCTGAGATCCTGTCATTCCTAAGTATTTCCTTTCAGCCCTAGAAGGCCCCTCCTGCCTGCCTCTCTTCCTCCAAAACTGTGCTGGTTCTTAGGCTGTGGAGTTACTGTGAACCAGGACTGAATGACATGTGTGCTGTTCCTATCTCAGTGTTAGAAACAAAGACCAGAGAGTTTGAATCATTTTCCAAGGACAGGTAGAGGGAAGGGAGAGGGAGAAGGACTCAAACATGATTTTCATGTCAACAAAAGACTTTGTCTTCATGCTTGGAAACTTCTCCTCAAAAAATAAATAAATAAATGAATAAATAAAAAAGGGCAACATTATTGATGTACAGCTCCCAAGGAGGAGCAGAAAATGAGAAGGCCCTGCAGGAAATTCTCAGGGCAACAAGGTTCCTGGGGATTTTACCAATCCTCCACCCAAGAAATGATCACATACTGAGTTGCCCCACAAAAATAGCTGCAAAGGCTGGGGAGATGGGAACAGTGCAGTTCCCCACTTTACACATGAGGACCCAGAGCTAAAGAGCAAGAGTGACTCACCTGGTTTGTGTGTAGAGGTGGAACTAAGTCTCCAACTCTCTTGAGCAGGCCGGGCAGGAGGCTTGGCCCTTTGGTCTTCCTACCCAGACTTGTCATCACTGTGTGTGTGTGTTTGTGTGTGTGTGTGTGTGTGTTTGTATGGGTATGTTGGGAGGCAAAATTAGTGTCTGAGGCCAGGTGGCCACACTGACATCTCCTCTTGCACTCTACCTGGGGTCAGGGCAGGGTTCACGGAACCAGTGACTGAGTGACTAAATGACCAGCAGAATGGAGATGGAATGAGTGGATGATATGGGATTCTCGTTCCTTGGCTTTGTTACTTAGCAAAATCAGACTTGAGTTTGGGTTTTAATAAGTAGCTTTCTAGATTGCTTCTCAACATTCCTGTGAGTGGATGATCGCCATGTGCTGACCATTCCCTTCTTGCAGCTGCCATGAACATCTGTGCTACATGGTTTCCCACTGGGCCGTCATGTGCCTCAGCCGACTCCCAAGGAGTAGGATTCCTGGGTCAGAAGACATGGTCTCTGTACTGGTTCTCAAGAGGTATTAGGACTAAGCATGCATGAGAGTCTAAAAACTGGGGTGGCCTTGTGGTACAAAGGCAAGTCCTGGCAGACACTCAGGGAATGTGTCCACCTGCCAGCCGTGGTCCTGGGGATTCTTTGCTGGAAGCCAGGCACAGGCCTTCTGTGGCCCACCCTTCCTAACCCTAACCCTGCCTCAACTTGTATGCTCCCAGTTACTGGGAGCTTATTACTTCCAGCTAACTGATGGGTTGACGGCTTCTGGCAGAGATGAGAATATCTTTTAGTCTTTTTTTTGGTTCATAATAAATATTTGAAAAAATGAAGCCAGAATTTACACTGTCTTTTGTTTGAAGTATTTCTAAGGAGAGGCCTTTCTTCAACAACATTGGCAGGTTCAGGTCTGTGGTGGCTGACCTCGACTGCCTGGTGGTCATTGCTAAGGGTCTAATCTACTCTCCATGTCCTAAAGATGAGAACAGGCAGGCCAGTGACAACAACAAAGTAAGTGAAAAGTGGGTATAAAGTAGTTGCACTAAGGATTTCAGTTAAGGTGAATAAGTTGTAGAGATCTGCTGTCCGACATTGTGCCTAGATATATAATGCTATGTCGTATACTTAATTGTCTGTTAAGAAAGTAGGTCTACATTGTGTACAACCAGAAGAATGAGAAGTTATACTCCATTTATGTATGATGTGTCAAAAATGCTTTTTATTGTCATGTATAACTAATTAGAACAAACAAAAAATTTGAAAAAAGAAAGTAGGTCTCATATTGACTGTTCTTACCACAATAAAACACAGTGAAAATAAAACAGAACCACAGATGTTATGGTGATTAATCCAGGGACCACCCACAAAGGCTTTGCACTCATAGCTGCTTTCATGGGCTCATTGGGCCGAGGACTTGAGGTGTCCACCAGCCTCCTCAGCTGAAGTATGAGTCCTCTCATGCCCTCCCTGGGACTTGCCTGCCTGTGGTGCAGGTCTGGACATGGAGTTAAGACTCCTCCTCTTATCACATAAAAAGTCTCCCCTGCATTTCCATCTGTTGGTCCTTATTTCTTCCTTTTGGGTGTACTTAGAATAAACTGAATCCTTCTCCCATGGCATCTTTTGACCTCTGCAAAAACAAAAATAAGGTGCTTCTTGATGCTGTCTGCAACTGTGTGCCAGTCAGTGCCAGAACTGAGATTCAAACTCACGACTTAGCATAGTCTTGCTCTTAACATTCTGGACTGCCTTAAATGTAAATGTATATAATGCATATAAATGAATATAAGGCAAATATATATGATTCATATAAAGGTAAACATATGATTCATATAAAAAGGTGAATATAGCTGTTGGACATTTTTTCTTTTTAAAAACCGTTCCTTGTTAGAGTGCTTTAAATTATAAAAATAATAATGACACATTGTAACAAGTGCATTAATCTCAGCAACCTCCTGCAGTCTGATCCTTCAAGTGAATCAGTAGCTACATTCCAGCAAATAGCCTTTCACAACTTTATCTAGAGCCAAACATGCACATCAGTCAAAATGTAGCATTCGAACATTTGGGAACAATGACTGACAAATACTAAACATGTGTTTATCTAGCATCCAGTCTCGTGTAGGTGGCACTCCATGAATCACTGCCAGGTGAAGTGTAGGAAGGATTTTGTTTTGCCTGGTCTGCAGCTTGCTGCGAGCCCACCGGGAGCGGAGCTGTCTCCTGCCATCATCAGAGGCACCGATGGACGGAATGAGGCATGGCATGGCATGTTCCCAGGACTCTGGAGAAACAGCCAACTGTGACAGATCCTGGCTTTATGTGCCTCCCACCATCCCATGCCTGGCGAGACCTGTGTGATCAAGGGCTGCCTTCACATGAGGGAGGCAGGGGTCTGCTTTTGTCCCCAGGAAATGAGCTCCTGTAGTTCATAAGTTCTGTATTACCTAGCTCTGAACCACCCATGCCTGCACAGTGCTGGGTACAGTAGGAACTCAGTCCATATCTGCAGAACAAAGTAGTTTTAAAATGGGGATAAAAAATGCTTCTCAAGGAATCAAAATCCATGCAAAACTCCTGATATATAGTAGGTGTTAGAGTAGTAGACCACAATTTCATTTAAATCACAGCTAAATGAGAAAATGAAATATTGAAGCTGGAAAAGTCATGCTGATATTTACCATGCCCAGGATAGCACCCACACTTAGGCATTTCCAGGGGATGCTCGCCCTTCCTGGCCTCCCAGCTCCGGCCCCCAGAGGGCTGTCTGCTCACGGGCAGTTCTGGGCAATGCCTCCATTTAGCCCAGGGGCCTGGATCCATGAACTGGGTTGTGTTAGTGGTCATAAGGGCAGACTAGGTCTGAATTTGGCACCTTTATTTATTTATTTATTTATTTATTTATTTATTTATTTTTTACTAGCTATGTGTTTTCTAGAAATGTTTAGAGCATATCTGGGCTGGAGTACAGGGAAAGGTCTTCGAAAACAAGATCAGTGTCATCCTAGGGCCCGGGAATTTCTGGTCAGTAAACAAATATGGTATCCTTGTCAGGTCAGTATTTATCAAAGCCACAGACTCCTGTAGGAAATGGGCTGTTGAATCCTACCCTGTGATGGCTCTTGGTCTCCCTGTTGGGTACATTCACAAGTCTTGTCCCTGGGAAGAGAGCTCACCCTGCAGCCCTCTGTTCTTGGTCCTTCTGGGTGCAGGCTGGATATCTGCGTGCTCACACCTGCCAGTGACAGGGTCCTAGGGGGAGTTGAGGCAACTTCTTGGAAAAGCCTCCTCATCCCATCCCCCACCTGCCTGTGACTAGGCAAAGAGAGTAACTCTTGTGCCATGTGCTTGCTCTGTTCTCAGAAAGTAGAAGCTTCAAGACTGTTTATATATATATATATATATATTAGAAAAAATGAGAGTTCCCCACTAAGCTAGACACTTAGACAGAGCTCAGATACTCAACTCATTGATTCATTTCTCTCTCTTACTCTGTTCATGGAGCATCTGTTCCATGCCCTTCACTGTTCTGGGCACTGAGAAAGAGAGACAGAGTCATGATCCCCAAGTGTAAAAAGCTGAGTGGAGAACATAGGCCAACACGCAGGGAACTTCAGAGGTCTCCTGTGGGTGCTAAAAGCGCATCTGGGGAGCCGGAGGAGACAGCCCGCACCATGGCACACTCCTTACCTAGGCAATTCGTGAAGGCTTCACTGTCAGAAGACACATAAACCGGGGTTTGAAGAGTGGGCAGGAGTCCGCCTGGCAAGGAAAAGACATCATCTCCTAGGTGATAGCAGAGACAGTGTGAAGGATCGAGCAGGATTTAGGAGGAGAGAGTACTGGTCTGAGAGGAAAAGAGAGAGTTCTTTGGGGTTGAAAACTAGGTTCATGAGGTGGGGTATGATTCTGTGAACCTGGAAGAGAAGGTTGGCATCAGGTTGAAAAAGGTTTGGAGGGTCCAGAGAAGGTTTTAAGCTGGAAAAATGATATTAACAGACCTATTTTGTCCAATTATGTCTACACTTAGGGTGGGCAGGTCCCTTTACAAATGCAGAATGCAGTAAACAAGGAATTTATGATCTGCTACAGAGGTGGGCCTCTCACTCTGGGAAGGGAACCTGTCCCTGGAGGTTGTGTGCTGGACGGCAGAGCTAGAAGTGTGGGTTAGAGTCCACAGGGTCACTTAAGGCGGGGACACCAAACAGCCTGATCCCCCGCGGGCTGCCTGGTGAGAAGCAGAACTCTGCATTAGGAAAAGGGCCTCCTGCTTGTCTGAGCGTGGCCCCTGGTCTTTCCTTCAACTGTCTGGTCTAAGGAGAGTGAACATCCCTGAAACACCTTCCTGTTCCCTCGTGCTAGAATTCTGAGAGGCTCTTAGTGGCTTGCAAATTCCTGGTCCCTAGGGACATGCAAATTTAAGTGAGTGACATAAGAGGAACAGAGAGGATTCAGGCATGGGTTGATCGAAAGTGGTGGGGCAGCCTGTGTGGTTCTCCAGTGGAATCGTACTGTGGAAAGTTCTGTGAGCTGCACTTAGTACTGAAAAGGATTCTCTGGTCATGACAGCTTCCTTCCACTGAGTGCCTGGAGTTCATCCTCTGACTGTCCATCATCTAGTTAGCTGGCTAGCCATATTTTTATGTCTTCCAGTCACTGAGCAAGGGAATCTAATCTAAGCAACAGAGGTATGTCAGCCTCCCTTTTTACAGATGAGGCAACTGACGCTGTGTGGCAGACCTGCTGTGCTCACACACAATAAGAGGGTGTGATAGAGGCAGGAACCAAACCAACATCCATGTGGCCCATGGGAACCTGTGGCTCTCATGCCCCAGGGGAGGCACTATGGCCTTCTCGCTGTCCCCCAGAAAAGGGGGAACCTCCAAAGCAGTGTGGCTGCTGGAGCACTATTTATATTTATATGGGGCACATATTTATATTTATATGTTGCTTCATCAGAATAGACACTCTCGAAATAAATTAAACAGAAACACCCTTCTGTGTCCTCAAGGCCTGGTAATCTGAGAGTCTCCTGTGAAATGAACTGAGACAGTGTGCTTAGGGAGAGGGGGAGAAGAAGAAAAACTGGGAAGAATTCCATCCTGAAAGTGTGAAAGACACAGAATGGGGTCATGGCAGCTCTAAGATGTCATTCATTTCTGAAGAAATGAATGAAGCAGTACAGAGCCAGTCACGGGTTCTGGCAGGGATGGGTGGGGCGGTCAGGAGGCCCACCCTCCTGTCTGTGTGCCCTGGCCCCATGGCCTGGAAGGGCGCAGGGAGTGTATCTGCTTGGGTTTGAAGTCAGCCCTTGGAGAGGGAGCTGGAACAGGGCAGTTCTGGAGAGCGTATCTAAACAGTTGTCAGGGTGAAATGGAGTAGAAGGAAGGAGAGCCGAGATAGGGATTCCTGGGAGAGCGTGGAGCTTCCCAGACTGGGGCGCTGTCCCCACTTCCTGTTTTAGGGATCCAGGTGGTGGCTGTCCGATGAGCTTGCTCACCGTGGAACCCCCACTTGGGAGGGCACCTGCCGCTATAATGATGCCTGGCACGCAGTCTGGGGCTCAATAAATGCTTGTGGAAGTAATTGATCAATGACTCCAAAGAAATCACAGAGAATAATGAAGAAGTGGGTGTTGGCTTCAAAAAGCGGATGTGCCTTTCATGTCCCTTGGAGCCCAGCTTAAGAAACCTTCCTTGTTTCAGTAACAGGCAGATGTGGGTTGTGTTTCACTTATGGTTTCTAGCAACTGGGGGAGAAGCAGAACTAGCATCCAGCCTCTTCTTGGAGAAGCGGTAAAAAGGAAAATAACCAAGAGAGAATGGTTTTGAATTCCGTAGCACAAGGCAGAGGCTTAGGAAAAAGCGTTTCTCACCCTATCTCATTTTTGTCTCTTCCTTCCATCAAATTTATCAGTCCACTTTTGGCAGTCAAGGACTTGAGCTGATGCTGTTTAAATTGTTGGGGTGTCTGGATGGAGAGGAGGTGGACCGAAGCACGTTGTTCCTCCTTGGCAGGAGCAAACACTGCCCCATTCCAGGCACTACACCAAGTACCTCCACCTTACAGGTGACAGTCAGATGGAAAGGACAAAGACTTTGGGAACCTTTGCCCTGGCCTGGCCAGTTCTCTCATTGGTCACATTCCTTAACTTTGCTGAACTTGAGGCCACTTAACTGTGGTGACTACGTTCCATCTTCACCTGAAGAGACAAAGCAACCCCTGCAACCACCACCCTCTGGCTTCTGTTGGTGTGGTAGGTTCACTCTTCCTGCTACTCCACAGTCCGTCTGTTGGATCAGTCTCCATTTTTATTTATGTACTCATTCAGCATGTAATAGGGGTCCCCTCTCTGCCAGTGCTGAGTGTCAGGGTCCCTAGTAAGTAAGGCCTCTTCTATTCATCAGGAAACTTACCTCCCAAAGGCAAAGAATAACTGAGGCTCACAGGCAGAATTACCAAGGGTATTAATGACACATGAATCTGTTAACCAGTTAGCACTGGCTGGATGCTCAGATGTGCACTGCAAAACCATCCCTGGACTTTCAGGGCTGACCTCCTCTTCTTGTATTCTGTGCTGTATCCAGCAATCCACTTAAAGGTCCCAACATATTCCGATCTTACTTACACAGAAACTGGCTATAAGTGTGTGTATTTGCTGTACTTGTGAGCTGCATAGTGTGAGGTGGCAGGGAATGGCTTTGGTGTTTCTGGGACTTACTTTACAATTGGACAATACGATGTATGAAAATAGGAGAGGGCAGAGGGAGGATGGGGAGGAGAGGGAAGAGAGAAGAGGAAGGCCACTGGAGGTTCACGAGTGCAAACAGCTCTTCAACCCTTCTGTGTCTTCAGCACACAGTTCATGCTGGACTCGAAGCTGGGTGAAGAAAGTGGCCAGGAGAGATGGAAGTGACCTGTCGAGTTTTGTATTTTTAAAGATCACACTGCCTACTTGCAGAGGATCTACTGAAGGGCAAAGCCAGAGAGCCAGCAAGAAGAGCAGTTAGGTTGCTGCACCCCTCTGGGCAAGAGGGAGCAGCAGCCAGCTGTGGGCCTGCAGGTGTGGATAAGAGGAAGTGCTGGTGGATCTGTACTGGGGAGGAAATGCTGATGGCGTTGGGGAGGGTTACGGGAAGAGAAGCATCAAGTGTGTGGGGAATGTTGGTCCCGATTCCAGGACCTCTGGGAAGTTGAAGCAAGATCATCTGCTTGCAGGCAGTTCATCCTGAGAGATTTTTTTTTAAGAGGGAGGATCTCCCAGTTTTTTCTCTTGAATATTGCCATTGATTCATCCTTATGCTCATGAGTATATCCAAGGGGCTGTCAGGGTCTCCCTTTCTGGGGAAGGTGCTGGGGTATGGATGGCACAGGAGCTCAGCCTCTCTGGGAATGAGTTGGATCACGTGCACTCAGAGCAGGAGACAGGGGCTGCAGCTCTGAGTTTTGTCCTTCTGCCTGGCTGCTACCTGCTGAGATGATCCTGTCCCCCAATTCGTATGTTGAAGCTTAAATCCCAAAGAAATGGTATTTGGAGGTGAGGTCTTTGGAGGTGCAGGCTCATCAGCATTTGCATCAGGATCTTCTTGCATACCATTAGTGTTCTTATAAAAGAGGCCCAAGACACCCCACGCCCTTTCTGCTGAGGATGGTGAGAAGAAGCCCTCTAGGAATCAGGCAGTGGCCATCACCAGACACCCAATCTGCTGATGCCCAGATCTTGAACTTCCAGTCTCCAGAACTGTGATAACTAGATCTCTGTTTATGAGCCACTCAGTCCAGCCTTAGTCTGTTGCAGTAACCTGGACACAGAAAGACGCTGTCACTAGTTCAGCTGTGTTTTCAGAATAAAGTCAGAGTTTCTTATTCTAAAACCTGCTCAAGCTGTGAACTTGAATTAAAGGGAAACCATTCATTAATTTATTTACTGAATTTTGACTAGGCACATATTCTGTGGGCAGATGAGCTGGGCAGTGGGGACACTGCTTACCCTCAGGAACCGCCCAAGGACCCCGTTCATTAAGATACTCAGCACAGCACAGGGAAGGAGAGAGGGACCACAGCGATGCTCCTCCTCCTGGGTTCACATCTCCCCCTGTGGTACACTGGCCGTGGAGCCTCTCAATGGTCCAGCCTTGGGAGTCTTCCCTTCCTCTGCTGTAGGACCTGGTGGCACAGCCCTGGAGATGACCCCTGTGCACTCTGCCCTTTTTTAAATTGAACTTTTGTGTATACTTGGAATCTCACTTTACAAGTCAATGTTCTGTTTGTCGATTATATTATTGCATTATTATCATGTTTATAAATACAGAATAAAATAAAATAAAACAAGGAGGGGGTGATCCTAGCTCCCATGCAGTGATTGACAAGGCCATTGAGTGAGGCAACCCAGGTGCCTTATCTGGGGCTGGGGACCTGCGGGAAGAGTTGCTGAGTGGACTTCGAGTCTCTCAGTCACTGCTTTCCCTCTGCTTCTTTGAGGGCTTAGGGTGCCATTTTATCATTTGTTTTCCTTTTGCTTGTTTTTTTCCCCTCATTCTTCAGTTTCCCCCTTTGCCTTCCTGCAGATTCATTGATAATTTTTATAATTACATTTTGATCTATTATGAAAACATATTGATGACTTTGACTACACCTCCTTGTATAGTTTCTTTAGTGATTGCTCTGGGTGTTGCCAGATCCGTGGACGATATCGCAGACTAGGTACAGGCACTTCACCTCTTTGAGGGTAGAAACCCTTCTTTCATTTAGGTTCCTTTACCCTCCTCCCCTTTGAAATACCAGTGACACCTCTAGAATTTCCTCTGCACATGCTGAGCACGCTTCTGGATGGTAGTCTTATATATGGCCCAGTCAACCCATGCCTCTGGTCTTCTCCCTTCCTAAACCCCAGCCTCTTTTCTTGGATCACTTCCTTTCTGTTTAGGGAACTTGCTCTGGCAATTCTTTAAGGGTAAGTCTGCAAATGCCAAATTCTCATCATTTCCTTGCTCTCAGATTGTCTTTAGTTCCCTTCTATTCCTGAGGGATGTGTTTGCTGGATGTAAAATTACAGGCTAAAAGTTCTTTTCCTTTAGCATTTGAAAAATGTGACTTTCCCCGTGGATCCTCTGGTTTTAAGGGAGAAATCTGCTGTTCATGTTACTTTTCCTCCACAGAGAATGCTTCACTTCTCTCTGGAATCCTTTAAAAGTTTTATTTGGGTTTAGTTTTCAGTTTTATTATGATATGTTTTGATATGGTTCTCTTTGGGTTTATTCTTCTTGGGGAAAAACAGAATAGCTCCTAAGATCTCAGAAAATTTGGGGGTTTCTCACTCCTTATTTCTTTAATATATTTTTTCAGTCATGCTCCCTCCTGTCTTTCAGGGACTCCCATGGTATGAGCATCAGGTGCTTTGTTTTTGTGTCCTAGATTCCTGAGGTTCTGCTCACTTTTTCCCAATTTTCTTGCTGCTGTTCAGGTTGGGTAAGTTCTGTTGCTGTTTTCCAGTCTGCTGATTCTTTACTCCATCCCCTTGTTTCTTATCTACTATGATCAGAGGTTGCTAAATGATGGTTATTGTATTTTTTAGCTCTTTATTTCCCTTTTGCTACTTTTTTATATCTTCTATTTCTTTGCTGAGAGTTTCTATTTTCCATTTATTCCATGAGTGTTTGTTGTTGCCCATTGAGGCATTTTTGTGACTACTGCTTTTGAGATACTTATTAGACAATTTGAGTTACTTCAAAGTTGGAATCAGTTCACTGGACTTTCCTGTTCAAGTTTGAATTCTTAGTTCTACAAAGAACTAAAGAGTCATAATGCAATTGTATCATCAACACTTCCAGTTTTATCTTGTAACTCTATAAAGCCCATTGAATTTGATTGTTTAGCAGACAGCCAAAAAGGATGACCCAAGTGGGAGTAAATGTTCAGCTCTTTTTTTGAACCTTGCGATAACACCTTAGCAACTCAGTTTTTTTTTTTTAAGGTAAATGTATACCGCACAGAATTCCACACCATAAAAATCACTGGAAAATATTGCATCAGGGAAAAAAAACTGAAAACTCACTCACATCACTAAGTATAGTAATTGGAAGTGGAGCTGAGACTAGTATCAGAGATGGGTCTTTTTTCCTTCTTCCAGTTCCTGCCTGAACCGATACCCCCCAGGCTCCATCTTCTCACCTTTTGCACTTTGTCTAGGAGTAGCTTTATCCTCAGCTTTTCTTCTCTAGATTCAATTGCCCATCTTTCTTGGATCTCTCCTTCTGACTGTCTTATGAGCATCTCAGACTCACCTCAGTAGATCCAGCCTGAACTCACCATTCCTTCCAACCCTTGCTGACTGGCTCCCAGCTGCTCAAACTGGAACTCTGGGCTTCCTTCTGGATGCTCTTCTCCTCCTGCCCCCATCTCCCTGCCAGTCACCTGACATCATGGAATCCACAGCTGGACCATTTCACCCATGGTGGTCTTAGGGAAGGTGGTTGGCACTTCTTTTTGGCTGATGCCCTGATCTCCTCCTTGGTCTTTCCAATCCATCAGATCTCATCAGTAGATGCCTTTTCCATTCCTGCAAACATCCGCTGGCCCCAGGGGGTCTCTAAGCAAAGCCTGAACCCTTGCTCTGGGTCAGCGCACAAGTTTCTAGGTTTCCTTTGTTAACCTTCCTTCCTCACCCTTGAATGCCTTCCTCCCACAGATTCCTATCTCTGCCCCAGCCTGAACTTCCGTCTTCCCTTCATCCCCTCCTCCAAACTCCCTTGCTTCCGTTCACCACCAAGCAGTGAGGATGGTAGGTAGGCTCTTCCTGGTGAAGCAGTGCTCTTCCTCCTGCTGGCTGCCACACACCCTCCCAGGCTCGGCTGAGATAGCACCTTCTCCAGGAAGCCTTCCCTGACTGCCCAGTCTGAGTCAGGCGTTGTGCTCTCATCTCCCATGCCTCTGTGTCCTCCTCTCTATTAAAAGCACTGACCACATGGACATAGACATATCTCCTGCTTATCTGTCTCCACCACTGGCCTGCAAGATCCTTGGACACAGTGTACTGTGGAATGCTGGACATGCATTTAGGGCTTGGTTGAGTGACAGTGAAGTGCCTGCACCCCTGCACAGTCAACGTGGACTGAGTTCTCTGAGTAGCCAATTATGACAGTGATGGCAGCCCTTTACCTTGTTAAAATGATTGCGCCCATTGTCTCACGTACTCTGCTCCATGGATATCTGAAGTAAGGGATGTTGCTCCCAGTTTACGCGTGAGGAATCGGAAATTAAAAATGACAAGCCCTCAGTGAACTCTATAATTACACCCAGCATTTTATCCCCCTTCGTATGCATGGAAGGTCTGAGACCCAGAGAAGCTAAGGGCCTTTCCCTGGTCTGCACGGCTACTGTGTGGCAGCTGGGAATTGAAGCTCAGGGTTCTGACTTGAAAGCTTAATCATTGTGCTGGTTGCCCCAAGAGAAGCAAATGGTGATAGTGATAACATCTGGCCTGGCATGAAGAAAGCCCTGTGTGTGGGTGCTGACCCAAGAGTCCATAATGCAAGTCACACAGGGCCGAGTTCTGAATCTGGGAGGCAGGGTCTCCAGTGAGCCTGCTGGACCTCAGGCAGCTCCACTGAGACAGAAGCCGCCCTCTTTGACCTGCAAGTGCAGTTGACCTTGCAGACAGCTCAGTAGGGTTTGCAGAGGCTCAGAGCTGGGCCCTGGTAGACAGGCAGACACAGCTCAGTGGCCTGGCCACAGCCGCACCATGCTTTTATGTCCCAACGGGATTCCTGCCCGAAACACAGCCCATCGCCCAGCAACACAGCAGCGTGTCCTGTCCACAGCCCCCATGCTCCATGGGCAGAAGCCAGCCCTCCGAGTCAGACAGAGCTCGGATTCTGCCCAGGCTGCCCTAGCCGTGTGCACAATCTCATTTTCTCTCTCTAAATTGCTTTCTGCTTAGAGTTTGTCCTGCCCCCTCCTCTGGGTCCCTGAATAAGGAATGCTGGTTACTATGGCAATGGGCTGGCTAGGGGAAGGAACTCAGCTCAGTAAATTAATTGCTGGACTTTTGGGGACTAATGGCAGAGCTCTGCCTCCCAGGGGCAGGGGTGTGGCCTACGTCATGCCAGGTTGGCAGCTAACCCTGGACACAGCTCAGCGCAGGGTGAGAGGGAGACAGTACAGGGGTGCTCGCTGCTCCTGGGGCTGCAACCCTGCTGGGAGGTGGGGTAAGAGCTGCCACTCATCTCACATTTACTGCACACCTTCTCTGTGGCTGGATCCCTGCTGCATGCTTTGCAGAGTCATCTCCTGTGTCTCTCACACCCCTTCCCCCAGGGAGCAGAGATCATCCCCTTCCTGTGGGTAGGGGAACCAAGCACTGGACCTGCTCCTGAAGTCATTGAGGGTTCCACCTGGCCTGCTCCTCCAGTGGGAATTTTCCTAGTGGGCAGAGGCAGTTTTCTTCTTTACAATGGCTTCTGGAAGATGGGAGCAGAGGGAACACTTCCTAAAGCCAGCACTGTCCTAATATATCCTTAGTGAAATGTTAGCAAGTCAATCCACAGGGCATTAAAAGAACTTACAGCATGGGCAGGTGGGATTTATTCCAGGTGTGCAAGGTTGGTTCAACACCCCCAGAGCAGACTCTGCAAGCCGGCACACACAGACTCGAGACGGACATTCTCTTCCCCAGATCCTGCATTTCTCCTGCAGCCTGGTCCTCTCCCCTGTGATCAGGTGCTGTGTACATGAATTGGTGATTAGATCCTCTGCTCCCTCCTTCCTGTTTCTTTGCTTAAGACCTACATATTCAGAGATTTAGCCGTCCAGAGAAGCAAGGCTGCCGAGTGATTGTGAGTGTGTGCCTGAGCTCATGCTACCTGGGTTGACTCCTGCCTGCCCTGTGTGGGGTCATGGGAAGGTTGCTGAAGCCCTTTGTTCCTCAGTTCTTACTCTTTAAAATGGGACTAACAATGCCTACTGTTAAGATTCATGTGTCATTGAGTATAAACCCCTTAGAATTCTTCCTGACACTTAGGAAGCACATGATATGTATTAATAGTTGGTGGTGGGAAGGATGTGGGCTTTTGGTATCACTGGGGTCAGATGCAAGTGCAGCACAGTCATGACTTCTGGTGGACACTTAGGGAAGTTGTCCATGCTCCCAGGTCCCTGGGTTCATCATTGGTAGTGTGGGGATGACAGTACTGATCTTCAAGTTTGCGTGACTCTAGAGGGGTTGTGTACAAGGCCCCTCCCCAACCTTTGCCCTGGAGAACCGAGAATCACGACTGCAACTCAACAGACATGTGCTGTCCCCAGACTGGTCAACAGCCCAGGCCAGGGTGGAGTGGAATTTAGCACAGACTCACCGATTATCAGGCAGTGGTCAGTTCTGAGATGGTGAGGCCCAGCCAGGGGAGTTTCTAAGACGGAAGAGTGCAGTCTATGTCCGAGAGACTCCCTAGCACTGCCAAACTTTGCAGTATGGACACTGGGTTCCAGGAAGGTTGGAAACTGACTTTAGGTCCAACTCTGACTACATTAGTGATGTGTTCGTGGGAGTGGCTGAGGCCTTGAGCAAAGGGCTGGCCATGCTGTTTTATCATCCAGTCCATATCACTGTCCCTATGAGATGGGTGCTCTTGTTACCTCCACTTTATAGGTGAGGAAAGGGAGCACAGAGTGGATAAGTCACTCTCTGATATCAGAGCCAGGGTCTAGGCAGGATCTGTACACCAGCCCCCTGACCTGAGAGTCTCTGCTCCTATGCACGGGTGAGCTCTAACCCATGTCCACAGGTGATGGTCACTGCAGCTCTCACGGCTGATTGGGACAATGGGCCCGTCGCGGGTTGTGTGTGCTGCCCCACGCAGCATGGCTGGAGCAGACAGTCCCAGCCTAGGTGAGGGGTGCTCTTGGGCTAATGGAGAACGTGCCATGACCTCCTTGATCAGGTCAGGGGCTCTGTCTTCAGTGAACAGAGGAGCTGCTGGAGACTCTATCTTCTTTGCTAGCCTCTCTCCAAGGAAAGAAGGTGGAGAACTTATTATCCCTTCCCTCTGGGGCTGCCCATGCTGAAACCTGAACAAACACTTGGTAGAAGGCAGGTGGAAAGGAAGAGAGGTGGGGGCGTTGCCAGAAGGGAACACTCTGTTCTGAATATTCACAGGTCCTCTATTCCCTTCAACCCTCAAACTGGTCTGCAGCCACTTCCTGTCTCTGCTGTGACAAGCACCACAAACTTAGTGACTTCAAACAACATGCTTTTGTTATATTAAATTTATGAGGGTCAGAAGTCCCTCCTGGGTCTCCTTGGGATAAAATCAAGATGTGGGCAAAACTGCGATCCTCCAGGAGTCTCTAGGAGAGACCTCTTTCCTTGTCTTTCCAGCTCTGAGAACCTGCATTCTTGAGCTCCATGCTTAAACCAGTGGTGGCCAGCCACGTCTTTCTCTGGTTCTTAGTTAACCTCCTCTTTCCACTGAGAAGAACCCTATGATTGCATTGAGCTAGCCAGAAAGTCCAGGTCAATCTCCATAGTTCACTTTCAGCTGATTATCAAACTGATTTCATTTGTAACTGTAATTCTTGCTTGCCATATAATACAACATATTCAGAAGGATTGCATGATGAAACTCTTTATTCTCATTATAGTTATATATTTATGTTGTATATCTATTACACATATATAACATTAAATTTTCCATTTTAAATGCACAGTTCAGTGGCATTAGTTACACCCACATGTCATGCAACTGTGACCACTTTCTGTTCCTAGACCTTCTCCACCACCCCAGACAGAAAGTCTGTCAACTATTAAGCAATAGCCCGAGCTGTCTTTCCATTTATTTAGCTCATCTTTAGCTTCTTTCAGCAATGTTTTGTAGTTTTCAGCATACAAGTCTTATGCTTCATTGGTTACATTTATTCCTAAGTATTTCATCGTTTGAGGCTATCATAAAACTTCCTTTTCAGCTTGTTCATTGCTGACATGGAGAAGTGCAACCAGTTTTTGGGTGCTGTCTTTGTTCCTTGCAACTTTGATGAATTTATTTGTCTAGCAGGTTTTGGTGGGTTCTTTAGGGTTTTGTGCATATACGATCATGTCATCTTCAGATAATTTTACCTCTTCTTTCCCGGGTTGGGTGCCTTTTATTTCTTTTTCTTAGCTAATTGCTTTGACAAAATACTATGAATAGAGTGGTAAAAGCAGGTGTCCTTGTCTTGTTCCTGACCTTAGGGGAAAAGCTTTAGTTTTTTCACCACTGAGTTTTGTGTTAGCTGTGGGATTTTCAGATACAGGCTTCATACTCCTGAGGAATTTCCCTTAGAAATTCCTCATTTATGAAGTGATTTTTGTTGTGAAATGTCATTGGCTTTTGTCAAATGCTTTTTCTGCTTCAGCTGGTGTTTCCATGTGTTTCTTCTTTCCTTCGTCATATTGCCGTGGTATTGTACATCAATTGGTGTGTTGAACCAGCCTTTCAGTCCTGGGGTAGATTCCTTTCGGTCATGGTATCTGATATTTTTAATATGCTGCTCAAATTCACCTGCTCATCTTTTTGCTAAGTAGTTTCACATCTATGTTCATAAGAGGTATTAATCTGTAGTTTTTCTCATTTTTGTGTATAGAAGAAGATATATGATAAGATTCCTCTAAAAACTTGGGGAGTACAATCAATATAAATCTCAGTTTTTATATTCAAGGAAATTATCAATTTTCTTGAGCTTCATAATTTTAAAAAATGTGGAAAAATGATAAATACTATTATTTTATACCCCATGTCCACCATCTGTCTTAATTCCCCAAATGTGGTGGCTCAGAAGTTGCTGCTATTTGGATTCATTGGAAAATACAGAAAGGGTATGAGTTCTGCCCAGAAGAGCCTGGATTTGGGTCTCAGTCCCTCCTCTAGTCC
The DNA here is from genome assembly GCF_902686445.1 of Sciurus carolinensis. NCBI lineage: Eukaryota > Metazoa > Chordata > Mammalia > Rodentia > Sciuridae > Sciurus > Sciurus carolinensis. The sequence goes on from NC_062213.1 coordinate 4,971,387, forward strand.
ACAGTGACCTGGGAAAGATAAATGTCTTCCCTCATCTCAATCACTTCCTTTTCCAATGGGAATGATGATACCTGACCCGGAGAGTCATGTGAAATCAGGTAGCAGTTAGATAGCCTGGCACATACAGTAGCTAGTCCTTTATTGTCGTAGCTCTCCAATGATGTCTACGTCCATCTAATGACTGAGTCCTAGCCACCACAAGATGAGAAGATGATTTGACAGCATCAGATGCTATCCATTCATAAATCTAATGCTTACTGAGGTGCCCACTACCAGCTGGAAACGATCCCAGATGCTGGGCAATGGCATGAGCAAGACAGGCAGGTCCTGCATTCACACAGTGTTGAGGGATGAGAAGGAGGGAAGCCAGCTCCGACTTGCTAAGGTTCCATGTCTGTCCTCACCCTGGGCCTCTGATCTTTGGCCCTGGAACTCTGACTGCCCTCACACAGTCCACTGGGGACAGTGCCTTTCTTCTCGTTCCTGCGGCTGCCTCCTGCCACTCTTGAGTATTCTGACTCTTTCTCCTGGTGCTCTTGTAAGGTGATCTTTAATGCACTGATGTGATGAGTGTGCCTTGCCTTGAAGGCAGCAGGGATCAGATGACAGAATTCGTGTACCTGTCTTGAGAGGAGTCTGCACCCTGTTCTGCATCGGGAGGTCCTCTGGCTCCCCTCTGGGGGCTTGTACATGCTCGTCCCGCTCTCTGAAGTTGTCTCCTACTTTTGTCAGCTTGAGTCCTACTCAGCCTTCCAAATTCCCCTTGGCAGGATTCTGGAAGCCTCACCTTCCCATGCAATGGCCAGGTGGTGGTCCCCTGTCCTGTGGTCCTCTCGGCCTGTGTGTCCTTCTTCCACTCCTCCGTCATCCTGCCTTGCCATGATGCCATGATGTGCATCTGGGCATCTAACCTGTGTCCCAGGTATCCAGAGTGGGTTCGGTGTCACTTATCTACCTGTCCTCAGCAACTGGCATGTGAGGGCCACTGGCGATTATTTGTCAATGAATAAAGCAAGGTGAAATCTAGGGTCTGTTCTCCCTGTCCAGAGCCTTGGCTTTAACAATGATAAATTCTTTTAGAAATAGACATTTGCAGGAAAATAACAAATACAGAATGGGAAATACACTTAGATGACAAACTTCATGAACCAAAACTGTACATGGGAAGCAAAAACAACTGTTCTGCTGTTTGGTTGGGAGAGATGAAAGCGATGATAGGTTGGTGCTACCCAGTATTGGTGGAGGGGTGGTCCCCCACACTAGTGCACTTCAGGGTACTGGGAATTGGAAACTTTCGGGAAAGCATTTTGTTTGTCAGCTTTTTCACTGCTGTGACCAAAAGACCTAACAAGAACAATTAGAGGAGGAAAAGTTTATTTGGGTCTCATGGTTTCAGAGGTCTCAGTCCATAGAAGGCTGACTCCTTTCCTCAGGACTCTTAAGTGAGGTGGAACATCATGACTAAAGAGTATGGCAGAGGGAAGTAGCTCAAGACATGATCAAAAAGTAGAGAAAGACTAAGCTCAGCTCACCAAATATATACCCCAAGGGCATGCCCCAGGGACCCACCTCCTCCAGCCACACCCTACCTACCTTCAGTTACCACTCAGCTAATCCCATCAGGTGATTAGTTCACTGATTTTGTTAAGGCTCTCATAACCCAATCATTTCTCCTCTGAATTTTCTTACATTGTCACTCACATGAGCTTTTGGGGGACAGCTCATATCCAAATCATAACAGCAATTCATGAGAAGGTCCCGCAAAACTCATAGGACCTTCTGTTTTTCTACCGTAAGAAAATATATATGAGTAAGACTTAGGTACAACAATGTCCTCGGCACCATGTTAAACAAATAGAACGGCTTATTTAATGTCCAAAAGTAGAAACGATGATGAAAGTCGTGGTGGTAGCGACCCAGGTATATTGCTAGGTAGCCAATAAAGAGGAAGCCAATACTGATGAGGTTTATGATGGAAGGAACTTTTGAGGGACCAGACATTGCTCACAACATAATGTTAAGAGAGAAAACATCCCTAGCACAGAAAGGGGGCTGCAGAGTAGCCCTGGCTGAAGGAATGGGTATTGACCTGGTGTTCAAATCCCAGCATCACCACTAACATCTGAGACTTGTCCCTCCAGGCTCTGACTTTCCCCCTATAAAGTGGAGGGAAATGGTACCAGTGGAGGGAAATGGTACCAGCAAGGAGCTAGGTTCTAGGATCTGAGAATTTAAGTAAATGGAATAGGGAGAGAAACTCTTAGCTCAGTCACTGGAATGGGTCCTTAGTATTCCTTACTGTGGGTGCTCAGGTAATCTACTGTTGGTGAAAAAATGATCAGGTTAGGGCACCACTGCATCCAGACAGGATGGACACAGGAGCATGCCTGGGCACAGGGTGGTTCAGATGGTCTAATGGTGCAGATTCTGAGGTCAGTATCCCTGGGGCAGCCCAATTGTCACCTCCCCTTTCTTTCTCTCCTCAGTATGATCATTAATTGAACACCTGCTTGGTACTGGGTTTTGTGCTGGTCATTGGCATTACAGAAACCCATAGAATATCCCCTGGACACTGAGGGAGATAGAACCCTGGCTGGATGATTGCAGTGTCATGATGTGGTCTATGACCTGGACCTCAGTCAACCTGTGGAAGCAAATCAATGTTAAATCCCAAGTAGGTCTATGGCCCCATTCAGTGGCTCATTCCCCAGGGAGGTGATGAAGATCAGAGGAGAGAAGGGGCATTAGGAGCAGTTCCCTCCCTGATGTGTACCTAACCTAAACCTCCAGCACTGCAGAGGGCACCAGCGGGTGGGAAGAGGTGGAAACAGGACGCGTTATGGAAAATAAAGACCACAGATGGAATTTGGTAGTCATTATTGTACAACCCAGCACAGGGTAAATCTGCTTAGCAAGGTGCCTCTGCAGGATGGTATCTGAAAGCCTGCATTATGCATTAGCACTTGGTAAATGTAGAGAATAGGAGAGATTTAAGGGCTTGAGACCATGGTGTGCTGGGGGGCAGGGTGTCCCCTTGTGCTTTACCTCTAGGGCTGAGGGACTCCTGGTGTATCAAGATGTCCAGGCTGTTGTTGGAGGGATGCCTCTGTTAGACACAGGGTGTCTGATCTTGTATCCATTACTGCCAAGAGTGTGGTCTGGGTAGTTCCTCCACCTACTGAGACTAGCTCCTTATAAGCTGCTAAATGGGATAAGTACAATTACCTTCCAGGAGCTGTAGGATGTCTGGAAATCAGACAGGTGTGACCATCTTGAGGCCACCCTGAGACCTCCCAGGATCCTGCACAACCAAACTCTTGGGTCTGGCAAGGGGCGAAAGGGGATAGGAAAATAAAGACTCACAGACACAGATTTTGAAGATTAAGCTGGGATCAGGTGGAGCTCTGCTCTCTGATGGAGATACAGATCTAAAGAGTGACACCAGCAATCTTTATTTATATATGTCTCATTATCAGGTTAAAGACTATGCAAGCATTATTCTTTTTATTCAGGAACTAGAATATTACAGAAACTAGAATATCTATGTAGCTTTTCCACGTTTGCAATTCACAGTTGCAAAGTGCAATGTTAGGAGCTTTGTGTAGCTCTCAAGAAAGTCCACTGTTTAAAGTTACCGTGAAGCTGGGTAGGAACCTAAGAAGCAGAAGCAGAGCTAGAGAAACATTGTGGTTGTCTAGCATGAGAGTTCCTTCCTTCCCTGGAGCTGTGTGCCTGAGATCAAGGTCGGAGCTGATAGGGCTCTTGCACAGAGCCCCCTCATGCAGGGCATTGCTACAGTAGCTAGGTATCCTGTGCCCTTGCACAGAAACCTTCCCAGGCCACAGCCAGGAGGTCATCGGAGACCCCCAATCTTAGTAACCACTCTCCCATCCTGTGTCACCACTCTCCACAACTCACCACAAGAAACTGCATGTGGCTGGAGGGCAGACGCTATAGGAGGTCACATGGGCAATGCCAGGTCTTATGTGGGTTAGTGATGCACAGGTAGCTTATGATTTCAAACACACACTCAGCTCACTCTCTGTAATATGTGTGTGTGTGTGTGAGAGAGAGAGAAAGAGAGAGAAGCAAGACCCCAGAGACTAATGGTTCACCCCATGTTTGTCACAAGGCTCATTCATGTGGATGTTTTCTTCTGAGCTCATCCAGGTTTGGGAGGTTCTCTTCCAATTCACTGGAGCATATTTAAATGACTTTAGATCATCATTGATGAAAGCTGAAATGTTAACATAATTCAGAAAAAATGTAAAAGAGAAACAGACCTCCACACACACCTGCTTGCACACACACACATATCCCCACACCGGCTTCCTCTGCCTTGCCCTGTGGTTTCTGTTTGCACAACAGTCCCAGCCCAGAGCACTGAGGTGGCTTGCAGCTCCCATTGCACTGGACATGCTGATTCAGCAGATGCATTTTGGGGGTCCTCTGTGATTCTTTGTAGATCATTGTAAATATCTAACTCACATCAGTACTCTGCAAACAGACTGAGTGAAATAAGTTTGCTCTCAACTTCCTTGCAACTTGCTTAACATTTTCCTTTTTATTAAAATTTAAAGAAAGCACTCACCTATAATTCGAAGCAGAATAACTTTTATGCCTCTTACTGTTGGATAACTGCCCCTGTTGCAAGTGTTGGGTTTGAAAGGTTCTTGATTTTCCCCTTCATTCATAGATATTGGCTGTGTGTGGAGGGGGCCTAATTCACGCCTGGTTAGGTCAGCTTGGCATTGGTCCCCAGGCATCTGGTGGTCAGCAGGGCAGACCTAGGGCAAAGGGATGACGTCCTGTAAGCCCACTGCTGTGGGAGGGCCCATGGGGTTCACGGAGGCAGCGAGGGTGGCAGTCCTGCAGTGGGGGCCTGGGGAGACTCTGCAGGAGCAGCGTCTGAGCTGTCCCGCCAGTGCTCTCAGGGCTGTGAGGATTTCAGGCAGAGGCCCTCCGGAGAGGTGAGGGGCTGTTTCAGAACTGGCATCAGTGGGAAACTTCTGGACAGTCCACAGTGACCAAGTGCAGTCAAGGGTCCACTGCTGGACCCTTGGGGAGGTGCAAGGTCACAGGGTGTGCAGTTGCAGCAGGCCTGTGAATCACCTCCAGTCGGGGATGAGTTGGGCTTATTGGTGGGCTGTAGGCAGGCCTGGCTGGGGTCCTCCTGCACAGGGCTCCCCCACTGCTCCGCCGAGCTGGGCAGTTCCTCTGCTAATCGGGTGGAGGGAGGGACGGTGGACTAGTCAGGGAAGAGGGAGGGGCACTTGCTTTCTCTTTGGAAGGCCACCCTGTTGGCTGACTGAGGATGAGCTGGGAGGCTGAGTTGGTCCCTCCCTGTGGCTGTGGCCCTTCTGCTCAGGGAGGTGCTGCTCTGAGACTGTGTCTTTCTCCACACAGGAGATGCTCTGCTAGACCTTGTCGGGTCACTTCCTGGCCTGGAAATGCTTGTCGCCAAGAGCAAGAGAGCCACCATAAGCCTCCAAGGGAACGCCGCGGCCTGCCTCCTCTGGACGCTGCTGCTGTGGAGTGGAGATGGCGGCTGCCAGGCCCAGCGGGCAGGTGAGGCACCGGCGCAGGCTGCGTTGAGTGGCCCGCAGGCAACACACATGGCCCTGCATCTGTCAGGGGTGTGGGCCTGTGTGAGAGTGCCAGTAACCCAGCAAGCGTGTGTGCCCACGTCCTGCAGTGGGCGTGAGTCACAACCAGCTAGAGTCAGGGCCTGTGTGAGGGGAGGTGTGAGTGAGCATGTGAGTGTACGTGCACGGGACTGAGCCTGTGTGTGAGCATGAGTAAGTGTGCATGGGACTAAGCATGTGTGAGTGTGCATGTGAGCCTATGAGTGTGCATGAATGTGCATGTGAGTAGGTGTGCATGTGAGTGTGTGTGTGCATGGGACTGAGCCTGTGTGTGAGCGTGCGTGTGAGCATGTGTGAGTGTGCATGTGAGCATGTGAGTGTGTGAATGTGCATGTGAGTAGGTGTGCATGTGAGTGCATGTGTGGGATAACTGTGAATGGCTGTGAGAGAAAGCATGACAGTGTGACCCTGTGTGACTGCATCTGCGGGTGTGAGGGGATAGGTGTGAGAGAGGGGGGAAAGGGCATCGAGTGGCCTCACTGTCCCCATCAGTCACATAATGTGCCATGAGCCGTCCTGTCAGATGCACACAGGGTTTGGGGTTTTGCTCTGTGAGGGCTTTGGGACTCACGCCAGGTGGTGGTGGACACCATCCCAGGTGGTGGAGTCCAGCCAGAGAGTGTCCTGGACACAAGGAGAAGTACCTGTGGAGTTGACTCAAGATTGGGAACATTGACTGGAGATGGAAGCCAGGGGACCAGAGGGGCTGAACTGCATCAGGATGGTTTTGCTGTGCAGTCAGAAAAAAAAATTGGAAGAATAAAAGATATACCAAGAATATGACAGAGCATGACCAGGGAAACTAGGGACACAACCTAACCACGGCCTGTGTGGAAGAACTACACTTGATCCATGCAGTGGGACACCAAGGCAGCCACACAGCAGTGGCCCCTGCATAGGGGAAGGCACAGTGGGTGCTGAGAGGTGATGAAGGGTCAGGAGCATGACCAGTCCGTGTCCACAGTAAGTCACAGAGCTGGTATACAGGGTCCTCTATACCTAGGGTTGGGGCTGTGGGGACGACTCACAGTGTGGCGTAACCAGGCATGAGATGCAATTCCCATTTTACAGAAGAAGGACTGAGGTAGAGAGGCCCAAAGCCCCAGAGATGAGGCTGGGAGGACACAGAAAGTGATGTGCTAAAGCTGTCTTCCGCGAGCCTCAAAAAAATAAAGTTCACATTATTTCTTTATCAATTTTACCACATTCTCTCATGCATTTTACTTTGCCTCGGCCTCTCAAAGCCTGACTAGCTAGAAAGGCTAAACACTATGGGCATCCAGTTTTGTGTGTGAGGACCAGGGGACCCTGTGTCCATCGAGTTGGCCTCAAAGGTACAGTTGATTCAAAGGCAGAGAGACACCATATTTTTCTCTCCCAGACCCTCACCTCACAGAGCAGAAGACACCGGGCTTGAGGGAAGTAGACCCTTGCCAGGCCCCGGGGCTTCACAGAGCCCAGGCTATTGCGCTTGATTCTCCCAGGCTCACAATCCAGGCTGTTCCCTCACCTCCAGGAGAAAATGTGCAGAGAGCTCAGAGGGCCTCCAAACAAGTGAACCTTCTGCAGCCTTCCAACCAATTTGCTCTAGGATTATAGCCTGCAGGCTGGGCCCCGCCTGGCCCTCAGCAGCAATTATCCTGAACAGGCAGGGACAGCCTTGTCCTAAGGACAAAAGGGTGACCTTTGCTTCAAGGAGAGAAACCCCCCAGGAATTATCTTCCAGTCCAAGCCCTGATCCTGTTAGGAACAACCCTGCCTAGACTCCCAACATGCAGATTGTGACTTGGAGTTGGAAAACAGGAAGGAAAGGTAGATATGAAGTATTCAAGAGTGGCTTTGGCTCAGGTCTTATTGTGTGTGTGTGTGTGTGTGAATACATATAGCTCTATTATTTTTCTTACTTGTGAACTTGATTGCTTGCAAATATAAGAGCAGAAAATGCAAAATAATAAAGTTCATCCATAGCTCTACTTGCCATTGGTGAGCACTGCTGCTCACCTGCAGGGTCTCTGAGGCACCTGTATGCAACAGTGTGTGCGCCCACGCGTGTGCGCACACACACGTGTATACACACACACACACACACACACACACACACACAGGTTTGCTTTCCAGAAATTCTGTCATATTATACACAATGCTTTGTAAACAACTTTCATACTCAACACTCTCGGGAAGTGTGTCCATGCTGGTAGGCACGGGTTCCCTGGCAGCCACTGCTGTGTGGCTGCCTTGGTGTCCCACTGCATGGATCGAGTGTAGTTATTCCACACAGGCCGTGCTTAGGTTGTGTCCCTGGTTTCCCTGGTCATGCTCTGTCATATTCTTGGTATATCTTTTATTCTTCCAATTTTTTTTTCTGACTGCTTTCTTGGGGTAAGTCACAAATGTGGAATTGGTGATAAAAAGATTCCATCCCTTAGGAGATTCTAAAGACCCTGAGAATGGTGTGGAAAAGTGCATTGAGCAGACAGATGCCTTCTCCTCAGATTTACAGTGATCATCAGTCTTTTTGAACTTTGCCAATCTGGCGTTTTAATTAAGTGTTTTCTTGTTTTGTTTTTACTAACCACATGCTCAGATTTGTGTTCCAGAGGCTTCTGCAGTGCTGCTGTTGGCACCCTCTGGTGCGGTCAGCTCTGGGGCTTCTGGATGGTTCCCTGTATGTTTGTGCAGCACTCTGGGGTTTAGAAAAACACCTTCCCCACATCATCAAGTTATAAGACGAATGAGTGAGCTCACTCCACAGGGTTGCTTGAGGATGAGAAAACTTAGTTTAATCAAAAGCATCATTAGTTTATCCAAATCTATGAACTATAAAGCACATAGCATTATAGAAATTCTTAAATTTATATTGAAAATACATGAATGGGAGATATCCTGTATGTAACAATGGTGAAATACTATAAGCTATTTAAGTGCCCAGCAAGAGTGTGCATCAATCAACTGTGTGCATCCTTCCAGGGGATTTTATGTGGTCAGGGAAACTGGCCTTATCAACCTAGAAGTGGTTTCTAGCATGGTGCTAGGTGTGAGCAAAAGACTTGAGTATCAGTTCCAATTCCACCAATGAAAGACTAAGTGGACATAGAAGATAATCAAGGATATACAGTGAGACTCAGAGTGGTTGTCTCTGTGGATGGGAACACCAGCCTTCAGTTTGTGATTACCTTTTCTGAGTTTTCTGAAATGGGCTTGTGTTATTTGTAAGTAGGTTTTTAATAAAAAACATTAATAATAAAATGAAGTTACTTTTAAACCAAAATAGAAGTACAGAGATTGATGCTCAGTGGCATTCCATGGATGTGAATCATTTTAAGGTGATGTCACTGTTCTCAGTGGAACTCACAGCAACCTTGGGGAGGCTCCTCCTTGTACAAAACAGGAATGCTGTGCCTCAGCATCCCGACTGTCACCTACAGTGCAGGAAGAGCAGGCAGGTACTGGGTCAGGTGCCTGTGGTCCCAGTGACCACTCCTTTAGGGCCCTGGGGACATGCTTTCCATACCCCACCTGTGCTGTCACCTTTTCTCTTGCCCCTGCAGGCTGCAAGACTGTGCACTACGATCTGGTGTTCCTCCTGGATACCTCCTCCAGCGTGGGCAAGGAGGACTTTGAGAAGGTCCGGCAGTGGGTAGCCAATCTGGTGGACACCTTCGAGGTGGGCCCGGACCGCACCCGTGTGGGTGTGGTGCGCTACAGCGACGGGCCCATCACTGCCTTCGAGTTGGGCCGCTTCAGTTCGCGTGAGGAGGTCAAGGCTGCAGCCCGGCGCATCACCTACCATGGTGGCAACACCAACACCGGCGACGCGCTGCGGTACATCACCAGCCGCAGCTTCTCCCCGCAGGCCGGCGGGCGGCCCGGAGACCGCGCCTTCAAGCAGGTGGCCATCCTGCTGACCGACGGCCGCAGCCAGGACCTGGTGCTGGACGCCGCGGCCGCCGCCCACGCAGCGGGCATCCGCATCTTCGCGGTGGGCGTGGGTGCGGCGCTGAAGGAGGAGCTGGAGGAGATTGCCTCGGAGCCCAAGTCTGCGCATGTCTTCCACGTGTCCGACTTCAACGCCATCGACAAGATCCGCGGCAAGCTGAGGCGCCGCCTCTGTGAAAGTGAGTGGCCGGGCCTCCCAGTCCCTGGGCAGCCAGTGTCAGGGGTCCCTGGGCAAAGGAGTCGTGGGTCAGGCAGGGTGACCGGGTTAGGTGCACAGCAGGTGCCGGGGCAGAGAGAGCCGCCTTTCCTAGGGTCAGGGACAATGGATCTGGTGGACCAGCCAGACGTTACACAGTCTGTCTTTCCCCTCCCCCTGGCAGAGATGGAAAGGGCTGTGGGATTAAAGTCTTCCTTCTAAATCCTCAGCCCACTGTGAGATGCTGGAGGAGTTAAGGTCTGAGTGTCCATCTTCATCCCTGAGCTGGGAACATGGTCTTCCCACCACCAAGACAGTGCTTGTAAAAGCCCGCACTGAGGCATCGGGCAGGTGGCAGGGTCTCCCCACGGGTTTCCATGAGTCTTAAAGCAATAAAATGGGCATACAGGGTATGTGAAGGGGGCCTAGCAATGCAGATGCAGCCCTCAGAGATGGTCAGGGGCTGCCTGCCCCAGGGTCAAGTGCTGTTGACCTGCAGTCCTGAGATAACCCCAGTTCTCCAGCTTGTTTGTCTGGAACCTGCCCGTGTGGCTGGAGGGCGGGCGCTGGGCAGTAGTAGGCACAGAGCGTGAATGGCTCTGGGCTGATCTGGAAGCCTGACCTAGTGGGTCAGGATCCTAGTGGGGTCATTTCGAGGACAGTCCCCTCCTCAGGATAGGGAGGATGAAGTGGTTTTCTCAAGGTCCAGCCTGTCTGTAGTTCCTCCTCAAGTCTGTTTCTTCGGGGTGAAGTCTGTCCTTCTTGGGTCTGGGTGGGTGCTGGGTGACTTTCCTACCAGGCCTGGCAGGGCTGGGCTTTGAGGCTGGGAGGTGGGGCAGGAGACGGTCAGTGGATAGTCTCAGTCTGTCTTGTTTACTACTGCAGGGGACCTGCCAGCCCCTTTTGGGGAAGCCCAGTGGTCCAACCCCTGCCAGGGCAGGGATGGATCTAGGGGTTTGGGGAAGTGTTGGGAGGGACCGGCAGTGGGAGCCATTGGGTGTGGCTTAGCAAGAGGGCACAGGCCTAGTTGTGGCCTGGTCAGCACATAGCTAAAGCACTCTAGAAACTGGGATGGTTCTAGGTTCCTTACCACAATGTGACTCTTCCCTCCCCGTTGCTTATTTACTCTCCACTTAGTTTTTCAACAGAAATTTATTGGGGTTCAACTTTTTGTGTGACTTTGTGCTGATTTCTGGGGCTATAAGAAAGAGATGAGACATAGCCCGTATCCTCAGCATCCACAGGGTGTTCTTGTGTAGAAGTCAGGCATCTGAAGAGTATGTGATACTGGGCAGGGGTCTTCATAGACACTGAGGCAGTCCCACAGGCAGGGGCTTTGTGTGGTGATGGTGGTAGTGGTGTTGAGAAGGGTGGGTGGGCTCTCTGGGGTTGCTGCGCTCAGGTTGTTGGTGAGCTGTCTCAGAGGGAGAAGGAGGTGGTGGCGTGGCATTGGGGGATGCCACAGCACACAGTGTGGCTGAGGTCACTGGGAGTGGGGGTTGCTGGGCTCTGTCAGGCTATCAGAGTTTCAGTAAACAAGGCTTGTGTGCTAGGGTGAGGACATTGTAGGGTTTTTTCCAGGAGTGGGACAGTTTATTTGGCAACAGGACTGGGAACAGATTCCAGCCTCCAGCCTCCATCTTCCTGCCTCCATGGGCTGATCTCCTCCTGTGTGCCTATGGAACGCACCTGTCACCATCATGTCACCATCCATGGATCGGGGATGATGCCTCAGAACACAGAAGTCCCCACTCTGACTTGAAGAAGAAAGCGAGTTTATTTTCGCACATGATTGAAAAGGCCAGAAGTCAGGCGGCTTCCCACGATGGAAACACGCCATGCTAGGTTTCTGTTTGGGTGGCAACAGCCCTCTGCAGACTCCTGTGGAGGCCCCAGCAGTAAATGGGTCGACGGGTGAGACGCCGATGAAGATTCTGTTTAGAGAAGGGTGAGCTCAAGGAACGGACTGAATGAATAATGAATGATTTGAGGGAATTGGCTAGGCCTGAGCAGGAGTTCCCAGCAGCAGTGCAGTCTGGGAGGTCTCGGTTGCTCTCCAGACTGCAGCTAAAGGCGACAGGAAGGGAGTCCCCACCCTCTCTCCTGCTTGGTTGGGCCTCCAGGTAGCCTGGCCTCTTCTGAACCAGCTGACAAAAGTGTCTAGGTGCTGCCGTCTCAGTGGCCTCCTGAGGCTGGCAACAGGGCAGAGGAGGCAATGATAGGAGAAGGCAGACTGGGGCTGCCGTTGCAAGACACCTGTCAGCGCCCCTAATTAGAGTTCTGTGGACCTGCAAACCTGAGGGGAGGGGACTGTTCCAGGAGGCCTCACATTCAGTCTGATTGGGCAACAGAAAATCATGTGACTGCTCCTTGGCCAATCACTAGGCTCAGCGTGTAAACAGGCTGCATGCGCAAGTGGGAGGGGCCTAAGCCTCGAGATCTTTTTAACTTTTGGGAATGGAGGTAATTACCACACCGTGCCTTCCAGGAAAGGAGCTTGACACGCGAGGGGAAGCTAGAGGGGGCTACCTGAAGAGAAGGAGAAGCGAATGCGGCCCAGCTGCGAACAACTGTGTGCACCATGATAACCTCGGGAAAAACCCTTATTTCCCCCCATAGCCAGGATGCTCCAAAAGCCTCCGTAGAAGACTTCAGTTTTTGCTCAGTTGCCTGAGGTGAATCCGTTTTTGTAAATACAGCTGCATGATGAAGAGGGCCTGGTCTATTCTGGTGACAAATTAAAAAAATGCCGGACAGTGGCTTCAGTTAGAAACAAAGCAAAACAAAATAAAAGATCAAACAGTAACTTACTGGAAACATCTGGTAAGATTAGATCAAGGAGGCCACAAAACCCAGACACCCGAAGTCACTCCGCACATAATAGAAGATGCCTGTGAGTGACTTCACAGCATGAATTGAAGAGGAGGGTTCTGAATGGGGGCCTATTGATGATCTGGAATGTGGCAGAATAACAATAGGGTTCTTTTTTTTTTTTTTTTAAGTAGTAGTCATTCAGTTTCATAAGACCCACTTTATTCTTTCAACAACCATGTATGGTAGCAACTATTAGAGTCATTCTAATTATTTGGTCAGTTTGTAACCCTGCATGGCAGTAGACCTTCATTCATTTCAATCAGTTCATTCATTCATTCATCAAACATATAGAGAGGTTCTTTGGTGTTGGGCACACCCAGGGACCCAGGATGCAGGGATGGAGTTGGCATTCTCTTTGATCTCAAGAAGCACCTGTCCACTTGGGACAGCAGGAAAATGGCAGACAGTTACACCATGGGGTGTGCACTGGGTGTCACCTACATGTTAGAATCTGCCCCCACACAAGAATCTAAGTGTCATCAGGATGAAGTCCACTTCTTTCATTCCATGGTTTCTGTAGCAGATCCTGGCATTCAGGAGGAGTTCCCTAAACATTGTTTAAAGGAAGTCAAGGGCAGTGCCCAGAGAGTGAACTCTGCTTGCTGTTGTGATGTGTGCTCTTTGGAAGTACTTGTGCAATGGTCTGTCCCAGCTCCTGCCAAGGGACAGTAATAAGAATCTCCCACAAATCAGAAATCATACCCAACAATAACTGAAAGCTTTAACTTGTGAGTACAGACAAATGGTGAGATTTTCGAGGTTGATGTGAGTCTGGAAACGGCAGACTGACTGGGGTAGGCTGAATGTGAAATCTCATCAGACCTCCTACGGTGGGGCAAAAGCAGAGAGGGCCATGGAAGCTGCTCCACGCTGCATGAGAAGAACTCAGGGGTCTGCCATTAGCTGAGCACGGAGAGTCCACAGTCCTTCCTCCCCAGCTGTGAGGTGGGTGCCCAAACCGAGCCCTGCTGCAAGTGTAATGCCCACACTGGGTTTTATAGATTTAGCATGAAAAAAGAAAGCAATGCAGCTCATGAATTTTTATATTGATTATATATCAAATTGATAATTTGGAAAAATAGAGTTAAATACAGGATATTAGTAAGAAAAAATTATCTTGTTTCTTTTTACTACTTTTAATGAGACTACTGGAAAATTTAACACTGCATATGTGGCTCACATTTTCTTTTGGGTATTGCCACCTGAGAGATGAAGATCATAGCTGTGGGTGATTGGCAGTGTGGAGGGATGGTGGTGGTAATGAAGGGGTTGGGTGGCAGTGTAGACAATGGATATAGTCCCAATTTCTTGACTACCACACTTATTACCAGTGTGATATTTAGAACACTATCTGATATCTGTGAATTTTAGTTTTTGCACTTATAGATAAACATCTTCTCCCTCCCCATATAGTAGCGTGCGTGATGCGGTGTGGGCTTAAAGGATGGTGGTGGTCCTTGTTGCTGCCTTCTCCCTCCTCCCTGTCCCCTACAGTGGTGATGCTGGTGATGATGTTGCTGTTGGTGATGGTGGTTGCTTGCAAAGCCACGTTTGCTCTTTCCATCCACCTTGGCTGCTGAAGGAAGGAAGGGCAGCTCTGGGGACCAGCAGGTTCCCAGGAGCTCCCTTCAGAGGGAAGCTGAGTCCAGAGCCAAGGCACAGGAAGTGAGTCCCTGGTGTCTGGGGTGGGATGCAGTGCCCTCCTGCCCTAAGACTGCAGGGGTTGGAGTCTGTGGGCAGAAGCTGATCTGGAAGCCAGCTGGGGGTGGCCAGGTGGGCAGAGGAGGGGTGGTGGGCTGAACCTCCTTTGGATGTCCCAAGTAGAAGCCTTTCCATTGTCCAAATGCACATGGGCCACCTGTGGACCTCACTCACCTGTCCTGCTCCTCAGGACTCAGGATGCCTCCATTTAGTGTTCTGTTAGGAGCTTTGTTGGAATCCCAACCGCACAGCCTGTCACGCAAGGCTCAGCTGCAGAGCGTGAGGGGGCGTGAATAATTAATTCTACCCTCACATGGATGACTGCCTCTGTGCTTATGTACAGGCAGGTGTGTTTGCACAGTTGGAGTGGGCACTAACTTACCACTGAGGGGACAGTGCCTGAAGAACTCGAGTTACTCCCCCAGGGTGGCCCTGCTGCCCAGGGGTTGAGTGGGGAGTGTGTTTGACCCCAGGTCCTGAGTACTTGCTGGCTGGTTACACTTACAGAAGCATCTTTAAATCCCCATTTCACAGAAGTGTCACCAGGACCCTGAGTAAGTGTTCTGCTCCTTCCTATCTTGTGCTTGATGGCACTGAGGTGCAGGGAAGCAAAAAGGTCCCTGAGGATGACAGGGACCAAGCGTGGACTCTCAGCTCTCCCTCTGGAGTCCTGTTGGACCTGTGACACTGACCCCTTGCAGAGGTCTGTCTCACATGTGGTGACCAGTGGCTGCTTGCTGAGTAGCTGAGCGAAACTAAGAATATGTGGAAAAATCATTGTCCCCGTTTTATAAGTGAAAAAAGATATCTGCAGATGTGTGGGTGGAATGGCAAAGGCCATGATGACCACAGTGGTCAGTGTCATTAGAGATGACCCTGGACAGTCACATGACCTACGCGGGCCTCTCCTGGTGGCCTCTTCTGGGATTGTCTGTGGTGCTGTCATGTCCCCTTGGCACTTTCGGAGAAGTGCCGCCATGTTAAGGTACCAACTCTAGCTTCTGTGGCCTGAGAGAGGTTCCCAGGGGACCAATCTCAGCCTCAGCTTCCTGCAGCGTGTCGGGTGGAGGCTGCGGACAGGCCCAGAGCATCAGCTATAATTAAGAGCTTTCTCCACCCCCGCCTCTGCTGTGGCCACAAAACAACCCTTATATAGCTTATCGGGTTGCTGTAAGTGGGTCTGTGGAATGCCAGCTGAGAAGGCCTCCACCTACTTCTATATTTGGGGACATGCTATGGTGGTCCTCTGTCCTGTCTCCATGGGCCGGGACACTCCTGGATCCTGCCTTGTGCTCCTGTACTCCTGGGCAGGGGTGTTGGTCTGGATCAGGGGAGAGCAGGAGACTCTCTCATGCTTCCATGATGCTTGACTGTCACAGACCCATGAGCATCCTCTCTCTATCTACCTACCTATCTACCTACTTTTGCTCCTGATGCCACACGGGCAGCTACATTCCTCCTCCAAAGAGAGTTTTAACTGCTGGATGCTAGCGTGATCAGGGGCAGGAGTGGGAGGTCAATTCAGTCCTTTCATTATTCACCTGAGACTCTCACTGGAAAGATGTGGGCATTGAGACCCAGCTCTACATTTGGATTTGTGTGTGGAGGCTTTTAATTTACTACCCCTGAGTGTCAGTTTCTTGTATCATGAGGTTAGACCTGTTTTCTGCCACAATAGGGGTGACTGGGTGGACAGTGTTCCCCAGGGTTTCTGAGGGCTCCCCTTTGCTTTGTCTTGTGGCTAGCAGCCCGGACACCTAACCTTCCAAAGGAATCCGCTATTGGGTGCCTTTAAAAATTTATTTCAGTAGATAACACAACTTACGTTATTAGAAATAGACTAAATGGACATTTATGGATACCATCTCACAACAGTGAATTTTAAAAGGACTCTTTATATATGTTTTGTGTTATTTTTAATGCACGTTTATTGAGCTCTATTCTCTCCTGGGAACTGTTCTGAGACTTGAGGGTCACAGTGCAGAGCAAGACCTCTATGGTCCTACTTGAGGGTGACACTTTCCAGAAGGAAAGGAGATCGATGGCAAACAAATCACACTGTGGGCAGAGTGGTTTCACGCGGAGACAGTGCTCTGAGGCAGACACAGCGCGGCACTCTTGAGTACACACTGGTGGAGGCTGGGGGCGCCTCTGACGGGGAGAGAACTAGAGATGTGCTTGGAATGGCACAAAGCCCTGTGTGTGGTCTGGATGTACAGGTCAGGACTGTGGGTAGCACAGGGGACAGAGGGAGCCAAGGCCCTGATTGAGTGCATAGGCCTGTGGGGAGCAGAGACCAGGGCAGAGGAGGGGAGGGAGGGAAGGGCGGAGGTGTGATTACCCCAGTCCCAGGAGGCAGAGTGGAGGCTTAGCCATGTGGCTTAACCTTCCCAAGTTCACATGGCTAGGAGGGAGGCCCTAGGGCAGCCATGAGTCTTCCTCAGCCAGAGCAAAGTCCACCAAGTGCCCTGCAGTAACCTCTCCCCTTGAAGACACAGCCAAGTGATGCAGGGCTTTGAGCCTCGCTGTTGGCATGTCTGGCCTGGGAAATTCTTGGGTCACTGGCTCCCTATGAACATGAGTTTTGTCAAGTTATCAAAGAGGCCACATTCCTGCTGTTGGCATTGTCCCTGGTGACCATGCCTGCCTGACCCCACTCCTGCCTCCCTCAGTGTCCGCCGGCCTGGCCAGCTGGGAGGTTCCATGGCAAACACAGGACACACGCTTTACACACATATGCAGCATACTTACCTCGCACACACACCATACACACCTCTCATGCACACGCATCACACCCACACATTGGGAACATGTATGTGACCACAGAGTGACCCACCCAGCTCTTCCCTCTGGGTGGATCCAGAGGCCAGGGAGGAATTGGTGGCAGCAGCAGCTGTGGGTCTGGAGTGCCACGTCAATGACTGTGGCTTGGCACTTGGGACCATACCAACCTTAAGGAGCCATCGGTCCCAGCCCTGCCTCCACCTAAAGGTCACTGTGAGTGCCTCTTGGGGAAACTTGCAATGATCGTGCTCCCTAGAAATAGCCATCCGGTCACTTAATTTGGATTATGTGCTGGAAAAGTTTATTAGAAAATTACTGAAAATGATGAAAAACTAAAAACCACCCTTCATTTATGTTTAATTAGTTTTTAACTTGTGTACTTCAAGGAAGAAAAAGCAGACTCCCAGCTCTGCCCAGCCAGATCCCGACTCCAGCCCCTGCCTGAGCCAGAGACCTGCCAGTCACCCCCCGGGAGCTTCCACGCCCCAGGGTCCCACCATTTGCTTATTAAAACTGCAGTGTGTGCTGCTTCTCATTCTTCACAGCGAAGGCGTCCTGTCTGGCTGTCTGGAGTACTCACGGTGCTTCCGGATGGGCCATGGTTTTGTTGCCCCGGGCTCTGGTCTGTTAGGACAGTGCTGAAGGGGCTGTGTTGCAGTGGGCCTTGCGCGCCTGGGCGCCTGGGCTTTGTTCCTGCAGGCTGCCTCCCAGACAGGGCTGCTTCCTCACAGCACGGCCAAGGCACACGCAGAGGCAGCGGCCCCGGCTGCTCTGACCCAGCCTCTGGAGCTGCAGCCTGGATGTGCCTCCCAGCCCCGCTCCTTCCTCTCTGTGGACCTTGGGCCCCTTCTGTAACCTCCTTCTGCCTTAGGATGTCATGGAGTTCCCTTCCTTGCGGGGTGTGAGGATCTCCTGAGGCAGTGCCAGGGAAGTGCTTGGTGCCCTGGTGGCTCTCGGCACCTGCTCTTAGGACACACACACGTACACACATACATGAATAAGACATAGTCATGGGTGTGTGACCAGAAAATGACCAAGCCAGAACTCAGGTCCGCGTTTCTCAGCATTTGCTGTTGTAAAGAAGCCTGTGGAAGCAACGTGTCTGACTGCCCCTTCCCGGAAGTCCTGCTGCCTCCAGCAGCCTCTGCGGTCGGGCCGGCTGAGGCACAAACCATCATGTCTCCTCTGCCGCCATCCCCAAAGCAGCATCCGCCCCTCAGAGCAGCTGCCTGAGGGCACAGGAGGGGCCCCGGGGCAGGACTCAGGGAGGCAGGTGGGGTCCTGTGTCCTCTCCCTCACAGGCTGTGGCTTTTGAGCATCAGGCCCAGACAGTGGACTTGGGTCTAAAGCCTGAGCTAAGTTCGGGCTTGTCTGTTCATTGTGACAAGAGACTTCTTTACAGCTCCGCTTCCCTCCTAAACGATGACAGAGTTAGCATGTTTGCTTTCTAGAGCACGCCTGCGAGGACTTTGCTCCCTCTGCAGCCTGGCTTGTGCTCAGTGCCTGTCTTGGGCCAGCTCTTGCCATCAGCTCGTGGGTATGTTTGGGCCAGCTGTTGGCATTGTGTTGTCCTAAAAAGCCCTGGATGGATGTCAGAGGGGCTGCATGGAGGCCTAGCTCTGCCACTTTCCAGCGGGCAGCCTCACCCCCTGAGTCTTGGTCTCCTTGTCTATCAGACAGAGGTGATAGTTTAGCCATCTGGTGAAGAACGGCTTGTGATTTTTAATGTCCTTGATATTATGGTTATCACACAGTATTTTTCTGGCCAGCCTGTCTAAACAAAAATTAAAACCTGTGGAAAGTCAAACACCACCCACGAATGTGGCTGGGCCTGGGCTCCTCAACCTGGAGAGGGAGTCAAGCCTGCGTGTCCTGAGTTCTTCACAGGGAACTGTCCCATCGGGAAGGAAGGCCTGTCGTGATCTAAAGCAGGTCATGGCAGATGACAGTCCATGGGCCACACCTGGCCAGCCACCACCGCCTGTTCCCTGACCATGACTGCCTGCACCCTGGCTGCAGGTGCAAAGGCTGTGTCAGAGACCACTTGACCTGCACAGCTGTAGTGTTCACTGTCTGGTCCTCCACGAAAGCTGGCTGACCCCTGGTGCTAATCCTACCTGATGATGAATAGTCTGAAGTCATGGCCATCAGCTCTCAGGCAGGATGTTTCCTGGGGCCTCCGTCTTCTCCTCGAGGCACTGAGTGGAATGCGTGTGGTTCTTGTGAGGGGCTCCTCTTCCCTTTGTTTCTGTGTCGTGGTCAACATCACACGTAGCCAGCTGTCCCCTCCATGTGCCCTCTGGTTACAGCCCCCCCGCCTTTCCTGCTTCTGGGTTCCACATGCATTCTTAAGACACGTGCACACCTCCCAGATCTCGCACATACACACCCTCCAGGTCCCAGTGAGACTAGAAGGGGCTTTGAGCTTGGATACGAATCAGTCCTCTTGTCACTGCCCAGCCATGGGGCCTTGTGCCAGCACATGGCTCGGGTCCTGATGCCATCCTGAGCAAAAAGGAGGCTGAGTCCTCACAGACGTGACAACCCCATTACTGAGTCATATCATGTCCCAGTGTCACCGCTCCTGGAGAGCGCTGTGAGCCTCACCTCGTGGTTTCAGTGTGGAGTTGACAAAGGGGTAATATGTAGTGGCCACAAGTAAATTGATATTTGCAAAGAGTACACATGCATACACAAAATCTATATATAAAATACGTTTAAATATAAACATGTGTCTATATAATTAAATTTGTGGGGAGATCTTGCACTTCTGAGCATTTCTCTTGTCCTGCTATTAACCTTGCCTTAGTTAAACTTAGAGCAAGAGGTGACACAGGGTTACATGACATACAGGGCTTTCCCGGAAATGTGTCAATAAAGTGCAGTGCTCAATATAAGCTCAAGTTACTGGACATAAAAGGAAAACAGTGGTCCATGTACAATTTGGAGGACTTTGCTGTAAAATGTGTCTGTTTGGTCTTTGTCCTTTTGATCATACTGCCTTTGGTTCCTCAAATTACCCACACATAGGCACATGCACACAACAGATATGCACACACAAGAGCAAGATATGTGTATACTCACACACAGATCCGCAATACAGGACCACTCAAACACACACATGTATGTACATGTGCACACATGTGTATGCAGACACACTGCAAATATTTCTATGGAGGGCCTTCTGTAGCACTCCTAAGGGACAGTTGTTCAGAATAATAATGCCATTCCTTCTGTCCCACACCCTGGAAGAGTCTACTTGGAGTTGCCCAGAAAAAAATAAATTTATTAAAAATCTGCGTTTCCATTTTGAGTTTCCTTGTGAAGTGCTCACTCGTATTTTCCAGAGACCTTCTCTCAGTCTGTTTGGCTAGATTGGTGGCAGACATGTAGACAGCTCCTCTGCTTGATTACTCATGATAGGTTCTCATGTACTGCAGTCTGCCAACCAGATGTGAGCAGGCCTGGCCAAAGGGGATGCAAGGTGAGACCAGGTGCTTGCTGGTGCTGCCTGAGGGAGCTGGCAGGCAGGCAGGCTGCTCAGGATCCCCTGCCTGGCCAGGCTGGTAGCCCTTCACACCTGGCCAGCACGTGTGTTCTCTACCATGAGCATCTTCTGTCTTGGATCCCCCCAAGTCTGGGGAGCAGAAGACACTGTCCCGCCTGTGCTCTGTTGGGATGAGAGTGAGATGCTCAGAGGCCACGAGGCTTATAGGTTGGTGTGTGGCTGAGTGCCTTCATGCACAGTTCTGCTCACCTGAGCTGCCTGGGCTGGCAGAACCTGGCTGTATCTTCACATGGGGCCCTGACCCACGAGTGGCCTGCAGTGAGAGGACAGAAGGAGGACTGCATGCTGCGTGTGCTGTTTACAAGTCACAGACTTGGGATCTGAAAGTGTCCTGGAAAATCCATTCCATCCTAACTTGCATATGTCCATGTGACAGCCTAGGAGGCAGGTTGGAATTCAGATTCCCTGGGTTCCTTAAAGCCACATGCAAAGACATGGTAGCCCAAGGAGACTCACACCCTGGCCCAGCCCAGTTCATGGCCTGGGCTTCTTGTCCTCGTCCCTCCTGCTTGATATGGAACCAGAAGGGTCTCATGTGCACATGCCAGAACACCCTAGAATGTGAGGTCAAGTTTGGCCCATGTAGCCCACAAGCAGCTGCTCTAGGGGCCACGTGAGTGGAGAACAGAGGAGCAATGAGACTGGACTGCTGGAAGTGGGCACAGGCTATCTGGGGGCAGGGCGACTCCAGGACCCAGGTCTCCAGAACACGGTCTAGAAAAGGAGCAGGGTCTGAGAGGGCCTGGTCGCTGTTCCTTCTCCTGTTCTCTGGGGCATGGTGAAACTGGAGGGGTGTCTGGGTGTACCTGGATCCAAAGGCGGCATTGTCCCTCCTGTTTCTCTCTCTCTTTCTCTCTCTCTCTCTCTTTATTTCTATTTTTTTGTGGGGGAGACCAAGTGGAGGTGAAAGAATATATTTCTAAAGTCCAGGAGGCCTCAGTTGTAGAACTTCCACCGCTGCCCACCAGCTCTGCGGGTTTGGGCCGGAGGCTTTACCTGATGCTTTGTCTGGAAAACAGGAAGAAAAAACCTGTCCCGTAGACATGTGGTAAAGGTTGGAGGAGAGAGATCTGCAGGTCCTGTGGCCCTAGTGAATCTGGACCCTGTCCCCACCACCTTTCATGTTCCTGTCTCAGGAAGGGCTGACCAGAGCCCAGAGTAGACAGAAACCTGGTCAGATGGCACTGGACCAGGGAGAGCACCGAGTGCCCCAGCATGCACTGGGCCCACATTTGCCTTCACTCCTTATTTCTCGTGTCCTCTGGGTAGAACTTACCCTTAGGAAGCTCATCAGGACTTAGTAGGACAAGCTCTCAGCTGTGATCCGCTCACACCAGGCCCCACACCAGCACTGAGCAGTCCAGCTGAATGTCAGCACCTCCCATCACTGTCCCCGTCACTGCATGGTGCAGGTCCCATGGTATGGGGGCAGGGCAGTTGGAAGTGTCTCAAGGAAACGCTGACTGAGCCAGACTAACTCACTGTCAGGTGGATAATCATCCCGTGCAACATGTCACACCCCCACTGAACGGTGGTGGGGTCTAGCCTGAGGTTCACAGGTTTTGTTGATGGGAGGCTACACATCACCTCATGAATCTACAAAGACAGATGGAGAGCTTGAGGGAGCCAGTAGACCCAACATGCAGATCTTTGCAAATCTAGACTGGTGGAAGTTTTTATTTCATCTTTTACAAACCCTAACTCCTGAGGCCAAGGCAGTGTCTATTATGGTGAGACACTCAGATGCTTAGGCTGGTGGACCTGGGTTTGAGTTCCTGTGCATGACATTGATCACCTCCTAGTCACTATTTAGCCTCTCTGTGGGTACTTTCAGCATCTGCAGGGTTGGACCACAGCATCTGTTTCCTCATCTGAAATACAGGAATGATAAAAAAATAAACAAAAGAAGGCAAAGATCTTATAGCTTTGCTGCAAGCATTGTTCACAGAGTCAGGAAGTCTTGGCTCACAGGGGTGCTCACAGTGTATTTGCAGGGGAGTGTGAGAGTTAACACAAACCCAGGAAGAAAGCTAGCACTTAAGATTATAGCTCAAGTCACAGCTGGAAGGTACAGCACATGCCTCATCCGTGGGGCATAGCCCAGGGAAAGAGGGTAAGAAAGAACAAGAGGTTTCCTCATGAGTCACGTGGTTTGGGACCCCTCTGAGGACATAGCCTGGGAGTGGGCAGGACAACTGCTGAATTTGTATAGGTGCTGGGTTGGCCTTCGAGAGGCCAGTGCCCTGGATCCTGTGGAGTATGAGGTGATGGAGTGGAGTGTGGACAGAGGCCAGTGTCCAGATCTTCTTGTGACCTGGGGAGAGTTTGGGTTTCATTCTGAATTGAAGAGCAAGGCAGTAAAGACCGTTCTGCTCCTCCTTCAACTCCGCAGTGAAGGATGGGAAGCCATCAGGTGCTGGGCGTCCTTCAGTGTGGAGCTCAAGGGATTTTTCACCAACTGAATGTTCCCTTCAGTCCCTTGAAGGCGTGTACGCCAGGGAGGCACTGCCCTGTTCATGCTTTAAGTTCCCTTCACTGCAGGGCGGCACCCGGATCACCACGAGGGGACAGGGAAGCAAGCGGAGCAGCCCAGAGTGGGCGAAGGGGCGAGTTAAGTAGGAGATGTGTGCAGGGTCTTCACCCGAGAGTCTGGATCATGGTGATGACGAGGTTCCGCAGGAACCACTCAGAGCCGAAGGTGAAGCTCAGGGCCAGTGCCGCTTCCTTCTCAAGGTGTGGGGGCACAGGTGTCACGGAGCCCCCGCTGCAGGTGGGGCCTAGGTGGCCATGGAGGAGCACAGAGACAGGTAGCCCCACTGTGTGCTCGCCCTCAGGGGCCTGCAGGCTGCTCCCAGGTGCAGCACCCCAGGTGGGGTGCCCTGGAGAGGAGGGGAGGCCCCACCTGGACCCTGTACTGCCCACTTGCCCTTCCTCCTGGACTCAGCCCTGCCTCCAGGGACAGCCCCTCAGTTTCTGCTCTCAGCAGCTGGCGGTTATTCCCACCGGCCTGCCCATAGCTATCTCATGTACAACCTGTGCCCATTGCAGGATCCCATCTCCTGGACCAGCAGAAAATGTCTCTGCCTGGTGACCTGGGAGGCAGCGAAGGGTGGCCCAGCCTTGCTACCTGCTCCCAAGTGGCATTGTGGGGTGATGGTGGAGGGCTGAGCAAGCTATGCCCTCTCCTGGGGCTCTGGGCCTTCTGTCTCTGTGGTCTGCCACCTTCCCTGGGGCTAATTTGGGGGTCAGGGCCTTTAGGTTAGACACAGATATATCTGAGGTCAGGCCATATGCTAATGGAGGGAATGTGGCTGAGACTGGAGAAAATAAACACCACCTCATCTTGTTTGCCCGTCTTCCCTAGAGCCACAGACTCCAGGAGGAGTCAGGAACACCCCAGGAAGGCATTTGGGGTCATGCAGCCGGTCCTGTGTTTTCTGGAGACCAGGAGGTTGGAGGTTTGTCCCCAGATGTGTAGCTGCCTCCTCCCTGTTTCTTCCCTTCTCCCCTCCCGCCTTGGCTGTGGACTCTCACCTCCTCTTCAGGGCTAAGTCAACTGTCCCCCGATTCCTGTGGTCCATTTGCAATGTGATGCTGCTTTGATTTTGCGATTCTCTCTCTCAGAATCTGAGCCGTGATGAAGGGGTGATTGGGATTTGGCAGCCCTCGCACCCTGGTCCCAGCTCTCAGGATGCGGGCTTCTTCTGGTCTCTGCCTGGGGAAGCCAGTCCAGGGGGCTGGATGCCAGGTTTGCCTCAAAGACAGCAGATGAGGCTTGGGGTTTTACGGCACCAGAAGCGGGTTTTCCTGTGCACTAGAGCAGAGGTTCACAGTCATCCCCAGCAGGTGATGCCCCATGGGGCTGACGTTGTGGGGAGGAGGTGATGGTCAGAGCACCCTCACAGTTTCTTATCTGTAAAGCCACAGGGCTGGACCTGGGGTCCTTCAGACTTTTTCCTTGTCTGAAATCTGACTCTTATCTGCATAATTTCAGACTCCTTCCCTTGTCCCCTCCCAGACTGATCCAGCAGTTACCTTCCCTTCTGCCTGAGGGTCTTGGGGGACGGGATGGCAGGCTTCTGGAGCATGGAGGACTGGGCATCCCAAGAGGGACCCTGCTGCCAAGAGAAGAGGCCTGTCTGAGAATGTGTGTTTTCCTGCCGTTTCCCCAAGAACTCCCTCATCTGTCCTTTCCAGAGGGTAGGAGGAGGATTGTTCAGAGTCCCTGGAACCGGAGGTCAGGGAAGGGGAACTTATCTGACACAGCCACTATCCCTGCTGTCTCCAGGGCCTGCCTGACCTTCCCCTGAACCTGCTCCCGCTGCTGCCCGTCACTCAGGGTGCCAATGACTGGTGAGATGCCAACTCTCAAGTCAGTGCTGCCCTCTTCTTGGATGACACCAGCACAGCATTGATTTTGGGGACCAATCCCTGTCACTGGACCCCCTGCCCCATGCAAGCTGGGACCTTCCTCTCCCTGCTCATGCTGCTTGCTGGCCTCCCCTCCCCAGCCTCTGTGGCCATCAGTCCTCACCTCGCCCCTTTCAGTGTTGGTAGCCTTGGAAGCTGGTTTGCAGACTCTTCTTTTCCCTTCTTTCTGCCTGAACGTTCTCACCCAAACCCTGCTGTGCACCAGCAGCTCCCCTAGCCTGAGGCCTAGCTGAGAGCTGGGTCTTTAAACCCAGAGGCCAGCTTTATAGCTCAAGATGCTTTCTGATCACCTCAGGGACATCCCAAATGAAAAGTGTCCACTGGACTCAGGCATAGAGGTCCAGCTTCCAGGGACCCTAGGCAGCACATTCTCTTTCCCAGACACTGCATCTAATCAGCCACTGACGCACGCTCAGCTTGCTTTCACAGTCGATCTGAGTCTGTCCTTCACCCTCCTCCACCCATTGCGTGGGCACCGACCACTAGTGTCCCTCCCCTGACCGTCAGGGTGGCCTCACTGTTCTCTCTGCTGCTGCCCTGCCTTTCATCATCAGGCCCCTCTGCAGAGTGGCCCATCTTGCTGTGGCCCTTAGGCACCATCTCAGGGCCTTTGACTCCCTTCACCCACCTCATTGTGATGTTTCCTCACAGCCATTTGTCCATGTTCCACTCCCAGCCCTTTGCCTGCGCCTCCAGTGGGCCTCTGCTCCTTTCTGCCTTTGCTTCAAAGCTCCCCACCCCTGACTCTCCAGCTGGGTGCCCACTGCCCTCACCCAGCTCTTGCCTGGGTCTTTTCTGCTTGTCATAATCACACAATACTTGGGGATATCGATGGCTTTTCCAGTCAGTCTCCATCTTCTCTGCTGAATAACAGTCACTGAGGACAAAGAGCTTGTTGTTTGGCCTATATCTGTGCCAAACACTTGGAAAACTCAGGTTGGCTGAGGAATGAGGGAAGGAATGAGCACTCACTCAGGTGACGGGTATTTGACCAATGAGGGGGAGGAGCTGGCTTCTGCAGGGTTTGCTGTCCCCTGGGCTCTGAGGACTGAGAGCAGCTGCCTTGCTGGGCAGCAGGAGTGGAAGGTGTCTGAGGGCCTGTGGCCCTGGCTGAGGGCTCTGCTGCCCACCAGCTTCCCTCTGCACCTCCGTCTCCTCCTGCTTCTAGGCACGGTCCTCAGTCTGTGGAGAGGCCTGTTGGTGCTAGGCCATGGGACATTCCCCAGGAAGGAAGCAGCCTGAGGAACTCCTGGGACAGCTGGGTCACTGATGCTGGGCTGTCTTTGGATGGTGACACTAATACAGTGACCTGCTCCATGTAGCAAGGTGCTTTCTACTGGGCCTCCTACCTGCCCTCCCCTTCCTGGGCAGTGGGCTCTTCCTTACCCTGAATTTCAAGCCCTGCTTGGGGTCTTAGGGCTCTCCCTCTCTCTGCCTCTGCCACCTCAGCTGCTGAGCATGGCCTCCCCACCACTCCACAAGCCAGGCCCTTCCAGCCCGGGGCTTGGTGCTTGCTGGTGCCTTCTGCCTGTTGTGCGCTCACCTTGGCTGGCCTGTTTACCTTCTAAGTCTCAGTTCAGGTGTCAGTCATCTCAGAGGTCCTGCCAGATCAGCTAACTGAATGTCCACTCTGGCCACTGTCCATCACCTCATCACAGCAGGGGCCATGTCCTCTGTGCCATAGGGGACAAATGGTGTCCCGCTTGCACCTCTGTTGCTCTCTGCTCCCTCCCTGAACCTGCCTGCAGAGGGAAGGAGCCACCTCATCTGTGCAGTCACATGCTTGCCTTGTCCTTGGCCGTCTGTGCCGGACACTTGGAAAACACATGTTGGCTGAGGAATGAGTGAGGGAATGAGCGTTCACTCATTAGGTGACCGGGACTCACCCAGAACTTCCCATCCACATCCCCTCCAATCTTCAGGGGCCAACGCGTTTTCTCCTGATTCTAAGAGGCACAGACGGAGGCATGGAGGAGGTGAGGTCTGTGTGACTCCCTGGCTCCCTCCCATTGGTCTTGGGGTCACCTTCTCCCCTGGCCTGGCCCTGTTCTGCTCCTCCTTATCTAGAGAGCACTTGTGCTTGGGCTGGGACAGAAGATGGCCTGGCAGGACCTCTCCTCACTCTTTGCCCTCCCTGTCTGGTCTCCTAACAAAGATGGCTGCACCCCAGCTCACCATCGGGAAGGGCTGGGCTGTGTCAGAGCACATCCATCTCACCTCCTGTTGCACCTGCTGCTTCTGAGACAGTGACAAAAAATGGGGAGAAGGGGACTGGTGACTAGTATTAGCAGCTGACAACAAGTCCAGGGGATTTTTCTTTCTAGAACTTCTTTCTTTGCTAAATATTTTCTCAGGCTGCCTCTTACATACATGAACAATCCCAAATCACTTGGCACCCTGACTACACTTCCCTACAACTTAAAGAACCTGTTTGATGTGGATCATTTAGCCAGAGGACCTGTGGCTTCTGCAGAGGTGGCTGTGCCCAGAACTTTGACCTAGAAGAGAGATGCAAGTCAGGAGTCTCCAGAAGGTTCCAGAATAGGAAGTAGATGTGGAACTGGGAGTAAGAACCCAGTGTCTGGCCCCAGGTTGATGTTGTTTTCCTCTTCTCACGTGACCTGCACCATGGCCCAAGGATATGGTTAATAGCATCCCCACCTGCTTTCATGACATGCAGGAAGGCTACTTGTTCTGTAAGACATGAACAACAGCATCTGCCCTGCAGGGCCAAGGAGGGGAATAAATGCAGGCCATGTAGCCACTCACTGATGGCTGGTTAGTCTTTCACTCCCAGGGTGCTCTCCAAGGCTGAGATTGTAGGGACCGTGCTTGAGAGCAGATGACTCCATCTGATCCTTGTGCATGGTTTCTCCTCTGCAGTTTGCTAGCAGTGTGATATTAGAGACATTCATCTCTGAGCTTCTACTTCCCCATGTGCAAGTGAATGAATCCTATGGTGCAGAATGAGGAAGAGCCTTCTACAAGTTAGGACTGAAGGAAGAATGGGCTGCGTCAGAAGGTGTCAGGCTGGCCATCTGTCAGTGCAGGCTTTGGAGACCAGACTTGAGTCCCTGTTGGCTGGAGGAACCTGGGCAGGAGCTGTGAAGAGGCTGCATCAGGCTGAGACCCTGGTGCCAGTGGCTTCATGCCGATTAGTCACTCACTGGCTTAGTGACCCTGGGCAAGTTACTAACTTCTTTGCGTCCTTCTTTCTGCATCTATAAATAGTAGCATCTACCCCAGAAAAATGTGGTTAGGATTAAGTTAAGTGTGTTGATCTGTTTTACACGCATGCAGCAGTGTCTATTGCATAAGGCAAGCCATCTTCATGTGTTTGCTGGTTCTGATTTAACTACTTCCCCCCAGCAGAGCAGTTGAGAGGCCCAGTGTCAATCCACATAGCATGCCCAGCGCATACCTGCACATGTGGACACTTAGTCCCAGGAGCCATTAGGATTGTGCCTTATTAGCACTATCCCTGGGGCCCTTGTGTCTGGCTCAGTGCCTGCCACTTCTCTGAGGTGGAGGTGTATGAATGATTCCCCTGTGGGCCTCTGAGCAGCAGAGGAACAGGGTCATGTGTGTGCTGGCGTCTGATTCATGCTTTCCCTCCTCTGCCTCTCCCCGCTCACTTGGAATGTCATCTGTCTCTCTGGTCAGCTGCACTCAGCAGTGGCTGTGGAGAGGTGATGGATGTGCAGTGATTGCTTCCTGTCCGCTCCCAGTGGGCTGCCAGGCCTCCTTCCCTGGCCTCTGCTGGTCCTCTACCTCTGTTCTGACACCTGTACTTGTAGATTCGATTCAGGTGGGCATTTATTCAAATGCAGTCACTCCTTCCATCTGGTGGTTTCCTAACGTCTGTTAAGCATCACTTTGTCTATCTGTGTTAAGGGAACAAAATCTGCCTTGTTGGATGAGAGTTGGGATTAAGTCCCAGGACAGATGAGAAGTATACCGTGAGTCTTCAATAACTACTTTCCCAACTGGAAAAATTATGGCTGAGAGCCAGCGAGTGGCAGGGCTGTAAGAACTGTGGACTGATCCATAGATGTGTCAACAGAGCACAAGGACACCAGAGACCATGTTGTGCAGACCTCCGCCTCCTAATAATGCAAACACACACTCCATTGCCCAGTTCCCATTGTGCGTAAGCTAAGGGCAAGTTCAAGCGCATTTCTACAAGACTGAAATATATGCCTGGTGTTTCCCCTTAGGGTGGCAGCTCTGATCGACCCTTCCTCCTGGTGCAGTGGAGCCCATGCTGTGTGGCTTCTCTCCAGAAGGCTGGGGTGTTTGTTCCAGTTACCTAAAGCTGAGGGAAATAAATGTCAACAGGCCAACAGTAAATGTGCTCCAAGGGAGCAGGGTCTTTAAGCAGCATTCCTTCTCTATGTTCTCATGTTTTCAAAAGGGAAAAGCAACCAACCAGGAACAAATTACATACATTTTTATTCTTGAGAACTTAACCCCATCTTTAATTTTGGAATTGCTTCTTCTGCTGATGCCAAATGATTATCCTTTTCTGATACATATCTGCTGGGACAGTGAAGGGCACCTGGTCTGCCAGTGGCTCCTGTACCAGGAAAACGTGCCTCAATGTGCACCACCCCATCAGCTGTCCTCAGGCACCCAGGCAGGGAATCTGGCTTTCCAGTTGGTCTTACCCTGACTTACTGGTGCTGCTCATGAGAAGGGGAGGCCTGCAAGTGGAGAAGCTGACGGCAGTGGCTTGGACAGGTCCGAGTTCTGTTTTTCACGCTTTCACCCAGGCTGGGGCTGCTGAATTTGGAGTTCCCCTGCTTCCTCAAACCTCCTGGGCAGGCCCGGACATCATGTCCTCCATTGGAAGAGGATGAGGGAAAGTAAAGTTGCCAACCCCATCCAGCTCTCTCTCCCTAATGGCAGGGGGATCTCTACCCCTTCCTCCCTCCAACCACAGCAAACGTGTGCAATTTCTTTCCTTGGCTGGAGCTTGGCCACGTGTCCTTCCCCAGCTGCAGGACAGCCCGGAGAGCTGGGGGACTGGTAAGCAGGTTGGCTTAGGCCAGCCAGCCGCAGCTTCTCTCCGTGAGCAGACAACTCTGCCCTTCTGAACTAGAGCGGCTTTTCTTCAGCCAGGAGCAGGCCGTGGTGTCAGGCTGCTGCACCTCTGTGGCAGAGGCCCACGGACCCTCACTGCTCACCAAGACAGCAATGACTGCCGTGCCCAGAGGCTGTTCAGCACCCACTTCTCAGCTCCGGGGTCAGTGGCCGCTTGGGTTCAGCATGAATGGGCCTGTGTGGACTTCGTGCTGAGAAGACGGTGGAGACATGTGCAAACTAGGGGTCTGGAGACCCCACCCACCGGAACAGTGGCCTTGGCTCTGGGACCGCAGGCTGGATGCATGGGCACAAGGCCCAGCAGAACCTCTAAGATGGAGGGGCAGGGCCTCCAGCAAGGGGACAGAAGGTGCTACACAGCTTGCACACTTTCTTGCCTTCATGGATTTGGAGCCATTCACAGTAGTTGGCTCAAGAGTGACCGGAGGCAGAGACAGGGACGATCCTTTAACCATATCCTCATCCCTAGCATGAGGCCAGAGCTTGGATGCTATCTGGAATTGAGTACGTATTTCCGTTTGAATAGAAAATGTGGAAATGAATGAGTCATTATCCAAGGTGGGAGGTGACCTGGTCACTCAGAATTAGGAGGTGTTCGACAGGGGCTCAGCCTGCCTCCCTACCAAGCAGGCGAATCCTAAGAGCCAGTATTGCTGGAGACCCTGGCAGAGCAGGTAGTTCAGGAGCCCCTTGACTAACAACCCACGAGCTGTAAATGCACCTTGAACCTCTCGCACATTGGAAGCTTGGTGAAGGTCCTGAAAGAGATTTGTGGTTGTTTGGAAGTTGATTTCTCAAAGCAGTTGGTCAAGTTCTGCCTTTTCCTGAGGAGACTCCATCCCTCCTGTGTCTGTGACCTTCCACTTGGCCTTGCAGTCTGGATACTGGAGCCAGGTCCCCCTCCTATGGAATGTTTGCAGACAAGACTCAGTGGTACAGCCTACCCTGAGCCCCAGCCTCCAGGGATTTGCTCACCAGCTAGGATGGAACCTTCTAAGTCAACTCTTTTTAAGCTGTAAACTCATAAATGACATGTAATCCCCAGTCTGCCTCTGGCAGGTTGCCAGAGTCAAAGCAATTAATAGTCACCCCACAGCTGCTTCTGCCCTGGGTGGAGCTGTCTAAATATTGCCCAGTGCCTGCATCCTCTTTCAGATTTAGTTCTAGACAGACAGTGTGGTGCTGTTTCCAAAATAACCCTTTCCATGGGGCTTGTCAGACCTGGTGGTGCCTTTTAGGATAAGCATTAAAAATAACTCCTCCCAAATCAGGAGAGATCTCATTTGTTCTGCACTGCTGTTGGGCTAAGGGAGACTTAGTGGCCCCCAAAGAAACAGTGACATCCCCAAATAGGAGAGGTGGTCACTGCACATATAAATGATGGGATGGTGGAACTGTTAAGTAATGTGTAATTAAAATCATAATGTGTGATAGCCAGATTGCTTCCTGGGTGGACTAGGTCTGCTTGAGGTCAGCCAGCTGCTTCAAGTGCTCAATCTGAGAGAGTGCCTCCCTCCCCTAGTCCCCAGAGCAGCTGTGCTGCAGGTGTGCATTTGAAGGTCTCTCCTGTCAAGATGCTCACACTGAGACAGACTTAGGGACCTATAGACGCCAGCAGGCTGGCAGGTCTCAGAGCCAACACTTGGAGCCAACCCAGTGAAGCTCAGAGCCAGCGATTGTCCTGAGGGAGGTAGAAATAGCAAAACAGCTCATGTTTTAAAAACTGTTTTTTTCAAGTGAAGGTTCATGAAGACTTTAAGATAAGATATTAATGTAGTATAATACCTCTTTTTATTTTATGACTTTTGTATGACTGAGAGATTTTCCTTCTGGCATTTGTCTTTTTCTGGAATTGTGCCTGAAGCTCCATCAGGTGACTTAAGGGACACCTTTCTGGTCCTGTCCCATCTATATCGCCCCATTGTCTTAGAGTCTCTGTGCATGTCCTGGCCTTTGTAAATGAAGTTCCCTCATATGTGTCTCCTTTGTTCCTTTGTCTTTCCAGTCCAGTCTTACCATTGTTCCTTAAAGAGGGTCTCTTCCAGGACAGCTCCTCTGTCCTGTGGGCTGGGTGGCATCCCTGTGCCCTGAATCCCCAACGGCCATATATCCATCACTTATTCCATCCAGCTGCTAATCCTGGCTTTTGTGTCTGGCTCCCCCAATGGGCGAGGCTGTGAGTTCGATGGAGATGGGGTGCTGCTTGCTAATATTTCCCCCTGACAGAGCAGTGCGTCACCAGGACATGAGTGGAGTGTGGAGCTGTCAGCCGCCTCCGTGTCTGCTCAGGCTTTGGGTGGGGTGGGGTCCATTGGGCGTCACACATCACAGTGTGACAGGGCCATGCTTTCTCATCACCCTGCTTCCTCTCGTTTTTCTCAGATGTTCTCTGCCCTAGTGTCCGAGTGGAAGGAGATCGCTTCAAGCACACCAATGGAGGCACCAAGGAGATCACAGGTAAGCGAGAACCCATGACTCACACGCTTGCTTTGTGGTACCATTTGCTGTGCCTGACTCTCATCCATGCAGGGGTGGCCTCTCTGACCCTGTTCTCAGTCACGGTCCTTCCACCAAGGTCCTGATGGCTTGTTTGAACCACACATGTGGCAGTAATTTATTCAATGGTGGAGAACATTCATGATTTTCCATTTGACAGGCAGTGGATATCCTATAGGAGTCCCTAAATAATGTGTCAGACGGTGTGCATTTGTAAAGGAGCTGGTGGCTAAAGAAGCAAAGAATGAATCAATAAATGCACCTGGGAGTGAGGAGGTAGCACCAGTGTTATAAAGATACCAATGACTCAATGGCAGAGGAGCAGACACATGACTGCAGACCCTGCAGAAATTCTGCAGAGGCCTGTCCAAGGCTGTCTCCATGTAGGGCAGAAGAGAAGTTTGGAGCAGTGTGTGGAGGGGGCTGGTCTGTGACCCTGACAGCCTGGTAATGCTGGCCACTGCTTTGCCTCCTGGTGGCTGGACATCCTGCTGAGCTCTTTAAATGCATGAACTCAGGGCCCTTTCTTCTCCCCACACCTGGACCACCAACACTGCTCCTCTCACCAAGTCTGACTCTGTCAGGGTCCTCTTCTCCCACTTCCATCCTCTTGGGGCCAGTTCTGACCATGTGCTTGTGTGGTGCTCTCCTGCCTCCCAGGGACCCTGCCATGTCACTGTGCTCCTGTGGACTTCACCATGCCATATCGGCATCCTTGAGCCCAAAGGATCTTTCTAGAATGCTAGAAGTCCGCTGTGCCTGTGCGCACAGCAAGCAGAGGGTGACATTCCCTGGAGCTCCCTGAGCCGGTGACTTGGTGTAGGACCCTCCCGCTCCACCTTTCCTTGGGGGTCATCTGGTCCCAGCAGGGTCCAGGAGCACTGCCTGCCACGTAACTGGCTTCATGCTGCACTCTTGGCTCCTTCCTCTCCTGCCTCCCACCCTGGGCTCCATTCAGCACCTCCAAATAAACCGCTAGCACTTTTGGTGGAACCCAGACCAGGACAAGTTACTCATCTTTCCTGTTGGGCATGTGGCAAGCAGAGGGTACCCAGGAAGGCCGCCCCTGTGGTGGTGGCTCTGTCCAGTTCCTGAGGTACAGGAGACGTGCACCTCTGGGCTCTGTCTGCTCAGCTTCCTTGAAGTGAGTGTATGACAGCTGAACCATGCTGCCCAGGGGCACAGTGCCAGGCAGCTTGACTTAGGTCATACCCAGTCAAGCTCTGGGTCATTTCTTATCCATTCCCTCCAGTGTGGATGTGCCTATTAGCTCTACCCTGGACGCCTCCCCTCAAAGTCCCTCTTCAAAGCAAATTCTTACCTTGCTCCATTAATTCCAAACTCTCGTCCATGCCCAGAGGGGCACCCAAAGAGGGCACAGTCCTGTGGCTGTTGTTACACTACAGGGTGGATGGCAGAGTTAACAAAAGCCAGAAGTTGCTCACCCCGTGCTGCCCCATGTAACCCAGCCCACCATGGTCTCTGGTCTGGAAAGCTTCTTCTCACCAGTGGAGTTGCCTCTCAGTGCTGCCCTGCTCCCTTGCCTTCAGCAAGAACTGGTCTCTGAACCTCAGATTTCTTGGCTCTTGGAATCTAACCTCTGCTCCTTAGCAGGATCTGTGTCCTCTGTCCCAGCTTGCTCTTGAGCCTACTGGGGTGCTCTCATGGCTGGTGGCACTTCCTCTACTTAGTGCCCTTTCCCACCTCATCCCCACTGAGCCTGGACTCATGCCTGAAAGCCCAACTTAATCACACTAGACCCCAGAGGAACATTAGTTGCTTCTTTAACATTTTAGTCTATCCTGCAAACTTCAATCAGGAGGTGGCATCATTATTTACTTCCTGTCTACCTCCTCAGCAAGCATGTGAGCTGCCTGAGAGCAGGCTGTCTTTACCAGGGCATTCTACATGTTCTAAGAGCACAGAGTGCAGTAGACATTTAGAAGGAGCCCAATAAACACTTGATGAATGATGGAGTGGATGCATGGATGCAATGAGTGAATGGAAACAGGCTGAAGTAACTGTGAGGACATGGGTGGGCAAGGGGAGCTGGGTGGGTGGAGGGAGGAAGTGCAGAAGAGAGAGAGGGAGGGATGGAGGGAGGGAGGAGGAAAAGAGGAAGGTAAGTGACCCCATGGACCTGCCTGGGCCGCCTGGCATGCAGAGGCCTTCCTACCATTCTGCAGACTAAAGAGCACTATATATTTTCTCTACTTAAGAATTACTGATTCTTCCTGGGAAGAATCAAAAGTGTGCTTGTGTGGGTATGTGTGTATGTGTTTGCACACATGGGCATGTATGTCTATTTGCATGAACACATGTACGCTCCTGTGAATATGCAAATCTGCACAAATATTTTAATCTCTGGACATGAGGAAGATCCTGCTGAAGAGTCTCTTTGGTGATTGAATAGCAATGGGAACTCCTGCTTCAAATCCTTCCTTTCCACCCACACCAGCAGAGCCTGAAATCTTGCCTCCCTCTGTGGAGGCTCCATGGAAATGCTCCCCTGAGCCAGCTGGGCCTCCATTAGCATAGAGCAGACTCCTGCTCGTGTAGCTCTGACTACAAGGAGAACCTGGCCTCTCTGCTGTCTACTACGGTGATTACCAGCCCTGAAAAGATTTCCAACTAGGTTGAAGCTGAAGAGGGAGTATGGAGAGATGGAGCCTCAGACTTGCCAACTTAAATATAACTGGGTAATCCTAGCAGCTTTTGTATTCTGGAAAAAATGCAGTTCCCAGAAGCCTCACCTGCAGGCATTTCCTTAAATGACTCTGGCTATTTTCAGGGCTTATCTGGGCTGGAATGACGAGGATGAAGACATGAGTTGACATGGAAATGGAGACAGGGATGTTGGACAGCCCCATTGCCTGCCAGCCAGGGCGTCATGGGTTAGTCAAATGCTGAAGTCTTGGTTTCCCCACTGGATAACAGTGGGTCTGAGCAGCATCTCTGAGGGTCCCTCTCAGCTGCAAATTCTTAGTCACTGAACGTGTGACACAGCTTTCTGGGAGTTAGTGCCTCAGTGCTTAAGCAGGCTAGGTGTGGTATAGGTACTACAGCTGGCCCAAGTGTTCTGGACTTCTTTCTCCATCCAGATACCGAGTCATGACCATCTTACTCAGATAGGGATTTAGGATAAAGAGCGAGAAACACCCACCAGCCACTGAGAGGCAAAGCACTGCTGTGGATCTTGAGCTACAGGCCCAGTCAGCACACTTGTGAAATGAAGGAAATGCACCAGTGCAGGGAAAACTGGCGGGAAATCGCACAGCCCTGCCCTGGTGTGTCCACTAAAGCTCTGTTCGGTGCAATTTTTGCAGGATGAGGGGTGCATAGTAGGTGCGTGGCATGGAGGGTCCCTCAGAGCACCCTGGGACACTGCCAGTGACCCAACTGACTCCTGGCTGCGTGAGGTGCCCTGGTAGCATTTGCGTGGCCCTGCTGCCTTATCCCGGGGCACCTTGCACGGTGTCACCTCATCCTCCCATCCAGCTCCTATTTGTTTCAGGCAATCCATCTTTTCTCTCGGTGCCCTTTGCTGCCACCTAGTTAATTGCTTGTTGGTCAAAGTTTTGCCATCTCCAGTCTTTCTTTTCATTCACTGAAGCCAACAAAAGTAGACCCAGAAAGTACAGTGTAGTTTGCTTTCCTAAAACGTTTTTTTTTTTTTTGCAATTCTCCCATGTGACTGCTGAGGGGGAATTCAGACGAAGGTGGCACCTTCTAGTGACAGTCAACGAAGCTAAGCTGTGAAGCAGAGGAGCGAGCCGGTCTGGGGGGATTGGGTGCCAGTCCCTCCAGACCCGACAGCTTCCAGGGTCCCCTGTGGGCTGCAGCTGTGGAGGGCACCCTCACTCCTGTGTCACTGAGGATAAAGCTGCCAGGAGGCTACCCTACTGCCCACCAGTGCTGGGCTGGCCTCAGGGCCCAGGAAGGGCAAAGTCCAAAACGTGTTCCCACCTAACCAGCTCTGTGCCCTTCACCCTCTGAAGGTCTTGGTGTTGCTTCACAGAACCTTGAACCACAGGACCCTGCAGGGTCTTCTCCACAGTCTCCCCAGTTCCAGTGGCAGCCCCTCCCACTGATTCGAGCTCTCCAACCCTGCTAAGATGCCTTTCGGGGGGCCAGCGCACATGGCAGGCCTGTGGGTTGTCTGAAGGCCCCTCCATTGGCACCCAGTCAGCCCCCAGGGCTGCTCCTTCTGGGCTGCTTGGGCGTCTGGAGCTGCAGGCCCTCAGCCTCTGCCCGCAGGTGGCATATGGACTGAGGTCTCTGGGCAGCAAGTCCCCCCTCCACAGAGAGGCCTCCTGACACCCCACAGACCTGCCATGGGGCTGGGGCCTGTGCTGGCCGAAGTGCAGAGGGAGCCATGGGGCTGCCCTTAGTGAGCTTCCCCACAGCTCAGGGTCCATGGGGTCCAGGCAGGACTCGGCCCTGATAGGAGTGGGAACTGCTCTTTGCCACCTCTGCTCCTTGGAAGTCTGGTCTTGTATAACCAGGATGACAGTGATGGCGTTCTGGGGAAGTGGCAGAGGACGCTGTAATCATTACAGTGAGAAAGCGATCGATGTGAAAGCTTCTCTGCTGGCAGCTTACTATGTCAGGCTCACAGGAGGAGCATTGTATCCTGTTGTTCAAGGTTCACAGTAATCCACCAGGCACGTTCCAAAACAGCCCTCTGTTTAGATGAAGAAGCCAGGGCATAGGGATATCAGGCAACCTGCCTGAAGTCACACAACAAGGGCATGGCGGTTACAAACACATCCCAGACCTGTCTGAGTCTACAACCCAAACCTTCCATCAGCACAAAACCCCTTCCCTCCCTGACCATTTTCCCTCGGGACTCAGCACACAGCAGGTTCTCTAACTTCGGTTGTGAATGGATGGGTGATCTCTTTGGACAGATGGTAGTGGTGGAAGGGACTTTGGTCATTATAATGTGGACCCTGTGGGGCCATTTCCTGTTTTTCATGGCAGTATCTTAGAATGTTGGAAAGAATGAGGGACTTCTAAATCATGGGTGACATGCTGCTGACATCAAGCGTTTTGTAGCCCTTGGGAGGACAGTAAGTCCATCCTGGTGCCTGTCTTCTCAGCCTCTCTCTAACCTGGAGAAGACCTACCCCAGTCCCCGAGGCCCACAGTCCCCAGTGTTGCATCCTGCTATTGGCCTCCACTGTGGGTGGAGGCCCCTTTGAGGACCAGGTCTGCAAAATCCATCAGCCCTCCAGATGGGTCTGGACAGTTTTGTAAAAGCATCCCACTCCAGGGAAATGTGGCTTGGGATGTGCTGGTGGTGGATAATTTCTAGTGATTCTGGCTCCGTGGATTTCCTACTGCCTGTTAAGCATATTTGGGATCTCACGTCACAGCAGCCCCGTCTGGTGGACATTGTGGCCCTCCTTCTACCAGGTCTGGAGGCTCCTACTGGTTAGGGCACTTTCCAGCCTCACACAGATACCGGGCAGGTTAAACCCCTCACACTCACCAAGCCCAGGCTCTGCCTGTCCCATCACTTTACGTTGACAAGTCTCAGGTCCTCTCTTAGGGGAAAACCAAACCAAACAAAAGCACCTTTCATTCATGCAAAATCCCGAAGACAGTCTTCTTCTCTATGATATATCTTTAAGTCAGGAAACTTAAAGCCACCAAACTATAATCAAAACAGAAAAATGTAACAGCAGGAAGGAAAGCCCTTCAATTGCGGGTTTGCTGTGGAGCCAGCACGTGCTTTGGGCTTCTGGAGCGGCCCCGGCCCCGAGGCAGGAGTCAGCAGCCTGCCTCCCATTTGTCCTGTGCTTGCTTGTGATCCAGGACGTCCTAGGTGCTCGCACTCCATGGAGGGCCAGCGCCTGCGTCCCCTGCACTTTGTGCTGGAAGTGGAGCGGGAGCCGCTGTCTCAGGTGGGCCCTGTTTTCCCTCTGGATTTCCATTTCTCGCTCCCTCTGCAGTGAGTTCACTCCCACTTCTTCTCTTTGCACAGGTTTTGACCTGATGGATTTGTTCAGTGTGAAGGAAATCTTGGGGAGGAGAGAGAACGGAGCACAGAGTTCCTACGTTCGGATGGGATCCTTTCCTGTGGTGCAGAGGACAGAGTGAGTGGTCACTTCTCCTTCCAGATCCAGCCTGGAAGCCTAGGGAAAAAGTGGGAGAGGGGCTGGCCAGGCGCAGTGGCACACTGGTGCTGAGTTGAGCCTGGGTGGTGCCACGAAGATGAAACCACCGACTTGAGAAACCAACCTGCGTCCTTGACCTTCTAGTGTCGTTGACCTTTACAGTTCTCTGGTTCTGATGCTCATCTCTCCATGCACGTCTGGCTTTATCATGTACATTTTTCTATCAATTTAAGTAACACACATACAGGCAGTAGTACATAGCGCTTAGTACAGACCAGCCGCTGCAAAGCGTGTGGACACAGTCCTACCCAGCATCACCAGTGGAGACCAGCTTCATGTTGACTGGCGCCTGGTCTTACCTCTGTGTTTTGTTTTCCATCAGAGGTGAATGTTCCCTTCTTGCACCGTCCCTGAGAGGATACGCTGGCCTGGGTCTGACATCCTCTGGGTTTCCAGTCAAGTGCTAAACATGATTCCAAACCAAAGGCTCCATTTTTTTCTCACTGTGG
Organism: Sciurus carolinensis; assembly: GCF_902686445.1. Lineage (NCBI taxonomy): Eukaryota > Metazoa > Chordata > Mammalia > Rodentia > Sciuridae > Sciurus > Sciurus carolinensis. The sequence continues at coordinate 5,010,752 of NC_062213.1, forward strand.
ACAGATCGTTTGAAAACAGAAATGATGCTGCATGCTGCCCCCCCCCCCCTCCATCTTAAAACTCTCTAATTGCTTCTAAGCATTCTTAAACTAAGGGGCCAGAAAGGGAACAGCCCCTATGAGATCTGGCTACCCTGCCTCCCTTGCCCACCCACCTGTCTGTCTCTATTCTGCCAGCTGGACAGACACCTCCTGCCGTGCCAGGACTTTGCTGGTGTCTTTCCTCCACCCAAGACTGCTGCTGTCCTCCTCCTTCAGAGTAGAACTCCATCATGGATTTTCCAGGACACTGTCTCTGAGCTCCTGGACCAAATGGGCTGTCCCTTTGTGCACTCTGCTCACACCTGCATTCCTGCACCTGCATTCCTGCACTTGCTGCCTGTCAATCAGCTGTGCAGTTGGCCTTCACAGACAGGCCACTCACACAGTCTGAAAGCCCAGAGGGAGCGCAGTGCCTGGGTCCCAGCACGGACCAGTGATGGACCAGCGGATCTGTGCTGAGTCAGGAGACAGGGGCTGCAGCCCTCCTGTCCACCTTGCCAGGTTCAGGCTGGCGAAGGTGTTGTGCGTGGGTCAGGGTTTGCACTTTACCTGTGAGTCCTTCGGCTCGGTGAGCATCCTCCACGTGCCAGGCATGTCCCCACCTGTGTCACCTCATCCCCTGCTCCTAGTGCCTGTACTCCCGAGGGTGACCCCCCGGAGAGCTAAGGAGGTAAGTCCCTTCCTCTCCGAGCCTGCTGCCTCCCACTGACATGGAGCTGGTGAGCATAGTGGGTTGAATGGACTCCAGGCTTTATTCTCACCCTATGCTTTCTGATGCAATTCTCCAGCCATGGCCTTATAAACAGAAGAAACCCTGTGCAGCTTCTCCTAGCAGAGTGTAACTGAGAAGAAATGAGACAAAGGAGAGGAAGCAGAAGTTACACAAATCTGGAGCAAGGGCCTAATGGGTGCCCTCCTATTTCCTAATGACTCCTCATTCAACAGAAGTGGTTTTTTTGGTACTAGGGATTGAACCCAGGGGTAGTCTACCACTGAGCCACATCCCTGGCCCTTTTAACTTTTTATTTTGAGGCATGGTCTCACTAAGTTGCTGAGAATCTTACTAAGATGCTGAGTCTGGCCTCAAACTTGAGATCCTCCTGCCTTAGACTCCTGAGTCCTGGGATTACAGGCTTGTGCCACCACCCAGCCGAACATGAACTTTGCTTTAGGTACTGCTCTCTGGAATGCTGGATGGTTTCTGGTTAATGAACTTGGGCTCATGTTCTGTTGAGAGTTGTCTTAATGACTTTCTGTCTGGCTCATAGTTTCAATGACAAAATTCCAGAAACAAAATCAAGCCCACAAAGCTTTGACATTTCAAGGAAAAAGAATTCCACATTAATGTCTAAAGCTTTGAAATTTATGTACACACACGTAATATGCAGGGTAATTTTGTGTCATCCTGAAAAGAGATGACACTTTCAACATGTATATTTTTTAATCTCTTGTTGGAGATGCAAAGGGCATTTTACATATCTTATCTGATTTATTTCTCACCACAATAAAATGAGGTAAACTAGGAAGGTGTTATTCTTATTTATCTGTTCAACATTTGTGACTCTAAATAGGGTAGTAACCAGTTCAAAGCCTCACAGTTGTAGGAAGTGGAAGTGGGTCTCACACGCAGGGCTCTAACTGCAGACTCTGGCCCTTGGCACTGCTGCCCCATAATCTGTTACGAATGGACAGGATTAGATCATGACAGTGTCCCTCCTGAACAGTCTCTGTCAGGGGCTCCCCCTTGACTGTACTGACTTTTTCTGGGTATATGCATGTGTGTGTGTCTGTGGATGTACTTAAAAGAAGAACGTGTGTTCAGAAAGAAAACAACAGGACATTGAACTTGCCGAGGAAATGAGGAGGAAAAGAAGAATGAAGTGAATTGTGTCTCTGTGGCTGCCAAATCTGTGGGTGACCACGCTGGAAACACCTGTGCCCTTCCCCCACGGGCAGTGAGCAGCTGTTCCCGAGTCCTGGGGGAAGCCCAGTGCTGTGGGTGATGGGCTGCTCTTCCCCATGTGTGTTCCTGGGCCAATCGCAGTGCAAGGACTGACATTGAGTAGCATGGACCTGTGCACAAAGGATCAGAGAGGATCAGCCTTTGCCCACAGGTTCTACAGCTAAATGAAGGGTCCCTGAGGACCTGCAAATCTAAGAACCAGGAACCCAGATGCCTCCCACTTCCCTTCCTGGCTGTCTGGCCGGATGTTTCCACCTCCTCCAATGGTGACGTCAAAGGCAGGCATGTTTCCAGAGGCAGCTCTCAACCCTAGGCGAGATTTGGCTCCACCATGGCCACGTTCTGCTGAATGAAGGTGCAGTCAGCTACATTTAAGAGAAGAGCCATGGAGACCAGGCCCCTGGGTGTGGACTCTGCCATGTTGCATCAAGTTGACCTGGCAGAGCCTGGGTGCGCTCACCTGTAGCATGAACCTCGAATGCCTCTGCCTGAGTTCTTTACAGGAGAGATGCGACATGCATCGTGGCTCAGTGTAGGGCCTGCATTAAACTCTCAATGAATATTTATTTTTCAGTTAAATCTTAGAATCTCACATCAAATAGATCATCTGTGAGTAATTTGTTGAATCTAATAGACACTACAGAAAAGCAAGCTAAGCCTCATTTTGAGAGATCTGTGGTCTCCACCTGGAGAGGTTTCCCCCTGCAACGTTTGTCAAGAGCTGGAGGCGTGTGTGTGTGTGTCAGTCGCAGCTCGGGCTGGAGAAATGCTCTGGTCATCTAATGGGAGGGGCTGGTGGTGTTGCTGGGTTGCCAGGGCCACTGGGACGCTTCCTCTGGGGAAATTAACCAGGCCCTGCATTTGAGACGGGGAAAGCTTTTTTCTCTATGGAACCAGAATATTGACAGTGTTCAAAGCTCTTCCTTCCTTTAGCACTTACAGCATGCCTGCTGTGCTGTGGGCTCCATGGTAGGTGCCAAGAGACAGGGATTTGTCAGTATTTCCTCACTGGGGCCTAATGAGGAAAATGTGGGGGACAGAGGGGCAGAGGTCAGATGGCCGTGAGTTGAGCAAATGGGGAGGAAGTGAGTGTGTGGATAACTGTTCCTCTTGGTGAAGAGGGAGAATGCCAGCTTCCAGCAGGGATGTGGGGTCCGTGGAGTCTTTGCTGTACCAGAGGGTTGGGGGTGAAGAGCTGACCTGAGAGGCCAGAGGAAGCTCAGGAGCCTCGGTGTGTGGGATGGATGGAGATGAAGGACAGTGGGCTGAGGGTGCCTGGGAGCAGAGGGACGGGAGCTTGGATCTTGCTGAATGACTTGGTGCTCCAAAGAGGGAATTAACAATTTTTATTGCTGAATTTGGAAGAGGAAGGGCAGTTGGGGACTGGCTGGGGTAGAGCAGGGAATTGTGGATGTCCCCCTGGGTGATGAGGTAGCCCCACAGGTAGGGCTGAACCCAGGGCCTAAGGGAGAGCAGATTATCTGTGCCACAGTCTAGCCCAGCTGCTGTGACAAAGTACTTATCCTATGTGGCTCCTCAACAATAAAAATGAGTTTCTCCCAGGTCTGGAGGCTGGGAAGTTTAGTACTGGGTCCTCGCACTTGGTGGTCTTCTCACTGTAACCCCATGCTGTGCAAGGAGCGAAAAGCTCTGTGGGACCTTTCATAAGGGCACCGGTCCCCACGTGAGGGCTCCACCTTCAGGATCCACTCACCTCTCCAAAGCCATACCCTGGGGGTTGGTGTTTTCAACATGTGAATTTGGGTGGGGGGGCACAGACATTGTGACCATAGTGTCCTAGTACATTCCTTGTTGACTGTCAATCACAGTGATTGGAGCCACGGAGGCAGATGTGTGCTGCAGGGTGCTGAGGGCAGGGGCGGGAAGGCAGTGCAGGACTGCTGCAGGGTCTGCAGAAGTTTCCACGGAGGCCTGAACAGATGTAGACCAGGAAGGTGGGCTGTGGGAACACTCAGGAGGACGTTGTGGCTGACAGGAGCGTGGGTGTCCATTGCTAGCCCCTGCTCTCCTTGCTAAGCCTGGCGTTGTCTGTTTTTCCTCAGGGATGTGTTTCCCCAAGGTCTTCCTGATGAGTATGCCTTTGTCACAACCTTCCGGTTCAGGAAAACATCTCGGAAAGAAGACTGGTATATCTGGCAGGTCATCGACCAGTATGGCATCCCGCAGGTATGGGTGGCACTGCTGTGTCTCAGGCGTCCCAGCAATCACTGTTTTATTCTCCCAGGGGAGGGCATCTGCCACCGTGTTTTCTCCAGGAGCTTAGTCCTGGGCCTAGAGAGGTGGAGGCTCAGGTCTACAGAGCCTCCGAGAGCCTCCAGGGAACAGTCACACAACCTGCTGACAGATCCTGCTTTTCCCGGGGATCTTCTAGGGCCAGGAATTCTGGGCAGCAGAAAGAAAGCCTAGTTCCTGTCCTCAGGGACCATGCCTAGGCAGAGAGGTGGCCAATACCCCTACTGGTCAATGGTACCTTCCATGTTGGTAACATTAGTGACACAGTTTTGTGACATAGCATAAGACACCGGTCTAGGATCAGATAGACCTTAGTGGAATCTGTGTCCACTTATTTTTGAATGTGGACCTTGGGACCAAACTTATTCTGAATCTTCCTTCTCAGCTGGAAAATGGAAAATAGAGAATATCTGCGATGAATGGTTGGTAAAGAGTCAGATAAAATGATATATGCAAACATTATCCAGAATAGTTCTCACACATAGTAAAACATCAGGAGCAGGTCTCGTCTTATGAATGGAGTAGGTTTTCTTTGATTTTCTTAGGGTTTCTCGTGAACAAAGCTCTGAGCTTTGTCTTCACTCACCTCTGGTGTCTACAGGGTAGAACAGTCCTTCAGTGGCACGTAGCTCAGTGAGGAAAGTCAAATCTCAAAGCCAAAACCATCACAGTCCGTTGTATTGAGATGAAAGCAGTTCTACTTTTCCTTCTCTGCCGACTCCAAATATTCTCATTGTCAGAGCTCGAAGATTGGCCATGTCTCTGTCCTCTCCTGGAAGAGGAGCTGTGCAGATGCTCCTCCTCTTCAGCTGGGGGAGCCTATCTCAATTTTGTGTGGGACTAAAGTAAAACAAAACATGCTCAAGTGATCAGACCCCAGCAATTGCAGTTGTGGACTGATATACAATCGCCATCAACTCAACTCCTCCAAAACAGCCAGTCCCTTCCTGCAACTGGAGCCAGACCTGGCGTCGCCTACCCTGTGTACCAACACGTGCATGCTCGCGGTGTGGTCCAGGGATGGTTCTTGCTGATCTCGGCTCAGTTGGGATCACCACAGCCACGAGCAGGTTCTACTGCCATCATTTCACAGGGAAGACGGAGCCACCGGGTCTAAGGACTTTGCCCAACTGTTCACAAGAGTTGAGATGGGAACCCTCTTGCTTTGAACCATGTGCTCAGCTGGCCCTGCTGTAAGCCTGAGTGACCCCTGCAGCATCCCTGGTCAATGGAGACATGCACACTTTCGGTAGTAACTGCCCAGTGGTTTCCTCAGTGTGGGAAGGTGAAGGAGGGCTTAGAGACTCTTCTGTGGAGGCCATTTTTTGAAGACCAGGCAGCTCATTGTATCCCACCCACCTCCGTCTCCTGTTATGTGAATTTGCTTCTCCAGTTTCTCAGGTCTGGCGGGCGGGCCTGGGTGCCTGCCATGACATTCTTGTGGGTGAGCCCGCACCACCCCCTGTCTGGGTTCTCTTCTTTCATGGCATTTGCAGAGCTGTGAGTTCCCTGCCCGCCATGTCTGCAACCTTTCCTCCTTCTGCTGGAGACAGCAGGGGTTGTTACCACAGAGCCATGGAGAGGTTGAATTTACCTTGCAAGGCTTGTGGCTCATGTTTGAAGAGACACCTGGCAGTTCACTTTCTCTGGGGAAGCCTCGGTTGAGTGTCCCTTGCTGGAGTTACCTACTTGGTCACCTCTGTGCCTTTGGGAATTGCTGGCCAGATACAGGGAAAGTGGCCTGCAAGAAGGTGAGCTGCGGCATGGGGTTAACGCATACCAGATCTTTACAGATCTGAAGACAGAGTCAGGGTCTCCTGGATCTTGTTAGGCATTTACAAACAGCCTTCAAAGCTGGCAGTTTTGCTCTTTTTCATGTGGGGCATTCACTCATTCCAGATGCGATAAAGGGAAAGGAAGGAGTCCCGTGTGACTGGAGTAGAGTGTCCATGTGTCTCAGAGCTGTTGGAGATGAGAGGTGAGAGGAGGATGGAGGGACTGTAGAGGTGAGAGGAGGCATGGAGGGATTTTGTGTTGGAGAGTGGACTCTGGACAGGTGCAGGTTTGGAGGCAGACATGCTGGTGAGGAGGTTGTGGTAGTAGTCCAGGCAGGTGATGCTCACTCAGACCAGGTAAGAACAGTGAAATCTGGAGAAATAACCAAATTCTAAATGTGTTTTCAAGATGGAACCAGTAGGATTGTCTGATGGATCTGAGAGATGAAGTGCTTTTCCTGAAGCCACCCAGCAAGTGCTGGTAACCACAAGACTTACCTGGGCCTGTCGTTTGCCCTTTGCTCTGTACACTGATAGAGATCAAAACATCAATGGGATGGTCAAGTCCTCAGAAAACCCTAAAGATGGCAGGGGACACAGGCTCAAGCCTGAGACTATTCTTCAGAAACAGAGGACCATGTTTGGTCATGAAAGTGTTAGATTGTGCATGTTAGGAATATTAGATTATTAGATGGGGACCCATAGCTCTGTTTTATACCCTATCCATGACGTACAAGCAAATGAGACAATTAAATGAATCCATGGTCCCCCTTAGTTATATTGAAGCCAGGTAGTGCCCAGAAAGAGTGTCCAGAAGGCCTGGCCTGTGGCTGGTTCCTGCAGAGGGGGCCTTCCCTTAACCTTAGGAACTTGTGTGCATTTGTTAATTTTCTTGTTTGTTCCCTACATTTTTACTGAGTGCCCCCATGTGTCCTTCATGCAACTAGAGTTGCAGACATGAACAAGAGAGGAGAGAAAGGGCAAGGAAGGCAATAAACGAGTGGACATGAGGTGGAGAAGAAAAACTCACATGCTGAAATCTCATAGCATGCTCTGCAGACACGTAAGCAAGTCAGTGTGCCTGGGGACCTTCGGGTCACTTGCTTTGTGTCCATCAGGGAAGGTTTTGGTATGGTAGTGTCTCGGGACCCACTTGCTCAGGTTATCTTAACAGATGTGGAACAGTGCTAGCAGGTCAATACAGTATTGATTGTTTACATGCATATTTATCCATTCCATCCTCACAGCAGGTAGAGGACATAGGTACTACCATTGTTTCCATTTTATAGATGAGAAAGCAGTACAAAGAGATTAAATAACAGCTAAGGCCACACAGCTCTAAAGTGGCTTACTGGTTTGGGTTAGTGAGGCAACCCAGGGACCCACATTCCTGATGCGTGTGTGGATGGAGTGGGAAGGGCTAAGGAAGAGAATGTAGCAAAAGGTGTACGTTAAGGGGTTCAGAGATAGGCCAGGCCAGCTGCCACCTGGGCCTGGGTGGGGACCTGGGGAGGATGCATGACTGCCATGGTTCAGGGAGGAACCTGGCCACTCTGGAGCGTAGGGAAGCCGGAGGTAGGAATGGTGAACAGCCACCCACTTCTCTTGCTGCTCTTTGAACTCTGCTCCACTGGGCTTCCCAGAGCTACACTCAGCTGGAGACCAAGGGCCCAGGAGCCAAAGGGGAGGAGCCCTGAGGGTGGGCCTCTGGTTAGCAGGAGTACGAGGGCAGATGAAGACAGACCCCACGGAGGAGGAGCGGGACTTGCCCTTCCACTCATCCCCCGGATGGATGCTTATTGCACATCCCCTGTGTTCATGCCCCAGTAAAGTCTCCCTCTTGTCCATTGTTGTATGCCTGGCAGGGCGTGGGACTTGCCTGTCACACAGGATGTTCAGCGAATACTGTAAAGAGGATGAAGAAATGAGTGTGCGACTGGGAACATGTTCAGCCATTCACTCTTACAAAGCAAACACAAGTAGAGCTTTCTTCCAGACTGGCCCTCTGCCAGAGGCACTGCGCACAGCTCGGGCTCTCCAGTGACCCAGATGACGAGGCCTCTGCCACCAAGGGGTTTACTCCACTGGAGCTCCTACCATATCCTCAAGATGAGAGACAGTGTCAATTAACAGATGGGCTCACACTCGTACCCAGCACCCCACAGAACACGTTTGTTTAGCCCACCCAGGATCTAAGAGGCCCTGAAGCTAGCTTGGATTTCTGGGTGGTCTCACGACTTTGCTTCCTCTGCACCAGTTGTCTTGCCTCTCACAAAGCCTCTTACCTGCACAAACCCTCCATGCGGTGAGTTTAGGACCCCTGGGCGGACTTATGAGTGGCAATTCCACCTGACCCAGGGCTCAGAGCAGCATGCAGGGCAGCTCCTGATGCCCTCACACCGAGGAGAAAGCTGGGGCTCAGGGAGGTGACGTGGCTGGCCTGAGGCCAGACAGCAGTTGAGCAGGTAGGAGTCCCAGGAGGCTCTGACTCGGCTTCAGGAGACCTGACTCTGCCATCCCCTGCACTTCCGTTACCCACTTGGTCCCGTGAAGCTAGAGACACATAGTAGGTAACTTAAGGAGTCTCTGGTGACTCTTCCCAGGTCTCCATCCGTCTGGATGGTGAGAACAAGGCTGTGGAGTACAGCGCTGTGGGCGCCATGACAGACGCCGTCAGGGTGGTCTTCCGAGGTCCCCGTGTCAGCCACCTCTTTGACCGGGACTGGCACAAGGTGGCCCTGAGCATCCAGGCCCAGAATGTCTCCCTCTACATCGACTGTGCACTGGTGCAGACACTGCCCATCCAGGAGAGAGAGAACATCGACATCCAGGGCAAGACTGTGATTGGCAAGCGCCTGTATGACAGCGTGCCCATTGACGTGAGTCCAGGGCCCATGAGGGGTTCACTTAGCCCACAGTGGGGAGCCGACCGGAGAGGCTGAAGCAGCAATGCACAGAACCCTCAGAGCCTGGTGCAGCTGCATCATGGGGCTTTATTACCTGGTGTCACAGTGACACGGGAGAGGAGGAGGGTATGCCCACATGCGCGGCAGAGGCCACAGTCCTTGCAGAGTACAAGGAAAGCCCTGAGCCTCCCTTGCATGGTTACTCTCTTTAGAGGGGAGGTGCTTCGGCTCCTTCTGAAGTCCTACAGTGGAGCTCAGGGTGGGAGGACCCGGAGGGTGAAGTGGGGCCTGATACTGGGCAGGGCCTGTTAGACAACATGAAGATCTCTGGGTTCCAAGGTCCCTGAAACTCATTGACTCTTCCCCCGTTCCTTTCCAGTTTGACCTACAAGGGATCGTGATTTACTGTGACTCAAGACATGCAGAGCTGGAGACTTGCTGCGACATCCCCTCAGGGCCGGTGGGCAGACTCTTGGACAGGGGCTGCAGAGGGAGGCGTCCAGGGCTTAGGAATGGGACGCCAGGGTCAGGGGGTGTTGGCCTTCAGGGTGGGGCCTGGGCAGCTCATATTTGGGTAGTGATTCCTGTCCTCACCGTGCTTGGGCTCAGGGAGCCACGTCAAACAGGTTCTCCCTGGGGCTGCTGCAACGTGGGCATCAGTGGGATGATCCCAAAGCTGCCGATCAAGTGATGAAGCCCAGCTTTAGGAAGCAGGGGAGGCAGAGGCTGGAGGGTGTCCCTAAAGAGTGACCAGTCCTCCATGCCACCAGCCCTCAGAGGATGGGGAGACTGCAGCACCCTGGAGGGCAGTAAGACAGGGAGGTCAGGACATGGATGGTCCTGGAGACCAGAGTTGGCCCCTCAGCCTCCGTGCAGGCTTTGCTCCCTGCTCTTAACTCACCAGGCTCTCCCTCTGTCTCAACCAAATCCTAGTTCCAAGGCTTCCTCGAAAGATGGGATCACAGTGGAGCCCACTTTCCAGGACCAAAGGGTAAAATCCACACATAATGCATAATACTTGACTGACCCAGGCCCCAGGATACAGTAAGTGCATAATCACTGTTCCTGTTTCCACACTCTTGTGGTGTACAAGAGTGTATCCAGTAGGTGCTGGGGATCTGTGTCCAATGGGCTTGGTTGTGGAGAGAGGGTGAGGGAAAAGAGGAAGAGGAGGAAGGATAGCATGCACAAGGATAGAAGGAAGAGGAGCTAGTGGTGAGGCTCAGACGCCACCTCCCAGGTGCAAGACCCTGAGGAGACATTTCCCACATTGTCTGATTCAGTCCTCTGGTGATGAAGAAAACTGAGGCTTAATGGGTTAAGTGGTTCCTACAGATTTCTGAGCTGGCCACAGAAGTGTCTGAGTCTGGGCTGATCAGACCTGTCTGCCCACCCCATGTACTCAGGCATCCTCAAGGTCTTCTGGTCCCCTTTGCTTCCCTAGTTCCCTTAGAAGCTCCAGAGACCTTACCCCTCACCAGAAAGCAATCGTTGGGTGAGCAGGCAGATTCTGACCCACTGGCTTTTCCTTCCAGTGCCAGGTGACCGTAGTGACAGAGCCTCCGCCCCAACCCCTTCAGTCACCCACGCCTGGCAATGAACAGATTGGGTTCTTGAAGACCATCAACTGCTCCTGCCCACCTGGAGAAAAGGTACCTTCCATTTGTAGTCTACCCTTGGTTCCTAGCCGATAGCTCCAGAGATGAGTTGGGGCAGGGCTGGTAATCAGAACCTCTGGGTCAGTGAGGTGGGAGTTTCCCATCATGCATCTGGTCTGCTGGGTCAGGTTAGCCCCAGGCTCACACTGGCTTTCAGCTAGAACAATATTCTTGTTTGTTGGACCTCCTGTTTCTTAATTTTGGAACTCACTGGAAGGGGAGACGCACAGATCCAGCTCTAATTAATGTTTTCCTAAGGTTATTAATGCTGTCCTGAGATTTCTCTGGCTCTGACTTGTGTCCTCTCCACTCATGCACAGCTGAGTCAAATGAGACACGTTTGTGAATAAGACTCAGAACAGGAGGACATGGTTCGGACATGGGCTATAGGAACACAACCTCAGGCCTTTCCTTTCAACAATTCCTTTAATTAGCCTCATCTTTAATCTGAATGTGTGTATGCTACTGAAGTTCTATGTATTTGTTTCTAATTATGAAAAGCAGTGCATTTCTAGGAACATGACTTCCACCATCCATAGGGCTATATTGCTTGTTTCCTTTGTGCCTGAGGCTCTTATTTGTCCACTTTTCAGTAGAATAGTGGCCCTTGGTAAAAAAAAAAAAAAATGCTCCTCATGTTTGAGCAGAGGGAACGTAAACATATCCACAAGGATGATCCACAGAACTATGCAGGGAACGTCTCTGGAGTCTGCTGGACCATCACCCAGGGCCCTTGACCTCAGCATGCAGCTGTGTCCAGCTCTGCCTGCATCTGCCAGTGAGGGGCCAGCATATAGGAGGGACTCAGTGGCTCTGTTTGGGGCTGGGAGTACAAAGACCAGAGGCTGAAATGCTGGTTGTAGTCGCTGGAGCAGGCACACTCTGGATGTGTTTTAACAGTCCTCTCTTGGCAAGGTGTCCCAGCACTCTCCCTTTCCTTCTCTCCTCCTCTCTGTTAGTTTTCATATGCTCTCTCTTTGTTTTTGCTCTACCCAGAGAGCCAGACCCTGGGGAACCAGGGGCCCTTAGGAGCTCTGAGTTAAATGGGGTTATCCAACCCTAGCCCAACTTGCCAAAGGCCCAACCAAAAGCCAGCCCAGTTGTGCCTCAAGCTGGGGCCTTTTCAGTGTCGTAGATGAAGTTAACCTGGTGCCCAGGTTAGGGTGGAGCGGACAGAGGAAGGAGCAGGGTGCGTACACACAGCAAAGGGACTGGCTCCCCCTGCAGTCAGGCAGCCAGATCTGCCCAGGTCTGCATGTCGGTTCTGCATGCCAACAAAATATAACAGAAGCAGCTGTGTAAACCCAAATCCCTCTGAATCCTGTTTCCTTTGGAACCCCCAGTAAGAAGGGCTATGGTATGATGAGGTTTTGATCTCCAGCCACCACACACAGACTGGGAGCTCAATCAACACCACCTCTGCCTGGGCCATAGCTCCCCTTGGAGCCAGGTCATGCCCTGGCAGGACTTTGGAAGGGGAGCCTGGGGTCCAGCAGACCTGCCTGCTCTTTCCCATGATTCCCCACTCTCCAGTCCTCCCCTGGTCTCCCTGGTGTGTCTTCAGGACATGCCTCCCCTGTTGCACCCTGCATGGGCCCCTAGTTCATCTCACATGTTCCCCTTCCAGGTGTTGGGCAATGACTGGTTCCTTGGAGGGGATAGGTTTTTCTTGCCTTCTGGCATTGGCATATGGAGTACCTTTGGCCTGGAAAATCTTTTTCTACCCTTTGACTCCTCTACCTGACTATGCCTGCTTTTCTTCCAATTATCACCCTCCATCCAGTCACTCTTTACTTAGTACCTGCTGTTTCCAAGGCATTAAGTCCCTTTCTTCTCCCTGAGCTCTTACCTGCCAGAACAATAACTATACTGTCTCCTTGTCTTTGCTTACATAAATCCTAGTTCCAGAGTGCAGAACCTGAATCTTTACATGTCTGTATTTTGGGGGACTACTGCTTATCCTGGTTTAGAGGCTATTCAGTAATGGCTGAATTTATGGACAAGTGGGTCACTGTATGCAAAGGTGGATGGATGGGTGCTGGACAGACAGTTGGGTGTGAGGGTTAAGGGAGCACACCCCCTCTTCCTTTCGGCAGGACAGGGTCCTGCTGTTGAAGCTTGTTAGTCGACTTATACAGCATTAGCCTCACACTCTGGGTGGCTTCACCTAATGACCCATTCTTTATTCAGCCCATCATTTCATATTTCTGATCATAGACATGAAGCATCTACTATGTGCATTACACTGTATTTCACATGGAGACTTTAAGATAGAATATGGCTCTCAAAAATTCTGTAGTCTGCTACCTGGTTAGGAAACCAGGAGCTTGGACACCTGGCTCACCCTAGGGGGCTTACCATCAGGCCTGCTCCAGAGCTTCCCAGGGATAGATAGGCAGGAAGGTGGGAAAAGGGTCAGGTAGAGGAGGTTCACAATCAGCTGGTGAAGCAGGTGTGGCCTCTGCCTCCTCCACCTGCATTTCTATGGGGCCCAGCTGGTCAGAGTTCTCTCCTTGGGGCAGAGCCCTGGCCACAGCCTGGCTTTGGTTCCAGGGTTCCATTTGGTTGGCCAAACAGGTCCATTCCTCATCAAAGCCGACACAATGCCTTTTGGGTCTGCTTACATCTCTTTGACCAAATATCATGGTCAGCATGAAGGTGTCCAAGGCCTTGTGGGGGACACTCTGAAAGATCAGGTACACACAGGATTATTGATCTTAATTTGCAGGTGCAGATGTCATCTGTGAATGCACTTGAAAACTATATGCTCCTGAAGTGATCACATGTGTGACTGTGACCGGAGTGTGGCTGTTACTGGAGGGAGCATGTGTGGGGATGGGTGTGGGTCACTTGGTTAATGTGGTGATGTATCCACATAAACGATCACATGAGTCAGATTGTGTTTGCTTCCAGTATGGCAGTACTTACAGGTAGCCACCAGCTGCAGATCACATTTTTAAATCCAGTAACGAGATCTTTTGCCCATTTAAAAATCTTAACAGAGTTTGCTTTAAGAAATTGCTTATAGACATGTTATGCTTTGTATTTTAGTGAAGAATAATGACATGGACCAATAACAGCCAATGTAATTTTCTTTTTAATTGAAGTGATGATGTATTTGGGCAAAAAATAGTCCACAGAGAGCATTTTATTTTTATTTGCTTCCATTTGATATAGAAGAATTGCAATTGTATGTATTTATGAGTTACAAACTGATGTTATGATGTATGTACACAACGTGGAATGAGTACCCAGGTGTGGTGGCATGCATCTGTAATCCCAGCAACTCAAGAGGCTGAGGCAGGAGGATTGCAAGTTCAAGGCCAACCAAAGCAACTTGGCAAGGCCCTAAGAAATTTAGTGAGAACCTGTCTCGAAATTAAAAACTTTAAAAAGGACTGGGAATGTGGCTCTGTGGTTGAGCACCCCTGGTTTCAATTCCTGGTACCAAAAGAAAAAAGAAAAAATGGGAAACGAGCGAATTAAGCTAATTAACAAATACTTACAATTGGTCTCTCCTGTCTGAACCCTTGTGCCCTCTGACCAGTGTCTCCCCATTCTCCCACTCCTGGTCGTGGAAGCCGCCCTCTGCTTCTGTGTTAGGGTGTTTTGGGATTTCAGGTGTAAGTGAGGACTTGTGGATTTGTCTTTCGAATGCTCCTGGGTGTGTTTGTCTCTCTTTTACCCACCCATACCTTGATCTGGAGGCCAAGTTCAAAGTTCCCCAGTTAGACCTGCAGTTCACGAACAGGGGCTCTCGGCTGGCCAACCAGTTCCCTTTTCCAGCCTTTGGTCAGCACTTGGCTTCCTACAGAACTGGCTTTTCAGCATGTGGGGTGGCAGACCAGCTCATGATGTGAGAAGGGGACAATTAAAATGGAGCCTAACTTGATTGCCTTTCTTCCTTTAGGGCGAGAAGGGTGCAGATGGCCCTGTGGGACTCCCTGGTCTGAAGGTCAGTACTGGCATGGCAGAGGTGCCCTCTACAGCCTGTGTGGTCCTTGCTCTGCTATGTTAGGGTGACAGAGGGTGTCAGATCTCTGTCCTGCCAGCATCTTGCCCCCTTGCTGGTCAAAAGGCTAGGGTAAGAGCCAGAGGTGATGCCTTTTCTTAGACTGAGTGTTCTTGAGTGTGCCAGGGCAAGATGGCCAGAGCCCAGCTCAGAGCATGTCAGCTCTAACAGGCCCAACCCTCCACAGACAGTTAATTCTGCATCAGGCCTCGTAAGCCAATGTGCTCCAGAAATTTTCAAGAATTGTGCTTTTAAGATTTATTTGAATTGCATGAAATTCTTATGTGCAAAATTTGTGAACTCCATAGTCATACAAAGCGAGGTGCTCCCTGGTGGGGCCCCATCCTCAGTCATGAGCCCACCCCTTCCCCTCCCTCATGCCCCATGGTGCCATCTTCTCCCATCACTGTTTGTCTTGGAAAACTGAGTCCTGGAGGTGCCAAGTGGTATGGTCAGGAGTGGGTCAGGAGTATGGTCACTAGTGTGTGGTGTCACCTGGGGGAGGGGCTGGGATTGGGGGTGGAGAACTTGGAGACAACTGGTCCTCTCACTTCTTCTCCTTCCCTCTCTCCACATAGAATTCCATCCGCCATGCTCTCCCCTCCCCACTCTGGTCTCAGTTCCTCTCCCCTGACCCACCTCTGTCTCTCTGTCCCCCTCCTGGTCTCATCCTCCTGCCTTTCATTTCCTGGTTTCATGTCCACTCAGCACATCATTACTGAGCACCTGCTAAGGGCCAGACACTGAAGTTGACTCCAGGGTTAGAGGATGGTGGAGGCCAGTCTTGTCCTCAACACCTGAGTTTGGTGGTGCATACAGGTGGGTGGGTAAATGCAAGTAATGTTTGGGTGACTTAGGTCCCCTCCCCCTGCGGGGGTAGAACTTGTGACCTCATTGTGTAGTTGGCAGAGATGGCCTTGGCTGCTCCTAGGGAACAGGGCAAAGTCCGGGGTGGACAGCCTGAGTGCAGCCCTATCAGAAAACCTAACCCGATGCTTATCTCTGGTTTCAACCCCTCAGGGAGACATGGGAGCCACTGGGCCACTGGGTGCTCCTGGACCCAAGGGAGAAAAAGGGGACATGGTAAGTCACATGATGCTTCTGTGTGTGGTTGGACCACGTGACTGGTGTGGAAGATTCCAGCCCTGATCGTGCCAATCAGCCAGTGCTTCAGCCAGTGAGAGCTAGGCATAGAGCCCATTCCAACCATGGGCCTGTCTCCCTTCCTTCTGGACTTGGCCATGGTGGCTTTCTATCTTTGTCTCTTGCCCCTTTGCCCATCCTCAGAATTCTGTGCCTCCAAATTAATGCTATTGTGGTTCCCCAAATTGGTCATTTTGTGATGACCTCTCTCACTCTGACCATCGTACGTGCTCTTTCCCTGCCCCCACCTTATTTTCTCCTCACACCCTTTTCTGCCTGGTGGTAGGTCAGGAAAGAGATGAAGAACCACAGTTCAGGGCAGAGCCTCTGGAGCTGAGGAGCTGGGGAGTCTGGCTCCACCAGGATATGTAGCCTCTCTGTTATCAGTTTTCTCTCCTGTGATGTGGGAGTGATAAGCAACTGTTCAGCAGCAGCTTGAGAATTTAGAATGCACACCCCTGGCCCAGAACAGGCCGGGAAGCTTTGTGAGGCCATCATTGCTGTCAAGATCAGCTGGCACTCTGGCCTCCACACAGCGGTGGGCAGCATCAGTGACACACTTTGGTGCCAGATGAACCTCCGAACTTGTCATTGCACCAGTTGTGACCTTGGGCAGGTCTCTTAACCTGACAGTCTCATTTGCCCCACTAGTAAAACAAGAAGCATAACAACTGCTTTGCTTACAAAATGCCATCTATGAATAACAGTTGCCTTTTTTGGTGTGTGTGAGCATAGTTGGTTCCTTCCAGGTTCTCACTGTCAAGAGGGAACCCCAGATGACAGGGAAATGTCCCTTTCCAGGGGAGCTGGCCGGGCAGATGCAGCTCACCCAGCTCTCTGCTGCCTTCACCCACGTCATGTAACCATCCATCCACTCCCTGCAGGTGCTTCATGTGCTCCTCTGTTAGGTCTCATAACCTTCAAGATAGTCTTTCGTGTCTCTGATGGGATGACACTGATCATTGAGACCTGAGCAACTGGTCTGATGGCAGAGGCGAGTCTGGAACTGCATCTGTTTTAATCTGAGTCCTGAGGACCTTTGTGGTGCGTCCTCATTCACCAGACTGTGTACACCTGCCTCCTCACATAGCTCAGAGGCATGTGCCGTGTTCAAGCACCATGAACAAGAGCTGGGGGGACTTGACATCACCGACTGTGTGTCTGACTCCGTGGCACATGCTGTACAGGTTCAGGGTTCACTTAACTCTCATGTGGACGTGGCAAGGTGGGGCCTAATGAAATACCCATCTTACAGCCGAGCACACTGAAGCTGGCAGAAATGTGGTAACTTCTGAAGGTGTGGGTGTAGGGGCTCAGTTGACATGCAGTGGGCATAGGGAATGCCAGATCTCCCCTCTCCTCCATTTCTGGAGTAGGACTCACTATGTCAAGTGCTGTCTGCAGAGTCTGGGTTCAGAGGAGAGGAGATTGTGGCACCCTGTTCCGGAATCAGAGAATCCTCCTGAGTTTGTCAGAGAGTAGCATGTTGTACTCTGGAGCCCTGAACTGAGGGTGGTAGTCCATGACACAATATCTGATGCCTGTCTGGGGCCAGTGGCAGCTGCATCAAGGTGGAATGTACTGAAATCGAGGAAGTGGCACTAACTGTAGACGCCCCTCCCCACGCAAATCTTATTACACGACCAGTTTGCTCCATGAGCTGAAGAAGTTGCTAGAACTTTCTGAGCTTCATTTTCCATGTGTGGAAACAGATATAAAAGTAATGCCTGGAGAGGTTTACTTTTGGAATGGCAGCCTGAGGGACTCTGGACCCACTCCCCCTTAGAGATCCATGCCTGGGGAAATCCCAGCATCTCTCTTCTCCTGCCTCTGGAGTAACAGAGGTTAAATTCCAGCAGATGCTGCCAAGAGGTGGGAACACTCTCCTTCCCCCACGCCCAATCCGTGGGTGGAAGTTCTCCCTCTGGTTGACAGGCCGAGACTGTTGAAGGAGATTGCTCGGGCTCCCCCACAGGGAGGAGGTGAGATGCAGGCACAGTCAGCCAGAGGTCACTGCTTCTGCCACATGAGTGCCACTCCAACAGAAGGGGCCTCCCTTCCAGCCTGCAGCAGAGCAGGGACTCAGAGGTTCCCCCAGGGGTTAAACAGTCCTTAAAATGGAAGCTCTTCCCAAAGGCACAGGTTTTGAATCTGACGTGGAAAGAGCAAGCGTCAGATATCTCCAGAAACAAAGAGGACATTGGTGGCTGGTCATAGAGAGTGAGTGTTCCATGACAGCACCAGGTTGAAGCATCAGCCCGCCAGCTCACAGAGGGACCAAGGCCACCAGGAGGACCCTTGGCATCTGCCTTATACCTCAAGCATGGCCCTGGGCCCACGCACAAACCTCTGACCTGATTTAGCTGAATCAGATATTGGAGTGATCTGTCCACAGGCATCACAGAAAACATCATAATAATAAGCCCAGAGTGAGTGGCTCCTGGGAACTGGCTTTAACATCAGCAGAGATAGGAGGTGAACAGGCAGATCAGGAAAAGAGTGCTGCTAAGACTATTGTCATGGTGGGGTGACTGTGTCACGTCCAAGGCATGTCCCCTGAAGAGCAGCACTGGAGACACAAGGCTGGCATCAGGGACAGACTCTACTGTGACAACTGGTCAAGTCAGTGAGCAAATACACAAGGAATAAAGGACAACCCTGGACCAGCAAGTGCTGCTCTCCAGTCACCCCACTAATTACCTAAGGGGTTGTCTTCAAAAAAGCTTAAAAGAAGGGTGACAAAGCAGGAGAATGTGACAGAAACACGGAAAAAGAAATCAGGCCACAGAAAGGGTTGTGAGAGGACACACATGTTGAATCCGAGAGAAGCCTTCACAAGTCCTAGAGGTGATCGCACAAGGAACGAGGGGTAATTCTCGAAGAACTGAAGGAAGGCATGGTGACAGCATTTCACTCCATGTACGATATATCAAAAAAGAGAAAGAACTCAAATGAACAAGTGGACATTCTGGAGTTTATAACTGAAATGAAGCTGGGGGCCATCACTCATGCCTATAACTCTAGTGACTGTGGAGGCTGAGGCAGGAGGATTGCAAGTTTGAGACTAGCCTCGGCAACTTAGTGAGGACCTATGCAACTTAGTAAGACTCTCAAAATAAAAAAAAAAAAAAAAAAAAAAAAAGGAGAACTGGCGATGTGGCTCAGTGACTCAGTGTTTAAGCCCCTCTGGGTTCAACCCTCAGTATGAAAAAAAAAAATGATAATAACTGGAATGAAAAAATAACTAAGTTCCATGAGACTCAGCAGTGGATCTAGACTATTGAAGGCAAGAACTAGCATCTCCAAGATGGATGTGGTCTGAAGTACAGAGAGAGAAAATAATGACCAAAAAGGAGACATCATGGAATTGTGAGGATATGAAGTGTACCAGGGCATACCTCATGGGGAGTCAGAAGAGAGGAAGGTAGAAGCATGTTCAAAGAAAGAGCAGAGGGAGACATTCCATACTTTATACAAAGCTACACGTAGAGTGCTTGCCTGTCACACACAAGTCCTTGGGTCCATCCCAGCACTGAAAAACTCAACAAAACAGAAAACTCCCAAAGATACAAATAGGTAGAAAGTAGAAGGATGGAAAATAAATATTCTGAAACTAGAAGACATAAAAAATGGAGTGATTATTTTAATATCAGACAAAATAGACTTTCAAACAAAAATAGATGATTGAGAGGGACATTTTTTAATGATAAAATGGTGTTCCTTTAGAAATAAGTATTATAAATACATAAGCACCTTACAAATGAACTCCAGAACACAAAATACCACTGATAAGATTGACAGAAGAAATGGATGATGCAATGCAGATGGCTAGACACTTGCATTGCTCACTTTCAGAAATGGACAGAGCCAGGAGGATGTAGGGACATAGGAGCCTTCATACTTTGCTGGCAAGAAGTGGTGCCGCTGCTTTGGAGAGAGTCTTGCAGTTCTCAGCAGTGTAAATGTGGAGACACCATCTGACCCAACAGTTCAGCTGCACTCCTAGGTATATGTGCCAAAGACATGCAAGCTGTGTCCACGGAGAAATTTATACAAATGTATTCTTAGCAGCATTATTTATGATTGCTAAGAGGTTAAACAGACCATGGTCGATCACCTGAAGAACAAATAAAAATGACGTGCTGTATGTGTGCATCGCCATGCTCGTCTGCAGCTGTATGTGTGCTTCGTCATGCTCATCTGCAGCAAGGTGGAGTTCTGCTCATGATGCCACTAGCTGAACCTTGAAGAGACTCTGCCAAATGAAAGAAGCCGGTCATAAAAGGCCTCATGGTACAAACTTGCATACACATGGAATGTCTAGAATAGGCCCATCTCTAGGGAGAGAAAATAGATGAGCACATGCCCAGAACTGAGGTTGGGAGAATGGGGAGTGACTGCTAACTGGAGAGGGTTCCTTCTGAACGTATGGAAATATTCTCAAGTTGATTATGGTGATCATTGCACAGCTCCCTAAATAAACTCAAAATTGAATTGGACTCTTGAAATAGGTGAATTACATGGTGTACAAATTATATATCATGAAAGCTGTCATGGAAGCAAAGAATAGTACCTATGATATTGAAATATTGAAAAAATTCCATGAGGTGGCCTTCATGAGAATCCACATTCAATCCATAATAGTTCATCTCTTTCAGAGGCTCCTAGCAGAGCTGATGAAAGCATTCAGCCCTTTCAGTCTCAGGGTGATGCCCTGGCATGGGGATGCTCTGCAGTAAACTTGGCCTTCTGCTTTCCTTTTTCTAGGGCAGAGGATCATTTGTCCAAGGAGAAAAGGGTGAAAAGGTAAGCACCTGCCTTTACTGCACTCCTCCAAGGGGAAGGTGGTGGGGACTTGGGTTTGGGGGAGGTGTCTGCCGCCATGCTACCTGATGAAGAGTCCAGTGGGGAGAAGAGGTACTCTGAGCTGTGTTCAGTGAAGGAAGTGCATGTCCTTCACTTGAGTGGTCAAAGCATGTGCAGTATGCCACAGGAAGAGAGAAGGTGGAGATAGGAAATGGCAGCTGGGTGAGGTGGGAGGCAGGACCCATGTGTCTTGGGGAGTCACAGAAGAATCTGTTGGAGAACTTGACTCTTGAGCTGCACCCAAGAAGTGGACTTTGGGCAGGGCCTCCCATGCAGGGGGAAGAGCATGAGCAGACTGTCGGGGAGAATGCTCGCTTCAGATGTGGGTGGTTCATAGCGTTTAGGGCAGAGGGCACGTAATGGGACTCAAGAGCTTAGGAAGTAGAGCTGGAGAAGCAGTTTGAGGACCACCATGTTCAGGGTTTGTTTGTGGGGGTAGAGGGTCTGTGCATAGTCAGACATGCAGAGGATGCTCAAACAGAAGGTGAAGGATAGATGTGAGAGGAGACACACCTAGAAATTCATGGGCAGTCAGGGATTGCCATGGAATTTGTCGGGGAGGTTATGAGGACAGAGGAGTGAGCAGCAGAGACCTGGAGGATTTCTGGGAGGCCTAACATGCTCTCCCATTAGTGTTATGGTTTGGATGTGAGACAGTGCAGCAACGTTCAGAGGAGAAATGATGGGGTTGTAGGAATCTTAACCCAATCAGTGACTTCATCCCTGATGGGATTAGTTGAAGTGGTAGGGTGTGGCTGGAGGACATCGGAATTGGGGCGTGGCTTTGGGGTATGTATTTTGTATCTGGAGAGTGGAGTCTTTCTGCTCCTGATGATGCGAGTCACTTCCCTCTGCCACCCTCTCTTGCCATGATGTTCTGCCTCACCTGGAGCCCCAAGGAATGGAGCTGATCTTCTATGGACTAAGACCTCTGAAACCGTGAGCCCTCAAATAAATTTTTCCTCCTCTACAGTTGTGTTGGTCAGGTCATTTAGTCACAGCAGTGAAAAAGCTGACTAAAAACAATTAGTTTCTTCTTCTGACACCTCAAGGCACCTGCTTGGTGCCCAGGGTCACACCTGAAGCCATGCATTCCAGGACCTGTGGCCCTGGGGGCACAGCTATAGTCAGGCATCCTTCTTCCTCACTTGGTGCTGGAAGCAGAGGCAGAATGCTGGGAAGACTAACACTCCTGCCTCTGTCCTCACTTGACACATTGACTGGCAGTTGGCATTTGTTAGCAAAGTCTGATCTGGATTCTTTCACACCATACTGTGTGACTGCAGTGAGTCACCTCCCTCTCTGTGTCTCTCCTTCCTCCTTCTAGGGGTGGGATGTGAAGAAGCACAGAGCCCCTTCAGACAGCAGCTCTGAGAGCATGGAGGCAGCCCATTCCCAGCACTGTCCTCTGGGACTCTCTTCTGTAATGGAGAGTCTCTGCTTCCCTTCTGGGGATGAGTGGACCAGGGTAGGCCAGGGGTTGGCAAGGACCACAGGGGGCTGGTGACTCACGCAATTGGACAGGGCTTAGCAAACTGACTTCTCTGCTGACTGCTGTCTTCAAAGTAGCTGCTGGATGCCAAGGGGATTGCATGGGGAGCCTAGTGAGTCCAAGGATCCTAGTTCTTATCCTGGCTATGTTTCATCTTTTTGTCACTGTCAGTCTGTACCAGGTGTCCTCCTAAGTGCTGCCTGAGGTTTATCTCCCTGCAGTAAGGCAGACTTCAGGGGATGCCTGTTTCATGGATGAGGAAAACAACTCTGAGGTCAAGTCTCCTGCCTAAGGTCACACAGTTAGTAGGTATCTGGGAAACACAGTCACTGATTGTTATTATAGTGAGGGGGAAGCTGCAGAGCTGATTAAACCACCCCTTCCCCTGCAATTGAGCAAACTGAAGCATAGAAAAGGTGAGTGACTGTCCCAAAGTCACACAGCTGAAAAATGGTCTTCCAGACCCCCCACACTTCCTCTTCTTGACACCCCCATCACTTGACCCAAGATTATTTCTGGTGACCATGTTTAGAGACCCTGGAGAGGCACAGGGATGGCTAAGTGCCCTACAAAGTCATCCTTGGATCAGCAACTAGATACTCAGCATTTGGGTGAGGAGGAAGAACAATAACAAAAACCACCAAAAAAAAGTTCTTTGTTAAGCATGTTCACAGGAATCCATATGGCAGTAAACAAAACTTCATATGGATTGTGCACTCAGTGGCACAGTGTGGTGTGCCAGAAAGATAAAATCAGACGGTGCATATAAGAAATGCAGCTAAATTTACTGAGCTCACTGACTCACCAGCAGACAGAATTTTGGGTCATGGAAATATGATTTATCATCTTTGATAGTTTTCTTTAATTTTTCTCAGGCTCATAAACCTGACAGTGATACTGAGCAAGGGCTTATCACTCAACACACACAGAAGCCAAGACCATGGTGCTGGACTTTTGCAAAAAGAAATATTCCCTAAAGGTGGACTGACAAGGATGGAGATGGGAGGCAAGCTTAGATATATCTCCTGGATGGACAGATAGGGCGGGGACTTAGGGAGCCTGGGGTGGGTGGAAATAGGGGCTAGTTGGTTACAACTGGAAGTCTTGGTGGACTAACTCCTGCTGCTCTAGGGAACCAGCTAACTCAGGCCTGTTCTGCAGCTGCTGACCCACCCCTCATTCCTAGCCTAGGTCTGTGGGGTCCTGTTTGCATTCCTCAGCTTCTACTCCTCAGAGTCTTTTGGTTCCACCAGGTTCTGGAGATCATTTTAGGTCAGCTTCTAGGTTCTACACCTTGTTCTGAAAATAGCTTGAACAGTTTTTAGGAACAGGGAAGTTGCTATTGTATGGCTCCCTTTCAACAGAAGAAACAGAAGAAAGGTCTCTGAGTCACACAAGCAGCACAGGCTCTTTCAACTTTTTGTATGTTTTCTTCATGGGCTTGGACCACACACCTGAAGGAGGTGTCAGGATGCTGTGAAACCAACTGAGTGTTCTGAAATCAACAGGTAGAGAGTCTTTGTAAGGTGGTTCACCATGAAGCCAAATAACTCAGGTGCTAATTACAAAAGTGAGGAAACAACCCAAGGCCTGCAGGGTGGAATTAAGGCAGGTGGTTAGAAAGCCAGGTTTCTTACCACCAGCTGAGGCAGCTTGCTCCCTGAGTCTCTGCACATTCATTCCCAAACCAGTCCCTGAGGAGCTCTCTGATCCTTTGTCCTTTGATCATTTCAATCTTCATGAAACATCTCCATTTTGCCATGGACTGTGAAGCTGTCAGGTTGTTGGGGCAGGGTACCTGGAATTCCTCAGCTCCAGATGGCTTCCATTGCTATAAACATGTGAGTGCTTCTGAATTGGCAGTGACCTTAAAATACCACTGATGTCACCTTGGTCTGCATACTTGGCAGGTGGCATCCAGTGTGTTTGGAGTGTATACCAAACTGTCCTAGTAATGTTATGTGGTTCCAAATGACCTTCCTCAGTATTTGTCTTCTGCTGACACTGGGTTCATCTTTTCTAGGTCCATTTCCTATTCTTTCTGAAATCTCAGGGATGCTTTTTCTCCAGTGATCTTTGAGGTGTTAGGCACCAAGCCAGGTGGTTTGAGACATTTTCCTAGTCATCCCCCCCAACAATAGCAGGAAGAAGGCACAGTTATTCCCATTTCATGGAAAAAGGCATCAAAACTTACAAAACCACACAAACACACTGATGGTATTTATTTCATTATACAGAGACTTAGGAAGAGAACAAGTTGCTTATAATAAGCTCTGGCTTATTCAAAATGATATCGACTACCTATTGAGAGCCAGACACCACACTCAGTGTTTTAGTTAACTTTTATGTTGCTGCGACCAAAAGGCGTGGCAAGAACAACTAGAGGAGGAGACATTTATTTGAATGCTCACAGCTTCAGTGGTCTCAGTCCATAGATGGCAGACTCCATTCCTTGGGGCCTGAGATGAGGCAGAACATCATGAGGAAGAGTGTGGTAGAGAAGAGTGGCTCAGGGTATGATCAAGAGGCAGGGCAAGAACCCTTCTCAACCAGAACAGAATCAGAATATAAACCCAAAGGCATGCCCCAAGGACCCATCTCCTCCAACACACCCACCTGCTACAGACACCACTCAGTTAACCCCATTCAGGGGATTAATTCACCAATTGGGTTAAGGCTCTTATAACCTAATCAGTTCACCTGTAACCTTGCATTGTCTCACACATGAGCTTTTGGGGGGACACCTCACATCTAACCCATAACACTAGGGGACTAGGAAAGAACATCAAGATGGGGAATGTGAACTTTGGAGTATGATGAACACAACATCTGCCTGTGAGAGTAAAGGGGAGTAGGTGTTTAGGAAAATCACTCTGATCATTGTGTGGCTAGTAGGGTGGAGGCAGTGGCTAGAAGTGATGTTCCTGCTCAACCCTGCCTCTGACTAGAGGGGAATCTGCAGGTAATAGTCAGGTGTGCTTTTATAACAACACTTCTCTGATTCCCAACACGATGGACACAACTTGTATTGTCTACATTGTGAAAGAGTAGGCCCTTCTCACCTGAACCAGGTCTGTGTCTTTTAGACACAGACTTTGTTTGAAATTGTGATACGAGAAAAGGTGGATGGGGAGGATGCCTTCGTTACAGAGTGGTGACCAGGAATGATCTAGGAATGATCTCCAGAAACCATGTTACTTATCCATATTAGGGACATTATGCCCTAAATGTTTTGTGTCCCCTCAAAACTCACATTTTGCAATCCTAATCCCTAATATAATAACATTAGGAGGTGGGCATTTGGGAGGTGAGTCGATTATGAAGGTGGAGACCTGTGCAGGATCAGTGCCCTATGAAAGAGGCCAAGGAGAGACCCTCTCACCACTTCTGCCATGTGAGGACACTGCAAACGGTGTCCCCTGTGAACAGGAAGTGAGCCTCACCAGACACTGCTTCTGCTCACACCTTGATCTTGGACTTGCCACCTCCACAGCTGTGAGAAATAAATTTCTGTTGTTTATAAGTTTCCTGGTTCAACGAGTTCTGCTATAGCAGCCCAAGCAGAGGGAGACAAGTGGTTTCAGGTATTGGTGAAATGCATGGCATAGCAAGGAACAGGAGACACATTTTTAATTCATTGATTCTCTTTGAAGCATTGGGTAGTGGCATTAGCAACAGCAGCCATGCAGAATTCACTTTCCAACACTGTGATCTTATACTGAATGGTATATGAACTTCATCTGAAAAGAAAATAGTATGTAGTGAAAAGATTCATGATGTAAGCCCTTTATTGATTCCTTAATCTGTGCTAGGTTATTTGGCTTTTGAGTGGCAGATTCCTAAACCCCTTGTATGAGGCTGGGCCATGCCCAGGATCACAGAACAGGTGAGAGTCTGGGGTTGAGACTGGGTCTGTCTGATACAAGACACAAGACCAGAGATGAATCCTCACTCTTCACCACTACATTGGCCAGTGCCATCTGCTGCTCCCTTCTGAAAGCAATGCTGCTGTCTGGGAATTCTAGATCCTTGTTTCTCATAGGAATCAATTTCATGTTATGACTGCATTGTAGAGCTTTGGAGCCAGAAAATGTAAATTACATATTTGTGTTTATATGTGTGAAACTTCTAACATTTATTTATGCCATCTGCTTCTAGCTCCGGGTTCTTTCTCTTTGTTCATGGTTGGCGTAATCAGCTCCCCCATCTCCTTTCCTTAGTGTGTGCGTTAGTGGGCATCATTCGTGGTTATTGAATTGGATAGCTGTGGTTGAATGCCTTCCATTTTTACAATAATTAAAAGGCTTAGGGGAAACCTGATTTAGCTGTTTATGTGCCCCCATAGCTTTGTAGGTCGGAATTAAAGTAGAGGAAAGAAGGGTGCTCCCAGCCCTGTCCATGGTGCTGAAGGTGCCTTGGAGCAGTTTTGAGTTAATGTCTTTCAGCTCCACACAGGCAGAGCTGGATGGGGAAGTCTAATTTTTCTCCAGCACCATCTGACACTTAGTTGCTTGCCAGGTCTAATGGGCTAGTCACAAAACCAAGGCCTTTGTATAAAAGAGTGAGAACATTGTTGGGAAGGGAAAGGCTGACAACTGGACTGAGGGGTCAGGGGAGCTGAGGGAGCAGACCCTAGACACAGACTGGCTGGATCCAGACCTTACTCAGCCACTTAGCAGCTGCATGACTGTGGGCCATTACTTAACCCTGTAACCCCATAACCCCGACTTCCCTCCCTCATCTGTGAATTGGCAAATAAAGCACTCTCTGCAGAGGGTTGCTGTGAGGACTAAATGAGCTAATGAAAATAAATGACTTATATTTGTAAAAAGTGCCCATAATGTTAAGTATAATTACCATTATGCCAGCATAGTGTTCCATTCTCATACACCACGTGACGCCTGTGTTCTCAGCATTAATGAGATCTTATCCTCAGAGGCCCCAAAGTGTGGGAGCTCTTGTGTCTCCCACTGAGGACATCTGCAACTCTTGAGGCCTCAGGAAGCCCAGAGAGTGTCTTAGACAGTGTGTTCCAGGTGGGCAGCTGTAGAGATCTTTCTTTTCTTCAGTTCATCTAAGGTAATTCACAGGGCATCTAAGAATGATGACAGTACCTGCATTTACAAGCACTTGCTGGCTGCCAGGGTTCACGTGCATGCTGTTTAACTTAACTTTTGAGGAAGAGAGTGTTCTCGTCTTATGTATTTATAGTGAGACCGGGTGCCAGTGAATTCCTCTGTATGTGGTGGAGGCAGGATTTGATCCCATGTTTTCTAACTCCATGACCTGCATTTGTCTGTATTAAGAAGTGGTTCTCAAACCCAAGCTGATGCTCAAATCACCTGGGTAATGGGACCCCCATTCCCAGAGTATCTGCTTCAGTAGGCCTACAGTGGGGCAGTAGCCCCAAGTGATGCTGATGCTTTTGGCCAAGGACCAAAATTGGCCCTTGATTCCAAATGCAGCACTGACCTCTCTGCCCCACCCCCACTCACCATCTCCACACTTTGGGAACCGATGCCCATAGATATTCCAAGACCCTGCCTAAAGGGCTTGCCATGACTCCTACCAAATGAGTGAATAGTAGACTAACATAGCACCTCTGATGGGCTCCTTGTGTTTAGAAATACTGTGATAACTAATTAACCAAGAGAGTAAGAGGGATGTATGTTCCCTTCTATCTCTGTATCATGCCTAGTGAGTTAACAGGGTGAACCTAAAGTATGATCTGGATACTGATGAGTGGGTATGGATGGATGGGTAATTTCCTGCTAGATGTTACCCTCCTATGATCTCCAGATGGGGTCGTGGAGATGGTGAGTGGGGGGTGGGCAGAGAGGTCAGTGCTGCATTTGGAATCAAGGGCCAATTTTGAGTCACAACTGCTAGCACCTTGTTGGGAAGGCTGGTCCTCTCTGAGCCTTAGTTTTCTTCTGCAGCAGATTTCACATGCATTATCTATTGCTATGCTGTCCACGACCTGAGTGTTGATTTCCTTTTAACAGAGGCAATAAGGAGGCTCAGAAATTCCACTAAAAATGACAGCACCTGTTGCTTGTTTTGCATTTCTCCACCGAGGAAGCATTTCCCTGCCTTGCAGAGGGCTCTTCCTCCTTGCACTACCCTGTTCATAGCAGATGGAGCTGATAATAGGAAGGGAGTGTCTTCTTCCTTACTAATGCTACTACAAATTGCTTTAGACTAGGTAATGTGTAAGCAACAGAAACTCATTGCCCACAGTTCTGGAGGCCAGGAAATCTGAGATGAAGGTGCTAGCAGAGTTGGTGTCTGTGAAGCTCTCTGCCTTATCGATGGCCCCTTGTTGCTGTGTCCTCATAGGCAGAAATCCAAGAAACTCCCTCGAGCCTCTTTAATAGGGGCACTAATCCCATCTCCTAGAGTCCTCAATTCTTGATACTGTTGGGTAGGAGATTGGACTTCAGCATGTGAAATTTGAGGGAACATAAACATCCAGAACACAGCAGGAAGTAAGTTGTCCTGCTGAACCCACATGCCCTGGAGGCCTGCTGTCTTCATTTCCTTGTCTTCTCCCCTTCCCTCTCCTGCACATTGTTGTGGCTACCCTTATTCTTTAAGCGTCTTCTTGTGCCTGACCTTACCACTTCCTGAGCAGCCTCCAGTCTTGGTCACCCTCTTTGCTCACCCACATGCACTTGGGGGCAGCACTTATATTTAGTTCTTAATAGAATGCAAGCGACTGATGAACATTTTTTCATATATTTGTTGATTGATTGTTCATCTTCTCCTGTGAAGTGTTTGTTCCTTTCCTTTGCCTATTTATTGATCTGGTTATTTGTTATGTTAGTGTTAAGTTTTTTGAGTTCTTTCTATATCCTGGAGATTAATGCTTTGTCTGAGGTGCATGTGGTAAAGATTTTCCCCCAATCATGTAGACTCTCTCTTCACATTATTGATTGTTTCTTTTTTTTTTTTTTTTTTTTTTTTTGTGGTGCTGGGGATTGAACCCAGGGCCTTGTGCTTGCGAGGCAAGCACTCTACCAACTGAGCTACATCCCCAGCCCCTGATTGTTTCTTTTGCTGAGAAGAGGCTTTAAGTTTTAATCATCCCATTTATTGATTTTTTATTTAACTTCTTGCACTTTAGGAGTGTTGTTAAGGAAGTCAGATCCTAGATTGACAGGGTGAAGATTTGGGCCTACTTTCTCTTCTAGTAGGCACAGGGTCTCTGTTCTGTTGCCTAAGTCTTTGATCCATTTTGAGTTGAGAAATGCAAATTAAAACTAATCTGAGATTTCATCTCATTCCAATCAAAATGCCAATTATCAAGAATAGAAGCAACAATAAGTGTTGGTGAGGATGTGGGGAAAAAGGTACACTCATATATTGCTGGTGGGACTGCAAAATGGTGCAAATATTATGAAAAGCAGTATGGAGATTTCCCATAAAACTTGAAATGGAACCACCATTTGCATTTATACTCAAAGGACTTAAAATCAGCATCCTACAGTAAGGCAGCCACATCAATGGTTATAGCAACTCAATCAAATTGGTAAGCTATGGAACCAACCTAGAGCCCTTCAACAGGTGAATGGATAAAGAAAATGTGGTGTATATATATATGTATGGTGGAATATTACTCAGCTTTAAAGAAGAATGAATTTATGGCTTTTACTGGTAAATGGATGGTGTTGGAGAATATTAGGGTAAGTGAAATGAGGCCAACCCAAAAAGCTAAGGCTGAATGTTTTCTCTCATATGCAGATACTAATTCACAATAAGGGGGGGTGCACTGGGGGAGAATAGTTATTCTAGATTAGGTATAGGAGAGTGAAAGGAGGGTTAGGGGTATGGGGGTAGGAAGGATAGTAGAGTGAAATGGACATTATTACCTCATATGCATGTATGACTGCGTGACCAATGTGATTCTGCAACATGTACAATTAGAAAAATGAGAAATTATACTCCATTTATGTATGACTTATCAAAATGCGTAAATGTATTCTACTGTCATGCATAACTAATTAGAACAAATTAAAAAAAGTTAGAAGATGCTATAGTTGATTCCATGGTTGTAATTAATACTTATTAATAAATATGATACATATAAAAAAGAATGTCAGTAATTGGCATTTTAATAATATTTTACAATCCACAAAATATGTCCTCGTTTGTTTCTCATCTGAAATCAGCACGAAACTATCTTACAAATGACAAAACGTAGGCTTGGGGAGGCTGAGTGGCACTCTGGCTGGGACGTGAGTGGGTGGCCCAGAGCTCTGACTTTTTCTTTTCAAAGCCACTGAGGACAGGAGACAGGGAGTCCAGCTGGGAAGTTTTAGGTGTATCACAGCGACATGATAGTATTTTGTAGCATTAATATTAGATGACACTAAAATGAACTATCTGGGTCAGGGGACACAATTTTCACAAGCCCATCTAATCCAAGGGCTCGGTGACAAGAAGGGAGACATTTCTGACTGTGCGTCTGCAGAGCTGCCTTGGCTGTCTTAACTATGTGAAACAAAAGTCAGAGGAGTTATTACTCTGTTTCAGTCAGATTTTTAAATACAAAACAAAGGCAGCCCACCCATGTGAAGGAGGACATTGCTCCTATCACACTGGTCTTCTAAAACAAGTTGCCCCTTGGTCTGTGTCCTTGAGATGTGTGGATCCTGAAGTAGGTGTGTGCCCTGCCTGCACCTGGAGCCTGGGACTCAGCCTTTCTCCGGCCTGACCCTAGGCATGGTACTGAGTGATGGAGAGGACTTGAAGCTGCAGTTTGCTGGCGCTGGAGACTTGGTCTTCTCACTGTCACCTACTGCTCGCTTTGTGTTCTGAGGTGACATGCCCTAAGACTGGTTTTAAAGCGGGAGCAGCTTTCGTTACCTTCCCTGGTGAGCACACAAGGTTGGAGAAGGAGTGGAAGTCACAGGGCACACCTGGGCCCTGCGCCAAGGTGTCTTTGCTTCCCCCTCTCAGGTGCCTGCCTTGTGGGTAGGCCAGATTCACAGATGTGCAGCAGGCACCCACTTGAAGAGAATAGCAAGGCTAGAAAAGCGACCATTGTGAGGAAAGCACAGGTTCCAGAACTTTCTGGAGTTCGGAGTTCTCTCTGGCGTTGTCTTTGGTCTCACCCTGACTCCCTTATTAGACAGCCCTCAGAGCAACAATGAACCACTGCCCCCACCTTTATTTCTAAGGTAGGAGTCCCTGCCTCCTGCTGCAGGACTTCCCAACCTGTAGGAGCCAGAGGACAGACTGGCCTTTCCTGGACCCAGTGTCCTAATGGTAACCAAGGCACTGGTGAAGGGCCGATGCTGGGGGAGGCACCACCACGGCTCTTGTCCAGAGGAAGTCCTTGCTCTTTTGTGATGTCTCCCTTTTGGAAAATGTTGAATTTTAGCCCTAGAGTTATAGGAATGTGGCATTAAGGAGGCTGGTGTCTTGGACATGCACAATCCACAGGGTCTGGTCAGTGCAGGAGTGGAATGTGGGCCTTACAGAGGGGTGGCACACATGGGCTGAGCCCAACTTTTTCTTGACCACCAGTCTCCTGACCCCTTGCAGAGCTTCTGCCTCCCCTCAGGCAGATAGAGGGGCTCTGGAATTGCCAGGGAAGTGGGGCTGGTGCTCAGGACTGCTGAGTGTCAGTGAACTGGTGTGTGTGCAGATTCTGCTGCATGTTGTCAAAATGTTAAAAAACACATTGGTGGTGAGCAGCCGGGGATGGACTCAGGACAATCTAACGCCGAGCTCAAGAATGCCTGTCTTTCTCTGCAATGCCATGCTGATCAATGTTAGGTGGAACGTTGAGACCACAGAAGACACTGCATAGCAGCTGTAAAAGTATAGATGTGTGTGCATGCTTCTTAACTTATGGACGAAACTAGAAATTGTAATGTCTGATATGCCTTTGAGAACAAACTCCCTTCTCACAGGGTCATTACGAGGACTAAGTCTGACAGTGTCTGCAGAAGTGCACTGTAGCATGCAGGGTCCTGTAGCTGCACTTGTGGATGCGTCTGTCTGTTCACTGAAGTCGCTTGGCTCTCACTGGACATATGGAGGAAGCCCAGGTCGAGGCTTGCCTGCTCAGGGTCATGTGGAAGATTGAGGGTGATAGAGGGAGCTGGGCAGAAGGTAGCTCCTTGGATTTGAATCAGGTGGTGTCAGAGCTGGATGGGAGCTTTGAGACCCTGGAGTCCCTTGTTTTAAACTGCCTTCCCTGGCCTGCTGCAGGGGGTTGTGTGTGCAGGAGGAAGGGGACTTGGTGAGGAGCCTAACCCAGGCCCCTTCACCCCACAGCTGCTCCATATTTATGCTTGTTATGTGCATCTCTGTGTGATTCCTTAGAATTAAGTTTGTCCCAAGGGGGGGAAAAAAAAAACAAAAAACATTAAATAGCTGTCCTAGCCCAGTGTCTCTCAGCCAGGAGGGATCATGTCTCCTAGAAGACATTTGGCAACACCTGGAGACTTATTTGGTTGTTGCAATTGGACAGTGCATCTGGTATCTAGGAATCTACTAAACATCCCATGAAGCCCTGCAGAGGCTTTCCCAGCTGTGTGTGCCTCACTGCAAGCCAGGCAGGCCCGCCCCTCTACACATGGGACATCAGCCCAGAGAGAGAGGGCCACCCTTGGCGAGGGCAGGGTTGCAGACTGAGCTTCTCACTCACGCTGTCAGGTCATGCAGGTACCTGGAGATCTTGTGAAATATTGCCCCTGATGTGGTAGGTCTGGTGCACCTTCTGGGAATCTGCATTTATCTGCATTTCTTCCCCTCTCCCAAGTGAAGCTGCGGCTGCTGGCTGACGAACACTCTTCAGGCAGTAAAGTCTTATCGGCAGCCTTCCACCTGGTACTTTATCCAGTGCACCAGCACCCTGAGAGCCTATCCCAACATTGTCCTTACTCTCTACAAGTTGCTAATTCCTTTCTCTTTTTCTAGGGTTCCCTGGGCCTGCCAGGTCCTCCTGGGAGAGATGGCAGTAAAGGCATGAGAGTAAGTGCCGTTCCCAACACCCCAGCATGAAGGCAGCACTGGGCCAGGATCTCCTGGTCAGAACCGTGTGCCTTGAATCAGGTGGCCCTTGCCAGGACCAGGCCTGAGCTGGGCTTCTTTGTACCACATCAGATCTTCCCAGATCCCTGGAGCTCAGCCCAGTAGTTGGAATGGCAGCAGCTGCTGTTGGCACTGGATATCACCTGTGCATCCTTGGAAGCTTGCATTCTTCGTTGATAAGGAGCTTTGCAGGCAGTGGGGAGGGGCTTGTGACCCCCTGTGACTCAACTGGGAACTGGCACTAGTGGGGGAGAGTTGCCCAAGTCCCCAGTTCATAGCTATAGGAGTCATGGTGACACCCAAGCAGTGCCTCCTAACCCCGCCTGGCAGGCCAGCCTTCCTCTTCTTCCCTGCACTCCACTCTCATCCCACTTGCCCTGAGCTTGGACATGTTCCAGGAACCAAAGTAAAAAACAATCTCAAAAAGTAGGTCCGTCTGCTCTGGGAAAAGGGATGTTCTATACCAAGAACCCAAATGGAATTGGCTGTGGGTTCTCTACCTCTCGTCCTTCTTCATCTGCAGCTGAGTGTGATCAGGTCTCAGAACCCGATTTGTGAGAACCCCGTAAGTTCACAGCTGGCAGCCTTTTAGGACAAAATGAGACCAGGAGAGAAAGGGGAGTTCTGTGAGTCCCTGAACTCTTGGTCCCCTCCAGAGGCCCCACTCCTTCTCCATGAAGGTAGACATCACTGGGACTCCAATTACGATACTTCCTCCACTGTCTGTCCAAATTTATTTTTGTTGACCTCCAATGGTAGGAGAAAGTGTGGGTGGAGATAGCATTGGTGGTGAAGATCAGATCCTTTGCTTATAGAAAAACATCTGAGGGCAGCCTGGGATGCCCCCCTGCCCCTGCTCCTTTCATGATGAGTTTGGAGCTGCAGGATTTGGGTTCTCCATATGTCTTTGGTTGCTCTGGTGTGTCCTGACAGCTCTGAGCATGTGCTAATTTGTTTGCACAGGGGGAGCCAGGAGAGCTGGGAGAGCCCGGGCTGCCTGGAGAAGTGGGCATGCGGGTAAGTGTCCCTGGTGAGCCATGTTCTGCTCATGTTCCTAGAGGACAGGTCCTGAGGCAAAATGAGGCCCGGTGAATACAGACAAGAGGCTCAGGTTGTTTCCTGTCTCCCCTTCTCACACAGCACATATATTTGTGTGTCTATCCACATGTAAACAATTTCCCCTCAATTCTTAAAAACCGGATCATGTAATTGGCAATTCATTTAGCAAGTGATTTGAGGCATTCTTCCCCACCAATCTGAAGAGCCCACACCCATCTATAGTGTCGCCCAATACGGAAGGCATTGCAATTTGTGTGACCTTTCCCCTA
Organism: Sciurus carolinensis; assembly: GCF_902686445.1. Taxonomy (NCBI): domain Eukaryota; kingdom Metazoa; phylum Chordata; class Mammalia; order Rodentia; family Sciuridae; genus Sciurus; species Sciurus carolinensis. The sequence continues at coordinate 5,045,236 of NC_062213.1, forward strand.
CTCATAGCCCTGAAGGTTCTTTCTTCTTTTTCTGATTTTTTATTTGTTCTTTTTAGTTACACATGAAAGTTGACTCTATTTTGATATGTTTATAATTTCATCTGTTTTCCACTAAAATCAATGAAGCCGTAAAGCATGCACATGTGTGTGTGTGTTTCTCCTCAAAGCCTATTATATTTTCATTGCAGGGGGAGAAACCACAAAATTTGGGATATCCTTAACTAAGGAAATGCACATTTTCATGTAAATTTTTATAGATGTTTCCAAACTAGCTGTTCGAAAGCTGTAGTAATTAGTGGCCTGGGCAGCAGAGGAGCCTCCAGACTCTGTAGACTTCCTCCACTAGGCTCTTTGTCAGGACTCTTCAGGATGCACCCACCCGGGGGCAAAATGTGAATGAGAGCCACACGAATCAGCCGCACAACTGCAAAAGATGTGCTTGTGCCCAGGCAGATCCCAGGAAGTCACAGGGACGTGGGGCAAGTGGAAATGGGAACTGCTGCATCTGGGCTCACAGTGGCTCAGAGCTACATGCCAGAGCTGTTGCCTGAAGTCCAGCAGATCTGGGTGTGAGCGTGGCCCCATCCGGTAGGGGCAAGGAAGCAGAGGTGGAGGGGTCTCCTGGGGAGGTGGTGCAGGCGGCGCAGGCAGCACTATGGGATGCTGAGCTTCGGATCTTTGTATCAAACTGGTCTCGGCTATTCTTTCCATCTCTAAACCTTTTCTTTGTGAATGTTCTTCTACAGGGCCCCCAAGGACCACCTGGGCTTCCGGGACCTCCTGGGCAGGTTGGAGTTCCTGTAAGTAAAGGCTCTTGTCTAGGAGGGGTACTGTCCCTTTGCCCAGGAACCAGGAACCAGGCTCTGGCCAGTCCCTCACCTGAATGTGCTTGATGAGGACCTGCTGGGCTGCACGCAGTGTTGCCTTGGAAGCACGGGTCTCTCTCCTCTTAGACCAGAAATGCTTAAATGCTCTGATACTTAAGAATCTCCTGGGGAATAGGTTTACACACACATTCCTGAGACTCCCATTCCAAGGTAGTTAACCAGGATCGAGCCCAGGGGTCTCTGACCCTTGGTTTAAATAAACCCCTTTGCCCACCTGTCTAGTCCTCCCCTCCTTTAAGGGAGTGACGTCTATTGAATTTCTGGTCCCTGGACCAGTGCCTAGACCAGTTCCAGACACAAGGTTCAGCGTCTCCAGTGAGTAAAGTAGTGAAGAGCAGATAGCCATGGCATAGGAGGAAACAGTGACTTCTCGAGCATTAACCCTATTCTTCATTCTCATTAAAAAATGTTGAGATGGGTGTGGTGGAGAAAGTCATTTTCAGCAAAGCAGCTTGCAGAGCCTCCTGGACACTCATCCCATCTCAGCATGTACAGCCAAAATATTTAGATGGGATTAAAATAGAACCCGTGTCTTCTAATCCCCTGACATGGGTGACCATCTGCCCTTCAGAACAGTGTCTTGTGGCTCTGACATTATGCTCTCCTGTAGGCCAAAGATGCATGAATTATCCCTGGAATCAATGGGAAGGTCTGGGATGTATCTTCCATGTTTAACACCCTTCCCGTGGAATGTCCAAGGGTCCCTTCTTTAAGAAAGGAGAGGAGAGGGAGGGGCCACACACGCAGGCCATAGCACAGGACCCTGTTGCTGCTGCTCTAGGGGCAGGAGGAGGGATGTGTGCAAAAGGCCCCAGAGTCTCCAGTTCAAAGTGGGGCCCCTTCCTGGAATCCATGCAGGCTCCAGGTGGCAGGGACCAACTCTGAAGCCACATTTCTGCCCTTGGTGAGGTGAGCTCAGATGTGTTCTGGTCTATAGCCACAAGAACCTGGTTAACCCAGACCAGGGGAACAGCCCCCCTGGAAGTGGCCCTGGCCACTCTGTGCCATTAGCAGAACTACACTGCTACAGGGTCTTCACACCGCCCTCCTCTGCAGCCCAAGCTGGAAGCGCCCAGGTGGCTTCTCTGCAGGCCCCGGGGGACAAGCACAGAGAAACAGGCTGTGGTGGTGTCACTACTCTTTCCTCCCCCAGGGTCTCCAAGGAGAACGTGGGGAAAGAGGACCGCATGGAGAAAAGGTACGTGCAGGCTGTGCTGATCAACCCACAGCACCCTCCACTCTCCAGAGGGAGAAGGTGTTGGGACTACCTGCCCATGGCGCGTGTATGAGTGTGCATGTGTGTGCTCACATGTTTGTGCATATAAAATATGAGTGCACATAGGTGTGTGCATGTGTGGTGAGTGAGGACCAGTGCAGTGCAGTGTCAATTTCCCACCCTAAAGGTGCACTGTGCTGGAGGCTGTGGTCTCAGTCCCTGCAGGCCTAGCATCCTCTCCAAGAGGCAGAGGTCAGGGCTTCTAGACAGAGTCCTGGCAGGTCCTGGTTTTTACCATGGACTGGCATCTGACCTGGAAAGTTACATAAATTCTCTGCTCCTCAGTTACCTCTATTTGAAAAAAAGGGAGGGGTCGTAAGTTTTGTGGTGCTATTGATGGAACAGGCCTCTGGGCACTCAGTCTTGGTACCCATGGAGTACCAGTTGCAGGCCAGATCCAGGGAGAACTGAGACATACCCTGCCTTCAGGGGTCCAAGAGCTTAGTGGGCAGGACAGATACTTACAACATCAATGCAACACATGGCTGCAGATGCACAGTGTCAAGTGTAGACCCTGGAACATAGATGGCCCTCAGTAAGCATTTGCTGAAGCAATGAATGAATGGTAGATGACTCCATAAAATCCTATGTCTTAAGACCAGATCCCTGATTTAAAGAATCAGAGGTGAATCAAAGGTGTAGAAACACAAGCTAAGACAGCAGTCTGGATGGAGCCAGGTTTGTCCACATAAGAGGCAGCTACATTTGGAGGATGCAAGCTGCCTGAGTCCCCAGGACCTTGACCTTTAGACCCAGGTCCAATACCAGCATGGGGCCTCAGAAGCAGAAGCCTAGAAGCCCTGACCAGTTGGGAAGGCAGCCACCCCTGAGAGGCCAAGGTGAGTGGTTTCTCCACTCACTTGAGGTCTGGGCTGGGCCAAGCCTGAAATGAGGGGCATCTGAGGATCCTCAGGCAGGAGCAGTCACTCCAGGGCCCACAGAGGTTCTGTTCACGGGCCTCAGGCTGCTCCTCCTGGGGTCAGTGTTCCAGCATACACCACAGCTCCAGATGACGTGTGTTCAACTCACCACTGTTCCTGAACTGTGGAACCCAAGATCCCCGTCATCTGTCAACTCATCTAGATAGGTTGCCAGGACTCACAGAGGCACCTGCTGGCACTACAGTGTCATCTGCTTCATGAGAGAATATTGAGGAGGTTCTGAAAAAAATTAAAAACTATATATTGTGTTCTCAGCTTCTCGAGCAGGAAACTCATGCCTCCTGCATGTCTGGGTCTTCACTGAGCCAGCACTTGGTGCAAAGCATGTGGTCAGTTCTCATTTTGTGACACACTGGTATGGTGCTGGGTGCCAGCTGAGATGGTGCAGGACCCAAGATCAAACTTGGATTACAGAGGGCCTTGACCGCCGGTGTGGACATGTGAACTTTGGAGACATGTGATGTGACTCAGATGGTTTATTTTGAAGTACATACTTAGATGAAGCCACAGGCCTGAATGAAGCATCAGACGGGAAGCTGTGTCATGGTATCTAGGACATGTCACAGAGAGAAAGTGCCCACCAGGCTTGGGTGGACCCAGGCCACCATTTGAACTGTGGTCTCAAAGTTTTCCAGGTGCTGTGGCTTCTACTCAGCTTCTGAGGATGGCAAGACTGAATTTCCCAGAGAAATGAAGACTAGACTGTGCCCTGGTGAGGAGAAGCCCTGTCCCTGAGGAGCTGGGACTGCCACTGAGCTACTGGAACCTGTTTCCTCATCTGTGGAATGGAAATATTAGTGTCTTCCCTGTAGCTTGTTGGAAGGTTGAATGAGATAACAGAAGTGTCCAGCTCTTAACTGACACGTCCATAAACACTCATTTCCAGTCCCCACCTGTGCTTCAGGGGAAATCCAGCTGTCCGTGATTCAGTGCTTTGTTCCTGCCAAAACACTGTTTGGAAACAGCAGCCTTTTCCGTGCAGTGCACGGCAGCTTCCTCAGCAAGCTTTTAGAGTCTTCCATTAAGACTTTTGTCTAGTCAACAAATGCTGCATTTCTATGGACATCCCAGATCCATAAAAGACTGGAGAAACCTGCAGCACTTTCCTTACTGTACAGGTGGGGAAACTTTTCTGATGCCATGTGTTTTGTGACAAGGAGAAAAAGTTGTAGAGACCCCTTATTCCCAGCCTGGCTTTCCTTTGGGTGACAGAACAGGTCTGAAACACTGGAGTATGATAGGGTGGCCCACAGCCCTTTCTGCTGAAGTCACCATGGGGAAGCTCAGGAAGTGGAGGGCCACCTCCAGGTGATGTCCAGGGGAGAAAGTTCAGCTGGTGCCTCCAACAGCCTGAGTCCCTCCAAGGCTTAGCATCACCATGGTGTGGATTAGCCCTGCAGTGATTGGAGACTGTGTTTGGACCCTGGCTCCGGACCCTGTGAGCAGCCTAACTTTTGGAGGGTCATTTAACCTCTGAGGCTCAAGTTTCCACCATGCAGAAGTTTAGAGTATTTACTATGTCAAACTGCAGCAGGATTAAATGACTTAACTTCTGTAAAAATCTTAGCAGGGTCCTGAGCTGCATACTGTGAGTACCGTAGGTGAGAGGAGAGGCAGAGACAGAGAAGAGGGGAGGGTGAGCTATGGATTCTGCTAGCTCAGCTTTGGGTGTGACTTCCACCTCTTTTTTGATGGGCTTGGGGACTTGGGCACCTCCATTTATCCATCTGCCAAATGAGGAGCAGGGCTCTCTGATGCCCTGGGCCCCTTTCCAGTTCTTATATTTAATGGGTACTTAAAGTAGTTTATTTTCTTAGGAACCTCTCTGAGTCTTACATCAGCAAGAAGGAAGTTTCCATCTTCCCTTGAGACGGGCCCTTCCAGCTGCATGGCCTCACCCAGCACAGTGCTGGCCCTGTCCCAGCACTGTCTTAGCCAAGAGTGTCACCACCCATCCATCAGTGGGGCTGCAGCCATCCCTGAACAGGGTGTTCACTGTGACATGGGAAGCAGCCCTGCTTCTGGGAATTTTCAGAAGATGTCTCTGAGGACACAGGTGGGGATAGGTTCTGTAGGTGAGCGTAGGTCCTAGTGTTGAGGAACAGTGAAGCCCAGAGCTTGTCAGGAGCTCCTGGGCTCCAATGGTTGGCAGACTGTGAAATGCATCTGGTGAGAACAAAGAGGAGTCCACTCACTAAAGAGCCTGGGAATTAGCCACTGTCAACCACAGTTGTGTCTGGAAAACCAGGTGCTCTGACAACTCTGGGTAGCTCTGGGCATTGGGAGCATGTACCAGGTGCTGAGCCCTGTGTGTGCTTAGGTCCAGGGGTAGTGGAAATAGTTGATAGGTCAAGGGTCAGGAGGCCCTGACTCACTCTGTACCAGCTGGGGCATAGGGGCTTCTTATCCTTGGTCTTCAATTCCTCATCTGTTGCTGGGGCTCCTGCCTGCCAACCTTACATAGTTTGTAAGGAGAGAAGGTACAGTAATAAATGTGGAATCAGTTAGCAGAGGGAAAAGGAAGTTAGCTCTCCTGTCCATCTCCCCAGACCTCCTGTGATGAACCAACTTCTTCAAACCATATACAGTAGTGCTTGAAAACAGAAGTGCATACATCTACATTCTAGATACACTGAGTGACTTCTGGAAGAGTACACGTACCTGATTGCATTGTCACAGGTACAAGGTGAGAGGAAAGTACAGCTTCGGACCTGAGAGAGGACCTGGGACATTTCCCAAGGTCAAATCCATGGCTGCTGGTGGTCCTGGGGGAGTCGTCTGCTGGGAAGCTGGGTTTGGCAGCTCTTCTCTGTCACTTGACCCCAGACTAAGGGACAGAACCATATCCCAGGTATCCAGCAGTCCACAGGAAGAATGGGAAGGCCAAGTTCAAGGAGGTGACCTTGAAGCTGAGCCTAAGGGGAGCCAGCAGCCAGCAGAAGGAACAGCAAGTGCAGCATGTGGACAGAGGGCAGGGAGCATGTCCACTGGGCGTAGTGTGAGTGTCACCACAGGCACAGATCCACCTTCTGGAGCATCTGACTCTCTTTATCACTGGGTTCTTGCAGCCTTCTGCAAGGACACTAGGCGAGAACACTAGGCCCTGACCTAGGTGTCCCACTTGTGGGACAGGCCAATACTGTGGGCACTGGCTCAAGGAAAGCAGGGCGAAGCTGGGGAAGAACGCTGCTCCTTGATGTCCACAGGAGCCAGGAGCTTCAGGCGTGCCATCTTCTGTCTGAGTCCTGGGTGTCTTTGGAGGAAGGGATTATCATCGCTCCTATGAAGCATCATAAGCACACTGTCTCAGAGATAAGTGACTTGCCCAAGTTGCACTGCTAGCGTGACTCAAAGGCAGCTGTGCATGTGAGCGGTGGGGCCGGGTGGAGGCCAGGCCAGCTGCAGTCAGTTCTTAGGTCTGTTCATCTGTGTGGACTAGATGGAGGAATAACACATAAACTGTGTCTGCAGTTTCTGCAACTGCCTTGCAAACCCCACTCATTTATTACAGGCAGGCCCAGGTGACAGGGCGGGTTTGCCACTCACAGATACTACGTGGTCATCCCTGGAACACAGAGTTGGGAACTGAAAGGGACACATGTGTCGGGTTTCTCTGACCCTTCACCTCTCTTCCTTGACATCCCATAGGACTGACTGCCTGTGTGTGTGTGTGTGTGTGTGTGTGTATGTGCGTGTGCGTGTGCATGTGCGTGTGCGTGTGTGTGTGTGTGTGCGTGTGTGCATTTGGCTCTCCTGTGCTGAGAAGTGCCTGGTGGAGGGTGGAGCTGAGCATGCTGGGGACACTTTCCATGATAGTGGCCACAGGGGTGTCCATTTAGCTGCTGCCTGATGATCATATGCCTATAATTCATTTTTTTATTGTCCTCCTTTTTCTAGGGAGAGCGAGGCCTGGATGGATTTCCAGGGAAGCCAGGGGAGGCAGGCGAACAGGTAGGGTGGGTGCTGGGGATGGTGGGCTTGGTTTTGCTAAAGGACAGAAATGATTGACACCAAACTCTGTAGGGCCTTGGTCCCTCGACATCCTTCCTGTCAACAGGCAGCAGGAGGCTTAGTGACCAAACCCCAACCATGTGGCCCATGTCTCTGAACTGCAGAGCTGGAGGTTCCCAGCAAATAGACTACTTGGTCAATTTTATGTTGAGTGACATGCCATGTTGCCATGAAAGCAAAGACCAGGGATGACATGGTGGTGTCCAGTGTGACCTATGTCCAGGGGTTGTTGCTCCAGTCTTGCACATGGAATAAAAGGTTAGAAATGCTCCCCAGTAAGAACTTGGTGAGTCAGTCAGGAAGCACAGGCACAGGGGAACGAGAGGAGCCGTGGAAACGGCGAGGAACTGGCGTGCCGGCACGGGCAGTCTGTCAGGTGCCCGGGCAGATGGGGAAGTGCGTCCAGGACTTAGAAGACACAGCTTCTCTCTGGAAGGATAAACCAGAAGCTGGTGATATGGCTTCATTGCCCCCGGAAGAGGATGGTGGCTGGTGAATTAGGTGGGAAGGAAAATTCTACGCACTTACATGTAAAACTGTATGAATGTCTGAGCTAATTCAAAAGTAATTAAATTCAAATATTTAAAAAATAAAAGTTAAGCCAAATCATGCATCCTTTTTGAGGACTATTAGAAAAATACTTATCATATTGAAGGTATGATTTAACATGCTCTGTTAGTCAATTAATATATTTATGTAAATAAAAACTTAGTTCATAAAGTATATAATTAGCTATACTCAATCTGTAAATTAATTATAGTAAGCACATCAATTTTAATGTATTTAAGTTTCATTTATAGTTAATCCCATCACCCAGAAATAATATCTGGATTTATTTCTCTTGTCGTTTAACAAATTGAAGTCATATTTTTCTTATATCTTGCTCTCCTTCCCTCAAAATAATATGGTAAATATATAACCATTTCTCAAATATTTGCCTGAGGCACCGCCCATGTGGCAGCTTAATACTCTTTGGTTTGAATGTAGTATAGTTTATTCAGTTGCTTAAAAATACCTATGGTGTGCTGCCTCTGGACCTGCACACCTGGCTCTCATCACTGGGAACATCCACTGGGTGATGACCAAGAGAGGAGGCCCCTTTCGGGAGAACCTTGAAAACATAGTAGACCAGCAGAGAGACAAGGGGCCATGGTAGAGGGTGGGCTGGGAGCCGGGAGGGCACTGCAGGACCCCTGTGCTGGGTGAGTGGGCTCCGTTCATCTTTGCTAGAGTAGAAGTGAGAGCTGGGGTGCACAGCCCCGAGCGTGTCTCCATGTCATTAGGAAATCCCCATCAGTAAGTGGACACTGCTTGTCCAGCTGCCCCCAGATCCCTCCTTGCTTCCCCACGGAGCCTGACTTGAGGACTTCCAGTGCGGGTCTCCTGGGACCTCTCCCTTCTTCCCTCCTATGGGGATTTCTGGAGCATTTTCTCCATTCTGGAGATTGAACCCAGGGCCTTGTGCATGTGAGGCATGTGTTTACCACTGAGCCACATTCTTGACCCTTTTTATTTATTTGAGACAGGGTCACACTAGGCTGCCCAGGCTGCCTCCATCTTGCGACCCTCCTGCCTCCTGCTGTGGCAGGCTCCCAGAGGAGATTTGCTTGCTCAGGCTTTGGTGCTGGCCACTCCTAGAAAAAGGGACATTGTGTTGGGGCACTGAAGAGGAGGCAGGCTATGTCCTCAGCCTCTGGGGCCTCAGTTTCCCTGTGTCAGTAGCTGGTCCTGGCCTTCCCTCTTCACTTGAGCATGGAGCCCAGCCACTGCTCAGACCTCTAAGGATTCCCAAAGTGCTCTATCAGACTTGCCCCTCTGTGCTGCCTGGACCCAGGACAGATGAGTGATTTGCTCCTTCTGCCTTTGCCTAGACTCCCTCTGATGTGTCTGTCTCCTGTCCCTAAAGCAACTGTTCCCTGCCAAGTGCAGCACCACACTGCAGTACCATGGGATTCCAAAGAGGGAAAGGTGGACAGGAGGATTTAGGTTAGTGGAGAAGGAACTTCCTAGCAGGAAGCACAGTCCAGAAAGTCTATTCTAGGGAACCTTGACTTCCGGAGAAAATCAAGCCACAGGTTCAGAGCTGCGGCTGCCGACCCCTTCCTTCTCCCCTCTCCACCTGGATAGCCCAAGTGCCCATCATAACCCACCTTTGCTGTCTTTCCTCCAGGGCAGACCTGGCCCTCCTGGTGTGGCAGGACCCCAGGGAGAGAAGGTAAGCCCGGCCAGGAGCTGTAGATGGAGTCAGCATGTGTGTGAACTGCCCCCTGAGCAAACCAGGACTGGGGAGGGGATGGGGTGGGAGTCCTGTGAGCAATGCGGGTACAGGGGAAGCAGGGTGGTTTGGGTATCAGGACCTTAGCTGGCAAGACATTGCTGGCTGTCACATTTAAATGGTTTTCCCTTCCTTTAGGAATAAATATCCATTAAAAAACCAAAAAACCCTATTATATCACATTCAGATGTATTAAAATCTTTTACTACTTAAAATGCTTCTAGGACTAAGAAAGGCTATGAATAAATACAAATAGTAATTTCACAAACTCCTCCTCCTCCTCTTTCTTCTCCTCCTCTTCTCCTCCTCTCTCCTCTATAGCATTTTATATTTTTGAAAAATCAGAATAAGAGTCCTGAGAATGTACTAGACCTTTAATAAATAAAATGAAGGTTGTATCCTGTCATATGGGTCATCTCTTTTAGAACACCTTCCAATGAGGTTTCACCAAACAAATTTACTGCTTAGAATTTTTGTATCTCAAGTAAAATGGCTGCATGTAAAAGTTTGTTGCCAATTTTGCGTACTTACGCGGATGCATGTGAAGGTCACTCTCCTGAGCACTGGGGTGAACTCGAGGCTGAAGGAGGAGCCCATGCTCTACGATGAGACCCAGGCCTGTGTGAGTGCAGGCTGGAGCATAGTGGGGAGGCTATGGGGAGAAGGGGTCAACACTGCTGAGATGGGGCAAGTAGCTCTGCTTCTCAGGGGCCTTAGGCAGGGCTCAGGTAACATCATCTTGGGATGGCCCAGTTCCTGGAGTGCTTGCTCAAGAAGCAGACAGGGCATGCAAATAAACAAACAAACAAGTAAATAAATAAAAGCATGTGCTGAAGAGGCTCAGCTGTGAATGCTAGCATCTCCCTCCTGGGCTTCCATTCTAGGTACATTAATTATTCTCTCATCTGCTTCTTGTCTCTAGAATTGAGATTGACATGGTTATGTTATCCTGTGTCAAGATTTCAATGCCTTCTTACAGTGTTTTGATAGGAGATGCTAGGTCCTAGGCTCTGGGTAAAAGGAAAAGTTATGCTCCCAAGTTCTGTGCAGGAACATTAGCTTTGAACAGCCTCCCTGCTTTAGCTGTAGGGCACTGGAGTAATGGAGTAATGATTTTTATATTGCCATAGTTGACAAATGTTCCCCAAGTGGAACCAAGATTTACTCACACCCTGGGGAATCAGGTCAGGTGACCTGTTCTTTAAGGAGGAGGCATGAAGCAAGTCTTCTGTATTCAGTGGTGAAGAAAGTGGACAGAAGTCATCACAGCATTTTCTTGCTCATTTATCTGATAACTATTTATTGAATGCTGATCCTGTGCTAAACTGTGAACTTGGCACAAGGACATGTCAAAAAGTATGGGTGCTGCTCTTGCTGTAGGGCCTGCTATGTGCAGGTGCTCACTGAGTAGGGAGTTTTTCAAGAATATTGCAGGGAGGCAGCAGGTCCAGGCCTGGTGATGCTAGGTGTGATAGAGTGTGAACAAGGTCCATGGGGTTTGCAAGAATGAGCAGAGGCCTTGAGGATGAGGGGAGCAGCAGCAGAGGTGGCAGCAGGTTGCCATGTTGAAACATTTGTTGTTTCTACACAGGGAGACATGGGACCTGCAGGACCTCCTGGTGTGCCAGGCTCTGTGGTGAGTGGCTAGTAGTGGGCGGGAATCATGCATGCAAGTGCTGATGGACCTGGGTTCCTGCGGGAGCCCTCACCTCTGAGCATGAGGCAGAACTCTCCTGATGCTGCAAGTTGGATGAAAAGTCCCCAACACCAAAAGCCAGAGAAAAGGCAGAAGCCACTGCATTGTGTAGTGTGTATGTGAGCGCTCTTAGTGGAACCCAGAGAGGTCCACTGAGAAAATACCAGCACCTTTGCTAACACCTCTCTGTCTCTCAGGTGCAGAGAGAAGGCCTGAAGGGAGAGCAGGTAAGTGGATGTGGGTCCTCCTGTTGTGGGAGTTTAAGGAGTAGCAGAAGTAGAAAGGCCACCACCGTGCAGCTGGGCTCAGGTCAGCCTTTCTGTGTCCAGTTGGTTATCTGCCTGGAGTAGAAAATGCTGTGCCCAGGTCTCTGGGTCCCTGTTGGGAGCTCAAAAAATAAACTCTAGTCAGGGAGAGACCATGGGTGGTGGTATCCATGGGTGGTGGTCATGTGGAGAAGGAAGTTGAACTAACACACGTGACTTGTCTTTGCAGGGAGCTCCGGGACCAAGAGGTCACCAGGGCCCACCTGGACCCCCGGGAGCTCCGGTAAGCCATCCCTCCCAACCTGGGGTGAGCTCTGAGCACTCTAGGTCTGGGCAGTTGTAGTCCTTCCCATCACGGAGCACCAGGGTCTCAGAGGCCTTCACATCATCATGGTAGAGCTGATATCACCACTTCAGGAGGAAACAGCTGTGCGAGGCAAAACCTCCAGCTGCAGCTCATGCAGGAGTCAGGGTGGAACTGCCGCGGAATTCCAAGCAGGCTGCCCCCAGAGCCCCTGCTCCAAAATAAGGCCACAGTGGGGGCTTCTAGGTGCTCATCTGGCCTTCTAGTTTCCTTCAGATAAAGCAGAAGAAAAACATGAGCCCTCAAGTGCCGAGTGAATTACCTTGCACAGGTTTACTCACCCAGGCTTCTGACTGGTGCTGACATAGGGTCCTGGAGCACTTCGAGGCAGCACCCTTTGATTTCCCCTCTGTTAAGAACATAGCTGTGTAAACAGCTATTCCAGGAGAGGCCTCTCAAGGGGACTCGTGATCATTTGTGCTGGAAATTCAGATACTAAGGATGGCTAATGAGAACACAGAGAATGCTCAGTTTTAAAGTCGCCCCTCCTGGCAAAATGCTGCTGCTGCTTCTTTCAAGTTGCTCCGTTTTTTGGAGGAGATAAAGCAACTCTCACCTGCTTGTGTCCATGGATGAGATTCATATTGAACTACTGAGACCCATGCATTACTCAGGCACATGTGTGTGGTTTTGCTGGGTAAAACTAGAAGAAATAGATGAGGTTCAATCCCAGGATCATTAGAACAATTTCTTATCCAAAATCATGGGCCAGTTAAGCTACTTTGTGTCTCTGTGATGTCCCCAGGCTCAGCTTCCCACTGGTGAGGACTGGGTATCTATAGGATAGCGCATCTACCTGCAGACACGCCTCTCAAGTCTGCAAGGCTGCACTGTTACTTTCCATCCTTTTCCAATGAAGACATTGGTGCTTGCTCAAAGTCAAGAGGCAAAACAGAACTTGGAATCAGATCTGCCTGACCGGCTAGGCCCCAGGCCCTTTCATCATAGGGAGCTCAATGGTCCATTATGCAGGACACAGGAAGGTCTTGAGCCTCCCTAGGTTTCCAAAGAGGCTGCCTGGGAGAGCTGTCCATGGTGCTGAAGATGTCTTTAGACCCAGTGCTGCCGACAGAGTGGGATTTAGTACAATTCAGAGTGTTGGTGATGAAATGCCTTGTCTTAAGCCAGTGACCTAGCTAAAGGCCTTGTTAAGGGAATAGTAGTGAGAGGTCCAAGACAAAGGTTCTTAAGGCCAGGACCAACATCCCTCCATCTCTAAGTCCACAGGGATATTACTCAACACATGCTTGTAGAATAATGGCCCCACAACATTTGTGGGGAAATTAAAGTGGGACATCACTGCAGAGTGAGCTTGTAAAGAGCAGATGACTTTGGGAGGCATTTATTAGGAGCCAAAGTACTTGGCTTCACGTCTCTATTCTTCCACCAAGGAGATTTTTGATGTTGGTATCTCCATCTCATTTATCCTCTGATCCCATCTGATTACTTACTAATTTGGAAATCATCACCATCATCTCTCACATAAATATGCCACGGGCATTAATAAACTCCTGTACAAAACCATGCTCCATGAGAATGTAGCCCAGCACTGATATCAGCTGTCATTTCTGTCTCTTTGGAATCCTATGAGCCCCTACCTCAGGGTCCTCTGCAAAGCACTTGCCTCCTACATATTCATTGGATTGAATTGAACCAAGAAGTTGGCTTCAGTGATGTCTGTTGAGAATGCAAAATTTAAAATTTGTGTTCAGCAATCCCAGAGAGAAGAAAATATATCCTATTCTCTAAATGGAAGCAGAGTGCAGCATTCTGCATCCAAATGCTGGCATCTTACATCCTTTCTCCAGAGGACACAAGCCTGATGGCTGTCCCAGACTCTGGCTGAGTGATTGAAGGGCCAGCTGGGCAGATCAGCGTCAGGCATTTCTTGATGCTTAAAGCCAACTCATTCCTTCAGGGTTGCTTCGCACAGTCTGCTCCATGCTCAGTAAAACTCATGTGAGAAAGGAGAGCCACATATTTAATTTCTGCAGCTTGTTCATTCATTTATCCATTTACATGGTGTTATTAAATGCAAAGACCTTGGACCTAAATACAGCCTGGTCACCAAATTAGTTATGCAACGTTTGACAATAATAGCTGATAGTACGATAACCATATTTACTTAAGATGAGGAAATTGAAGGGAAGAAGGAATTTTTCCAGCCAAAGTCCACCCAGAGGTGGTGAGCCAGGGCTGGAGCTGAGGGTCTGAGTTGCCCACTGAGCCTCCACGCCCTGCTCTAGATGCCATCATTCAGGGTACTTCCAGGGGCTGTGCACAGCCTTAGAATCCACTCCTCCTATGGTCTTTACAACTGCTCAGTGGATGACTGTATTATCTCCACATCAGAGAAGAGATTATCGAGGTTCAACAATGTCAAGTGTCTTGTCTGGAGTCGTGCAACAGATACACGCCAGGGTGAGGGGTCAAGAGTTGAATCAGGTCAGGGTGCCACCCTCGCCCACCATGCGAGTTCCCCGTCTAACTGAAATTGACCTTTCTAGATAATCACATGCACATGTCCCAGCTGCACACTTTGCATATCACTGCTGCCTGAGAGTCAGCAAACCCAAGCTAGTTCTTTCTGAAATAGCAAGCTGCAGGGGAAGAGCACTGGGCTAGACTCAGACACTTGGATTCCAGAAGATTCTTCTGTGTGTGCTTTATGGAAATCAGTGATGTAAGCCATTTGATCCTTCCTGTGCTCATCTGTAAAATGTATACACTGTTTCTACACCTTCTTTGTTAAGCATAATCAATTAGATCAAATAAGAGCAAAAGTAGATTGGAGAGAATGGGATGTCACTTCCCTCCTGACTCCTTCAGGTTGTGACAGTATTTCTGTATCCAGTGAGAGTGAGAGAACATAACCCCTGCCATTGAACCCTAAATTAACCATTCTCCCTCTCCCCTTTTCCTCCCCTGAAGGGTCTGATGGGTCCAGAAGGCAGGGGTGGACCCCCTGGTTTGCAAGGTCTCCGAGTAAGTACCTGTCTTCCTTTTCTAATGCTTCACCTTGCTACACGCCCCCCCCCCCCCGTTTCATAAATTCCAACAAAGGATACGATTTCACCCCAGAAGCTTGAAATGAATGTTGGAAGTCAAAGGAAGGTTTGGGCTCTACTCACTGACCTTTAGGGGATCTACCACATGCTCCCAATTGAGTTGAACCCTGAGGACATGGAGATGGGTCTTGCCCTCTGCTGTGAGTCCAGCATGTAGAAACTGCACTGCTATGTGATGAGTGCCCCCTGGCAGAGGGAGACACAATGCAGAGAGCACAGAGATGGGCAAGTGACCCAGTCTGGGGATGGCCAGGGATTTTTGAAGGAGTTGATATCTGAGTTAAGTTTTGAGAAAAGACAGAGAAAAACAAGGGCAAAAAGGTAGAGATCCGCCAACATGTTGCAGTTACACTAAGGATATCCGTATTACTATCCCACATCATAAGTCATGGCATTTAATTACTCAAATTTAATTTAATTTAGCACCTGTTTCCTTATCTAAATTGTGCACACCTAACAGATTTTAGTTCCCCAGTAAGCTTGGCTCCTGATGCAACATCATAGGCTTAAGGAGGGCCGTAGAAACACCTGTGGGTTAGATGCCAACTTGATTGGGACCCAGGCTGAGCTGTGTCTCCAGTTCCCAGCAGGTGCCCGGCATGGAGTATGGAGGCAACACAGTCGTTGAACTCTAACCTTAAGCTCATTCCATCACATAGAGAAGTGTCTTTGGGGCACACCCACCTGCAGATGGGACTTGCAACTCCAGGAATAGTGAACTCAGTGCCCTGGAGGTTTTCCTCCAGGGACCAGGTGATGACTGATCTGTGGGTGGGTGCACATCCTGACATATGGCAGAAGCAACCCTAGTCCCATTTGCAGCTTTTTTTAGCTTGGAGATTCTGCAGCTCAGCCTGGTGAATAGTGTCACATATTTGGATTGACCCTCTAAGGGTCGGTTACAACTCCAATCTTCTGTCCTAAAATTGGGTAACCTGCCCTTATCACCCAACACAGACTTCAGCCTGCCATTACCACCAGTGAACTTAATTCTTTGATTTCCAAAGGATTCTGCCTCCCTTAACTCCTTTGGATCTTCAGGATTCTAGCAGAAACTTATTTTGGAGGCTAAGTGAGTTTGTGGACAAGTATCTCAAAGGCACTTTGGGTGAGCAAGAAGGGTCATGTATCCCGAGTAACAGACCTTGGATATGCCACCTCCCATTTGGCATCCCCAGCCCTACCCGTCAAATGAGGCTGTGAGATGGGTTGCTTTCTCCTCTGGACTTTGAAACACGATGCTCCTGGTTGTGAAGCTCTGCCTCACTTCCCAGCAACTTGTGCCCCCTGCAAATCACCAGGTCTCTCCAAGCCTGTGGCCTCCTTGTTAGAGGGGAAAGGCATCCCCAAGGCCAGGTTGCCATGATGCCCAAGGATGGCATGGCCCTCAA
Source organism: Sciurus carolinensis (assembly GCF_902686445.1). Taxonomy (NCBI): domain Eukaryota; kingdom Metazoa; phylum Chordata; class Mammalia; order Rodentia; family Sciuridae; genus Sciurus; species Sciurus carolinensis. The sequence goes on from NC_062213.1 coordinate 5,061,411, forward strand.
TGGGCAGCAGGCTGTGGCAGCTGTCAAGGTCTTTATTCCCTCTACATCCTCAGTCTTAAGAGAAACCAGCAGTCTTTGCACATCACGTGATCAGTTGTTTATAGGAACCTTTCTTCATTTGTACTGAACTGTTGCAAGTATTACTTTTCCTAATATAGTATTAGGCAGTGGGTGGAACTGTTTATGTAGAGATGTCTGAACATCCTTTATCTGTGTCTTTATCTAATTTACGCGCATTAAGGAGGAGAAGGAACATCTTGTAGGAGCTTGCTTGTCAGACTTACACTTTCTTGGGTGTGATTTCTTGGAACCTTCTGGGTGTGCTTCCCAGGGATGGCTGTTGTCTCACCCAGGACTACTTTTACCCCTAAGAGCCACACCAACCACAGATGCAGTGGGTGTTTGGCAGCTTGGGGGCATGGAAATGGGGCAGATGCTGTCAAGCATCTGAGAGGAATGAGACTAGGAGAGTCGGGAGAGCAAGTCAGATGGTGGAGCAATGACCAAGACAGAGTTGGTGTGGTATTTTTGAGCTCTGGTTCTGTGCTGGTCCTCACCACAGCCTCCGCAGGTGCAGGGCATGCCCGAGGGAACACAGCTCCTTGGTGGCCTTTAGAGACTCTCACCCAACACTGTGTGTCCAAAGCCTGCCTGGCTCTTCCTGCTTTTTGTCTTGCTTGTGTCAGTATATCAACTGGTGAAGGCTGAGCTCTTGTGATCACAGGTGCTCTCTGATCCGAGCTTGGGATGTCCTGAAAGAATCAAGGGCTCCCCTGCCAGGAGCTCAGATAAACATTCAGAGGAGAGAGGGGCCTGGGCTTGAGGGAGATCTGCCTAGAGGAGAAGTGGGATTGGGTTCCAGGTGATGCAGGGAGAAGGTGCTGCCAGGGGTGGGGTGGCCTTGCAGGAGCGAGTGCGTTAGTGCAGGAGTCAGCAGGTGTGGGCGCCAGCACAGGGAGCGGCTCGAGAGGGCTTCCGCTCTGCATCTGTGCTCAAGCCCAGCAGCTCTGCGGGGCCTTCGCCTGCAGCGTGGGGGCATAGCACTGCCATGCAGAAGGTTGTGGCCAAAGCTGTGCCTTCAGCTCGGCCAGCACCGTGTGGGCTCATTCCCACCTTTGCTCTTTTATCCTTTCCTTCCCTGACCTTTCGTTGCTCCTCTGCCCTTCCTTCCAAGTTCATTCATTCAACAAGTAGCACCCCTGTGGGCTTCTCCAGCATTAACTGGGTCCCAGAAGTGTCCTAGGCAGTTGGGCAGCTCAGTGAGGATGGGCCCGGCCCTGATAATGCTGGTGCCCTGCAGGCAGGGAGGAGAGACTTGTAATCAGCCTTCAAGCAGGGGATGCGGGCAGCTCTCAGGAGACAAGGGTGCAGGCCAGGATGGAAGCGGGGGAAGGACACCCAGGCAGAGGGAGCAGCTGGAGCTAAGGACCTGGGGCAGGGGAAGGTAGTCAGAGAAACCAGGAGACGGTCAAGGAATTGTAGGTCAATTGTGTACATTCAACAGGTTTGTTATGATAAAAGATCACATGCAAAAGTAGGAAGAGGAGTGAAATGAACCTCCCTGTGCCCGATACCCACTTTAAAACTCCGAAGCCTTTGGGAAGACTGCTCTATTTATGCCAGCACTCACTTCTACCTACCCCTGGATTCGTTGGAAGCAATTCCAAAAGTCACATTATTTTGTTTCTAAATATTTCAGTACATTATCTCCCAAAGAGAAAGGATTTTAAGAGAAACGAAACGACGGTGCCATCATCCCCCTACATCTGTGAAAACTCCAGCTTGAAGTCTCACCAAGCATTGATCTGGTGCTCAAGGGCTGGTGTCGCCTGTCTTTCTGGCTGCGGTCCACTCACTGCAGACTTGGGACGCAGCAGTGCGGGGCTGGCTTGCGTTCTGAACGCATCCATTTGGCCTCTGTGCTGAGAATAGATCATAGGGAGAGGGCGACCCGTCGCGGGCTCCCATGGTGATGGAATGGGAAAGGTGGTGGCTGAGGCCGGGGAGGGGGACAGGACAGAGCAGGGGCTTCTGAGCACGCTTCCCGGTCCAAGCCACCCACCAGGCCGTGGGATGAGACTGAGGCAGAAGTCGTATCTGGAAAGTCCAGCTGCTAGCGAGGACTGGACAGGCCGCTCACAGGCACGCAGATAGTAACATCGGCACTGGGGCAGAGGGGCAGAGGTGCTCCTGCCTGTCCTGCTTCCTTTGTGAGTTGCCGATGTTGACAAGGGGGTCTCTGCGGCTCCTGGGCCTTCAGTCGCTCTGGGCGATGTCTGCTTTGCCCTGCGTTCTGTCCTGCAGACCTTGCTAGTTCAGCACCTGCAGTGGTGGAGAAAAGAGAGTAGAAGCTAATTGTGATGTTGTGGGCTTGGAAGCAGCTTCCTGTTCTGTCATCCTCTGGCTGAGTCAGGAAAACCCAAGACAGAATGACTTATTCAAAAATTATATCTCTGCTTCCCTTGTCATGACCTGTCATTTCCTCCTCATCAATTTCAATTGAAACATTACTCGGAAGAGCTCCCGAGCACTGTTGTACACACTCAGGCTGTTGAAAGGCAAGGGACCAGACAATGACAAGGTAGAGAAACATGTGAATTGAGAAGCAGAGGCTAAAGCACTGGGTGGGGAAAGGAATCCAGGCCTCTATTTTAGAGATTAGCGACAGGCGGACACTATAATCCTTGGCAAGGTAGATCCATTCATTTTGGACAAAGCTAGTGTTTTTCCACAATGACACCAGAAAGGGGTTGAATTGGAAGCTAGGTACCCTCTGTACCATCCAGCAGAAGTGTAGGAGGTGCCCACCCCGCTGCTGGAGGGTGGTGGGCAAGGAACTCCTGCCCCAGGCGATTGTGTTTCCCTTCCTGAACTGAGAATTTCCCCCTGCTTGTCTGAGCCAGGCAGGAAGCACCATCACTTAGCTGAAGTGAGAGATACTGCAGATGCATCCGAATTGGAATATTCTAGCAGAAGACCCAGCTTGGCTGCAGGCCACTACAGCACTTACACACTCCACGCTTCCCAGAGATTCACTTTCCAAAGACTTTGTCCCCCTTGTCACCTATTCCAAATGCCGGTCTTGTCTCTCACTTCAACCCCTTTTCATTTCCTGTAGAAGTCTTAACTGATATTTTTCATATTTGAGAATTTGTTTCCTTTTTCTCCATTAGAAGGTGAGACCACATGAGTGAGGATGTTTTCTTCTTTATTTTGGTCCTCATGGAGAAGAGGGCCTCATGTGTGCAAAACAACATTGTATATACACATGCAATATATGCAAAATATGGAAACGTACAATTGGCATGAACATATGGTGACATTAATAAGCATATCATTCAATTAGCATGCAAAGTGAATATATGAAGCATGGATTCAGATCTCTGGGCACAGACATGATAGTGTGGCATGAGCAAAGGACAGGATTCCTAACTGGCATCTGGTCGCCTGGGTTCTGACCTTGGACAGATAATGTCCATTTCAGTGGAGAGAGCATGGCCTTAGCTTTACTCTGTGGGACAGAGTCCTGACTGACATAGCAGAGATACCATTTTGATATCATTTTTTCTCTTCTCTGGGCCAGAAAAAAAAAAAAAAAGTCTTGTTTAAGAAAATCCTAGATTGTCAGGAATTTCAACTTAATGTCAAGTTTGGAATGTCCACACTGCAGACTCATCATGCCAGAAGGGGTTTTTGAAACTCTCAAGGAGAAACTCGATGTTCAGAGCGATAACATGACCTCAAGGTCACAGAGACCTAAGCATTAGCTTAGAAATCTGTTGCTTTGATCATTTTCTCTGTATCTCTGGTACCTGCAACACTGTCTTGTCAAATGTGGCGTCCCTTCTCACTAATCATGGGTGGCTCCCTCCTTCTCGTGCTATCCTTGACCGTGTCATTGGGAAGAGAACGCTCTTTGGAAAGGAAATCCATCTCTGCAGGACTGGAGCTGGTGTAAGGTAGAAAGGAAGTGGCGATGATCGCAGGGCAGGCACCAAACTGGGTTGTAGTGTGTGTTCCTGGTTTTCACTGCCTTCCCACAAGTTCACCGTGAGGTGTGGTATTTCAGTCCCACTCCACTGAGAAGGAACCCCAGCCCTGCAGCCAGGACGCAGAGTGCCTGGGGTCACCTCACTCAGATTGCAGGGTGGAGCAGGAATTAAACCCAAGTTACCTGGCTCCCCCTCTTTCCCTCTCTCCTGTAGACTGTTGTGTAGTTCCTTGAACCCAAACTGGAAACTAGCATCTTTGCGGAGGATGCCTTGGAGAAAGCCGGGACCCTTGATAACTGACTATGCCCACCCTGCATGGCGCCCTGGGTGCACGGCACTTCAATCTACTTCCCGGAAGTGGAGGGCCTCATTGCTGCCAGCAGCCATCAGGCCCACCAGCTCTGATTTCCAGGAGATTCACGGGGAGAAGCACAGCAGTCTTTTGCCATTGGCAGCCTGGTTTGCATTTGTTTTATTTATCCATTTTTAAAACCTTTTCTCCTGTCTTTTCCTGCTCTACCAGATGGTAACAGCATTGTTTGGATCACAGGCTCCTGTTTGATTCAGTCCAGGGACTGGAGCCAGGATTTCTGTCAGGACACCATCGGTTTTCCCTGAGCACCTGGTTTTATCTCTAACCAGTAGAAAATAATCACGGCTGACATTTGGAGGCATAGAGAAGAGGAACTGAGCACAAGACCATAAGCCGCATATTAGAATGATGCACACAGCAATCCTTTTATCTGTTAATGGCCCCTCAAATGACTGTGTTAACTCAACCTGGCTGGGAAGGGTTTGTGGTTCTGAATGTATAGGCTGCCCTCCTCTCTGTGGGCAGACGGGCAGCCTCGAAAATACCAGTCCCGCTCAGCACCCTGGCATTCAGAATGCCTTGGAAAATTTGCCCTCACGATAAACTACAAACACTTATCCAGATATTGTGCTGGGTAGAAACTTAAAAGAGAAGAAAAGTGACAAGGTACAGACCTATTGTTAGTAAAACAACTCTTCATTGCAGCAGAACTTGTGCTTGTCGACACTTCTCAAATCCCTACAATCAGTTGTGCATCAAAAATGCAGAAATGACATAGTTGCTACTGCAACCCTACTGCTAGAACTACCACAAAACCACCATCTCCACCACTACCAGTGTTGTAACCACCACCATCACCATCACCATCACCATCCCCACCACCATCACCACCATCATCACCACCACCATTACCATCATCACATCACCACCATCACCATCACCATCACCACCACCACCATCACATCACCACCACAATTGTCACCACCACCATCACCACCACCATCACCACCACCATCACCATCACCACCATCACATCACCACCACCATCGCCAACACCACCATCGCCACCACCATCACCATCACCACCACCATTGCCACCATCACATCACATCACCACCACCACCACATCACCACCACCACCATCACATCACCACCACCATCGCCAACACCACCATCACCATCACCATCACCATCACCATCACCATCACCACCACCATCACCACCACCACCACCACCACTACTACCATCACCACCACCATCACCACCACCATCTGTCACTGTTGCCAATATTATAACCATGAAACTATCATTGACATCCCCACCACCAGCACTACCATCACTGTCACAGTCACCACCAGAATCAGCACCATCACCATCATCACCACTACCACCACTGTTACTGAGTGCTTTGCAGTTGTCATTTCATTTAATCTCCATGATATTGCTGGGAGGAGTTTAAAAGGCAAGTCTACTAGACACATGGTCTGCCACCCACTACAGGATTTAACAGAACCGGAATACTGCTATCACCAATTCTCTGTTAAAATTACCGCCATCTTCTCTTTCTCTCTCATCATTGTCTAGTATATTTGAGTGATGTTTTATTATGCTTTATAAATAACATCCTCAAATATTAAACTATATCTTCTATCACTGTCTTCTGAGATAATAGCAATGATTACAATTCTCCATACTGGAAAGCAAAGATTCAGTGAGTTATATAGTTTGCCCTTCCCCTTCTAGCTACCTTATGTGTACAATTCCTTCCTCACAATATCACAGAGAAAAGGGATTGGGGAAGAACACAGAGAATCCCTGTGAGTTTATTGGGTAGCCAAGTCTACAAAATCACTTGGAACTTTGCACAATATCCCTGGCAATTCTAACTTGTTAGCATTTAGGTGACACCAGGGAATTCACATCTCAAGTATGTTTTTTTTTCCCCCATTTTGGGCCATTTCTTGTTATTGGTGGGGCTTCATGGAGAAGGTGGCATTGACTTAGCATGTGATTTTGACAAGTTGAGATGGAGTGTTACAGATGGAGGCAGCAATGTGAGCAAAATCTCAGAGACCAGAAGTCCTAAGGGGATGCTTGGGGCTGAGCTACGTGGCCTTTGCGGGCTGTCCCCAGGGGATGGGAGCAAGAACCCTGGACACTCTTGAGAAGGCAGACTGGGATGGGGGCCTGGTAGTTTCCAAACCAGCTCGGGTGCCTTATCTTTCAGATGATGAGGAGCCCCTGCCTTTCAGAGGTGGGGATCCTGGATGGGGCTTCTTCCTCCCTTGATGAGGGGTGACCTCCTGCAGGTCTGGAGGAAGGAGATGGGCGTGGGGCAGGGCTGCTCCTGTGGTCCTGGGTGCGGGAAGCTCTGACAGGCCCTGGCAGCTCTGGGAGCTGGGGTGTAGAGGGAAGGAGGGAGTGCGGGGCCGGAGCTGGCCAGCATGTCGCCGTGGTGCTTCCCTGGGCGGTGCCCCTCACAGGTGATGCCTCTGTTGGGAGAGAAACTGCCATGACACTACTCTGATCGCAAAGTTCTGACACTTTTCTTCCGTCTCTGGCCTCTTGCCACCGTCTTGGTTTTTTCCTCCCTGCTGAAACCCTTCGCTGGCAATGTTCGCCTGTGTGGGCGGATTTCTTTGTTTCTCTCCTTCCCACCACATCCTCCTGCCTGCCTCCAGGTTCTGCCTCCCGACTGAGGCGTTTTGCTTCCTGGGCACAGGACCACCTCCTAACGTCATGCCTGTCAGGACCCTCGTTAGCTATGAGGTAACCATGAGCAGCATGGTTATACAAGGCCTCGGCTAGCCAAGGAGGCAGCTGCGGACACCTCACGGCTCCAAGGGCCACGCAGCCCGGGGAGAGGGAGTTCATCCCACTGCCACACCGGCCTCTCAGCCAGTAATTGTGCTCAGTCGCACCCTGACCTGCGCATCCTTTCTGCTCTCTGGCCTTCCCTGTCGACGTTCTGTGTTCCTGTCCCTCCTTTCAGCTTTTCCCATCAAAGAGGCACTCTGCTGGCTGAGTTCTGAATTCCGATGATTGTTTACCAGGTGCCACTGACCTTGAGGGAAAATGGTTTATTCATCTTGTAAATAACCAGTGACTCTCTGTGGAATAACCTGGGGCAATTAGAGGGGGTGTCTGTCTAGATAGAAAATTAAAGGTGTCTGGTTTCCATTCCCCAGGGAGGGGGGCTGCAGCTCTCGCCCCTCCTGCTCCCCCATGGGGGTTGCATTCATCACGGCAGGATCAGGCCGGGGCGGGGCTGGTGCCTCGAGGCCTGGTTCACTTCTAAAGGGATCTGTGCCCATTTTGCATTTCACCTCACAAATGTTAAGAAGCTCATTCTGAGTTGGACCTCAAGGAAGCCTGCAGGCCAGTGGGCTCCAGGCAAGCGACCTGAATAAAGGGGGCTCTAAATCAGGTGAACTCATTCTCTCTGCAAGTCCATAAACTACAAGTCGCATCTTCCCTTCCTCCCTGACATCACCTACCTGTGACCTCGACTGCTGTCCCCACTGCTATCATCATTGCTGTGGACTATACTGATCTCAAAGGGACAGATATGTGTCCAGCCTGTACATGTGTATGTTGTGTCCACCGTGTGACAGGTGCTGTTCTGGGCCTCAGGAAATAGCATCACACAAAAGCAGAGCTGACCCTTGCATCACAGCGAGGGCGGTGACAGTGCATAGAGAGGTGGTGTATTGCTGGTGACACAGACTAAGGAAAGTACAGGAGGATGAGGGGCCCAGCCGGGCAGAGGGAGTGCTGTTGTGTTGATACTGGCTGAAGAAGACATTCAGATAAGAGGCATCTGGACAGAGCCCAGGCCGAATCGTGGAATTGATTCTGTGGATCCCTGGGGAACCAGCTTTCCAGGCAGAAGGAAAAGCCAAGGGGGAGACCTTGAGGCTGGGGTTATTTGGCACATTCGAGGTAGAGGACACAGGCTGTGTGCCGGGAGATGGAAGGAAGGCTAGAAAGTGAGAAGCGGGGTAGTGGGGAGGGGTCTTGGAGGGCAGGCTGGGACCACTGCAGTTCTGTTCTAGGTGGAGAGGGAAGCGTTGCACTATGCTGGGGAGACGTGACCTGATTTATGTTTCAAAAAGCAGTCCTGGCTTCCTAGAGGGGAAAGAGTACGGGCCCCATGTGGAGGGAGGGAGGCTGTTCAGGGGGCTGCCCCAGTGGCCCGGTGGGATGGAATGGCTTAGGCTGGGCCTGGAGACATGATTTGGTTGGCCTCACCCTATCCTCTGGCTGCTTCCAGTCAACATGAGCCAACCCGTGGGAAGCTCTGCTTGGTGGAGGGCATGCAAGGCCTTTGGACTCCCTGCTGGCCCCCAGCATGCAGCCAGCTGCCAGTCATGCTGGTGAGCTGATGTCCTACTTTCCTCTGCCTCTTCTTACCAGACCTCTTCCCTGTGGCCAGTGTGTCCATGGGGGCAGCTCCTCCTCCTCCAGGAAGTCCACCAGAGGGCTCCACGGCCCCTCTTAGGTTGTGTGAATTAGCTGTGTCGTAGTGACACAGGCTCACGCCCTCCCCCTGGGAAACCATGGGCCCTGTGCGGGCAGAGCTGTGCTTAGCTCTGCCAGTGTCCCCAGTGCCTGGCACAGAGCAGGGTGAATAAGCAGGAGGAAGGGGCATGATTGCGTCTTTGTTCCACCCAGAGCTGGCTGAGTCTGTGTGGGGCTCTTGGGAGTTCTGAGCGTTTCCCTCGGAGCCCAGCCCAGCTTCCGTCCTGTGCAGCCTTCAGCCCAGCTTGTCCCTCCTAAGGCAGCATAACCAGGAGCTCGCACAGCCAGCCTGCTCTGGGATGGTCCTTAGTGGGGCAGCAGGCCGCAGGTGGAAGGGTCGCCCCGACGGCTTCCTGGGCTCGGGACTGTGGCAGGAGGGTAGAAAAGGGAGGAGAGAAGTGGGAGGGAGGATGGAGGATGGGGCCAAGGGAAAAGAGAGGGCTGGGCCCAGCTCAGACCAGGGAAGAGAAGGGTCCCGCCTGTGCCCGAGCTGGGGCCCAGGAGCCGCTGGCAGGCAGGCGTCACGGGCAGCAGGGCCACATGCCCGTGAGAGGGGACTGACGTTTTGAGTTTCTGGAGTCTAACAACACATGCAGAAAGAGTGAGGGCAGCGTCAGTCTGCACTCCCAGACAGCGCAGCGATGGGCAGACCTGACTCTCACTAGCTGCGGAACAAGCAAGTCACCTTCGTGGGGCCTGAGAACGCCTGCCACCCAGGGTCCTCCTGCAGGGAGAGGTGGGAAGAACGGGAAGTTTGCCACAGAGCCATCCCTCACAGAATGTGGGTCTCACCCAAAGTCTTGTTTTACCTTTTTTTTTTTTTTTTTTTCCTAATTTTTGATTGCATTGCTTTTATTAAATCAGGAAAAGTTACGGGAAGAAAACAGAGCTGCTCACATCCCATTGTTCACAGGGCCCTGTTACACAGTGTAAGCCATTACCATGGTGGAAATCAAATGTGCCAGGACACATCTTACCCTGTGGGAGTCCAGTGGGGGTGGGTGTCCCCCAAAGTGCTCCTGCCCTGGTGCAAGGCACACAGTGTAGCAAAGATTCTAACCACAGAAGAGCAGAAATGGCCTCAGGGACCTGCTGTCCAGAGTGGGGCTGTCTACACTTCCTGCCTCATCCTTGGGGGGAACACTGTCCGTGACAGCCGTGGAGGCTCTCCCAACACAGTGACGCAGGACAGCCAGGGCAAGCCAGCATGAAAAAGCAAGAGTGGTTCACGATGGGATGGTGAGCTGAAGTTCGTGAAGGAGAAAGAGGAGGAAAGGGAAGAAATGGAAGGGGTGTGTGCGTGTGCATGTGTACCGTGCTGACCTCTGCCCAGAACCTCTCTGGAAGGATCAGGCAACACCTGGCAGGTTAGGAAGGAATCTGGGTGGTGGCAGAGAGCTGAGGAGATTTTTCTCAGGTGTACCTTTTTGTGCCTTTCGAATTTGGGGCCCTGTGTTACCTACAACCTGGGATCCGCAGCCGAACCTTTCTGACCTGAGCCTTAGCCCCTATGCCACCCCGCGCTGCTCCTCAGTGGGGTGTTCTTGGGGGACAATCTGTGGTTAGAGTCATGAAGCCTGAGATTTCCACCCAGGTCCATGGTCGCATGGGCTCTGGTAGTGACGCCTGTTGGTTAATTTTGCCTTCTTCTTTTGCATTCAGGGGAAGAAAGGCGATGTGGGTCCACCAGGAACCCCTGGATCGCTGGGGCTGCAGGTAACTACTGCCTTGGTCCTCTTCTACAGGGGTGCTGCTTTCTCTGATTCAGCCAGTGGCTGGGTAGTTCTCGGGTTGGAGCCAGAGTCCTGCTCTGTCCAAGGGGCCAGAAAAACCAAGAGGGCAGTGAGGACCGGGTCCTGCTCTGGTCTGACTGCCCGCCTGCTGGGGAGATGGCCAAGTCCCTTCCCTTCTCTGGGCCTCAGTTTCCCATCTGCAAAGTGGTGGGATGAGAGGCTCCGTCACAGAGGCCTCTGGCTGGGTGCCTGTCCTTCCGTCTCCGCTCTCTCCTCCTCCTCTTCTCTTGCCCTCCTGCTGGCCTCGGGACCAGCTCTGCCACCCTGTTTGGTCCCTCTCCCCACCTCCACGCAGGTCCCCATATGCCATTCTAGTGCTGTCCCAGTGGACCTCACTGCTGCCCAGCGCAGTGGGCAGGCTCAGGGTCCTGTGGTGTTTCCCAGAAGAGGCGCAAGACTCCCTGATGCAGCGGGATTAACTCTGGGCCACTCTGCTGAGGAGACACCTGGCTTCAAACCAAATCCCTCGCTCCCCAGGTGACCTTGGCCCCCTCTTTGTCCATGAGCATCAGGGAGCCCTCTGCAGGGTTCCAGGGTGAGGACAGGTCGGGTGGAGGCCTGGAGCCCAGGCCTGGCTTTGCAGGTGTTCCCACTCCATTCCTCTTCGCCTCCGATCCGTCCCTCCCGCTTCCCACGCCCAGTCTTGTCCTCACGTTGGCGAACTCACAGGATAGCAGGGTCACGGGGAGAAGACGCAGAGTTAGAGAGTCAGAGAGACCGGGTTCCGATTCCAGCCCTCACCACTTTCCCATGAGGGCATCTTGGACATATTCTCTGACCTTATGACTTTGGCTTCATCATTTGGTAAAATGAGATACTTGGATAAAGAGAAGGCACAGATAGCACCAGGGGAGCCTGGCTGCGTTGGCAGGAGCAGGTGGAAGTGAGTCATCCCCAGACCCTCGTCTGGCTCCTCCCAGACCAGAGGCAAAGCTCACCCCGCCTGTTCCCCGACGGATGTCTCAGTTTCCACGCTGAACCGTGGTAGTCGACCCCCTGGCCAGGCCTCACCACAGACTGCACTCGGAAACCAGCTCCTACGGCTTGCTGGCTTGAGTGTTTAGTGACTTGGATTTCAGTGTAAGCATCTCTCAGTTGGGTTGGGTTAGACCATGGAGTAAGGAATGTATCGCTCACCATAATTCACAGTTTTCTAAAGATTCCACACCCATTGTGCTATGTTGTTGTTAATAAGTAAAAATAAAATGGGTTTTGCATGTGCTGCCTGTCCTTGCTTTGTAATGAGCAAAGCTTGACTCTGTTTTAAAATGTACCAGCATCCAGGTGCAGTGTCATATCTGTAGTTGCTTGTAGGCTGAGGCAGGAGGATCACTTGAACCCAGGAATTTGAGGCCAGCCCAAGCAACATAATGAAGACCGTATGTCAAAAATAAATAAAATGATATAAAATTCACCATCGATGCAGCTCTATCAAATGGTTTTGATTTTTTTTTCTTACAATTCTGCTGTCCTTGGAAGCATAGTTCTTTTCAGTATTGCTTTGAAGTCATTTTCATTTGGCAGATCTTTGCTGAATGCCAGGCACTGAGCTGGGTGCTGAAGACATAAATATTACCCAGCTTCCCACAGCAGAGATTTGCCTGGCATAGTGCATGCTGACTTACTCAGGGATCCCAGAGCCAGGCAGCCTGGACTGGGTCACAGCTGAGGGACGCGGAGCTGCCTTCAAGTCCGTCCTGCCTGGACTAAGAGGCAGCGTCTGGACCTCACTCTTCCTGGGTATCCCTGTGCCCGCCAGGCCTGGGCCTGTTTGTGTTTTCTTCTGCTTATCACCTGTGTGTCTCTTCATTGGTTCCTTGAGTCATTCCCTCAGTGCCAGGCTCGGCTCTGGAGCTGTAGAACCTAAGCAGCCATGATCTGTCACCCGAGGAGCCACTTGCCAGTGGCACAGAGACATGTGCAGGGAGAGATGGTGTCACCACTATGTGCCCGGTTTTGTTTGTATCCACGTAGGGCGAGGCCAGCAGATCAGAGGGGCCTCCCCTCTATGGAAATCGTGCCCCTGAAACCATAGTCATCCATGGTTTTCACAGAGTGGAGCACATCTTGCAGGGCTGCATGGGGGAGCATCGAGTTGGTCCAGGGATCAGAGGAGCGAGGGGAGGACATGGGGAAGAAGTTACGCCAAGGCTCGGAAGGAAGGAGAGGCAAGGAGGCTGCAGCCCAGCAGCTTGGATTGGGCAGTTCAAATACCCTCAGCAGGCAGGCTCTAGGCCTTAGGCTGGTCTGGTTTGCTTGGCATCTGGTCTTTAAGTGATTGCTGGCAGGACAGCATTCTATTCCAGACTACAGGAGCCTAATGGAAGGCTATAGGTGGAGATATGGGCTAGGGTGTGTCAACTTGCATATCAAAACCTTGCCTGAAGGTATGTTGTTTACCATCTCTAGAAACTAGATCCTGGATCAACAAGATTTCAAGATGCCAAAGCACCTAAAGGTGTTTTTGAGGAGCTGATTGATTAATTCTGGAGGACAATCCACTGCACTGAGCTGGGGTTTGGAGGGTGACAGATGGAGTCCCTGCACTGACCTGGAAAGTCATGGGTGATTCCGTGGAGGCACATTCCTGAAAGGGTGTGTGTCAGTCAGTTTTGACACAGGCGGCTTATGAGAGGAAAGAGGTTCACAGTTCAAGTCCAAGATTGGGTGGCCCATCGGTGTGGCCTCTGGTGAAGGTGGGAGTGTGTCTCAGAGCGAGCACTCACATCTCCAGCCAGGAACAGGGAGTGGAAGAAACTCGGGACCTGCATCCCCTTCAAGGGCACACCCAGTGGCCTGAGGACCTCTTACTGGCCCCATCTCTTGGAGGTCCATAGCGTCCCCAGCATTCACCCTGGGATGAAGCCGTCCACTCAGGGTCCTTTGTGGGACACTTCCTCCAACCACAGCAGGGCGGTTTCGGAGGCAGGCAGGCCAACACGCTGCGCAGCTTCTGCATCACCAGACTCTCTCCCTAGCATTCACGTGCAGTTCTGTTCTTGATAACTTTCTGTGAGCAAAGGGCGCTTGCCTCCACTAAAGGTCTAAGGACACTCGGGTTTAGGTGTTGAGCTAGCCTGGCATGTGGGGGCAGAGGTGGCCGAACAGTCCCAGGGGCCCAGGGTAGTGACTTCCCATGCTCCATTTTAAGGTGAAAAATTTCATTTGCTGGGACATCTTATAATAAATATGCATATCTGTGCTGTCCCTTTTGGGTATTCTCTTCTCTGAAGGGTGCACCACAGGGTGGTGCTGATTGGCGCTGTGGGTGGGATGGTCCCTTCGACTGGAAACAGCCAGGGAGGAGGCTGGCCAGAGAGCTGGGTGGTGCTATGCTTGTGGGCCTCTGTGTGGGAGCCCTGAGGCAGGCAGGACCACAGTGGGGCCTCAGGGTCTGCATCCCGAGGGGAAGACAGATTGTGCACACCTTCCCATAACGCAGATGCCTCCAGGTTGCCCAGGTAGCATGACTGCCGTGTAGATTTATGCAAGCGATTCTCAGGCTCTGCAAATTCCCATAGACTCGTACATGTACTTCAGTGGGAACGAGGTATAATCAGGGTACTTATTTGCTATTTCTTTATTAACAATAATTAGGCTAATTGGTTATTTATACAGCATCATTGTAACCACTAATTGCATTAGATAGCTGTTTACTTAGTGTTAGAGGATCAAATGTTGTTTCATTAATAATAATTGGGCTGATTGGCTAATTAATATGTGGAGTTGTTCCTTCGTTGTTTTTGCTAATAATAATGAAAGCAGTCATGTTTAGTTGTATTCATTGAGACCTATTGGCTAATATGTTACTCTCATTAACGATTGGACTAACTGGTTATTTGGATATCTTTATTATCGATTGAGGGAGAAGAAAGAGAAGTGCCACCAAGTCCTCCCAGGCGGGCTGGTTCACACAGCTTCTTTCTTCCATACTCAGTGACCTGCAGCCTTCGTGCTACACTAAGGCTCCACAGGGGAAGACCTTACTTAACACTGCTGAGGCGATACAGGGCCACCTGTGTTTGACCCTGGCCATCTGAAGCCAAAGCGCTCTTTGTCACATAAGCTCCCAGCTCTCTCTCTCTCTACCAAGAGAAGAGTGACCTGCCCACCACACCTTGGGGGTTCCTGTCCTTGGTGGGTCTTGCAACTTATTCCCTTCATTTTTCATCATTCATCCTTAACCTTGATCTTCTCATCTATAGAAGAGGTCAATAACATGAAGAGTCCTTGGCTGTTAGACCATTGCTGCTCTGGCTACAGCTGGGACAGCTGGAGGAGAAGAAGGGAGATCCTGGTCTCTAGAAAACCCAAATGCCAGTTGAGCCAGCAGAAAAAATAGAAAATAAGTTCAAAGTTGCTTTCCTATGATTTTTGAGTATTCTAGTTTTATTTAGAAGCTTATCAATGAGGTAACTCAAATAGCTGCTCTGTTTCAGGGTTGCTTAAACTGATTTTCAGGAGAAGAGGGTACAGAGTGAAGGTGCCAATTAAAGCTGATCAGAAGGCCACAGAGCCTGGTTCAGTCTCAGCCGCAGTGATGGAGCTTAACCATAAGGTCCCCCAAGGAGTGGAAGACGCTCAAACACTACGACCTCATGGGGGAAAGTCGAGGGAGTGCCTGGCTTCTTTGTGGCCTGTTCTCTTTTCTAGAACTTACAAAATCCTCTCCTGGAGCACTCAGCCCATAGCACGGGGCACACCAGCACCCTGTCCCTGCCCCCCTCGCCCACAGCAGCCTGGCTGACTCGCGTCCCCAAGACTCTAACTCAACACGTCAAAGCTGAACCCATCTTCACTGTGCCAAACCCGCTGTCCCTTCCCCTGCAGACTCTGTTTCCATCAAGGCCCCAGCCCTGTCAGGATCTCAGGCCCATCTGTGTCCCAGTCCAGTTGGCCACCGAGTGCTGACCCCTCTCCCAGGCCGGCCCCGGTCTGCACGCCTCCCTGGCGTCCCTGCCCTCTGGGGCCAGCTCAGGCTTGCTTTCTCCCTGCGGGCGTGTGTTGTCTGCCTCCTGTCCTCCTCCCAGCGGAGTCTAAGGATGGCAGGAGTCTGTCTTCTTGGGCTCAGATCTGCTTGTGTCACTCTTTCAAAGGCAAAGCCCAGTGCTGCTTGCCCCGGCATGCTGCCCTCCGTGCCCCTTGTCCCCAGCACCCTGAGCCAGCTGTTCTCACCCTCGCTCCGCCAGCCTCGGCTCCACTCTTCCGTCTGCTTGCGATGCCTGCCTCTTCTCTCACACTCCCACTTTTTCAGGCCCCCTTGGTCCCTCAAGACCAAGCTTGGCCTACCTGTAGAAGCTGCCCGACCTGCCATCATGGCTTCACCCGCTTCCTGCGACTTTACAGCCTCTCTCTTGTCATTCTTTGATTCTGCCCACTGAGTGTCTCCTGGACTCTTCCACCTGCCAGCACCCGTGAAATAGCTCTGAGAAGAGAGCGCCGCACCTGCTCTCCACTTGCAGGAGCAGAGGCCGCCCCTCAGGTCACACAGCTGCTGGAGCTCTGCACTGCCGGTGGTGCCTGACCCTTGGGTGGCTTTCCGGGGGGACACAGGCGTGGTTTCTGTTACTCTACGACTGTGGTCTTCTGGTGCAAAGGAAGGGTCTCCTGGGATCCAGAGAGCATGGTGGCACCCAGCAAGTGCTGTCTGAGGGAAGGAGCCCTGCGTGTTCCACAATGGGACTCCAGGAATGGCTTCCCTACCTGCTCAGGGATGGAGCAGAGCTTTAGCCTTAGGGACTAAGGCTGTGCCCTCCTGCTGGGGAATCCCTTTGAGGGCACCTTGGGCGCTGGCAGCATCCCGCCTTGACTGGTCCCTTCTTCTGTTCCGGGCTCCTGTCCTTCAGGACTGGCACTGTTCCTCACTGTGAGCATCCTATACTCTGCCGGCAGTGATGGGTGAGGTGTTTGCCTTTCCTTTCATCCCCCGAAGCCTCTGTGGGGACAGCAGCATTGCCACATGCAGGCTGTTAGAGGACAGAGCTGCCACACAGCCTGGGATGATGAGGTCCCAAAGGTCCCCTTAATCCATGTCACAGGATGTCTCTCTGCTACTCTGTTACCTCAAAGCAAGAGGAAAGCACCCAGCCCTGCCGGGCAGACTCTGCCTGGGTTGAAGTGACACTGCAAAGCTGAGGATCAGAAGACAGGAAGTGTGACACCCAGGCATGGAGATGCTCAGGCACTGTGACCCTAGTCCAGGAAGGATGAGGTTGTGCTTCCTTCTACTGTGGAGTGTTTTCTCACCTAGAAAATGCAAATGCCTCACCTGGAGTCCCCAGCCAGGCAGAGGAGAGTCCCTGGATTTGAATGTCCTTGGTTGTGTGCATGAGGGATCATCTGACCACTCTTACCCATGTCCCCTCCTGCCCTGGTCCTGCCCGGTCTCCTCTCAGCCTCCACCTCCCCAGTGAAGACAGGCCCTGGGAACTTCATTTTCCCTAAAGGGTTTCAGAGGCATGCCCTCGTCTGTCCTCTGAACCGTGCTGACTTGGCCAGGAGAGGTGACTGTCTCTGGTCCTCGGGGTCCTCCTCCACATACAGCACCTCCTGTGTGAATTCAGATTCTCCTCCTTCCAGGCCGCCCGGTCCAGAGGAGGAACCCAGACACATCACTGGGTCTGCACTGGCATTGTTCTTAGGATCTGATCTTGGGGGAGAGGATTCTTCACTTTTTCTTTCCCTCTCTGTGACTCGTTTCCTCATTTTGATGTTGTATTAATCATACAACTTGATTCAAGAGATATTTATTGAGAATTTTCTTAGACTTCTGGGGCTGGCACAGAAGAGGAGACCAAAACAATAGTAGAACTCACACCCGTGGGTGCTACAGCCCTCAGCCCTGTGCTGTCTTCCAGAAGGTGGGACTTCAGAGAGCAGGACTCTGCCTTCGTAAAGCCAAGGCGCTCGCCCCTGTGCTGGGAGTAGCAGACAGAGCTCCAGGGTGCCTCCTTGAGCTTCAGGCTCTACTGTACCCCTGACCTGGTTCCTGACTGGACCTCACAGGAACTTGCACATGGACAAGGAGACAGGTACTATCCAGGGTCATGGGACAGTATGTGCAAGGACCTGGCAGAATGCCAGGCATACAGTAGGTGCTTAAAAATTAGGGTTTTCTCCTTTTCTGTTGAGAGAGGTTTTATGCCCTGCCAGTAGGGTGAAGGGCTCACACATCTGGGTCCTCCCAGGACACTGCTCCTGCTTTGCTGGCCCTCCCCATGCCTGGCCAGAGGGGGAAACGGCAACAAAGCCAGATTGTGCCAGAGCTGGAGGATAAACATTTTGAGAAACACAAACCAATCTGGGGACCGTCAGCATCACTGGAAGCATAAGGAGTAAAGGCAACGAACTGTACTCAGGGGGCCTCAGGCCAGGGTGCCCACAGGCCCTGGGGATCCTGCTGAAGTGCCCGTAGTTGCCTGGAAGCTGCAGGTGCCTGTGCTGCTGCTCGTGGGGCCTTTGCTTTCTAGGAAGGGTGAGCTGTTAGCCCTCCTCAGTGGCTTCTTCCCCAGCTCATTCCCTAGGGAGACTTGTCCCTGCCCAGGGCACTGCCCAGGTCTGCCAGACCCAGTTGCTCCATCTCAGAGCAGATGTCTCTGAGATGGGAACAGACGCTACCAGACCCCAAAGGCACGCAGGTCTAAGCGAACCACTTAGACAGATAAATCTAGATCCGGTGACATCAGAAGTTTCCACTTTGCTTGTTGACACCTGCTTTCGACTCACATGTGCCCCACCGAGGCAGAGAAGGGAACAATTCGGGGACGCAGCCACCTCTGCCATTCTTTAGTGTGCACCGCCCCCTCGTGGTCAACCTCCGAACACAAATCGCTCCCTGCTCTCTCCCTCCACAGGACTTCTTCCAGCATTTTCTCAGCCCTTACTCTGGGCCATGCCCTAGGCTGGTTGCTGAGGGAGCTGCAGAGGGAACAAGAAGGGCCTCCCTTGACAGCCTCTGGGACAGATGAGCAGCCCTGCTGGCCCTGAGCGGAAGGCTGAGGCATGGGCAGAGGGTGTGTCCAGAGAGAGACCTGGGCAAGCACAGGTCCTCTGCACGTCCCGAGGGCTCAGTGGCAGTGGTCGGCGGCAGTGGAGGTGAGGGCAGGGAGGTTGTGAACAGAGCTGGAAGAACCCTGAATACCGGGTGGGAAAACCCGGACGTAACCATCAGGGCCCCAGGGCCGCTGAGGGAGTCCTCTGCTGCAGTGCCTCTGGCTGATGTACGGAAGGGTGCTGGGTGCCCTCAGAGGCCGGTCGACACTCAGGGCTCTAAACCCCCTCTCTCTGAGGGCCCGGTTGTTGGGCAGTTGCAAGGGGCCCTGGGTGTGTGACCCGTTGCCCACCCACCCCCGTCAGTCTCCTCCAGACAGCAAGCTGCTTTTCTAAACACGTGTGTGCAACGAGCGTGTGCCTTCTTAGACTCCCTTAGTTACCCGAGACCTTCTGGGCAAAGTGGCAGCTCTTGGCCCTGGGTCCCCAGGCCTCCTGGGTGCTGGCGCTGCCTACATCTTGTTCCCGTATGGAGCTGTCAGTCCTCGCTCAAAAACACGGCACCTGGAACTCCAGGGGCCTTTAGGTACCCAGCTCCACCTGCCCTCGTCTGCCTGGCCTGCTGGCAGTTTCTTCTCTCTTCAGGACTCAGGAGCCCCTCTGACCCCTCTCCTTCCTCCCCCAGGTGCAGGGGTCATTTCTGCCCTGTGCTCATGGGCTTATCAAGGCACTAATCTTGTCTAACACAGTCATCTGTCTACCCCTTTCTCTCCTCCCCACCATGACCTGCAGTGGAGACAGGAGTTGTCCTGATTTCTGTTCACTAGTGGTACCTAGTGCTGCCATTCCTGGCCACTGAAGGTGTCCAGGGCACAGGTACAGGGAATGGACGATGGCAGTAACACATGGCTGCAGGCCTGGAGAAGAGCCATCAAGACTGGCCTCTGTCAGTCTCTGGGAGAGCTTTTAAGTACAGTTGCGTGACTCCCCAGACCACAGAAGCAGCAGGGCCAGGCCCTCAAGACCCATGCTGTTCACCCAGCTCTTGTCCCTGACTAGTGAGTGATTAGGAATGTTCTGGAAGGTCTTTGTGAGTGGGTTAACCTACTGTGTGCTTGTGTGTATGAATGCATATACATATGTTCCACTTTAAATGTTCGAGTATTTTACACGTGAGTGTGTAGATAAAATTCAAGCAGAGAGCTCCCGTCTCCCTCCTGCTGGGAATAACAGCTACCCCCTGGGCTGCTTGGGTGCTGAGAAGTGGAAGGCTGACCTGTTCCATGGCTGCACACAGCCTGGCTCACCTACACGTGTGTGTCACAGACGTCTGTCAATTCTAACTGCTTCCGTAGGATCCACAGAGAGAAAATCTAGCTGCTTCTCCCCAATTTTCTCAAAATGCACAAAATCCATTTTTACTTTTTACATCATATGCTTATTTCTTTCATGGGCAGGAGTCTGAATCTGGTCAGCCAGGATAACAGGCAAGTTCCTGGCTTGGTGCTGTATCGATACGAAGATGCTAAACTCCTGTCACCAGAAAGTGACGCTTGTCAGTGTCTTGCACGTTGTGCTCCAGATCCTTCCTTTTTGCTGTTGGTCATTTCTGTTGAAATGAGGCATCGAGACAAGACAAGCCCCTTGTCATTTGGCCACTGCCCTCTTTCTCTCTCAGATGTCAGTGTCACCAGGAGGCTGCTCTGTGCCCTTTTGTAATCACCCCGCTCTCTCCTTACAGGGCCCCCCTGGACCACCTGGTGTCCCAGGACCCCCTGGACCAGGAGGTCCCCCGGTAAGTCCCTCCTGGTGCTTCCATGGCCTGTGGGTCAGGGGCTTCTTCCTGTATGGACACTACTTTTCTCTGCCCAAGTCCAGTGCAGAGGCACAAACAGAGGACCCCCTCATGCAGACACCCTATGCCTCTGGACCCCCAGAACCTTGGCCCCTTTGATTAAGTAACAGGGGAGCCAGCCCAGTCCTGCGGCTGTTGGCTGCAGGAGACATGGTATAGGCAGCATGGTGGGCGCTGTGCCCACTCAGGCGTCTGCAGTGACTTGACTTTTTAGGCAAAACGGGACCAGGTAAGGGTCTGTCAACATTTCCCTTCTCACGTTTTGGGGGGCAACTGGAAACTCCATAGGGTAGGCTCTGGGTGGGGCAGACCCAGCAGTGGGCAGAGGGGCCATTCCTTCCTGCCCCAGGTGGAGGTGAACATGGCAGTGACCCCACCTGCTGACCAGACAAGCTGTGGACTGCCCACCTTTGAGATGTGGAAATTCTGTGTCTTACTGTATCCGTGTGGAGGGGTCAATGCCCAAGAGGTGCCCTCCTCAGAGCCCTCTAGAGGCCTGTGCCTGGGTCAGGAATGGAGTCGAGACAAGGATCCGATCTCCAATCAGTTTAACAGTTTCCGTGTGGTCTCTTTCTAGGGTTTACCTGGAGAGATTGGCTTCCCTGGGAAACCTGGGCCTCCTGGCCATGCGGTGAGTATCCTGCTGCATCTTCCCACCTACCCTGCTTCTCCTCCTTTGCTCCGGGTCAGAAGTGGCAGGTCACGACCACTGGCCCTGGGGGTCCCCCAGAGTTGACTTCCCATGCCCTTTGCTCCTTGCGCTGGTCAGTTCCAAAACACAGCTCTGTTCCCCCTTCTGCAGAGTCAGGGGTCATCCTGTCTCTCCTGGGACTGCCCCATGTGCCCTGGCTGGGGTGTAGACTGGGGCCACTGTCCCCAGGCCACCACCCTTGCTGTTGTTACCCAGAGACACCTTTGAAAGTCCCTCACCTTGTAGAGTGTGACGATTTGTCCTTAAGTGATGCCCAGAGGGTAGCAGAAGCAAAGCCTTGGGGATGAGAGAAAGGGTCCAGGTGTGGCCATTCTTCCTGTTACTGTCCCATCAGGGTCCGCTATTGTCCTGATCATGTTTTCCCACCTGCAAGCTGAGATGGCCGGGGGCTCTCAGGGGCCTTCCCGTGGCTTTCAAGTCCTGCAGGTGGAACTCAGCCAGCTCAAACATCAGGCCACGCAGGAGCTAGGCTTGAAGGCAGATCTCTTCTTACGTGTTGGCTTGTCCTCTTCAGGGCAGGCTATGGAGTGGCCTGCCAGAGCCTGGCACCATGCGACTGAGAGCTGGACCTCCTGATGCTCTGCCCCAGGGCAGCCTCTGCTCCACTCTGAGGGCTTTGTTTCCTTGTGACATGGTCCTCTCGTGGAGCTGCTGAGTGGGGAGGACCCAGACACTGCAGAAAGGACCAGGAGGAGGCAAAGCAGGCTTGCAGTGCACGGCAGCTCTCCCGCTTCTCCATGGGCCACAGAAGCGTTGGAGCCTGTAGATCAAGGAGCTCAGGAGACAGGACCAGCGAGCTCTGCCGCACTCGCACTCTGAGCTTGGTTGGGCCCAGCGCGTTGTGCCAGACAGCGTCAGACTTAAATGCAGTGTTGGGGCGTGCTCTCAGGTGAACTGACAGGTAGGGACACCTGGTGAACTGCATTCCTCAACCGCAGTGTCACCCATAAACAGTGTGTAGTGGGTGCCTCTGGCAGCTGGGACACATGAGTCTTACCTGGCCCAGTGGGTACATCAAAGCATATGTGTATCAGCCTGAATATTCAGAAGAAGGGGAATGTTATGGGAAGGAGAAACATATTTTAAAAGACTTTTACAGTTTTCTGAGGCCCTGGGTCACTTAAGGTGTGACGTGTGACCTCTGTCTTTGGCATCTGCTCTTGGTCAAGGTCATGCTTGCATTGATCCGGGTGACCTTGAGCAACCCCTCCTACTACTCTTCCCAAGACCTTGACTTCCATGACATTGCTGTTTGGAAATGTTCTTTCAATAACCAGCAGCCCAGACCAGAGACTCTCGGGATGTTAAATGGGGTGACAGCAAGTTCTGGGGCAGAAGAATCACCAGGATGATAAAAGAAAGTAACTTTTCTTTTGTTGAAGTCCTGGGGATTGAACCTAGGACCTTGTGTATTAGGCAACGGCTTTGGCACTGAGTTACATCCCCAACCCAAACTCTACTTTTTAATTTTATTTTGACACAGAGTCTCGCTAAGTTGCCAGACTAGCCTCAAACTTGTGATTCTTCTGCCTCAACCTCCCAAGCAGCCACGATCATAGGCATGTGCCACTGTGCTGACAGGCATTAACTTTTAGCTCCCAAAAAGTAGCTGATGAGATCTGTCATCAAGAGAAGTTACTTATCTTACATGTGTGCCCCTGGCACACCATTAGAGGACAGAGGAAAGGGAGAAGGTCAAGTGTCTCAGTGTAGTGGAAGGAACTTGGGAGGGGAGCCAGGAGACCCTTGTGGGTCCCCATGACTAACTTTGTGACCTGGAGGGGGTCCCTCAACCTCTGGAGCTCCGGTGTCCTCACCTGCAGCAGCCCTCCTGCCACGTCATCAGGAAGGAGTGGAAGGAGAACTTTAAATTGGAAAACACAACATGGAGCCCTTGGTGTTGCCGTCAGAAGGAAAGGCAGTCGTGCCAACCAGGCCAAGCGATTGAGTGCTGGCTCTTCTGAAGGACGAGGGGAGGGAAGGAGCACCGTGGGAAGGAGCACCATGTGACAGGGAGCCTGGAGAGCAGCGCAGGAGTCGGAGGACAGTGTCACCCCTGTGCTCTTAGAAGCTGAGGGCAGGAGTGGGGCACGGGGTTCAGCTTGCCCCCCGTCGACCTCACACTTCTGGGGAACTGGATCTGGGGCACTGAGCAGAGGTGCTGTGTGTGTCAGTCACAGCATAGCGTGTAAGCAGACTGGTCACTCTGGGGAGGGGACGCAGCTGGAAGGCCTGTGGCCCCAGCCTCTGGCTGCAGAGTCAGCTCCTGGCTCCAAACAACTTAGCACAGTGTATCCTAAATATGCCTTTTATTCTAATTTTCTTTCTTTCCTCCCCTGGCCCAGGGGTCACCTGGACAGGACGGGCCGAGTGGGCCACCAGGCCTGCCAGGATCCAAGGTCGGTACGCCCAGGTTGGCATGAGTGTGGGAAACAAACACAGGAGCAAAAGAGCTTCTTGGTTGTGGGTGCATTCTAAAATCAGGGCCTGGGCCTTGGTCAGGACCAGGTTGACATGTTTGAATTTACCAGGTCGGATTGGGAGAGCTCTTTATTTCTACCTAGGTAACTGGGGAAGGACGTGGAAGCCTTGGACATTAAAAGCAATCTGCTCAAGGCCCCCTGAGGACCAGTGCTCCTCTTCCTTGCTGGCCTGTGAACAGTGCAGGGATGCTCCTGCAAGCTGGGCCCTCTGCTGACTTGGCTTTGTGCTTCTTACAGGGAGACCCCGGGGAGAGAGGGGAAGGCGGCCTGCCTGGGAAGCCTGGACCTCGGGTAGGACTTTGCCACCTTGCTCATTGGGCATCTCACTCTAATGGGTGTTCTGGGCTGTGCGGGAACCTCAATGCGCTACGCATGGCGGGAAGCAGAGTATTGAAAAGGGGCTATTCAGAGGGGTGCAGCAGGGTTAGGGGCTCCAGCAGGGACGTGGGCACCCCTGAGGCTGGCAACAGTGGAGCCAGGGTCCCCTCCCGAGCAGAAGTGGGAGGGGAGGGTGCCTGCATCCAGGGAGACCTCAGCTGGAGCAGAGCTGTGCCTGGAGAAGGAACCTCACGCCATCACTTGTGCTGGCAGGGAGGAGCGTGGGGAACCATAGCCTCTCCCTTCCTCGCTTCTCCTTCCATTTCTCCGTCTGATGATCCCACTGACTGGAGCCTTCAGAAAGCAGGAGGTAGAGACGTCTGCCTGATGTGGGCCTCCAAGGGTGAAGAGTGTGAGAAATGGGCGGGGAAACTGGCGTTCAGCTTGAGATCTGGACTGAGCAGCTGCTGTGAGTGCAGAGACCTGCGTGCTGTGCATGAGGACAGCCACTCTGTGCCCAGCTCCTTCCAGAAGGCTGCTTCACTGAAGGGCTTTGGTGGAATGCAGCCATGTGTCCCCTGAGGCCCTCAGCTCAACATCTCCCCCGTCTGATCTCAGAATGCAGTGAGCCCAGAGGAGAGGGAGGCCCTGGGAGTGTGCGCACCATGGGCACATGTACATGCACTGTGGTTCTGGGGAGACCGCGAGAAGGGCTGCCCCTTCCCCACCCCCGCCGGCCGTACTCTCACCTGTGAGGCGTGAACTGCTACAGGACAGTGAGCACGTCCTGGCATCTCCTGTACCCACACACAGTCAGGCATGTGGTGGACACCGCCAGGCTTTGCAGGAGGAACAGAGGTTTAACTCCCACCCAGCGGGAGTGGCCTGGACTCCACCGGGTGGCTGGTGCTCACCCCTTGCTGGCCAGTGAAGTTCTGCTGACGGGCAGACCCCCGAGCCCTCCATTCCCCATCTTCTTTCTTTAGAAGGTCAAATTAAAGTGGAACAGAGAAAAACACAGAATAAATTGAACCTGGCTGGCTCAGTTACACCCAAGTGGACCCAAGTTGTGGAGTGTCTCCAAGCGCCCCTGCGAAGGCCCCTGTGTCTGACACCCGTGTTCTGAGAACTCAGCCCTCCCGCTCCCTAGTAGGGCCCAGCGAGTCCATCCTTTGTCCTTCATATTTTAAGATTCAATAATGATCAATAATGATCCCCAAATCTTTGAAACAATCATTTTCTATGTGTTTTGCATGCATATCCTGAGCTGGTTGTTGGGGGATCACGTGGTCTTAAAAGCACCTAACCTCCCTTTTAGTGTTCATTTGGTTGAAATTCTGTCATTTTCCAGGAAGGATCTAAAGCTTCTGGGTGGGTTTGCTGTTTTCTTACATTCTTTATTCTGCAGACATGTTACTATTTCTTTTGGAGTCGCCGTGCCTGGTGACCGTGTGTTCTCACGTTGGGTGTTGCCACCGCCCGGGGCCTCTGCACATGAGTGCCAGCACATTCTCCGCAGTCTGCAGGAGCAGCCGGCCCGTCGAGTGTCCTGCGTGTGGTTCTGCAGTCGAGGGTCGATTATGAGGAATCTCGGGATGGAGTTAGAGGTCCCTCAGGGACTTCCCGAGACTTCCGGTCTGTGTGTTTGGCATTTCTGATCATCACTAACGATTGAAAGGTTCAAGCACAGAGGTCTGCTGCTCCATCTCCTCCGTGTCTTTTTTGCATGATTCTAGTGCTCTGTGCTTCAAATGTTTCTCTGAGTTTGAAACTGAATTTCAACCGCTGTGGGAGACCTGGTGTAGGGTCAGTCTCGTTACTTTATTTGGATTGAGTACCAGCGGAAGATGAAAACCCTTTCCAGGATGATTCTGGACAACTCGTGGAGGTGCAAGAGTGTACCCTGGGCGAGCTGCTCTGCAGGATGCACAGTGCACAGCAGTTCGGGACTCACTTCAAGAGTTCACGAGGATGGCAGCTTCCTTTCTACGTGCACTTGGATGGTGTTCCACAGCACAAGTTCAGGGGCATTTCAATGAACTTTAAAGTTTTTCTAACTATACTCAGCCCCTTATCCTTGCTCAGCAGGCAAGAAGCAATTCCCCTTGCAAATGTTACCATCCTAGCAGATTTAAAGTGACAACTTGAGTGCTGAGTATTTGCACAATTCTGGCTACAGCAATTCTCACTAATTGTGCTTGTAAACATGGGGAATTGATGGGCGCACTGAAGTGCATCTAGAATTTCAATATGTGCTGACTGCAGATGCCAGTCCCCCTTGTGACACCAGAGCTACAGAACAAAATATGTGCCTTTCCTTCCCTTCCTTTCCTTTCCTTCCCCCTCCTCTCCCTGCCCCTCCCCTCCTCTCATCTTTCCTCTCCTTCCTCTCTTCTCCCCTCTCTTCCCTTCCTTTTTTTCCTGTTGGCTTGATAAGTACTGATGGTTCTGGCCTTCACTATCAGTTGAGTCTGGCATGGCTATAGGGAAATTTCTTATGTAGGTGCACATCACCCACTCATTCATGTCCACTGATACATCAGAAAACCACATTTCTCTATGAGAATCTACACCAAATATTCTACTAAACATCATGGTGGATGTTAGAAAGAAATTGTAACTCAAGAAGTTAGTGATATTCAAGACATATGGTCAGCTAGAAGCTACAGTTCCTCTCAGCCCTACCACTCACCTCTGTGCATGGATGGTTTAGGAAGTCTGGTGGGCACAGAGGCTTGATTCCTAGGGATCAGGGAGAGAACCTCTCTTCCAGTGCCTCCCACTTCAAAGTGCTATTTAGGAACTGCCTTAGTTCTCTTGGGTTGCTATGACAAAATACTTTAAACTGGGTAATTTATAAACAACATAAATGTATTGCTCACACTAGAGGCCATGAAGTTCAAGACCAAGGTGGCAATAGATTTAGTGTCTGTTGAAGACACCTTGCTTCATAGAAGGTATTATATAGCAGTGTCCTCATATGATGGGAGGGCAAAAGGGCTCCCTGTAGTCCCTTTTACAAAGACACTAATCCAACCATGAGAACTCCACCCTCATGACCCAATTACTTCCTGAAGGCCCTGCCTCCTAGTGCTACCATCTTGAATATTATGTTTCAGTAGGAGAATTTTCAGGGGAAACATTGTCATTGCAGGAATCTAGTGACTGAGAATAAAACTTCCAAGGAACAAGAACAAGTGTGTACCTCTTTGGGGTGTGCTTTCTAAACTAAGTTTGAATGACTAATTGGGAACTTCACCCAGGACTTCCTTTATTGTAAAATATCATCGGAAAGGACAGTGAAACTCTGACCTACCTCCAACCACAGGGAACTGCCTGTGTTTATGAAGAAACTGAGCAACAATCATGGGACACCAGTCACCCAGTTTGGTTTCAACAGCTTTCCTTTCATTGTTGGGCCTAGGATGGAGTCTCTGTTTCCCTGATATGTCATTGTTTTGAACTCTGAGTGTTTGGGTTTAAGATGAATGGATTCAAACTGAATGAACTCTGACAGGTCCATTCCTTGAGTTCTTTCTTTCAGGAGAAGCAAAAGATAATATGAGGCGTATGAAACCCCATTCTCCAGAAATGCTACTCGCTTTGGTCTTCAAAGCTATAACCCTTGGGCCTTTAACAATGCTCCATATTTGAGAACTGAGGGCTGTGGCTGGCAGGTGCCATGTGTGGACCCAACTAGGGAATGACAAGCATGTCTAAAAGTGTGCATGGAAGATAATGGAGTGTCTTTCATTCTCTCCCCAGGGTGAAGTTGGGGAGCAGGGCCTGGCAGGCCACCCTGGAGAGAAGGTCTGTTCATTTATGCCTTTATCCATTCATTTCATTCTTTATTTCATTTATTCATTGTTATCAACTGTATATTATATACATTGTTCATATGCCAAGAGAAATTAATCATATCTTTTGAGAGCTTACCACATTGATTTCATGAATTCATTTATTTGCTCAATAACGTTCAGCCTGCTCTGTGTATCGATTGTTATGGGCATTAGGGTCACAACCACAAACAAGATAAACTGAATACTGGAGAACACTTGAACAGCTGTAGTGAGTGGTGGCATATAATGCCACTGAGGGGCATAGGAGAAGTCTTTCAGACTTGGGAAACGTCAGGGAATGGTGAAGAGGTGACATTGTGGTTGAGTCCTAAAGGACAGGAGGAGCTATATCCCCAGATAAGTGAAATGAGGGTTCCTAGGAGAGGAAATAGCTCACATGGGAAATAGTGAGGGGTTGCCCTGGTGGACTGAGTCTATGGAATTCCCCTTTACCCACAGTTCTGCTTTCCATGTGACTTCCGTAAACCTAATGATCTATGGGGAGCTGTAAAGCAGGAACTGGAGAGCAATCAGTACATGGCCTGTTCCTTAGGAGAGTCCTCCCATAGGTGCCTAATGGACAGAGCCGCCATTTTGTTCTCACAGGGAGAAGCAGGCCTCCCAGGTGCTCCAGGCTTCCCAGGTGTGCGTGGAGAAAAAGGAAACCAGGTAAATATGGCTGTCTCTTCCCAGCAAGGCCACCTAGCCTGCGCCCATGGAAAGCAGCCCCTTGTGGAGTCTTAGTCCCTTGATAGGAGGTGGTGATTTTGACTGGGTGAGTAGAGTAGTTCTCAATGTGAAGAACTGGGAGGGGCACTGAGTGCCAGAGTCCATGAATGGGACAGAGGACAGTGGCCGGGAGGCGCTCTGGAAAGGAAGAGTGTCTTCAGACAGAATGATGGGAGTGAGGGGTAGAGTGTCCCCGCCTGTTAGATGCCAAGTGGAGTACCAGGTGCTTCACACTTCACTGACAGGACACCCTTTTGCATTAGGCAGGATTTAGACTTAGTCTTGGCTCTAATGTTTTCTAATTGTCTTTTACTATAGGGAGAAAAGGGTGAACTGGGACTTCCTGGCCCGAAAGGTGACCCGGGTGAGAAGGTAGGAGTTGCTTATTCCATGCTGATCATCAGTTGCCAATAGTTGCCCTTTCCTTAAGTTAGAGTTGTTTTTTTCCAGAATGGATTCATGTGACTCCAAAGTACAATTTTAAGGAAAAAATAAGTTAGGCATAAACCTTGTTTGCAAGTGTAGTCCACTTAGACAACAATAGGATCAGAGATGACATGTTCGTCTGAGCTCTGAAAACTCCCAGCAGCCACCCTTTTGTGCCCATGATGCTGAAGTATTTCTTAAGCACCCCCTACAGGCCAGGTTCTGTGCTTTTCATGTTCATATTCAGCCTCTCCCTGATTCCCGGCACAACTTTAGAAGGTAGGCGTCAGTGACCTAAGTGTGTTGCAGGTAATGGAGACTCTGGAGGATGAAGAACTTGCTGAGAACCAAGCCCCATTTTCCCCGACTCCTATGTCCTCCTCCTGTGTCATGCACCAGCATGTCACTTGGGGTTTGTCCTAGGGCCAGCCGCAGAGGCAAGGCAGCCTGTCTCTGTTGCCCTACTGTGTGTAGCTCAAAGAAGGGCAACCTTGGGTCATTTCTCAGCACACTGCAACAGACACAGTGCACTCCAGGGAGCACAGGCTCAGAATGGAGAGTTGGAGAGAACGGAGTGAAAGGACTAGTTCCATGCATGTCAGGTGCAAAGGGAGACCAGCCTGAGGTGCTGAAGCCCTGCAGGGCAAGGCACAGCCAAGGGGCCAGGAAGGGCCAGCAGCAGGTGCCCCAGAGTCCAGAGAGACCTGTGGTCACAGGAGATGGAACCTGACAGGAATCCTGTCCATAGGGTAGGAAAACAGACGTGGTCAGCCTGCTGCCTGGCACCCTCAGTATCTCCTCCTGTCCTTCCTCTTGCTTCTGGTCTCCTACCAATCCTGGACACCAGAGGACAAGGTCAATGAGGCCCTCAGGGTTGCTTCCTGGGACAGCAGGCTGGATAGGGAAAGGCACAGGGTGAGTGTGGCGCACCACACAGAGAACAAGCCCAGGTATCAACAAGGGCCCTCTGCACGTGAGGAGAGCAGGAGGTTTTGACTCATGTCCGAAGCCACAGAATCACTTTCCAAGGACTCTGGTCCAAGCCCTGGCCCCTTGTTGGAAGGCACCTCCCACTCAATCCTAGCAAGCTGGCTGGGCTGTGCCTGGCATGGAGCAGCACCCAGCAGGCATTTCAGCCATTTTGCTTCAAATCAAAGCCCCAGAGAAGCATGTGGGGATGGAAAAGCATGTTGGACCTTTAGACATTTGCTTGGTGAAGGACCAAACATGGTCAGCTGCAGTGAGCTGAGCCCCCAAGCCTCCCACGCCTGGAGGTGTGTGAGGATTTGGGCCCAGGTGAGTACCTGTGTACCGTGCTCATCCATGGGCCTGCGCTGGGGGCTGATGAGACCTGCCGGTGAGGTGGCACGTGAGCGGGGCTGTCACTGAAGCCAGGTGCGAGTGAGTGCCTTGCCTCTGATGCTATCTGCCAGTCACACAGGAGTCCAGGGAGCTTCGATAGAACCGTGAGCTTGACCAGGTGTGGAGGCAGGGTTTTCTGGACAGTTGTCCTTCTGCTCATTGTGGGTTGAGTTCTCAGCGTCTTGCTCTGGTAATCAGTGGCTTCTGAGGTTATTCCCATTTTAATCCCCAGTTTACTGAGCAGAGAGCTGAAGCACAGAGAAGTATAGAAACTTGCCTAAACTGAGGGACCAGGACCAGGCAGCTGGCTTCTCCAGCAGGCAACTGCAGCCAGCTAGATTCTAGCCCAGGAGGAATGCCAGCACAACCTTGGCAGGCCAGGAAAGCCCCAGCCGTCCTCCCGACACGCTCTTACACAGACTGGTCGAACACTTCCTCTCTGCTAGACCATCTCTAATAAAGTGGCAGTGGACAAGACCCGATTCAGGCTCCCAAAATCACAGACTCTGAAGCGGGCAGGCGTGGGAAGGGTTGAGAATCCCACCACGAGAGCTGCTTTTTCTTGCTGCTTCATGCTCAGGCTCTGTCCACATACACACGTAACCCCCCAGTGACTTTATAAAGACATGTACACACACACACACACACACACACACACCCCTTCATGCGTGTGTGTGTGTTTGCCTGCTTTTGGTGGGAAGAGCACTGTTGCAGAAGTCAGGAAGGTGGCCTGCGTCACGGTCCTGGCTCCACGTCCTCTGGCTCTGAGTGTCTTGTCTGCCCTCCTGTGCCAAGATGGTCAATCTACAAATGGATCTGCATGTAGCTCCCTCCAGAGGGCATTGTAAAGTGTAAATGATCCCCTGCTTGTGAGTAATTTGGGGTCATGTAGGGACCTTGCTAATCCTCAGGTCAACCCCAAGAGGAGACATGGTTGTCAATCATATCAATCATATCCCCACTTCAGAGATGAGGAAACTGAGGCACAGAAAAGCTAAGTCAGCGGTCCACAGCTGCATGAATAGAGTTGAGAGCTGAGCCCTGCCGGGAGAATTTGCAGTCCTAGCTGTTAGCAGCACAGTGAGGAAGGGTAACACCCACGCACCGCCGGGCCTCGCACCCTCCCTCCTGCAGGGTGTCTGCTCTCCAGGTTGTCCTTTCTCCCTCGCTTCCAGCCCTCCCCCTGCCCTTGCCCCTCGCGGCTCCCAGGCGTGCCAGGAAACTCCTATCTTGAATGCAGATGGTACTGAAAGCTCGGTCTTTGTCCCAGATGCTGATCCCATATGCTAACAAAGTTTGAGAAAAAGGATAAAGACGTTTTATTCCTTTGCTAGCAAAGGAGTAAGGCAGTGGACTGGCATCATGGAAGCTTCCAGTCCCAGTGCCGGGGGCAGAGGTCCTTCAAAGGGGGCTGCCAGAGCTGCCTTCCAGGTGTCATTGCCAGTAGCTCTGATTTGTGTTCGACTTGTGTCCTTGAAAGAGTCGTTGCTCCAGGTCCCAGGACCAGGGCTTCTCTCCTCCTGTGGACAGTAGCAGAAGGGCAGGTCATTGGCTTAGGATAGAATGCTCGCCTTGCCCCACGGTGGGTGGGGAGAGGAAGAGGGAGAAGAGGAAGGAGAAAACAAATCAAAACAGTCAGTTTTTTAAAGTTAACCGCCAGTGGTCAGCAGCAAGGTTCACGTGCAAGGTGTGATACGTGGAAGGGACACAGGCTCAGGGAGACCGTGGAGCCCCTCCAGTGCTGTGGCAGGGTCACACCTACCTCCACAGCATCCTGACTGCCTTCCTGTCCCAAGAGGGAGGTAGCGGGCCCTGCGCTGCCTTGCGCTCCGTCGGCTGCCCCACCCTGACATGAGCCTTTGCGCCTCAGGTGGGGTGGGCTGCTCCTTGCTCCTCAGGGGAGCTGAGAGTTAAGCACCCAGGGAGAAGCAGCACCCACAGCTGCATCCCAGCCACGCCTCTGAGGTGAGGGCACCCTGGGCCTGCCCATGGCACCACCTCTCTTCCCTGCCCTGCAGCTCTGAGGAGGGACAGAGACTGTCCACAGGCAGTGGGTCCTCTGGCTGGAGACACCTCTGTCCCCTGTCCTCCTCCATTTGCGCCCGCTCATTCACGTAGTTCCCCTAGGAAGCCCTCTGCTGTGGTCTCCACGGCTCTCTCATGGCGAGGAGATGGGTTTAGGTGAGATGGCCTCTGAGCACAAGGCCCATGTATCGGGAAGAGGACTGGGTGAAGCCAGGGAAGCCTGGTGGTGCTGCTAAGGCACTTTTCTTCCTGTATCTTCCGGAACGTCAGTCCAGCTCAGAGCGTGGATTCTGGGTTTACCCGGCTCAGCCCCTGGCTACTCCTGTGAGTTTGGGCAGGTGAATTGAGGCTTCCGTGCCTCTGTTTCTTCATGGGGATACAGAAGTACCCTACGGGCGTGTCTACAAAGATTGAGTTTATGCTTGTGAGAGGCAGAAACCAATATCTGAAATTAAATGTTAAATAGTGATAGAAATAATGATAAAAATGATCAACTATTATTTCTTATCATATTGTTTTCTCAGAGTGACCTTGTCCCTCCCGAGCCAACCTTGTTCACTTGTCCTCCTGATAACCATATGTAGAGGGCCTGTCATAGACCTAGCCCTGGACTGGCTCCTGATCTAACCTAGACACCATCCCGTGACCCCAGATGCCACCTGAGGAGGGACAGCATCTGAGACTGTGTGTGCTCACTGTGGTTCCTCACTGTGAATGTGCTACCATATTCTGCATCTCTCTCCATTGCTGTATGTGCTGTGAATTATATGCATTATTATCTTTATTGGTTTGCAGAGAAGAAACAAGCTCAGAGGTAAATCATTTATAAGATGGTAGAAGTGGGTTTCAAGCTCAGGTGATTCAACTCCCAAACCTGTGTTGTTCAAAGGGACAAGACCATTCCCCTGCATTTGAGAGCAGCCTGCTTTTCTCTGAGCGGGTGGGTGTGGGCCCCAACCTCTCAAGGGAGCTGGACTTTAATGCAGTCATTGTGCTTAGGGGCACAGGTGGGAATGTTTGCTGTAACTATCAAATACTGGCTATGATCACAATCAAAGGAGAACAATATCAATGTCATCAAAGGATGATGGACATTGTATAACTTTATTAAATAAACTCAGTGGAATAGAACAGAGTGATTTAAATTATCTATAGGTATATATATCAATATAGAGACTTCTCAAAACACATTTTTTTGTCTGAAATCTTTTATAATTGTGAATACACACTTGCATCTGTCTGCGGATCTAACTATGTGTGTGCTGGGACTGTTGTTGCTTGTTTCTGTTGTCTGGAAGGTGACACCAGGCCTGTGCTGGCATAGCAGGTTGTCAGGAGGATTAATGATCATTAATGCTCCATTTCTTCATCTAGGGTGAAGCCGGCCCTGCAGGTCCCCCTGGGCTACCTGGAACAGTAAGTTGCTCTTTTTACTTCTCTGAATTCCTAAGATGTCGGGATTCTTCCTCACACACCCCTTCATTTAAATCATCTCCATACTAGAGTTTGTCAATAGTTAGATGCCCTCCTAGGTCTTAGAATCCAATATTATATAACTTCTCTAAAAAACACTCTGAACTTATTGGTTTACAACAAAAGCACAATTACTAAGCAGAACCTGTGATAGCCACTGAGAAGATGTAGCCACGTGTTACATGTGGGCACTGAGGTCCAAAGACAAGAAGACATTTGTTCAGCATGAGGCTGCAGCACCATGATCCAAGCTGGGCTTCATCTTCTGCCCTGTGTAGGTGTTTGGCTGGCACTGGGAGTTGGTGCCATGACAGTCAGAGCAAGGGCTATGGGGACAGAAGGAATCAGCTCTCACCTGGTTCTAACCTATCTAAGACACAATACAGGTGAATTTAACTCCCCAAAGAGTAAGTTTACTCACCTGTTAGAAGATAATTGTACTCAGCTATCTCATACCATTTTAGTAGCGATGAACTGAAATAGTACAAAGCACTTAGCAGAGTTCCTGGTACATAATAAATATTAAATATAAAACTGCTGCTATTATTATTTATTTTACTCCCCAGAATCCTACAGTAGGGCTTTATTTGGAATTGTTTTTCATTTTAACGTTTCTTCCCAGGCTTCGGCTTCTTTCTTTGAGCAGCTGATTTCAGGAAGGTGGTTCATGGCTTTTTGTGCTGACCCTGACTGGGCAATAGGTAACTGGACAAAGCAGAGGTGGAGAGTGAGAGAGGAGATAGCCCACACGCGCAGAAACACTGCTGGCCATGTGGCAGGACAGCCTACTCAGCAGTGTTTGTCAGTCGGTCCTTATTCCACAGCTCCACCTTCTCCCCCACACATACCCCTTAAAAACAAGACTCAGGCATTCCATAAAGATGTTAGAAGAACCTCAGAATCAGAAATTTGGAGCGGGAGTGGGTTGTGTGAGATTGTCGTTTAAAATTGTGATATGCATTGACGAGGTGAGGGGAGGTGAGCACCCTGCCCCTCAGCGAGGTGCAAGTAGGTAGCTCCCACAGGGGCCTCTGGCCCCATCCACAGGACAGGAGGTGCCCACCTTTGAGTGTAGCTATTCCATGTCTATGCCTAGACAGGCATTTGCACATGTGCATTTAAAAAAAGTGTGATGTATATTGTAGTGTCACTTATAATAGTGAGAAATTAGGGAAAAATCTACGTGACCATAAGCATAGAATTAAGTACATCAGAATAGGTGTATCACAAAATCCTATTTTATAAAGAAACATACACACACACACACACACTGTACAAGGGGTCCTGGAAAGATATAGATACATAAATTAAATGGAACAAGACAAATTAGTGAGAAAAATCAATTTGTAGATGGTTGCGTATTGAGAGATGGAGAGCAGGGCTCACACTTGCCTATGTGATGGCAGTCCTTGAGTAAGGCTGGTGGCGCTGGGGCTGCACGGGGAAGCTCATGACTCTGCCCCCTGTTCTTATTGACAACGGCAGACAGGGGCAGCTGGTCTACCTCCTCAGTTACTGTGAAGAACCTTGAGTTGGTGCATGGAACTGTGAATAATGCGTCCACTTTCACTATTCGTACGTTTCTTGTAGAAATGACATATTTCTATAAGTTTGTAATTGTGTGAAAACACAGAGAAAAGGTCTAGAAATATAAAAAAATGGTGTTTTGGGGAGGGAAGAGACTGGGACTAGGGGCTCAGAAGCCCCTTCTCCCTTCCCTTGTGGACGCCCTGTGTTTTAGGGCTCACACCCAGGGTTCCCTTGGTCCATTGGCTTTATCAGTTGGCTCCTGCTGGGAGCCAGGCCTTGGCATGACTGGGGCCTGATGGAGCGTAGAGTCTTGCACTGGACATGAAGTCTAATCGCACAGTGGCCAGGATAAGCATATTACAAATTAGCGTAAATTAGCTTACCTGATTCACATTCGACTGCATGACATGGAGACCTGCCCATGACTGTGGTTGAATGCAGGGAGGAGCAGGCTCCAGGGCTGAGGAACAACGTGAGCCGGAGCTCTGAGCCTGGAGAGCACACCCCCTGGGAAGCAGCCAGCGCAGACTGGGTGGTGGCGAGGCTGGAGGGCAGTATGGGCACCATCCGTGGGGTCTTGGCTGAGGGCGTTCTGCACAAGCAGGGTTCTCTGAGCCACAGCCCTCTCCCTTGCCCTGGTTTCCTCTGCCTCTGACTCCCTGCCCAGCACACAGCAGACCATGATAGAGGGAAGGCAGACATCGATATCTGGATCCAGTGTCCCAGGCTCTGCTCCAGGGGCTTGCCTGAGTTATTCCAGTTTGTCCTGGTGACAGCCCAAGTGGAGGACATTTCATTCCTTTTTACTGATGGGGACATGGAAGGTGACAGAAGATATTCAAGGTCACATAGGGTTTGGCACTTGGGCCATGGGACCCCAGGGATGCCAAATGCAACTGCTTTGCTTTCCTGCCTCAATAAATACTCAGACACTTTAAAGAACATGGGGTTCTAACTGTCAAAACTAATGATCACTGAAGGGCATGTTCTCTCACCTGGCAGATCTTTCCGAGTCAGCGAGTCTGGGACTCCATCATCCCTGTCTTTCTGACTTCTGTGGTTTTCTTTTCAGACCTCCCTGTTCACACCATATCCAAGGATGCCAGTAAGTAGCAGCGGTGCCTCAACATAGCCTAGTAGGTCAACTAGGCAGGGGTGCAGAGGTGGGGCTGAGCGGGGCTGGGTGGGCTGGCCTCAGCCCTTCATGCCGGTCAGTCAGGCTTCTGGGCTCCCTACCTTGTCCTGGTGACAGGTGGGAACAAGCCCCTAGCCCTTGCTTGAAACCAGCCCTCATGTCAGGCAGGACATTCCAGGGCCACAACTCCATAGTGAAGGGCACAGGCCACACCTGTCTTTGGATAAAGTTCATTCTTCAGTACCCAGAGCTGCAGGTGCTCTTGAGGAAGGAGAAGCAGAGTTATTTGAGATGGCAGAACATTCAGGAGTCAGAGGGAGGCAAAGGCATCCTGAGGATGCTACCAGAGGTGTGAGTACTTTGTGGGGACCCAGGTCTCAGAGGGACTGCTGAGGGGACATGGGGGCAGAGCCTGCTATTGCACTGTGGGTGTGACAGATGGAGGGAGAGCTTGACTAGCTCCTGGACTTGCCACACCTAAAACAAAAGGCCACTGCAGCCCCTAGGAGCCTTTCCCTCCTTGCTCCATGACCGGAAGCATGACTGGAAGTAGGACTTCCAGCATGACTCCATGCTGTTGGCACTGAGGCCAGACCATGGGCCTTTGTTCTTTGTGTCTCTTCTGTTGTTAGGAGGTGACCCTCTGCTCCACCACACGTGGCAGCTGAGGCTAGAATGGAAAGATCTAACCCGCAGTAGTTGCTGTCTCTTTTCGGTAGTAAGTAGATGTGATTTAAAAAGTTGAAGGAGCCTCGTGCAGCTGTTGTGGAGCAGGTGGAGACACAGAGGACTGTGCAGAGGAAGGATGTGCACTTCAGAGGTGAGGGAGGGCGGAGGCCGTGATGGTGGGGACGTCCATGGGCAGCGTGCACTTGAGGAGGAGCTATTTCCTGGGAGAGATCTGTCAGCTGTGACCCAGCCGAGTGACTGTCCCCACCTGAGTGCTGCACTTAGAGGCAGGTCTCCCGTGGCCCCCTCCCAGGTACCGCTATCTGTTGCTTTGCTGCCTTGGCATCTTCCCCCTACTTAGGTTGACCCGAGGTCCCCAAGATTAAAACTATGGAATTGCTCCATAAAAAGACAGTGTCTAGACTATTCCATTGGCACCACACAGAGGAGAGAGTGTGGAGTGGGAGGGCTGTCCTCCCTAGCCTTTGATTCCAACCATGACATCCTTCCCGCGGGATGTGCAGTTTGGTGGGAGCCAGGAGGCCTCGCTCAGAATTAAACCAAGCAAGTAGTAACTGAAGGAAGAACAAGTTCCTTTGCGAGCCATTGCACAGCTCTCTCTGGGGCCGACTTTGCATTGATGGATTTGGAAAGTGTTAACTCTGATTTCTTGCTGCTCCCTGAGGTGCGCCTCTCAGTCCCTGCAGTGCAGGAAGAGGCAAGATTTAGAGGCATCTAAAAGTTTGCTGCTTACTTAACAGGACAGAAAGGAGGATCTGTGTGGAGGGAAAGCCGGCTCCCTCCCTCCCAGACCCAGGATCCGGAGGCTCATGGGGTGGCTGGTGGGCGTGCCAAGTGAGGAGGCCTGGCGGGGTAGCTTGTGGAGTCAGGGCAGGGCTTTTAGACGGTGTGTGGATCCTGAGGATCTGGAGATGTCACATCAGAGAAGGACCCACTCCTTAACTGGAGGAAAGAAGGACAGAGAACTGAAGACTTGGGGAAATGACAGCGAAGAAGTGCGGTGCCAGTAGGTGGCTCAGAAGCAACCATGTTGGGAAGGCTGGGGGGCAGCCTGATCCCACCACTCACAAGGCAGCAAAGGCTTGCAGGATGCCCCTACCATTTCCCAGAGACCGCAGGGAGGATCTGAAGTCCAGAGATCGTGTTTGGCTTGCCCTAGGTCATCTAGCCACTTTCCTGCATTCAGCCACTACGGAGGGAGCACCCACCTTGTGCCTGCAAGTGAAGGAGTTGCCTCCTAACTTCTGGGCTCCCAGGCAGGGCTTCTTGAGTATCTTGCTTCCCCTGGCTTCCTCCTCTGACCTGGCTAAACA
Source organism: Sciurus carolinensis (assembly GCF_902686445.1). Taxonomy (NCBI): domain Eukaryota; kingdom Metazoa; phylum Chordata; class Mammalia; order Rodentia; family Sciuridae; genus Sciurus; species Sciurus carolinensis. The sequence goes on from NC_062213.1 coordinate 5,099,909, forward strand.
CCCATGGGTCACCTGCTTATTCTTTGGCAACATTAATTCTCACCCCTGCAAAAAAGAGCCAGTATGTCCCCTGAAGCTTTGCCCTGCGCTTGGTCTTCCTGGACTGTGTTGCCTGTGGCTGGAGGGCAAGGCAGTTTTGCAAGTTCTTCCCCAGAAAGTAGAGGAGGGATGCAAGCTGGAAATCATGGCATTGTTGTCCCCAGGGGATGGGACTAGACATGTCTCCTTCCCAGCTATTGCCCTTGGAGATTCTAGGAGTAGGAACAGGCTGGCATTTGTGGAAGCCTTTGTGCCAGGCACCATGGGACACTTTGCAAAGGCAGCAGACCACGTGCATTCCATTCAGTAGGTGATGCAGAGAGAGGGAGGAAGCCAGCCAAAAGTCATGTAGATACCAACTAGAAGTTCAGAGAGGCTTGGGCAGAGACGCTGTGGAGGCAAGGTCTCAACATTTGCCCATGCACAGAGAAAGCAGCATGAAACCTTCAGTGGACAGTGCCCTTCCATGCTGGCTTCATGCCAAATAAAGCTTTAGGGCTGGCCCACAACAGGCTCTCTAACTTACAGGATAGAATCTGTCCCAAGATTCTCCTGGGTCCTCCCAGACCTCTGGCTTCTAAGACCTTACGCTTGCCAGTTTGGGTCTCCGCAGGACTCCCTCTGCCCTCAAGGCAAGTGCTCATCCCATTTCTCCTTGGGCCTCTCTGTAGAAGGTGAGCCCAGCAGCTCCCTAAGCATCCCAGGGCAATCCTGGACAGTACTAGGTCCTGCTCCTGGAGGAAGAGCTCCTGTATACAGCCTTTCAGAGTGCTCCTCCTTTGACTGTTACCTGTTCTCCAGACCTCCAGTCTTCCTCGGTGGCTGCACCTCCTCTGCGCCATTGAATGTTCACCTGTGTGAGATAGGAACAACCTCTTTGCTTTGCAGACATGAAAACTGAGGTCAGCATGGGTGACTTATTTGCCCAAGTTATATTGCCACTGAATCAGACCAGGGCTCTACAGAGTCATCATGGTTCTAAAGTTGAGGCTTTTCTCCACCCAGGATGCCTCTCCCTGCTCCTCTCCTGCAAGGTGGCTCTTCAGCCTTAGAAAGACACCTGAGTCTTGGAGGTCTGCTGTTGATGCAACCTCCACCTGCTTACCTTCTCCCTGCCCCCTCTGGTTTCATGTCCCTCCACGCTTCCTGAGAGGTGTGTTAGGAACCGCAGGTGTGGCACCTGCAGCTTCAAGGGAGTGGGCCTGTCCCTACGCCAGCTGGGTGATTCCATCTTGGGTGCACCCAGGGTCCTGCCTTTCCACCCTGTCCCATTTCTTCTTCAGCACAAGTTGGACACACCCTTCCAGCCATCCCAGAGTCTAGGGCTCAGCTTCCAGCCTGTGCCCCAAGGGGCTGGTCCCCTTAGCAAAGCATCCACCTCACACCTCCATCAAGAAAGGGCTGTGAAGGATTATCATTCGTCATGATCCACCATGTGCCTGGCCCTGGGCTGAAGGGAAAATGGGTCAAGCCATAGAATAAGTGTAAAAACTACCTGAGCAGGCATCATGCAGGAGAAAGACCCTGGACTCCACGAGTCGATAACAGGAGGACTTGGCCAGTTTGGACATCCGCTCTCTGAAGAAGGGATTCTGGTCCTTAGAACTGAAAGAGTCAGACTCAGAGTCCCAGGGGAGTGGGAGAGAAGAGCCCTGGGCAGCAGAATCAGCCTTTGGGGATCATGGTGATCAGTCGGGTGCATCCACGGGACAGGAGGTGGCCCTCGTGCTGAGGGGTGGGCATGCGCACTGTAAGGAGTGGGGTTCACTTTCAAATGGGCTATACCCTATGCTTCTCACCAACAGGGAGAACAAGGGCCAAAGGGAGAGAAAGGCGATCCGGGAGTGCCTGGGGAGCCGGTGAGTGTCTGTACCCACACTGTCCCTGCTCCCACGCCCCCTGCGGACCTGTGCTGCTGGAGACCTGGCCCCCAAAGGCCCACAAGCCTAGATCGGAACAGTACAGTCCACCCTAGGAGCCCCACGGAACTGAAGGCAGCCCCTTCCTCATTCCCCAGGACTCTGGTGACATGCCTTCCTCAGATCTCAAGTTATATCCATTGCTTACACTCACACCACACCCCACCTTCTCAGAATTAGGGTGATGAGCCACTTTATGGATGGATGGTTTCATTGCAGGGACCACAGGGACGTCCTGGAGAGTTGGGCCCCCGGGGACCCATTGGACCTCCGGTAAGAACAACCCCTTCCATGCTGGCTCTGCACTGCCTTCTCGCCTGGCATTTCGGGAGCGCCCACCAGAGGGCGCTGCGGCAAGTGCTGTAGAAGCCAGAATGTCCCAGTGCTTGCAGCGCGTGCCCAAAAGCAGCCTCCTGGGACCTGACCCTGCCTCCCCAACCAGGCGGCCCATCCCTGAAGGGTTGACCTAGAAGTGCTCTGGGTTCATTAGTGTGATCTGGAAAGAGGTGGCCCAGCAGGTTTCCAAAGCATTTTCAGAAGCAGGAAATCCGCTTCCCTTCCCAGCTGTTGATTTAAATAAGGCCTGGTGGGCATTAGCGTTTTAGTAGTGTTATTTCTTCTGGTGGGGCGGCGGTGGCTGCTTTTTTTTTTTTTTTTTTTTTTTTTTTTTTGGCACCTGGGATTAAACTCAGGGGCATTCGACCACTGAGCCACATCCCCGGCACTTTTGTATTTTTTTTAACAATAGGGTCTTGGTGAGTTGCTTAGTGCCTCACCTTTGCTAAGTCTGTCTTTGAACTTGGGATCCTCCTGCCTCAGGAGGCTGGGATTTCAGGTGTGTGCCACTGTGCCAAGCCTGGTTGGGCTTCTTGCTGCTTCTTTCCTGGGCAGCTGTTCAGTTGTGTGGGGGCTCTCTTGGGTGATCTATGTAGCTGAGATACTTTGGGGTCACTTGCTGGCTGTGCCTTGGCCTTCCTGCCCCTCTGAGCCTTAATTACATAAAGCCTCAGTGCTGACACTAGGGATCTTGGTGAGGTTGGGATAAAATCATGATATGACAAACTCCTGCAATGGGCCCAGAAAGAGTGGTTTCTGCACCTTTTAGACCCTGCTCCTGTCCCTTCAGTTTGAAGCAGCTAATTCCATGCAGCCAGGTTTGTTGGAGACTCTCCTGCTGTGAGGGTGAGGATAACCTTGCATAAGTCTCTGATCTCTTTCCTCTCCCCTTTAATTTCCTTATAGGGTGGCAAGGGACAAGATGGCACCCATGGGGCTCCTGGAGCAGCTGGAAACCCTGTGAGTCCTGTGTCCCGCCTGCATCCTGGGAGACCCCACAGAGGGGAGTGGAATGCCAGGCCACACTTCTGCCACGTGGCTTCCCTCTGGGCTATGAGGTAGAACGTGGCCAAGAAGCACAGCCCATGCTTGATGCTGTCCAGGCACAAGGAGGGTCGCTCTGGCCTCCACAGCCTTCCCAGCCCACAAAGGAAATCTACACACACATGGATAACGAACACGCAGGGGCACAGGGACACATCCACGCTTGGTACTCTAAAAAGTGTGCCTAGGTTCACATCTACCTCCACACATTCTGTAAACCCAAGTACACATACACCCTGACACACACACACACACACACACACACACACATACACACACACACTCTCTCGGGAAAGTGCACGCTGGCACATGCCTCTTGCATCACCTTCAGAGTTGTCCAGCTGCTGCCCCTGGATTGCTTGTCTGCAGGGCCAAGATCCAGAATCCAGGTGTCTGTGGTCTCACAGGGCTGTCACTGGCCGTTGGGGCTGAGTGGCGTTCTGTGGCATGGGGCAGAGCCGCAGAGTACAGGCTTGACCCTGGTGCTGGTGGGGGGAAGGAGCAGGCTGACCTGACCAGGTCTCCCGGGAGTAGTGGTGGGAGTAAGAGGAGCAGCTGGCATCGGCTCTCCTGGCACCACAGGCCTGGAGTATTGACAGGAGCACACTCACATGACCAGGCCATCTGTGCCTATGGCTGAGCATGGACAGGGTGATCCAAGCAGGGAATAGTGTGGATGCCACAGAGCAAGGCAGAGTGCAGCTTCTGTCGGGAGTGAAGACAGCCTTGACCCAAGGTCAGCCTCGGATAGAGAGGCAGCAGTGTCGGCCAGGGTGCCTTCTAAGCCTAAGGATGCACACATCCTGTGACAGTGGGGAACAAGCCCAGAGCGAACATGAGCAGCCTCCAGGACTTTGAGAGTCCCCTGCTTCCCCTCCTCCCCGGCACTGACCTGCCTGGAATGTGCTCACATACATCTCTCAGGCAATCCTGGCCCAACGACCAAGTTCTAGTTCAAGTCTACTCCCTCCAGGAAGCATCCCCTACTTCTCCAGTCAAGCCAACACACAGGCGCGCGCACACACACACACACACACGCACACACGCACGCACACACACACGCACGCACGCGCGCGCACACATGTGCACACACATGCGCTTGCGCACACACACACACATGCACACACACACACGCACGCACATGTACACGCACACCTTCTCTCCTGGTGCCCCTTCTCTGTGAATGACATCAGGGCCTCAGCACGGGGCAGACTAGAGGCAGACTTGCTGTGGCCGTGCAGACTCGTGGTCTCCCAGGAGCCAGCAGGTGACCACAAACTGGGCCATTGCTCTCTGCGCTTTCTCCTGGAATGCCCACCCTGTCACACACTGCCCAGACCCCTGTGGCCTCCAGGTCTTGTCCATGCCCTTCAGCTGACCTTCCTCACCCAGAGCCTGTGCTCTGCAGCCCAGGACTGAGCAGTCTGTTCCCTCCTCAGCAGCTCCTTTCCTCATGCTCAGGCTGGAAGCCACCTCACTAAAGCCCTCGTGCATGATGAGGCTGCTTCCTCTGCCCATCCCTGCCCTCTACACACCCACCTGACTCTGTGCCTGGGCTGAAGGAACTGCCAGAGTCCTGTGCCCTCCTGTCCCCTCCCACGCTCTGTGCCAGACTCCTGCAAGGCGTCTGTGCCACAGCCCTGCAGGGGAGGGTGCTGGTAAACCGGAGCCTGGCAGCAGTGGCAGCACGGGTGTGACCTGGGACAGCTGTTTGCAACCAAGTCCTTGGGCGTCTCTAAACTGCGTCTGTCTCTGAATAGGGTGCTCCAGGACCTGCAGGGCCCCCGGGCCCCAGCGGCCCCCCTGGAATCCTGGTGAGTAATCGAGAGGGAGGCCTGCAGCGCCTTCCACCACATTCGTTTCCTACCCTCCCTGAAACCCGGAGGTGTGGGCCTCATTACCCCATCTCACTGGACACTGATGTCCAGGCAGAGGTCACCCAGAAAGAGCAAAGCTCAGGCTCTAGGTCTGGCTTCAGCCCTCCAGTGGTGAACGAAACTGCTCTAATTGCAGAAAGCTTGTACATTGTGCCGATGTTGGAATCAACATCACAGTTGGCCTCAGACGAAGTAAAAGGAACTTGAAGTCAGAGGTTCCCGACTGGCTCTGGGGACCTGGATTCCAGTGCCAGCTCTTCCACGGACAGCTTTGAGACCTTGGCAGACTGATCCTTGTGAAATGGAGGCAGCGGGGCACACTGGTTCCCTGCCGGGGTCCCATCTCACTGTCCTCCTGATCCACCCCTCCCATGAGAATGCTCCAGGTGTCTGCTAATGGGCTGGCTCTAAGATTCACCATGAACCTTGATTTAGACTTCGACCTTCAGTAGGTCACACAGTGGCGTCTAGTCCAGGGCTGTGGAGAAGTTAGCCTCGTCCATAGATTAGGTCAGTTCTGTCCACTCCTCAGTCATCACAGGGCAGGGGATGAGTGGCGGGCATTCCTGCATCCCAGGCGCTGCTCCTGGGGCAGGGCATGCGCCGATTCATCCCCTGCTCATAGTTTCCTTGTTAGGTGGGCCTTACCACGGGCGCCCTTTCACACGGGAGGAGGCTGAGGCCCAGGAGACTGCCTCCCTAGGCAGGGGTTGCAGAGGATGCTCCTGGAACGTTGCCTGCGACTTCCCCTTCCCACAGCCCACACGCCCACCTCCAGCCTGCAGCTCTGCTCTCCTCTGTCCCTGGAGAGCTTGTCACTCAGCCACGTGACAGGTGGCAGTAGGGTCCTCAGAAGCAGCCCCGAGCTGGTGTGTGTATGAGCAGCCCAGCTCCTTGGCCCCTGTAGAGTGGCTCTTAGGTGGGCTCCCTGAGGCCCCTGCAGGACGGGGCTCTAGCCGCCCATGGTCACGTTCCTAGCTGCTCCCATCCCCATCCTCCTCTTCACCCCACACTTCTCTGGAATGTTTGTCTTTGTTGTTCCAAAGTAACCTCCTGGGGACACCACAGACACTGTGGAGCAGGTGTCTAATGCTGAGCCTGTGTTCTTTGAGTCATCTGGGTCTTCCCTGTCGCCCACTCCACTAAGGCCCACCCTCCACAAGCTCACTGCCCAGAGCAGAGCAGAGCCCTGCGCAGGCCATGCCCGCTCTTAAGAGCTCTGGAGTGCAACGTGCACAGCCAGACCCAGGGGAGGAGACGGGCCTGGGACTGTAACCTGGGAGGACAGAGGGACAGAGCTCAAGTAGAACCCAGATGCCATTCCCGGGGACCACAAGCTGTGAAGAAATTCACCATGTGAATAACTTTCCTTTCTCCAGGGCTCCACTGGCCTCAGAGGTCCCCCTGGGAAAGACGGGGAGCGTGGTGAGAAGGTGAGACCAAGGCAGTCCCAACACACAGGTGTCTGCTCCCTGCTTCTGAAGGGCAGTGATGGCAAGCTCCTGCTTCTCAGGCTGGGGGGAGGAGCCAGGATCAGAGGGCACCCTGAAGGGCGGGACCTGTGCCCCCATGTCACCTCCTTTAGTCCACACAAGAGACCTGTGACTCAGATTGATGCCCATTTGGCAGACGTGGAGGGTGACTGACAGGTCGATTGCTCCACCCTCCATCTCCTCACTGTTGGGCTGCAATGCCGGCTCAGTCTGAGTCCAGATCCTGCGTCCTCTTCATTCCATGCCCCAGCCTGTCCGCTGTGCGTCTCGACTGCATGTTCCTCTGACCCAGCACCATGGGGAATCTCTGATGCTGACTGGGGTGCTGAGCCAGAGCTTGGGAAATCTGGAGCGCTATTTGAAGGACTGAGATGACACGTAGGCTTTAGGCCTGGGCTGAATGGCAGCTCCCGTGTCCCAGTTCCACTGGGGTGACAACAGTGCTCCTCAATTGGGTGCATCTCCCTCCCGTCTGATGGGCACCACGGGGGGCCAGGAAGGATGGCTGCTGGCATCTGGTAGCCTGAGACCAGGGATTCTGCTAAATATTCCTCCACACACAGGACGCTGACCCCATGCACACACAGAATCGTCCACCCTGCATGTCAGTGGTGCCAGGGTTACGAGACCTGAGCCAAATGCAGGCACCTCACACCTGCAGCTGCTTAGCTGTGAAGTGTGGCTGGATGTGGCAGCTGCCTTGATCCCACGCTCTGAGGACCAGCTGGGGAACTGGGAGGCAGGTGCAGAGGCTCAGCGGAGGACAGTCGTGCCCTGCCCTCCCTGGGCCAGCAGGTGGCTCTCAGAGCCATGGCACGTGCCCAGTGAGCCGCGCCTTCCCCTCATGCATCCTGGCAGACGCCTCTGCCAGAACACACGTGTCCAAATTCTTCAGGCCCGATTTTCCTGGAACCGTTTCACAACAATCACTTTATCTTTTCTGTTTTTATAAAATATATCAGGAGTAGATATAGTATGCTTTTTGGCAGAAGGCTTAGTTTTAAAATATGCGCTTAAGAGAAAAAGTGATTTATTGCAGATAAAAATGATCAAATAACCTGTAGAAAAAACCTTGGGTTCTTGGAGTGTTAGTTGATCATGAGCCCAATAACAACCCTATGTGATGCAGGTGCTAAGAGCAGGGGGGCACTACCATCTTTGCAGCAATCAGAGCACCCAGATTAAGCAAGGGGAAAGCAGGAGCCCCCACCGGTATTTCTTGAATGCGCCACATCTGAGAGGCCCCCAAAAGACTCAGGGGTTTTATGAGGTCTAGTTGAGCTTTCCCAGACTGGAAAATTAATGTGCCAGTGGTGCATTCAACCTGAAGGGGGAGCCAAATGCCTGTCCTTGGCTGCATGGAAGCCCAGGCTGAGGGCTGGGTGAAGGCCCAGGACTCTTTGGAAGGAACCTGTGCTCTGCAAAGTGGTACCATTCCCTGACATCACACTGTGCTCCCTCCCCACGCCCAGTGACTGACCTGGGGCTGAGGACACTCCTTCTGCTGGAGAGACACATTCCATCTTGCCCTGCTAGCTTGAACTGGATTACCTCACCTCTTCTACCTCAGAAAAGTCTGGAGACCCTGAGACCGCCACTCAGCAGGGAGCCCCGTCCAAGAAAAGGCATCCCTCTGGTTCATGGGGCTTGACTCAGGTTCCACATAGGGTGCTGCTCATAGCTTTGAGGTCAGGAAAAATGAGCAAGCTCAAGGTCAGATCCTGGCCTCCCGTCCCTTTGGAACCTTGAACTCCGTTTGTCTTGTTGAAGACCTCTCATGTGAGCAGGGGTTCGATTTTGTCTTCAGAGCTCCAGGGAGCAAGTTGAGTGTCGTATTTTGGGAAGCTATCAGACGGGGCTCTCACTGACGTGAAGAGGCTGTGTGACTGACCTGTCTGGTGGAGGAACGCGCAGCCTGAGGCGCCAAGCCCCCTGCTCCTGGAGGAGTTCCTCTTTGAGAGACTGACTACTGGGGGTTTCCTGTACCAGGGGAAGGTTGTGTGGGCAATGCCGATGTCCCCTCCATTTCTGTGTTCCACATTGTATGAACTGGCTGGACTGCCTTAACAAGGTGTCTCGGGCTGAGGGACCTATACCACAGAGAGTTATGGTCTCACAGTTCTGGAGACCAGAAGTCCTAAGTCGAAGTGTGGGCAGGGTTGGTTCCCTCTGAGAGCTGAGGGAAGGGTCTGTTCCCGGTTCTTTCCTTGACTGACTGTCATCCATATTTGTCCTGGGTCTTGGGAGGATCCTCCCCCTGCTGTCTGTGTCCAAGTGTGTCTGACTTCAAAGGACACCTGTCACTTGCATGAATCAATTTGACCTCGTCGTAACTTAACTAATTACATCTGCAGGGACCTTATTTGCACATGGAGGTACTGGGCGTTAGGGCTTCAATATGTGAATGGGAGACATGAATCAAACTTCAGACGCCCTGTACAGTCAGTATTTCTATGTCCTAGAGGGACAGGCTTTCTGAAATTGTTAAGGCAGCCCTAGGAAACCTACCATGCCATTCAAGGTGGTTCACCATTGAAGAGCTGAGCTCTGTAAACACTGATCTGGAAAATTGTCCCATTTTTCTCTCCAGGGAGCAGCAGGGGAAGAAGGAAGCCCAGGACCTGCAGGCCCCAGGGGTGATCCTGGTGCTCCTGGGCTTCCTGGGCCGCCTGGAAAAGGGATAGATGGCGAGCCGGTAAGTGGCACGTCAGGGGTCAGAGGACGTTCTGTGCCTGGGGAAACCAGGCTAAAGTTGGAGGGAAAGGAAAATAAAGGACTCACTGCCAATTTGACAGAAACAGTCAGAGCCAATGACCTTGGACTGGTTGGGAAAGGGGGAATGTGGGCAAGCAGCAGGCTTCTGTGTGTAGCTGTCCACCCTTGCCCGGCGAGTTACATTCCGAGACCACCACAGATGCTCAGGACAGCAGAGAGCCAAAGCCAGCTCTGACACCGCAGGGGGAGGAAGAGGCTAGGCCACAAGACTCCCTGTTCTGGAAATATTTCGGTCAAATTGGTAGGAGAGTGGGTTTTATTCAAAACCAGCTATAAAAGAAGATAGAAGAAAATGAGTCATTTCAAAGGTTCTGTCTCCCAGAAGAGAAGCTCAAGGATAAGGAAAGCTTTTAGAAGGGAGAAAAGGAGAATAGACAGGCTTAGCCTCCTCTGAGTCCCTGGAGCCTCCTTATCACTTCAAAAGGACCCTCTCATATCAAAAGAAGCCAGGACTTCCTGGAGCCTGCATCTGTCTTCACGATTTCCGAGGTGGATCCAAATCCAGTCTGCTTATACATTATATGCTATGTTTTCCCTATACATACATACTTAGGATAAAGCTTAATTTACAAATTGAGTAAGGGTGAGCAATAATAATAAAATAGAAAAATTAAAATAATCCACTGCAATAAGCTATTTAAAAGCCATGAATTGTTTGTTTCTGGAATTTTCCATTTAATAGTTTCAGAAAATTTTCCATTTAATTTTCCATTTAATATTTTCCATTTAATATTTTCTGGTTGAACATAGGTAACTGAACTCTTGGGAGGCAAAACTACAGATAGGGAAGGTCTGCTGCATCTGCAGCCAGCACAGCAAAGCATGGACTGTGTGCCAGGCTAGGCCAGGTGCTGGGGACACGGAGATGGTCAGTTCGTGTCCTTAGACACTCAGGACTGAGGGGAGATGGTTGTGCAAACAAGTGCCCCAGCCCACAGCAGTTCCGGGCTTCCTGGCCCACTCTGGCTCTTCCAGCTGATAGTTCCAGAAGTCCAATTGTGCTTCAATTCTGGGCAGTCAGAGCACCAGCATAATCGTCCTTGTTCTGCTCTTTCTCTCAGGGTCTGCGTGGATCACCTGGAGCACCTGGGCCCCCAGGAACCAAGGTGAGTAAGTGCTTGTCCACAAACTACATCTCACAGGTCGCCCTTGTAAAGGGACCAGGGGCTTCACATGAGCAACTCGGCCACCCCCACGCATCTCTGCTTGCCAGCCTCCATTTGACTAAAGGTTCTATGACCTGTAACTGTCACCTTGAAGTAGAGGCCCCATAGTGAGTGTTTAGTAAATATTGCTGTTTTGGTCAGCTTTTATGTCACTGTTACCAAAACACCCAACAAGAACAACTCAGAAGAGGAAAACTTTATTTGGGGTCACAGTTTCAGAGGTTCAGTCCACAGCTGGCCATTTCCATGACTGAGTCTGAGGTGAGGCAGAACATCATGGCAGAAGGGCATGGCAGAGGGAGGCAGCTCAGGAGATGACAGCCAGGAGGCAGGAAGAGAACTGCACTCAGGAAGCACAAAACATCAACCCCAAAGGTACACTCCCAGGGACCCACCTCCTCCAGCCACACCCTCCCTGCCTTCAGTTACCAGGCAGTTAACCCCATCAGGGCATTAACTCACTGATGAGTTAAGGCTCTCATCACCTGGTCACCATGCCTCTGTATGTTCCTGCATTGTGTCATGCATGAGCTTTTAGGGGGCACCTCATATCTGAACCATGACCCTTCCTGGTTAGATTAAATCACAAGAGACACTGGATTCCATCTGGAGAGCAATAGATCTAAGTGGTCTTGTTGCATTAGTCCACTTGCGGTACTCGGTGATCCCTGAACCTCCGAGGCTTAGCATAGTGGTTCCCTCACCTGAGTCTAAGGGGCATCTTGGTGTATGTGAGTTCTGATCCACATAGCCATCTGGGGACTCATGTCCTAATCCCACAGCTCTTAGGTCCTCCCAGGTCTCAGCATCTTCCCCTGAATCCTCACAGGGGTAGATGAGGGGACAGGGAATGGAGGCTCTGGTGGGAAGAATCTGTGAGCCAGGCCTGAGGTTGATAATTTTTGTTGGTTACCTATGGTCACAGTTGTGACAGGGAGGCCAAAGGGTGTCATCTACTTATACACCCCAAGAGGAGAGGGGCACACTGAGGATGCCAGCAGTCTCTTCTCTAATCCAGTCTCAGCTGTGATCCCAAAAGGGTGACTTTTCCCCGCAGGGGTGTCCTTGAGGGAAGTTCCTGGGCAGCGGGTGCCCTGCAGCTGCCTTCACAAGGCTGCCTTCTTCACTTACTCATTTCAGCGTCCACAGTCAGTGCGTGGATCATCCACTCCATTGCACGTCACCTGAGCTTCCCACCCAGGTCAGATTCCGGGGTGGACTCTGTGGGAGGACAGCAGTATATATGAGATATTCCTGGGCCCCCAAAGAGCTCGTGGTTCAGAGGGCAAAACGGATACATAGACAGCAAAGACTGATGAATTCTGGGAGAACAGGGAGCGTGGGCCTCGCAGTCAGCTAGAGGAAGCCTCTTGCCCAGCCTGGTTTGATGGCAGGTGGCTTCTTGGAGGAGGTGGTATTTATCCTGATTTTATGTGTGCTGGCAGTTGGCAGGGGAGAGGTGAGGAGAGACACTGAGGCACGGGACAGAGTGCTCATTGGAGGGCTGGACTCTGAACACTGCCACATCCAGTGAGAATTATCTAACCAACTCAGGAGCACAGGCTTTAAAGAACTTGGGTCCGTCAGTGCTCAACATTAGAATGCTTAGACTTTTGGCTTTAACCTGAAATTCATGTTGAAAATCACATAAATGTAAATGTTATTTTGAAATCGTTCTATTCTTAACACTGTTGTGTTTACAGAAACAGCTCTTTAGAAAGTCCTCTTGTGCCTTCAGTGCCAGGGCCGCGTCATGCTCTGTGCCACTTCTAGTCAACGGGGACTTTGCTGAGGCGTTGTACTTTCCACCCCATCCAGGATTTTAAGATTCAGCATTTTTGGAATTCAAACATGATGCTGTTCCAGGAAGTTTTATCCAAGCCCTGGAGACCAGTCACCTGGCCAGGCCCTGTTGCTCCCCTGATTCCTTTTCTTCTGTAGCTCTACCTTGGGGATCTCAGCAGCATAACCAAAGGACACTGCTTTTTTTGTGAAAAGCTTATTGAAATAATATCCAGCCCTGGGAATCTCGAGGCTCCGGGAACAGTTACTGCATCTCCTTTAAACTTCTGTGTTCGATGGTCTTGCTCTGTTCCAGTGGCCCCTCTGTAGTTATTCTATACTGGCACTAACTGCAGTATGCTAAGTGCTTTCCTCCGATTGGGATTGCTTGGTCTGTGTGTGTGTGTGTGTGTGTGTGTGTGTGTGTGTGTAAATAAAAGACTGCCTCCTGTTTTTTTAGGAACAAAAGGCAAACACTTGCCTGGAATTGGGGCTGAGTACGATACTCCTGTATGCTGGGAGCAGTGGGCACCTACCTGTGGGTGGGAGAGCCCAGACTGCTCTGCAAGTGACTCACTTCCTCCCCTTTGAGGAGGAGACCTTGGGGACCTAGAGGACACTGGTGGCCTCTTCGGATAGGAAGTGAGGGCAGAGCAGCAAAATGGTTCTCTAACTCTTCATGATCGTGTGGCCAGCAGTGGGAGCTTTTCTCCTTTATCCCTTTTACTCTGTGACCAAATCTCTGGAAGAACTGTAGAGAATTGTTACCTTTTTCGCAGGCAGAGTGTGGGGGGAAACCAGTGATGTCATACCAATAGAAATAGTTTCCCAGCACACTGTCACTTTGCATGCTGAATAGATGTTTGTGATCCTTATTTGAGTGCCCCGTGTGGCCCTCTAGAGAGGCCGTATCCAGTCTGCAGGCATGCTGTTGAAGCAAGCCCGGGGGAACAGGGAGGCAGTCATAAAGGTTAGAGAGGCAGGCTGAGACCCTGGGGCAGAGAGCATGGAGAACCCTGACCCAGGATCAGCTCCATGGGACTCTGGGTCAATTACACTGCCTTTGGCCAAATGTTTCCCACTGTTTAAAAGGTGAGACTTTAAACAGGTGACCCATCCCAACGTTGGTGTTGTGTAAATTTTTAAGTTGGATGTGGTTTAGGAATAGTGGTTTCCACAGTCAATGCACTGGCAAGAGAAGTTGGCATTTGGAGACAGCATTAGGTGAAGAATGGGTGGTTAAGGGAAGGGAAGGAAGGGAAAGGAAGAAGGGAGGGAGAGGCGGAGAGGTCCAGAGTGCCTTCTGCTGTCTTGCTGGAGCTCTCCCGGGTGCTGAATGGGTGAGGCTTGGGAAGGAAGGGAGGGAGTGGCTGGAGATTTTCATCGACGCACCCTCAGCCCTTCCTGGTTACCTAGAATTGCAGGAGGTTCTTAAGGACACTTTTCCTTGTCCTGAGTGGCACTTGTTTCCGGCAGAATGAATGGGTTTTGGCTTCCTACAGAATCCCAGTTCAGCCACTACAAGATAGATAACATGAAGGCAAGCGCTTCATATTTCTGAGATTCTGTTCCTTTTCTGTGAGAGGGAGTAAGGAATATTTGGCACCAAGAACTCCTAGGGAGATGGCTTACCTTGTGGTGCACAGCTGCTGCTGTGTGTGGTTCTCCTTCCAGGACCCCAGACGTCTCACGCATGCCTTCCCTGGACTCTACAGATTCTGGCTCATGTGCCCTTTCTTTCATATCCATTGCCATCCCCCGCCCCCCCGCCTTTGCTGGCAGAACATAAGGGATTTTGCTATATTCTTGGGGCCATTTGGAAGTGTCTGTTCATTTAGCTGTGAAGTAGCTTTGGGGGAGTCTTTGCATCACAGCAGACCATACACAGAAATGGAGCCAGATCTGGCCTTGGTGCAGAAAAACAGTTAGTTGCTCACCCTCCCCAAGAAGGGGAGGCTTTTCTTTCATGCTCCTTCCTCTGGAGAGAGCTCATTGTGGTCAGAGATGGTGCGAGTGATGGAGGAGACTTGCTCCTGCACCCAGGAGCTGGCCACTCCAGGCTGGCACCATGGCAGGTTCAAAGCTGGGCACTGGATACAGAAGTGCACAGACATGGCACCAAACATGGGCCCAACTCATTTTCAGTACTTGATAAATATTTGTTAAATGGACAAACAAATGGAGGGTTTCTGTGTTCCAGCTCCTTCAGAGAAGTCAGAGGGTGGAATGGGCAAATGGTGAATGGGAGTGTTAAGACTGATGAAGAGGTAGGTGCAGGGCATGTGCGAGGAGACCGAAGAGGAGACGGCTGGGGCGACTTTGTCAGCTGATGGGCAGGTGTCTGGAAGCTCAGAACATGGAAGCATGAGCATCTCTGGAAGGGCAGCCATGTGTGCGAGAAGCAGACATGTCAGCAAATAGCACAGAAGAACACAAGTCAGGGTACAGTTGGGGCTCGGCTTGCAGGAGTCCAAGTCTGCTGATGTGTGTGGCATGTGGCCTTGGGAAGAGAAGGGGAACCCGGCGCAAACCAAAAATGATAACGGGAAAATCTGCATTGAAACGTATAAAGCAAAACCAAGTGCAAAAGAATATGGATTTCTCTGATACTTATGTGTGTTTAGCTCATTTTCTGTCTGCTAAAGCTGCCAGTAAAGTATAATGTGCAAGTCTAATCTGAGTGTGTTGCTCAGCTTTGCGTCACTGGGACCCTATATCTGATAAGAACGATGTAGAAAAGGACAATTATATTTCGGCACATGGTTTCAGAGGTTCCCTCCTTGCTCTGAAAACTGCACTATTTCTGTCCTGAGGTGAGGAAAAGCATGAAGGTGGAAGTGTGTGACCAGGGAAAGCCGCTCATCTCCTGGCAGCCAGGAGGCAGAAACAGAGAGCTGGGAGCCGGGACAAAGTCTAAACCGCCACAGCATGCTCGCAGTGACCTGATTCCTCCAGCCACGCCCTGCCTGCCCAGGGTTAAGCCACGTCAGTCCAGTGATTAGGTTACATGATAATACAATATATTATATGGGGACTTGACTGGATGCTGTCCCAAGTACAGAGAGGTGATGGAGCTTGCCTGAGAACACAGGATGAGGTGGACATCATCCGGGGCCTGGACCTGGAGCTGCTTGACAGTTGCCAATCTGAAACCTTCCTACCTGGCTTGCTCCACTGCAGCAAGAGCAGGGATCGTGTTCACTCTGAGTTCATTACACTTGTTTCTACACTTGTCCTATTTCTCGACCTCCTCTCCCCGCCTCCCCACCCGGACTCACTGGAGTTTCTATCCTGAGCATCTTGTGCTTCCCGGAATGGGCTATACCATCTCATTCTGAAGAAACAGAAGGCACAGACTAGAAATTTGAAAAAAATAATATGTTGGCAAAGAGACTACTGGAAGATCTGAGGGTGGGCAAGGAATACTGTGGCTCCAGGGATCAGCAGCTGGTGGCCTAGTCACCATGGACCTGGAGGGACAAGGGGAAGAAACAGTGTCAAGGGAGCCCAGGCATCTTGGTTCTGGCTTCTGTGAGGAGGTGGCCAGCCTTGTTTTTCTCCATCCCCACAAACAATACTGCTTCAGAGCTTAGCACTGGAAACTGACAGCAAGCAAGCTCTTGATGGAGTCCTTCTTTGGGCATGGAGCCTAGACGGTGTTTCAGCAACCGAGTGCTGTACATCGGCTGAATGAATGTAGAACTCAGCTCTCACCGAGCGGCAGTCCTGCTGCAGGAAAACCTGCCTCATCTGAAAGGTCCAAAATGCTGGGGTTTTTCCCCCTTGAAATGATGGTCAGAAGATAGGCTGCTTATTCATGAGAGTTTTAAAAAATGCTTCAACGCATACATCTTGATAAAGCAATATGTTGCCCAGTGTTATTGAATTCTACCCAAAACCAGTTTGTCGCACATTATCTGGACAGCTCTTCATAACAGCCTCAGAGGCTGTTTCCGTTCATCAGATGAGTTAACTTATCCCAGGGAAAGTAAGTGGCTGGAACATGGTTGTCTGCCACCACGGTCTCAGGCTTGGCTGCTGTCCAGCTGACCTAATAAGTACAAGAGGACATTCTCTGGCATGAGATTGTTGGGCCCTGTGCCTTTGGGATCAGTTTTATTTTGGATTGTGGAGAGGTGATAATCCACACACTCTATGTCTCATAACATTTACTGTGGGGTCTGGGGAAGCACCCCAAACAAACTCGTTAATAGTGATGCAAAAAAAATGTGTGAATCACACAAACGGGAGGCCCCAAGGGCAAATGGCCTGTGTCAGCACTGAGCAGGGCTTGCTCTCTCGGAGCTCGTCAGCACTTACTTCCAGAGATAGGCCAAGGTGTGGAAAGGCCTGACTTGCTTCAGTTCCCCTCTGTGGGGACGGCAAACAGAACATCTTCCCTTTTCTTGTTCCTTCATCTTTTTATTTTCCCACCAAGTGCATGAGGGCAGATGGCTGCGGACAGTAGAGACACAATGGCTGGCTTGTGTCAAGGGTGTTCCGGGCCCTGTGTGCGTGTACCCTGGGGTCCACACAGTTTTTGAACTGCTGCTGACACAGCAGCTTCTATCCACCTCCCTGCAGGCAGATAACTAACCTCAGGACACTGGCTCTTCTCTAAGTCAGAAGTCCATAAATGTTGAAGCCAGAACTTGAATCCAGACCTCTGACCCCCATGTCCATGCTGTTTGATCCTCTGCACTTGAAGCAAGCTCCTACCTCAATTGTGCTTGTGCCCTTCATTGCAACACAGAAAAGTGACTCACAAAATGTGGGTATCAGTAAATCTGGATGGATTGATGAATTCATTTACCAGTGATCTAGGCTCTGAGTTGAAATGTGGGTGCTTGTGTGGTCAGGATGGAGGTGGGATGCATTTGGGGAGAGCTCAGTAGATTTGAGCTACACTCACCACGTGGGGAGGGCCATAGCGTTGTAGTCACTTGTAGAACCACCGTCAAGGTTGGGAACCCTCAGCCTTAAGAAGCACAGGACCACCATCACCAGCTGTGTCCACATAGTGCTGGAGCTCCTCCTGGGGGCTGTGCAGTGGCATGTGGACGCTGGGTTCGGGGAGAGGATGTGATGGAGTGGGGTCAGGACCCTGGGAGGAGCGTGGTTCTTCTCGTACCCTGGCCCTCTCCTTCCTGACACTGACCTCTCAATCTTATTTTTCTTTCTTTCTAGGGGGACCGAGGAGCACCTGGGATCCCTGGCTCTCCTGGTAGTCGTGGTGACCCAGGCATCGGGGTTGCTGGCCCTCCCGTGAGTCCTTACCCAGCACTTGGTTGCTCTCGAGGCCACCAGCCTTTCCCGGCTGGCTCGCATGGAGTGTGCAGCCTGGGCCTCCCTGCAGGGACAGCCCTGCTCCAGCTAGCATGGCAGTGGGCCACTGGCCAGTTGGGGTGGAAGCGCTCAGCTGATATGGGTGTAAGATTCGGTGTACTCTTGTGGGAACAATGAGAGTATGGCTTTTGGAGAGACCAAGGCTTGTCTGATTCAAAGAGGGGAAGACAAATCTTACTAAAATTAAAAAAAGTAAAAACAGACTCGTGGGACAAACTTTGAGGAATTTAAGTCTTAGCCTGTGACATTAGTCTGACTGAAGAAGGGGTCTGGAAAGCAATGTGCATTAATTTCAGGCCAAAAAATAAAAAAATTAGTGTAGACGAGAACACAAATGGAAGCACATCTTCAAAGCAGAATCCATTAAGTGGTCCTCGTATCGTTAGTTTTAAGGAATCGTTCGTGTTGGTCTGCTGGGTGTGAGTGTGTGAGTCCCCAGAGGTGGTGGCTTCAAGAACTTTTGAAGCCCTTGGGTTATGAGGGCTCATGGGCTCTGGGAAGTCCAGGCCCTTGTCCAGGCTGAGGACGGCTCTCCATGTCCTCATCCAGCCTCCCTGAAGGCCCTGAGAAAGAGAAGATCTCCTTTTTACAAGGTCTGTGCACCCGGCTCTAGGATTGAAGTGTTTCTCCACAGAGAACAGGAGCTTAGTAGAAGTTTCTTTCCAAGGAGAGAAGGATGGTGGTGCTCTCTGTCCCATCCACTGCTTCTTGATCTTCCCTTTGTACCACACAGAGCACAGCTTTTCTTTCTCCCTTCACCGAATGACAGCCTTTAGAGGGACGGTTTTCTCTTGAGGTCTTATCTTCTCTTTAGTCCCTTCTTTGCTAAAGATGCTGTGTTGCTTCGCCAAGTTGTATTTATTTTTTCTTGACAGCCATGACTTACTATTATTTAAAAGAAGCTCAAATACCCAGCCCTTTTCAACTGTCATTGCTAAGCCTTGTAGTATCCAAACTGCCCACCCATTTGTGTTGTTGTTATTATTATTTTGGCCTCAATGCACAATCTAACTTTGCCTCTATTCAACATAACTGGGATACAAACTAGAACAGTACATGGCCCAGTCTCTGCATGCTTTTGCATTTAAAAAATTTGGAACACAACCAATAATATTCAAGGTATGCCCTTCTTCATATGTAATTTCAGAGTAAGAAGGGAAAGCCAGTTTATGACCCACACTATCACTTGTCAGAAAGGTCCCTCTCCTGAAGTCTTCACAGACCCTCGAGTGGCCGCGAGCTTCCTGCCGCCTCCCCCAAGTTCTTCTGCTCTCCCCATCCACTCTGAAGCCACCCCATCGCCTCCCCACGAGGCAGCAGCACCCACTGCTACCCCCACCCACCAGCAATGAGGACTCCTTTCCCAAGGTGGCAGGAGGACCAGGGGGACTCTGTCTTCCTAGATGTTCCTGAACACCATGGGAGGAGGCCTGTGTGGTCCCTTGGGAAATGTTTACTTTGGTCTCTTTTCCTTAAAAGAAATTCTCAGCTAGAATTTCTGATGAACACTCCATTCATTTCACCTGTTTTATCTTCATCTTGGGCTGTTTTTTTCAGTCTCTGAGAACTGGAAAGTACAGTGTGGCAAATTATAATAAAGATACAGGAGGGCCCAGACTTTCTTTTTTCTGAAATCCTCAGTTTGGAGGGCCCTCCCGCTGCAGTTGGGGTTTTTGGATGTGGGGATTACCCCTTAGGATAGAGAAGGGGCTGAGAGGGAAGCTGGATGTGGCAACTTGCGTGGTTCATGGGCTCTGTGGGTCCAGGGCACCCCTCAAGGACTCCCTGTACCTGAATCACAAAACCAAGCAGCCTGGGTGGACACAATTCACCCACCTCCCACTTAAGAGCCAGTGAAAGCCACCTATGAAGTATATCCCTGCCTAAGTGTGTCCACCTGAAAAGTAATTGGCTTGCTCCAACTCAGAGGCTGTAAATCAAGTGTTTAGTGTCTTCCTGCCACTTGGACTTATTAAAAGCTTCCGTGGTGCATAAAACATTATTGAATCATCATAAATCTTGTCTTTGGCCACCAGCCGAGGCTGCTACTGACCTGCGATCTGCATGGGGGCTTCCAGAACATGGCAAGAGGAGGTGTGTAGAGGAGTGAGGGAGGGATGTGTCAGGTCATTCGGGCTGCTGCTGCCTTTACAGGAACAGTGCCCTTTCCGAGCAGCCCTGCGTCTGTCTGACCCTGTGCTGGGGCTTAGAGCATCTACATCCCCCACCTCATTCAGGCCTGGAGAGCTGGTGTTTCCCTGTGGCTTAGGCTAGGGTCCCAAGGGCAAGGACTTTATCTGGGAGGTGATCCCAGAAATCACCACGTATTGACAAAGTAAGAGAGAAAAAGTAGGAGAACCCAGGGAGAGTGTGTTAGTGAGCAGGTGACCCTGGGGGTCCTGGGACCCAACTCACTCCATTGACCCAGGGGTGATTACTGGTACAGGTCAAAGTCTCTGCAGAGGAAGCACTGAGCTGGGGTGTTAACGTTCTAACACATTTTGCCCAGGAACTCAGTCTTCCCTCTGCTTGGGCTCTGCACTCTTGTGTGGCCAAAGCAAGCCCTGGCACGGGTGCCTGTGGCAGGGAGATGCAGGGTTGGCGTGTCCAGGAAATATGGGGACGGGGGTACGACATCACTGTTTTTCGGGTGAGCAATTCAAGATTCGAAGGTACAGTGGCTAGTCAGTGTCACAGCTGGTTCAGGAGCAGGACTGGGTGCAGACACACTTTCTTTACCCTCCGAAACCAGTCCTCACGCCTCTGTGGCACTTTGTGGCTTCAGGAGGACAGACGGATGTGCTTGTGAGAGCACAGGAAGTGAGGATCTGTCTGTAGGTCTTCTCCACTTTCTGCCTCCCCTGGAGTCCTGCTCCAGGCTGTTGGCATCCAGGGGCAGTGCTGCCCTGGCAGGAAGCCCAGGCTCTGTCTGCCAACCTCTGCTTCATCAGCAGACAGGAGGATGGGCAGTGAGGCAGTTGTTTGGGGTTTTGACTTCCTGCTTCAAAACATTCACAAACAGATTCCTTTAAACTTCAGGTTGTCTCTGATCTTCCTTTAGCAAGGTTTGGGATGCTGAAAACATGAGCTTGCTCAGGCCATGGGAGGATCAAAGTGCTGCTGGGCCTCGGTCACACCGGGAGCCAGGACTTTGCAGGGACCAGGCTCCCACTGTCAGCCACACAGCCCAGGACCCCTTCCCCCTTCCTGCCCACCAGTTCCTCATGACCAGGCAACAGTGGTTTCTGCAGCATCGTCAGGGGAATTGGAAGGGTCACGACCTGATGCTATTGGTAATAACCCCTGGCTCCCTGCCTTGGCCCATGTGATGTCAAAACGTCCTCTCCCCAACGTCTTTCTCAGCCGTCACAGCCTGCCGTGACCTGAAGCTGGTGTTCCGATGCCTTATTCAGCCTCGGTGCTGAGCGCACACACCAGTCAGGCCGGCTGCCCTCCAGTGGTCTGGTAGCCTGAGAGCACCAAGAAGCGCACAAACTGATTCTGTGCGAGAAATCATTTCAGGTGCCTCAGCAAAGGGTCTGCTTTTTGTACTCCTCTGCTTTCCAAGAAAAGTTTCAATAATGATGGAGATTTCAGCCACTAAAACAAAGGGTAAGAAAAATGACCTGCCACCCTCTACTGGCTAACTGCAGGGGATGAGCGGAGGTCTAGAAGTCCTGCATCTCACAGCCACCTCTCAGTTAACTCTCCCACCAGGCTGGCTCCCGTTTTCCTTTCCTCTTATAAATCAGGAGACAGACTTGGGATGTGAAGACCCCTCCTTTCAGGAGGGAACACTGGGGACCTGGTAGAGCGAGGTTGGACCCAGCATTCTGACTGAACAAATGCCTTATCCACTTGTTAGCTTTCTGTCACTGTGACAAAATACCTGAGAAAATCAAAGAAGGAAATATTTATTTTGGCTTCATGGTTTCAGTCATTTTTGGGCCTGTGATGGGGCAGAACATCATGGTGTGAGGGTAGGGAGGGGCATCCACAAAACAGGAGTGAGAGAGGAAGGGACTGGGGACCAGATATGCCCTCTAGGGATACAGCCCAGGGACTTCCTTCCTCTAACCAGGGCCTTCCCAGCTCCTAAGTTCACCACCTCCCAATGGTCCATTGAATTATGGACCCATCAATGGCTGAGCCCATGGATGAGGCCAGAGCCCATCATGGTCCATCACTTCGCCAAAGCCCATCTCTGAGCATTGCTGCAGGGGTCACCCAGCCTCTAACTCTGAGGCTTTGGGGGAACCTCGGATTCCGTGACACCACTGTTGCACCTGGACACAGGAGTGACGTGTTCACTGCACGTGTCATTGTGACCTGTGCTGGGGTCTTCTTGGGTACATTGTTGCTTCTGAACTATTGACTTACATGTCTAGCAACATTTTTAAAAATTTCTTTGTCTTATTCACCTGTTTTAATTATCACACCTTAGTCATTATCACACACCCCAAATCAGTTCACAGCACCATCAAGTGTCTGCCACTGTTCAGGTTTCTAATTGTTTCACAAATACCAGCCTTTGGCAGTTTTTTCTTCTTTGAATCAAGAGCCAAGGAAAGTAAACACGTAGCCATTGGTTGATTTTTTGACTAATTTCTATATTTTGCCTCCCTTCTTTTCGATGCCTTCTGAAATTTGTCTATTGATGAAATCAGCTTTATTTTTTGGTCTTCTGATGCTTCCCATGCTGTGGATTGCTGCAAATCCCTCTGTCCCTGTGGTTCTGACCATTTGATTCTGATCAGGTCTGGAGACTGGGTCAGGTCTGATGTTTTTATGGGCACTTCATAGTGGTGTGCTCAGCTGTCAGGAGGCACAGGATGTCTGGCGGAGTCTCTTTTGTGATGTTTATGCCCTTTGATGTCCAACGCTTCCATCAGTTAGCATGTCAAGGACTGCAAACTGATGTTCCTATAGTTCTATGGATGCCCCTTTCTTCATTCATTGGAATACTTTGGGAGAGAGAAACCTCCCTCATCTGCCCTCTGTGTACCCAGTGGAAACCTCATATGGAAGGGAACGAGTAATGCTCCAGCCTTTCCCACTGGTGGTTCTCAAATAATGACTTGGTTCCTTGAGTTTTTGCAAAGGTGACCAGAGAGATGTTTGTTTGTCTATTAAGCATAATTTTGGACTCATAGCTTTAAACTTACATATTGCAGTTATCCTTCCTTTTGATGATTGCCTTATTTTATCTTATGCTAGTGGGGATCTGTCAAGTTGACCCTGAGACTCTGACACAGCCTAGCAGCCTTTGATCATGGCCTCGCCCTCTGGATGGCAAGGTGGCCGAGGCTTGCTATGAACCTTCTTTGTCCAGATCCCTGGCCTGTCTTTTATTCAAGGAGTAGCAGTTCCTTTTGGTGAAACTGGTATGGAAGGCTGAAATTGGAGTATTGGGTAAAGTGGCTTTTGAACAAATACCTCAGAGGATATGACCCTGGAGGCCAGGGCCGTAGTGACCAGGGCCACACTCAGGCTTCAGCCTCAGGAGCCACGACAGCTCAATGTGCCCCCATCCCCCTGCGCGCATGCTCACATGACTTGAAAGTGGACAGACAAAATAGCTGTGGGAGTGCTAAGACTTGCAAAGGAGACCATGGGACAGAAAATCTGTCCTTCCCTGTGGATTTTGTACTAAATGACACCAGAAAGGAAATTGGGAGCCTCATTTAATGAACAATTTAAATGCTTGAGGAAGATCATGGAATTTAATTTGAAAGCAAAGAGTGATGCTAAAACGACTTGGCAACCTCCCCAGGCCAGCTGTCCCTTGCCTCCGATCCTTGAAGTGTGTGTCCAGGGCCTTGGTGGGAGCTACTCTGAGACGTGAACAGTTCCCATGCTTGTGTGCTGGTCCACGTGCACCCTGACTTATAGCCCGACAGAGCCCATGTGATGGAGGGAGCCATGGCCTCTGAGTTACGTAGACCAGAAGTGCCACTCTGAGCCTGAAGATCCACCTGCTTGACTTTGGCTAAGGTTCTTTTATTTTAATTTTAATTTATTCTCATTAGTTATCCATGACAGCAGAATGCATTTTGACACATTGTACACAAACAGAGCACAACTTCTCATCCTCTGGCTGAACATGGTGCAGTCACACGGGTAGTGTAATCCCACATGTACACGGGGGAATAATATCCATCTCATCCCACTGTCCTTCCCATCCCCACACCCCTCCCCTGCCCTCACTCCCCTCTGCACAATCCGCAGTTCCTCCATTCTTTCCTACTACCCCTCCTTATGGCATAGCTCAGGGTGTGGAAGGAAGTGCTATTGTTGTACCTGCCAACAGAGGTCCTAGCTGCTCACACGATGTCACTTCAACCCTTACTGGAGACCTGCAAAGGGATGCCCCATCCTTCCACACCCTGAATTTCCCTTGCCAGTCCTCCCTATGCCAGTGTCTAGCTGTTTCAATCATCTTTCGAGTGAGATAGACTTCAAAGAGGCTGAAAGTGAGAGACAGTCTATGGATAATTTCACACTCAACAGTAGAGTTGAGTAGTTGTGATGGAGACCCTGCCATACTAAGCCTGTGGTGCTCACTGCTTGTCCACTTATGGAAATGTTTGAAGACCCGTGTTAAAATGTATTCAATGTCCTTTCTCTGCCTCCTGGTTTGCATTTTAGTGTCTTGGTCAAAAGAGCCCACAGACGCTTTCCTGCCCTGCACAACCTGTATAGCCCTGCTGACCTCCAGCAGACCACAGTGCGCTAGGGTCCTGCTTCTTCCCTGCCTCTGCCTACACCTCTGGACTTCTCCCTACTCTCCTTATTGCTCAACTGTGTACTTCAAATCATGCTTATTCTGTTTATTCAAGATGTATTTAATGGGCATACCTTTAGGTTATGGTCCATCATACTGTTCGGACCTTGGCATTTGTGTGGACCAGAACAATTGTAGAGGAGAAAACGTTTATTTGGGGACTCACAGTTTCAGAGGCCTTGGTTCATAGAGGATGAGTTCCAATCCTCGGAGCTCAAGGTGACACAGAACAACATGGCGTAAGAGTGTGGTAGAGGGAAGCACCTCATATGATGTTCAGGAAGCAGAGAGAGACTCCACCCCCCCCAGATACAAAATATATACCTCAAAAGAACACCTCCAGGGACCCACCACCTCCACACCCTACCCACCTTTAGTTTTCACTCATTTGATCCCTTTTAGGGGATTAACTCGCTGATTGGGTTAAGGCTCTCATATCCCAGTCATTTCTCTAAACCTTGCATTGTTTCACATGTGAGCTTTTGGAAGACACTTTACATCCAGACCATAACACCTGGATTGTCCACCAGGGTCTTAAATCTGGCCATCGTGTGCCTCAGCCCATCCTGAGTGGGAAGAACCAGTACTTTTCCAATGGGTGTAGCACGGGGCAGCAAGGGCTGCTGGGTCTAATCCCACACCAGAGTGATGGCGTAGAGCTGGGGCAGGTGTCAGGAGTCATGTGGGAATGACAATGGGTGGCATGCATTTGGGGACAAATGGAGGAGGTTCCTGGGAAACTTCAGTGAACAACATTTTGGGGTGGGCAGGTATGAGAGCTTGCAGCAGTGGACTTGAAGAAGCTAGCGACCCCTTCAAGGCAGTCCGAGTCCTAGCTTAGATAAAACCCCCAGGGCGTGTTTAAAGGTGCATTTCCTTCCTACTTGCTTACTAATTTGTTGTTTGTTTGTTTGTTTGTTTGTTAGGGCCCTTCCGGACCACCAGGAGACAAAGGGCCCCCGGTACAGTATGCTTTAAATAAAGGACTGGGTTTCACTAGAGGAATTCTGCTCTAATCAAAACAATTTTTTAAATTATAGGCACCAAAAACTAAAGTAGTTCCAGAAAATTCCTAACATTAAATGGTGCAGACTCTAAAGTATGAGCACTGGACTGTGGGACAGGACGTGATGGACATGGATCTGAGGGGAAGGGGCTGGGTCACCTAATCCATCATGCCCATTTTCACGTGGGCCAGCAAGGCTGGCTTGGCTCCTTGGCATCTATCCAGTACAGAAGGATGGCCATAGTTTAATTAATTTCATCAAATTGCCAAAGGAACGGATTTTGAATTCTGGTTTCACTCCCCTCCAGTCACAGGGCCATGAACAAATGAGGGGGTTTCTCTGAGTCTGCAAGACAGACCCCTGAGTCAGGTGGAGATATGATGGGCTTATTTTATGCTGAGAGACCCAGGGTGGCATGTGTCCTCACGAGCAGCAACCATTGACGAAATTTCCCTGGTAAATAAGAATGGTCAACTCACTTGTTAGAAGAGGAGCTGTCTACTCACACCTGGGATGATATTGTACCTTCAGTCATGGACACGTGTTTTAAATGATGTTCATTTGTATGATTTCTCTGATTAAGAAGGATTGGGATTTTTGTAGATGAAGAAATTGAGGTTCAGGGCTATTGCTTGATAGGCATGAAATTCTAGAGCAAGCTGTGGCAAAGTGGAGATAAGGAATTGGGACTCTAGGAGGGCTGGGTGTGAGGGGAGGCCTGTGGAGGCCCCAGAAGAGGCAGGGCTAGTTCTGGAGCAGCAGGTAGCGTAGCGTGAGTCCCGCCAGTAGGAAAAGCTGGTTTCCATTTGCAGCTCTATTTAAGGAAGAGTCTTACAAGAAATGAGATCCATAGTAAAATAGAGCTGTACAGTTTTCTGATGCTGTTCAGAAATTTTAAATGGAATGGAATTGCCTTTCTTTTAAGAAGTGAGGAATGTCATTTGGACAGAGCATTGTGCTAGGGCCTTGCACAGGACACTTATTGAGCTAGTTATTCACAGGATGCACCAGGGAGAGAAGGGATTTGCACTCAGGCCTGGGTTACCCAGCAGCTGTCCTTTCCAATTAGACAAGGAGCCTGACACAGGGGGCTTGGGTCTCCAGGCCCTGAGGGTAGGTTTTCCTGAGAATTCTGTGTATTCGGTACTTCCCTCTGCACAGAGCACAGTGAACAGAGCAGGGTGCTTTGGGCACATACGGTTGATGTGCGAACTGCAGCAGGCTATTTGTGCAATGACAGTCAACTAGTACCAAGCAAGTGGGGCCTTATTTGCTTACACTCTGGATGTCTTCTCTTCTTTTCCTCAGGGATTGCGAGGCTTACCTGGATTTCCCGGCCCCCAGGGACCAGCTGGTCAGGATGTAAGTAAAGAGAAATGCCGTGGGCTTGGTCAAGTCTTTCAGAGTCCCCCTGGGTGTCCATCATCCACCCTCTCCTGGCCTCTTTTAACCATGTGGCCAGCTTGATAACTTAGCTGGGATTTCCAGGGATCCCAGGATCTTTATTTAAAACCCTTTTATGTTTGTGGCTTATAAGTTTGTATTGTCCAGGTTTTTTCCTCATGTGTGTGCTCCTGGGTCTCCCACAGAACAGTGTCTCGACTTCTTGTCCAGTTTCTTACATAGCTAGCCAGTCAGTCCTGCTTGCATTGGGTACTACCTTCTCTGTGGGCTTCTTCCTGCCCCTTCCCGGGAATGGCCCTCTCCCTTAGAGGGGATCTCACAGGTGTGTCCATGCTCCTGAGAGTGTGTCACTTCTCACTTTGTGACAACAGTGTCCTCTTGCGTTTGTTACTGTCTTTTGCTCAGATAGATCTGGATCCATGGGTCTGTGCATCTGTAGATCCTTGATAACAGCATGCCAGGCACAGAAGGTACTTGATCCACACTTGTTGACCTTAGGAATGAATGACAGCCTGAGTTCTTAGGGGAGAGGTGTCTGGCATGAGGAAGCAATAGTGTGTGTCTTTTCATCTCTGTGCTTTGAGTTCACTATAAGCAGGAGAATTAAAATCCTCTTCCCTTCATTAGATTCTGCTTCAAAAAAGAGAGTTACCCTCTGATTCCTGTCTGTAAATATTCAAATATAACTGCCCCCCATCAATATTGTTTTTTTCAGCCAGTCCAATAGGAGAACTCTCCTTTCCAAAGCCAGTCCCTCCCCCTGTGTTTGCAAAAGGGTTGTGTGAGTGTGTGTGAGTGTGGGTGTGTGTGTGTGTGCGTGCACATGCGCTTGTGCGTGCCTGCTCTGTGTGTGAGTTTATTTCAGTTTCATGTTTACAGTGAGGTGACAGGCAGGGTGGCTCTCTGTTGTAAGTGTTTGACATCGTCACTGGCCTCCTGGGAAGCCCTGAATATTCAACTGAGCTTGGAAACCATGAATTTTTATTGGTGCTCATCTTCAGAGTTGGGTGATCATTTTCCCCACCGCATTACACGTGGGAGATTCTCAGGCTGGCAGAGGAAGTGGGCAGGGTAGATCAGGATCATGTGCTCATCACAGTTGACAGTTTCTGTCTTTTTTCTCATAGGGCACACCAGGGAATCCAGGAGAAAGAGGGCCTCCTGGAAAGCCAGTATGTCACCTGACCGTTCTGGACGAGTGTGGACTGTCAGAGCTCCAGTGAGAAATAAAGCGCAGCCCAGGAGCTTCCAGAGGCTTCACGAGGGGCTTTCCACAGCCGTGGGCAGAGGGGTCGATAGGGTGCCGTGAGACCCGGGGACAAGTCACTGGGCAGTGCTGCCAATTGTGCTTGTTTTCAGAAGCAAGTGAGAGCTGAGGTGGTGGGGTGAGCGCTGTGGCTGTGGTTTCAGTCGCTGCCAGAAAACTGGCCTGAGGGTGGGAGGGAGGGCACGGCTCGCTCCTCCGGAGGGTCTCCCGACAGTGCCCCCGCCCGCCAGCTCAAGCACAGGCCAGCAGGTCAGCACGCCCTGGGATACAGTGCGAGGGGCCCAGCCTCCCCTGGCGTAGAATCGGACAGCAGAGGATAACACAAAGGGGCCTGAGGGTGAGGAGACTGACAAGAGCAGCCTCTGTTGCGGATTGTCGACTCACCATTCCCTACTCCGTGCTGGGTTGCACTGGGCACTTTTCGGAGTGGCAGAGATGTTCTTTCTTGCCTCACTTGGGAACTGTGGGTGCAATGAAAGCTCAAGCAGATGTGGACCACCCGAGTGCTGAGTCTGGGCAGTCTGGCTGCAGAACAGCCTGGAGTCCCGCAGGCTGCACTGGGGCCCAGCACCCTCATCTTCTGGGGTGCCTTCTGAATGCCAGAAACACCCAAAGCTTTCGCCAAATAACCAGGCACAGCGGCCTTCCCTCCTGGAGGGAAGGAAACACAGGCTGAGCAGTCAGGGTGGGCGGCAGGCAGCTGTGCAGACATGGAGCTCTGGGAGATGCTCCAGAGGAAGGAAGAGATGGTGGCCGCTGAGCCTGCGGGATCCCAGGTCTCAGGAGTGAGCCCATGATCTGGATTTAGAACCAAGATGCTTACCTGGGCAGGAGCTTCACCTTGGGGTGGATCCAAGAGGCTTCTTGTCTCTTCTGCAGGTCTGGCTGCTACAGGTTTCAGACAGGGACCTGGGGCGCAGAGACCCCCATGATCTGAGTTGGTAGGCCCAGCAGAGACCAGGACAGGGATCGTGGTTGACTGTGAGGGTCCTGAAATGGAAGCCTTCTAAGGGATGAGCATAAAGTCTTGTTTGAGGCTAGGGACAGCTTTATGCCAGATAAGGCTCGGGGAAACCACTTCCATGTGCAAGGGGAGGTCCTGGGGAAGTGGGTGAGGCGCAGGGTTAGACGAGCAAGAGACAAGCGAGAGTTTAAATGATGTCTGCCACATGTGGACCTTGACACTCCCTGCAAAGAGAATGAAGTTGACAGAGTTGAGCCAACAGTGTGGCAATCATGAACGTCTCTCAGCTGATCACCACAGAGCAGAAAGCTACAGAGAGAGGATGGAGAGAGAGACAGATGAAAGTACACAGAGAGACAGGACCACCACAGGTGCAGAGATTGACAGACAGCTGCAGAGACATGGAGATAGATAGACAGAAACCAAGATAGAAAGAAGTAGAGGAAGAGACAGAAAGGGTCAGAGAGATACAGAGCGCAGAAGGCATGAATGCGGAAAGAGGACAAGGTCTTCTGTGGACTGCCTTTAAATGCATGGAACGCATGACCTCCAGTGACCCTCGGGATGCTCAGTGGCTCAGAGTTTCTGGCCTCACTGATCAGAGCTGTCATTGTGTCAGGGGTGCCTAAGAGCACCCTCAGTTATTTTCTAGAACTCACAGAACTGGGGCAGTGGTTATGCCCATGCATATATGCCCATGCCATATCAGGGGGTGAGGATGCAGAGTAGAATCAGCAGAGAAAAAAGTGTCTAGGGAAGGTGGCAGGAGAGACCAGGCAGGAGCTTCCTGCTACGCTTTCCCACAGAGTCCTGCCAGGTGTGCTTAAGCCTTCCAGCTGCAACGTGTGACATCCGCACAAGGTGCTGCACCAGAGCTCACCCTGGCCTTGGTGCCCCGGGTTTTTACTGGGAATTGGTCATGTAGACGTGGGGTGCTCACATGACTGGCCCTAATTACTCAGCCTCCACCCTCTCCAGAGGGCATATTGATGCTGTGTGGCCAAGGGTCCTACCATAAATAACCTTGTTAGCATCGACTGCCTGTGTTGGCCAAGACCCCAGGTAAAGGAATATGTTCTAGCCAGGTAGCACATACTGAAGACTTAGAGGTGATACCCAGGGACCACCAGGAGCTGTATCTTTCTTTGGATTATATAGGGTTTGGACAACCCAGGCCTGCTGTGTTAACTCCTCACAGCACAGTTGTGAATCAGTGGGTGGAGAGAGCGACTTGGTGCTCTTCCAGTGCAGTACCCACCTGCGGAGTAGCACAGAAGCCCTGTGCCAGCAAGCCTCGTGTCCATGGTTAATGTTCTGAAAGCAGAGGCTGCAGCGGCATCCTTGTGCCAGTGGTGGGTTGAAGGAGGGCTTGTAAGGTGAAACCTGTAAGGAGGAGGAGAAGCGGTTGTGATGGGGAGAAGCCCGTTGGATATGTGTGTTCAGCTCATGCCTGGCCTTGGCCTGATCCCACATGGAGTCTAGAGCATGGGCCGTGCCTCAGAGCTGTCCCACCTTCAGGTAAGTCCTGCCCTTGGTATCCTGGTGACAGTCACTGGATTTGTGACCTCCCTGGCATTTCCAGCCAGCACTCCCAATACCAGGGAGATGGTGCACCAGGAGTAAGGAGGGTCCAGGTGGGACACAGACAGGTCCTCTAGCCAAACACTTCCTGCCATTTCTTGTCTCAAGTCTTTGGGCCTAATAACAATCTACCATGTGTGACAGACTCCTGCTGAAGAGACAGGCTGTGGACCATTGCATGTCCACCGTCCTAAGTCCAGTGCCCCTGCATAGACCTGTTCCTATGTACCTTCCAGAGGCCTTTCTTGTGAGGTTCAGAAAAGTGGATCAGAGAAAGACCTTGGTGAAGCCATCCCTAGGACCACACTGTACACTGGAAACTCACCCATTTCCTCTCTCCTGCTGTGACTAATGTCCAACCACATTGTCTAATAGAGTTCACTCTCATCTTACAAAGCTCAAATACAGTGTAAAAATACCCCAGATAATACAATGCCAGTAGCCTAAAAATGTCCCAGTGTCAACAACTTGAACTCCTACTATTATGACCTTCCCAGGGAAACATGTAAGGCTTCAAAATAAAGCCTTTCCCTTTTTAAATTAAAATTCTAATCTGCTGCATGGCAAAGCTTGGCCTTGCTCCAAAGGGCCTGTCCCCAACAGCTAAAGAGCATTGACCTTGTGTTTGGTGACTGCATGCTAAGTGGGTGCTCATAGCAGTGCTAGTGATTCCTTCAAGCACCTCCAAATCAGAGGGACCCCAGTCCCTCTTGGGTTTCCCCTTCTTTCAGCAGCCCAGAGAGTTGGGGGCATTACTGAGCACATCAGCACAGAGAGCAGTCTGAGCACGTTTCCAGCCACCACACTCTTCACCTCGTGAAAACTTAGGTTACCACCGTCAGGTGACTTGTCAGTCCTGGGATGGGAAGGAATCCCATGGTGTCAGAAACTGGGGAATGGCCAGAAATTGGCTTCAGGTCTCTCCAAGTTGCGAGATGGCTTCTAATTCATATACCTGGAGTCCAACCGATTCAGAAGGAATCACCCACCACAAGTTTAGCTGTGTCTCCCACTCCTGGTGAGACAGAGGACAGTCAGCAGCCTTGCCTCTGCTGGGCAGGTCTTCCAGTCCTCCTTTTCCAGAATTTGAAGTTCTCTCAGTAGCACGTCCATCTCTAATTCTCACCTAAGAACCCCTTCTTCCCTTTAATGTCTGCCTTTCATTTCCACTTTCCTCTCCAGCCTGTGTTCCCTACACCAAAATGTGAACTGAACCTTCACCCTATCTCAGGCTCCAGGCTGGCCACAGTCCACCTCTCAATGGCTTGAATGTGAATTCAGTGACCTGTAGCTTATGTACCTTCAGAGGCTTTGTGATGACTCCTGATTTCTGAAGTCTCCTTTCCAGAATTAAAGATTTTCAGTTCGTAATAGCAGATAAGGTTTAAAATGCTGTTTACCTGTGACTTTTGTTTTCAATTCAGACTAGCTGTGAATGGCTGATAGCAACAGCTTTTGCCTGTCTGGGAGATCCTTGACAGGTGAAGTGCAGATAGTACCTCTATGACCTATCAGATTTTGATGCAGGTGAAGAGGAAGGACCACTGGGAGAGGAGAGAGGGCCTGTGGAAGGAGATTGGGGATTAAAAAGGCTGGAAGTCATTCAGATGTGGCCAGGGTCAGCAGCCCCAGCAGTGGCTACCTTGGAAGGGTTATCTTTGGGTGGCCCTGGGCTGGAAACATTGAATGGGCAGTTGTGTCCTATGCATGCACAGATGTGTTATGAGTAACATTTCAAGGTGAGTTGCACCTTGAAAGCCATTCAATTCCTGGAGATGCATGGAATGTACTGTCTGTACGCACATATGTATGTATGTATTTTTTTTTTTTTTTTTACTTTGACAGGGCCTTTCTTCACTACTGTCTCCAGGGGACATAAATCTCTTAGTTAAGGTAAAAGCATACAATAAATGTGCATGCCTGTTGAAAATGGTGATGGGGGGGATTGAGTTATCTCAGTCGTTTTCTCTGAACACATAAATGATATCATTAACAATAATAGCAGCACGTGTCGAGATTTCACTGTGTGCCCTCTGATGTGCTAAAATCCCCACTATCCAATATGGCAGCCACTGGCCACATGCATCTATTTAAGTTTAAACCTATTAAGAAAAGTAGGATTAAACACTGAGATCCTTGATCACACTAGTCACTTTCCAAGTACTTAATGTTCACTGTGGCTGGTGGCTACATCATGGGACAATGCAGACATGGAGTGGAAGGTTCTGGACTGGGCTTGCTAAGTACTTGATGCACACCTCTTATTCGAGTGTCACACTCTGCGAGACAGGTACTACCCAAGTTCTCTTTTCATGTAAGAGGTGCTATGACGACCTCTTAATAAAATAGACCATTTGGGTAAAGGTCAACTTTAAAGCCCACATGGGGTGCCTTATGCTCTGAACAGGGTCCGAGGCAGAGTCACACAGCTTGTTCATAGGTCCTGCTGGAGCAAGGGCAAGAAGCCCAGGTTGAGGGTGCAGAAAACAACTGCTAGGCTTTTAGCTGGGATGGGTCCAGATTTGGTGTAGTCTTGCCTGGTTTCTGGAACCGTGATTGATTTCCCCATGAGAGACAAAGACCCTGAGAAGTTGAGCATAACTCAGCCGAGGTTGAAGATAATCCCAGAGGCAAAGAGCAGGATGTGACTGGAGTCCTCCAGGAGGCATCTTGGGGTGCTCAGGCACCTGGCCAAGGCCTCAGGTTTAAATGGTGAGGAGCCAGAAGGCTGGGCAGAGAGGAGAAGGGGAGATTCATGCTGCAGAAGCAGCAGCTGCCGAGGGAGTGTGCAGGACCCTTGGTTGTCTCTCCAAGCCCTCGTCTAACTCTGGGGAGGTGTGGCACTAGATTTCATGCAAATGATCCTTACCTCATTTCCTGCATTCTAAGAAACTGGAGGAAGGCAAAAGAAAACAAGATGCTCCTCTTAAACTTGGGACTCTCAGTCTCCCTATGCATTGAGATGCCTTCATAGAAAATTATACATTTTATTAAAAAAATGAGTGGTAGCATAATAATAATTGATTTTTATTGACATGAGAGTTTTTCCCACTGTCAGGGACTTGACAAGAAATCAGTATCTATTGATTAAATCCCTTGTTTATTACAGGCTTTTGTGAACCCAGATCATTTCTCATAATTCTGTCACTCTGCATCTGCCCTTTCTCCCCTACAGTCATATCATCCTTAAGATGGTCCAATCTTTGCGCCAATAATACCAGGAGTGAACACTGAGGATTAAGCACAATGCCTCGGGGCGTGGCATCGAGACAGAGGTGCTAAGGTGCTCACTCCCCTAAGTGCTAAGGGCCTCAGCTGTGTCATCCAGGCAGCTGAAACCTCAGTGGGGAAGGGAGCACTATGGTCAGGGTGGACCCTGGAGCCTCCCAGCTCCCACAGTGCTGCTCTGGCCCTGGGAACCTGTAGGCAGCAGCCTGAGCTGGGTGGGTCTGCCCAGGCCTGCAGAACTCTGCAGCTCCCTCTGTTTATAGCCAGCTGCTGTGGACATGATGCCGTGGGTTAAAGTCTGTGGCCTAGTCCAGGCGACCAGTGGCAGGTCCTCCCCGGCTAAGAAGACAACTTTTAGTACAGAATATTTATCTCTCCCTTGTAGAATTTTATAACATCACATATCTCATCCTGCTAGTTGGAAAACTGCCTGGGTAGAAAATTCATCTTCTAAGAGTCCCTGTTAAATGGACTTCCATAGTTGAAACTGTGCCCAGGGAGACCAATTTCAGGATGACTCCTTTAGACATCCCTTGCATAAACATTTCATTCGGTCCTCACAAACAGCTCTATGGGGTGTTCTGTACTGTCTGCATTTTACAGATGAGGAGGTTGAGGCCTAGGTGGGTAAATTGGTAGACCAAGGCCACAGAGCTGTAGCAGGAGAGCCAAGACTTGCACCCAGCATGACCAACTCCACATCCTTTGCACAGAACCTGTCTGCTCTCTAATTTCATCTCTGCATGAACCAGAACTTCCTGACAGCTATCCATTGAAATACAGGCAACTAGTGAGTTCCTGCCTGTCATCTAGGGATTTTAAGATGTGAACTACCCAGTCCTTTAGTAGGATTATTGTAGTAATGATTCAGATACCCAGGGAAGAGTTGAATGAGGTGACTGGAGATGATCTCTGCATCCTAGAAGCAATGATTGTTTTTTTCCGCATAACAAGGACCGCAGCATTCATCATGTGGTAGGCGTTTTATTGAGTATTTATTTACTTGTTAGTCTGTACTGTGCTGAACACAACACTGCCTGTAATGACACAGTAAGCCAGGTTAGCTTAAAATGTCTCAGACAAAAGGCAGGAGTAGAGACTAGAAGATATTCAACATTTATAGATTATACACAATGAACTCTGAACCTTGTTGGGCACTTTGCATGCCTTTTCTAATTTAAATTTTCAAAATTTCCTTAAGAGGAGAATGATGCTTATTTACAGATGGGGAAATGCTCTGACAGATTGAATGACTTGCCTGAATTAACTTGGTAAGCCAAAGTGTTTGGAGCTAGTATTGATGATCCAGGGTGTTTAGTCTGTGAATAGGAAGGGACAGCAGATTTCAGGAGTAAAATAATAACTAAAACCCGGATGACATATGACGCAGCTAAGATCCACTGCATTCCATACATGGTATCAGACATTTCACATCCATTATCTCACTTGTCATAGAACTTTGTGGTCTCCATGTCACATATACAGAGACTGAGGCTCACAGAGAAGAAGCCATAATGCCAAATGGACAGAGTCTTCCTTGGAGTCTGGACAAGCCCACCTGGTTGGAAACAGGAATTTCCAGTCTCGGGGAATTCAGAGAAAGTGTGAAATGCTCTCAGAAGATGGCATGAAGGTTTAGGAGTGAGGGGGGATGGAGTTGGGCATCCCAGGAGCCAAAGAGAGCATCACTAGGACTGTTGTGGCACCAGGTCTCACGCTGTGCTCACTGAATAGACTGAAACAGTAGTCTAAGGACAGTTTCCTCACTGGTATTTATGGAGCTGCTGGTAGATCTGGTCTTCAGGGGACTATTTTGCATAGTCTGCAGCTAAGGCAGGCCCAGTCTGAGAGCCCTGCCAGAAGTTGGAAAGAAGAAAGATTTTTGTATTGCTCAGATACAACCTCCTGAAGCTCTGTAAGAATTTTGCTGCAAAGAATTATTCTCCATCTTCACTGCACACTCCTCATCCAACCAAACCTCAATGGCCAGAATGCTTGCTGTCACAGGCTAGCTTTATTCTTTCCCATCCAACCACCCATCCACCCACCACCCATCTATGCTCCCACCCACCCACCCATCTACCTCCCCAATTTCCAATTGTCACCGTGTTTCGCAGCTGCATCTTGTTTTAAGCACTGTACGAGAGCAACTAAGAGTAGTGAGTTCATCCCTGCTCTGCTGATTGTCTGAAAATCAAGAACGACCACAGTCATCTTGTTTCATTTACCCTTGCTTCACATCCCTAATAATTAGCATTCCTCACTTTCCAAAAAATCCAGTCAGCCTCAGACTGAAGGAAGACTCCAAAAGGTCAGGTAGTTCCTTGCTCAGTCCACTGGTGGTGGTTGGGTGACCCTGTCTGCTCATTCATTGAACTCATGTACGGCGGGCCACTGTTACGATTTGAACATGCAAGGAGAAAAGACTCTACCTCTGTGCTCTCAGAGCTCAGTTTCTTCTCTGCTTGGTGGGGAGGCGATGGAGTTCTGAACAGACCACTCTGACAGTGAGACAAGTACTTCAACTGTGGGACATTCTGAGGTCCATGGGAGCATGATGAGCTGCCTCTGTCCTGAGGCCACCAGGAGGTCTTGGAGTAGGAGCTTCTAAAGCATCTTCAAAGACGGAGTGGAAGTGAAACAAGTGGAAGGAGTGTGGACCGGAGTGGCCTCTGCGCTAGAAAAGATGGAGGAATGCTGCTTCCGGGAGACTGCACCCCACTGAGCACGCGCACGTCTCCCCACGCCTCTGCAGGCCCCCTCAGCGCTGCATTCAGTAGGCCTTAGTGCGTCTACTTCGTGTTGGCCGATACCCAAGAGCCATGAGCTCTTCAGGACACATGCTCACGGCTGTCCCAAAGCTTAGCATGGTGCCTAACAGAGCAGAGCCTTTGCAAGTATTTTTCAAAGAGGATGTGACCAAGTGAATAACGAATAGTCACAGCTCCATGCACTGGGCATTCTCTCCCGACACTATTCTCATGACTTATTTGTTATCTCATTTAACTCATGGAAAGGAGGGGAGGAAGAGGAAGAGGGTGAGAGAGAAGGGCCTGGAGGGTGCCTGTCTTTTGTGGGCAGGAGGTGGGCTAGGGTGAGGCCAGGGAGTCCCGCTGGGGGAATGCTGTGCTCCAGACTGGACGGTCTGCAGGCGACACGGACACATCAGAGGGCACACTCCCTGGGCTGAGAGAACTCTAACCAACTCCAGGGACAGCACTTACCTGCCTCGAAGAAGCAAAATGAGCTCCACTCCAGAGAATGTTTACCGAATGCCTCCCCTGGGCAAAAAATGAAGCAGGGTGAGAGCTCGGTTGCACGTCCCAGCAGAAAGTCCTGAGGGTGTGGCCTGCTGCGCCTTTTCCTCCTTTCATCAGAAACCACATTACTTCTGCAAACAGGAGGAAGACCTCAGCTCCCAGCCTTGTCTGACTCTAACCTGGGAACTGAGCATGCCGTTTTAGCAATACTAAATGTTAGTCTGGAATCTGCACTGTTAATTTTTTTTTAATGTACACAGGTACGTGCATTTTCTATGTCATTTTCTCAGGCCGTGCTTCCAGCAGAATGGCTGGTCTAAAGTAGGGCAATAAAGCAGACAAATCAGTGCTGAAATGCAGAGCTTTAACACACAATGGTCTGGATAATGACTCAGCCCCCGTTTCTTTCCCATCTTTGCTGGCATATAAAAACAAAGTCTCCATCCAGAAAGGTAGGAACCGGGCCACTTTGCAAGTAACTATTATCTATTTCTTCTCTCTTTCCTCTCTCAGGACGTGTGCAATGACTGCCCTCCTGGCCCCCCAGGCCTCCCTGGTCTGCCAGGATTTAAAGGGGACAAAGGTCTTCCGGGAAAGCCAGGGAGAGAAGGCACGGAAGGGAAAAAGGTAAGGAGAAAAGAGGGAGCTTTGGACTTCGCCATTGCAGTGAAGAGCCTTCTGGAGTTCCAACACTGGTATTCACACCTTCTGAAGGATTTAGGCTTTGAGGGGTTAGAGGTAATGGGGGCACTGGGCTGAGCGGACAGAGCTACAGAAATGGTGGGAGGGCATCTGTAAGTCTTGCCATTGGAAGGAAGTGTTGACTGACATTCCAGAACACGCAGATGTCCAGTCATTCAGACCATCCCGCCTGGAGCACAGCAGCGTCCAGTGGAACTCACTGCCTCACTGTAGCTACCTCCTGCACACAGGAGGGAGTCACCTGCTCCAGGCCTGTCCCTCTAATTCTCCCCTTCTTCCTCCCCTCCTCTCTCCTTGCAGTAAATGTTAAATGAGATAATACAAATGAGTCGTGAGAATAGTGTCAAGAGAGAGAATGCCTAGGACATTTAGCTGTTACTCATTCATTATCCACTCAGTCACACCCTCTTTGAAAAGAGGACTGGCCTTTCCTCCTTTTCTTCTACCATCCAACAACCTTCGGCTACCCACTAGGTACCACACCAAGGTAGGCCTTCAGATTCATAAAGCCAGCCTGCTTTCCTTCCTCCTTCCCTCCCTCCCTTCCTTCCCTTCCTTTTCTCCTTCCTCCTTCCTCCCTCCCTCCCTCCCTCCCTTCCTTCCTTCCTTCCTTCCATCCCCCTATCCATGCTTCCATCCATTTCTTTGTCATCACCTGTTTTGACACCCTACTAAGTGTGTCCTATTTGTCAGTCAACTTGTAGACACAGGGAAGGACTCAGAAGAAAAAGGCTGAGACCCTGTTCTCATGAAGCTCATGGTCTGTTTTGTGCAGAATGGGGAGTAGGTAGTTCCGTGGATGTATGGAAAATGAAGCCTCACAACTCAGAAAACCCATCCACGAAGGTAGAAGAGAAAGAAAACAATATTAATAATGAATAAACAGTAAACCAGAAGGCGAGAGCGCCACAGGCATCATTCAGAGACTGTAGAGTCAGAGAGAGCCTCACTCTTTACTTAGCCAAGCTGACACACTGTGCAGTGCACACCCGTTCTGAAGATCAGCAGTGACTAGTCCTCAGGAGGATGCAGCATCACCATTTGTCACCCGTCTTCCCTGAGCTTCACCTAGTAACAGGTGGCCCTCTGTGTCACTAGTAGGCCAGATCCCGAGGGAAGGTAGACACCTTCCCTCTCTACAAGGTGGTTCTGCAGCTTGGGGAGAGCTCTTACCAGCCTGCAGGAATTGGGAGATAGAACAGTTATCTTTCTTGCTGACTTTATTTCAAAGAGATGAATCCTGGGTCTTTGAGAAAGACATTCCTAGATGATAAAGCTAGCAAAATCCTAATGTGGCTTTTAAAAGGACTTGTATACATTCTAAAGAGAGAAGGACCTCACAATGACCGCTTACTTAAGGTGAACGTGCCAAGATAAGATGTTAAGGTAGGGTCTCTGCCTTGTGTTCTTTTTAAAAGTAGTTGGGTTCATCCCAACAAGTTCACACATGCATGGAGTCGACCTCAGTTCCTGGTCCCCCCTTTTTCCTCCCGTGCTCCCTACCCTCCCCCATTCTCTTTCCTCCACTAGGCTTCCTTTCACTCACCTACTAATCTATATTTGATTGGTTCCTTCTACCTATGCATAAAGGTGAGATTCTCTGTTGTATATTTATATATGCACATAACACGATTTTTAAAGAATTCATTCTGCATCGCCTCCCCTTTCCAACCCTCCACTCTGCCTCTTGATCCCCTTCTTCAAGGAGAGGTAAGTCTCTTGTATGTAATTTGCATTTGCCCTTACATGGAACAGATACAAATGCAAATGTGAAATTTCCCTTTGCTTTTCTTCTCTGGGCCTTAAGCAGTGTCCTCCTCTGCTCCACAGACCTGAGGAAGCCAGTGCCGTCCCATGTGTGCATTAGGATACCAAAAACTGGTCCATAGCCTGGAACTCTGCAGGGAGACAGTGGGCAATTCTAAAACTGACTCCACTAAGAATACTTTCACTTGATTAGACTCCCCTGATGGTCAAGTCATCAAAAATAAGTACCGATTTGATTTGTAGCATTTCTTGTATCATGTGGGACACTAAAGGGACATGTTTGGCCATCTTTCCCTCCATGGTATGGGTCTTTCCCCAGGCTTGCTTTTAAACAAATCAGAAGATGACGATTGAGTTAAGAGGTGTAGAATTTAGGGGTGGATGCCAGGAGTCTCACCTCAGGGATTCGTCCTCCGTGGTTCTCGGGGCAGGGTCTGCAAATCACTTTTGGAAATCTTCAGCTGAATCCTTTTCTGGACTCTCCACCACAGATCTCTTGCATCACCAGGGTGAGACATGTGTCACATGCTGAGAAACAGTAGTGGCAACTCAGGCAATTGTGGCCTTCACACCACTCAGGACTCACTGCTGGCAGGGCCTGGAAGGTGGCTGCAAAGCCCTGTCCTCCCACCTAGGCATCCCCTTCAGAGCCAGGCAGGTGACATCCCTGGCGTTCAGAGAAGGAAGACAACCAGAGTGCAAACTGTGCACGTGTAGTTATGCAGGTACAAGGGCAGCGAAGCAGGCGCACACACGCGAGATGCTGCACAACCCTGAACTCTTACTCCAACAGAGCCTCCCCTCTTCTTGTGTATCGGCCACCCCTCACTTACAAATCGGCCCCAAAACAGACACCTACTTCCTCCCAAGCTCTGAAGGGCAGGAATCCAGGAGCGGCCTCTCCAGGGCCTTCTGGCTCGTCTTCCTGGGTAACCCTTGAGCCCTGACTGCAGTCATCTCAGGTTCTGTGTGGCAAAGACCTTTCCAGGGGGGTCACTCTGTGGCTCTTAGCTGAGGCTCATTTCCTCACCAGTGTTGACAGGAGGCCCCACCCCTTCCCACACGGGCCTCACCACAGAGCTCCCTAGTGACAGCCAGACACTTTTACACTGTAATCCCTGCAATGACACAGCATCATCACCTCTGCCTTATCCTGTTGGCCACAGACAAATCCTGGTACAACTGGGGCACCCAGGGTGTGAACAGGGGATGCAGGAGGTGCTGGGCTCCCGTGGGTCCTGCTGCCATTACCCACCAGCCACACTAGTAGTGGTCGTGCACACAATTGCATAGAAACACTTGGTGACAAACCCTTTGCCTACATATACTGGAGGTGGGGCTGGATGCAGGGACATCACAGTGGAAATCAGTGATCAGGTGTGCAAGTCTGGCTTGGTGAGGACGCTGGACATGGGCTCTAGACACTCATTCTTGTCTTTTTTTTTTTTTTTCTCCCTTGGTTCCTGCTACAGGGAGATGCTGGGCCCCAAGGCCTCCCTGGGCCCCCAGGAGTAGCTGGACCACAGGTCAGTGAGACTTCATGAACATCCCCACATGCCTATTCTTCTCATCTCGCTGGTTCATCTATGTATGAGGAAGAGTGATGGCAGCTGTAAAGGAACTGTGGTCTTAAAATCAGAAACCCACGTTCCAGGTCTGATCATGTCGCTGACAATTGTAGTGACCAGGGGCAACTCAGTTCAACCACGGAGCCTCAGTTGCTCACTTAGGAATCCCTGAGGGTTGCTCAGTGTGAGCTGCCTGCACTGACTGGCGTGTATGAGGCCTGCTGGTTAAGGCATGAGCTTTGGGATCAGGCGCCCACCTTCTCTGCCCACTATTGCTGCAAATGCAGATAGCTTCTGATGTGTCAGGGCTGATCACAGAACACATTTACAACGTGGCACTCTAAAAAATATCATGAAAGTGTTTTACAAATGCAAGTGAGTGGTGTTGTCCTCGTGTGAGGACATTAAAAGTCATTTAAAGCCAGCATGAGCTCTGGATTCACACCTGGGAGGCCTCCTGGGATGAGAGCAGACTGGTCTCAGCCACAGAAGAGGCAGGGCTGCCCTCTTGGACTGAGAACGTCTTGGCTGCTGTTGGTGATGGTGTTCCATGAGAGAACTTAAGTGTTGGCATGGCGGCAGGACACCTCCCACTCCCGAGTGGTACTCCCCTGGGGATGCTCCCTGGTGTCCAGTGGCCTTGGTGCTACTCCAAATGATGTACCCAATGCTCAGGGACAGCTGTGCCCTGTGCCTCTTCCTGTGGCTGGGTGTAGCATGGCTCCTCTGACTGGGAGGAGGCTTGTACTTGTCACTAGAGGAAGAGATCAAGATGTAGGGCTGGAACGTCCTCCCAGCTGTGAGGTGCAGGAGGTTCTCGACCTCTTCGCCCTTCTGTTTCCATTAACTGGGGGTATCCAAGAGCAGCAACCCACAGGCCCGTGGCACAGCTGGAGACGGGATGAGCCCGTCCACACCTGGAGCCTTGCAGGTGCTCAGTCAGTATCCTTGGTCCTTTAGCTCCTGGGGTCACGCTGTGACAGGGCCAGAGTGAGGGTGATGTCCTGGGCATACAACGTAAGGGGAAGCCAGAAACCTCAGTCACCAATATAAATAATCCTTTAAGGCAATATTTTAAATTTTAAATTAGTGTAATAGATTGATTAGGAACAAAATATCAACATTTAGAATAAAGACAGGACATTCCACTGAATTGCTTTCCCTAATCCAAGATCCCTGTGTTTATTAACAGTTTAATACCTTGCCCATTTTGGATTATTTTGCATTGATTTTGACTCTTCACAATATTTCATTGGAATATTATTCATCCTGGTTACTGAGGCTTTGGGTACCAAAGGTAAATGCTTCCCTTGATTTGCTTGAGGTCCGGCCCTGGGGAACAATGTTGAATAAATAACTGTGATTATTACAAAGCAATCAAACCAACAAAAACATGGTGGATCAGGTTGGGAGATACTCAGGTCTCCCAGGCCCTAGTTGGCAAGTTAAGATGTGCAGCATTTGTGATCCATAGACAGTGTGAAGAGTTAGAGGGTTTGACAGTCAGGACCTGTGCTTCAAAAACCACAGATATCAGGTCTCAGCATAGATAGAACGAGAGATTTTGCCTAGGGCAGTGCTAGATTGGGAGGCACCA
This sequence comes from Sciurus carolinensis, assembly GCF_902686445.1. Taxonomy (NCBI): domain Eukaryota; kingdom Metazoa; phylum Chordata; class Mammalia; order Rodentia; family Sciuridae; genus Sciurus; species Sciurus carolinensis. The sequence continues at coordinate 5,142,815 of NC_062213.1, forward strand.
AGGAATTGTAGCAACATTAAATGTCTGCTGCTCTTTGTGTATTGCCCTTCCTTTCTGGGGTCACTGCTGGAGGCTCAGCTCCCCCTGGAGAATCCTGTGGGCCTATAATTTCAGCCGGTCCTTAAGTCACCTTTGCTGTCAACTTCCTGGCTGCTGGGCTTGGCCTTTGTGAAGAGATGACCCTTATTCAGAGAAACAAAAGCAAATCAATTACACAGATGAAGAGTTTCCTCCAATAAATATGGGCTGTTTTCTCTATCAGCCTAAGCCTGATGATTTGGGAGAATGGTTTTTGTGTATTTCCTTACAATCTACTTTAAGAAGGTTTGTTCTTTTAAATATTCTGAGAAACCAAAGAAAACTTCATCCAGGAAAACAAAACTTAGTGCTGTGTCTGAAAGACAGATCTTGCTTCTCCACCCGGAGTTGATGGTGACCTTGAGCTGCCCCTGGGGCTCCGTGTCCACACTCCACAGTGAACTCTCCAGAGCTGCTGTGCGCAGTGCACCCAGTGTCTTAAGGGCCAACTTACTGCTTTGCAGCATAGCCGCCGGCAAGGATCAGCAGTCCTGGGAGGTGGAGCTGTTACCCTGTTTATAGATGAGGAAAGCAAGGTGTAGCAAGAGGAAGTGTCAGAACGCCACCAGTAGGTCACACAAGTGAGGCCTCTCCCTGTGGGTTTAGCCTCAGGACCCCACCAGTTAGCTTTCCGTTACACCTCTGCCAGCATCAGCACCCAGGACAGCTCCTGGTGTAGGGCAATGGGCTAGTGTATCTGACTCTGATGGTGCCCCTGTAAATAGCTTCTTCCCCTTATCACTATTTATTATTGGGCAAATGCGTTGCAGAGGGGTTAATGGCTCCTCTGCATTCTCATGGGTCTGTGCCTTGGTCCTTGGTTTCAAACTCAAGCCATTTCCACGTATCTCTGCTGCACTCAAGAAAACACAGATGAATGTGTAGACTGTTACTGTACCACTAACAGAGTACTTAGGATCACTGTTAGCACTCTTCTGAAACTGAAGGCCTTGAGTGTTCCCTGGTCATGTGTGCTTCCAAGAGGACTTGGTTCATTTGTTTGTAGATGTGACTGGGTATCTGGAAAGCAGCTTACCCAGGCTTTCTCTTACAGATTTTCAGCTGCCCTCTTTAGGGACTGGAGCTGGGAAAAATCAATACCATGGTTAGTTACAGAGCTGCATTCTAGGAGTGTAAAACTGCACCAAACACTCATTGAAGCACAGGGTTTGGAAATGGTGGCTGCTGTATTTATGGTCCATATGGAGGAGGAAAGAGGAGTGAGATGCTATTCACAGGGCTGACCCTGGAAGCAAGTACTTCTGCAGTCAGATGTAAAGGCCTCCCTGGCATTGGAGGTGATGATTATTGTAGCCCCCATGGAAAGCATTTCATTTCCTCTCATTGCACATCCACCAAACAGAAATGGGGTCTAAAGGGAGTCTATGGTGGATCTGGAGATACCCTGAGGAGCAGAAATCCTCTCATGGAGGTTCAGGATGATTCTGGGAGGCAGATAATGTAATAACTGCTGCTGTTGGTACTGCCAGAAAGGCCCACAGGATCCTGTCCTGTGCAGAACCAACATGCTCTCAGGATAACCAATAACCAGTCCTCGAGCTAAGGACCCAGCCACATTGTCCATGGTGTGTGGCCACCTAGATTTTCCCAGTAACTGGCATTACCACCTGGGTTCGCTAATTGACCAGGCATCTCCTCCTACACATAACGCCTCTGTCATCATCCACTTAAATAGTTTCCTCCCAAGTCAGGAGGTATGGAGAAAGGTCAGACCTGGGCTGTGCCTTCCAGGGTTTGAAGGAGAAGAAGAACAACAGGCCAGTGAGTGACTCTCTCAAAAGTCACACTGAGTGTAGAAGTTCTCAGAACCATAGGTCAGGCCCTGGGTTTTGGAAGCTGGTAGCTCTCCAGCCTGCCCTACTGACTTTTTTTTAAAAGCTAAGGGAATTCACTTACTAATTATACAACTTGGGCATATGTGTGACTTCTCTGAACTTTAGGTCCTTCATCCATAAAAGAATGTGTATCTCAACACACAAAGAAAAAAGAGGACTAAATGAGAGACATTTACAAAGCACAGCTCGAAGTATTTCATACAGTCCACTGCTAGTGGGGCCTCTGAACTCTTGTTCCAGTTGAGCTGATAGCAGCTACCACAGATTTCAGGAGAAGAGGGAATGACTTTAAGGAAACCAGCCCATGGGACAAGTGCTAACCTGTGAAAGCCACTGGGATGAGCTTGGGTCTCAGTTGCATGCAAGGGTTAGGCCGGGATTTGTCAAAAACCTGTGGGAGAAGATTTTCTAGACAGTGAAACAATATGCAAAATTCAGAGGCAGGGTTTTTCCTGAGAGCAGCAGAGACATCCATTTGAGAAGTTTAGGCCCTGCCCTCAATGGTTTGTAAACCCCTGAGAGAATTACCTTTTCAGAAAGCCTGGCATCCTTAGAAGGTCCCCTGGTATAAAAGTTACCTCTAAATAATTGAAAATGCAATTTAAAATTTTTATCATAATTTTGTCATTTATGTTTATATTAATTTATAATTAAGTATAATTAGAAGCAAATGAAATTGTTTTCCAAGCCAGAAAAACCTCTCCACCAAGGTAGAAGAGAGAGAAAAAATTCAATAACGTCTAAGCATTAAACCAGAAGGCAATGAGCATCACAGGCCCTGGAGAGTCTGTGGAGTTGGAGAGAAAGCCCGCTCTGCCATTGCCAACACACTCTCAGGGAGACCAGTAACCAGTCCTCGAGCTGAGGACCCAGTTGCACTGTCCAGGGTGTGTGGTACCCAGACTTTCCCAGTAACTGGCGTTACCACCTGTGTTTGCTAATTGACCTTATCCAGAGGAGAGAGAAAAGCCTCCCGTCCTTATGACAGGTGGTCTGTTGCACCTGGAAAACGGGCACCTGCCCAACTGAGGCTCCTACCCTCCCACGGGAACTGGGAGAGAAAACTGCTATCTTGCTGAATATATTCCAAAGAGATGGTTCCTAGGCCCCCAGAAAGACATTCCTGAGTTCCTGGATCATATTTCAGGCAAAAGACAAATTTAGCTTTTAAAAGGATTTACATACATCACAAGGAAGCAGAGAAGGAAGTCACAGCAACAAATTTTCCAAAGTACTCTAAGAAAGGGAGGCGGCTCGTTCTTATTTTCAGTGGGGAGCTTTAGGTCTTTACCAGGGCTCCCCAGCAAATACCTCTGAAGAGAACTGAACGTGAACTGGCCCTCGCCCTGGAATAACAATTCCAGGCACACTGGGTCTTTCACCTTTCTCACTGACTGTTGTATCCCGGGTGGAACAAGGAGCCTGACCTGCGGTCGGGGTGTCAATCAGCCTTCCCAACTAGGAAACCAGTGCTCTTAGCATTGTGGAACCCAAACCAGTGGGGGATCAGTGGAGAGGGAAGGAGGGGGAGGAGGACAGGAAAAGGCAGGAGGGATGGAGTGGACCTGACCAGATTCCCACAGAGAACTCCACCTTATGTATCTCTATGATGCATTAATTGAAAACACTATAAATAAATGAAAGAAAAAACAGTAGAGTAGAGGAAATGGAACAGGGAAGGGAGAAGGGGAGAGAGAGGGGAAGTCCTGGGAACCGAAGTGGAGCAAATTATGTTCCATGCTTGTATAATTATTTCAAAATGAATCCCAATATTGCGTATAACTATAATGCACTAATAAAAAATAAATAAGCTAGTGGAACCAGTCATCATGGCTTAGGGAAACATTCAAGAAAGTAACTTGTCAGGGAGAGATAACTTGGCTATTTGATAGTCAGACAGACTGGACTGGATTAGAATTCAGACCTTTCTTTTTATTAGCTGTGTGACCTCAGGTGAATACCTTAACCTGTCTGGGTCTTCAGATTTTTTTTTTTAATCTAACTCTATTAATAATCTGTATTGTTAAAAGAAGACTTACTGGCTAAGTTAGATATCATAGACATATTAGGGACTTTTAACATCAGTTTAGGATATAAATAAAGGAATGTTTTTAATGAGATTTCATATGGAAAGCCCTGGCAGAGTGCCCAGCAAAGTAAGGGCTCTGTAAATGTCAGTCCCCTCTCTGGAAGGAAGTGAGTCAGGCATGGGGGTGGTTGTGTTTGCCTTGATCTTTGGCTGCCGTGGGCAGGGAGGCAAGACATCTGTGGGGAGCCCGAGCCACCGACGTGTCCATTGTTCCCAGGTGGGTGTTCAGACTGCTGGAAAGCCGGTCCGAGGGCTGGAATTTGAAAGGAAAGCACTTACTTTGAGGCGATTGTCCTAAATGTCAGGGAAGCAGTGTGCTATCGGATGCCACCTCTTTTCATTGATTATGAAGCAGCATGCAGACGGTGCTCTAGCTTCTAGGTTTGGAAGCGGTAGACGTGATCACATGCAAAACTGTTGGGACAGAAGCTCTCCCCTGGGACCCGCTGTATTCTCCTCTGAACAATGGCGTTGAGCACCTACAGGCATGAGCTCACCTCACCCTCCCGACGCCCTCAGGGAAGGAGGGAGGGAGTGCCATCAGGGAGTCTTGTCACCGTGAAGGACCGTGGCCTGGCGCTTCTACAAGAGAACTGGGGGTCTGGGCCCAGAAGGACCCCCTAGACTGACCCCCGATCCTTCACTTACTGGACTAATAAACAGACCCAAGAGGGGTGCGGGCTGCTCCAGAGGCCAAGACGAGAAGCACTAGGACCGTAACTGGAAGGAGTGACTCTCTGCCAAGGACTTAATTTCCTGAGAATGCGTTATTTTAGAGAGACTGCGGTGTTTCTATTTAGTAACATTTTAATGAAATACCTTCCATTAGAACACAGCACGTGTAGATCCGGATGCGTGACCGTGAAGACACTGGACCTCTGAATGGTACTTTTAGGGTCAGTCTATATAGGTATTTTTGGTCATCCACTTACTCTGAGTGTCTTGCTGACCCTGGCCGTGACAATGACGACAGTGATGTGATGGTGGCAACAGTGATGGCGTTGACAGAGACAGAGGTGATGAGAGGAGAGTCTCGAGGGCAGTGGTGACGATGGCGGTGGTGGTGACAACATGGGGACAGTTAGGAGACTGTGATGGGGTGGTGGAGATGATGATCCTGGCAGTGATGCTCAGGGATGACAGATGGCGGACACCCGGTGCTGACCAGGAGCCTGTCACGCATCTAAGCACTTTGCAGACTGCAGGTACTTAACTCCCATAACCAAACTTCCATTGACCTTTCTTTCCTTTTTTCTCTCTCCTTCCAAGGGGAGCCAAGGAGAGCGTGGTGCGGATGGCGAGGCTGGACAGAAAGGCGATCAGGTAGAGAAGTCCCTTCACGATGCGTCACCTGAGGAAGGCACCCTCCCCCCCGACGGCTCAGGTCTGCCGTTCCAGTGCCATCCCTTGTCTGTTCTCGCCAGCAGCAGGAGCTTACCGCACGTTTGGTGGCCTCCCTCCTGGTCTCTCTGGTTCTCTGTCGTCCACTCTTCCCCAGGTTGCCCGAGGACCAGGCCTTTTCTCTCGTTGTTTTGTGCCCTCTCTCAGGCTGCCTCCTGCTCCTGCCGTGGTGGTCATTCACTAGGCCGTGCCCCTTCCTCCTTCCCCACCCCCCATTCCCTGAGTGTGTATTGTGTGACCCTTGCGGCACATGGAAGTGCCCCCATGCCCCGCTCTGCCCGGCGCCCACCCAGGCCTGCCGCGCCACCTCTCCTAAGGGCTTCAGGATGGCGCCACAGTCACTGCCGCCCTGCCCTGGGCACCCGAGCACTGCCCACCCCTCACGCCAATCCAGTGCTCCCAGGGGCTCTGTGCAGCCTCGCGGCAGCCTCGCTGCTGGTGGGAGTGCCCCTGTGCCTCTGCTCTGCAGCCGCTTCCCCTCCTCTGTCCCCTCCCCTCGACTCTACTGTCCTCGGCAGCTCACGCCAGTGCTCCTCGTAAACCAGCCTCTTGCCAAGCACTGCCCGGCTCTGAGGTGCAGTGAGTGAGGGCCACGTGCCTGACCTCACCAGGCCCGCAGTGCTGCAGTGGGGCGAGGCGCGTGGACACAAGCCGTGGGCGCGGGACAGGCGCTGCGCTCGAGGTCAGAGTGAGGCGCTCAGCCAAAGGCCCTTCTGTGTTTGGAGAAACGAAATGTATGTGACCCATCCTGAGGAGAGAGCCACACCAGAGGCAGAACCTCTGCCGAGGGCTGAGCAGGCAGGCACGCAGGTGCAGGGCAGGAGATCATTCCTCACGGGGTGCGTTTGGTTTACAACGCTGTCACACTGGACTGAAAGTTAGATGCCACACCGTGAACCTTAACTGTGCGCCTCATTTGTATCACGCAGGAGCCTCCCCTCTGCACATAGAAATGAATTCCTTTCTTAAAATATCCAAAATATGACCACAGTATGGGTGCCATAATTTGATAAACCCACTTGCTTTTTATTAAGGAGCTAGGTAGATGAACAGACAGCACTGGCCCTCCATATGCCTGGCTTCTGTGTCCATGGAACCAACCACCCCTAGATTTAAAATATTAAAAACCACTTAGTATCTGCACTAAACATGTACAGACTTCATATCGTGCCCTAAAATATGCAGTACAATACCTACCTACATAGCATTTGCATTGTCTTCACTATTTCTAGTCATCCGGAGATGATTTCAACTATATGGGGAATGTGTGTGTGTTACATGCAAACACTGTGGCCTTTTATGTAAGGGACTTGAGCGTCCTGGGTTTCTGGTGTTCATGGGTGGTGGTGGGGGGTGTTTCCTGGAATGAACTCCCTGAGGATACAGAGCATTGATGTGTGTGTGTGTGTGTGTGTGTGTGTGAGAGACGGGGCAGTACAGTCTATCTGTGCAGTAGAGATATCATAATGCAGCCCCTGGTACCCAGCCCACAGCCACACCCTGTCAGATACTATGGCGACTTTTGCTTTCAACTGTTTCCTCAACCACCTCCTCATGCCCATCTCCTCATTATTTTGAAGCGAATCCACGTCCACAGGACATAATTGTTTTATAAATAGCATCAGGTACCTTCTCTACCTCTTAAAGCACTAGCAAGGTGTATAAAAGAGATCCTTTTGTTGTATCTTCATTGCATTATTGCCTGAAAGTTGTTCTGAATGGGCAAAAAGCTTTTACAATTATTTATGAATTAACTCTTGTGTTCCCTAGGGTCATCCTGGAGTTCCAGGCTTCATGGGGCCTCCAGGGAATCCTGGGCCACCAGTAAGTCAAATTTCAAACCTCCTTCTCTCTTGGCCTTGACCTCTGAGCACATGTCCACACTTACCTGGAGATGGTATTACACTGGACCTACCTCTCATTTTAAAGGATGGGCCAAAATCTAAAATGTGCCCAGGGATGAACTGAAGGGAAGAATGCAGAGGCACCTGAGTGGCCCTGCTGGGCACTATGCTCAGAATGGGTTGGGGCGGGGGAACTGGTGAGGATGGATGAAGCCAGGATTTCAAGGTTAGGATCTCAAGTAAAGACTTTCTTTTCAGAGGAACGGGTCACATGGTGAAAGGCCCTGGAGCTCAGAAAGCCTACCTAAGCCCAGATTTTCCTGAATGGACTGCAGTCTGTAACGATAGTGACAGCTAAACGTTCTTTTAATTGTTCATGCATTGCGTTCCCTGGCATTTCTTACTCTGATGGCTACAACATGCGCCATGATTGTTGTCCCACTTCCTGGGCTTCCTGAGCAAACATATCCCTGCTCCTGCAGCAGCTGTGATTCTGACATTGACCAATGACCTTAGCATCTCTCTCCCCTCAGTCCAGGCTGCCCACAGACCAGGCTCATTCTTTTTCTTTCTGGAACCCACTGCTGTTGAGCCCATGAACCCAATCAAGGGCAGCCATGATGACAAGCAGTGGGAATTAGTGTCCCTGCCAAGCCCAGGAACCCTGGGACTCTCCATGGGTTCTCTATGAGACTCCATCTCTCAGACCTTTCCACCCAGAGCCATTGGTCATGGCTAAAATACCACTGAAAGGAACCCACTTTAAATAGGGACCAGCATATCAACAATAGATTTTGAGGAAAATGTTGGGTTAGGACTATGAAGTTAAAATGTGTGAAATTAAGCTTGCTTTGTCCTCTAAAATAACACACCACCAATGTATAATTGCAATTATGTGTTACTTATTTGAGTAAATCATTGTTTTAAATCTTCAATAAAATATTTTCTTCTTTTTTGGTTTTAGATATACATGACAGTAGGGTGTATTTTGATATATTATACATACATGAGGTGGAACCCACTACAATTTTGATCCCATTCTTGTGGTTGAGCATGACATGGAGTTACACTGTGTATTCATATATGAGCATAGGAAAGTGATGTTTGATTCATTCGACTGTCTTATGAGAGCATGAAATGATTTTTTTTTTGCTTCATAATTAGCTTTTGTAGTAAACTCATAAAAGATAAACTATCTACAAAAGTACCAAAAGCTTTCTCAGTTTTTTGAAAACCTACCTCAAATCTCAGATGTTCAGCTCGCTCCCTTTCTATAGCATCTTGTGTTAAGACCCTTTCTAATTCCCCAGCCTGAATCTTAACAGCTCTGCTCTGTGTACATTCATGAAGGATCTTTAGGGGCCTGATCAGCTTGCTATTATTGAGCTTCACAGGTTTTGACAATTCTTTCAAGACTTGTATTTTACTTAATAAAGTGCCTTGTATTGTGTTTGCATATATTATTGGATTTTATAGCATGTGATAATCAGCAAAAGGAAAACCTGATAAAGATAGTTATGCAATGGCTCATGGGGACAGGCATTAGCAGTTACAAAGAGGGACATTTGAGGGACCTTTTTATTAAAAGAAACAGTTCCTTGGAGAATACTTTTCTATCATGACAACTTCAACTTTTCTGTGCAAGCTATTAGCTGGGTAATATTGGGTTAAATCTCCATCCTTACTTCATCTGAAGTCTGTAGCATGTCTCCAGTATAAAGGAATTCCTGCTCTCTCCTCATTGGAAATTGCAGTAACTTAGAATCTGGCAACCATAGGAAATGACTCCTGGCTTCTGAATCTCATGCTAAATGATGAATCTGAGACTCAGAGACAATCACAATCAGAAGCTGGTTTGTCTGTCATCAACTGACTAATGCTTTCAATTCACTCAGCAGATGTTAATTGAGCTTCTATTTTGTGTCATGCCTTTACTGCTGATTGCCTTTAGAAATGGATGCCTGGTCAGCTGCACTTCAGGCTCATCAGCCTGTCCTGCAAAGGGAACCCATAAGCAGAGAACTCACACCCCTGGCCATTTGTTCAATTCTTTGACTGCATATTATTTGGCAGGCCCTGTCTTTGGTGCCCAGAGATACAAGCATCAAGCAGGAAAGACTCTTCCAGCTTTTATTTTCTGGTGCTTAGTCAGCATCCTTAAAACCCTTACCCTGGTCCCAAGGTGCAGTAGAGAATTTTATTCCAACTTAGCAGATTTCCAAAATGTAGGTTGCCCAAAACTTTTGCTAAAGTTATATACAAAAAAAATCCAGATTTGAAGTAGAGCCTCTATTTCTGTTAGTTTTGGACTAGACATATAATTAAATCAATAACCTATGCTGTTTGTTTAACATTACCAACATCCCTTCATTTCATGAACATTTGTCTGGGTCCTCACCTGGTGGAAGAGGCAGGGACAATTCAGATTGCATCCTGTCCCAGGAATTTGCCACGTATGGAAAGGCCATTCTTTTCTACAGCTATATCAGTTCCCTCAAGGTCCAAAACTATGCTGTGGTCAATTTTACATTCATAAAACTTGACTGGCACCTGATAAAAATAAATATTCAATAAGTATATGTAAAATAATTAAATAAAGACTGTCAATAAAGTGCTGTGAGAACTTGCTTATTTATGCCTCCATATTTAGTTATTGCAGTGTCCCTGGTCTTTGGAGGGACATTGGACTCTTACAATAAAGGAATGCCCTTTACAGAGAGCCCTTAGGATGCTCCCAGAGGTGACTGATCCTTGATGTGTACTAAGTTTTCCAATTTTCTCAGCAACCTGTGTGTAGCAGGTTTCTATCTTGATAATGGAGGCAGAAGCATCATTGTGACATGATAGTTCAGGAAGCTTGGAGGGGACACATAGTGTAAGAGCTGTCTGTAGAGGAGAGAACTAATGACCGTCACCCATGTGTGAAAAACGAGTCTTCTGCCTTGTTTTTTCTAGGGAGCGGATGGAGTTGCAGGAGCTGCTGGACCACCAGGAATTCAAGGGCCACCAGTAAGTTCCTTGAGGGACAGGATCTGCCTTATGTCTATCTTTAGGCCTTTTGAGAACCCATGTATTCACTAATCATTTCCTGATCCTCTGTTCCTCCTGTGGCCCACATGTTCCCAAGCTTCCACTCACGACCCGTCCAACAGCAAGAACAGGAGGGATTGCTTTCTTTTGGGGCCCTGATGACTTTGCCATTATGATAAGTGTCTGGGTGAAATGAGCTGGCAATCTGCAATTCCAGTACTCAGTTCACAGCCACCACTGCAGACAGGCCCTGGAATTAGGCCCCACCTCTGTATTCTCTCTCAGGTAGTTTCTGTTCTGAGCAATTGGGGTCAATGGGGGGGCTTGGGCGAGTCCACCCTGAGCTGTGGTCTGCTCCAGTGCATCTCAGACAGGAGGCAGCCACTGTTAGCTCAACTGATCCAACGGGAGTGCCCCAGAATCACAGCTGGTGCCATTGCCATTTGAACTCAGTTCTTTTCTTTGGAGATATGAAGCTGCCAGAACCACATTTGGCTTCTGTGTCATGAAGTAAGGGTAAAGCGTTGTGCAGCAGGCATTTTACTGGTGGCAGTACACTCGAGGGATTCAAAGGAATATACAGACCAGTCATAGCCTTCATCTCATCCCATTGCTGCCCTCCACTGTAGCTCAATATTTAGAAAAGCCCCAGATCATTGTATCCATCTTATAAACCAGAAAAGTGGGGATTGGGGAAGTAAAATGATCAGTTCAGAATCACACAGTGAGCCGATGTGCCAATTAGACACAATCCCTGGTCTACAGGAATTGCAGCATCATAATCCAGAACTAGCAGGAAAAGAGGTCAGCTCTGCCCTGGAATATTTGGAATCTTGTTCAAAGGGCACCTTAGGCCTCTTAGTACAACTCCATCGCTCTCTACCAGGACATCAAAGCCCAATGGGGTTAATTAAGTCCCTTGTCCAAAGTCATAATGGAAATCAATGTCCAAGTTGGGATGTGAGTCCATCTGAAAACTCACAATTCAGTGTTCTTTCTACAGTCCACACTGAACCCCTGCAGGATGTCGAAGCTGAATAATGACAACCACGTGGTCCTTCTTAGGATCATCCTGCGGTCAATCCTTTTGAAGCAGCCCACCTACAAGTCCCAGGATGAATTAAATGCTGCAGGCAGCTTTTCATTGATCCTCAGACTGTAAAGTATTTCCCCAATAAAAACTAATGGACTGTTTGCCTGAAGGGAATAAGCTGTGAATCCCAGAAGTAAAATCATTACATTCCCAGGAATTAAACTGTATTAAACAAGACTTTGATTCTGTCATGGGACTCCTTGGCAAAGTATGTGTGTATGTGAAGCTGTACATGGTCCTGATAGTTTGCCATAAACATCAAACCGAGACATAGTGCAAATTTTCTTAGTCTGAACAATGCATATTGATATTTAAAAAATTTAAAAAGATAGATGGGTAATAATAATAAAAATGTCCATACAAAATAAACATTTCCACTGTATTTTGAATTTGCAAATACATATATTTGTTAATTTTTTCAACATAGAATAAAGGCCAGTACTTCGAATTTGAACCCCCTGAATGGGATCCCTTATAATTATTCTTATAAAAAGAACCTTCACCCATCTACTACTTGCTGCCTTTTAGAAAATGTTGTTTGAGAACATAACAGCATCTGTGAGACAATATCTATGCAGAGCCCCAGATTGTTGGGATTTAAAAATAAACCTTTATCGCTCTCTTACCTTAATGCTTTCTGTTTACACAGTCAGTGACTCTTCAAATATTTTCAAAATACAAACTTAATTTGCATAGAATATTATTCTTTTTCCTTTTCTACCTAAATTTCTTTGAGATGCCTAATGAATAATTAAATAGATTAATTTCCATAGCAAATAACTAATGTGAGCAGATTTATAGTAATGAGCACCCTGGATCTTTGGCTCCTCTGAGGTGAATCCCATATTGCCTCCTCAGAGGAGGCAATAGGAGGCAGTAGGAGTCCCCAACTCTTTTGCAACATTGCGTTATGAGACATAGGTTCTGCCTGACGGTTATCAGCACAAACATAAACAGGGCATTCTACTTTTTAAAAAAATTAGGAGTGACTTCTCAACATGGATGCAAAGAGTACACATCCCTTTGAGAAAAGGTTTTGGCAAACAGTAATAAGCCTAAAACATTATTCTTTTCTCATCAGTGCTTAAGACCCTATAAAAGAATCTCAAGCTAGCTTCTCAGTATCTTAATCATGCATTACTAATGTCTTTCATTGTCTTCAGATATGGATAAAACTCAATTATTGAGTTAGTTTGAAAAGTATTTATTTTAAAAGAAGTGTGCTTTGGTCTCCTGATGGGGCCATTTTTATATGCTGCTGTTTAAAATCTATATAAATCTGAAATATAAGCTACAGTTTGTTTTTGCTTTTGTTTTAAGAGGATAGAATAACAATCCTTAAGAATGCCTCATTTTATGCCATTAGAATGGAAAACCCGAAATCAGTGTCTATCTCACAGAAACATTGACAAGAGATTGTAAAGTCTCCAGGAATCTACATCTCATGACAGAGATGTGGCAAAATGTAAAAATGTGCATGTAAAAATATAAAAATATAATTTTAAAAATGTAATAATGTGCCTCATGAAAAGTGGCACTAAATCCTTCAAACTGATGTAGAAGCCCTGATTGAGGTTATGTCTTTGATGCATAAAGTGGCAAATTAAGTGTTAATTAATGCAACTGATAAAATAGACTTTCAAAACCTCATGTGTTTTTCATGAGGGAAAGACTCACCATAGCCACCTCTGACCAAAGGTTTAGGACTCTCTCCAAAACAATGAAAATAATGAAGCCATCAGTTAGGAGTGTCCCTAGCTCAGCCCTTCCCTTGCACTGGGTCCTGTAGGTACAGTACTTTGAGGTGTCCTGTCTGTGCTTATTGGGGGGAATCAAGTCTCAGGAAATTAGGGGACAAATGTCAGGTTGGATCTGGACCAGGTCTTGTGGACTTTAAAGTCCCACTATTTTCTTTCCACTGACCGCCACCTTCTCCTCCTCCTCCTCCTCCTCCTTCTCCTCCTCCTCCTCCTCCTCCTCTTACTCCTCTTCCTCCTCCTCTTGACCTTTTAATCACTCGTTTCCCTGGGTCTAGTGTGCATGCCAATGGTGGTGGGGTGCTCTCCTGGGACACTGTTGCCCTGGTTGGTGAGCCTGGAAGGTGAGGAGGCTGGTGTGGTTCAGCCCACTTGGGGACTCCCAGCACCTGGTGGTCCTGTGTGAGATCCTCTATTTCCAAAAGAGCCAACTGACAATTTCATGGTGTCTTATGTCTTGGATCTTTTAGGGGAAAGAAGGTCCACCTGGACCCCAAGGCCCATCTGGAATACCTGGAGTCCCGGTAAGTGGCATTTAACAAACTTTAGTTTCTCTTTGCAAAAATAAGCAAGCAGAAATGTATTCTTTTGTTGTTGAAATAAGACTTGATCACTACTGGAATTTTGGGTGTTACAGATCTTTAGAAGAAGAAAAATTCATTAATTTGCTTATTGGCCTAAGCCAATACAATTTTGATGTCATTCTTAATCTTGTTCTTCTTTAATGTATAATTGGTTGTTTCTGATTTGTTTATATAGCATTTCTGTTTCTCTCTCTCTCTCTCTCTTTGATTCATTCATCAACAACAACACACACATACAGTCACTCATACGCAGCTGTTTGTGGTAATTAACTGTGATAATATAAGCAGTTTTATTTCCATGCTACTATTAAAGGTTCATAAAATTCACATACAATATATCTAGATAATGCACCATCATATATATGATTATACCTCTGTTGCCTCATAAATCTTGCAATTATTTTTAAAGCTACAGTGAACAATTTTGCATGCATAGTGTTTTCCTAATTTCCTTAGGATGACTCCCCAAAGTGGAATTACTTGTCCGAGTATAGTAATAGTTAAGGTTCTCAATACATACTGCAAAATTACTTTCCTTGAACATTGTTCCAAATTTCTCAATTTAACATGCTTTTCAATGGGGTCCAGATGGCTGACATATTTGTAATAAGGGCTGCCTGGAAAGGCCACATGCTGCCTTTGTCAGGGAGGTGGATTCTTAGTGGCTCAGGGTCTGGCCTGTGTGTGCTGGGGCACCAGCTGACCACAGCACCCAACAGCCCTCCACCTGCCATCTTACTCAGTCACACTGGCTCCTAGAACAGGCTGCAGTCTTTCCTGCCACGCTTGACCCATCCTCCAGGTCTCAGAGCCTTTGAATGTGCATTTCTGGAATGCCCGTCACTGGTTTTTATTTTATTTTATTTATTTATTTAGCCATACTAAATAAATAAATTTATGCAACTTCTTCAGCTTTTTGTTCAGTCTTGGGTCTCCACCCAGAGTTGAGTACACAGCAAATATTAATTAAAGAAGAATCAAATTCAGGGCTCCAAGCATGCTAGTCAAGTGCTACACCCAGTCTCCTGTCGAAGCCTTGATCCCTCCCACTCAGTACAGGCATTGCTTCTTTATTTGCCCCAAGCCTAGGAAAGGCCCTCCGTTTCCTTCTGGATGTCTGTTCCAGCTGGGAATCACATTGCTATTGGTGGAGTAGGGGGATGAGTGATTCATGGATCTAATCAATTCACTCATTTTATTTTTGCTTGTTAGATTTAGGGACATAACAGAGAAGAGTAGCTATTAATTATGGTACTGGGGATTCTGTGAGAGCTGCAACTTCTTCAGCTTTTTGTTCAGTCTTGGGTCTCCACCCAGAGTTGAGTACACAGCAAATATTAATTAAAGAAGAATGAGGATGATGGATTGTTTTCTGGAGCCCTTCCTCCTTGAAGATCTGATAATCAGCTCCTGAGCATCAGCGGCAGCTCTCCTCCTGTCCTGGGACCCTGGGGGTTAAGGGATCTGTCCAGTCACATAGTTTCTAAATGACATGCTGGGTTGTATAGCCTCTGTCAGAATAAACTGGTGTCCTCATATGTTATAGTAGCTCAGACATGTTTATTGATTCAATTCTAGTGATGGAAAAGTTGAGGGGAGAAGATCTCTGGTAGGGGTTTGTGTTGATCCCTTGTTATTAACGTTCTAGGGTGCTGTAGAGGTGACTGTTTTCTGTTCATCATCAATAACACATACACAAGTGCTCTCTCTCTCTCTCTCTCTCTCTCTCTCTGTCACACACACATACACAACACTTTGTGTGATTAACTATTTGTGATGATACAAACATATGTCCCTCATCCTCTCCCTCCCTCACTCGCTTTCTTCTTTCCTTCAGATGCAAATCTGATGATGTCATGCCTCCTTCTGCTGACATTGCCACTGTTAAGTCAGGATGGGCCCTGTGGCCTCCCTGGCCTCTCATGAGTGGACCCTGATTCTGCTCTGTCTCTTTCTCACCCCACCCCCACGCAGCCACCTTCAACCACTTCGTGTTCCTCCAGGAGGCCATTCCTTCCCAGGTAGCTCTTCCCTGCCTCCTGCCTGGGAAACGAGGAGCGTGCTGGCTTTCATGTGCGTCCTGCTCCTGTTGCAGGCTCTGTGCACAGAACTCGCCATATGCCAATGCACCTGGCTTTCACCAAGGGCCCACGTGCCCACTCTCCCCAAGGTCTCCATGACGCATCATTTGCTCCTGATGTGTGCTCTTGACACTCCCCAGCAGGGTTAGGTGGGGACTGGAGCCAGACTCTAAGACCACTCCTACATCCCCGTCCCAGCAGTTACGGTATGAACCAACTGTGAATGTCGCTGATTTCCTGTCGGCCTTCTCCCCACCTCCCCCATCACTGAGCCAAGCCGGTGCTTCCTAGATCTAGACTGAGTAAAGGACAAGGTGAATGGCAATACATGAATGGCAGCATTCCCAACCTACGCTAGCATTCAAGGCCCCGGCCCTCTGAGAGCTCATGGTTTCATGGAGAAGCCAAACAAGAAGGGGAGAAACTGTTGTCATAGAGCATGATGCTTGTCCTCATGGATGGTCACACAGGGGCTGTGGGAGACCAGGCGGTGAGTGCCCCAGCCAGACAATGAAGGGAGCCCAGGGCTCCACAGGGGGTGGTGACTCTAGTACTCAAGTTCCAGTTATGTAGGTAAAGTTGACAGGCATCAGGAAAAAAGTGTCAGGCAAAACACACAGTCTAGAAACACAGGGGTGTCTGCACTTAAGAGTTGCTAATTCCATCCACTCCTGCAGGGTGCTGACAGGAGGTGAGGCCCTGGGAAGTTGCTGACATCGGAACACTGACATTAGCTTCCTCAAAGTGAAACAGCACATCTGCCCATTTGTTGGGGACCAGCTCTGAACCAGGCACAGTGCAAGAAGCACCCTTCACTTATGTCCCAGCATAAAGTCCTCACCACGCAGCATGTGTGTGTATCCCTACTTAGTAAAGGTGGAGGACGGAGGCTCTAAGAAGTCACAGGATCCCCAGGAGCAGTGAGCAAGGGGCAGCTCTTCTGTCCCAGAAAGGCACAGTTATTTCTAAGATGGTCCCACAGGCCGCACTTGGCCCTCCTCAGCATTTTCTCAGGTTTCTGCTTCTGGAGTCACGTGCTGCCCCACATTGCCCAGTTCTCCCTTGCCCAACCCAGTATGCTGGCCTCCTTGGTAGGCTTCGTCTTGCTTCACTGGTTTCCTTTCTGTGCATGGCTCTCTTGACCCCCTTTCCTGTGACTTCCATGCATGGAGGAATGGTGCTGGGGTTAGACTTTCAATTGCAAAGAGGATCAGGATGTGAACTGGTTGACTTGGTGTTCACACACCCGGCCAGGGGCAGCATCCATGAAGGGCTGCAGCTGCATACTGAGCTTCTGGCCAGCAGCCCAGATGTTCTGATCATGTCCACAAGGCTGCCTTGTGCCAAGTCACTGAGGTTCAAGCACCAGCAGGAAGAGTGCACACCTCCATGGGCGGCCCCTGCAGCAGCAGCAACACAGTACCAGGAAAGGAAGCCTGACGTCAGCCTCCTGGGGCCTCTGCAGGGCAGGTTTGGCCTCTCTTAGGGGAGGTGGCACCAGGAGGTGAGAGCTCGAGAGCTTGCCCAGGGCTCCACGCCTTATAGCCGCCAGCAGATTGAGCTTGCTGGGTGGGACTCTGGCT
This sequence comes from Sciurus carolinensis, assembly GCF_902686445.1. Classification (NCBI taxonomy): domain Eukaryota; kingdom Metazoa; phylum Chordata; class Mammalia; order Rodentia; family Sciuridae; genus Sciurus; species Sciurus carolinensis. The sequence goes on from NC_062213.1 coordinate 5,160,211, forward strand.
CCCCTCTGCCTCCTCTTGCTTCTTTCTCTGCAGACCCGGACCCAGGTGCCCAGGGTTGGACCCTCAGTCCTCTGTCGTTATAACCATCATATGGATTAACTTCCCATCTTCAGAGACCCTGAAGAGTTGCTTATTCCTGGGATAAACATGAAGAATGTTGTGCCCGCTCTGGGATGCGGTTGACTGAGGGGAGGGAGTCATGGCTGGGCTGCATGGAGAGCAGATGCAACATGCCTGTGGCCTTTCCACACCCCCAGCCCACCCTCACCTTCACACTCTGAGTTCAAGTGTCACAGGAGCTGTGCTAAGTGCTCCCCCGCTTGATATGTAAGGTCCTCCTCTTCTTCCTCTGCTCTCTCCACCCCATCTCATGTTCCACTCTGGAGGCCAACAACGAGGTCTCTGTTGTCCTGAGTTTGATTCCATGGAAACGCCCAGTGGGGCCTTCATCAGATCGGAAGTGAGAATAGTGATACTATTGCATGATGTGCTACTTTTCCAGTATGTGCCAGGTGCCGCGAGTCAGAGGTCTGCAGCCAGATCTGGTGTTGGGAAGGAAACTGTGAAATCAGACCTTTCCGCACGTGGAGACGCCCAGCAGCTGCTCATGTGACAGCAGCATCCTTTGTCCCGTCCCCTCTAACCTTCTTTGACCTGATAACCAGCTTGAGTTTCTCTTACAGGGTGAAGAAGGCAAGCAGGGCAGAGATGGAAAGCCAGGTCCCCCTGGAGAGCCAGTAAGGGACTTCACTCTTCCTATCCGTTCATGTGTCAGACTCGCTGGGTCTTGGGAATGGCCACTCTGAGCTGAGGGCTTCTGGGAGCCAGGCCCAGTGATCATGAACTCCATGCTCTGCTTCACGTGCTTCTCCCAGCAGCTCTGCAAGGTCAGCGCTGGTCCCTGGGTCACAGGACCAGCTGAGGAAGCTGAGTCTCAGGGAGATGGAGTGACCAGCCGGAAGTTGTGTGCTGCCCTGGCAGCAGGACAAGGGCCTTCCCTACCTCTGTGTTTCACTGCCCGTGGCCTCGGGCCTGCTGGTGTGGGAGGGGACCCTGGCAGGCGAGCTGTTCTGGAGTGCAAGCCCATACACACTACCACACGGTCTGCCAGCCCAGGCGCTGGGCCCTTGTCCCCACACCCCTTTGTTTGCTCTAGCTTTTGTTGTCATTTTTTATTATTGTCCTCTGTTCAGGGACATCCAAAGAGAAGGACAGAGTGTTCAGGAGGCCTTCTCTGTGGCCTGTGTAGCTGTTGGTTGGGAGTGTGAGGGATTTCTAAAGACCTTATCTGTGAACTCAGAGGCAGCCTCCCCGAGCTTGGTGGTCTCCCCTGCCTGGGGTCTGGGCTCTGTGATGACAAGGCCTCTTTGGGTTCTAGCAGACTTTTGTCTTCATGGCTGGGCCTGGGGTGTGGCTCAGTGGTGGAGCATTTGCTCAGCATCCATGAGCCCCTGGCCCTGGGTTAGATCTCAGCACCACAAATGAGCAAGACAAACAAATCCCACACCTGGACGGGAGGCTGAAGCTGGTCGTCAGCAGGTCCTCCAGACGCCGGCCCCAGGGGCCTGGCTAAATGGAGATGCATCCCCTAGGACACCAGCAGGTGCTCGAAGGGAAGTGGGCTTCCTCTGGGTGAGGAGGGTCTGCTGCAAGTTACAGGAGAGGGCAGAGGCTCAGGGCAGGGTCTGTTCTGTTGTGCATATGAAACCAAGTACATGGGTATTTTTCTAGTTTTTATAGGAAGGAGCTCTGAGATCCCATGTGATCCAGTGAAAGGTGGATCACATCCACAGGACAGTGGTTAAGGTCGATCGCATCCACAGGACAGTGGTTAAGGTGGATCACATCCACAGGACAGTGGTTAAGGTGGATCACATCCACAGGACAGTGGTTAAGGTGGATCACATCCACAGGACAGTGGTTAAGGTGGATCACATCCACAGGACTGTGGTTAAGGTGGATCACATCCACAGGACTGTGGTTAAGGTCGATTGCATCCACAGGACAGTGGTTAAGGTGGATCACATCCACAGGACTGTGGTTAAGATCGATCGCATCCACAGGACAGTGGTTAAGGTGGATCACATCCATAGGACAGTGGTTAAGGTGGATCACATCCACAGGACAGTGGTTAAGGTGGATCACACCCACAGGATGATGGTTCTGAGCAGAGGCCGTGGGCAGGAAGGCCACTGTGACTCCAGGCTGCTTTGCTTCATTGTTATCATTTTAATTTTTGAAAACATGAGCACGCATTACTTATTGATAAAATTATATTTTAAATAAAATGATTGAGTTATCATCTTTTATGCCAGAATTACAGCAACCACAACAATGACACTAAGCGAGCACTTAGGATGCCGCTCTACTCTGACAGGCTGTGTGACCCAGAGCAGGTCAGACAGCACCTCAGAGCTTCAGAGTCTTTCCATGTAGAATGAGGATAATATGCCAACTTGCCAGAGTTGCTGGAGGATTGGATGAGGTGGCAAAGCTGTGCTTCTCTGATAATTATTTTTGTGAGTTACATTTTGCAACTGCCCTGCTTTAACTCCTGGTGAGGTGGGAGCTGCGGAGTCTTCAGAGACTGACGTGAATTACACAAAAGTCCCTACAGCAAGCCGCATGCTCCATTTAATTTCTTTGGTTGTAAACTATTATGACTCATTCTGATCTTATGCAACTTGCCGGAAGCACCTCCTTTGTCATTTTACAGTTTGCCAGATGCAGAAGCCAGAATTCACCACTGAGAGGAAAAGAAAGAGCTTTCCACAGCAAAATGGATGGCTGCCACAGAGCCCAGTGCTCACTGGGGGAGAAGGCAGTTCCTGGGTGGTGGTGCGTGCGGGGATGCAGCTGAGCTTGTCTGTGGCCAACGACTCATGCAGGAGACAGGCCTGGTTCTCCTGGACCAGGCAGGCCCAGCTGCCCGTTCCAGAGTTCTCCCATGGTTCATCCTGGGACCTCATGATGTGTCATTACCCTGAGCTGCTTGGGAGGAATTCGGCACAGGATGGATAGAATCTGGGGACCCTACGAAATCAAGACAGAGATGTGGATGCAGGCAGGATATTCAGGGAGGGCTCCCGGGAGGCACCCAGAGAAAGGAACAGGGAGAAGGAACACTCCAGCAATGGCTTCCCTCACTCCCCCTGGGGCAGGATGGTGGCTGGACTACTCACCCACCAGGTGCCAACCTGTCGTAAGGGAGAGTGCTCCTGGAGACACCGACTCCTGTGCACTGGGTTTTCCACACCCCGAAGTCAGGCGGCCCTGGGGCAGAGAATGAGCTCCTTCTGCAGACGCCCTTTAGGTGTAGGAGCTGTGGCAGAGGCAGGTACCCTCCTGGGTGAGCCCAGGCAAGTGGCTGGGAGGTGACAGCACTCACTACAGGTCAGAGATGGTCCCTCTTCACGTTGGCCTATTCATCCAGTTCTTATGTGGGGGACACAGATGGGTAAACAGACAATGAATAGATGGATGGATGGATGGATGGATGGATGGATGGATGGATGGATGAATGGATAGCATAATTTTTAAATTAATACATATTTGGGCATTGAGTATTGTATATGATTAAGTGCAGAGTCCCTGGTAACAAAATATCTCAATTAGAACCCAGTTATGTGTCCTTGAGCAGATGACAACCTCTCTGTGCCCTGGTGTTTTGCCTGAGGGATAACAAGAATGTGCCCTTCATTGGGTTGCAGTGAGGTGCCATCGACATCATGGGGTAAAGCACCCTAGTTGTGCGTGGCATGTGGACAACTCTTGGTGGCAGCTGACTGGCAATCAGTTTTCTGATGGTGACTTGGGCCATCACACTTGACTATGGTGCAGTCCGTGCTAGGCCTGGGCACTCTCAATTACAACGACTTACAAGGGAAGATCGTCCTGAATTCACAACTGCACAACAGATCCAGGAAGAGAAATGACGCACGGCCAGGATTGGAAGACCTCAGAGCTTCGAGCTCCGCCTTCTCCCTGACATCTCCTTTAACCCTCTTGCGACCCCCACAGAGGGCCCCATGTTATGCTCGAGGCTCACAACCTGTGAAATGAGGTGCACGGAGGTTGGGGATGCCTCTGCCCCTGGTTGCAGGGACGGAAGGCCTGGAGTGCTGCCCTTTAAGCCACCGCCTCTTCCCTACCGCCTTTGTCACTCTATGTGGACCTGAGCCTCCCCAGGGCCCCTTACTGCCATTCCTTTATCTTTCTTTCTTTTTTTTTTTTTTTTTTGGTGCCTTGGCTCTGCCCAGGGCAATGCCAAGCTATGGGAAGTAAAGAACTTTAAAAAGCAACACTTCCCTCGTAGCTTCTTGTGTTGGAGAAGCTGGGTGGGAGACGGCTTGTAGATCCCAGGCCTCCCTGCGAGTGGGTGCTGTTGCTGGCAGGGAAGAGCACCGCCTGGGTGTGGCGTGGAGCTGGGATTCTGCCTGGCTTTGCCCTTTAGACATCAGTAAAAACAACTGCTTCTCCTTGGTGCTGCTACTGGAGAAGTAGAGCCGTTAGTCGCTGCTTGAGTGCTTTTGCGAGCACAGTCACTTATACCCAAGACGGCCATATAATTTCTTGTCAGGCCAGAGCACTTTGCACAATGCAAGGGACTGACTGTGTAATCTGTGTCAACAGCAGTATCCCAGGGCAGCCGGGAACATGATGGACCTGGATTCCCAGTGGACACTGGTGTGGGTGAAGGCGGCCCAGAACACCAGGGTCCCGGGCTGGCAGCAAGTGGGCAGCTTGAGGAAACACAGTGATCGCAAGGGGAGCAGCCAAGAAGGGAACCGCATCCTCAATCTCTTCTTTCCTTCTTCCCTGCAGGGCAAAGCCGGAGAGCCAGGTCTACCAGGAGCAGAGGGTTCCCGAGGCCCGCCTGTAAGTGGTCCATGACAGAGAGAGCCCGTCGGCCACTCATGTCCCCACGGGCAGGGCTGTCAGGGGCCACGTGGCCCTGGGGATCTGAAGCTTTTCCTCTCCAGGACAGCAGTGATCCTGGTGATCAGTTCTGCTGCTTCCATACCATAGCTGAAACTGATATTCAGAATCTCAGCCATGGCTGCGGGTCCACGCTTTCTTTGTTCTTACCTTCCTTATTATAATTTGCATGGGCTTTTCTCTGGATGATAGAACCTACACATGAGTCTTAATTTTAGTTTTGAATACTTTCCATACCTAGTTTTTTCCAGTTATGAAAGAAATCCACTCTAATTGCATAACAATCATTCTGATAATTATTAATAAGAAAAAGAATGGTATAGAGAAGGAAACAGAGTTACTTCTAGTTCTGTAAAACAGAGAAAAAGCTCGGTTAATGTTCCGGTATATGTTTTCCAATCACTTTGATACATGAATTGCAACATCTATATATTTAAATCTATATCTAGCTATCTAGCAATCACACATATAAAAATACACAATTTTCCTACAAAAAATGAACTCACGTCTTTTAGGAATTTTTTTGTAGATGCATTGCCTCTTCATAATTTCAAAATTATTTACACAATTCCTTAAATTGTTTTTGAAAAAATATGTTGTTTAATGGAAATTCTAAAACCCAATAATCTGACAAGAAGTGGCAGATCAAAATGCTATTTGTTTCCTTAATGTTTTTTTTTTAAATCAATAAATCATCTGGCTAGTATTCAATAAGGAGGAAATAAAACACAAAAATCAATTTTCCTGTTTCCAAAATCTTCCTGCTCTTCACCCGACTGCACCAGAAGGAAACTGAGAATGAGGGACACTGTTCCCATGGGGATTAAAACACAGAATTAGTGATGGATTTTTTTTTCTGAACATACTTTAAATTGATGATCCCATTATATCCTTTCTAAAGGCATATTTTAAGTTTAATAAATGACTGTTTACCATGGAGCACACAGTACAACCCCTATAAGTTCAGGACAATTCTCATGAAGAATGGTAAGTTTTCAAAGGTGGTTCCCTGTTCCTGGGAGAGAGGGGCACAGGACCCATCCCTGCCCTGGGAGTTGTAAGGAGAGGACACAGGTTGGAGGTCCACGTGGGTGACAGAAGCCCTGGCTGCCAGGGCACCTGGAGAAGAGTGTGGCAGAGTCCCTGCCTCCGTGGCTGGCGCTGGGACTCAGTGTTCCTGAGGACCATGCTGGGACCCGGGCATTTGCCTGCCCTTTTGGACACTGTCCTCCTGGCAACTGGATAAGACAGAATAGGCACTTGCCTTGTTTTGTGGGCATCAGAACAGAGCCCCACTGGAGAGAAGCAAAGCCCCCCAGATCCCACAGCTCCAAGGCAGGAGCCATGGTTCAGCTGATCCAGATCTGAGACAGCTTCCTCCCCCTCCTCTTCTCCCTCTGACTTTACTTCCTCCACTTCCTCCTCAGTCACTACCAGGTCCTGACTGCTCACAGGCTTCAGTCCTGTGTCCCCTTGGTGAATCCTCACCACAACCCATAGGACAAGACCAGTCTCCCCAATTACAAGCACAAGGCTCAGAGGGGAGGGAAGAAACGCTGGAGCCAGTCAGCTCAGGGTTAGGGTTGGCACACCCCCGACTCCCTCTCTCTGCTGCCCTGACATGTCCTGCAGAGCCAGAGCCTTGTCCTAGAGTCAAACAATGTCACATGTTCTCGTCAGCCACTTTAGGAGTAGCCCAGTGAGAAGCAAGTTTGCAGATTGTGACCACAGGGTCTTCACAGAGGCCTCTTGGGTTGGAGTTCTCTTCAAATGGCCTTGCTCAGGGTTGTGAGCCCCCCGGCAGGGTCTTCCTTTGTTTTTGAAATTAGGAGATGGAATCCGGAGATAAGCCAAGGAAGAACCTGGTAGAGGCAGCCAGGTGACAACTATCTTGGTCTCAAAAATGGCACTGGCCACAGACCCCCTTGTGGGTTGAGTGTGGAAATTCAGCAGTGCGCTCTGCACTCAGGCCTGAGTGGAATCTGAGGGCCACCACCTGTCTGTGTGAAAGGCAGGCCTGAGCCTCAAGTTCCTTTGTCTGTGAAATGGGAAAGCAAATCCCATCCTGCAGGACTTGGTGACTTTGAGATGAGAGTGCACATGATTGACATGGCACAATGCCTGGTGGGACCCATGAGGGACCTCCCTGCTTCCCTTGTATCCCTGCCTTTCCCACCCGCCACTCCTGCCCTGCTCCTGTCCCCTTCTTTTCCCCTGGTCCTGGCACAGAACAGGGCTCCAGACACCTGGACCCCCACCCTGGGTGCCACCTTCCCACCCTACAAGGCTGCTCACAGGTGGAATGACTCCATTTTATTTCTTCCAGGGCTTCAAGGGACACACTGGTGATTCAGGAGCACCTGGTCCCCGGGTGAGTGGAGACTGTCCTTGGAGGTTATCCAGGTGAATCAGAGCCGACATTCCTGGAGAGAGGACTCCAGGGCCCATAGGCAGGGCAGCACCATGGGATCTGGGAAAGGACACTGGGCACAGTTGGCAGTGTCATCCCCTCTTTTGGTCAGATTCCTCTAGACGGTTCTTCTGGAGGCCAGACCGTGACACAGGCCAATTAGTCCAAGCGGCCTGGGCTCAGGTTGGCTTCCGTCACCTGGGCTGTGCACAGCACTCCTGAGCCCTGTGGGGCAGGTCCTGATAATGGGCTTATTTTTCAGAGAGAGAAACTGAGGCCCAGGGGTCATGGGTGATTTTCTCAGGGTCCAGATCTTGCGTGTGGAACACAACTTTATCCAGCTGGGAAGCCTCCAGAGCCTGTTTTCTTATCCTTCAAATCCTTCTCTCTCTTCCAAATGCCCAAACAGAAGTGACCTCTGGGATCAATGGTTAGGTCCCCTGCATTGTAGATAGCCAGGAGAAAGCCCCGGGGAGAAAAGCTAATTGATCGGCAGTGAAGGAGGAGGAGTGGAAGGGGATCGTCTGACTCAAGCTGTTCCTTCCTGCCTGAGGACTGTGGAGACATATATGGCCCCAGGCACTTGCCAATGGCCTTGGGTGATATGGGCACCGGTTCAGGGCCAGGGCTCTGCATGCAGAGACACCCTGTCCTGCCAGGACTTTGCAGATGGACAGTCACCAGCATCTCTGCGTCTCTCCTGGGTCTGCAGATGCCCGTTGATGAGGCAACCTGAAGCTGAAGCAACTCAGTGCCTAACAGTGATTTTCATTTCTAGGGAGAGCCTGGTGCCACAGGTCCCCCTGGCCGGGAAGGAGCACCAGGGAAAGATGTGAGTAGGGGTGCTGTGGAGCCTGGCGTGGCCCATGGGCTTGGGGACCAAGGAAAGGATACTTGTATCCCAGGGGCTGGTGACAGCACTGGGAAGACACAGGGACAGCACACAGTAGGCTGGCCCAACAGAGAGTGGGACTGCAGCCTCCTGGCGGTGCCCATGCCCTACCATGGATAGGAGGCTTTTCTGGATTGTTCACCTCGTGTCTGTTGGTACCAAACGGGCTCACCGGATCCAGCTTGGACCGGAGAGGCACTTCAGGGGGCCCTGAGTCATTCCTTCAACACCTCTGCTTTCCCATGCTCAGAGTAATCACCATCTTCTCTCCACCGCTACTGCCTCCTGCTGTCCTGCCTGCTTTTGTTCTGTTGTGCAATCTGGGCAGGGCAGGTAGGGCTTTATGTGAGCTGCACAGATGAAGAAACCTGAGATCCAGGGAGGCTAAGGACACGGTCACATAGTGCATCAGAGATGAGAGGAGCCTGCTGGAGCCACACCTGTCAGTTCAGGATTCCCCACCCCACCCCTAAGAACTGGCCACACGTGGTACAGGGCATCCTGTAGGGCCATCTGATGTGTGGGGACACAGCTTGACCTCCTGGCACTGGGTGCCTGGTCAAAAGTGTGGGCAATCTCAAAAAACCAAAGGACGAATAATCTCGCTGATAAGTGGATGATGACACACAATGGGGGGTGGGAGGGGTTAGTGTTAGGGTTGGGGTTAGGGTTAGGGAGGGGGGCAAAATGGAGGAAGGAAGGTCTGTATAGAGGGAAAAGAGGAGTGGGAGGGGTGGAGGGGAAGGGGAAAAATAACAGAATGAATCAAACAACATTACCCTATGTAAATTTATGATCACACAAATGGTATGCCTTTACTCCATGTACAAACAGAGAAACAACATGTATCCCATTTGTTTACAATAAAAAAAAAAAAAAGTGTGGGCACTTGGTCCTGAGGTCCCAAGTGGCCACCTGTCTACCTTATGCATCCTTCAGGACCAGCCTTGAACCTGGGGAGGTAGTCTTCCCAGGGGCAGTTGATCATCTGAAGCACATTGGCTCTTTGGCTGCTCTGCTATTGAGAGATGAAGGAGCTAGAAGGGAGTTTAGGAGAGATCCACTGTAGTCCCCATGTCTTTCCTTAGCAATTATAAAACCAGTCCAAGGTGCAGAGCCCCATGCAGCTGAAGCACAGCACACCTCCAGTCCTGCTTATGGAAAAGGCAATAGAAGGAGCCCAGGCAGGCAAGGGATCGAGTTTAGCTTGCACAGCAGTAGCATGGGACTGGGACAGGACCAGGTGCCAGGTGATGGGGAACTTCTTTCTTCCCCCATTTCAGCTCTCTGGCTCTTTTAATTAAAAAAACAAAAATCTATCTTCCAGAAGGCATGTGTATGTGCACGTCCAAGCCTCTATCTTGTCGTCCATAACATGGGTGGGACTGCCAGGCCAGAGGGCCACTTGGAAGACTACATCACCACCCTTTGCAAACTGGCAGATGCTGTGCGTGTGGCTGGCACTCTCCCCGCCATGGTGGGGGCATGATGGTTCCAGGTTGCGAGCTAGTGAGTCTGGAGAAGAACTCCAGGAGAGCTTGTCTTCTCCGTTTCTTCTCTTGGTTCAAGATGGGGCCACCTGAAATTACTGGGGGACCATATGAAATATGTCTGAGTAGGTAAATCAATGCACCAATGCAGATGGCAGAGCCAGCGAGCATTTCCACATCTGTGTGAAGTGAGTTTGTCTACATCTGGAAGAGGTGGCCATCCATGAAGGGCATCTGTTCACTGTTGGTCCTCCTGAGTCTTTTGGTGAAGTTTGCTGCATATATGAAATGGCACGTCCTCATCTCTACACAGTGACTCTGTGATGATGTGACCCCCTCTTTTTCTTTCCAGGGTGATGCTGGACCTGCAGGGCCACAGGGTCCCCGAGGGCCAAGGGGCCCACCGGTGAGTTTTGCTTTGAGGCTAATTTGCTCACATCCTGCATGTTTTGGCAGCAATGTTGCTATGGTGACGTTTGGCTCTTTCACGCTGGCACAGTCATACGTGGTGTTAAGAAACTGCTATAAGTTACAGCAGGTGGGGAGCAGTCATTGCCCCTGGGGCCTCCCACACACCAGGAGCTTTGCCTGGACCACACGTGTACAGTGCCACCTGGCCCAGCAGGACCTTTAGGACCTTCCCCAGCCTCTCTAGCTTTGGGCCATTCTTACGTCACACACGAGTACACTGGTGCTGCTACTACAAAGTACTGTGAATTGAGTGGCTTCACAAGGAAGCGTTGCAGAAGTCTGAGCTCAAGGTATCAGCAGGCTTATTCCTTCTGAGGGGACGCCACCACACATCTGCAGCAGCTTCTTGGGGTTTGCTGGCCTCCTTGGTGTTCCTTGGCTTGTATGTATCACCCAGTCTCTGCCTCTGCCTCTGAATGATGTTCTCCCTGTCTGTCTGCAAATATTTTTTCATAAGGCCACCCACCATGTCCGGTGGGACCCACCCTGTGAAGTATGAACTCATGTTACCCACCTACATCGACCTTGACCCTGCTCCAGATAAGGTCACGTTCTGAGGGTCCTGGGCAGCACATGGATTTCGAGGGGTCCATTCACTGGTAGTGCTCCCTATGCTGGTGGACATGTTGGACATGACCCTTGCCTGTCTGTGCACCATGGCAAGAGATTTCTTATCTAAAAGGAGCCTGGAAGAGTGAGGGAGACGGAGGTAGAAAGTAGATACTAAGTGCCTAGGGGCGTGTGATCAAGAGCCGTGGGAAACGTGGGCTGTAGGACTCCTGGTGGAATGTGGCATGCTACTTCACTGTAAGACTTCTCATATGCAGAAGGAGTATTTTTAAAGATAAAGAGCACATTTCAGTAGGTTCTCGGGCCAGTAGCAACCATTTGTTATCGCCATGCTTAGTGACTAACTGCAGCGCTTCTCTGCACTGCAGCATGATGATGGCTCCGGTGTCACCGGGCAACAGTCACGTTTCCATCATAATCCTGTGGGACCAATGTCATAGGTGAAATCTGTCATTATGCAAAATGTCGTTAAGCAGCACTTGACCGTATCTATGGATTGACTCCATTTATAGTCATGGTGATTGTGAACAAGTGTGCAGACTGAAAACATTTGCGTTCTTTAAATTCCACAGTGGCACCAGGGATGGGGCATTGGCACCTTGTGGTTGATGGGTGGCGGAGAATGGTTGCCACGTTCTTGGTCGGTTCACTTAGCAGAGAGCCGTGTGTCTGGCACTGCACTAGATGCCTGGAACATGCGTGACAAGACCCAACCTCTGCCTTGGGTTGCTCGTGGCAGGGAGGAGAGCCAGGAGGTAAAGCCTCCGCAGGAACTGACCGGGAGTGGAGGGAAACTGGAAGGGAAGCTTGCAGGGCAGAGGAACGGCCGGCTCAGCCTGGGAAGCAGCGCTGTGCAGATGAGGGTTAGAAGGAATCCCTCTGAGCCGGAAAGGTGGTAGCTAGAAGCATTCTTCAGCTTTCTGGTTTTTATTTTGTCCAGAATTTTATTGGTTAAACATATTTGTCAAAGCTACAAATGTGCACAAAACCCCATCAACTTAGAGGGTGTTAGACTCGTGAGTCAGACCTGGGATCCGGAGGCTTGGACCTTCCGTTCAACAGCTGCAGGACTCCTGCCGGTCCCGCTTCCCCTCTCAGCCTCAGTATCTGCATCTGTTAAATGGGCATATGGGGTGTGAAATGAGATAGAGACGGGCACCCAGGCCATAGGAGCGGTGGTTTCGAGCCGGGTTGCATTCGGTGGTTTGTTTGCTTCTTAACGCAGCCTCTGAGTTAACAGATCGATGAATGAATGAGGTCATGATGTTCACTCTCCCTGCGCTGCGCACACCAATTACCAGGCCACAGCCTCGTTAATTCCACAGTGTTATGAATTAAATATTACGAGCTCATTTTACAAGTTGAAAAATACCCCCTGAGAAAAGAAGTGGTTTACTGAGAGCCACACTGGCCCAGGTGACAGTGTCTGTGTGAAGCCTGGTCTTCCGCATCCATCGCTTTGCTCGGCCGTCCTGCTCCATGATGCTCTGGCGGACAGTCCTGAGGATAATCACTTCTGCTTCTTCCACCAGGGTAACAGTGGATCCCCAGGCTCTCCAGGAGACCCTGGTCGCCCAGGAAGCCCAGTGAGTACTCTGCTGCTGCCACCTGATGGCACGGGTCAGGCTCTGAGAGGGCGTGTGGCTCATGTCACATTGTCTGGTTCTGTCCTTGGAAGCATTGGTGGGATTGTGGGTCTGAGTGGTCGAAGGTCTAGAAGCTGGAGGGTCTCCTTCATGGTTTAAAGCACGTGCGATTTTGCACCTGGTTCCCTGTTGTCTACAACCACAGGCGTCTACACCTACTAAACACAAGGTGCCATGTGGTTGTAGGTGGGTGTTTGGGGTTTTAAGAGTGAAAGGGCAGTGTCCTGCTAAGCAACCCCGACCACCTCAGATGACAGGGTAAGCGTGTAGCTTGCAGATGGTGCTGGGCAGAGCAGATTGGACCAGTGGGAAGGTAGGGGAGAGAGGGTGGCATAGGTAACCAGCAGAGTCCAGGTCACTGGTTAGAGGATTCAGATCTGGGTTCTGCCTGTTTGATGGGGGATGTGGGGAGATGCTCTTTGATAGGATCTAAGGTTGGGTAAGTCGAAGCCTGACACTGGCTCCTCCCAGCCCAGCCTTCTTGAACTTTTATTTTGCTAAAATTGGCAGTCCTGTCCAGGAGCCACCTGCATGTGTGTTGAGCGAGCAGCAACTGCCAGGGCAGCGAGCTCCAGAGTCCTGGCCGGCCGACTGCTGGTGCTGTGAAAGCCAGGGCCACAGTCCCAGGAAACTAGGCTTTCAGTCTGGTGGAGGCCATACCCCTGCCAGACCAGGGCCGGTTGTGCTAAAGGAGTCTGCCTCCTCTGTCAGCTGCCCTGCGGTAGGGCTTGCAGCTGGTGAGACACAGCAGATGGGCAGGAATGGGCCGTAGGGCTGGATCCACCCTTCCAGAGCTGGCCTGGAGGAGCCAGCCCACATGTGGGGCTTCCCAGGAAAGTTGAAGTTGGGAGATTCAGGAAGACTGAGCCTACTGAACCATGAGGCTCGGCATCCTCCTGGACAAAGGGGCCCCACCTCTCTGGAGGACCCCTTAGGGACCACACGCACCTGGGCATTTTTGCCCACTTCATGTTTGCTGTTCTGAATGGGAAGGCTGTCAGCGGCGTCCGAGGCCTTGTCTTCTCTTCTGCCCACCCCATGGCCATGTCTCTCCCTGACCCCTTCTCCATTGCGGGAAAGGGGGCTTGTGCTCCATTTTAGGGCTGCCCCAGACCTTTGGTGTTTGGAGTGGTCCCAAGGCCTCTGAATCCGCTTGAGTTGGTAGGTGACCTTGGAGATTAATCCTGTTTTTCTTTTGCAGGGCCAGAAGGGGAACAAAGGAGAAAACGGCAGCCCTGGACTTCCTGGCTTCCTGGGTCCCCGGGGGCCTCCGGTAAGCAGAGAACTATAAGCCAGCCCAGGATGCCTGGCTTCAGGTGTGACGTTCACATTCACAACTGTCCCTGCCACCTCCTGTGTCCTTGGGCCCATTCGCTCAGGTCGTGATTGAGGAAACCACAGGGGCTCAGGGGCCACCCCTGTGCACGATCCCCATTCCCTAAGGGAGAGGCCTTAGACAGTGTCCTGACCTCTCAGGGCCTCGGCTGCCCCATCGCTCAGAGGCGCCTAACGGCATCACCGGATCCACGTCAAGGGATTGCAGTGGTACCTGGTGCATTGTGGGTGCTCCATAAACACAGATGACGATAGTGTTGGTGTGTGTGGTGAGGTAGTAGTGGTGACAATGACCCTGGGACCTGCGGGACCCTTAGAAATCGTTTTGAAGATGAGCAAGTCTGGGCTCCAGGGTCAGAACACATAAGCAGTTTGTTGAAGGCCACGTGGTACATTCATGCCCAGTTGGTGCTTGAGTCTGGGTCCCCAGAGCTGATGGCGGAGGAGCTGCTGGGTGACCCTGGCCGGGTTGCTGGGGAAAGGGACAGCAGGCTCTCAGGCAATTCCACACTTGGCCTCTGATGCCTTCTGCGTGCTCTGGCCCACACCTGGGACTGCTGACCGGGAATCGGGGCTGTGTGTGATGTGCCAGAGAGGAAAACTTCTCCACGTCCCTGTCCACCCCCCAGGTGCCCCACAGCCAGCCCACCCCTTCTGGATTGTTCCCTCTGTCACTGCCTGCTACCCTGCTGCCCGGGCTCTCCTGCGCTGCCCACTAATCTTTACTTGAATGCACCCACGCAGCCGCCCCTTTCCACCCCGGTGTTGACAGCCTGGCTGCTGCTGAGCAGCGGGTATGCACTCTTCATAACAATTGTTCCTCAGTCACGAAGCCGTGGACTCGTTTGTCCAACCCGTACATGTGCCTGCCACTGTCCTGAGCACCCTACAGATACTAATGCGTTTAAATCTCATGGTGCCCTATGAGGCAGGTGGAGCTGCTCTTCCCATTTTACAGAGGAAGAAACTGAGGCACAGGGAACTTAAGGAGGTTGTAAGGGGCTTCCCAGGTCCCAGAGCCGAGAGTAGAGGAGCTGAGATGTGAGTGAGGAGCCCGGGGCATCTCATTTCACAGACTGAGCCTGCTTCTCGGAGGGGCCTCCTCCCACAAGCGGACCACGCGTGACACTGGCATCCTGGAGGCCTCCTGTGGGACAGAAGCTCCTGAGGCCAAGGAACCCAGATCTGCAGGCTCCCTCTCCACTGGGGACAATATTTTTGCCTTTCTCTGCATGGGATGACGGATTGCCTCGGCCAGGGGAACCGTTGGTTGTGGTCTTTGCTGGAACGTGACTTGAGTGACATTATCTGCGTTGAGGATCATCATATTTTCTATTTGCTTGTGCTGCAGGGCCAGCTGACGCTTTGTTCTGTTTTATAGGGAGAACCGGGAGAGAAAGGAGTGCCAGGCAAAGAGGCAAGTGTCACACCCCTGCCCCACTGGTAGCTCTTCCTGTGGGGGCCACAGGCCTGGCGTCCTGGGTGGGCAGCCCGTGTGGTCTCCAGGGCTCTGAGCTTGGAAGGACCCCTCTGATGCTCGGTTGTCATTGTGTTAAATCACAAATGCTTTATGAAGAGGGACACGTGTTTGAATTTGCACAAACCCCACAAGTTGTGACACCAGCTGATGAGAGCGTCCCCTGATCTGCCCCTCAGCAGCCCCATCGACAAGCCCACTTCCGAGTGCTTAGTTCTGTCCAGTTCCGTCCATCACTTCCACCTGGACTCTCATCTTACCTGCATTCCTCTCACCTGAGCCATGTGGGGACCTAAAGGTTTCCTCAGTGACGCCTTGTTCCCCACTATCCTGTTCACACTGCAGCCAAAGATCTGTGGGACAGAAGCACCTGAGGTCACTGCTCAGGTCACCTCTCGGCCCTGTCCTCACCCTGCACCCCAAATGAAGTTCAGGGAGCTGCAACCCCTGCCTGCAGTTCTCCCTTCTAAACTCCGGTCACTCTGGCCTTTGGGTCCTGGAAATGCCAAATTTCTTCCCCAGGGCTCTCTTTTCAGAAAGCCTGCATCCCTGCTGTCCCTCCTTCCCATGCGGATGTCCCCTGGTCCCCAGGGACAAAGCCAGTGATCCACCAGGGGCTGCCTGAGCACCTGTTCTACTCTGCTCTGGCCCAGGAGCCCAGCACAGAGTGGGCACTGAAGTGTCTGCTGAAAGATGCAGAGAGCAGAGTGTGTGCAAATCAGCATGTCCATGTCGAAGCCTGTGCTCTCTCCTGAAAGAGCAGGACTGCTTTCCCTCTGTACCTTTGGGTCACACTTCATTAACTGGGACTTCCTTGAAGTTGGCTCCATTTCGGGGAAGGATTTGATCCTGGTCCAGCCATGGCTGACCACTCACTGGGCACTTACTCACTGACCAATCACAGCTCCTTCCTGCCTATTTGATTGAGATGGAGGGGAAGCACCCCCTGCTCCCATTTCTGAGGGATTCATTAGCCGTATGTGCTCATAGTAGGACTGCTGCCTACATGAATTCTCTCTGGCTTCTATTGCTTTTCGGAGTAAAGTTCAGGCAGTCATGCATCCAAGGTCTTTCCCGATCTGACCACACCTGGTCTCTCAAGTGTGAGCTCCTGTCCTCTGCTGAACCATGCACAATATGTCCCTGCCGTCCCCATCTCCCAGGCCCAGGCTTGGCCTTGCCTCTTCCACCCGCCTAGAGTGCCTTTCCCAGCCTCCTCTCCCCTGTTAGATCATCTTTGACCTTTGGAGCTCTGTGCTTCTGTTACAGAAATTGAATCTGCCTGCTTTGCATTGGAATCAGCTGTGCCCACGGTCTGCCCCATGGGAAGGCATGCAAGCACACCTCTGCCCCCACATCTGGGCAGAAACAAAGTTAGTTGTTACTAGCAGGTCAGTGACCCAGGCCTGAGGATGGACTCTGGCCAGAGGAATCAGCAAAGCTTTGCAGAGGAGATGACAGGGGCTGTAGACAAAGAAGGAGAAAAGAGACATTCCAAGTGGACAGCTCCACAGAGTGGGGCTGAGAGGGAGGCAGGTGTCTGCAGTGGGGACCATAGGGCTGCATCCCTGTTTCCAGGGTGACCACCCTCCTGCGGGCAGTGGACATGTGGAAGAAAGCCACTTCTCTAGGTGGGGAGTGGGTAGGGAGGGCTTCCTGGAGGGGAGGCCTGAGGCGGGGCCAGTGAGCTATGTGGACATGGACAGAGGGGCGGGACTCCGCACAGGCAGGGAAGGTGAAGGTGGAGGTCAGGAGACATGAGAGCGGGCGCTCCCTGTGTGAGGCCCAAGGCCCTCACCTCGGCTGAAGCCATGGCAGCCGAGCTGGTGGGTGAGGAGAGCTCATCTAAGACCAGTTCATGGCGGGGCCCTGGGAGGGTCCACCCGGGCCGGTGCCCTTGTCGGTCAGTGGTGGGCAGGCAGAAGAGAGCAGAGAGGAGGAAGTGGACTGGTGCCCAGTGTCGGGACAGATTGGAGAGGAGCTCTCCGGGGTCTTCATTTCCAGGGTCCCTCGTCCTCAGCTCCCAGAGCTGGGTAGAACCAAGAAAGGCAGAGAAGCCGGGTGGCCTGCGCTTGACAGCTGTACCCTCATCTCGTTGCAGGGCGCCCCTGGCAAGCCTGGAGAACCCGGATCCAAAGGCGAAAGGGTGAGTGGGAGTCCATTCACCTTGCAGGGCTGCCTGTGACCTTCCACGGCGACCAGGGGACCGTGCGGCTGGTCCAGGACAGGGAGCAAACAGACCCGCTGAGCAGTCGTCTTGTGCAGTGGCTTCTGCCCACTGTTCCTGGAAAATCTGGAGCCCCACAAAGAAGGGTTCTTTCCCCCCATTTCTTTTTGGTTGTTATTTTGAGGAATAAAATCATCATCATAATTACACATGCAAAAGTAAGTGCCGGGAGGCTTTGACAGACCCCCTCTCCATGTGCGAACGCGTGTGTGTGAGGCTCCGGGCTCCCAGAGTGCCAATTTGCCGGGAGCCGGATTTGTTGCTGGAGGTGACAAGGGAACAGATTTTCCCATAATGAGCTGCCTTGGCGCCACACTCAGAGAGCCTTTCTTTACATTTCATTTCTCGAAAAAAACAACAGGGGAAAGGTTTTCGTTTTTGTTTTTGTTTTTGTTTCTGGAAGAGGGAACAGGGAACGTTGTCACCCTCAGGACAGCTGCTCCCTGGAGCAGCTTTGCAGGGCTTCTTGCCCAGAGTCCTGCGTTTGGGCCGCCGCTGTGCCGCTAGGACATGGATATCACCCACCCTCCTCCCCGCCCCCGCTTGTTTTCCATGGTCCTGCGGAGAATTTATCTCGGCTTTCTTTTGCAAGTCGGATGGGTGCGGAGCTGGCAGGCTTCTTCGGCAGCCAGAGGAGAAAGAAGTGGAAGCAGAGAATCTCTGGCCTCCCACCTCCTCCGCACTCTCTCCCTCTCTCCTTCCCTTGACTTTGAGTCCGCTGATCCATGGCCGTGGCCAAGATGGGCTTGGCTCCCTCCTGGGAGTGTCCCTCAGGCGCCTGTGGGGGCGCTTGCTGAGGGTATGGCTTGAGTTTGCTGGGGAGCCAGGGGATTAGACCGCAGGTAGGAACCTCTTCTCTAATGTCTAATCAATGAGCTGAGAGCTCGCCTGTCCCTGTTAAGTGGCTTCCTGGAGCCCGGCCAGGGAGCCCTAGACTCCCGTTCCTTCATGCTCCTGGGAACATTTGAAATAGGGCACAGGTCCTCTCACCACGAAGTGACATGGAGAGGTTTAATGAGTAGGAAACGCTGTGCCATGTGGGACAGGGCCTGGCATCTGGGTGATAGGCGCCAGCGATTCTGTGGATCTGGATTCAAGCTCACCAGGCAAGAGGAGAGTATTGCAGCGCCCCATGAAGTGCATCATTCCTGGGTAACTGAGGCTGAATTGGTGCTTTAATTACTGATTTTCTGATAAGTGTTGAAATTTTAATAGTCATTTATTTTGAGGTACAGGGGATTGAAGCCAGGGGAGCTTACCACTGAGCCACATCCCAAGGCCATTAAAAAATAATATATATATATATAATTTTAGAGACAGGGTCTTGCTAAGTTGCTTAGCCTTGCTAAATTGCTGAGGCTGGCCTTGAACTTGTGATCCTTCTTCTTCAGCCTCCCTGCCGAGATTACAGGCATAAGCCACCACACTTGGCAGTGTTGACATTTTTGTTTTTTCGTGTTGACATTTTTAAGGCAATATAGGGACAGAGTTAAACAATGGGAACTGCCAAAAATGTAACTGCAATGAAAGTGATGTGCCTCTTCCATCTTACGCCTTGGCTCACTGGCTCCCGGGCTGTCCCTGTACGGCTGCATCTCCCCAGAGCCTGTGCATACACCTGGGGTCCTAACTGTGCACATGGCTTCTCCTTTACCCTCCCCACTTGCCACAGGTCTCGCCCCTGTCATTTCCACCTGGTGGTTGCAGAACTGTGAAGTCCTCCTTTTCAGAGGCTCCGGTCACGCTTTAGCTAAGCCGCTTACCCAGTTACCTTCTTGCTCCTCCCCTCCTTCCCACTGTCCCTCCCTCTCTTTGCTACATGCCAGTAATGGAGCCCCATTTTTACACTCTGAGGCCATTAATGTGGCTGTCCACCTTTAGACTACTGTGCTCCCACACCATGGATCTAGCTCTTCAGATTCAGGGTCAACAAGGGGAGGAAGGGCCTCAGGCTGTGTGTCGGCCAGGGGATGACCCTCTCTGGACTCACTAGAGCAAGGACTGGGCATGGGACATGGGATGCACCCGGTGACAGGGTGCACTCTCCCCTGCTGACGAGGCCAAAACTGCACCGGCAGGGGGCTGGCAGCTGGGCCCTTGGTCTCTGTGGCCAGCCAGCCTTCTCTGGTCGGGCAGAGGAGCTACGTTTTGAGGGGCAGCCTGGGATTGGGAAATTTTTTTTTTTTTAAGGTATAAGGTGAGAAAGTTGTGCTCCTACCCTTTCTCCTCCAGCCTTCCCAACTAACCACCCGAGTCCTTTCCTGGCGAGCACCCCATCTTGCCAGTAGCTGCAGCGTGCTCTGTTGGGTTGATGGGTTCAGTCTGGGACTGGGGTTTGGGAATCGGCCTTCTCTTCCTGACCTCTGCAGCCTCCGAGGGCAGGTGCTGCTCTCTCTGGGCCCCCATGTCCTCATGCTGACAGGATGGAGGGGGATGGCTCTGCCCCTCCCCACGTCTTGCCCAGGTCGACCTGGGCTAGGGCACAGGCCTCCTGCAGCTTGCCTCCTGTCTGCCCCCATCTGCACCCACACTGATGTGCTTCTCTCCTTCTCCAGGGAGATCCTGGGATCAAAGGGGACAAAGGTCTGCCTGGTGGGAAGGGCCAGCCTGGGGACCCTGGAATTCCAGGCCACAAAGGCCACACAGGCTTGATGGGCCCCCAAGGACCTCCTGGGGAGAGTGGAGCAGCAGGGCCCCCAGGGCCTCCAGGCCAGCCAGGCTTTCCAGGACTGAGGGTAAGGATCTGACATCACTCCAGATTTGGGCTCTTCTGGGCCTGAAGGGAAGCCAGGGAAGGGTGTGGCCTTGGTGTTTCAGGGATTGGCTGTGTGACTAGGGGCAGGTTACCTCCCCTCTCTGAGCCTGCCCTATTTTACTGTGAAAGGCATGAGTAAATCCTCTTTTGACTTATTACGGTAAGTGAATTAACATGGGTGGCCTAAGAGATATCAAAATAGAGTCCTCTGTCCCGCTGTCAGTGGTGACGAGTCCTCAGAGCTTCATCCCTTGGGCTGTGGCGCTCCTCTGACCCAGGAGCCTGTGCAAAGGTAACTGAGAAGAGACCAGCTCCCAGAGATGCGGGCTCCCTGGGGGTGCCCCCACCCACAGCTGCGGCCTCTCCGCTCTCTGCCTCCCTGGGCTGCCCATTCTGCACTCTGGTTCTCATTTGTCCCAAGTGTGACTGGAAAGGCTTGCTTAGAATCGTAGCTGGCTTTTTCTTTTAGTGTTTGATTCTAGTGGCGGAACTCCTGCTTGACCTGGCCGTGTTACACGGGCACGCTTGCCCACAAAACGACCACGCGGAGCTCTCCTGGGGCATGCCTTGGTGGGGGCTGGCTCTCCAGGCCCTGTGACCCCCACTCCCCATGGGAGCCCACGTGGTCATCTGGGGACCTCATCCTCCCCAGAGCACAGCATTGGGGGCTCCATGTCAGCCCATCCCCTCCTGGTGGTCATGGTCAGCCTGAGCTTCAACCACCCTGCAGGGCTGGGCAGCCAGCCATATCCAGGCACGGGCAGGAGGTCTCACCTGACCTCCACAGCCCCGAGGAGTCCCGCCTGGTCTCCACGTCCTGCTGCTGTGGGTAGTGACGGAACTTCTGAGACCATCACAAAGAACTCCTGGCCAGGAAAGAAGAGGAGAGGAGGGAAATGGGACCCACTTCACGCCAGCCCATGCCAGGTGCTAGAGTGACAGAGATGAGCACGGCAGGACCCACCCTCGAGCGGTGACTCTGCTCTGAAGGGTCAGACGGGAAGGGAGGAACCCAGTCGGGCAGGTAGACTCTCTCCAGGTCCTTTTCAGAACCACTGCCACCTTGGGAGCCGGGTCAGCACCCTGGCCTCTCTGTTCTCCTCATGGCCCAAGCGTCAGGACTTGGTTTACATTTGTTAAGAGTCAGCATGGACCCGACAGAGCAGGAGAGAAGATCCTGGGAGTCAGAGGGCCCAAGTGACCAGACAGGGGACCCAAACATGATCCAATGCCTGGGGCAGGCCACAGGCTACGCCTGCAAGGGCAGAGCTCTGGCAGAGAGAGCTTGGGGGCCAAGTGCTAGGAAGAGTGTGGGGGTGAATTCAGGGCACAGTGGTTTGTGCCAGAAGGAAATCCAGCGAGACCTGAAGGGTGTGGAGGCAAGGGCAGCAGTGGCTGGGAGGGCAGAGTCCTGGCCTCCTGATCAAGTGGGTGACATTGCCTGCAGGGCAGCGAGGGACGAAGGGGCGAGAGGTGCAGAACAGAGTGACGGGGAGGCTGTGCTTCCCCACTTGCACGTTGCCTGGGAACTCATGGTTTCCTGAGTCATCCGGGGTCTTGGGTGGCAGGCGCTACAGGTCAATGAGTAACCCCCACCTGCCTCCCTCCCAGGGGGAGTCTCCGTCCATGGACACCCTGCGGCGGCTCATCCAGGAAGAGCTGGGGAAGCAGCTGGAAAGTGAGTAGCTGGGCTTTGGGGAAGCAGCCCTCTCTGTCCTCCTCCAATGCTTGTGCAGCCTGGTTTGGATCGTGCCCCGGGAGCAGCTCAAATGTGGAGAAGCAGGGCTGAGGAGGGAAGGTAGAGCAGCAGCAGCTCTGGCCCAGCACGGGGGCTTCGCCCGGGGACGGAGCAGCTCCAGCATGCACAGGTGCTGGGGCCTCCCAGCAGCCTCATGGGGAGTGCATGGTACTAGCAGGATGGCGAGGAACAGAGGTGCTGAGAAACTGACCTGCAGCTGGCGAGCTGCCATTCCCATTGCCTCTGTTATGAAAGCTTAGAAGAAAGTCGCAGGCAATCCTTCTGCAGGAATGGAGAGGAGCCCGTCACTACTTCAGGCACAAATGGACAAAAGGGGAGGACACATTTAGACATTTATTCAAGTGGTCATGTCCCAGTTATTCTGCATCTGGCACATGCCTGACTACTGGGTTTGAGGACACAGGAGCAAGCAAGGGGAGCTTTTCCTTCCCTCTTGGAGTCCAGCTGGAAGTAGTCCATATTCACATGCAGGAGGGCAAGAGGTCCTTACCTGGAGCTGACCACAAGGGATGGGTGGGGTCGATGAGGAAGGTGCTACAGGGAAGGAAGAGGGCTGGGTCGCAGGTGGAAATGCCAAGTTCTGCCTCCTGGGTATTAAATTTGGGGGTGATAGACATGGTTTCCGCACTTAAAGAGTTTCTAGACAAGAGCAGGCACAGCTGCCCTTTCTCGCTGGTCTGGATGGAGCATCTGCTGGGCTGGGTCCTTTCTTCCAAGCAATCCTTTGAGGCAGAAGCGTCGACTCCACTTTAAAGATGAGACAGTCAAGGCTCAGAGAAGTTGAGTGGATTGCCCAGGTCACAGAAGTAGATGTCAAGTCCTCCTGGTGCCTTGTGCCGGGTGCGAAGACCCCACCTCTGCCTGGGTCTTACTCCGGGAATGCTGGTCTGTGACGCAGTAACACCTTCTGCAGGATGGACTTTGGGCCAGATTCTCTAGAACTGTGTGCAAAGGAAGATGGCTCTTGGTGGCCACCGGACAGGGCCTCTGTGCCCTGCCTGATGGAAAGGCACGCCAGGCCAGCAATTGGACTTCTGATTCCATTGTGTACTCTTCAGACCTTCGACTTGACACTCAGAGGAGTCACTAACAGAGTTGTAGAAGCCACCTGAGCCCCCAGACCCTGCTGTCACGACAATTGCTGGCAGCACTTCCCTTCCTACAACTGCTGCTGAGACTGCTACTGCCATCAGTGTCCTACCGCGGCTGCCGTTGCCACTGCCGATGCTGCCACGGCCACATGACACAACTGCTGCCAACGAAGCCACCACCACGGCCATGCAATGGCCACAGCTGCTGCCAGTACTGCCGCTTAAGCGTGACTCCTGCTGCACAAACCACTACGGTCCCTGCTATGGCTAATGCACGGCTATCTCCAGTGCGACTCCTAGTATCGCCCCAGTTAAGAAATACTCCTGCCACCGATGGTGCCGCTGCTACCTCTGGCTGTGTTGTTTCTACTGCCAAAACTGCTCCTAGCACTGCTGCTGACCCTGCTAGGACTATTGCCAGTACTGCTTCCACGGCAGAAAGCACTGCTCCTGCTGCGGCCAACGCCGCCGCAGCTGCCGCTTCCAGTGCTGGCTCTGCTCCTGCGGTCGGTGCCACCACCACCACTGCTGCTGTTACCATGGCAACCAGCACCGATACCACTGCGGTGCTGCCTTCTCTGGGCACTCGCCTAGCGTCAGGCACAGCACTGCTGGGGTCACGTCATGCACTCCACCTTTCACCAACCAGGGTGCAGGTGGCATTCCGTTGCCTCCTTCAGACAGAAGAGGAAAAGAAGGCCGAGAGAGGCCAAGCGGTCTGGTGGCAGCTGTCCCGGGCTCCCCGTGATGGCCACCGCCATTGCGGCACCCTGTGGCCCGCCCAGTCAGAAATGCACATCCACACACTACATCTGTACGCTCGTTTGTGTTGCTGTTTTTGTAGTCATTGTGCCTCGGCGCCTAGGTTTGCAGAGAGCTCCCAGTCTGTCCTCTGTCCTCTGCATCCTTCATGAGTGTCTCTGTTTTTCCTACTGCATAGCCAAACTCGCCTACCTCCTGGCCCAGCTGCCCCCGGCACACGTGAAGGCATCTCAAGGCAGACCTGGGCCCCCAGGACCCCCAGGAAAAGATGGACTTCCGGGTCGGGCAGGGCCCATGGGAGAGCCAGGACGCCCTGGCCAGGGGGGTCTGGAAGGACCCTCTGGACCGATGGGTCCCAAAGGTGAGTGGACACACGGAGGCGACGCTCGGAGTCTGAGGAGAGAGGGTGTGAGCTGTGCGCTCTGCTGAGCCGCGTTCCTCATTCCGTTCTCACTCCCGTAGCTTGGTAACACTCTGATTTTTGGCATCATGTAATTTTTTCATGTTTAAGAGGTTTTCATACTTGACATTTTCGCAGAGTTGTGCTTCTGCTGGGAAGATGGACTCCATTGCCTCCCACTTTCTTGTTCTCCCTCCGTCTCCCTGATTAAGTTTCAGCAGTCCTATAGCATTCTCTCCTCTTCTCTGCTGAGTTTGGAAGTAACCGAAGAATGAGACATTTAGTCTCCAGGCAGTGAAGAGTAAGCGCCAGCTTTTAAATTAGATCAGGAGGCTTTGAGCTGCAGCAGAAATGGCTGCTAACTGCCCAGCTCTCGGGCAGAGTGACCCACCTGGGCACTGTAGCACTGGACAGCAGTGGGTCTCTCCTTCAAGGGGAGGGTCCTGTGTCCCTTGGCCCACCTCAACTTGGAAAGCAGGTCAGAATGCTCGCTCCCTCTGCAGCCAGGCAGATATGAGAGCGGAGAGAGGAGCCTGATGCCAACCCCCAGCCTGAACTCCACTCTTTCTGATAAGGGCTGCCATGGTGGGAAAGAGGAGTGCATGTAATTTTAGATGCTCCTGGGTGACTGGGGGAAGGGAAATGAATGACCCTCACATCTCCCATTCCTTATTATTAATTAATTATTCATTCCTTATAATATTTCTCCTACATGAAATGGTTTTTGTCAACTTCGTGTGTCCTAGTCCTGCCCATATTAGTTCATAAAGCAAAATATGTGAAATAATTGTCCATAAGAAGCATAAGACATAGAAGACATCAGACTAACAGAACCCTAACTGAATGTAATAACTAAAGCAATAAAAATGTGTGATCCAAAGATGCCATGAACTAGCAGAATTTGGATTACAAACAAATTATACGATGCGTACAGGAGACATTTCGGAAACAACATGCCAAACATGATTGACTTAAGAAGTGTTGGAGAGACAAATTAATCAAATCTGTACAATCTCAAATATGTCCAAATAACCCCTGGGGGAATGACTCCTATCTCCGAACATGGTTGTGTTTTTATTCTTAGAATGGGACTTACCACAGTCTGTATCACGTAGAAAGTTCCTTGAGTGTGTGTGTGTGTGTGTGTGTGTGTGTGTGTGTGTGTGAATGCATGTGTGCATGGAGATTGGGGGTGTGAGAGCGAGGGTGGATTTGAGTGGGACGCTGCAGCCCCTCCGTGCTTACCTCATGCCCTGCAGCTGGGACTCCGTCTCTGCCCCCATGGTGGGTCTCCAGCACAAAGGGAGCATGTTTTTCTCCACAGGTGAACGAGGATCCAAAGGTGAGCCAGGTACACCTGGAGTTGGCCTCCGAGGAGAGATGGGAGCCCCCGGAATTCCAGGTATGGGGAGTCTGGAGTCTCAGGGGTGAAGTGGACCTTTGTCGTGGAGAGGAGAAACACCACCGCACTCCCACCTGTAGCCACGCAGGGCTCAGGAATGCGGAGAAGGGGCCAGGTTCAACTGGTGATGAGACAGCCGGCTCAGTTTTTATTAAATACTTCTAAAGTCCTCGAGGCAACCTCATGAATAAAAAGTCCAATAATTTATTGAACATTTCAAAACAGCTAGAAGAAAGGGTTTTGATGTTCTCATCCCAAGGAAATGGTGAATGTTTGAGGTGATGTGGATGCTGACTGCCCTGCCACGACCTTTGCTCCCTGTGTACCTGCCCAGAAATAGCACGCCACGCCCCATCAGTACGTAGGGGCACAGCACACCCCATCAATACCCACGAGCATGCCACGCCCCATCAATACCCACGAGCATGCCACGCCCCATCAATACCCACAAGCATGCCACGCCCCATCAATACCCACGAGCATGCCACGCCCCATCAATACGTACGAACACAGGCCATTATTAAGAATATAGTTAGATATGTATTGTAAATGTTTTTATAGTTTGCCCACTTTCAAATAGATCATAATAGAAACATATTTTTAAATATGGAAATTTGAAATAAAGATAAAAAGGCAGAACAGAAACCACTTAGAAGCAGGAAATTCATAGCAATTTATAGCAAATTATACCAATGTGAAGTTGAGATCATGATCACACTCCACTGGATCCCGGTCAAAGAAATGAATGACCTTCCTTGCTGGTCTGAAAGCTTAATCTAGGTGGGAGTATAGATTAAGGAACTAACCAGAACATTAGCAGATTTTATGACCTGTCTACAGACATTCTTAAGGGAGTATGGCCACACCACTAAGTGCTGAGTTCCCCAGTTGCCAAAGCAAACTCAGGAGATAGGTTAATTATATATAATATATGATGCTTGCTACATGGGGGCATAAAGGATTGTTTGCAAGTTATATTCTCTGAGTCTAAATTTTGGGACATGTAACTGTCACTTGCTTTTATCCTGGATGTTGTCTTTGATCATGTTAATGTAGTCCAAGTTTGTGGTTCAAATTTGACATGTAGATAAAGCTTAGAAAACACACAAGATTTGGGACAAGTTGGACGTTTCTAAGGGCATGTGCACTGGGGCTGATGGTTAATGGCCAGGACTTTGCGTCCACCTCTGATTTCGGAGGCACCTCCTACAACTCTAAGAACAGAGGCCGCCTGGTTTCTCATCTGACTCTTAAGCGGAGAACAAGCTCCCTACCGGCCTTTCTCTCCAGTGCTAGCTGACTTACTGTTCTGGGTCAAATGGTGAACTAGGACTCTCCCATGTGCCGTGGAAGCCCGGTCCCTGGCACTGGTGTGGACCCTTGCAATCACTCATACTAGAGTGCCCCGGTGGGAAGGCTGTCTGAGCAGGTTGCAGGTCCTGGTTCATGTGGAATGGGAGAAGCTCTGCTCTCAGAGGAGCATAAATGACCTTCTGTTTCTTTTGCTTCTTGGCCCAGGTCAACCTGGAGAACCTGGCTATGCTAAAGATGGAATCCCGGGGAGCCCTGGCCCTCAAGGAGAGACAGGACCAGCTGGACACCCTGGCCCTCCAGGCCCACCTGGGCCCCCTGGCCAGTGTGACCCTTCCCAGTGTGCCTACTTCGCCAGCCTTGCTGCCCGGCCGGGAAATGTGAAAGGCCCCTAGAAGATTCTAGAAAGTCAGAAGACTGTGGCAGATTTCTGAAACTTGAACTCGGAGCCCAGTGGGAAGCCAGAGGCCTTGAAACATCTCATCTCCTTCCCTCGTCCCACTTTCCTTCCTCCCTCTTTTCTTTTTCTTCTTTTTTCTTCTTTCTCTCTCATTTTCTTTTCTTGAGAGACCTCAGAATTATTAAAACCAGCAGGTGCTGCTGGCTGTTCAGATTATTATTAATATTATTATTATTGTTAATTATTATTACTCCATTTTCTGATGCTTGTGAGCTTCCCCCTCTCCTCTGAATCTTGACTGAGGGGCAGGAAGTGCACCCATCTGAAGTGCAACTGCTGATTTTACTCTTGGTGCTAAGAAGCCCTGAGCAGACGCTTGCCGAATTTACCTCTTTCCTCAAAAGAAACCTAGAAAGTGGAGCCAGTGAGCGGCTATGCTGCCTGTGCCCAGAGGTCGTCCAGGGAGAAATCATCTAAAAATCACCTCTTCTCAGGAGAGAGGCAGGAAGCAGGAGGGAAGGGTTTGCAGACTTGAAGAATGTTCTGGCCTCCCCAGGACAAGTGCTCGCAGACAGCGGGCGTAGGCCCTCGGGGCACCGCGAGCTCGTGCTTCCAACTCGGAGAAGCCAAGCATTGTCAGGGGGTTGGCAGTGACTCTGTGGGACCTGTGTCTGGGCCAAAGGTGGGAAAACCAGCGCTGATGAAGTAGCCCTGAGTGCGAACTTGCTACACCAGGGCTGGGACTCCTTCAACTGCCTCCTGTTGGTATCAGTCATATTAATTGTAAAATAAAGGAGTCCAGTGGCCACTCCCTTGTGTTTTCCTAACAGTGGGCCACTGGTCAGGGCACTGACTGGAGGTGGGTCTGCAGGGTTCCAATGCTGAAATAATTGCTTTGGGTGTACATGTGTGTGACATGCTCGGCATGAACAGGTGCTCAATAAACTCGAGTTTCCTTCTCAGTTCCTCTTGACGGTTCATTGCTTATCGCCAGCGTCTGCCTGTGCCTCTTCAAGTGCTGAAGTGACACTGCGGTACAGAGTCCCCTTGTTCAGTACGCATGCTGAGCAACAGGGCATGTGTGTGTGACTGAGTTAGCCCTGAGCAATTCATCCTGTCCTTCTCCAAAGCCACTCAGTGGGCTAGCCTGGGGCCGATGGCCTTTCAAGCAGGCGTCTGCATTTTGCACTAGGAAGAAGCCATTTAAAAGTGTGCTTATGCTGGAGCTCAGTGGGGAGAACAGTGAGCAGAGAGCCCCTTCAGTGGGACCCATCCTGCCGAAGTCCAGCTGCTGGGAGGCATTCCTGTGGCCCAAAGACCGGCTCTTTCTGCCTTTGTCGGCTCTTGACTGACTGACTGAGTGGTCCATTGTCCCTTCCTGTGGGTGGTCAGCCTTTCCCACGCCGAGGCAGCGCGTGCTTATCAAGCCTCACTCCTGACTGCTCCGCGGTCGATACTCCAGTTGATTTCGTGTAAATGTCCAGCGGTGGCCGAAGCTTTCCTGGGTGGAGAGGTGTCACTGCCAGGGTTGCAGTAAGACCCGGGCCCGCCCTGGGCTGTCAGTGGCCGCTGATGCTGGGGCGGGCGGGTGTGGGCTGCCAAGGGGCCAGCCCTTCACACCTGCCACCTCAGCTGGCTTCTATAACCACATAGGACCCAAAGGCATTGTTTTGGCACCTTTGTTTGTTTCGGGAAGCACCACAGGCTCCCTCTAACCCAGCGGCTCTTATCCTGACCCACAGCAAGAGGCACAGTATTTTTGAGTCTTTTATATAAAATGAAAGTCTTGTGATAAAATATTTACCCTGGCCGAGCTCGATGCCCATACATCTGCTTTTTTGTGGTATTTTTTTTTTTAATCGACTTTATTTAGGGCAGTATTGTGTTCACAGAAAAATCAAGAGGCAGGTCCAGAGGATGCCCCTGTTCCCGTGGCCTGCACTCTCTGGACTTGTCCCCTGCCAGGATGCCACGCTCAGGAGGCCTTGCTTCAGCCAGGCGGCCTGCCCTGTCACCCAGGGCCTCTGCCCCCTCATGGCTTCACTCTTGAGATGGAGTGGGTCTGGACTGAGCTGCCCTGGCGCGTGTCAGGGTTCCACAGCTGTTGACATCCTCTGTGCTCCCCTGTCCACCTCTTGCTCCTCCCAAGCTCTGTGCTCACCTGTTCACCCCTGGCTCCCCTTGGACCACACCCACCCGCCCACTGCTGGTCTCCTGTCTCCATGATGTCCTTCTCCAGAAGGTCCCCTGCTGAGTCACATAGTGTGCAGACTGGCTTCTTCCCCGTGGGAGTGTGCACCTGAGACTCCCCCGGCCCCGCCATGGCTCCCTGGCCCATTCCTTCTGAGGGCTGCATAGCACTTCATGGCCTGGGTGCACCAGAGCTCATGTGTCCACTCCCGACCTGAGGGACATCTGTCTGCTTCCAAGCTCTGGTGATTCTGAGTGAAGTGCCTATCAGTGACCACGCATCAGCTTTGGGGTGGAAAGAATTCTGCAGCTCCTTTGGGCAAATGCAAGGAAACATGACTGCTGGACCCTTGGTAAAGCAAGTTTAGTTTTGTAAGGAACTGTCACGTTGTCGTCCACAGTGGCTGTCCAGGGAGGAGAGCTGGCCTCACACCCCAGCTCTGTGAGCCGTCGGCCAGTCCAGTGGGTTTGTGGCAGCATCTCCTCGCGTCACTAGCAATTCCCTAATGACGCACGACGTCTTTTCAGGGCTTCCTTTCCATTTGAATGTCTGCGCCATTTTGCCCATTAAGAAAATCAGGTTATCTGTTTTGTTACTGTGGAGTTTCAGGAACCCCTTGGACATTTCGGAGACCCTGGGCTGCCGCACTGACGCAGTGCTGTGGAATCGGGCCCTGTCGGCGTGCTGGGAGCAGCACTGAAGCAGACGGGTCACGTTAAGGTGGCCCTTCGTTCCAAGACTGAGCTGAAAATGCCTTGCACTGGGGCGGGAGTAGAACACTCGCCTAGCGTGTGCAAGGCCCTGGGCGCTGGGGTCTCTCCGCAGCAGTGCAAACAACACAATACAACACAACACAACACAACAAACACCCTCATTCTGTGAGAAATAATGGTGAGATGTGTGTGGGTGTATAATATTCATTTTTCTGAGGTGGGTTTTTTGGTTATTTATTTTTTTAATATCCTTATTTGACAAATGAAATCTTGCTCAACTGTCTGTATCTGTTACCAGATTATTTCTAAGTTTCCAGTGCACACATCCCACTTCTGGGAGACCCTGGTCAAATGGAAAACGCTCTATCAAATGGGGAGGACAAGGCTCAGAAATATGCAGTGACTTTCCCCAAATAAACAGCAGGGTCCCTCCAGTACAAGGATCCATCTCCGTTCTTCAGTGACTGCTGATGTGCCCGTTGATCAGAACTCACAGGGAAACTGTCTTAATGCAGTTAAGGCTTAACGCAGGCTCTGGGAACTGCTCCAGACCCACTGAGTCAGGATCTGCGGGGGTGTTACCGACTACTCTGTGTTTGGAAAAGCCTCCCCAGCAGGATTTAGAAATCCCAGCGCTCCCGGCCCTTCCTTCACGTCTCCGCCCAGGCTCAGCATCCTGGAGGTCTCCTGTCCAGCTTCCCAGAGCAGTTTATTTCAACTCAAGCCCGAGGGCTCAGTTTAGGCAAAGCCAGAAGTCAGACAGATGTCTCCACAGATTTCAGGGCCTGCAGAGATGTGAAGCCTCGCCCTTATTTTTCTGAGAACTGGGCAGTGGCTGACGTATCGTAGGAAGAGATGGATCATGCACAGAAGTGACCCACGGAGTTGGTCTCAGACCGGAGTCTCTGGCATTTTCCAGTCAATCTTCCCTCCATGCTTCCCGCCAAGTGCGGCAGCCAGAGCATCCATCTCTGCAAACTTCTGTTCTTCCCTTGGGATGCCGCAGCGAAGGAAAAGGAAGGGATGCTTCTGTGCCATTAAAGAAGGAGGGATAGTGCCTGGCACAGCAGCTCAAGCTGTACACACAGAAGTACTCAGTGGATGACGCTGAGGAGTGTCTGGGGATACCGGGGCCCACGTGGGTTTCTCCTGTCTGGGGTTGGTAACACCAACTCCCTCCAGTCGGGGATTCAAATTCTGCCATATTGGTCTGCACAGGGAGTGGCTGGTCCTCCACACAGGCACAGTTGTGGTTCGCCGTGGAGGGGCAGGCTGGAGGCCCCTGATCTGCAGCTTCCCGGTGGAGTGCAGCCAGGCTGCAGGGGAGACCCTGGGCCTCCACAGGCCTCCACTGGGTTGGCTGTACCCTGTAGCCCCTTGTCTCAGGCACTCCAGTGGTGTGAACCTGAACCTGGGGACATCACTGGAATCTCAGCTTCCTCATCTGATAAATGAAACTAATGGCATTTAGTCACAGGGTTCATATGAGATTAAATTTCTGAAAGGCAGGCGGGGCTGGGGCGTGGCCAGGGAGAGTGCTTGTCTAGCAAGGCGAGGCCCTGGGTTCTGCCCCAGTTCCACAAAGGCCAGCGAAGAGGCAAACGAAGAGGGACCCTGCCCAGTGGTCCCACGTGCCTATTCAGACCCACTGAGTCGGTTCTGCTCCCTTGTGCTTCAATCCAAGACACCCCTTCCTTTCCAACCAGCGCTCGCTCTTCGTCTCTCTCAAAGTGTGCTCATATCAGCGGTCCCTTAACCCTTCTGCAAGAGGCCAGGCCCTGCTCTCTGGCCCCCAGCCTTCAGGGAACTGTAGGAGAGTGAGCTGATTTGCCTAAGGTCACAAGCACATCTCAGGATTCCAGCTCCAGGCAAAGAGAATGTGCCATCTCCTGGTGCTGAGACGCTCTCCTGGACCCGTTCCGCCAGCGCCTGCTCCCCGTCACCCGCAGAGGGCGGGACCCACACTCCAAGGGCCATTGGATGCATTGCCAAGAGGAGGGCGGTGTTTCTGGTGGCCTCTGACCTGCGGGAGGTGCTGTTCGAGGGTGTTCTGTTGCCTCTCTGCTGTTTCTTTCACACCGTTGTGAACCTCTGTCTCTGGTTCCTTTTGCCTCTGCTGTTTTGTGAAGCCAGGACATGAAGCACCAGGTGAGGTTGTAGATAGTGGGTTATTAAAGCCACTTAAAACCCTGGACCCTGCTGGGAGGGTCACTGGGAGGAGAGAACACGTAAGGCTAGGGATGTGTCTGTCCCCAGGACCCTGGGGGCCTAGAATGGTGCAGAAGACCAAGTGAGAGGGCCATTTCCAGAGCCGGTCCCTGTTTCTGCAGCAGCTCCGCCTGAGGAGCGCTTGTCGCCAGGGCGTGGGCTACCCCTCTCACAGCCCTGAGGAGCTTGGCGGGAGGCCTGGGGCCTGGGGCACTTGACCCTTGGCCGCACCATTGGCTGGTCCCTTTGCATGTGACAGACAGCTGCTGCTGTGGGGACACCGGGAGGTTGTCTGTCACCTTGGCTTCCTTCTGGAATGTCCCGTGTCCGGGAATGGAGAAGTTCAGGAAGTGCTGCTCTCGACCTCTGCAGGTCTCTGTGGACGGGACACAGCCACAGTGGGCAGTCCATGACCTCAGCAAGCGTGCTGCTGGGTACTGGACGGCAAGGTGAGCAGCAGACAGGTCCACTCCCAAGCAGACTGGAGCCTGGGGAGATGGGTGCACAAGAGACTCGAGAGCAAAGTGTTCCTGCACACCACACAGGAGGACAGACACACAGGAACCCCAATCTTACGGTTTAGCTTGATTGCTGCTAAGAATGATAAAACCTACAGGTAGGAAGTATGGAAGACCCAATAACAGAAGGAAAGTAGCACCTGCCAGTGGCTGTGCCTACCGTGGGCCTGGGTCCTGACATACTTTACCTTTATTTTTACCAGTAAGAATGTAGCACCCAGAGAGGTAAAGGGACTCTCCTGTGCCACACAGCAGTGAGTAGTCAAGCTTGATGAAGAGTAGGGCTCCCTGATGTCCATTTCTCTCACCTGACCACACGGCACAGGGCACGGCTGAAAGTGTTTGGGACTCTCCTTTTCTACGTATTCAGCAAACATGCAGCACAGGGTGCTACACCGGATGTGGGTCAGGCTGGTTTTTCAGAACCACGTTTTCAGGAAGCAAGTTTCCTGCTTGGACGGGCACTGTAGAGAGGAGGCATTTTACGCCTGCAGCTGGGCACAGCTGCGCTCAACTCCCTGCTGCAGAGCACAAGGAGGCTCCCCAGGCTTGGGAGGAATTTGGGACCTCTGGGTGCATGGGGGAAGACAGAGCTGGACTTCCTATGACACGTGCAGAATGGTGATCGTCCACCGGAAACGTGCCAGGCGCCTCTCAGCTGGCTCTCTGCACTTTGTGCTGGAGAACGAGGAGCAGGCTGGGAGAGGATGGTTCTCAGTGGCCCAGAGAGTAGGCACAGCTGCAGGGAATGCCAGCCTGCCACATGCAGGACCGTCAGGCAGAAGCTGCTGCAGGTGCTGGAGCGGTGGACACACTGCGGGGCAGTGACCGGCCAGGGAGACTGCCAGCTCTGAGGGAGTCACGGTTTGTGGTCCAGGAATGGGACGAAGAGGGCACTGGAAATGGGCGACAGTGTAACGTGGTCACCAATAGAAACATTCAGAAGAAACAGGTCACAGGAGTTGTGTTGGAAAGAATCTTCTTGACCACAGATGGTGAGGAGCCAAGTGGGAAAAGAGAGAACTGACAGCTAGAAACTCTTCTGAATGGCAGGTAGTGCCCTGGGCCCTGGGCAGATGTTATTCCCGCGTCCCTTATGGCCAGCTTCAGGGTAGCTATGGATGTCATTGCTGTCTGAAAGATGAAGGGCTCAGGAATCAGAGGTGAAGTGACTTATCCACAACCCAGCAGCAGGTGAGTAGCAGGGGTGGAGCTGAGCCTGCGCACACAGCTCTCTCTCCTGGGGGTCAGAGACACTCTGGGGCTTCGCTTGAATGGGGTTCAAGGGCAGGTGCTACTGGATGCAAATCAGGAGCTGCTATTGCCTGCCACGGAAAAACAGGCGGCACAGAGGTCCGGCCCCTTCCCAGTGCCCAGGGCTCATTCCTGTAGCAGCACAGGTTGGGCTGGGTGGGGCCTGGGGTGTTTTAAGTGTGTCTTAGGAGACTCGTGACACCCAGGACTGAAGGTGACAACCAGGAGCAGCCAGAGCTGGCTGGAGTCAGAGCCTGGAGCAGCACCAACTCCAGCTGCTCTGACCCAAGTAACCAGGGAATCCGAGAGGCACTAACAGATACAGCAGTGAGAGTAATCTCCAAGTCCCCAAATGTCTAGGTTGCAAGGAGACTTGGAGCCATTCCATGACTGAAACAAGTAAGGTTCCCAAAGGGAGCGTGGCCTGTTCACGGTCAAGTAGCAAGATGGTGGCCACAGACCCCAGGTTACTGCCATAGCCAAGAATCATCTTGGCCACTTGCCTTCGATCAGTGCCCTGGTTTTTACCCTAAAGAATTTATCCTCAGTGTAAGTAATAGTATCCATGAACTCGTAGTTCAAGGTGTCTTTATATTTTTCTAACATACAGTAAAATTAAAATATAATTACTACAAGTGAAAACATGTTCATTTGTGTCCCCAAGGTACTCTTGGGCACCCTTAGAGGGCATACACCTGAATCAGTGTGTGAAGGCCTGGGAAGGAGATTCAGACAGAATTGGCCTGTAGTCGATCACTAACCACCTGGGGAAGTTACCCAATTTCTTGCCTGTAAGTGGGGTGCTGATCTTGAACTCCCAGTGTTTTAGTGAGATTTCAAAAGACCATATGAAGGACAACATTTTAAGCCAAGACAGGATCAATAAGCATGCTGTGCTGAGCCATACTGGTGCCTGAGGCAAGGGAAAAATTAAAAACAATGATTTTGTCTTTATTTCAAATGTAATATTTTATTCTCCATGGATTTTTTTCATTGATTCTGATTTTTAAAACAATCTTGCATTCAAATATTCCTTTTGCTTACTGGGATTTGTGGCACCCCCTATAATTCATTATCACTGTTCCCGGCACTGTTGAGTGGACTGACCTAAGGCCAGGGGATTTTGGCAAGAAAATCTTGGCAAGAAAATCAGACTGTCCATGGGTCTAGGCTGGGTTGATGCAGAGACAGAGGAGCAGGTTCAGGTGGCAAGCACAGCAGTTACCTAGTGGAGAAGGAAGCGGGTTAGAGAGACATGACAGGGTCCTGCAGAGGGAGGGCCCTTCCCCTCCTCCATCACAGACAAGTTGCTGAGAGCCAGGAGGGAAGGGCGGCCTCGAAAGACGCAGCCTAGTGGCAGGAGGAAGCAGCTCCTAGGGTCGCGATCCTCTCCGGGTCCAGACCAGACGGCTTTCCCTCCGCCTGGCCCACGTCCACTGCAGGATCCACAGGACTGGACGGAGCCCCAGGGACAGAACTGGCCTCCAGTGTGTTCCTTCAGGCTCCCACCTGCACGACTTCGCTGGTGTCTACGGGCGCCTGCAGGGTTGCCCCAGAAACCGGATCCTCGTCCACCTCAGTCATAGCAGTCTGCGTCCCTGGCCCTGATCACCTGTGGGGCCAGTAGGGTCTGCACTGGGCGAATGACAACTTCCTGGAACTGCTGCCAGCCACCGAGGCCCCCAGAAAGCATGGGACCTGCTGGTTGGCCGATTCCTGAAGCGAGAGGGCGTGAAGTACGGGCAGATGGCTCCATTCCCATGGCCTGTCTTCTCCTGAATGCATCCTCAGCATGGCCACACCCAGATCCAAAGCTGCAGGCGGACACTTCCGTGTGTGGCCACCTGGTCTCCTGTGAGTGGTCTGACCAGTGTTCAGTGGGCCTCAGCCACCCCTCCAACTCCAGCTCCCAGGAGCTCACCCTCAAGTCCTTCCCTGGCCAGCCGCACCAAGGTCCCTCCTTCCCTAAGTCCCCTGCTGCTCCCTGCAAAGTCACTCTCTCACTTGAAGCCCGAGTCCTCTGCTCCACTGGCTGCCCTGCCCATGCTGCGCCCTCTGCTGGCTGGCTCCCCACCTGTCCTTGGGGGCCACTCCCAACTTCTGTACCTAAGCACAGCTGGGTGGGCCTCCGGCTGGACCTCAAGGGCCTCGGGCCCTATGCTTCCTTCCCCACTTTTCTTTCTGTGCGCTTTGGGCAAGTTTCATCCCCACATTTTGGTTTCCCCCTTTCTATAATGGGAGACAAATCAGTACCTACTTTACAGGGAGGGAAGTTTACATAAATTATTCTATGGAGAGTACTTTATTATCTGGCTCATGATAACTATGCAGAAAAACACCATGATTATCATGGCTATTGTTAGGAAGCTGGGAGTTGTCCTCTCTGTCCCCTTTCTCTTACTGTCTCCAGAACCTCTTGTGGCAGGTGGTGTTCCACAATACAGCAGGAGAGAGGCAGAGAATTACCGCCCACCCCCAGCACAATGAAGCACAGGCAACCTGCTTGGGGCTCCTGGTTAGAGGTGGGGTGCCTGGTTGTTCTTTGGACCCTCAGTCCTCTCGTCAGATGCCTCTTCTTTCCTGCTTCCATTCCCCCACCCTGTGTCCCCAGGGCTTCCCAACCCTTCATCCAGTGGGGAGGCCAGGGGGCCTGAGAATGAGCAGTAAAAAGCTGTGGACACTCTGCTCAAGGATCCGTCAAGGAGAAGGGGGTCCTGGGGAGGGCCATGGAAGCAGGGAGGCTGGGGTGGGTGAGAAGAGGGGCTTCAGATTGTTGAGAGGGTGTGAGAGGTGGCCCAGGAGGATGGGCGGAGAGGCTGGTGGTCCACCCACCCCTCTGTGGGGCTCTCACTCTGCTGGACTGATTTCCATGCAGGGCATCCTGCACTCCCTTGCTTGAGACCTGTGCCTGTCCATCTTCGGGAGCCTTTCCTCACTTGCATGGTGGGTTGCTTATTCCTCGAGGGTCAGAATAGACCCACTGCAGAGCATCGTCCAGAGAATGGTGTCAGACGGTGGTGTTTTGTGTGACCGAAGCCACTCGATCCACCTGGATTTGAACAGAGATGACCCTGGGGAGACTGGTGGAGTTCCCCTTCTCACTGTTCCCAGAACTCTTCTTCTGGGCTTTTTCTGTGAATTCCACTGCCCTCCCTCTGACCTGGAGTTGCCCTTCACTCTTCACTACCTCTACAGAACTTTCAAGAACACCCAAAGCAAAAAATAAACAAACAACAACAACAACAAATTTCTAGGTGTCATTTGACCAGATATTGAGAGACCAAAGAGAGGAAAGAAAAGAGCTAGGGAAAATACAGGTGGCGTGCCTGGTTGGGATGTTCACACTAAGTTTCAGTTCAGACCAGCTACTCTGTAGACCCAGAGTGTTCATCTGGCCTTTCACACACCCAATCATGGGGAGTCAGTATCCCCTGGACATGCTGGCCCCTTGGAATGAGAAGACATCTCAGGCACTGAGATTAATTAGCCCTTCATCCACCATCCCAGGCTCTCCCATCCTCTTCCTCCACCCACCCCAATCCTGCCTGGCACAGCCTTGCTGATCTCCCGCCCGCACAGGCCCCAGCATCCTCTCCCTCCCTCCTACCTCCAGAGCACTCGTCCTGAGAGCTCAGTGCTGTGCTGAGCCCACTCCCAGCCTCAGCACTTCCTGTAACCTTAGACCACCAGGCCTTCCACAACCACCCTTCTCCTGAAAGCCCACGTGTGCCCACACTCTACTGGCCTCTAACAGGGAGGTAGTTTTATGATGAACTTTTGCAAAACATGGTCTATGGAGGTGGAACGACTTGTCTAGAATTAAGCAAATACTGAGTGGAGGAGCTGGAACTAGATCCTGGCATCCTGGCTCATGTCCAGAGCTTTACAACGACCCAGCAGAGAGCTCTCACCTGGGGAAGGGCTGCCATCTTGCCACACATACTGCATGTCAGCACTTCCTGCCAGAAATTGGAGCATTCCCCTAAGGTGGCATGGATTGTTTTTAAGAATTATAAAAATGAGCATATAAGCCAGGAAGGAGGCACTTCTAATTTCTCTCTGAGGGTCAATTAGCACTTACTGGATGAGCACCATTTTCCTGCTCAGCACTAGTGAAACCCAAGAGAACCACAAAACGTTGTTCTTGGTGTAAAGAACCTAACATTCCAGATGGGGAGAGAAGATGAAGCAATCAATTGGCCTCTCTAGGCTGGGCTCTGTAAATCTAGCTCCATGTGAAGGTCTGTGATCCACACTTCTAGATGGTACACATGGGTCAGGGCCTTAACAGCTAAGCCACATCTGCCTGGCCATCTAGATGGGGTGGCCTTCCTGGTGTGATGTTCCTTCACTTGTGGTCCTCAGACACCAGGGACCATGGTCAGGTGGGGACCCAAGAGCTTCCTTTAGACCTCACAACTTCCTCCTCAAGATGCATGCCAAGGGAGGGGTTTTATTCTGCAGGGGGTTGGGAGTTACGAGGACAGATCAAAGCAGACGGGATTAAGCTTGACTCTGGTAAGGATATTCTTATCCTCTGCAGAATTTGTGTTGAATGAGGTCCAGTGCAGTGGTGTTGGGAGGTGTGGCCCTTGGGAGGTGATGGCGTGTCTGCTCTGCCCTCAGGGGTGGGATTAGGTGTCCTTGTCAATGGACTTGATGGAGGGATTCTGCCCAGTCTTGTCCCAGAACCTTCTGCCACGTGAGGACCCCATGTTCTTCTGCTCCACAGGGTGTGGAATACAAGGTATGATGTGTCTTCTTCCAAGCAGAGACTGAACCTGCTGGGGTCTTGATCGTGGACTTCTCAGCCCCAGAAGATGAGAAATAAATATGTTTTCCTTATAAATTGTCCTGCCTCAGGTATTCCTACAGATGAGACTAAGATAGGCCTCTTTTAAGACAAACCTGGAGCCAGGTATGGTGGCACACAGCTGTGGTCCCAGCAGTGCAGGAGGCTGAAGCAGGAGGATCACAAGTGTGAGGCTAGTCTAAGCCACTTAGCCAAACCCATATATAGTTTTAAAAGGACTGGGGATATAACTCTATTGCAAAGTGCTTGCTAGCATGGTTTGATCCCCAATGCCACAAAAAACAAGCCAGGGCAGAGTTCTCTGCTCACAGTGTCCTGAAAGAGCCTTCTGGGGCAAGCAGTGGTGGTAGGGGAGGGCAGAGCTCCCTTGCCAAGTCAACAGATTGGACCCTTCAAGTTCAGGACCAAAGAGGAAAAGCTCATATTTTTCAGAGGATAAGTGAAGGCAGGAGCTTATGCTACTGTGGTTTAAACCCATGAATGAGCGTCCCCGGATACGGGCAGACTCCATGGCAGGTGAGCTCACTCCCTTGCTTTATGGATGGCGACATAGGGTCAGAGATGGCACATCGTGAGGACGGGGGCCTTCTCCCTTTCACAGGGCCAGGGAGCACAGGATGCACACTGAGGCAAGGGCGATGTCTCTCTCTGGACAGCGGGTTCTGCTAGAGATTTTCTTCCCTTCATTTTGCAGCACAAGATGACCGTGGCAAGTCTTTGATCACCCACCCTTGGCGACAGTACTAGAGATGATGCTCTTCTCCATGGGTCAGGGATGTGCTGAACACACCAGGTGAGCTTCGGATTGGCCTCGTGGTTACATCCAGGCCCTGGTCTGTGGGCTGCGCCTCTGTTCCCAACTGCACCTTCTATAGCTTAGCAGAGAGCAATGGTGAACATGGTCAGAGGCCAAGTTAGGCAGGAGAGATGCAGTTAAGTAAGTAGCTCTGCCTTCAGGAAAGTGTCCTTCTTGTGGGGCAAAAGGACAATAGCACTTTTGACCCCACCCCCACCCCCACACAGATATTGAAAAGAGCTGTGATAAGACAGAAGAGGGTAATACAAGTGGGAGCTTCTTTAGGGAGATTGGGAAAATCTCTGAGGCTGTATTTGAGCTGAAGCTTGGATGTTGGGAAGGAGACAGGCAG
This sequence comes from Sciurus carolinensis, assembly GCF_902686445.1. NCBI lineage: Eukaryota > Metazoa > Chordata > Mammalia > Rodentia > Sciuridae > Sciurus > Sciurus carolinensis. Next base: position 5,200,392 of record NC_062213.1, read on the forward strand.
GCAAAGTTCTATTGGGGGAACAGCATGGGAATAGGTCCTGTGGCAGGAAAGGGCAGATTGTATTTGCAGGATACTGAGTGGAGGGTCTGTGAGGGAGAACAAAGTTGTGATCAGAGAGAGAACGGTCATAGGCCTCAGGGACAGGACGGGGTCTCGGATTTTACTCTCAGAGCAATCGCTGTGGCCTGCAGGTTTCACCCTGCCATTCCTGTGCTGGAATCCTAATCACCTAAGTGATAGCACCAAGCTCTGCGGCGCCTGGGAGGGGATCGCATGAGGGAGAGTGCTCTCGAATGTCCCTTAAAAGATGTCTCCAAGTGCCACCTTGCCACACTACACCATGTGAGGTTGCAGCCAGAAGAGGGCCCTCCACAGACACCAAATCTGCCTACCCCTCTTGACCTTGGACTTCCCAGCCTTCGGATCTGTGGGAAATACATTTCTGATGTGCACAAGCCATCCAGGCTGTGGTCGTTTGTTACAGCATCCTGAAAGGACTAAGAGACGGTCTCCGTGTTCGTGCAACGGCTGCTAACTCCCAGGGAAAGATGGCAATTCCCAGAGGCGGTGGAGAAGGAGGGGCCCAAAAATCCTTGAGCAAGAGTCAGCTGAGTGGGCAGAAGCCAGCTTGGTTGGTGCCAGCCAAGTCCAGAGAAGAGAGGTTTCCATACAGAAGCCAAGGGCCAGCTGGACCAGCTCGGCTGGAAGTCGGCTGGGGGGATGGAGAGCTGGCCTCAGGCTGCAGCAGGCGGAGTGACGTAGCCACTGAGGCACGTTTCAGAGCAATGATGGATCCTGACCTCAGTGAGTCCTTCAGGGCACCCTGGAAGTGAGGGTGGAGAGGCAGCAACCCAGAGAAGCCCCTGAGGGGCTTGCCAGGAAGAAAGGCAGCGGGATGTGGGCAAGATCTGTCTACAGCTCCAAATGTGTGTGTGTACATTTGATTCTATTTCTGCCTCTCTCTCTATTATCTATCTATCTATCTATCTATCATCTATCTATTTATCTATCAACCATCTATCTTTATCACCTAAACATCTATTATCTACATCATCCATCTACCCATCTATCATCTATGCATCTCTATCATCTTTCTATTATCTATCATCTGTCATCTATTTATCTATTACTTATCTATTCATCTATCATCTATTAGCCATCTATCATCTATCTATCCTATCTATCTATCTATCTATCTTTCTTTCTATCATCTATCTATCCACCCCTAGGATCTAGGATCCAGGAGCACAAATTCATTGCCCTCAACTTTCTGAGCCCTGCTTTTGGCCTCGTCTCCAAGGTGTGGCACCTTTCCTCCATATCGCTGTCAATCAGGAGGGCTCCCCACCCTGCAGGACCTGCCACCCGTGGCGCCTGGTTCACTGACCAGGGCAACAGGAAGGCGGTTGGCACACAGAATTCAACCTCCTGCAAGGCGAGACAAAGGAGTTTTAGAAAAGAATGTGGAGGCTGATGATGGAGAATTTTGATATGAGAATGATATACTGTTTTTATTGTATTGATGAAAAGAAGCCAGGAAAACTTTTATAAGCAATTCATTGACGTTATTTGGATTGTGTTTTAGAAATCAGCCCTTCCTTACCTGCTTAGGAAGTGAAGTAATGAGTAAAGCAGGGGAGAGAGATTGAGAGTTGAGAGAAAAGGAAAAAGAGAACCAAAGCAAGGCAGAAGCCATCCTGAAAGGAGCTGGGAGGCCAGAGGGCAGGGGAGGCCAGGCAGGGGGAGGGCACGAGCTGGAACCTACCAAAGCAGAGCGTGGCCAGGCAGCTGAGAGTCAGGGGCATGAGCACCCAAGACACCAGCCACACTTCCCGGCAAGGACAAGTCTGGCAGGCTTCGCGCCAACCCTGTTAGTCAAGGACTTCTTGCTCTCTTCTCTGGCTGGTGTGACTTTTTGTCCCCAGCCTCTCAAGCACCACATAATCACAGTTCCCCAGTTGAGAGAGTTTTGTGAGAAGATAAATAGCATAATTACCTACGTGTCAATCCACATGACGTTATTGCACCGAGCAAACATTAACTTGAGCTGCTGCTGCTAAAACAAGATTAAAATCTAATCAAGATGTTCAAGAACTACTTGTCCTACCTTCAATTTGTGGTATGAATCACGGTTAATATTTCCTTTTTTCTCTCAATTGCTCATTATAACCTGTGCTGTTCACTTCAGCAATGCAATCATCAGCAGCACTAGCCCCAGATGTGAAGACCAAGTGATAGTTCACATCCGTGGGGGTGGGGGCGTGAAAAGTCTCTCTGTAGCTCCTGTTGGGGACCTTGACCTGGACTTGTCCTTGGACCAGCCTATAGGGTGAATATGCTCATGAGCATCCTATCCAGGGCCAGAGTGGGGAAAGAAACTTGAAAAGAGATGGTAGAAAGAATGCCAGAATCCTAAGAAGCCAGCAGAGATCCCTTGACCTGAGAGGGCAAAACCCAGGGATTAGTCAAAGCCCAGGGCCACAGGGAGGATGGGAGCTTGATGAAACCTGAGTGTCTTCCTTCTGCAAAGGTTGGCCCAGTTCCCGCTCTGCACAATGCCTTGGGTGTTGCAGATTCATGGATAAGTGGGAAATTGACAGCCCCTGTCCTGAAGGAGTTTACATTCCATAGAGCAGAAAATTCTGGAACAAGTGGTTATAAGTACAGTGAGCATGACTTCTGAACAAGCGATAATTCCTATAAAGTTCAACTCTTCTTAATGCTCCTTTTCAAGACTCCAGGATCCCCTTTGTCTAACTTAGCTTTCAAATAATATGTGGGAATTCCAGACATATGGCTCCACCCTTCACTGCTCCACCATCCTTCACCTACCCCTGCTTACAAGACATGGATTAAGAGCTTGCAAACTCAGACAGCACTTCTATCTGAGCACAGGTACCTGCCTCTCAATCCTCCAAGTCATGTCTTCTGAAAACAAAACCCAAATAAATACAATTTTCTCATATCAGACAAAGGGGCCAAAAATATGCAATGGAGAAAAGATAGCCTCTTCAACAAATGGTGCTGGGAAAACTGGAAAACCATATGCAACAGAATGAAAATAAACCCCTATCTCTCACCCTTCACAAAACTCAACTCAAAATGGATCAAGGACCTCGGAATCAGACCAGAGATCCTGCATCTTATAGAAGAAAAAGTAGGTCCAAATCTTCAACTTGTTGGCTTAGGATCAGACTTCCTTAACAGGACTCCCATAGCACAAGAAATAAAAGCAAGAATCAATAACTGGGATAAATTCAAAAAAATGCTTTCTCTCAGCAAAGGAAACTATCAGTAATGTGAAGAGAGAGCCCACAGAGTGGGAGAATATATTTGTCACTCATACTTCAGATAGAGCACTAATTTCCAGAATATATAAAGAACTCAAAAAACTCTATACCAAGAATACAAATAACCCAATCAACAAATGGGCTAAGGAACTGAACAGACACTTCACAGAAGATCTACAAGCAATCAACAGATATATGAAAAAATGTTCACCATCTTTAGTAATAAGAGGAATGCAAATCAAAACTACCCTAAGATTCCATCTCACCCCAATTAGAATGGCGATTATCAAGAACACAAGCAACAATAGGTGTTGGTGAGGATGTGAGGAAATAGGTACACTCATACATTGCTGGTGGGGTTGCAAATTAGTGCAGCCACTCTGGAAAGCAGTATGGAGATTCCTCAGAAAGCTTGGAATGGAACCACCATTTGACCCAGCTATCCCACTCCTTGGCCTATACCCAAAGGACTTAAAATCAGCATACTACAGAGATACAGCCACATCAATGTTCATAGCTGCTCAATTCACAATAGCCAGATTGTGGAACCAACCTAGATGTCCTTCAATTGATGAATGTATAAAGCAAATGTGGCATATATATACAATGGAATATTACTCCACCATGAAGAATGATAAAATTATGGCATTTGCAGGCAAATGGATGAAATTGGAGAATATCATGCTAAGTGAGATAAGCCAATCTCAAAAAAACTAAAGGACGAATGATCTCACTGATAAGCAGATGAGGACATATAATGGGGGGTGGGAGGGGTTAGCGTTAGGGTTAGGGTTAGGTTTAGGGTTAGGGTTAAGGAGGGTGGTAAGAATGGAGGAAGGAAGGACTGTATAGAGGGAAAAGAGGGGTGGGAGAGGTGGGGGGAAGGAAAAAAATAACAGAATGAATCAAACAACATTACCCTATGTAAATTTATGATTACACAAATGGTATGCCTTGACTCCATGTACAAATAGAGAAACAACATGTATCCCATTTGTTTACAATAAAAATAATGTTTTATTAGTGAATTATAGTTATACATAAGTGGGATTTATTTTGATATAATCATATAAACTCGGAATATAATTTACTCCATTCCAGTCCCCAGTGCTTCCTCTACCCCTCAACCTCCAGGTTCCATTTCCTCTCCTCTCTACCCCTCCACCACCTGTTTCCCTTTCCTCTCCTTTATTGGTTTTTCTTCTGTGTATTTATTATTTTTAAATTGGTGCTTTACAGACACACATAAAGGTAAAATTCACTATAGTATATTCGTATGTATACATAGCGTACTTTGGTCAATTTCATTCCATATTTCCTCCCTTTTTCCACCCCTCCTCTCTCTCCCTCAGTCCCCTTCCTCTGCTCTGCTAATCTTATTTTCATGGCACCTCCCCCACCATCTTTTGTTTCATTTTCTTATTTTGCTCTAACTCTCACAAATGAGAGAAATGATTCAACCTTTGACTTTCTGAGTCTGGCTTATTTCACTTAGCATGATGATTTCCAGTTCCATGAATGTACCAGCAAATATCATAATTTCATTCTTCTTTAAGGCTGAATAAAACTCCATTGTGTATATATACTACATTTTCTTTATCCTCTTTGCATGCTGCTTAAAACATCTTGAGTGAGATTATTAATCTGTTTTCTCAAGTATTATACTTTTTTCCCTTGTGTAAATTCCATGTGGTACCTGATACTTGTTTCATTTTGTGTGTTATCCGTCTGTCTATTCATTCATTCGTTCATCCACCTATTCACCTATGAATCCATCTATCAATTAATCCTCCATCCTTTCACTTGCTGTCCATCCATTCATAACCCATCTACCCTTCCATCCATTATCCATCAATTCATCCATCCCTTCATCTTATATCCATCCACAGACCCATCCATCCATCCATCCTATCTGTCAATCTACAAAATGTTTCCACATTGATATTTCCCTTGATCTCCACAACAATCTTCCCATCAGAGTAAGGCAAGACAGGTGCAATTACGCCCACACGACGAAAGAAGCTGGTGGCTCAAGGACTTAACTTAGGCCAGAGTTCAAATTTTATGTCAGATAGTTTAGAGTAAATCCAAAAATTGGTTTCCGATTCCTGGAAGATTAATACTTTGAGATTTCTAAAGTGAATTTTAAACATAAGAGACAATGAATGTTAAGTCAGATCATCCCCAAATTGCCTCCATTAAAAAAAAAAAATCTATCCTTGATGAAAAAACAAACAAATGGAAAGTTCAGGAAGTTAATTTTGTTTCTCAAGGTCACAATCAGTAAATAGCAAAGCCAAAATTCAAACATAAGTTTTTTCTTTATTATTCTGGTAGGTCTTGCTGTTTTGAATGGTGATTCTGCTGACAACCTGAGAGACCATGAAGGCAAATCTTTCCCTAGTTGAGCCTACAGATGAGACTCTACTGCCACAGTTGGCATCTCAGTTTCAGCCATGCGAATCCCTGAGCAGAGGATTCAGCTAAAATACGCTGGATTCCTGAGACAAGGGGTAAGCTTGTGTTGTTTCACAATATTAGGCTTTTGGTCACTTGCTCTATTGCTAAGGAAGGCCAATACAGTTGTGTGATCTCGGTGTCGTCAGTCGTGTTAAGCTGAGGTATGATTGTTGATCGAGGAGGGGTTGCTGCAGCATGACCTCCCTGTTTTGACTGGTGAAACCGTTGTGGGCTCTTGCAGCACTCCACACACCTGCAGTTATCTAATAACCCAGTTATTTCCCCCACCAAATCGTGTGCTCCATGACTGGAGGGAGGCCTTGCCTATTTTATGCACTTTTGCTAGCCTTGGTGTTCGCCGACAAATCTGCCACATGGTGAGCAGTGAATGGATGTTTGTGAAATGGACATGGGAAAGGAGATGGAAGGTCATGTGCCACAGTGTCACCCAGGAGGGACCCATCAACTGAGCTTGGTGGTGGAGGCCTCAGGGAGAAGGTCATGTTTGAAAGGAGGCTAGCAGGGTGGGGAGGGATTCTCAGCAGAGGTGATGACACATAAGGTGGAGGGTGGCAAAGCTAGGTCATGGGGGCCTTTGCTAGGAGTGGAGAGAGGCCCCAGGATGCACTGGTGAGATGGAAAGCTGAAACTGGAGACTTAAGCTGAAACATCTGCCTGTGCACACCGAGAGCCCAGGCATCTCTGAAATGTCTCACCTCATCTCTCAATGACAAACCCAGAATTCCAATCTAAGCAGCGAAAGCCATCAGAAGGGAGCAAATGGTAGCAAGCAAGTGTGAAATTACAGGGTTTTCTTTTTTTTTTTTCTCCCAATAAGAATATATAACTACAGCCTGACAAATCATTTTAGGCCAAGATTTTTTAAAAAGTGTCCCAGGCTGGAATCCTTAAGAAGATGCTTTTGGTCTAACAATTGTCTGGTGTGAAGCTCATATTGCGAGGGTGACCAGGGCAAAAAGGTGTATTCTTTGGCAGTAGACTTGCTCCTTCTCTATATCCATTTAAGACACTGGACTGAAAAATTGAGCCTAGGTGTATATGGTTTCAAGACTGCTCCCCAAGATTCAAGGCTCGAAGAAAAATAGTAGCTCTGATTTTTCTAGTTCCTGTGTGTGCTGGGCACTTCCATGCCTGTCTCATGGACAGGTCGGGTCCTGGTTTACAGTGGGGGGACGAGGAGCAGGAGCACTAACCTTTCCCAGAAGGTGGAGGAGAACGTGGGGAGCCAAGGTTCTGACTCAGGAGGACTGAGGGGTTTCCAAGTCCTTGTTCTTCCCACCATGGCAAATTCTTCCAGGATCACTTTTATTCCAACAGTAATTTTTGATGTTTGGATCATGTTTACAATCTCATGTTTCCATATGTATTTGGGACAGAGCACTTTATAGGTGAAGAAGGGATTGTCAAAGAGGTCGAACTCCCTTCTCCTTCCCTTCCCTTCCCTTCCCTTCTCCTTCCCTTCTCCTTGTCTTTCTCCCTCCATCTTCTTCCCTTGCTTCTTGCCTCCCTCTCTTTCTCCTTTTTTCCCTTCCTGCCCTTAAGGATTGTCTACAATGGATTAGTCAATATGCTGGTCTCTAAACATTTAGAAATGAAGAACTCAAGGAACTCAGAATCAGGGGCCAAAACTGATTTAGAATTCAGATAGTCACAGTACAAAGTGGAAACGTTGTGCCAGAAGAAAGTGAAATGTTTAAGAGGACCACAGAAGTGGGGATACTTAACCGAATCCTCCTATGGCTGAGGTTTCCCAGGGTTGTGGGTGAGTTTCGATGGATGAGTGGAGTTCTCCTACAGGTGGAAGCACATCGAGGGTGCCTCAGCCAGGGAGAGGTGTGCTCAGTGCAGATTCCTCATGTACTCAGGGACAGTTGATTTGCATTTAATAAGTGGCAAGGTTCATTGCTGTCTGGGGCCTTTGGTATCCGGAAAGGATGCTAGTTCCCGGATCTCCTGAGGGCTAATATACAGTTCTAGAAAGACTTGTGTTAGCCAGGATGCCCAAGGGGAAGGTGGCAGTGTGTAATTAAGCCTGCAAGCTTAGGGAAAATGTTTGCATAAGCAATCTTGGGGAGAAGTTGGGAGAGTCTGGAGAGCTGCAGATAGGGCACAGTTCTGACCTGGATTAGGAGAGAAAGGAGAGGAGACTGTCCTAAGCAAAGCATCCTACACTGTTGTGTTCAGTACCAGCCCAAAGCTGTCTATGGGTCCTGGTCTTCAGGAGTCAGGCCTGCCCCTTTGCCCTGCTGCACCCAGTCACGGCTGGCAGCAATCTCAGGAGCTGGGCCAGGGTCTTCCAGGGCTCCCTGTAGCCAAGGACAGGGAGGGCAATTCTTATGGCCACCACAGGGACATTGACCAAAGAACCATGCAAAACCTGCAAGAGTACATCAGCTTTAAGAATTAGGAACACTTATAAATAAAAATGCACTAGATTTATATCCTGCTACTTTGCTGAATTCATTTATGAGTTCTAGAAGTTTTCTGGTGGAATTTTTTGGCTCCTCTAAATATAGAATCAAGTTGTTGGCAAATAGTGATAGTTTGAGTTCTTCTTTTCCTATTTGTATCTCTTTGATTTCTTTGGTCTGTCTAATTGCTCTGGCTAGAGTTTCAAGGATGATGTTGAATAGATGGTGGTGAAAGAGGACATCCCTGCCTTGCTCCAGTATTTAGAGGGAATGCTTTCAGTTTTTCTCCATTTAGAATGATGTTAAGTTGTATGATTCATTTGTGTACAACAAATCAAAATAGTAAAAAAAATTACAAATTTTACAAAAAAAGAGCTAGGAATAGCTACAAGGTCCTAAGTTCATGTCGAGGGACTCAACCTAGTCAGGATGGGACGTGCTCTCAGGGAGGGGGTGACGGGGTTTAGGTGAGAAGGACAAATCAAGGGGACAAAGAGTGAGGGAAGGGGGAGAATTACAGCCAGAGAGGGGAGATGCAGAAGTACAGGTCCCGCTGAAGGGAAATAAAGCCTGGCTGACGGGGCCGGGGAGCCAGGAGCAGGCGTGAGGAGCCTTGAAGGCACAGCCAGCCCGGGGGCTGCAAAGCAAGGAAGGAACTTGAACTTTTGCTCTAAAGCATCAAGAAGCCACTGGGGAGTTATATGTGCGATCAGATGCTCATTTCCCAAGGGAATTCATCTGCTCCCGTGATGGGTTGTAGAGAGGCTAAGAGAGGAGCTAGGGGACCAGTTAACGAGATCTTCAAAAACCCAAGCCTCAGGAGGATGGCGAATTGAGTCTTCATGGAGGAGTAGGTAGCAGTGGGTCAAAAGGGAACAGGTGAGATTTTTTAAGAGGCAAAGAGCCCTGGTCTTGTGGTGGATCAGAGCCACCAGGACTGAGACAGTTGGGACAGAGGGGACAGAGACACAGATAACAGGGAGACTGCAACGACAAGACTTGGGGACCAAGTCTCTCATTTCCAAGAGCTGAGCTCCTGTCTTGTTATTTCCAACGTTTGGCTCTGGGCAGACCGTCCATGGCTGGTGCCCCGGGGAAAGGGGCAGGTGAGCATTTCCACCACACCCTGCAGCCCTGGCTCCACAGTCCGTCCCCAGTTATGAATCTGGCCAATCGTGTTACAGAGTGTGATCGTGCTGAGAGACCAAAGCAAGCACGACTCCATTGCACGTGGGGATGTGTTTTGAAATCCTGGAAACTGGCTCTGCGCCTGGCCAGGGGTGTAGACTTAAAATTCATTATAAAACCAAGCCCTGAGGCCAAGACTGCCGCTCTTCCCCAGTGTCTACTCCTCACTTTTGCAAGAATAATTCCCTTGGGAAATGAGCATCCGATCACATAGAACTCCCCAAAGGCTTCTTAATAGAAAGGCTAAATTTGCATGCTGGACGTGGTGTCCAGCTGGAGGATGAACTTTGCGGTTGCCTAAGGCTGCCAGCAGACGGGGAGGAAGGCAGAGGAGCAGCCTGCTTGTCTCTTCCACCTTCGTCCTGCTGCCTTACGACATGTCCACAGACGAAGGGCCTGAGACCTGGAGGCAGCATCCGCACTGCTCACACGGTGGTCAAACCAAGACCTGGCCTGGTGCTGGGAGGCATGGGAGCAGGAAAGGAGCAGTGGCCCCCAGGCCCTGGGCTGGCTTGGCTGGCCATGGCCATGCCTCCTGGGCTGCCCAACACCCTGGCGTGGTCCACCGCTGCTCCTGGAGTGCGCTCAGCTGATCCCACGGTGGACGCTTAGGTTGGACGGTCACGTGAAGGAGGTGGTCACCCAGGGGACCACAGCAAGCGCTGTCACCTCTGTCTTCACTTATTTCCAGAGCTGACCACTCCCTCCCACCTGGACACTGCAAAGTCCCTGATCTGTCCCGCTTCTACTCTTGCCACCCAGACTGATTGCAGAGAGTAGCTGAAAGAGTGACTGACGACCTGGACTCCTCTGCTCAAAATTCTCCGGTAATTTAACGCCATCTTTAGAATAAAATCAGAGCGTCACCTGGCCCTCAGGGTGAAGGTGCCTGGTTTTTCTGAGTTCTCTGGTTACTATTCTCCACTCTTTTGCAGCCACACCCTGCCCTTCGAGCACACCAACCCGCTCTCCTGTCTCCAGGTTTCATTTTATTCTCGGGTTAGCTTTACCTTTTCCCCCTTTCCTCCACCAGCCTTACTAGGAGAGCCCTCAATGCACTTGACTTAGTTCATCATTTTTCTTCAGGAGACTCACAGTCTCCTGACACATGGTGTGTCTGTCTCTATCCCCCAGAGCAATGTAAACCCCAAGTGGACAGAGATGTGGTCAGGGGTTGACACTGTGTCCTTAGTGCCTAGATTCATGTCTGAGATATTGGAAATGCTCAGGAAACTTTCCTGGGAAGAAGGAAAGAAGGCACGGAGGAGAAAGGCATGGAAAAAGGAAACCATTGCATATCTTAGCCCAGATCCCACCCCTGGCCCCAGCTTCTTTCACCTCCCCTGAGCCACAGAGGGAATTCTGCTACTTCTGTGAGCAATACCACGTTCCCTGTCAAGTTTGTGATGTGGGGTAGAAAGGGAGGCAACTTTAATGGTTAGAGGAGGAACAAGACTTCCCATGAGCACTTCAGAAAACCACAGGAGCTGTGTGGAGGGGAAGGGCTAGGGACGCTGGCTGGAGGGCCTGGTCAGTGTTCAAGGCAAGACACGAACCTTGGCTCTAGAGGCCTCTGAGGCTGCGTTGTGAAGGTTTGGTGCCCAGAGTAAAGGAGCGGGTGGTCCTCTCTGTACCAACTTCCGGAATCTCTAGGACATATTCCGTGTGAACTGTGAGGTGCTAGACCCAGCGTAGGATGTCCGGTGTTGCTGTTTGTATATGGAGCCACTCTGGAATGGTGCAGGTAGGCAGGTGTCGGTACCACCTCTTCCCAGAGGAGGGCTGGTCGCCTGGGGAACAGTGTGTGCCTGCTTTACACTGAAGCATCACCGAGTAGTGTTTCCATGAATGTATTTTATGTACAAATAATGATAAATTCTGATTGCTTGGAAATGGCAGGGAGATTTCTTGGAGCAGATGAGGCAGATGAATAGTCCTGAATCTTCCCACTTCTTCCACAGCTTAAGAAAAAAAAGAACACAACTTCTTTTCAGGTGTTCACAGAACAGTGATAAAAACCAACTGCCTACCTAGCAATGAGAAAGATATTAAACACAGTCCTCCAAAGTAGAAATAGTAGGCAAAACTCTTTCTCATAAAGATGCAATAGACCTTCATAGTAACAGCAATATCATTTTAAGAAGTCTCTGCCGCCTGGAAATGAAAACGTACAATTTTACAATTCTTGGGTCAAAGAGAAAACAAACATCAAAAAGAAAAAATTCTAGAAGAAATTGCTAACAAAAATTTTAAGCATTGAAATTTGTGAGATTCATTAAAGCACTGTTCAGAGGAACAGCAAAAACCATAAATTAGTGTGTCAGTTTTTTTTAAGTTACAATTAAATTTACAGAAAATCAGTAGGTCTAGTAAACAAATTCAAAATTTTAGATTAATTACACACAAAAACACAAGCTATCCTATTGGAGATGAAGCGAGAGAAATCACAATTCATAAAATTTTTTAAAAATCCTAGGAATAAAATCACCATAGAAAGTAGAAGGCATCAAAAGCAATCATAACAAAGATGTTTTTAACTATATGAATATATATTTGAAATTTGGACTAAATAACTATTTTCCTAGATAAATATGATTAATAAATACCAACTAGAAAATCAAGAGACATTGACTATCCTAAAAGGCATAAAGATCATTTAATTTAATTCCATTTCAAGTAGTCCAGAAAATATAAAAAGGGGAAAATTACATTATATTTATGGACTATAACAGTGAAAGCAAAATCTGACAAAATTGTATTTCAAGTGAAGAAACTGCATGAGTTATTTAGAAGAATCAATTTAGAATCCTGAGAGAAATGGTAGGCAATAGAATTTGGTGGCCCCTTAAAATAATAATAATAGTACATCATCACGTGGTTGAGTTCATTCCAGAAGAATAGGGATGGTTTAATGTTTACTGATACATGTTTCTTAATACTAGAACAGAATAAAAGTGAGATGACCTTCTCTATAAATTGTAAATAGGTTTTTGACAAAATTTCTTGTGCATACTTGATAACATTCAATAAAATGATAATTTTAAAACATAATAATGTATTACATAAGAGATATCATCTAATGAAATTTGAAAAGATGACTAAATAAGGGAAGTGACATTTGGAAGAGAAGTAGTATGTTCATCATGATGTCTAGGTAAGGTGATTATAAAACTGTCAATTCTCAGAGAATCAACAAAAATTACTACAAACAATAATTTCATTAAAAGTGGGTGCACACAATTCACATGCAGGAATCCAACGTCTTTAAAAGCACAAGTAACCATAATTGGGAAATGTAATGAAAAATTCTCCACTTACAATAACGTAATAAAATACATTGAAATCTATTTAGCAAGAAATGTGTAAAACCTTTATGAGGAGAACTCTAAAATGCTCCAGAAGGGTATAAACATGCACTCAGAAGATGATAATCTACTCCTGGATAGGACAGTCAACTTTAAATTGAGGTTCTGCCTCAGGTAATGCGTGCCTTTAACTCGCTTCTCATTAAACAAGTGCTGTTTTTTGGATGTAAGTTTTCGTTGACCTCAAGCGAGATGTTGGCTCCTGTCCTCTTTCCTCTGAAGCTCTGCAGAATGACAGCCAGGGGTAATATTGATCTGGGACCAAGAAAAGCAGCACAGCCCAGGTACTGGGTGGCAAGGGAGGAAGGGGATGAGGAAGAGGAAGAAGGAAGGGCAGGAGGAAAGGAAGAAGAGGAAAGGCAGGAGGAGAAATTGAGAGCCAGCCGTGCATGTTAGGGTGTCAGTGAAAGGAAAAAAAAAAAAAAAAGAAAAAGAGCTTACATGAGCTACACTGCAAATCTTTTATGACACGTCCTTTATGTCATCATTATGCTTCTTCCCCACCCCCCCCCAGTTTCATAGGTGCATTGGAGTTGTACACAGTGACGGAATTTGTCAGTAACACACGCGGACACGCACACCATGTAACAACACAGCCTGGCCAATATCACTCCCCGGCACTTCCCCGGCCCGCCCTACCTCCCACCCCCTGACCCCTTTCCTCTAAGGATCTCCCTTGGATTCCATGAGGTCTGCCTCCACCTTTCTTTTGCTTTTTCCTCTCCAGCTCCTGACTATGAGAGAAAACATATGCCCCTTGACCTTCTGAGTTTGGCTTATTTCACTTAACATTATGGTCTCAAGTTCCATCCATTTTCCTGCAAATGACATATTTTCTTCATGGCTAAATAAAACTCCATTGTGTATATATATATATATCATATTTTCCTTACCCATCCATCTGTTGCTGGACACCTAGGCTGGTCCCATAGTTTGGTTAATGTGAATTGTGCTGCTGGACACATGGGTATGCACGTGGCACTATTGTACGATGACTTTAATTCTTCAGGGTAAATACCGAGGAGTGAGATGTCTGCGTCACAAGGTGGTTCCCTTCCCGTTCTTTTAAGAAACCTCCCTACAGATTTCTATAGTGCTCGTACTGGTTTATAATCCCACCAACAGGGTAGTTGTTCCTTTTTCTCCACGTCCTTTCCAGATTGTGCCTATTTTCAAATGAAAACAAAACAAGCAAAAGGGTAGCCTGATTAAGTGGGCAGCTCGGAGCCATGCAAAGGAGGAGGGGCATGCCCACAGGTGGAGAGAACCTAGTTGCAGGCCCAGGTTGGCTCTGTATGCAGACAGGAAGAACTGGGCTTCTGATTCCCAAAATAATACCCGCTAGCTAATTTTTCTTGAAATACCTGGAGGTGTAAGAACTGGAGATACTTAGAAATATAAAGACCCAAAAGCCTCGGAGGTATAAAGATGGGAAATACTTGGAGACGTAAGCTTGAAAATCACCTGGTGGTAGCAGGCCGGGAGAGACCTGGAGATACAAGGACTGGGATCCATCCTTTATTTACCGTCGTGTCTTGATTTGAACCCAGCGCAGAGAACTGTATTTGTAACATCAAAAAAGAGGCCTGCTGAGGCCCTGATGAATGCCGAGTGACGGCCTGGTCATTGTCACAGTGTGTGTGTGTGGGGGTCCAAGTGGAGCTCACCACCTAGCAGCGGCAGATAGGCAGCAAGCAGAAACGCCAGATTGCCCGCCATTTTTTAGAGAATTGAGAATTTTATAACTTCAGACCAAAAACTTTTCAAAATATTCTGTGGGCCACACAAAAGATAAGGTCTCTGAGAACCAGTTTTGTCGTCAGATTTCAACCTACTAACCCTTCTGTGAATTTCCATATAAGGAAGCTCAAGAGATGAAAGACTTGGCTCAGCTCTCATGGGAAGAGTGGCAAAGTGGTGACAGAACCGGGGTCCCCAGCACTGTGCCCCAAACTCCCTCATGCATCAGATTGTTCCTGAAAGCTCCAGGCCACCTCTTCTAAGAGGAGGAGATGCCCCTGCAGCAGGACGCACAGAGGTGCCCCGGCTAGACCAAGAGACCTGGGGTCATGGGCAAGCTGTTGGGGAACTCAGATCGTGCCTGCAATCTCCCAGAGAACAGTTTCTCTGTAACTGGGCCTTGCTCCTTATCCCAGTCAGAGGGAACAAGCTGAATCACGGAGACCATGTGGATGAAGATGGCGATCGTGACAGCACCAGAGAGCTGCCCTTCTGTGATCTGTGGCACCTCAGCCACACTGACACCTTGCCGCTGTTCCCTGCATCCTCACAACACAAGGAGGGGTTACTGTTCTAACTCCACATTATACAGAATGAATCTGCATCTCAAAGAATTAAAAGGCAATTGATCCTTCCTCCTTCTTTCACCCCCACCCCCCAACCCCTTATATATCATCATCCACTTTTCAGGGAAAAAATCTGGCCTTTGGTTTTTTGGGATTGGTTTATCTCACTTAGCATGATATTCTCCAATTTCATCCATTTACCTGCACATGCCATAATATTATTCTTCTTTATGACTGAATAATATTCCATTGTGTATATATACCACAGTTTCTTTACCCATTCATCTGTTGAAGGGCATCTAGGTTGGTTCCACAATCTAGCTATTGTGAATTGAGCTGCTATAAACATTGATGCCTTACTGTAGTATGCTAATTTTAAGACCTTTGAGTATAAACTGAGAAGTGGGATAACTGGGTTAAAAGGTGGGTCCATTCCAAGTTTTCTGAGGGTTCTTCGCACTGCTTTCCAGAGTGGCTGCACCAATTTGAAACTCCACCAGCAATGTAAAAAGGGTGCCTTTCTAGATTATGTAGATGGAAATGGCGGGGGGTAATGAAAGATGGTGAAAGGAGACAGACATCATTGCCCTATGTGCATGTATGATTACACGAATGGTATGAATCTACATGCACAACCATAGAAATGAAAATCTGTACCCCATTTGTGTACAATGAATCAAAATGCAGTCTGTAAATATAAATAATTTTTTTTAAAAAAAGGCAATTGCTCAAAGTCAGAAAGCCACTACATGTGGATTTACCCTGAACAGGATTGTGGTAACATAAATTCTCTACAAGATGTCTAAAATGCATCATTTCAAATTTAATAAAAACAACATGAGCATGTTCAGGCCCACCGGAAGGGCCACCTCAGCACACTGCTTCCGTCATTTTCCTTGAATGCACTTGTGTTTGTATTGGTGCTTCCATTGGGACCTAAGTCATAGGATCTAGAATTTCAGGCAGTATTTTTCGGATTGTGGTGTGGGGATCATGGAAATTAGCAGATATTTTCTGAGGGGTCTGAGTCCTCAAATTTGAGAAATACTGCACTAGTTTTTACTTTCTTTTTGTTTTTTAAATTAATTAAAAATAAAAATGGTATATACTTACGGTGTAAAAGCTATGACTAAACCAAACTGATTAATATGTCCATCACCTCATATACTTCTCATTCTTGGTGGTGAGGTCATGTAAAGCTTTTTTTAATTAATTTTTGATTTGTTCTAATTAGTTTTATGTGACAGTAGAATGCATTTATACATTTTGATAGATCATACATAAATGGAGTGTAATCTCTTATTTTTCTGATTGTACATGTTGCAGGATCACATGGTCATGCAGTCACACATGTACATGAAGTAACAATGTCTGTTTCACTCTACTGTCCTTCCCTCTCCCATACCCCCTCCCCTACCTTCACCTCTCTCTACTTAATATATGATCATGTACAGTTTACTCTTTTTTAGCAATGTCCAGGTTTACAAAGTAGCCACCATGATATTCAATAGATCTGTTGACTTATTTCTACAATCTAACTGAAATTTTGTATTCTTTGACCAATATCTTTCCATCCCTTTCATGACCAACCTCTGGTGATCATTGTTCTACTTTATTTTTTGAGATTAACTATTTTAGATTTGGCATTACTGTGAGATCATGTGACATTTGTCTTTCTGTACCTGGTTTACTTTATTAGTATTATGTTCTCCAGGTCATTTATGTTGTTGTAGACCATAGGATTTCTTTTTTTTTTTAAGGTGGAATAGTATCCCATTATGCATATTGGTATGGTTTAGATATGAGGTATCCCCCAAAAGTTCATCTGTTAGACTGCAAGAAAATTTAGAGGTGGAATGTTTGGGTTATGTGAATCTTAAGCTCATCAGTGCATTAAATCTCTTAAATGGACGAACTTGGTGGTCATTGTAGGCAGGTAGGGTGTGGCTTGAGGAGGTAGCCTACTGCCTTTTGGGTATATATTTTTACCTGATGAGCAGAGTCCATCTGTGCTCCATGATGGCCATGTCCTGAGCTACTTTCCTCCACTAAATCATTCCGCCATGATATTCTACCTCACCTCGGGCTCAGAGCTATGGAGTTGACTGGCCGTGGACTGAACCTGTGAAACCTTGAGACAAAATAACCTTTTTCTCCTCTAAGTTGTTTTTGTCAGGTATTTTGGTTACAGTGACAGGAAGATGCCTAAAACAGAAGTCAGATGCATGGTTTACAGATACTTTGTCCCATTCAGTCAGTGTCTCTGCACTCCATTTATTGTTTATTACACAATTTTCTACTCTCATGCAATCCCCTTGTCCATTTTTGCTTTCGCTGCCTATGCTTTTGGGGTCATATCTAGAATTCCCCCCTCCAGAGCAATGGCAAAAGCTCTGCCCTTATATTTTCTCCTAGTAGTTTCATAGTTTCAAACTTATGTTTAACTCTTTAGTCCATTTTGAGCTGATTTTTGTGTAGGGTGAGATAAGGGTCCAATTTTCTTCTCTTCTTTGTGGATGTCCAGTTGTCCATCATCATTTAGTGAAAAGGCTGTAATTTCCCCAGGGCACGTTCTTGCCACCTCTGTCAGTTGACTGTGTGGATGGGTCTCTGGGTTCTGCGTTCTGTTGTGCGAGTCCAGGTGTCTGTTTTGAGCTGGACTCATGCTGCTTTGATCACTGTAGCTTTGCGCTAGACAGCGAGGTCAGCTGGCATAGTATCTCTACAGCTTTGTTCTTTTTGCTCGAGACTATATGAGCTACTTGGAATAATTTGAACTTCCTAATACATCTTAGGAGTATTTTTCTACTTGTGTGAAAAAGTCA
Organism: Sciurus carolinensis; assembly: GCF_902686445.1. Taxonomy (NCBI): domain Eukaryota; kingdom Metazoa; phylum Chordata; class Mammalia; order Rodentia; family Sciuridae; genus Sciurus; species Sciurus carolinensis. The sequence continues at coordinate 5,218,258 of NC_062213.1, forward strand.
TTGAAATTTTGATAGGGATTGCATTGAATCTGCAAGTCACCTTGGGTACTATAGGCGTTTTAATAAGAAAGACTCTTTCAAGCCAAGAATGGAGGCTCATAACACACACCCCAGTGCCTGTAGGCAGAGGCAGGAGGATTGCAATTTCCAGCCTGGGCAATGCAGTGACTCTGTTTCAAAATAAAAAAATTGAAAGGGCTCTTAGTGTAGCTCAGTGGTAGAGTTCCCTGGGTTCAAGAGAACTCTTCCAATCAATGAATACAACATTTCTTTTCATTTATGGTAAAGTTGTAGGATACAGCATCAACAGAGAGAAATCAGTAACTTTTGTAAGCAGTAATAAGAAACTATCAGAAAATGAATCAAGAACACGATTCTATTTAAACAAGCATAAGTATATTTAGGAATAGATTTAACCAAAGAGCTTTCACTCTCCTGAAGTATGGACTTTTTCTCCCTGCCAACCTTTGGACTCTCTGAACTCAGCTGGTGGTCCGGCAGGTTCCTGTGTGGTAGTGCAACTTGCTCCCCTTCCTAGGGAGCCCTGACATCTGGAACCACATTTCCCAGAATGCCCTCCTCCGCTCGGTTCTCTCTTAGGGTTGACCGTGAGAGAAGGTTCCATGGGATTTGGAAGGAGGAAGTGAAGCCACAGTCTTCCTAATGCTCTGAGGGTCTGTGTGGGGCACCAGGTCCTGTGACAACTGCTCACATCCTCAGAGATGTTCTGGAGGTAGAACCCGGGTCCGAGGCTCCCTCGGCTCCACCAGACCACGCTGTGAAGCTTTTAAGACTTGGGACAGATTCATGTGCTGTTCCCCGGTCATGGACTCACTGGACCAGGACAAACGTCCTGTGGATTCCAGTTCATCCTTACAATTCAGTTGTTCCTTGAATTGTGCTACTTCAGACCTAGTTTTTATCTCCAAATATGGGCCTAAATGGCTATAGTGACACTGGAAAAGCAACTTGGACTTTGTCACAAGCTCCCAGGTTGACGCCAGAGCTAATCCCTTAACAGGCTTCGTAATATCTCATTTAACATTGTCCTGCTCCTCTGAGCAAACTTGAAATAAAGAAGATCCCTGACTCAGACTCAGAGCTTTAAGAGTGCAGTGCACACCATGTCTAAATCCATGAGTTTATAAAGTGGCTAATTATATCAAACAAATAATGGCTTTATGTGTGTAGTTGGTTCTGTGTAAGGTAATCCACAGATTCCTAGAAATGACCACTCTGCATTGCTACATTGTGAGCATGTACAAATATGTAGCAACAAAGTTCACTATTATGTGCAATTATAGTGGACCAATAACAATAAATAAAATAATAAAAAAATCACTGTACTATTCAAAATCATAGACCGAAACCCAGAAGACTTACAGGAACATGCAGGGTTAGAGGCACAACACACAAAAACTTCATAGTGATGCATTTAAAAACAAAAAAAAAGAAAGAAACTCAAAGTGGTAGCACTGTTTAATACATGCAGAATGGTTAAGGTTAGTGGGCCTAGAACTTGGCAGTTGGTGGCAGTTCTGCAGGCTTGTCTGAGAGGAGAGGGGACTTCCTCAGCTGGATGCCCCTGTCTGCAGACGCCAGTGAGCTCAGGCCATGGTGGGAAACAATACTCCCTCATTCCAGGGTGGTGGCTGGAGCAGTGAGGAGTGGGGAGTTGTGGATGTGTCTGAAGGAGGACGTGTTTGATGAGAAACCACACTTGGATTGCAACGGAAAAGACGGAGCTGTGCGTAATGTGACCGACAGGGAGGAGGGAGGAATTTTCAGGGATCTTTGCACTTGTCCATCTCTAACACAGCTCACTCAGCTCAGAGGGGGAGATGGGTTTAGGATGTAGCCCCAGCACGGAAGATGCCACATGGCACAGTGTTGAACAGGAGGGCGCTGGAGTCGGGCACTTCTGGTCTCTAAACATCCAGGTTCTGAATGGTCTTGGACAACTCACTCCATCCCCCGGAGATTCTCTTTGAGCTATTCTAGTCCCTTCATCATAAGATCACCACAATCATCAAAGGAACAGTGCACCCAAGCCAGAGCACTGTGGCCTGCACACAGACACCAAGGTGAGCACCCACATCACAGGGACCACAGGACTCACATTTTGTTTGGATCACCTCTGCGACACAAAATTTAACTATCAAAAACAGGGAGAGAGAGGCGTCTGGCAAAGGCACAGCGTGGACGAGGTATCAGGAGCCTGGGCTTCCAGCCCCCAGTCTGTCAAGAACTGAGTGTGCACTCAGGGGCTGCCTCGTCAGTAAATGAGTTAGTGATCTCCATCTCAAAGGGCTGCGGGGACCACGAAGTACATACAGCCCCACCTGAAGTGGCCAGCCCGAGCTGGTGTGTCCGTCTCTGTGGGTGTGAGTTGACACTCAAACTGAATGGGCCAATTTGGCACCAGTCAGGAGCTTTTATGTGGTTTAATGAGGGGAACATCTTGAACAGGATTGAAAAATTGCTCATTGCCAACCTTTTCCAAGGGACCCCGGATCCTAATGGCTAATAACTCTGGCCTGGCATCCCCCAGAGCCACGCCTTGCTGGGGTGGGAAGAAGTCCCTTTCAGGAAGTGTGACCGTCAGACCTTAGTACATTTATTTCCAAAGTCTTCAGGCTGCCTAGCAACCACTGAAATTTCTATCCTTTTAAATCTTTTCCTTCCAAATGCCACCCCGTCACCGAAGCATGCTCCACCCCGCTTGAGAAAAACGAGCATTAGTGGTCATGAGGCTGCACTGTTCCCCGCCCGCTCTCCACCAGGGAAGTGGAGTCCCACGGCAGAGAGCACCACGGAGGAGCAGGGCTCCCTCCAATAAGTCCATTCCAGCTCTGCCTCACTTCCTCTTCCTGCGTTGAGTGTTTCTTCTGTGTCCTCAGGTGATCTCAGGTGCAAAGCAGAGGAAGCCCCTCTCCGTTCTGTTTGTACCTCATCGTGCCTTCCTGTGGGTCTTCCCAGGGTGCCCGCTGGCTCACGCTGAGTCCCAGAGGAGGAGGACCCTATCTGGGCAAACACAGAGATCCGGGCCAGCCCAGGGCCAGCACGCACACCTCTGACTTCTGAGTCACCGTGTTCCCGTGAGCTGGAGTACCAGTGGGGATAGGCACAGCACGTGGAGGAGCTCAGTCCTGCACACATTTGACCACAGGAGCTCTGTGCACACGTGAGGGTCAGATGAGATCTGAGTGGTATGAGATCTGAGGAGCTAGAAGAGGCTACGCTCTACAAGCTGGCCGGCAGGCCTCATCACCTTCGTGCAACACACACGTGGGATGGAGGTGCCTGCTGCTGCCAGGTGCAATTGTCTTGACTGTCCCAATTCCATAGCATGTGCAAGTCCAGAACCTCCCTCGGTTTTATACAGTGGATGAAGTGTTGACTTCCTCTGCCCCCCTCCTCTTAAACTTGAGTTCTACCTTCTGTTCTCAGATCTGATTCTCCATCATTATGGCTTCAAATGTAACTTCGATTCCTCGGTATGTCTTCTTAGGCAACAAAGATACACAAAATTCAAACTCCCATTGAACTTTTAAAAGAACTAATCGTAGGTGCAGGATCAATATATCATACGAAACTTCATGGTATATTTGAGTTCTTAAATATGACCCTGGAGCCTTTCCCTTTGTCATTCCCCAAGGAAAATAAAACATTTTTCAGGCCACTTAAGGTCAAATGCTAGGAGCTAAATATACAGTAAAGAACAACAAAGGCAAGACTATTCTTTTCAAGAAAGTTACAACGTGTCTTGGGGATGGATATTTTTAAATAATATAAATAGAAATGCACCTGTAATTGTTTGTTCTGGTTTGAGTAGGGTTTGTCTCCCAGAGGTCCCTGTGCTGGCCAGTGCTGTGACAGTCCTGGAAGGCAGTGGCACTTTAAGAGGGGGGCTGGACGGGAGGTGGTGGGTCCTGAGGGCTCTCAGGGAGGCACTGATGCTGGGTTAGTCTCTCGCAGGGGATTACATCCCACAAGAGCCAGTTATTACAAAGAGGCGAGTGGAGAGCCTGACACTTGCTGGGCCTCTCCCTCCCTCCCTGGCAGGCACCTCTCTTTTGCACACACTCCTGCTGCGTGGTACTGTCTGCCATGAGACCCTCACAGAAGCCAGTCATGGCCGGTGTCTTTCTCTTAGGCCTCCAGAACTGTGAGCTAAGTAAACCTTTTTTCTTTATAAAGTACTCAGCATTGAATACTTTCTTTTTTTTTTAATTGTAAACAAATGGGATACATGTTGTTTCTCTGTTTGTACATGGAGTAAAGGCGTACCATTTGTGTAATCATAAATTTACATAGGGTAATGTTGTTTGATTCATTCTGTTATTTTTTCCCTTCCCCTCCACCCCTCCCACCCCTCTTTTCCCTCTATACACTCCTTCCTTCCTCCACTCTTGCCATCCTCCCTAACCCTAACCCTAACCCTAACCCTAACACGAACCCCTCCCACCCCCCATTATGTGTCATCATCCGCTTATCAGTGAGATCATTCATCCTTTGGTTTTTTTGAGATTGGCTTATTTCACTTAACATGATATTCTCCAATTTCATCCATTTGCCTGCAAATGCCATAATTTTATTATTCTTTATGGCTGAGTAATATTCCATTGTATATATATATACCACATTTTCTTTATCCATTCATCAATTGAAGGACATCTAGGTTGGTTCCACAATATGGTTATTGTGAATTGAGCAGCTATGAACATTGATGTGGCTGTATCTCTGTAGTATGCTGATTTTAAGTCCTTTGGGTATAGGCCAAGGAGTGGGATAGCTGGGTCAAATGGTGGTTCCATTCCAAGCTTTCTGACGAATTTCCAGACTGCTTTCCAGAGTGGCTGCACTAATTTGCAACCCCACCAGCAACGTATGAGTGTACCTTTTTCCCCACATCCTCGCCAACACCTATTGTTGCTTGTGTTCTTGATAATCGCCATTCTAATTGGGGTGAGATGGAATCATAGGGTAGTTTTGATTTGCATTTCTCTTATTACTAGAGATGTTGAACATTTTTTCATATATCTGTTGATTGCTTGTAGGTCTTCTTCTGTGAAGTGTCTGTTCATATCCTTAGCCCATTTGTTGATTGGATTATTTGTATTCTTGGTGTAGAGTTTTTTGAGTTCTTTGTATATTCTGGAAATTAGCACTCTAACTGAAGTATGCGTGGCAAAGATTTTCTCCCACTCTGTAGGCTCTCTGTCACATTACTGATAGTTTCCTTTGCTGAGAGAAAGCTTTTTAGTTTGAATCTATCCCAGTTGTTGATTCTTGCTTTTATTTCTTGTGCTATGGGAGTCCTGTTAAGGAAGTCTGATCCTAAGCCAACAAGGTGAAGATTTGGACGTACTTTTTCTTCTATAAGATGAAGGGTCTCTGGTATGATTCCAAAGTCCTTGATCCATTTTGAGTTGAATTTTGTGCAGGGTGAGAGATAGGGGTTTAATTTAATTCTGTTGCATATGGATTTCCAGTTTTCCCAGCACCATTTGTTGAAGAGGCTATCTTTTCTCCATTGCATATTTTTTGGCCCCTTTGTCTGATATGAGAAAATTGTATGTATTTGGGTTTGTGTCCATGTCCTCTATTCTGAACCATTGATCTACCTGTCTATTTTGGTACCAATACCATGCCATTTTTGTTACTATTGCTTTGTAGTATAGCTGAAGTTCTGGTATTGCGATACCCCTTGCTTTGCTCTTTCTGCTAAGGATTGCTTTAGATATTCTGGGTTTCTTATTCTTCCAGATGAATTTCATAATTGCTTGCTCTATTTCTGTAAGGTATGTCATTGGGATTTTAATTGGAATTGCATTGAATTCGTATAGCACTTTTGGTAGTATGGCCATTTTGACAATATTAATTCTGCCTATCCAAGAACATGGGAGACCTTTCCATTTTCTAAGATTTTCTTTAATTTCTTTCTTTAGTGTTCTGTAGTTCTCATTGTAGAGGTCTTTCACCTCTTTTGTGAGATTGATTCCCAAGTATTTTATTTTTTTCGATGCTATTGTGAATGGGGTAGTTTTCCTAACTTCTCTTTCTGAAGATTCATCACTTATGTATAAAAATGCATTGGATTTATGAGCATTGATCTTGTAACCTGCTACTTTACTGAATTCACTTATGAGTTCTAAAAGTTTTCTGGTGGAATTTCCGGGTTCCTCTAAATATATAATCATGTCATCAGCGAACAGGGATACTTTGAGTTCTTCTTTTCCTATTCGTATCCCTTTAATTTCTTTGGTTTGTTTAATTGCTCTGGCTAGAGTTTCAAGGACAATGTTGAATAGAAGTGGTGAAAGAGGGCATCCCTGCCTTGCTCCAGTTTTTAGGGGGAATGCTTTCAGTTTTTCACCTTTTAGAATGATATTGGCCATGGGCTTAGAGTAGATGGCCTTTATAATGTTAAGGAATGTTCCCACTATCCCTATATTTTCTAGTGTTTTGAGTATGAAGGGGTGCTGTATTTTATCAAATTCTTTTTCTGCATCTATCGAAATAATCATGTGAGTCTTAACTTTAAGACTGTTGATATGGTGAATGACATTTATTGATTTCCGGATGTTGAACCAACTTTGCATCCCTGGGATAAAACCCACTTGATCGTGGTGCACTATCTTTTTAATATACTTTTGTATGTGATTTGCTAAAATTTTGTTGAGAATTTTTGTGTCGATGTTCATTAAGGATATTGGTCTGAAATTTTCTTTCCTTGATGTGTCTCTGTCTGTTTTAGGTATCAGGGTGATATTGGCTTCATAGAATGAGTTTGGGAGGGTTCCCTCCTCTTCTATTTCATGGAATACTTTGAGGAGTATTGGAATGAGCTCTTCTTTAAAGTTTTTGTAGAACTCGACTGAGAACCCATCTGGTCCCGGACTTTTCTTTGTTGGTAGGCTTTTGATGACCTCTTCTATTTCATTGCTTGAAATTGATGTATTTAATTTGTGTATGTCCTCCTGGTTCAGTTTAGGTAATTCATATGTCTCTAAAAACTTGTTGATGTCTTTGAGGTTTTCTGTTTTGTTGTAGTATAGATTTTCAAAATAGCTTCTAATTATGTTTTGTACTTCACTAGTGTCTGTAGTGATATTTCCTTGTTCATTCAGAATTTTAGTAATTTGAGTTTTCTCCCTCTTTCTCTGTTAGTGTGGCTAAGGGTTTATCAATTTTGTTTATTTTTTCAAAGAACCAACTCTTTATTTTGTTAATTTTTTTTATTGTTTCTTTTGTTTCAATTTCGTTGATTTCAGCTCTGATTTTAACTATTTCATGTCTTCTACTTTTGGTGTTGGTCTGCTCTTCTTTTTCTAGGGCTTTGAGCTGTAGTGTTAAGTCGTTTATTTGTTGATTTTTACTTCTTTTGTTGAATGTGCTTCATGAAATAAATCTTCCTCTAAGTACTGTTTTCATAGTGTCCCAGAGATTTTGATATGATGTGTCTTTGTTCTCGTTTACTTCTAAGAATTTTTAAATTTCCCTCCTGATGTCTTCTGTTATCCATTCATCATATAATAGTGTATTATTTAATCTCCAGGTATTGGAGAAGTTCCTGTTGTTTATTCTGTCATTTATTTCTAATTTCTATCCATTATGGTCTGATAGAATACAAGGTAGTATCTCTGTCTTCCCGTATTTGCTAACAGTAGCTGTGTGGCATAAAATATGGTCTATTTTAGAGAAAGATCCATGTGCTGCTGAGAAGAAAGTGTATTCGTTCTTTGTTGGATGGTATATTCTATATATGTCCATTAAGTCTAAATTGTTGATTGTGTTATTGAGATATATGGTTTCTTTATTCAATTTTTGTTTGGACGATCTATCCAGTGGTGAGAGAGGTGTGTTAAAATCACCTAATATTATTGTGTTGTGGTCTATTTGATTTCTGGAATTGAGAAGGATTTGTTTGACGTACGTGGAGGAGCCAATGTTTGGGGCATAGATATTTATGATTGTTATGTCTTGCTGATTTATGCTTCCCTTAAGCAGTATGTAATGTCCTTCTTTATCCCTTCTGACTAGTTTTGGCTTGAAGTCCACATTATCTGAAATGAGGATGGATACTCCAGCTTTTTTGCTGTGTCTGTGTCCATGGTATGTTTTTTCCCATCCTTTTACCTTTAGTCTATGGATATCTCTTTCTATGAGATGAGTCTCTTGCAGGCAGCATATTGTTGGATTTTTCTTTTTAATCCAATCTGCCAGTCTATGTCTTTTGATTGATGAGTTCAGGCCATTAACTTTCAGGGTTATTATTGTGATATAATTTGTATTCCCAGTCATTTGACTCATTTTTGTTTTTTGACATGATTTGGTTTCTCCTTTATTTGGCTATTCCTTTAGGCTAGTTCCTCCCGTTGCTGATTTGCATTGTTGCTTTTCATCTCTTCCTCATGGAATATTTTGCTGAGAATGTCCTGTGACGCCAGCTTTCTTTTTGTAAATTCTTTTAGCTTTTGTTTATCATGGAAGGATTTTATTTTGTCATCAAATCTGAAAGTAAGTTTTGCTGGGTATAAGATTCTTGGTTGGCATCCGTTTTCTTTCGGGGCTTGGTAAATGTTGTTCCAGGCCCTTCTAGCTTTTAGGGTCTGGATTGAAAAATCTGCTGATATTCTTATTGGTTTCCCCCTGAATGTAATTTGATTCTTTTCTCTTGCAGCCTTTAAAATTCTGTCTTTATTTTGTATGTTAGGTATTTTCATAATAATGTGCCTTGGTGTGGGTCTGTTGTAATTTTGTTTATTTGGAGTCCTATAAGCCTCTTGTACCTGGTTTTCCATTTCATTCTTCAGATCCGGGAAATTTTCTGATATTATTTCATTGAATTGATTGTTCATTCCTTTGGTTTGTTTCTTTAAGCCTTCCTCAATCCCAATAATTCTTAAATTTGGCCTTTTCATGATATCCCATAATTCTTGTAGATTCTGTTCATGATTTCTTATCATCTTCTCTGTTTGGTCAATTTTATTTTCAAGATTAAATGTTTTGTCTTTAATGTCTGAGGTTCTGTCTTCCAGGTGTTCTATCCTATTGGTTATGCTCTCTATGGAGTTTTTAACTTGGTTTATTGTTTCCTTCATTTCAAGGATTTCTGTTTGTTTTCTTTTTTCAGTATCTCTCTTTATTGAAATGATCTTTTGCTTCCCACATTTGCTCTTTTAACTGTTGATTGGTGCGATCATTTAATGCCTGCATTTGCTCTTTCATCTCCTCCTTCAAAGCCTACTTTTGCTCTTTCATCTCCTCGTTTGCTTCCCTGATTGTTTTAATTATGTACGTTCTGAACTCCCTTTCTGACATTTCTTCTGTTGTGCTGTCATTGGGTGTTATTGATATAGTATCTAGTATAGTATATGTTTGGGACATTTTCTTCCCTGGTTTTCTCATATTGGTCAGATATCAGTGGGACTCTGAGATATTGCAGATTTCCTTATTGGCTTATAGTGTCCCTGTAGATTTCCAGTAGGTCTTCAGTAGCCTAAAGTCTTGGAGGAACTTGATAATGCAGTGCTTCCAAAGAAAGCTGCCCCTAGTCTGCTACTGGGTCCAGGGCTGGGGGCTGGTTCTGGGTGGAAATCCTCTCACTGGGTGGTCCTACTCCTAGAAGCTGGCTATAGACAGGGCCTGCCCCTGCCTGAGGGAACCAGGCTGCTCGGGGAAAGCCTCTCCCTGTCCTGCCTTGGTCCCAGAAGCCGCCTGTGGGCTGGGACCCACCACTGGGTCCGGGGCTTGGGGTTGGCTCTGTGCAGAAAAGCTCTCACTGGGCGGGCCTGCTCCGAGAAGCTGGCTGTGGACCCTGCCTGCTGCCAAGGGAGTAGAGCTGCTTGGGAAGTCTCTGTCTGCCCTGCTCTGGTCCCAGAAGCCGCCTGCAGGCCAGGGCCTGCTGCTGGGTCTGGGGCTTGGGGTTGGCTCTGTGCGGAAAAGCTCTCACTGGGCGGGCCTGCTCCGAGGAGCTGGCTGTGGACCCTGCCTGCCGTGGGAGGGAGCAGGGCTACTTGGGGAAGTCTCTCGCTGCCCTGCCCTGCTCTGAGAAGCTGCCCCTGTCCAGGCCTGCTGCCTGGCCGAGCTTCACCCTGTGGGAGAGACTCACCCCGCGGCTCTATGTTGGTCCAAGTCTCTCAATACCTCCCCTTCTTGAATCCTGAGTTCTGGAGCGATGGGAGATGCAGTCACCCTCTAGTCCGCCATCTTGGATCCTCGAATACTTTCTTAAAGCAACAGGCAATGGACTAAGGCAGCGCTGTGGGGAGCTCCAAGAGACAGGAGTGTGTACGACCTCTTCAAGAGGGGGTTTAGAAGTGGCTCGGTGTTTTCACCTTATTCTGTTGGCCAAGCAAGTTGCATGGTTACCCCTGGTTTGAGGGGTAGTGATACCGCCATTTACCGGTGACGAGTTCTGCTCCTTTTAATGTTGAAGTTTGGACACTAGAGAAGCACGCCAAGGCAAGCTTATTAAGCAGGTTTTATTTAAAGGTAATAATACAGACTTCTCCCGGCAGGGAGAAGGGGGCCATGGCTGATGTTCTAAAGTCCCAAGAAGTGTGCTCACCCTACATCTTTTATAGATTAAAGTCTCTTTTGTTCTCCAGTTCCCCCCCCCCCCATCTCTCCTTCCTGCCTACTGACTAGGCCTGGTTTTGCATTAAGTGAGAAGCCATGGGCAGGGGGAGGGCCAGGGTGATTCAGGCAGATAAGGGCCCAGGGGGCACCTATTAGCAGCTCCTTGCTTGCAGTCCTTGATAAAGGCAGATAAATTTGGTAATCAATGGGCTCTGGAGATTCTTGACATTCCATTCTTTCAGGAGCAGTCTCCAACTTCCAGAGGAAGATGGCTTTATGGCCTCCATTTCCTCGATTTGACCTGATCCCCTATTTCTACACTAACTACCTGTTCTTAATTCTGGCTTCAGTAGCATGAAAGGCCTTAGGGGAGTCTCCTTGATGGGGTGTGGCTACGGGAAGGGAGAGGAACTTGAAGAATGTCCTGTTGAGCAGCTTCTTCCTCACCCAAAGATGGGTACCCTCAGAGAGCCCCTTGGAGTGTCTGTAATGGGAGAGAGTATTTTGCCTCCCAATTGGAAACCCTGTGCCCACCATGCTTGCTGATGTGGCTGATCTTGGAGCAGGCAACACAGCCTCGGGGAAGGGTGGCCTGGTAGCAGGTTCAGGCAGAGAAAGGCAGTAGCCAAGTCTCCTGTTCATGTTTCCACACTCTAGAGTTATAACTACAGACTCAGCACACTCAGATCCAGGTGGGGACAGCTTGGGGGTTGGGGGCTGGTCAAGGGACCTCACGCAGGGAGCAAAGGAGCTTGCAGCAGTAGAGTGGACTGTGTCCTCAGGGACACAGGGAAGGTAAGCAAGAAGACCATCCTGTTGGGAGGGAGCCCCCACTCTGCAGTCACTTCTCAAGCTCTGTTCCCAAAAATCAGAGGCTAAGCCCGGGAATGAGGTAAGAATGCCACACTCCTACTCTCTCCACCTGTTTCTCTGGTCACCAATTAAGTGCCAATGAGCTCCCCCAGGGAGGGCAGGTCAGGTCAGGAGGGTCAGAGGCTTTGAGAGGAGTAAGGAAGAGAGGTATCAATGAGCAGGGTGAGTCTTGATAGCTTAAAGACAGCTCCAGTAACAGAGAGCGACTAAAAAATCTGAATCTGACTTAGATGCTCATGAAAGCCACTGCCCAGGGAGAATTGAACTACAAGAAGAAAAACCACTTCACGTTCCTCCTCCATGTTCCTTAGGTTCCTCTTGAAAACAGCAACTTAATGAGTCTGATATTGACTGTTATTATAATAGTATGACAAGAGTTTCTTTTGGGTAATATCACTTTTTTTTCTTTTGAAAGTATCTCTAAATTTATCCTATGCCCATAGCTGTAGATGACAGGAAATGGCTTAGGACTTTTAAATGAAGTTTTATTCTTTCTTCTTATACTTCTGCTGTTACTTTTAAGTTATCACACAGTATTAGACTAAAATGTCTTTCTTTTTGGCTGCTTATTATTAAACACATGATCCATGATTTTCCTCCTGGAGAGAAGAGGAGTAAAGACATTCATTTCCCAGCAGAAGAAGAAACTAATGGAAAGTGGATGAATGTCAAGGGGGATATTAGTTCTGGTGGAAACCACAATTCAGAACATCCATTTTAGAGACAGACACAGACAAAATGCAACACAGGCACTCATCAGCCATGCCGTTCTCACAAAGGAATCAAACCAGAGAATGAGAAGAGAGAGCGTCCTTAATGAATTCACCACTTCTCGTTCATTAAAAATTTAAAGTTGATAAAAACAACATAGTTGAAGTAATAAGTGAAATTCATTATACATAATAAACTGGTACTTGAACACTTGATGCATATTGAATCTGGCTGGCACTGATTTTCTATAAATACCAGAATTTAGTGATTGTCCCTGAGCTATTCATTAAACTTCAAAAGTCAATGAATAATGAATAGGAAATCCATTTGTTCATTAACTTGTAAAATGAAAAATATTTCCCTCCTGGTTATGTCTCTGATGAATTTGGCCTTGAGACAAGTCAGCAGGTCTATAAACACTCCCCCAGGGCTGTGTCTGGCCCAGGGACCTCCATTTCCCGGGTGGGGGTGGGGGAGCCTGTCTACACTCAATCTGCACAGTTGGTTCTGGTGCAGGTGGGTACCTGGTCTTCATCCAAGTGTGTTTTGCTACAGTGAAGGGCTGGGATCATCTTAGAACACAACTTCAGACTGTTCCTTGGGCAGGGTTTCAGGGAAGCGGGTCACATTTCCAGAAACCATCTTCTTCCATGAAACTTCTCCTGTAGCAGAAATCCACACACGGGCAGGGTGCAGAAATGTATGCCAGCTACCGTCAACAGAGTTCCAGTCTGTGGACTCTTTTTCTACTTATTTCTATTCACTGCCGTATGAGATGCTGTCATAACTTTGACCTGGTCTGGTTTTACCATTCCTGCATCTATTTGCTGGCCCATCCATGCGGCTATTCATCCATTCACACACTGGTGCTATTCTCAGTGGGACAGGAAGAGCCAGAGACTAGGCAGGCAAAGTCATTGCCTCAAGGAACTTAAGTGGGGACAAGTAACCAAGAAATAAGCCAGATGATTTCAGCGACAGTCGGCACAGAACTTGAGGGCATTCTGTGGAAGAACTAGAAGCCCAGGTTTCTCCACCCAGACTGAATGGAGGCAGGAAAGGAGAGGGGGAGAGAGTAAGAAAGTGGAGATGGCAATGGAGGTCCCTAGGGGAAGCTGAAGGCAGGGAAGAATGATGAAAGAAGACAGGAGAACAATTACTGAAAATCTTTTATGATTAAGCCCTGAACACAAGATGCTGTTTAACTTTTACAAACTAGAGCCTAGAAAATTAAATCTCAGAGAGAAGAAGTGGTTGCTCACGATGGAATAAGGAAGAAAGAACCAAAGCGTGAAATGTTTTTCAAAGGCAGGTGAAAAGGTGAAGTAGGAAGAGAGAGAAGGAAAGGGGAGGGGAAGGAGTGGCCAGTAGGCATGGTGTCCTAGAGGAGGAGAGGGGAGGAAGGGGGAACTTGCCTTTAAGAATCAGCTTCCCTGCCTAGTCTGGAGGTGCACGCCTGAAATACTAGCAGCTAGGGAGGCTGAGGTAGGAGGATCACAAGCTAGAGGCTAGCTTCGGCAACTTAGCGAGAACTTATTCTCAAAATAAAAAATAAGTAAATAAAAAGGGCTGGAGATGCAGCTCAGTGATAGAACACCCCATGGGTTCAACCCCAGTACCAAAAACCAAAATAAAAAAGACAGAAAGAGGCAGCTTCTTGACATTTGCAGCTCATGGTTTTGGAGGATTCAGTCTGTGGTTGGCTGGCGCCATTGTTTTGGAACTGAGGCAAGGCAGACCATCCTGGCCGCCAGGAAGGGAGTGTGGAGAGAAGGAGAGAGCAGCAAGGAGCAGACTGAGAGGAGAAATACCCATGCAGGGCATGCCCCAGTGACCCACTTCCTGTAACGAGGACCCAGCTCCTCGGGATTGAACTTCCTCCCAGTAATGCCATCAAATCGTGACTCTAGCAATGAATTAATCCACTTTGGAGGCCACAGCCCTATGATCCACTCACTTTTCAAAAGCCCGTCTCTGGACCTTGCTGCAGTGTGGACCAAGCCTTCAGCACATGATCGATGACTCCAAGGCCTGGCCAGTGTCTGGCACACGAGGAGCTTGATAGGGTGCAGCAGTCACTGCAGCGGGTGTTTCCAAACCCAATCTGCACAAAGAACTCGGGCAGGTTGAGGGCTCTCATGAATGCTTAACTGAATGGGCTACCGGGAGGTGGTAGAAACCCTGGGGGGCGGGGCCTAGTTAGAGGAGGTAGGTCATCTGGGGCATGACCTTGAAAGGCACATTTTGCCGCGGCTCCATCCTCTGTCTTGTTCTCCTTGCTTCCTGGCCATCGTGAGCTTAGCGGTTTTGCTTCCCCCCTGAACTTCCTGCCCATGGTGTTTTGCCTGGTCATGGGCCCAAAGTGATGGAGTCAGACCACCATGGTTTGAAGCTGTGAGCCAGAATAAATCTTTCCTCCTTTTAAGTTGTTTTTCTGAAGCATTTTGTCACAGTGACAGCAAGTTGACTAACACACCATCCCAGTTTTGCCAAAGAGCCCAGAGAGGTCCGGAATCTTGTACAAGGTTACCGGCTCACCTTCTAATGGAGGCAGAGGTAGGTCTTTTTGTCAGATCTGCTACAATAAATCTTGCCATAGAATTCTGGGACAGGATCAAAAGAAAGTTCTGAATGACAAAGCAGTTTCTGGCTCTTAAGAAATGACAACAAAGCCCCAATCATGCCTCTCTGCTGGGCCATGCCAAAGCTCTAATGGAAGGCATCAGTCAAATTGGAAACAGGCTGTTCTCATTAACCACAGAGCAAACTCCATTTCATGCCCAGATGGAAAGCATCCCATTGTTCTCGTCCAACCCTGCTTCTCCTGCCTGCAGTCTCTGGATCCTCCTCCTACCCTTCCTCATAGGGCACTGGCTGCTGACCCACCAAGGGCACCCAGTTTGAGTGTTGGAGGTAATCAGGGGCCCACAATGGGGTGCGTGTCAGTTCCCCAGGGCACTGTCTGTGCCAGTGGCGGATTCTTGGAAGGACTTGGAGTACGGGTGACGTGCACGACTGGCCTGTGGGAACAGGTGTTTGCCAGTGGTGGGCTGTGTGAAGCCCCTCCTACCACGATACACACTGGGAAGGAGCGAAGACAGAACCAGTGTTCCTGGCCAACACTTCCGAGTGCATGTTGGAGCTGAGGAGGGCTGTGGGAGTCGAGGCTGGTCTTGGCCCTTGAGGAGCTGGCAGGCCAGTGGGCTGGCAGCTGTGCACATCAGGAAGCCTGGGGGAGCTTTTCTGGCCCTACCTTGAGGGTCATCCAGGTGAGGGCCAGACACCAGCTCTGTGTGTAGGTCAGGGGCTCAGGGGGAGGAAATCAAGGAATCCGTCAGTTCCAGTAGCATTCTGCTTAAGTGAGGCCACCTGAATTCAAGGTCTTCCTACCAAAACCACGCTGGCAGTCAGTACCTGCAACACAGCAAAACGTAATGGCTGGTGTGATGTTGAGTTTAACTGCTAGACTCTGTGGGGATCCAGGAGGCCGGGCCCTTTCCTTCTCATTGATCTCGTTCTCAGAGGCTAGCATGTAATAGACGCTCAATAAATGCTTCTCAATTCAGGGAGGTAATGAACCCATTTGCAAGAATGCTGACCAAATGCTAAGATTTCCTGAATTTTGAAAGAAAACCCAAGTGCAAAGATGTTTAATCTATCATTACTGAGAGCAATAAAAAGTGGAAACAACTTAAGGGTGATGGCTAAATGGAAAGGCATGCACTTTTGAGATGTTTTACAAGCAATGAGAATCATGCTCACAAATCTAAAAAAGATGGAGAAATAGTTAAATCACAAAGTGTGCAAAACAGGAAATGCTAAGTATTGTACACCAGGTTATCACTGCTGGGTAAAAAAAAATATATATAAAGTTTCTTGTTTAAATCTATAAAGAAGAAAAGTGAGCTCTAAAGGAAATATATTAAGATGTTGATAGAGTATGTTTCTGGTTGCCAAGTGAGTAATTTTATTTTCTTCTTCCTGCTTTGATGTAATTTCTAAATCCTTTTAAGTAAGCATATATCACTTTTGGAATGGAACGAATAACCCATTAAAATCTCTGCAGCTTGTGCCATGGTGTATGCCGGGAATGTTTTTAAACTAGGTGTTCATGTTCTCTGACTCACTGAAGATGAAGATTTTCACCCAGAAAATCAGTCTACCTCATATCATGGACTCCTACCCACTCGGCAGCTTCTGCTCACTAACATCTGTTTGTCACCGTGGAAGAGACTCTTTATATGCTCTCTAGCTTGAGTCACCCTGGGGTCTGCCTTCTTCAGGAACTCGGTAACGACCTCATTTCGAGTTCTCCTCCTGTCCCAGGTGTACTCAGATGGTTTATAAAGGATTCGTTAGTTTCCTACCATCAGCATGGCTTGTAGAACACAGAGAGGGGAAGTGACACAGAAGTGGCACAGTTAAGTGCATTGTTCGTTACAGGCCCAAGATTTGCATCCAACATTTAGCAGACTGGCCTTCCCTCCTCCCCTTCTTTCCTTTCTCTGTTTTCTCCTTTTCTGTCACTTTCCCACTCTAAGGCTGTCAGTTGTGCATATGAAAAAGTCGGGGGCACTGTGGGGGAAGGGCTTGTCCTTTGGCCCAGCCCCTGGCTTCTCAACTGGAATAGTGTAACAGCAAGCTTGCAAACCACTGGTCAGCCATGCAGAGGCTTGGCAGTCTTGGTGTCTGACCGCCCTGGGCAGCTCCTTACCTTCCCTGAGCCTTGGTCTCCTGGTCTGTTGTGTGGGTGTGGGGATGGCACATCATGAGGTTGCTGGGGTCTATGCAGGTTTTGTGTGTGTGGTTCTTAGAACAGTGTCTGGCAAGAGCAGGTCCTTAATACATGCTCCCCTCCCTGTGCATGTTCTGGCTCCATTCCAGTTCTTCCCTCTCCCTTCAAATCCAAAATGCAGCTCCTCAAGATGTCTGCAAAATGCAGCTGCTGAGTGAGCTCCTCTCCAGTTTTCCAGGTCAAGGGTTGGATGGCTTAGAAAGGCCTCTTGATTCTCCATGGGTATCAGATCAGCCCAAGGGAGAACTGGGTACTGGAAATGGTACATCAACCCTAAGGCTTCCCAAACCCCAAGTATCAGCAAGGGTGTTTGGGTCCTTCTGAGAATGAGGTCTCACCAATGGATTTCCTGGAAGTTCACTAAGCAGTGCAGCCAGGAGCCCACCAGGAGCTCAGGTTGTTCCCTAAGTGTGGCCATGTGGAGCCAACCTGGTCACTTGTTTTGAGAAACTCAGGAACCTAGTTTGCTTTGGGGTGAAGGGATACTAATCACTTGCAGAAAAAGGCAAGGCCCTTGCCTTGGCACTGCTGAAAACCCGAAGTGGAGAGACATCACTTCAGATTTGAATTTCTTTCTTTCGTTGTGATGAACTGACTGCACTGAACACCATACTAACCAGTTTCATGCTTTGTATTACCTTTTCCTCTCAACCAGCATGTGAACTGGAAGTGGAGTTTCCATTGTAGCCACGAGAGCTAAACTAAAGCTTCACCGTGAATAATGAATACGTGCATCTCTGGAGAAGCTCAAGGCCTACCCTGCTGCAGAGGGCCCACTGCCCTCCACTTCTCCATCAGCTATGTCCCACTCTCTAAGACAGCACTGGTCTTCAGGACATGAGCAGGACAGAGCCTCATGGATCTGATCATCCAGAGTTAGTTTGTGTGACACCCCGAGATGGCCAGTTGTGTTGGTTGCCTGTCTTTGCATCCCTAGTGCTTAGCAGTGTTGACGTTGCTGCTGGGAGTCTCATGCAAAGGCACACAGGGTGAATATGACCACGTCTAGCAATTTGTTATTATGGACCAGGCACAGGGGCCCCTCCAAAACTGGGCATGTTCCAACCTCCATGGCTGTGCTCAGGTTCCCTGAGGAAGGGGTAGCTCTTGTCTCCTCATTATCAGGAACTGACAGTGGGCTGGGCTGTGGGTGCTGCACTACAGTGTGGGCTTGGATGAGATGCCATTGCTGATGGCATTGCCACTGGACTCCCTCCTGACCCCACTCTGCCATTTAGTTGGACCCGAGCTCAGGGTCTGTTCCCATCTTAATGTAAATGGAGTGCAGGAGGATAGGTATTAATTTCCCATTGCTGCTGGAACATGTTACCAAACATTCAGTGGCTTAAATCTATAGAAACTCATTTTCTTACAGTTCTGGAAGTCCAAAATGCATCAGCAGGACTGTGCTGCTTCTGAGCCCATGGGGAGAACTTGCTCCTAGCCTTTGCAGGTAACCTCCTCCAGGTCACCTGCAGGTTTTGGCCCATAACCCACATGGGTCTGACCTCTGCTTCCTTTACATCTTGATCTGATTCTGACTGTCCTGCTGCCTCTTCTAAAGGACCAGATAGCTAGAGATAATCTTCCTGCCTCAAGACCCTTACCTTAATCACTTTTGCTTGGTACCTTTTGCCATGCAAGGTGATTTGTGCACAGGTTTCAGGAATTAGAATTTTGATATCTTTGGGAGGGGGCATTATAAATCCAAAGGGAACCCCCTTTGCCCCTCTGGCCAGAAGACTTTTCTTTGTTTCCCATATTCAACTTCAATTTATACTTTGTTTAAAGAAACCATTCTCCAAGGCAAAAAGCGAGTTGCTTGTGTCAGTTACAATGTCAGTCTGGGCTACCTACATCTCTGAGATTGCGGAATTCTCTTTGACTCAGAGACTCAAGACTGTCTCCCTTAAAGTCCTCTGTGGACTGAGTGCTATCTCCCGCCAGACCCTTTCTCTTAGATTAAGAGTGCAGTTCGGGTGTCTGGGATGGGCCATGCTGGTTCACATTTTTAGCCAATAACAATCAGGATTCTTAATCCCAGGAAAGTGTGGAGGATGCCTCTCTCCATACCCTGCCTCCATGTCTTGGAGCCCCACCATGCAGCACATGATTCTTGGAAGAAGAAGCGGCAGGGATGTGGGGATGCATTTGCTAGGAACCTATGGGATGTTGGAAACTGTGCCAGATGCAAGTAACTTGCAATATTGACATTGTTGTCTCCATTTGACAGATGGGAGACTGGAGGTCCCTGATAGGAAAGAAAAAGACATGGTGGGAACATGAGGTTAAAGGAATAATTCTATAACCCTGACCCACCATGCTGACCTTCACATGGTTTCTGTTTTAAAAAGCAATTTACTGACAATCCTACCTGGCTTCATTCCTCAGCAAACTACCTGTTAACTGCAGGAGAAAGGCAAGCCTAAAATGCTGATACAAAGAACACAAGTTAGCCTGAAGTGGGGGACTTCTGTGACCAGATCCCAGAACCCAGGAAGATAAAGATAATTCCCCCTAACTTTAAAATCTATAAGAAAAGGGTCTAGTTAGAACCAGTCAGCATGGGGCAAGGTGGCCTACTATCTGATGTCATTCTGATGTCCTTCAAAGTCATGAAACAGACTTGGGCAGGATTTTCTGGAAACTTCCCTGGGATCCCCAATAAAATCAGAGGGCAGGAGGGGGTGCCATCTTTCTGATCTCTGAGAGGACCCACTTTCTCCCTTGAGAATGTCCCCTTTCCATTTTTCTATCCCTTCTAATAAACTTATGCCTGCTACTCTCAGTGACATGTCTGAAATCTTTCCGGCATGATCTAAGAATCAGGGTTTGAAGGGGGCCTCAGCAGATGCCTCAGCTTCACGCAGGCTGATTCCTTGTAACAGTTCCTAGGTATACTTCCCCAACACAGCTAGTAAAGGATGGGACTGGGATTAGATCTGATCTCTCCAACACAAATCATGCTCTTCTACTCTGCATAAAATGTGGCGAGGTTTTCGCTGGAGTCCATTCTCGGGCAAATACACATTAACTGAGACTCATGTGTCAGGTGTGTTGAAATCTCTGGCTTGGGAATCCATTAGGGAATCTATGAAATAAGTTGACAGGAGAATGAGATTGACCAGTATCATGGCCCATTTGTATAATGTCTGCTGAAAAATGCTTTATTTCCCACTTGATTGTTGTTTTCCTTTTAGCCCAAATTTTCTGTATAATTGTGTCAATTTTCCACTTTAATCATTGTGTTTAAACATGACCATGGCTTGCTGTTGCTCTCAAAGGAAAATTTCACAACAAACAACCAAGCAGAGATTGGACCAGTCATTATTTAGAGAAATGGAGGGGCTGATAAATGATGCAATTTCAGCCCAACCCAAGGCCTCAATTTCCATTCAGAGTGAAGCAGCTTAATTGAAGAGTATTATTTGCAAATGGACAAAGAGGGAGTAATAGGTAGGAGCCTGATTAGAAATAATGGCAGGGAGTTGAGTTTCTTAACCATGTATTCTAAGCATGCTTGAATTTTCTTAGAAAATTAAGGGAACAAGTGGCATAATAATGTACCTATAAGCCAGCAGTTACAAGCATCTGGATGGATTTCCAAAGAAGCCCTAGCATAATAAAATTGTCAATTAAAGCTCATCCAAACCAAGAGTATGCTTAGAAAACAATTTTCCAATACTTATAAATTAGCAAAGAATGTCTGCATACCCTTTGAAGTCCTACTGGAACATCACCTAACATGAACACACAAGGAAATCTTAATTCTCTAGAGGTGTTTCCTTTGGCCTACTATTCACTATTGAAGAGGACCAGATTCTGAGGATGCATGTCAATGTGACAGTTTTAGCAGTAGTAGAAATGTAAGTGATTTATTTCTGGTGGAGAAGGTAATTCACAAAGCTTATTGACCTGGAGCATGTTGGTTAGTTTTGTCTCTAACTTGACAAACTTATGTCATATGAAGTGTTTGTTCACACATATGCACACAGAGGAAATGTCATTGCTAGATCACACACACACACACACACACACACACACACACACACACAGTTTCTTGATTTTTCATTTGAACTAGTTTTACCATCTTGCAGTTTCCACATTCATGAGTCAAATATGTCTTTGACACATGTTTTTCTGTGTATGAGATTCATGTTCCAACTTTTAGAGAATTCTGTTTTGCAGGTAGGAAACCTGTACATGGGAGGTAGACAAGTAAATGCAGAAAGTTGGGGACTAGACCCCAGAGTGTGGCGGCCTTGGGAGGACGGTGCAGAGGTTGTTCTCAGTCCCACCGCCAGCCACCTGCCAACTCCAGCAGATGGTTGCCAAGGAGGACTGTACTGCATTCACATATTAACACATCTCATTTTTTCAAGAGAAAAAAAGGATCTGAATTTTTATGTGAAATTTCCTTTTAAATCCAAAAATCTGTCAGTGTGCAGAATCGGCCCTGTGATTCACCAGTGTGGAACCTCCCATCGCATCTTTCCACACCAGCTAATTGCTTTTCCTCGCCTGTCTGGGGGTTCATCCCCTCAGGGGATCACACTTCCAGTCCCCCACCATTCCCATGCGGGCTCCTACAGCTGCTTCCTCCAGGCGCAGCCACCGTCGACCTTGACCTCTCCCAATCCATTCTCTGTAACAGACAAACTGTAGTTTCAAAGTGCAAATCTCCTCTTATTCCCTGTTATGACTTGGGTTGAAAGCCCTGAATGCCATCCCATTATTTTAGGATAAAGAATGAAACTCTCCAGGGTTCCCCAGGGCAGCCCTCTGCAGTCTTACTTCATGCCGTGACCTGGAGGCGATGTTCTGCAGAAGCTCCTACCCTCTGTGAGCTCTTCCACCTTGGGAAGGCCCAGCCCAGTGAGAGGCCTTTGCAGGGGCTGACCACTCTGGAGTTTTGTATCTCCACCCCCAGCCTCCCTGGGGGAACAACTGTTCAGATTTTAGACCTCAGGGTAATAATCGCTGTGTCCACTGAGTCTCCTTCACTTACTAAAGTGGCTGTCAACTTACGGGACCACAGGACTGTTAATAGAGCCTCACTTAACGTTTAGTTGAAGCAGAAGCCATGGTTTTCACTAGAAGTTCTTGAAAGGATGAAGATGCAAAACGATCAGTCATTTCCTATTGTTTAGAAAGAGAGACACTTAGAGATAGGAAAGTTAGAATCTTCGTCTGCATCTTGTTGTCCTAACATTTAATGTCTAACAGAAAGAAGAACTTCCTGTCATATTCCAAGAGTTAGTCTTAGAATTGTCTTCAGACCTATTGGCTTATAACTTTCAGACTGTAAGAATTTATCTTACGGAACTAAAATTATCACCGTTTGTGTTGTATCATTCTTCATTTATTTAACATGAGCTATATTTGTCAAAAGAGGCTAAATTTCCCTTCAGTTCTTATAATAATTAGCCTGCTCAGCCTAAACCCATTGATCTTATAATAAATTACTCAATATTATGTTTTACTCACTTGAAATTAGCATTATTATTTGATTAATAATATTATTTGAAAGGGTTCTTTCTAGCATAAGAACTAACTAGTAGAAAGTAAAGGTCACTAAAGGGTTAGTGACAAAATATTCCTGTTCTACACTGACTGGGTTCCCCTGTCACAGCCTCTCATTGTGCTTAGACTTCCTGTTATGATGTAATTGGTAAGAAAACACACCCAGTGCTTGAGCAGAGACCAAGAGCTCAGAACGAGCCCTCCCAATGTCAGAGTGGGCATCCTTCACTAGGGCACCCGAGGCTTATAGAAATAAGGAAATCAGCTTTCTTTTGAAATTTAATATTTAAGGCATCAAATTCTGCATGCCATTTCCTGTCAACCTATTGGCCGCCTCTGGTAATGAAGCAACTGATTTCTGCCCGCTGGAAAAGACAGCCCCAAAGGCAATGATTGTCGCCTGGTGAACACTGACCATTTGTATTGGGAATGCAGATCATTTGTTCCTGGAAGGACTCCCTGGGGACCATTTTGCTCACTACATGGGGAAGGTCTCTGATGAATGTCAAAGAGAGAAAAAGGAAACCAAATGAGTAGTAGGTCTTCTCTGGCCTTCTTGTGAGATTTCCCAGTTACAGAGATCATCAATACATTTCCATTTATTTATTCTTTGTTACTACTTTTTCCAATTCTGCTTCTATAAGCTTAAGTTGGGTGTCAGACATCATGATTTTAGACTTTCACTATGGACAGTGAGCAGATTTGATTGTTCAGCTCTTTAAGCAAGAGGAATCATCAGCCACTTCTCGGTAACAGTCTCAGAGAAAAGTAACCTTGAATCAGATCTTCATTGCTCTGCAAAGAATCTCTCGAATGTTCTCTGAGTCACAGAGAAATGTGAATGGAGGCTGTGCCTTTGTTGCAGGAGGGAGAATTCACAGCTGAGTGCTGGAGAAGAAGCTTGCTCACTTGTGAAAGCCCTGCAGGTGACCTGGGAGTCAGCAGCAGGAAGGCAGGGAGGGAATTAAGCGGTGAATTTCCTCAAGTCAGGTGAAGCTCAAAGAAAGGCAGAGGCCAGTCTTGCTCCCAGGTCTTAAATGAGGCTTCTTAGGAGGGTCCTGATGGGCTGGCTGCATATTGGTCCCAACAAGCATGCACCTCCCTGAAACTCTTCCCTGTGGTATGCTCCTCTGATCTAATCTGGACTTGGCCATGCACCTTGCTCTGGAGAAAAGAACAGTACCAAGCATGGCATAAGCAGGGCCTTGAAGGCACCTGCGTACTGGGGCTTGCTCACTATTGCTCTTAGAACCCTACTGTCATGTGAATGAGCTCCGTGTAACTTGCTGGGACAAATGGTCCAGTGAACCCTAATCATCCTAGTGCCCTTATAATTTCATTGGTGTTCAATCTCCCAGAAATAGAGCTTTGCAGTGGATCCATGACTCATTAGACATATGAGCGAACCAAGGTCAAACCAACAGAACAACTCAGCTAAGTCTAATTTCACAAAACCACAGATGCACTGCGGCTTTAAGCTCTGAGTCGGTAAGTCTTTTGTTATGTAGAAAAAGAAAACAAATATGAGGACAGTTTATAGCATTCTGTGCAGCTGAGGGTAGAATTGCTCCTGTCCAAGTTCCCTGCCCCAAAGCTCGGCCTTGGTTAATGATGCCTTGGAACCTGAGACACCAAGATGGCCTGGACAGGGGTCTGAGCCAGAATGCGTATCCCAGAAACAATGGACAGTTGGTCTCCTGGGTGGTGCAGGTCCTGCTTTTATCTGCTCCATTCTGTATTAGCATGAAATAGTTGTAGACCAGATCTAAGTTACTTCTCCATTGACAGTAAATTGGAAGTTCTAAAATACTTTTGAACTAAGGGAACACATAGGTATCTGGAATATTCAACTCTGGATGAGACAGTTTCTAACTGGATGTGCAATTATCTGAGCAATAACTGAAAAATAAAAGCAACATAAGCGTATCTTTTCCCTAAGTATTTGAAGAGTTTCATATTGCTCCGGTGCACTCTTATTCTATTTTGTACTTTGTAAATGAATCTCGGGTGAGACAAAAAGAAGATGAAGCAAAGGCCAGGAGAGGCTTTGACTATGAATGAGAAACCCTGGGGACGAAAGAATAAGATTTTCAGTGTTGGCGATTAATACCAGCTGTTTGCCTAGAGAAGGGTGGAGCTGTTTATAAACAACTTGAATTTAAAAGGAGGTGGGTGCAGTGGAAAAAGCAGGGATTTAGATTCAAGTCCATGCCTGCCATCATCTACCTATGTGCTTATGGGAAAGACAATTGATCTATGTCTCCATTTTCTCATTTGTAAAATGGATTTCAAATACCTCAGTTGTAGAAAGGTTACGTGTTTAGAGAGAATATATGGGAAAGTGTCACCTGCAGAGTGTGGGACACAGCAGTTACTCAGCAGGTTTTGTTTGGAGCTGCTGATGAAAGGCAGGTGCATCAGGCATTTCTGCAGCAGAGAAGGAACAGGGTTCCAGGGCTTAGGGAGACCCTCTGCTACACATAGGAGAGAGGCCAATTGGGGTTGCTGGCCAAAGCCAGGGACTAGAAAATCAGTCATCATGCAAATGGAAAATGTATTCAAGAGGTTTGAAATATACCAGTCAGATCAGAGGAAAGCAAGCCTAAAGGAAGACTTTGAGATCAGAGGTGTGAGGTGGGGCAGGATGTAGTGGTCCTCCATGATCCCTGCCTTCTGATCCTGATGAACGGACACAGAACCCGGGACTTGCTCCTGACCAAGAGATTACAGCCACGGGATGCAGACAGCCACGATTACATGTTTATGATGACACAGTGGGAAGTTGCAAGGCCTGCTTCTCTGCAGGAGACTTGCTCTCTCACTGACAGTAAAGACCTAGTTGTCATGTTGTAAGCTGCCCTTGGAGAAGATCATGGGGCAGGAAGCTGAGGGAAGTTTCCAAGGGTAAGAAACAAAGACTCTCAAGACTCTCAGTCCAACTCTCTGAAAAAAACTGAACACTTCCAACAATGCCCTGAGCTTGAAGCAGGTCCCTTTCAGGCTCCACTTCCACCAGACAGGAGACCTGGCTGACAACTCCATTATAACCCAGCGAGGGCTTACAGAAGAGCTCTCTGCTGAGTCCTACTGGACTCCTGTCCCCATGGAAACTGTGGGATCAATGTATCTGTTTTAAAAATCTATTATATATTTGATAATAACATGAGGGAATAACAGATTGAAAAGTGAATGGCCAGGATCTGGAAGTGGGTTCTGTCATAACAGGACCTAGTGATGGCAGAGGCTGTGGGAGATGAAGACTTTTGGGGAACATGATGCAGAAGGTCATGGCTAACTTCTTTTCAATTATAAACAAAAAAATAACACAAAACACTTGGCCAAGAAAGGAATCCGGCTCATGTGGGTGACCTTCCCCTAGACTGTGGAAGTTAGAAGAACCAACTCTTTGAAGACTAGCACATCTCACTGAAATGCATGTGTACAGGCTTTTTAAAACTGTCATGAAAAAATGACAGAAATGTATGTAAAGTGCATCAGACACCATGGTTCCCCCCACTTAGGATAGTCATGACAGCTCAAAGAGCTAAAGCTTTTGTTGCTGCTCTGGCAACTACATTCCAAATTGATGTGTGTCATTCTCAGATGTGTTTTTGGATTTCTACCACATGTGTATTTAGATACACGGACTATAGCAAATGCTATTTGCTATTTGGTTAATCAATCTGAAAGGTTTACGTAAATGGCCTTTATAAATTCTTCTTTTTCAATCAATAGCAAGCAATCTACATCAATTATTTTAGCTATCATTTTTATTACTTATAAATAAATTACAGTTTATGCATCCCTTGACTAATTTTCTCCTGTTGCCAGCACTGCTAAAATCAATACCCTCACTCTCTTTTGCAAGGCTGTCAGAGTGGTAAAGAGCTTACTATTCTGGGGAGCCTGTACTGAAGCTCCATCCCAAACAACCCCCACTCCACTTGTGGGTGTCCACATGTGTCCCCAGAGAGCTTTAATCTCTTGGGTGATTATCCTTCCAAAGCTTGGCTTGACTAATTCCGCAGCAGTGTAGTAACCACAGGACTGTCTTTCTTCCAGGGCCTCAGCCTCTTTTTCTCAGATCTCTCCCTTCTTTCCTTCCTGCCATTTATTCAGTCCACAGGGCTCCGTGGAAAACAAGGTACCAACAAAGACTTCCAGCATCATGGTCAGTTTACAGTGGAGGAAACCGAAAATCAGAGAAGGAAAGAAACTTGCTCCAAACACAAAGAGTGCCAAGTTCATCACATGCTTACCTCATGCCCCATGTGCATGACTGGAAGCCCAGACTTGGTCCACTGACCCTTGTTTTGTCTTTCAAAGAATGGTCACTGAAGAGCTGGCTTGGTGTACATTTTCAACCAATGCTATACTCCAGCCCTTTGAAATTTTTTTTTTTTTTTTTTGTCTTGATACAGGGTCTTGGTAAGTTGCTGAATCTGGTCTTGAACTTGTGATCCTCCTTCCTCAGCCTCCTGAATCACTGGGCTATTCAGGATGTGTACCGTGTGTTGGCATGACACATTACCTGCTGGTTTATACATTTTTGCTGTAGATATAGATTGAATGTGTGTATATATAGATCTTTTTATGAGCATGTTCTGAATCTATTTTAGATCCAATTATTTTAGTAGGTACTTGCTCTGTGTTTCAGTTCTTGTTTTTTTCTTTTTCTTCTTCTTCTTTTTTTTTTTTTTTTAAGAAAAAACTATAGCATTTTATTGAGGAGACAGTCAGGAATAAATGCTATATGGACTATTTTGGGTTTTCCAATACTTTACATGATTCCAAAGAATTAACTCTGCAATACTGGCCTCACGTGATTTGTTTAATGTGGACATGTAGTGTGAAACTGTTCAAACTGGTAGACAAGCTGCCATCTCTAGTCCCTCCCTGTGGGACAGGTGCCAAACCTCCCCGTCCCTCACTCACATATCCACAGGCTCTCTGCCATTCCCTTTTGAATCTCTTGTAGCATAACCTAAGTGCTAACCTTATCGACTAGCTGGAATGCACAGGGACACTTGCATATTCCATAGCATGGTTATCACTAACAGGTCAAGTTATTACTTTTTGATTAATCTTCTGAAGATATCTTATAATTAAAATAATTATATGGAGTCATTAAAACATTTCATTGTTTTTTTTTTCACTAAATATTAAACAAAATCTGTGTCATAAATTCACTTTGTATTTGTATGAAGACCATGAGTTTACCTTTTTAAAAGTAAGATCCTTTTCCAGTTGGGAAAGTTCATCCACTGTGTTGGGAAGATGAGGATCATCTGCTAGAGACTGGTCATCTATGCCAGAGCTGACCTATCAAGCTCAGGAGCGTCTTCCTTGACTACAGGTGACAGTTTCAAGTGGCAATAGTTCTTTACGGACTCTATGTTTTGCTGTTTTCTCCACTAAATTTGTGTTTTGCTTGTTTTTGATTCCTTGACCACAGGGACCACCCTTGGTGGCAGCAAGGATTGGGAATTTGTTGTATGACCTGATCATTTGGTGGTCTCTGTAAATGGATTCATGGAGCATAGAGATCTAGTCTGTTACATAAGAAATGACAGAGAATTTGGTTTAGTTGTTTTTTTTTTTTTTTTCGCTAGGACCTCTATTTGTCTACTTGTGTTCAAATCAGATTAAGAATTTCATGGCTACTGGCAAAGAGAACTGTTCTTTGACATCTGGATCTGTGATTTTTTGTGTTTGTCTCTTGATCTTTGGCTAAAATTGAAGTTCAGATTTGCCTCTATGTCTACGTCTGTAGTTCAAAAAGACTTTTGCTTCTCATCAGATGAGGAGGTGATGTGTTTCCTTGTCCAGAGGTTGTTAATAAACCAGACTGTGAAGTCTCCTTGATAAAGGTGCTGTGTTCTCATGGATTGGTTGAGATAAAGTGGTGCTGATAGAAATTGCATATTCCTAAAATTCTCAACATACAAGAAAACTGAACTTCATAAAAAATTAAATGTGCTAGAATAAAGAAAAGTATTTTGGAGCTAACTCAGAAATGTTTTAGGAATTTAGGAAAAGACATAACTTAGCACGAACCTGCTTATCTACATTGTGAGCTCTGTTTTTTCCACAATCTACAAGTCTGGGAAATATCAATAATTCCTTAAAGTATATTAGTGGAATTTGATTTATACTTTAAGTAAGAATATTATTTATGGATTTATTATTATTCCATGTCTGGAGGAAATGTTACCTTCAAAATAAAACTCAAAGAATAACATCTCATAAACATTTTAAATGTAGATCTCATTGGTCAAATACAACTTGGTCATGAAAGAACTAAATTTTGACAGGGTTTTATACCACTTGTCTCTAAATGGTGTCTTTTAATTAGCTGGACCACACCAATTATTTGAGAAATTAATGCAAGATGTCACCTAGCATGAGAACTAATTACAAGGAACAAAGCTTTGAACCAAACTGGCTTAGGACAAAGGAGCCTCCTTAGGGTCCTGGATGGGTGAGTCCAGGAGATGGTTCTGGCTTCAGACATAGTCCAGTTCAGGTCTGAATTATGTCACAAGTGTCCCTCTTCATTCTCAGATATGATTGCAGAATGCCCCCAGAAATTCTAGGCTTTGGTGACCACTTGGAGTTCTAAATCTCAGAGGACATTTGAGAGCCTTTGCCAGTTGTTCTTGTAACAGACCGGAGGTGACAGTCTGGGTGTGGGTCACATGCCCGGTCCTGAGGACTGGAGGAATCCCACACAAACTGCAAGGATGCAAGGATGGAGGAGGGCAGCACCTGACTGGAGGCAGCTCGCAGATCTGACGTTTAGAAGTCCGTCTGGCACGCCTCACACCTCCAGACACAGCTAAAAGCCCTCTTCCCTGGGTCCCCATCTAATCACATCCTCTGTTCACTACTTCGTGATTATGAAGTCATCTATCTTTTTCCATGAACAGAAAATATGGATGGAGTCAGAAAGGAAACCAGCTTTTGGTAAATGTTATTTTGCTTAAGTGGTTATGTTATTTAAATTGACCCCTAAAACAACCTTCCATGAAGGCACTCTTATACCCATTTTCCAGAAAACAGGATCTGAAAGGTGAGATAGCTTGCGAGTAGCTGGTCACAAGGCTGCCAGCGGGGCTGTGGCTTGCTCACCTTCCTAGCCGAGCTGCATGGCGCTGGTCATCCCAGAGGTCGGTACGAAGTCACTGAATGGGAAGAAGAGGACAAGCAGCAGGGAGAGAATTCTCTTTCCAGAGTATCCTTATTTTCTCCGTTTGCTGAGGACAGCTCGGGTGATTATGTGGAGTTTGTGTCCCTTGCATCCCAACTTTGTTTACACGGGCACTGTCACTGATCCTCCTCAGGGCTTCCTGGCAGACACCCACACTTGGGGTCAACTTACGTGGATGGTGCAAACTGGCCACGAGGTGCTCTGTTTCTGCATTCGTGCAGGGTACCTGCAGCCCCAGAGCAAGCACAGCCAGCTGTGGTGGTGGGACCTGAGACAGACTAGGTCGCTTGGAGTTTTTTGTCCCTCTGGAATAGATAACCAGATAAAATACAGAACACGCAGTCGAACATGCATTCCACAGAACTGTCATTTCAGTGCACTCTTAGGGACATATTTATAGTAAAAAAGAAAAGCGAATTATCTTCTGCCTGAAATTCAGATTTAACTAGGTATCTTTATTCTTATTTGCTAAAATTGGCAATCTCCTTCCTTCGAGAAGTCTGGATTCTGGGGCTCTTTGGGGTCCTCTGGCTCATTCGCTGAGATCCTTTGGCTCCATCCAATCCTTCTGATGCCATCCCTATAGCCTGCCCGTCTCAGAGCCCTGTAGTAATGACTCCTGAAATCTCTCCATGACCACTGCCCTGGGCAGGACCCTGGCTAACAGGTGTGCCCTGGCGTGGAATAGCCCTGAACGGCCTCCTGATTCCAAATCTCTACTGTGCTCCTTCTCTCCAAGGACAGATGTGCCCAAAGCTCAGAGCATCTCGTGGAGGGCTCAGTGTTCCCTTCCAGAAAGGAGCACTTTGTCCAGGCCCACTTCTAGTTCACCTTTAGGCACAGGTACATGTGGTAAATAGTTCACCTGGACAACATAGTGAACTCCTGTGCTCCCGGCCTCCCTCTGGGATACCTGCCGCCCCACTGCCTTCAGCCACATACTGCCCTGTCTTTCCCATTCTGTTTGGGATGACCCTAACCTCACTCTGAGGTTGTCCCTACTAGGAACCTGGTGAGCTTTTTCTTCTTTGTAACTCACATGGAATGTAACTGGTGTAAAGCAATGTGTTAGTTAACTTTTCATTGTCATGACAAAATCCATGAGATAACTTAAAAGAAGGAAAAGTTTATTTTGACTCAATTTCAGAAGTTTCAGTCAATTGTCAGTTGGCTCCATTGCTTTTAGATCTGTGTTGAGGCAGAAACATGGTGGAAGTGTGTGGTGGACAAAAGCTGCTCATCTCATGGCAGCTGGAAGAAGAAAGAGAAAAAGAGAGGCTAAAGGGTCATGGTGGGATATGCCCATCAAGGACATGCCCCTAGTGGCCCACTTTCCCCAACTAGGCCCCACCTTAAAAAGTTTCTACCACCTCTCAATAACGTCATCAGATTATTGATCCCTCAGTGAATTGACCCCTGATGAGTTCAGAGTCCTCGTGATCCTGCCACTTCCCAAAAGCCCACCTCTGAACACTGCTGCATTGAGAACTAAGCTTCAACACATGTACCCCGGGGAATGTTCCAGATCCAAAGTTCAAAAAGCAGTAAGTGGATGTTTCAAAGCAGAAGATTCTCTTCCTGATTCTATAACCCGTGTTCAGGAAGGTGGACTGGAGTTGCTAAGGCTTGGATCCTTATGCAAGGGATGGAGCTGACGGCACCTGCCAGTGTTCTGCTGCAGACTACACAGCAAGGTAAGTTTGAAGCACTGGTCCCTGTTTGGTCCTTATGGCTTGGGTTTTCATTTTGCTTTGTTTTTCTCTTTCCTCATTTCTTTTCTGCTGCAGATCTTAATCTAGATTGTGTTAGAATACTCTGTGCACTAGTCTCATGAATTTTGAGCTTTATTATGAGGGACCTCCCTGAAGATTGCCAATTCCCTAATAATCTCTTCCTGCATGCAGCACGTGCTTAATAATGGAGGATTTCAATTGTGTATTTCATATAATCTTAGCTAAATGGCAGTCCTCTTATTTTCAAAAGAAGCACCAGAACAATCTGTCACATGGTTTCAAATCTGTTCCACACACTCCATAGGAGACGCAATGATGTGTCAATTAAACAGCTGATTATGCAATGAATATATAATTTTCATATTCATAAAGCAATCATCTATTATTAAGATTTCTTCTCCATTTAAATGAAAAGGATCCTTTATGTAGGGTGTTAGTAAATTACTTTATCAGAAGAGATGGCATGCATTTTATTTTAGACATCAAAATCTTAACTGGAGGCTTCATGGCTTCCACGGATTCATTTCTGTGAACACTGTTGTTTAGGGGATGGTTTGGGTTTCTTCAAAATGAAGTGGGTTAGCGTGAAGCCTGCCTGGATAATGACAATCACAGGTCTCACACACTCAGGGAGTGAGCTCCATTTGTTAGTCCTTTTGCTGCTTAAAAAAGGCAGGCAAAACTGAGACCATCATCCCCACTTAGGGATGGAACTGAGGGCAGGGCTGAGAAATTCCTGGGAGGCAGGGGTGTCTGTGTGTGGGGGGCACCATCGGCCTCGGTGGTGTCCCAGGGAAGAGGCAGGGCTGGGGTGCTGGCTAGGGCTGGTCTCTTGGTGTTCTGGGTGCATGACTTCCCTGAGCTTCCTCTCTGTCCTCAGTAGAAATGAGGGGCTTGCACAGGGCCAGTGGGACCTCGGGTCTGGCATTTGTAGAGGGTTGCCAAGTCTGTTGTCACTGTTAGCACCAGGCCCTGCTTCCCAGGCCCTCGCCTAGCCACCTTCCAACTGCATCCACCGTCTCCTGGCTCTCAGCACAGGGCCTGACTCAGAAGTCACCTTGGATCTTGCCTGGCATGGCTGTGGCACACTGGTCCCACGTCCCGCCCCCGCCCCCCAGTCTGCTCCTGGCTGCTGTCCAACCCACTGCAGCAGAGTAGGTGGTGGGTGCCTGTCCACTTCCTGCAGAAGATTCAGGCCTCAGTGTCAAAGGGACTTGCACAGTCCATGACCCCCCACCCCATATCTGCAAATCGCCAGCCCTCCTCCGCATTAGTAACACCCAGGGTGGCCATGAGCACAGCCAGCATCCTAAGATGCACGGCTTTCCCAGGCTGGCTGGTTGGATGACTGTTCGAATACATAAAATCCAGAATACATAAATTTGGATCATTTTTGAGTTAAGATAATTAAAAAAATTAAACCACATTTATTTTGCCTGATGACCTAGAAAACAATTTCTCATACAATACTGAGAAAATATAGAAAAAGAGAGTGAAATTCAAATCATCTATACCCTCATTCCCATGCCCTATCTTGATTTTATGAATTTTCATGTTCTTATCTTTTTTCTGTTTGTTCAAGAATGGGATCACACCATAAAACTGTTTTCAGCTTCAATTTTCCACTTAATTGAACATTTTTCTTTATTTTTAAATACATGTAAAGAATAACGAGTAGTTGCTAACAGGTTTACATCTTCTCTTTAATTCATCGGGTCTCCTCTCCCAGGTTGATGTGACTGCAACAAACACAGGGACAGTCATCTCACATTGCAAGCAAAGGTCCACTTGTGGGCTGGTGGCCCTGCCCCTCACTCTGGGCATTCGCAGGAGGAACCAGGAGAAGAGCCAGCTATGGTGCTATCTCACCTACTGGGCGATTGGAAACAGGCATCTCGAAAAGAGAGTGCAGGGCTGGTCTTTCCCGACTTCTGGAGGTGTGTCTGTGGAGGAGAGGGCAGCTAAGGGTCCAGCTTTGTGTCTGGCACACACAGTGCACTCAAGATGATGTGGATTTCAGTCCTGATGGAGAAGAAGGTCAGGGGCAGGGGCCCCAGGTGGGGGAGCAGCGTGGCACAGGCGTGGAGGCGTGACCAGGTGCGGCTGGGGAGGGATGCTGGCATGCCCAGAGTCTGCAGCCCAGGCTGTCTTCAGGTGACAGCCCCGAGTCTGATTGTCAGCTGCTGTGACTGTCATGCTAAACAATTTGAACTTTATCACATTCCAGAGCAAGCACCTTCTAATTGATAATTAGCATTTATAATGCAATTCACAGTTTACAGAGTGCTTCCAAAGCTCTCAGGATTCTTCCAACCATGCCCTGTGGGAAGGCTCGTCAAGGGTTACCCAGCGCGTACTTGACCCAAGCCCCTCTCCTAAAACCACTCTGAGGGCCCAGCCCAGGGCGCTCCCTCTGGAGGGCTTCCCTGAGCAGGTGTGTCTGTGACCTTGTGCCCCTGCTCTAGGCATGGTAATGTGCTCACAGCTGGCACCCTCTCCTCAAGGTGAGGATTCCCTGCCTTCTCAGGCCTCCCACAGTGCACAGGTCGCCACATCAAATCCCCTGCTGTGTGGCCATGGCACCCCCTCCTGCATCCTCTAGACTAAACACACACCTTGGTGAGATCAGCCCGTCCAGCTCCTCTCCCTCCACCAGTCTCCCAGAGACATGAGTGGCTTGCCTACAGAGGTGTCGTTCTGCTGTAAGGTGAGGGTGCAAGGAGCAGGTGGGGGTTCGCATGCCCCAGGTGCAGGGTCCATAGACTGACCTGCAGAGTGTCAGAGCTGGGAAGGGCCCGAGCCCCTGTTTTTGCTCTCTGGTTCACTGCATGCTCACTATCACAAAGTCCCTGCTCTTGGACGGGAACCACAGTCCTGGATGGCAACTCCAGCTCCCCCGGTGGAGCCCCTCCTCCAGGGAGGGAAGGGACGGTGTGTGTGTTGGGCCACTTCCCTCACAGGTCAGAAGGGTGCCACCTGGAAAGGAAGTTCAGTTGGCCTTGGGATGGGGGAAAGGACCAACAGGGGAGGGGACAAGATCCAAGGACTGAATGGCCATGATATGAAGGTGTTTGGATTTGAAGTGCTGCCAGTACTTTTTTTTTAAATGGAGAGAGGATCAAACTCAACTCTAGTCTCTTGGTCTCCATATAGTGTCTCCACCACCGAGCCGTGTGGTGCTGGCTGCCAGGAGAGCACTGCTTCATGCCACAGCCAGAGGGGAGATGTCCACAGGCCCCTCCATTTGCCTTTGACCCTGCACAGATGCTGGACCCAAGTCCCGTGGCCAGGATGGTAGGTCTGACTTTGCTCCACGCTCATGATGCCAGCCAATTTTGCAACAGCACAATGAACGTAGAGAACATTATGCTGAGTGAAGTAAGCTGCCACAGAAGGACAAATACAGTGCAATTCCACTGAAATGAGGCACCTAACATTCAGAGAGCAGAGAACAGAGTGCTCGCTAGACTCCGGCTCTGGGGCGAAGAGGGCATGGGGCATTTTTCCCCATTAGTACCAAGTCTGTGCTATGCAAGATGAATAGAGATGTAGAATGTATGGTCAATAATACTGTATCGTACTCTTTCAAATATGGTAGAAGAGTAGACCTTATTTTAGGTGTTCTTACAGGAAAAAAGCAGAAAAAGCAGGGGAAAATACTTGGAGGTGACGGATATGGTTAGTACTCTGGTTGTGGTGTTATTATGAGTGCTGCATTTGCCTAAACACAAGCTGTATATATTAAATGTGTGCGATTTGTTGTTTATCAACTACAGCTTATGTGGTGGCTAGTTTTATCTGTAACTTGACTGGATTAAGATATATCAGGATAGCTGGTAAAGCATTATTTCTGGGTTTGTCCATTCAAACCATTGGATTGAGTGAAGAGGATCCATGCTCCTCCAATGTGGGTGGAGCATCCAACTGGCTGAGGACCTGGATAGAACAGAAAGCAGAGGAAAGGTGAGTTGTTGCTCTCTCTCGCGCTCTCTCTCTCTCTCTCTCTCTCTCTCTCTCTCTCTCTCTCTCTCTCTCTCCAGGACATTCATCTGTGGGCATGCCCAGGGAAGATCAAGTGAGAGCCCTGAGAAGTTCAACTCCTTCCTCTTAGACTTCCAACCTCCAGAATGATGACGAAGGAAATTTCTCTTTTAAGCTGTGCCTTCTGTGGTATGCTGTCACTGCAGCCCTTGAAAATTATCACCCCAATTCATCCTCAGAGGGTGAGAGGGGACTGGAACAAAAAACAAACATGGAATTGATGTTTCTGGCTCAATGGGAGAACCTGGAAATTCTCTGGGCCTGTTTTCACATCTGTTCAAATGATGCCCATGATAACCGTTATTGTTGTAAATAATAATTACAGAATGCTTATATTTGAGGAACAGCTGCCACAATAACCCTACCATGCAAAAATAATATGAAGAATATTTAACACACGGGGCCTCACTTCCCACCCAAGAGAATAGGGCTGGGAAGCATATAGGCAGGTGGATCCAGGCATTCAACCTGGAGCTGGGTGAGCTGGTGGTGGGTCCGTCCCTGCTGTGAAGGTCCCAGGTTCTAAGCTGATGTCGGCAAGCTCCGCCTCTGCTCCCACGCTCCTCTTTTCTCCCAGTCCCATGCAAGTCGACATTGTTCCAAGAACCTTTCAGGATCTATGTACAGGCTCCCAGGCACCAATGCCTGCAGCCTCTGGTGGATTCTGGGGGCACTTCCCTGGTGTTTCTGGAAGCCCTGCCAAGAGGTCTGTCCCTTCAGGGCTTCCTGTTCATTTCTCTTGTGTCTAATGTCGCCCACTGATCTGGAGTTGGAGACAGGAACCAGAACCCAGGAAGTTCTCCAGAGTCCACTCAGGGGAGGTGCTCAGACAACCTCAGGTAAGATAAACAAGAATGTCTGGAAGGGTGCTCTTTGCCCAGGGCTCGACTCTGTAATGGGGCCCTTGGAGCACTCTCCTCTGCAGTGGTGAATGAGAGCTTCAGAGTCTGGAGGGCCTGGATTTGAGTAGCATTTGAACTGTGTTTTCATGGGCAAATTAGTTCGCCTCCCTGAGCCAGTCTGTACATGTCACTAGGATTGGTGACGATGATGGCGGATGCACACTGAGGGCTCACTGTGTGCCAGGCTCTCTTGTCTGCGTGTTACTGGTCCTGAGCTATCAAACTCTCACCAGCTCTTGGAACAGGCCTGGAGGACACCATGATCCTTGTGAGAAGACTGCAGGGGAAGAAGGTGGAGTGCTGGAGCCAGGGCTGGCAGAACTCGTGGCTTCTTATGTATTTGTTCTCTTTTTGCAGTGCTGGCACCAATGCCAAGGCCTGGTGTGTGAGACAAGCCTCTGTCGCTGAGTCACACTTAGCTGGAGACCTGAAAGCCAAAGAGCCTAGGAGGGCAAGCTGAGGGGAAGGAGCTGCATGGGCAGGCCACGAGCCCCTGGGTTCAATCCCCAGCACCGCAAATAGACACATAAAAATGAATAAATAGAAGATCCCAGGGCTGGGGAGATAGCTCAGTTGGTAGAGTGCCTACCTCACAAGCACAAGGCCCTGGGTTCAATCCCCAGCACTGCAAATAGATACATAAAAATGAATAAATAGAAGATCCCAAAAGCCAGAGTCCTGCCAGTCCTACTCTAGCATTTGTGGCTCACAGGCTTGGAGTAAGGGACATGCCTTCTCTGCCAAGGGAAATGACAGGACTTTTCAATCTGGTTTTAGCAAGAACAGAATTGGAGATCATGGATACAAAAGTATGCAGTGCATTATTTCTTTTTTAAATAAAAGCTCAACATCATTGAAATCAGCCAAAAGCAGATTGTCAAGGGTTGTGTGTTTTTCCTCATGTGTGGAAGCTAGAGAAAAAAAAAGGAAAAGAAAGGTGGGTGTGTGGTGGTGGTGGGTCTTATGAAAATCAAAGGGAGATGAGTGGAGTAGAAGAAAGGGACCAGGAAGGGAAGGGGGAGGGAGAGGGGAAATACAATACCGGGAACAAAATTAACCGAGCCATGTTGTTTATCATGTGCATGTATGAACACACAACAATGAAGCCCACTGTTCTGTAGTATTACAGTGCACCAATAAATAAAATACAAAACATATTTTTTTTAATTTAAAAAACTCTATAATTACAAGGGATGTTTGTACCTTGCAAGATCTCTCCATCTCCCTGTGTTCGAGTTTTGTGGCATGTGAACTGGGAACAATGTCTGCCTCACAGTGTCAATGGGGACCAGGAGAGATCCTAAATGTGAAATGCCTCACACAGTTTTCTGGCTCGTGCTGGGAACTGAGAAGTGGACGGTGGGTGGAGGGAAGAGGAAGAGGAAGAGGAAGGAGAGCCTCAATGTGTGCACAGACGTGTAAGATGACCCTGCCTCCAGAGACCCCACACCGTCATGCCTTCAAGGTGACCATGCACTTTATAACATGCCAGGAGCTCCCACTTACCAAGAATCGCCTGCATGGGACCGGGGTCCAATAACCCAGCCTCGGTCCTGTGGTGGAAGTGACTAGCGCCATGCAGGGCAGACTCACTTGGTGGAGGGATGAGGAGGAAGGTGGATGGGAGGACCCACCAGCTGCTGGCTGGGCCACCTAAACCAGGTCCGAGGACACTATCTTAGCGCCCAGATGTTTGTTCCCACTTCTCCAGAACGTGTCCTGGAACTGGAAACTTGCCTTCCCTGCCACATTTTGGGACTGCCATCCTCTCAGAGAACGTTTTCCTCACCTCCTCTTGACAGTCACC
Organism: Sciurus carolinensis; assembly: GCF_902686445.1. NCBI lineage: Eukaryota > Metazoa > Chordata > Mammalia > Rodentia > Sciuridae > Sciurus > Sciurus carolinensis. The sequence continues at coordinate 5,256,440 of NC_062213.1, forward strand.
CACTCATCTACCGTGTCTCCAGCGTCTGCAAACATTGCCTCCTCTCCGAAGCCTGTGGGTACTGCCAGCTGCCGCCTGCCCTGCCCCCTGGGTTCTGCTCATTGCCCTTATGGCTCTTCACACTTCCAGGTGACCCTAGCCTTTCCTTTGACTTTGCTTGTCACTCCCTGCAAGTTCCCAGTATCTGCCACCCACACCTCCTCATAAAAGCCGCGGTGCTCCAGGCACAGGAGACTGCCCTTAGGTTTGAGAGGTATACACTGCTCAGGTGTCCTGTCTGGAATCCCACTGTGCTTCCCTGGAAAGCTCATGCTTCAAGTCAAACTCAAATGCAACCTCCTCTGAGGCTCCCTCTTGACCTCTTGGGGCCATCTGCCTGGCATTCCCCTGCATCCGGTCTCACACACCATCGCACACATACCATTGCATTCCGCTCTCATTTCAGCCTCTGTGATGAGCACTCCTCTGGGGGTTTGAGTTGTGTTTGAATGACAAGACTCTCACCTAGAGCTCCTCAGGACACTCAGACACCCACCTCTCCCTCAAGGCTCCTGTCCTGTGACGGTCTCCAGTGAACGCAGCTCTGTCTCCAGGTCCCCACTATGGTCCTCCATGGGTGTCCAGGTCTGTTGCCATGGTGGCAGTTTCTCAGACTGTTTCTCCCACCCAACACCTGTTCTTGCTCTGGCAACTTCTGGCTTAGAGACTCCTCTCCTACCTCACTTCTGGGAGGTTTTCATGACCCAGGAATGACTCGCCCAGTTCCCTGGCCTCTCTAGCTGGTGGGATGGTGGTTAAGAGTGAAAGCTTTGGAATCAGAAGGATCTGGAATGAAAGCCCATTTCAGTAACTGAGTGTGGCACTCCATCTCTCTGAGCATCAGCTTTTCATCTGTTAGCTGGAGATAACAGGAGCCCCTTCACAACCTGTTGTGAGGACTAAATTACACAATGTGTCACACCCCACAAAATAAAGAAAACTATCCGTGCAGTTGGTTCACACAGCTCCGGCTCCAGCACACCGCATCACGGAGTCTCCTTCCATTTCCCCTCCCATGATGTCAGGATTGATCCCAAGCCCAAGCCAACCCCAAGCCCGGAACACTTCACTCAGACAAGCATAAATCTGGGCACATTGTTTCTGATCACAATGCCTGTCTTTCCACTTCCTCTCTCCCTCCCACTCTTCTACCTATTTTTAATTTTACCTTCACTGGCACCTCCAGTTTCCAGTTCCTTTATCCTCTCTCAGTCTGTTATGATCCATCTCTTTAACCAACATCCTGTAATCACCCTTAATTCACAGACCGCCTAGCTCTCTCCAGCTCAGTCCTGCCAAACCCCTCGAAATCCAAGTTGCAGCCCATGACCTGCCCTTGCCCCTGCACGGTAAATGGACACCTGCTCTTGTTTCCCGTACCAGTCCATGTTCACCATTTCCCCCCAAGCTCATTCCAACTCTTCCTCGGCAGGCAGGCAAGCCCGCTCTCTACCTCTCAAATAAAATCCAGCCCATCAAGCCCATCAGCTTCCTCCTGCTCCTGGACCTGTATCACCTTCAATACCTCCCATCCGCCAGTCCTTCCAGCCTGTCCCTGTGGAACAGAGCTAGGTCCTCTAGTCTGAGTTCACTCTTCCCACCTCACCACGCACTGGAGACATCCGGCCCTTCTTCAGCCTCAGGAATGGCCCTCTGCTCCCTTTTGCTCTCTCCTGTGTCTCCCCTCTGGCCCCCCAGTGTGTTTCTTCTGGGCTTATAAACAGGCTCAAGTTGTTTTGAGCCTGAGAAGCTGTTACATCTCTGGAACTTCTGTTTGTCCTGTTTAGCAACTGAGTCAATAATTCAAACACTTCCCACCAAGAAAATGTTAGACCCCCCCTCATGGTTTTCAGATATATTAAAGAAACATATGTTGTTAATGTTGTACAAAATAATTTGAAGAAGTGAAATCGAGGGAAGACTGCACCATTTATTTCAAGAGGGCCACACAACTGATTCCACAACCACACAAGTTTGCCAGAGTAAAGGGAAATGATGTTCAAATCTCATTCATAAACAAAACAGCTCTAAATAAAACATTGGCAGCCTGAATAGAACAACATTTGCAAAAAGCGCATGCCACCAATTAGGGCTTGTTCCAGGAACACAAATTTACATCAACAGTATAGGACACATTAGTGCATTACTAATGCAATATTTCATTAATAGAGGTGAAGAGAAAAATAGCTGTCTTGTCTTAATGGACATAGAAAATTTTTCTTGATAAAATTTCAAGAATCATTTATTATATTAAAGGCTTAGTAACAGGAAAATTAAAACCTTCCTTAAAATGATAATCAATGAACATATACAAACAAAATAATGAAATGATGTATACAATATTGAATTGTTCAAAAGCATTCTCTTTAAAATAAAGATCAAGGTAAGACTGGTCATTAGCACATTCTTTATGCTACGTTTGGCCAGGGAACAAGAACATCAAAGAGAAATAATGTGTATAAAATATAAAAAGGAAGACTCTCAACTACTATTATTCACAGATAATTGTTTTCATCAGAAACCAAATGAATTTATGAACACATTATCAGAATTAATAGAAAATTACAGGAACATAATTGCTGTGGTCTAAATGCTCCCCACCCCTAATTCATGGGTCAAACCTAATCCTGAGTGTGGAGGTATTAGGGGACCTTCCAGCATGAATAGGCCATGAAGGAGATTAGTGCCCTGGATTACAGAGGCCCAAGGGATTTGCTTGCCCCTTACCTGCTGTGAGCACAGACTGAGAAGGCTCCATCCAGGGAGCACAGTCCTCCCCAGACTCCCAGTGGGCTGGTGCCTGATCTTTAACTTCCCAGACCTTAGAATTGTAAGGTAGACATCTCTGTTGTTTGTAAACCACCTAGTTTATGGTAATTTTGTTATGGCATCCCACACAAACTAAGAAAAGGGTCAATAAAAACAATTACTCTTGTCAATTGCACTTCTATCTACCAATGATTAGAAAAGAGGATGAACTGGGGAATGAAATGAAGCAACTTATGTTGATGCATGTGAATGTCACCATGAGTCCCACTCTTATGCACAATCATAATACACTAACAAAAATGAGAAATGTTTGCTTTCAATGTGATATTTAAAATAGCATCAAAAATATATATGGTACCTAGGTTTAAATCAAATAAGATGTTTGCAAGTGTTTTACGTAGAAAATTATGAAATTTATTATTGCATAGAAGACAGAAATAAATGTATAATCTTTCTTCATAAATATGTCAGTCATCCCTGAATTCCTCTATCAAGTCAATGCAATTCCATTGCAAACCTAAATAACATTGTCATGAAAACTAACAAGCCTAGTATAAAATTCAAAGGGAGAAAGGAGTCACGGTCCCGTTCCTTCCTCACTTCCTACAGTCCACTCTTGTCAAGAATAGTTGATGGATTCCCAAAGAAGGACAAGGTGTGTGGCCACACCCCACTAGATAGCAAGTTGCATTATAAAACTGGAGTGGCACGTTGCACTCAAGAAGGAAAAGCAAAACCCACCATGCGAATGGAGCCAAAGAGCAAGCCCAAGCCCAAGGTCAGTCTCCTCCACATCCCAAAGACTCTTCCCTAGCAGAGCTGGTGTTGTGGGTTACAGGAAGAAGGGTTGTAGGACAGCAGCTAGTGCAGGGTAGCTGGATAGAAGATGGTTAGGTTTGCATCGAAGGTGTCCCCCCAAAAGCTCATGGTTGAAAATGTGGCAGCGCAGTTCAGATGTGGGGCTTTTAGACAACGATTGGAACACGGGACTCTGTCCTCAACAGTGGATTAACCCACTGATGGCTGAATGAGCCACGGGAAGAGGGACTAGGTCATGGGTGCTGTGCCCTCCCTTGGCCTCTTCTCCTGCCTTTCTCCTCCCTGTCTGCCATGAGGTGAGACAACTTCCTGGGGCACATTCTCTGCCACGATGTTCTGCCTTGGAGCTGGCCATGGACTGAACCTCTGAAACCATGAGCCAAAATACACTTTTCCTCTTGAGTTGTTCATTCCAGGTACTTCAGTCACAGCTGTGAAAAGGTGACTAGAACACAGACTTAAATGTAAAAAAGCAAAGGCTGACAAGTGAATATATAAACATTTATATATGTGTAATATATCTAATATATAAAAATATATAATATGCAAGTTTTATATATAACACACATATATATGAGGATCTTAATGGCCTGAAAATATTTAAGTGTTCCTAAAGAGAACCAAAAAAATATATTAGGGTGAAACTGATGTAAGCACAAATTTCTGTTAATTGAGACACATGGACATGTGGATAAACAAGAGCCACAAGTTCTGAGATGATATTTGAACAGATAGAACCTAAGAAATACTGTGAAATACAATGAACTCCTACAAACCCAAAAGGAAAAGGTAAGCAATCCAAAAATAAAAATGGGCAAAACAGCAAAGAACAGAAAACATAAACAGTCATTGAACAGAGAGATCTGATTGTCATTTGTAATCAGAAAAATGTAAATAAAAACCTTTTCTGGATCACATGCCATTTCCCATTCATTAGATTATAATGTCAAAGCCTGACCTATCGGGTGTTGGGAAGACATGGTGCCATGGGAAGCCATGCCCCGCCTGATGGGAGGGTAAGATGGTGCAGCCATTATTAAAGCAGTGGTATTACCCAGGAAATTGGGTTATGCTATGCTCTGTAACTCAGCAATTGTCCTCCTACGTGCGGAGGAAAGACAGGCCTGGGTGTGCTAGGAGATGCACACATGGGTACTCAACAGTACCTGTGTTGGCAACTTGTGAGCACACCTGTGCACACACACAGAGAGAACCCAAACATATTCTTATGCTGGAATATTATGCAGGATACCAATGAGCTTCCTATGTCATGGTCAATGAGACACAGCTTCCTATGTCAACAAAATGCCTCTCAAAACCACATTCAGGGAAAAGGAAAGAAGATCTCTGAAGAATGCACATAATTTAATTCCTTTTGCTAAAATATCTAAAAATGCATTGTACATGACATATATGGCAAAATGTTAAATATGGTATATAACACAAAATAGCGACAAGGTCAGGGCAACGAACCATAGCTTGCTCTCTCCCTCTTCCCCTTGCAAAGTATCTTCTCTTATCTGGTCTATTTCTTAATTTTAAAAAGTCCTTTAAAACAATAGAAAATGCATTCAATCACATTTCATTAAGAAAGTATTGATAACCATATAAGATTAATTTATTTGAAGGGGTTTGTGTTGAGCTTGTATTGTCTCCATCCAAGGTGGCAAGGCATGGGTGAACAGGGACACAGGTTGTATGACACCTGCAATATCCAAACCAAAGGAACCTTGGTCCTCCTCTCAAGTCCTGCCCACCATGGAGAAGAGGAAACCGCTGCTCAGAAGGTCTGAGTGGTTTTCCCAAGATTCAGATTCAGTACCAAAGCAAGACCTAGGCCTCCTCATTACCCTCAGGAGGACCACGGAGCCTGTGCAGCCCAGGAGGCAACATGGGTGCAGGGTTCTAGAGGATTAGATCTCTGGTGCATCAAGAAAAACTTAGCTGGTACTTGCATGCCACAGTGCACTTGGATCCCCTGGACCACCCTACTTGGGTGGGACTCATGTACTTTTACACAGAGGAAGAATTTTGTCTCAGAGAGCAGGGGCAAGCAGCATCATGTTCAATAGAAATTCTTCCCCCTTTGTAACTCACCAAGTGCAGACCTTGGAATGGCGCCTGGATTTCTGCAGACAAGAGCGATATTGAAGCCCCAAACATTTCCATCAAGAATAGTGAGAGGGCCCTGCCAATTCCCCAGGCTGTGTTCCTTACAAAAGGAAGAATTTGTCCCCAAAGTATGTAGTCATTTAATGTAATGATTCACCAACTTTGAAGGATGGATATATATGTTTTTAAATCTCTACTGAGCTGAAAAATAGTATGTTTTCACAACTTAGCAAGGGCTTTTTTTTTTTTTTTTTTTGGTACCAGGGATTGAACCCAAAGGTGCTTAACCCAGCCCCACTGCCATTTTTTTGAGACAGGGTCTTGCTAAGTTGCTGAGGATGGCTTTGAAATTGCAATTCTCCTGCTTCAGTCTCCTGAGCTGCTGGGATTATAGGCATGGGCCACTGAGCCCAGCAGGACATTTGTTTTTATAGCCATCAAGCTATCAACTCAATAGACCCCTCCATTATCCTTTTTTTTCCCCCAAAGTTTCTGAGATTCTTAAAGATAAAAGTGATTATTTTGTTACCAACTAACCTCTTTTTGGGTAGTGAAACTTTCTCAGCATTAAAGAAATGGGTGTCATTAAGAGTGATAAGTAACACAAATTCTTTGCTTTTAATTGTCACTGACTCATTACTCAAAACCTGTCTTGCAGCACCTGAGGAAGCCAGTGTGCAGATCCCTGCCCCTTCCCAGCTTGGAGGAGTCCTGTTAGTCAAGCGCGGCCTCATCCTCGATGAGAGGATGGGCTGATAATGGCCCCTTTCCCAGGTATAGTCATGGGAAATCTGGGAGTGGATTTTGAGATTGCCTAGGTTTGAAAATCTGTGGTTTTCTACTGCTGACAAATGGAGCAAGTCGCTCTCTGCAACAAACAGATGCATCCAGAAATCTCAGTGAGGTAAACTGAGGGTTAATTTCTTGCCCCTCATGGTCTGAGGAAGGTCAGACAGTTGCCATCAGGAGCTTCAAGGTCAGTTCAGTGTCTGACCTACTCCATTTTAAAACAGATAGAAGAGAGGGGGTTGTGTGAGTGAGAGACACACGTCCTCTTTCCTGACACAGGAATGACCTCTCTCTTCTGCTCATTTGACTATCGGTGAGGACTCAGTCAGATGAGTGGTTCTCAGCTGCCCTCAGGGACATTAGTCAATGTCTGGAGACCCTTTTGTTTATCACATGCCACAACTGGGCAAGGGGCTCGCTCCTGTATCTATCAGGGTGAGGTCAGGGATGCTGTGCCCCAGGCAGCCCCTCAGCACAAGGAGCTGCCTGGCCCTCACTGGTAATATGCCTAGGCAGAGAAACACTGAACCAGGTAATAACAGCAAGACACCCATGCAAGGGGAGCACGCAGGTGGGGCTGCATGTGGGCTGACCGCCCCCCGCCTGCCTCCGCTCACTGTGGCTGTGTAAATTTAGTCAACGTCAACTCCCTCACCCCAGTTTCCTCATGGTGGGGTTATCCTGCTGGGACTGTGAAGGTGGAATCCTTTCTGATACACGGTGTGTCGGGTAGCACTGGTGCCTAGTAAGAACTCTGCCAGCTAAGGTCCTGTGGTCCTGTCACATGTGGCCCGGACAGAGCACCGACCAGACCTGTGGGAAAACAAACAGGTGCAGTGCTCTGGGCTGAAGGGCAGAGCTTAACAGAGTCTCCTTCTCCTAAGGCCCCTTCTCAGCCCTGTGCTAACCAGCCCAGCTCTTGAGTAAACAGATCCATCATCAGTTTGTTCTCTTGTTTATATGTTTATTTATAGTGCTGGGGATGAACCCAGGGGCACTGCACTGTGTTACTGAGTTACACCTCCCAACCATTTTTTTAAATTTTATTTTAAGACAGGGTCTCACTAAGTTGCTGAGATTGGTCTTGAACTTGCTATTCTCCTTCCTCAGCCTCTGGGGTAGCTGGGATTCCAGGCATGCACCACTGTCACCAACTTAGCCAGTCAAATTATATACAGCAATTGAGCACCGATTATAAGTACAAAACTGTTCAAAACAAACTTTTGATTTTGAGTTTTCAGGCAAGACAAGACAAACATATGAGAACAAATAAGCCCCAAATTTATTCAAATCATTTTCTTAAATGTATTGAACATTTGCTATACATTTTAGATGCTGTGGTACCTGGTGAGGAAAGAAAAGACCAAGATCTTTTCCAGATCTTCTCAGCCTATAGTAGCAAATACATTCCTAGCTGAATAATAGCATGCCTGAGCTCTGAGCATGCATGAGGCTCTCAAGTAGCTCAGTGCAAGCAAGGGTTAACTCTCACAAAAGTCTGAGGCAGCTTCTTGAAGGGAGTCCTGTGCAGACAAAGGCTTGGAGGATTCAGGGATGTGCTAATTGTCCTGGGGGTTTCTGGAAGGACAAGCAGTTGTAGTACTGAACCAAATAGAGGAGGATGCAGACTCGTCTGAAAGCCAGACCTGGAGTTCAGTGCCTTTTCTGAAAGTCTGGAATCCCTCCTGAAGGATCTTAAGAAGAAAAGAAGATAATCAAAGTGGCAATTCTAAAAATCCATGTGGTGTGACGGGGGACGGCACTGTAGTTGAGAGAATCACTTAAGAAATTGTTCTAGTTCAGATAAGGAACAGGATGACCCTGGGCCAAGGGGGTGGCTCAGTGGGTGGTGAGGAAGGAAAGTGCTCCAGAATTTCTCCAACCCACTCCGACACTGAAACACAATCAGAGCTCACGCGTGCACGGCCCTGTGTTCTGCCACTGATTAATGCACCTACCGCAAACCTGTGAGGTGCGTGTTATTCTCCTCCTCATTTGACAGAAGAGGAAATTGAGTTCTAACTAGGTTGAGTCCATCTTCAAGGATAGTCCACAGAGAGTAGGTGGTGCCAGATTTCAAGGTCTGCCAAGTTGCCCTGGTCTGAGCTCTTCCATTAGGGGAATGAAGTTTCCTGCCCCTGTGGGAGCGTGTCTCCGAATTGACCTAAGCCCATGGGGATGCACAGGCCCAAGATGAGGCTATTCTAAACCCTCCCCCACCGCCCCCACAATGTAGTGTGCAGAGTCTGAAAACCTTTCCTTACAGTTACTTCTTGCTGCCACAGGATGTCACCATTGAAAACTTGCCTCCCACAGAAGAAATGTGGCCCACTTGTGCTGGGATTTTTGGTTCACCCTGAAAAGGCTCCAGTCCTGTGGATCGCTGGAGGAGAGCCATCTTGCTCCACACCCCAGAGTCACACTCTAGAGCCAGAGTGTTCCCTGATTAGCTTCCCAGCTGTGTCTCTCAGTGTGCCCCTCTTTCAAATGGGCTATCATCTTCCAACCCTGGGGCTGCCTCTTTCAGTATCTTTCCCAAAACCCAAATCCTCCTGTCTTATCTGTCACTGTTCACCTCAAAACATAAAGTTAAGATTACCTCCATTTCCCTAGACACAGCGTCATTCACAACAGCCTCTTGATGAAAAAAACCTCTCCTGGGGCCTGTCATAGATGACTTTGAGAGCTATTCATGTGGTAAAATCGACAGAATTGGTATTTAATTCAATGAGAGGAGCAGAGAATGAGAGAGAAGGAAGCCTAGGACGATGTTAGGTTTCTGGTCCTGTGGTTTGATGGGCAGCCTCATTCTCTGGGAGGGCGCATGAGAGTAAAGTGTTATTTCTGTGTTTGAGATGGTTCTTCTAGGCTCACCATGGGCAGGGCCAAGGGCTTTCCTTCCAGGCCTTTTGCAGTCCCTTAGCCGCTCAGGGCCTCATTCCACCAGGCTGGGAATGTACCAGGTGGGGACAGGAGGGAATTGGGATAGGGAAACTCTGGGCTCAAAAGTCAACACTCCAGCAGGGAGTCCGATGGGTGCCATGCTGGTCTATCCATGAGCAGCATTTGAAGCGGAAGACATCACAGTAAGAACTTATGATACCGTTGTACAGGGCACAGGGCAGCAGGTTCTGGGACATTTTCGATCATGCTATCTCAAGGCTTATTGAGAGCCTAGTCACAAATTTATATGTACACATGTATAAAATGTATGTATATTACATATATATATACACACACATAGATACACACAAACCTATATATCTGTAAGATTTTTCATTCAAAAATTAAAATGTTTGATAGAAGTGTACATGAAATTCTAATTCCCACCCCAAATTTGTCCATTCAATTCTCCCCCAGGACCCCCAAACTAATAGTCATTTCTCCAAGTTTCTTCTATAGCCTTCCAGCACGTTTCCATGCCAGTGTAAATACAAATTTACATGTATGTCTGTCTCCTTGTTTCACAAGAGTGATTTTGCTTTGCTCTACACACTGTTCTGAACTTTGGTTTTTAAGTTAGTACATAGTGGATTACTTTTATCCAGATAACTGAAATCCATTCCAGTGCAAGCTAATTAAGATCCTGGCCTAGCTTCTCTGCAGGAGGCTAGTAAATGTAGAGGAACACCTTGGGGGCTTGAATTGACTTTCAAAAATAAATGTGCATAAAAATGGAATGTCAATGTTAAACATCATACGATTTCAGTCACATTTTTAAAAGTTGTAAATGAAAGGTTTGTATTTTCTTTTTGGAAAAACAAATATTCATTTATTTGCCATGCACCAAACATTTCCTGAGGGTATACCCTGCTCTAGTCTTGACTGAGTGCTGAGGAGTCACCAAAGTACAGACCAGGGCCATACCCTGCCCAGGCCCTGGTGACAATGACCTCCTCAGGATGCCCCTTCGCAGCCTAGCACCCACCTTGCCCACTGCCACAGTGACCAACCTGGTGACCTTCCCAACATTCTGACCCAACCTTTCTCCTGCTTAAATTCCTCCAGTGTCCTTACTGTCCTCAGGGTCAAGTCCAGGCTTTTCACTGGAATCAGGTGCTCTGTCTCAGCTTGCTGGGTGTGCAGTGTGGCTCAAACACCAGTCCTGTCTGTCTAGCCTCCAGGCCTTTGCCAGCACGTCCTCAGGTCCTACACTTGTCGCCTCTCCATTGCCTTCTTTCAAGTGTCTTCCCCTTATTCCTTATTAACCACCCCAGCTGGGTTGGCGGTTACTCAAATGGCACTATAACCTGTGTCTCTAATTGAGGTGTGACTTAGGGCAGCCCAGGGTAATGGAATGGTATTCGGCTTCCAGGTCCCAATCTTGGCTCCGCCTCTAAGGTTATCCTGTCATCTGTGACTGACATGCCATAGGAACTTCTTAACACAGGATAGTGAGAATTAAGGTGTCCCCATGTCGAACGCCCCCCTGAGGAAGCTGGGTAGCTGGAAGTCGGCTTAGCCTCTTCAGCGTTCTCTCCTGTTTGGTTCGGACCCCTCACATCCGCGCCTTCCCTGCGCAGCCTGAAGGAAGGAGAGCAGCAGATGCCGGGCGCCTTGGCTGGCTGGACCCCTGACTTGGAAGAGGAGGTATGGCTTGCCTAGCTCTCACACCGGCCCAGGCATCTACTTGTTGCCCTGGGCTCCTCTTCCAGGTGTCATCCCTGCTCCTGGGGTCTGGAAAGGACATCTTCTTTGCGTTGCATCCCGCCTTTCAGCACGGGCGGGCACCCCGACGTGGAGACTGAGCATGCTCGCGGCCGGCTGGGCTGTGCGGGCCGGACGCCTGGTCCGGCAGCTGGCGCCCTCCTCAGGCCGGGCGGGCGGGCGGGCGGGGTTTGTCCGCCGGGCAGCCTGCCCGGCCCGAGGCTCCTCTCTCCCAGTTGCCGCGAAAAGGGACAGCGGTGGGGGAGCGCGAGCGGCGCCTCCCAGCCAGTCGCGCAGCCTCGCGGCCGTGCGCAGCGGCTGCGGGAGCCGAGCCAGCGGGAGCGGCGGGCGGGCTCTCCAGGCCGCGAGGGCGCGCTGCGCGGCGCGGGGGTCTGGCCGCGTCCCGGCGGGGAAGGAGAGGAGCAAGGGCGCGGAGGTGAGCAGAGCCCGCGGGACGCGAGCCCAGGGCGCCAGCGCAACCTCTCGCTCCTTTCTCGCTGGCAGTGGCGGCGGCCGAATCCCCCTCAGTGCAGTCGCAACCTGGCCTCCCGGCGCCTTTCGCTGGGGCTACCCGGAGGCCCTGGCCGGGCAGCTGTTGCACCGAGAGGGGGCAGCTGCGGAGTTCCATAACCATAGCAACCGCATCAGCACCACGGCGGCGGCGGCGGCGGCGAGGGCAGCATCCTCTCGCTCCTCCTCCAGGCAGCCTCGCCTTGGGGACCTGAGACCCAGCTCGCAGGTGCCGCGGACTCCTCAGTCGGCCCACCGCCGCTGCAAGTGTTGGCGGCTGGAGAAGGCAAAAAGAGGAGGGTGACAGGCCCGGAGCTGAGCTGGGCCCTAGGAGGTGAGAGAGGGGAGCCCTGCAGTAGGAGACAGGTAGGTGAGAGCGCTCTGGGGTCTGCAGCTGCAAACTCTGTGGCAGTGACGTTTCTGGAAGCGTGGTTGCTAGTTGGATGGCTTTTTATTGCTGAACAGGGATTCTGCCGCGAAATGTGGTTTATTTTCTGTTTCCCCCAATCTTTCTGTCCTTTGATCTTGCCGCACATCTGGGTAGGTCTTCCAGAGGGCACGAAGGGGCTATGTCATGATTGATAGGGAAATGCTGAGTTAATGAGGTGGTCTCCACAGAAGTCTCAGATAGTGTCCGAGGGGGCGCACCCGGACCCTTGTCCGTCCAGGTCCTCTGAGCCTGAGAACCCAGGTCAGATTCTAAAGAAGACCATGTTGGGGCAGAGGGGGCAGTGGTTACCACTCTTTGGTGGTCCAGGCTGACTCAGAAACCCATTCTTTCCTGTGGGTTGGCTTGGGGCAGAGGTTGGGGGTGGCACTGCAGCTCAGCTGTGACATGGAAGGGGACCAGAGCACACACCAGCTCTTGATCCATAAAGACAGCTTCAAATCCAGCCACTGGAAGGGATATGCAGACAAGGGAAACAGCAACTCTTACCATTTGGAAAGCAAGGGTATCCCTGGAGTTTATCATGCCCTTAGCATTGACTCTTGAGGATGGGTGGGAACATTTTAAGCTAGCAGTCAAGATTGCCCCCTCCCCTCTCTTCACTCATTTTTTTAAGCTTCCTCCTTACTGTCAGTCAAACAAGAAGTGCATGGAGCAGTGACATCTTTGCCCCTTGGCCATTGGCAAACTGTCTCGCTTTCAGAAATCTGGAAAACCCCACTTCAGTTGTTCTCCTTTTGAACTGGGGGGCATTGTTTTCTATCAAGGTGTGATCCTCTTGATGTTCAGTTACATTTCAGAGGACTGAGGCACCTGGGCTGTCTACACCACATGATGAATTGTTAACCACATCTGTAGGCCAGAGGTTGGAACATAATTCTAAACTAGCTCAGCTGGGAACAGAGCCCCAGAAGATTGTAAGAGAAGGAAGGTATAGTTAGGTGAGTAATTTGGGTCTGAAAGCTCTTTCATATAGGTAAGTAGGTCTCTGGGTAATTTCCAACATGGGCAGCCATTGACTTTGAAAGGGCTCTCCCTTTATATCCTGGCCTCAGGAGACTGTGGTAAGTCCCAGTTAAAAGGCTATGTTCTTTAATTGGGCTTTTAATTTATGATGTAGTTATATTACCTGAGGGTATGTGAGTTGGCCAGCATTTCTTCTGGGAATTCTTGTCATAATGAGGACAATATTATCATACTGTAGGCAGAAGGTAAGATACAGAGGAAAAAGGACAAGATTTGGGAGTCAGAAAACAGGCTCTATGACCTTGAGTTTTTCCACTCGCTCAGATTTCTTTTTCTCATCTGTGGAATGGGATGCTAGCAATCCTTTGAGTTCACTAGTCTTTTGTAACCATCAAGTGGGATGATGGAGAGGGTGGATGGGAAGGACTTTTAAAAACCTAATGCCTTGTGCGAGTACAATGGATTATCATCATTTTATAAAGAAATCACCTTTCTCAGATCAGCAAATCATTTAAGAGTTGTGGGAAGGCAGTAGCTATATTATTCAGTGACTCACAGTTAAAACACTGTAGTTTGGGCCAAGATACACTCAGGGCAATATAAAGAGGGCTTTATCTGGGGAATATGCTGCGTGTCATCCTTCTTGCTTACAAGAACCGAAGGTCAAGAGTTTTGCCATCAAATGCAGTACTTGTTTAGTTTAACACAGTGAGATCTGTCTACCCCAGAGTGGACAGAAGCAGCTGATCATGTAAACAGACTTGCACATAGTGGGAACTCACATAAATGTTGGTTTGGATACATTGGACACATCGCATGCTCCTTTTGGGCAGGGTTACCTTCATCCAACTGTGCTCTGTAATGCCAGAGCAGAGTTACTAAATGTTTGCCTAATTCGATGAAATTGGCTAAACACTTACCACTTGATTTCCTTGCCGAGGCACTGTCATTTCCAAAAGGAACCTGTGCTATCTTATACCATTCCCTGATCTTTTATGCTGCTGTGTTTGTTCATGCTGGTCTCTGCAGAGACTGACCATTTTCATTTCTTTCCACCCTTAATGACCCGATTCAGATCCTCCTTCCTTTGGGAAGCCTTCCCAGGTTCTCTCTCATGTGCTTCCGCCACACTTTGGATCTGTTTTATGACAGGCTGTGCTGTGTCATTGCTTGCATACACACTGGTCACCTCTCTAGATTCTGTGCTTCCTGAGGACAGGGGCCTCTCCCTTATCCTACCTTGGCTATAGCCCCAGCACCTGGTGCAGCAAAAGCTATGGGGAATGAGCTCAGTAGTAGTTGGGCATTACCTACAATCTGTCCACCTGTACAGGAAGAGTCCCTGGCTGCTTTCCCTGTCTCCGTAGGTGCAGCAAGCCTGGGTTGTTGTGCATTATTTAGGGTCGATCCACTGAAGCAGCGCCAAGGAGAACAGAAACACACACTTTGCTTCAAGATGCTCATTTTTTTCAAGTGGGCACTTTAGAATAGCTGTAATCTGGTGTTGAATGGCCTTTCTATAACATTTGCTGAAAACCTCCAATAGAATATTTTAGACTTAAAACGTATTTCTCTCCCTTCAATTTATTTCCTTGATTTCAATGGAAAAACACATAAATCGGATTAAAAAGGTCTCGGTTTGAATCCATTTTAAAGGAACGTGGAACTAGGGTATTTGATCTCCTTTTACCTCAGTTTCCTCACTTATAAAATGTGGTTGTTAATGCCAGTCTCACAGGGAGGCTGAGCACTTGGAGTAAATTAATAGCTGGATAGTAAAATCCTTTAATAAACTGTAAAATATTCTACCCTAGTATGTATTTTTTCTTTTTCTTAACTTTTGTTCTAGAAAATGAACAAAATCCCTGTACCTAATTATGCAGCATCAGACAAGATGAGCTTCAAATCTGGGCTTCTTCTCTTATTAGCTCTGTGTGACCTTCAGTAAATCATTTTGCTCCCTCTGCACAGTATTATAATGACAGCTACCTTTCCAGGTAGGCTGGGGACATATATGGCAAGAAAAGAGGCATGTAATTTCCAGATGCTAGGTACAATTGCCAATAATAGAAGATTCCAGAATATTTTGAAATTGTCAAAATATAGTTCTTCCCTGAACTTCGCCTACCTTTCTGAGAGAGAGAATACTAAGAAATAGATAACACTACCCCTCACCAAAAGCCCCTTATTTTTAGGTATATGAGAGTCCATGAGGAGTAAGGTAAGCTAAAGATTTAGGTTCAGTCACTGAGTCCACCTCTGACAGTGACTGCCTAGTTCTTTATCAGTGTTCACATCTGCTGGTCTATGTCCTCCTCACCCAGGTGACATCTGTGACCCTCTATCCAGCCTTTACTTCAAGGCTCAGAGTTCTACACTTCCATTGCTCTATACCCATACCTCCACCACCACATTTCCCTTCTTTTTTAATTTTCCCAGCTAGATGCATCCAGAGTATCTGAAATGATCCTGGGCCTTAGGGAGTTGTTGAATATCCAACTCCATCTCTCCATCCCAAGACCCCTTCTTATCTCCCTCCAGGCAAGAAGTCCTGCTGCTATCCAGCCTGGATGGTCTTTATTCAACACAAGCACCTGTCTTACCTGAGAGAGCTGGCGGGAATTCATGACATTGCTAATATCAGCGGAGCCTGCCAGACACTGGGTGTGCAGCAATGTCAAGTGTTTCTGCTCGAACATGAGTTTTTTCTAGGTGGCTGCACAGCAGTGTCAGGAGTGATTACGGAGGGGAGCTTAGTGCATCGAAGGGAACTGGATCCAGGGGCCCAGGCTCTGCGACCCTCTGCTCTGGTGTGGCTGGAGTTGGGTACAGGACATTTGCCTCAGTGACCTGCCTGGTGCCACTCACTGTGCTGGGCCCTGGAATTCAATCATGAACAAGGCAGGTCCTTGCCTCTCAAGGGGTAAGGGGGACATCCTTGAGGGATCAGATGGAAACTGATGAGAAGGAACCAAGTGATGCAGGGGATGGAAGGTCTGTGGGAGCCAAGGCAAGGACTTCTGACCCCTTGCCTGGGAGGGATGGTCAAGGGTGGCTTCGCAGAAGAGAGGAACCTAAGTTGAGGTCTGAAGAACTTCGCCAGGGAGAATGGAGGAAAAGAGAGTCAGAGGCGGGTTGCCCTGCAAACAGCTGGAGGCCAGAGCGCCAGGAAGGGCAGCCGAGTCAGAGGTGACATGGGGCTGGGGAGAGGAACAGGGCTGCCTCTCTGAGAGTGCCATACCCCTGCAGCACAAGCCATGCCAAGCTTGTCGTTGGGCAGAAACTCTCCAGCGGCAGAGCCGAGGCCAGGCTGGGATGGAGTGAAAAGTACCTTGGTTTCCAGGCTCTTTGCAGATCAGAGAGGGGATGCTCAGGAAATAGCACAAGAGGGAACCTGAGGGAGGGAGGGAGGGTGCCAGAGAAATGAGCACACTTCACGGGACACTCCCGGGACTTGGTACCACTGACGTGGGTCAGGAGGAGGGGCTCTTTCTGTCCTCTCCACACTCTTCTATCTGGTTCAGGCCTTCTCACCTCACACAGCCCCATCAGCCAGGCTTTGTCTGACCTCCCTGCCTCACCCTGCTGCTCTGCACCCTGCAGCCAAGGAGACGGCAGGAAACCAGAATTGCATCAAGTTCATCTGCTCGAAGCCCTTCAGTGGCTCCCTTCCCAGGCTGCCTGCGACTGTGCACTTGGTATGACCTTCAGCCCTTCCAGGTCAGGTGCTGCCATGGCTCTTCCCACCATCTCCCAAACCTGCCTGCTGCACCCATGCTGGTCTCCTTGCGGGTCCTCAGCAGCGCCTGGTACCACTTCCTCCTGGGATGCCTCCTCTCAAGTAACCACATAGTTGTGCCTGCTTTATTCTGGCAGTGGCTCAAAATTCCCCTTATGAGAACATTAGCCCACCTCTGGATACCAACTTCTAAAGCAACATCCTTTAATGAATCTTCCTTTATATTACTTATCAATATATAAAGCTCACTGCAGAATTCTCACTTGTAGAACATGTCCTTTCCTACAATATGTGCTCAATGTACGTTTATTGAGTGAATGAATGAATGTAGGAATAGCTTGAGTCTAGGGAAGGTGCTCTTCCTAGCATAGGTAGAGATGATTTTAGGGGAGAAACAAAGACATGTTCTGATCAGTGAACTGAGATTTTAAGTGATTACTTACTATATCTGTCCAATGTTCCAAGCATGAGTAAGCAGTTGGATACGAAGACTACCAGTAGTAAATCTCTTAGGAAACCTTTCTTGGGACACTGAGAACTGCAGATTCACTGTTAGAAGAGTCTCCAGTGAGGCATGAAGTCTGGGTTGAATGAGATCTGACGCTCATTTTTATGTTTCTTTAGACATTTTCTCTCCACTTCTCTCTTTGATGGCTTACCCTATGTGTTAATTGAAGGTACAGCTCTTTCTTTTGGCTTCATCATATGGAGATTTTTCTCTTTGAGAGCTTGTTTCTAATTTTGTTTGACTTAGGCAGATGTTGAAGTGACGTCATAGTCTCTGAGCTCAGTCTTTAGCTATGGGGGGATGGGCCAGAACCCAGAGTCTCATCCCCGGGGATGGAGAAGAGGGAATGACAGGGAACACCTGTGTGTGAGCACTCCCCTGGCGTCTCCCTCCGGGGAGCATCTTCTTGGTGCAGTGCCTCCATCAGGAGGTCTTATGTGGAGTTCACTCTGACTGGCATGGCAAGGGGTGGCCCTTACTCAGACATGTCTGCCTCTCCTGGAAACACCCTCTGCTGTGTCTAGCACTGGGCTCACCCCGCCCATGGACTTCCCTGGACACCTGGCCCCTGAGGTCCCTCCCATACTCAGTGCATGCCATGTTTTAGTATCTGCTTCTGGGTGCATAACTTTCCATGTCTAGATCTTGAGTCCCTGCTAGACCATGCCTCCTGGTGAACTCAAGAGCTGGGTTTGTCTTAAACAAGAAACCTGAGGTCTAGGAAGAAATAGGACAAAAACCTAAGATAGATGTTATAGGGTTAACTCTAAAATGAATCATCTGTGTCCTTTAAGCTGGACCTTAACCTCCCTGGGGTCGTTTTCTTAACTGGACAGATGAAGGGCTTTGACTCAGTGTAGCTGATCCACTCAACCCACATTTCCTCAGTGCCCTGTTCTGTTCTAGGAGCCTAGCAGGTGAAAAAGACAATGTTCCTGTCCTTAAGAATGACACAGCTTACAAAGACAAATAAGTAAACAAGCAGTTATAATATACCAAGGAAGGCAAACCACGAGAGACCAGGAGCCCCGGCTGGATGAAGAGGCATTTGAGACAAGACAAAAATGAGGAGGAGTTAGAGAGATAAACAAGGGAGTTTGGGTGTTTCAAGGAGAAGGAAAACCAGTATGAAGACAAGGAGATGAGGCAGAGCCCTGCACACAGATGGGCTTGCAGGTGTGAAGACTCTCAAGACAGAGCTTAAGACAAAGGTGGAAAAGGAAGACTGAAGACGTGAGCAGAGACAGGGCCCTGTCGGGCTTGGGCATCTCGTGCAGGAATTCATTCTTTATCTGGAAGTGAAGGGGCATTGTGGGGGAATTTTGAACTAGGAAAAGACAGATACACACATGCCCTTTGGAACTGTCCATTCTGGCTCCAGTGAATGACAGAATATGTTGAGAGAAGATGACAGGCATGCAGACTTTGTGGGACCCCAGGGTGTGTGGAGATAGAGATGGTCCAAACCCAGGTTAAGGTAGTAGGGACAGAGATTGCAGAACAACATTGAGACATATGAAGTCACCAGAATCTTGGGACAAGTTCAATGACTTGACACACAGGGCGGAGGCGTGGAGAGGGATGAAGGACGACGGTCTGCTTTCTGACATGGTCTGATGGATTGGCCCTGCCGCTCTTCAGTGGCCAGAGAAACAGTGGGAAGAACAGTTTTTAAGGGGAAATGATGAGTTCTGTTTTGAAAGGTAATTTTAGTTCTCTGAGGACGTCCATGTACCTTTTAGGCAATTATAGAGACATCACTCAAGCTCAGAAAAGTTCTTGGCTGAATCTATAGATTTAGGAAATCATCAGCTCATGCTAATTGAGGAACTGGAAGTAGAAGCCATTGCCCCAGGGAAGCATATAGAATGAGGAAATAAAAACACTTCTCTGGACCCACGAGGTCTATACCTTTGCAAACCCAAAACTAAAAAACAAAACAAAACAATACAACAACCCCCCCCCCCACAAACTGTATCATTTCCTTTGCCTTAGAGACTTGGCTTTGTGTCCACACATGTGTGGGACATCACCCCTGAGGTTCCTATGGCTGTCTCCTTCCCCTTGTCCATGCCCCTTCTGTGCAGAGGTCTCTCTGGGTCACTCTAGTCTATTCCCTTCTAGTTTATAAGCACAGGCCTTGATTTATTTTTCTCCATAGAATCATCATGATGTCACTCTCTGAAATAATATTACAGATGTTGGTTTCTATTTTTTGTTGCCCATCTCTGCAAGGTGGTGAGCTCTGTGGTGCCAGGACTCTGTCATGTTTATAGCTGCATGGAACACTTAGAACAGCTCCTGATACTCAATAAGCATGCAGTAGATATTATCAAAAACAAATACAAGAGTTAATACCAGAAATCTTCAATAATGAAATGATTCTTTTTGTTTTTTCAAGACCACAGACCTGTTTAAGTACTACTGTTCAGAAGGTGTCCCTATAGTTCAAAGACACATGAAGCCTGGTCCCTGGTGTTGTTCCTTCTCCTGGGGTGGCCTACTCTGCATATCTCTGACAAATGTCTTTCTAGTGTCTAGTAGAAGGGAAGGTCCCACCCTCAGGACTGGGGTGAGAGCAGGTTGAGCCAGGCAGTGGATGCTCCTCCCCTGATGCTCAGGGAATTCAGGGCTGGGTGCTGGGCCACTTCCTAGGGACCAGCTCTTCAGGATATATCCTACCCCATATTTCTATTTAATCCAGAGATAAAAGCCATATTTTCCTGGACAATTATTTTAGGTTGGGGCTCCCCTGACGTCCTCCCATGAACTGTAGCTACGTACGCATGTTCTGGGAGGGGGATGGAGCTGCCTGGGAGTCTGCAATCATCCCTGCCTGGGCACCACATGGTGCTGAGCCCTCTGGTGAAAGCTGACACCAGGGGTCTCCTGAGGGTACCTGAGGCAGGGTCATGGCAATGAGGCACAAACTTCAGAGTGAGATAGATTTGGGGTTGAATCCCAGCTCTGACCAGAGTGACCAACTTGTTACACTTTTCCTAGGACTGATCCAATTTGGAAATCAAAAAACTCACATGCTTGGAAGCCCCGTAGCCCTGGACAGCCCCACTGGGTTGGTCACCCTTGTTCTGACACTTGTGAGCCTAATAAGCCTGGGCAGTTACTCAGTCTCTGTAGAGCAGTGATGCTTTCTCCCCGTCTTAGACCAGGGTCATCAGAGATGGCGATTCCTGGGGGAGCCTCTCAGTTGAGAGTGCCCAGGCCGACGGCACGGGAGGATCTGGACCTCTCAGGCTCACAGTGCTCCCAACTCAAGGCAGAGGTCCAGGATTTTGTCATTGCAGTACACCAGGCCTTGACAGCATATCTTCCCTGGTATTTCTGGGAAAAGCAGCTCCTGTCAGCCAAGAGCAATTTGCAGAAGATCAGGGTGACTATGGCTGTTATCAGCCAACAGAGCAGTTGAGTGATGGGTGCACCAGCACAGTACAGGGGACAAGGATGGGGTACCCATAGCATCTACTGCATTCCAACTGATGTTTCCATTAGAGCCCCAACCCTTCCTTTAAGAAATTAATTCCTCAAGGTCATTGCTGCGATGCTCATGAGCTTGCAGCTATACCACCCTCAGATCCTCTTAGGATCCTCTGCAGCTGAGGGTAAGAGCCTTGAAGACACACAATAAAAGGGGTCTCCTTAAGCCTGACCATTCGAGGAAGTCCTGCCTTGGACTCCCTTCCCAATTTAGCCAAACCTTCTGCTCACTCTCAAAAGCATCAGTGCAAGTGGGTGCTGCATTGGAGCCTACCTACTTGCGGCTACACTATTGTGTCGGTCAGCTTTTTATTGCTGCGACTAAAATACCAGTCAAGAACAACTCAGCAGAGGAAAGGTTTATTTTGGTTAATAATTTCAGAGGATTCCATCCATGATCAATCAGTTCCAAGGCAGAAACATCAGGGCAGAAGGGCGTGGTGGAGGAAAGCTGCTCAGCTCCGGGTAGGTAGGATGCAGAGGCAGAGCAGGAGGGGAAGATGCAGTCCCTCAGCCATGCCCCCAGTGACCTGCTTCCTCCCACCTCTGGACCCTGCTGCACCAGGGACCATACTTTTAACTGAGGTTTTGGGTGCATTCCACATCCAGTTACAGTTAGCCATCTGCTCATGTGCTGTCCCCCACTCCAGTAACTTAGGTACCTGAAATGTGGTTTCTTCACCATTTGAGTCCACCTTTATTTTGGGTGGCTTCCTGTGCCCACAGTAGAATTCATCAAGCTTGGTATTTTAATATGCTGGCTTCCAAGTCCTGGCAGATGACCTTGACACTGTCCTGGTCTTCACTTCTCAGCTCAGGCAGCCTTTCCATGAGGCTGCACAGCCACATGCCCTCTCACACAGCACTGTTCCACTGTTTCAGGTCCCCGATGAGCTTTGACACAGCCTCCCCTCCTGGTTTGCTTATTGAGCTCCTGCACTGTTGTCATTCTGTGATTTTGTGGCTATCTCCAGCCAACTCTTCCTCCTCTTTCTTTCAACACATTAGCCTTATTTTTCTTTTTTAATTTTTAAAATTTTTATTTTTTATTGTAAACAAATGGGATACATGTTGTTTCTTTGTTTGTACATGGAGCAAAGGCGTACCATTTGTGTAATCATAAATTTACATAGGGTAATGTCGTTTGATTCATTCTTTCCGGAATCTTACTTAGCCTTCTTTTTCAGTGACCCCATTCCTTTCCCACACAACTTTCATGAAACAGTTTCTAGCCACACTTTTCCCAATAACTTCACTAATCTCAACTTCTCTTTAGGGTATGGTAAGACTTCAGTCATGTGACTTAACCTGTATTGACCTTAAAATGACATGGAAAACAAATAAAACTGAACAGCTTCTATGGTAATATTTGATATGCTGCAGGAGATTAGTGTTTACTCTGATTAGAGACTGATCTGGATACTTTAATATCAACTAAGAGGATGGAGGGACTGGCATCTCACTGTGGAAACTAAGGTACTTGATAGGACCCTTCCTTGATGGGAACTCTTTATGGAATGGACCAAGGAAAAACTGTTGCAGGGCCTTGGGACTCTGAGCGAGGGCCATTGGAGCTGGCTGCCCAGTAGGGGTCTTCGAAGCCATCTACCTGTGGTAGCACTAAGCAGTAACTTATATTCATAACTGTGGCTATGAGTCACCAAAGAAAAGTTAAATTACAGTCTGTAAACTCTGCTGGAATAAGACAGAGGAGGAGAATTTCTAAAATAGGTTACATCAGAAATTGCTGAAATTTCATATAAAAGTATTTGGTTGGTGTTTAAAAGATTTGATATAAATTATCTGGAAATTAATTTCTGGGGCTTGCACCTTTATAGCTGAGGAGTTACTGCAGGGGAAGAGAAGTCAACTGAACTCATGGTTTTTGTAAAACATTGTTGATTTTAAATGAGAATATAAAATGCACTGGAGAATAAATTGCCTTTTATAGTTTGTTTAAAGAAAATGTATAAAGATAAGATTATCCTTGGGATCCTGTGCCCACAGTAGAATTCATCAAGCTTGGTATTTTAACATGCTGGCTTCTGTTGGCCTTTTGGGAGAATAAAATGAATAATAATATAATTGCTTCTGGATTCCAAAATGATATTCCCCTGCCCACCCCGCTTTTGAAAGCATGTGAAAATTGGAAACAAAGAATGAAGCCAGCATCATCTTTCAGTGACAGACTAGCATCGAGTTATGTCCAGGTGTAGATGAGAGGGAGAAGGATGCTCTAAGTGTCTACCGTGGGCTAGGGTTGGAGGAACGTGTTCCGAGGAGATCCTTCTACTTTATCATTATGCAGGAGTTATTATTAGCCCCTGTTAAAGCTCAGGAGACCCAGGGACAAAGAGGACAAAAATCCTGCTCTCAGTCACACAGCTAAGCCAAAGTGGAAGCCAGAACCTGATTCCCAAATTAGTTTGACCCCAAGACTTGCTTCTTCCCATCCACTCTAGAAGTTGCTTGTGAAATTTATTTAAAATTCAGCCATAGATGATAAAGACAAAAGAAAAGCAACCCCAACCCTGCAAACCAAACTAAGACCTCAAAAACGTCTGGGTAACCCAAACCTTTGACTTTTAACTGCCCATCCATTTGAGTGTGGAAAGTGGAAGGACTTCTGTTTAACGAGTGGAGGTTATGTGCTTGGGGCTTCTTGGATGAGTGCTACTTCCAGGTCTGTTCCCAGCGTGTTTGGATCCAGGAGCACCAGTGGAATGCTGTAAATGAACTCGCTTAGAAAGACTTTTTATAGAATTAGGAGCCGTCTCAGCTGAAAAACTAAAGAGATAAAAGAAAAAAAAAAAGCAAAGGCAATCTGTCCACCCTACTTATTCAGGCAAGAAGTCAAATGTTTAGGTGTTTGGTTTTTTCAATACTTTATTGACTACCTTGAGCCAAAATGAAAGAAAATGTATGTACTGAAATTGCAGCTCTACGCTTTCTTGTTTGTTGATATGGTTTAATTCAGTGTCCCTCCAGATGTTTTTATTCAAAAGTTGGAGATTAATGTACATGCCAAAACATCAGTGATGTTAGTGGAAGATATTGCACACATCTAGACTTGAAATCAGTGTTCTGCTCTGAGATGCACCCCCTTCAGGTGGAAGGTGAGGCAGGCAGCACCAGTGGAAGGTAACCAGGGTGTGGTGGCCCCGGGGGTCCCTGCAGGAGCAGAGAATATGCCCTGGCCTGGGGGATTCCCTTGCCGGAATTCTGGGGTCCTGAGTATGAAGGGGCAGAGTGTGAGACATCCTCAAGAGTGTGTGGTGGATCCATTTGCAATTTTAGCATAATGTGTTAAGGCCTCTCCCTCCCCTCTCCATGCACACACACTACCTTCATCTGGACATGTTCCTCCTTGGTGCAGATGTCCAAACTCACCTTAATTGTCATGGATTCTGCAAAGCCTGCCCACCCTTCAGGCATCCCACAGAAGCAGGGCTCAAGCGGACCATGGCAGCAAGTTGTTCACGAGAGCTCCCCTTCTCGTCTCCTAGCCCCTATTCTGGTTAGCTGTGCCCCCATGGCCAGATGATCCTGCCTCTCTGTGCTTCAGTTTCTTCATTTGTAAAATTGAGGTTTCAAAGACGTCTCATTCCAATTTTGTTAGCATTAAAAAATCCCACAGAAGTGCAGTGAGAAGACACTGATCCTCCCCTCGGCAAGACTCAGGAAATCTTGCCATTGACACTTTAAGCATTGACCGGAGTCTATTTCTGTCCCTAACTTAGACAGCATGGTATTTTTCATATTTATATTTATGTTGCCTGAAACACGGTCTCATTTAGTCTTTGAACCAAAATTCATTAAAGCACTGTCTTCTCTCTTGGTTTAGATTCTGTAGGGAAATGCAGTTTATTGAGTCACTAAATGGACTCTTAGATGAGATGGATGGATGAATGGATGGATGAATAGTAGGTAGTGTAGATGGGTGGATGGATTATTAGAGAAAGGCAAATTAATAAAAAAAAGTGAATGCTTGGGACACTCTATTTGAAGGTGAAAATGTAAGATGTGGAGACCTAATGTGGATGGATAGACTTTGAAGCCAATCAACTGGCTTAATTATAACTCTGCTGTTGACTTTGGATAAGTTTCTTAACCTATCTGAGCATAAATTCACTTATAAAGCAATGAGAATCACAATGTGCCTACCTATTGGGGTCTTCTGAGAATTAAATTAGTATATAAAAGCATTTAAACATTGCCTGGCATGCTGTATATAAGCACTATCAAGTGTGAGCTTCTATAACTTATTAGGTATAACCCTGGGACTTGCTCCAAAATTTGCAGGGCTACTGCAAAATGAAAAATATGGAGCCCTTTGTTAGAAATGATCATTAATGCCAAGAGGGTGGCAGCACAGCATTGACCAAAACCATGGTTCTTCTGAGCCGACAAAGGACCCGCTGACTACATAGGGTCCATAATGGGCCTAGTAGGACTCTAGTTTCCATGATTCCCAGAAGCTGTTAAGGATCAGAGGCATTTCTTGAGCAGCTCCTGCAAGCCTTCTGGCCATGAACTTTAACACTCTCTCCCCCCGTTTCTTTCTTCCATCCTGGATATCCTGCCACTCCCCCACAGCTTTGGAAGTAGGTTTGACGTCACACCCCACGTCCCACACTCAGCCTCCTCAGCTGAGACTCCATTGGTTTCATCCTTCTTCATCCTCTTCAGTCTCCGAAACTCCTTTTTCAGTAGCAGCTCAAACATCAGCTCTGGAAAGGGCCCCTCAGCCCCTTGTGCGGATCATGAGCCTGTATGGCTGTCTATCAATCTGCAAAAATTCATACCTCCTTCCCCAGACTGTGGTCTCCTCCAGCAGAGGTCCTTGATTTGCCTACTTTGGACCCCTGTCCAATGCCCGACTTCTCCAGTCATCTCTTTACACCCTGTCCTCGGCCCTGCAGAAGCACAGTCCCAGGGGAGGTCTTGATTCCTGGAGCTGGTCACTATAAAATGGTTCTGAAGCAGCTGGGAGAGGGCAGGTGACTGGTCACTGGATTGGACAGGACAGAAGCAGGAAGGAGAGGTGGGAAATAATAGAGTGGAGGGACTGTCATTCAGTGCAGAGTAGAGCAGTAGCAGTCCGTCCTGACAGGGCTTGAAGTTGCTCAGCCAGGACTGGCAGCAGGAAGTTAGCCTCAAAGGACTGGGCTCCCAAGACCACTCTGAAAGGTACCCTGCTCACACAGTGGCTCACCCAAGGGAACAGAACAGCCATGGGTTCTTCCTCAGATCCTGCCCTGCTGGTGTTAGGCCAGCTGCTCTCTGTCCTGGCACACCAGCAGCAAGGTGCAAACAGGTGAGCCTAAGGGACACCAGCAAAGTACTTGGTATGACAGAAGCCACCCCCCCATTTCATCTCCACCGCACACGAGCTCCCACTTGGAAAACGTGTTTAACCTCTCTGAATCCATTTCCCCATCTGTAAAATGAAGATAACAAGACCACTTTTGTCATAGGTGGCCTGGACAAATAAATTGTATAGCTACTATTATATTCATGGACTTAACAAGCTGCCAGACAGAAGAGACCCAGAGCAAAAGACTTCAGGAAGAATAACAATTGCATCAGTAAAGGAAGCTTAAGTGCCGCATGCTGCAGGTGTGAGAGCAGGCGTATTTGATTTCCATCTTCTAGAATTTACATTTTCCTGGAAGGGAGAGTAAAGAAGAAGCCAAAAATGACAAGCAGTGGCTTCTTTTTTTCCTCCCCCAAGTATGCACTTAAACACATGTTCATTTGACAAACATGGATTTTCTCCTGTGATCTTCCCAACAGTTCCATAAGATAAAAGCGTTCCTTGTGGTCTTTTCACAAAAGAAGATTCTGAAGTTCAGAATGACTGGATGCCTTGCCCAAAATCATGCACAATGGTCTCAGAACCAAATTCCAACTGAGGTTGCTGGGACCCCAATGCTTTTGCAGAAGGCTGAGTTATAAACAGAGAGGGGCTGTGCTCCCACAGCACTGTGGCCTTACTCAGGGTGACTTGCTTCTCCAAGGCTCAGTTTCCCTACTTTTTAAATCACGAGAGATGTAGAGGTGATTCTTCGTGTTCTTTCCAATAGGCTTTCTTCCACTAAGGAGTCATTGCTTTGAATCTGTTCCGTCTCTGAGGCCTTTTCATGTTTTTGCTTATTTGTCTTATATATCCTTTATTTCTTTCCTCCTTTTTAGTGGAGGTATTGACAAGTTTTATTCTTATATTGTGTGTATGTTTGAATATGTAGCAATAAATCCCACTCTTATGTATAATTATTAGGCACCAGTAAAAATTAAATATAAGTAGAAATAAGTTAATTAAAGTTGCAAAGGGTTAAAACAGCAACAAGCTTTGCACGTTGGGCTGTCAGCAATGTGGAGCCTGGGCCTATTTACTAGTCCACCTTTGTCCACAATGCTTTCACACCATGGGCGCACTTTCAATGCCTGTATAATTTACTTGTGTGATCAAGATTCTATTGTGCAACCTGATGAGAGCAGCTACAGAGTGATCTCATCATGTCAAGGGACAGATGTTTTGGAACCTGTTAGAATTACCGAGGCCCTGAGGTTCCCCTGAGCTCAGCACAGGCTGAGACCTGGTCACCCAGCCATCCTGACCACTGCTTGTGACAGGTTGCCTCCTTCTCTGCAGTCCTCACTTGTCGCAGGGAGTACTGTGGAGTTTGCATGAGAAGATTAAATTGTCAAGCATGGTGGAGCCAGAGCTGAATTCCCAGAGGCTCACAGACGACCAGATCCAAGGAACAGTTGCATTGTTTAGCTCTATTTGTTATCAGTCCAATCCTTCCAGCACAATCGGCCCCACTGAGAACCTCCCCAGAAAGATCCTGCCCCAGGATTTTGCTGTGCACAGAAATAGCCTGTCTCAAAGAGGCTCTGAGCCTGCCTAATGGCGGAGGCTCTAGGGAATGAACCTCAGGAGGGATTGTGGTGGAAAATAAGGAACACAGGGATACCATTCCATTTCATGTCATTTTTGTACTAAGACTTCAAAGTGCTTTATAATTTAGCATCAAGAATAAAAGACCTGAATTTAATTTCTTTTAGTCATTCAGAGAAAAATCACTGAGCAACTACCTTAGGCCACGTCCAATGCTAAGGATAGAAAAATACCACCACTACCTCCATCGCCACCCCAAAGAACTCGTGTTTGTTGAGCACACTTTAGGAGGCATTATGCTAAGCACTTCAAGTTCATTCTCTCTTCATTCCTTGGGGTGCTCAACTCTGGGTGTGTGATGTGGTGATATCATAAGAAATACGCCTTTTGGTCTCAGTCCTCAGATGTCTGCCCAGAGCTCCTGTAACTCATAATTTCCTGCCTAATAGGAGCAAAAAAGGTGAAATGAGCACCTTCAGTTACTCATCACTGGCCCTTTGGCAACACCTGAGTTGGTCTTAACACAGCTGCTTATGGCAGGTTCCTAAGGATGGGTGGCTGATTGCCACCCATCTCTGTGGTTGGAGAGTTGGAACTCTCAGACCCCATCAACCTCGGGGCTGGGGAGGGTGGAGAATGACTTGTCCCAGTGGCCATGGATTTCATCTTCTGTGCCCACATAATGAAGCCTCCGGGAAAACCCAGAGGCTCTGGGTGTGGAGAGCTTGATGGCTGGTGAACACACAGGAGGGAGGTTGGTTGCCTGGACAGGGCTGGAAGCTCTGTGCCCACTCCTATGCTTGTCCAGTACATCTTCTCCTTATCGCTATTCCTTTAGAATAAATCCTGTTTTCCAGGGTTTCATGAGCTATCCTCCTAAGTTTTTGAACGTGTTCTTGTAAATTAGTGAACCTGAGGAGAGGGCTCAGGAGCCTCTAGTGTATAGCTGGGCAGTGGTCAGTTCTGACTAGAACCTGGATGGGCAGTTGGCATCTGAAGTGTGTGTGTGTGTGTGTGTGTGTGTTGGGAGCTACTATGGTTTGGATGTGTGGTGTTCCCCAAAAGCTCACATGTGAGACAATGCAGAAGGTTTAGAGGAGAAATGATTGGGTTATGAGAACCTTAAACTAATCCGTGAATTATCCCCTGGTGGGATTAATTGAGTGGTAACTGAGGGCAGGTAGGGTGTGACTGGAGGAGGTGGGTCACTGGGGTTTGGGCCTTTGGGGTATATATTTTGTATGTGGCGAGTGGAGTCTCTCTCTGCTGCCTAATCTGCATGTGAGCTGCTTCCGTCTACAACACTCTTCGGTCATGACATTCAGCTTCACCTTGAGCCTCCAGGAATGGACCCTGCTCTCTATGGACTGAGACCTCTGAAACTGTGAGCCCTCAAATAAACTTTTCCTCCTCTACAGTTGTTCTGGCGACTTTTAGTCACAGCAGCCAAAAGTTGACTGAAACAGGGCAGTCTTGTGGAACTGAGCCCTGGCCCTGGGGGACAGTGCTCCCCCCAGGCAGTCAGGGTCAGCTTTGTTTGGTGTGGAAAATGAGCACATTTGGTGCCAGAAGTGTTGGCTCTGGGTTTAGAAGAGTGGCTTATTTCTTCCCTACAGTGTCAGTGTGACTTCTAGATGCACCTGAGGTGGGGCACTTGGTACGCGCATGCAGTGTCCCTTGCAGTTGTGTTACACAGCAACCTAGGACTCTGCCTATTTCACAAAGACTTAGAGGATAAAAAGGTCATAACCTGGGTTGGTGGCGGTCATGGATTTAGCAGCATCCTCGAGAGCTGATTTGCAAGCCTGATCGGGCAAGACCACTGCTCTCTGGGGTTTCAAATTTTAGAGGAGGCAGATGATTAAGCAAATAGCTTACAGTATTTTGTGAATTGCTTTAGCCAAAGCAGCTGTGAGCTTCCTCGAAGGTCAGGGGAGGGAGGATGTATGGAAGTAGAAAAGGGTTTCCTGAGGAATAGGCCTCAAGCACCACAGGCCTGGTAGACCTCTTCAGGTGAGGTTGGTGAGGAAAAGTCATGCCAAGACAGAGAAAGAACCTGTGCAAAGACAGGGACCTGTAGCAAGAGTGGTAGTTCTCAGGGGCATGCTCACAGACCAGTTTGAATAAGAAGGGCTCAGAGAACATGTGGAAGGTAGTGGCAGGAAGTCGAACTGATTAAGTTTACTAACCCAGGGACACAAGGACGTGTTGGCAGCAGGTGGAAATGTTGTCTTGTTTGGGACAAAAAATTACATATGAGTTGTGCGTCAGTTAAAACTGGTTTCAGCTGCAATAACAGAAACTGAGGACAGTGGCTAGCCCACATAGGGTAAGAAGGTGTGGCTCATGCAGTGACTTTCAGGAAGTCATCAGGTGCCCAAGCCTTCCAAACTTCCTACTTGGACCACAGTTTATTTATGCACTCAACTGCTCCACACCCTGAGCACATGCCTTTCCTTTTTGAGTTCATGCCTGTGAGGTCTCTGCTTGACCACCAGACATGATGTCCATGTTCCGTACACAGAGGAGGGCTTTTGGCCATGGGTTGGTTCCTTGATCAGATTTTTTACTTAGAAATCATTCTTGGGTTCTGTGGTGGGGAGATTAGATCAGACCACAGTGGGTTCAGATAATAAGATGGGAGGCTATTTTGTGGTTTCTTTTTTGCTTATTTTTAATAGACTTATTTTAAAAATAGTTTTAGGTTCATGGCAATATTGTCCAGAAGGCAGGGGTATCTCACATAACCTCCCCACTACCAATATTCCACATCACAATGAATCTATGTTGACACCCCATTACTTCCCCAGGTGCATACTTTACTTTAGGATTCACTTTTGGTGTTGTGTATTGTATGAATTTAGGTCTGGATGACATTTATCCTCTGTTGTATTAACATGCAAAATAATTTCTCTGCCCTAAAAATTGTTTGTACTCCCCATTCACTGCTCCCTCCCCTACTTTCACCCTCTTGCAATAACTGATCTTTTACATTGTTTTCATAGTTTTGCCTTTTCCAGAATGTTGTGTAGGTGGGATCATGGAGTTCGCAGCATTTTCAGATTGACTTCTTTTCCTTAGTAATGTTCATTTAAGACTCCTCCATGTCTTTCCTGGCTTCACAGTTCACTTCTGATTTAGTGCTGAAACCATTCCATCATCTGAATGCACCACAGATTATTTACTCCCCCACCTACCAAGGGACATCTTGGTAATTTCCGAGTCTTGAAAATTATGAATAAAATGCGGTAAACGCTGCTGAAGAATCTGCTGTGTGCAGATTCTTTTGTGGACATAAATCTTCAACTCATTTGAGTAAATACCAAGAGGCATAACTGCTAGATTGTATGCTAAGAGTATTCTTAGGTTTATAAAAATGGCCAAACTGTCCTTGCAAGTGGCTGTCCCATTTTGCACTCCCTTCAGCAATGAACAAAAGTTATGGTTGCTCCACATAGCAATGTTTTGTATTGTTAGTGTTTTGTTTTCAAGATAAGGATTGGTGAAGGCCTGAACTAAGGAGGTGGCAGGGAAGAACTGTTAGCAAGTTCTAGAACTATTACAGATCTAGAACTATTAAAGATCTAACTTAATAGTTCTAGAGCTAGTAAGACCACAAGTTTTTGGTGATCTTAAATCACCAAGATTTTGGGTTTAATTTTGGATTGATTTCAGGTACCAAGGGAATATGTTGAATCTTGGAATATTCTGAGGTTCTGGTTTGGATGAAAAGACAGTGATGCTACTTGCAAACAGAAGAACAAATGATGGAAGTTGAAAACTGAGCTTCAGTACTGGGCCTCCTTAGGAGCTCTCCATAATCTGTGGATTTGGAGAGAGATCTGGGTGGAGGCAGTACAGGTATTACCACTGTGAAGGTTGCCATTGGATTCATGAAATGCCCTGTGACTCCCCAGGTAGAAACATTGGATTCTTTCTAATAGAAACATAAAAGCAGCGTAAGGAGTCAGAACTGTGAGTGGTGAAGAAGCCAGCTTCACAGGGGTCTAAAAAAGGAAAGTGTACAAAAAGCAATCGTGTCTTGCATATGTTCTGGTTCCTCAGTGAGTAGTTGCCAAATTGAATTACCCAGTTACTTTTGGTTCCCTATTGTCCTTCGCAAACTTAAGTTATGGCTTTCAAGCTGTACATTTTCCACTAACAGCAATTGGAAGACGCAGTGTGAGTTTTGCACAACTTGGTAGCATAAGGTGGCACCAGTTCTGGTCCTCCAGTGAATGCTTCTGAGGATCTGTGCACAGAATAATCTGGAAACACATCCCTGCTGACAATGAGTTGAGTGGTTAAGAATTAGTAATGTGTTATTCTATTCACTTATTACTGACAAATATCCTAGTATGTCCTATGGAATGGATGCTATTCAACACATTGAAAATACAGAGCAAAAAACCAGACCAGATCTACACTCCCCAGAACCTCAGATCTGGTGGGGTGAGTCAAACAATACAAAAATTCAAGAACAAATGCAATCGGAAGCAATATATATTATGCAGGAACATACAATATGGATAAAGGAGTCAAAAATATTGATGTTTTAGATGGAACCCACAGGCACGTCCTCTCTGATATGGGTTGTTTGAGCAAAGACCTGGAGAATTAGGAGACAAGTCATATGACTGTGAGAAAGACATTTCACTGAAGGAGCTGAGTCCAGAAGCTCCCAAGGTGGCATGTTGGGGGTTCATGTCCCATCGTGCCTAGACCCTCTCTGAGATCTCCTTATTTATATCTAGCACAACAGACATCAAACTGACTTGGAATGAGGGAACTGTTTCTCAGACCCTGCTAGGTGCTGGACTCTGTATTTAGCTTATGACTTTTTCTTGTTTGTCCCTTACAACAATAGGTAGCATTATTATTCCAATTGGCCAGAGAGAAAATAAGGCTCATAGAGTAAATAATTTGCCCCGGGGCACACAGTTAATGGACGACAGAACTGGAATGTTCATGCAGTCTGTCTGACTTCAAAGACAGCGTTTGCTCAGCCACCCACACCATCCTCCACACATGGCCAGCCAGCACTGTGGACTGTGCTCACAGAGCAGATGAAGTCCTCTCTGCACTGCAAAGGAGGAACGGGGGCTATATTTGTTTTCAGTTGACCAGCTGACTTTTTACAATGGATTTGCAAACCTCAGAATCACTGAATCTATTTTTAAGTTTTGCCTGAGACACTTTGATATAGTCAAATAAAACATGGAATACTGACCTTCATACAGTGTGCAAAGGAAATCTATCCCAAAGCACTCATTGTAGTGCCAAGGTTCCCAGGGATGGCTTGTGTTTGAGGGAGCCCATGTTGTTTATAGTTCTATGCATATTTACACAATGCTTGAACTGAATCAAAACAATAAGATTAGAATCGGATAGAAAAATTTTTCTCTCTTTTCCTCTCTCTCCAATTTCCATCTCCCTGTCCCTCTCCTTTTCTATCTCCCTCTCCCTCTCTCTTTCTCAACTCAGTAGATTTAAAAGACAATACAGGTATAATTACCAAGAGATCAAGATTAATATTTTTCACTATTGCATTTTAAGCCCTCTGGAGACTAACCCTGGTTACATATTTGTGAGTCATTGGACAAATGGCTACCTTCAGACTCCAGAGGGTCTTCAGGAAATGTGTTAAGAGGGCAGACTGATTCTGGTTGTAGAAATGACTCTTATTCCTTATTGTTCGCATTTCAAGAATGCCATCTCCTACAGGTTAGAAAGAAAATGGCTGGAGGAGTTTAGAACCCTCCATGGTGTCTATTTCTGTGTTCCAAGTTTCTAGGGTCTGTGTGGGAAGGAGCAGGAGCAGAGGCTAGAGAAGACTCCATCCTTTGGCCCAAGAGGGTTGAGCAAGGCATTTCAAGGATGCTGTGCTTTATCCTGTGAGAGCCATGGATCTTTCAAAGCTTTTTAAACAAAGGAAGGACAGAACAATTTTAGATTTGTCATGGATTGTTCTGTGGCCATGAGAACATGGCTGCGTGTTGGGTCAGACTGGACACTGGAGAGCACTTTCTATTCTGAATGCTTAAAGTTCTCCTTCATGCTGCTGTCTCTCATTATTAATGTAAATTAATTTGTAAATTGTCTAGAAGAAAACTGATCACATGGTCACAGTCTCAGATGGAATGAAAGGCAAATACCTTTTGAGTTGAGAAGAATTTAATGCATTTCAGTTTATTCTTAATTTTTTCAAATGCACTGATTCTTTTAACGGCTGTGCTTCTGTATAGAGTTCCTGATGCCCCTGTGCTCTACCCTGGGTACACAGGACTTCGACCTCCATATAACATGTGCCATTGGAAAGAATGCGCTTCCTTTTTCCTGAGAGGAGATGTGGTGGCACCAACCCACACACATGTGTTAACAGAACAGTCAGCAGGGATGAACCCTCGCAGCCATGCCAGCAGCACCAGGCTTGGACCTTCATGTGTGTGGCTCCTGCAGCAGCACTGGAGCTGCCCAGAAAGCCACACACGTGCTGTGGGATGACGCCATTTAAGTCCATACACGAGCCCTAGTTCTTAACTTTGCCTGGGGGGCCCCTCCACACCTCCATAATCTCTTCTCCACCTTCCCTTTCCCTGCTGTCATTTTAGCAGTTGGAAATGTTCCCAGTTGCAGTCTCCTTGTGCTGTCTGTCTTCCACACTCTTCCTCACTCTGGGAGGAGACTGGCCCTGCTTCCTTCCTGCACTAGGAAAGCAAAACGAAACACCCACACATGGGAAGCCCCTTCCTTAATTCCCGTTCTCGCACATGTCACCCTCTCTGTGTGCAGCCTTCCCTAAAATGAATGAACTTCCTGTTCCATGCAGACCCTCCCTACCCATCCCACTCTGGATCTAAGACTCTTCCATTTCTTCCGAGAGCTTGCTCCCTATGAAATTCCCTCTTACTCCTGGATGGTCAGCCTCTTCCTGCCTCCTGGTCCCAGCTCATTAGCTTGTCAGCTTACACATGTGGTGGGCGTTTCTTCCCCTTGTCAGACACAGGCCTCCCACACATCCTGACACATACTGTGTCCCCTTCCACTCCTCTCCTCTCTCCTTTTGCACAGCCAGGCTTGACAAGATTGGCTAAACATGCTGCCTTCATTTCCTTGTTTTTTATTTATTCTTTTCCCACTGTTTGTCCCAACAGTGCAAATTACCCATCTTCTGATGGCTGGACTTACTGTCTTTGGAGGAGCACCTCTGCGAGACTAGACTGACCATGACTACACTCTATGAACCACTTCTCTTCACCTTTTCCCCAGCTTAATTCTTTTCTTACTCTCTTTCTACCTAACATTCAGTTTTCCTGCTTTTCTTGTACCATACCACCTTAAATTCTTGGCTTGTCTACATGCTATATTTCTATGGCATGTGCTTTGGTTCTTTGATGTTTTTATGGTAAATACAAATCCTGGGTGTTCTTATGAACTCCAAAGGCTTCAGTCACTTCCTGCAGTCCTCTGCTCTCAAGCCTTGCTTGTTCACTCTGCAAATCCATGCATCCTGCTGGGCCTGTCTAGAAGTGCTTTTCAAAGCACCATCAACTCAACAAGTGCCAAACTGGCTCTTGATATTCCCTCTGCCTCCCACCCTCCATTCTCCTCTGATGTTGTCTGGTGGGTAAGTGGTACTTCACCCATGTTTCCCTGAGCCAGAGGCGGAAGCCATCTTTCTCTGTATGATACCCCAACTCTGTCACCTGTCCATCTCTCGTCCTCCTAGTCTCCTCCGTCTTCACTTTCTCCATCATCCTGACTCTGGAGACACCATTCTCAGCTCTGCCATCTCAATCTTCTACCTGACTTCCCCACATACCACAGCCACACCCTGCCCCAAGCCTGCAGAGCATTTGATATTCTCAAAAATGGGGATGAGATCCCACCTGCTCCCACCTTTCCCTGGAACTCCCGGAGGCTTTGAGGAACCAGGAAGCCTCTGCTTCAGGGTCGGCTTTGTGCCTGTGGCCTGTCTGCCCCTGGCCCCACATGATCACTGACTCTGCACTGCAGTTTCCTCTAACAGGGACTTTGGGAGTGAGAGGCATGTATTTCAGGAAATTCTTAGGAGAGTTAATTGGCACACAGATAGAAGATGCTAGAACTTTTACCTTGTGTCCAGGTTTCAGGTGAGCAGGGTGGAAGGCAAGCAACCTGAGGGCAGGGGCTGCTACCCGGCAGGGTGGAGTAGTGTCCTCACACCTCCTTTCCGTTTCAGGTTGCTGTGACGATACAGCATCTGCAGGGCCTCCTTATGTAGATGTGTGCATTATGGCATTTGGCTCTAATTAAACAGCCCACAAAAGGAGCAGTGACTTTAGATTCCTGCAAGGAAACCACAGACTGACAAAAAGGCTGATAATCACACTCAGAGTGGAAATCAAGTAGAAGCTTCTTCCAGTCACATTGTAGGTTAAAAAGCAAAGTTGATCTAATTAAGTTGCATAATGAATTAAGAGTATTATCACAAGGCCATCGGAAGTAGGGCTTCACACTTGCCCAATTCCTCCCTGAGCCCTGGCTTTTAAATATGCGGAGATGTGAACTCGTTTATCTGTAAGTGCAAAGGTTACTTGGCGTCTGATGTGTGTCTGTGAACACGGGGCCTGTGGTTGCTGTTCCCTGCTTGTGATGTGTATTCTGCAGTGTATAGCGACACTTGATGAGGCTGTGCATGTCCTGCCGTGGCAGGGCCTCTTCCTGAGGGGTGTCTTTCCTATTCAGCTGCTATTTCCTCCATACCACTGCCATCACCTTAGATCCGATATTGACTTCTATGATTAGTCTGTTACCACCTCCCCTAGCTGCAGGCTCCGTGTGGAGGAGGAGACTCCAGCCCCTGAGCTCTGGCTCCACATCTTAGGTGCTGACTGAAGAGCTGTTGAATGAATGGTCAGTGCATACCCATCAGGCGCTGGGCAGATTGCATTGCAGTTATTATAGTCTCCAATTAATACTGCTCATTGCAGAGCATACTGAAAGCTCTGTTGGGGACTGTCAGCTAAACCTCCTAAAAAGTCAAAGATACAACCCCCACCCCTTCCTCCCCAAGGATACTAATCCTTGGGTGACACTAGCACAACAGTTCAGAGAGTCTATCAGCCCCGTTCCATTCCTGTGCTGGTTCTGCCATGCTTCCTTGCCTGAGAGCATGTGGTGACGGATCCAATCAAGGGCTCTCCCACACTTGAAGTTCTAGGGCATGGGCTGCACATCCATCTCTGGTATCTCCTTGAGCCCACTGTCTGTCTCTAGTAAGTGGGCTCATGTTCTCCATTTTTCCAAGTTTTCTTACTTGATTTAACTGGTCCCTTGATACCATACAGATTCACACTCCTTTCCCCAGTTCTCAATCAGTGTGCAATCTTTATATAAAATTATCTGCCATGTTCAGTACTTGTGACTTTTCAGAGAAGTGCCTTGTCTTCCCTTCCTAGGTCAATCGTGCTGGTTCCTTTTGCTCCCTTGGTCTACAAGATCCTTAATTCCAGGAGCCTGACTACCTTTTTATGGTTTCTTCTTCTCTTCCTGACATGGGGAATTATTCTAATTTTCAATTATATATTTCCTTAGAATTTTTTGAACCTTAAGTTTTGATGTTTAAGAGAAAACTTTCACATTGGAGCTTGCTGAATCAAAAGCAAGTTATGACAGACACAGGAGAGATCAGGTGCCTTGTATTTAATGGGCAATCATAAATGTTGTGTGTGAATTTCAACATCCTATTTGAAAAGAAAAAGGAAGAGTGGGAGTAGGCAAATAATGAAAGCTAGTTCTGTGGGATCTTAATGGAATGGATTGGTCTGGGACTGGAGACATGTTGAAAATTTCATGTTAGTGAAATGTGCAGGCTTTCTTCCGTCCATAGATAACGAATCATGAAGCGCTAACAGCTGATGAGTCAGAAGACACAATAGGATCCTTCTTCTCACTTGATCTCCTTGACACACACGTAAATAAAATGGGATTAGAGGAATGGAAGTATTCCAGTGCCGGGGGGGCGGGGGAAGCAAAAAGGGCTTTCAGATGTAAACTGCCGATGAGTTTTGACACATATCTGGCTCTCTAAATTCCACTGGGATGTCATGTCACAAAAATTTTGTTATACAAATTTTCAGATGAATGCCCATAGTTTCTATAGCTGATTTCACAATTGCTAACACTTTGTAATATTTGTTCTAGTGGCATAGAAATGTGTGCATGTTTTTCTAGATCATTTGATGAAAATAAACTACAGAAGTCAAGGCAGTACAACCCAAATACTTCAGCGTGCTTATAAGAATAAAGTATTCTTTAATGAGCTGCCAAGGCTATCCCTTTACTACAGAAACGTTCAATATTTCAAAAAACATTGGTGCATGTTCCACATTCATAATTTCCCAATTTTTCAGGAAATTCTGCTTAGAGATATTTCGAGAAGAATCCTACCAAGTGTACACATGTATTTTTTAATTTGTTCTAATAGTTTTATATGACAGTAGAATGAATTTATGTATTCTGATAAATCATTCATAAATGGAGTATCATTTATCATTTTTCTGATTATACATATTATAGGATCGCATTGGTCATGCAGTTATATATGTACATGAGATAATAATGTCAGTTTCACTCTACTATCCTTCCTACCCCCAGACCCCTTCCCCTCCCTTCATTCCCCTCTACCTAATCTAAAGTAAC
Organism: Sciurus carolinensis; assembly: GCF_902686445.1. Taxonomy (NCBI): domain Eukaryota; kingdom Metazoa; phylum Chordata; class Mammalia; order Rodentia; family Sciuridae; genus Sciurus; species Sciurus carolinensis. The sequence continues at coordinate 5,294,868 of NC_062213.1, forward strand.
TCTATTCTTCCTTAGCACCCCCCTTTATTGTGAATTAATGTCCAAATATCAAAGAAAACATTCAGCCTTTGGTTTTGTAGGTTTGGCTTATTTCACTTAGCATGATATTCTCCAACTCCATCTATTTATCAGCAAATGCCATAATTTCATTCTTCTTTAAAGCTCAGTAAGATTCCATCACACACACACATACACACACACACACACACACACACACACCACGTTTTCTTTATCAATTCATCTGTTGAAGGGCAACTAGTTTGGTTCCATAGTTTAGCTATTGTGAGTTGAGCTGCTATAAATATTGATGTGGTTACATTACTGTAGTATGCTGACTTTAAGTCCTTTGAGTGTATACAGAGGAGTGGGGTAGTAGCTGGGTCAAATGGTGGTTCCATTCCAAGTTTATTGAGGCATCTCCATACTGCTTTCCATAATGGTTGCACCAATTTGCCTTCCCACCAGCAATGTATTTTATTTTGATGTTATATATTTAAATATATATATATATATATATATATATATTTAAAATGTTATATATTTAAAGTCTAGAACAGTCTTTCAAATTTCCCTTCCCAACCCTTCACTCTTGACCTTCATGGATTGACAGTCCAGGTCAGTTGTCTTTTACAAATTCCCACTTGCTGGAGTTCTGTTTCCACATGGTATCATTTTCCCTGGTTCTCTGTCCCCTGTATTTCGGAAACACTAACAGACAGGTCTAAGGCACTACTGTCCAAAGGAACTTTCTAAGATGATGAAAGTGTTTTACATACATTGTTCGGTGTGGTCATAAGTAGCTGCAAAGAAGTTATTGGACCATTGAAATGGTCCAATAAGGAGATGGATTTTTAATTTTATTTAATTAATTTAAAAGTGAGTAACCACATGGTGCTAGTCTCTGCCAATCTGAAAAACACATGGGTCCAGAGCCTTGAACAAACCCAAGTTCAATCACCTAACTGTCATGCTTCAGGGTTGCTTTGCCCTCGTTTCTGATGTTAGAGGCTGTGACTCTGCACATCCTCAGATAACACCAGGATTACGCTGAGCGGCGACTCAGCAGGTGGGCCCAGACCAGGTTCTGCAATCCCCTATGCACATGTAACAGATCACCAGCCAGACTTTCACCCACCCCTGGGGGAGACAATGCTGCTCAGACTCTTTGAGTTTGGAGTTTGCCTTCTGAACAGGGAGATGGGCTCCAGGAGAACAATCAAGAAGAAATACTTAGTCACCTCTGCAGTTCTGGGTTCTGCTTCCATTCTTCTCCCCTGTCCCACATATTCACGGTCAGCTTGGCTGTGGTGACATACTGCCTGGTCCTGAATCTTCAAAGCCAGGTTTATGTAAGTTTGCTACCCCATACTTATCAGGGAAAGAAATTTTAATAAGCAAGATGATGCAAAACTTTTCTCCTGAAGGAGACAAAGTAAATTAGAGTGAACATCGCAGCCTGACATATAGCTAACTACCAGCTTCAAAATTAGAAAGGTTTCTGATAAGCCGCTCTGACCGCGTTGACACTGATATATTAATTTGCCCTTACACTCCTCTTGTGAGATGCGGCCTTACTCTTTTCCCATTCTGTTGTTCAGTGGTTAATTCCTAGAGCCAGCATCCAGGACTCAGCTCCTATGCTGGGCACCAGCTCTTCCCGGAGCATCGCCCATGCACACTGTGGCTGCCTCTGCCCTGGGGGTTTCAGACTCTGTCCCCACCAGCCCACCTGGTTGTAGGGTCCTTTGCTCAGTCTTGTCCCCATGCTTATCACCTCATGGGCCTTTTTCCAGTTGCTTCTCTGGGTTTGCTGCTCTCTGAGCCTGAGGCTGACCTACTTCTCACTCCTGACCGAGATTCGGATCCACTCTCGTTAACTGGGTCACAGCGCAGCCTCCTTGCCTGCTTCCACCCATCTTGGTTGCAGAACTAGGCAAGAGGTGTCGAGAGCACTCGGTCTTCCTCTTCATGTACAGGGGCTCGACCCTCCCTGTGCTCTTCCCAGGCCCCCTACATACAGGCAAGGCCTGCTGCTCATTCAGCTGGAGGGAAGCACACCTAGGCGGAGGCCCAGGGTCAAGTTGAAGAAATCACGTGATTCATGCACCAGCACGTGGGGCCAGCAGGCAGCAGCCAAGGCAGAGAAGGGCTGACATGGTCTGAGCTGAAGCTCTCGCTGCTCCCACCTGCTGCCTGCAGCTGCTTGAGAACAGTGTGCTGTGCTCAGCTTCAGGGCTTAGGGGACCACAGCCAGGCAGTTGAAGGATGGAGATGGCGTTTGCGGGGTTAGGATGGACTCACGGGCACCAGAAGGTGTGGGGGAGACAGGTCGACAGAGTGAGAAGAACATGGTGTCTGGAATTGAGCAGACTTGTACCTTGTTGTATGACCTTAGAACAAGGAGATTGACCTTGAAGCCCCAGGTACTTCATGTAATTAGGGGCACCTCACAGAGAGCTCAGGATTTCAAGGCATGTGTGTCTGAATGATTCTAGTGTTGAGCTGGACAAAGGGGGCACATGGGACCACCCACCAGGAAAGAATTGGGGTGGGCACATGATGGATGGCCTTTCTGGTGTAAAACATCTGGTGCAAATGTCTCGATAAATGAAGCTCCTGACCCTCCCCTGACCAGACCTACCTAAACTGCATCCCAGTACCTCCGGTCCTAATCCCAGGAGCCAGCCTCCTCTTGTGCATCCATTTCCCAGCTTTCGACTTGACAGTTTTCTCCTGAAACTGCAACCTCTAATTTTCTTAATTGCAAAATTGCCCTCAAGTCTGTGATTCCAGCTCTTTGCTTTTTCCTCATTAATTGTTCTCAAAACAACGCATGTGGCTGATGGCTGTCCCTAACCTCTGCATGGTTTCTTCTGCAACTGCAAGGAGTTCTTCTGTGGCCAGTGGGTTCTGAGTGCCAAGGTCCAGAGAGGCAGGGTCTGCCGGGCTCCTGCCACCTAGGAGCTGAAGGAAGGGTTGCTGGCTGGGCCCGAGGGCAGCAGTCCAGGGTACTCCTCCTGTGAGGATGCGCGCTGCTGGCTCGTTTTGGTTCTGAGTTCTGGGCAGTAGGCCCGCTGCCATCCAGACGCAAGTGTCTCTGCTGGGACAGTGGCAGAATGTCCTGAAATCCTTCCATTCTGTTTTTTTCCATCTTGGAATTTCACCGTAGTTTCCGCAAACCCTCTGTCTTCTTTCCCTCTTTTTCAGGATGGTCACCTCATCCAGAACTCTATAGCTAACCCTTTACGTATTCAGAAGACAGAGATGGGGCCTTGCTTGTCGATGTCCCTGGGGCCAGTGGGCTCAGAGATATAGCTTGAGCCCTTGTGTCAATGGGAGCTTATTGCTCCTCTTGGTATCCTGGGCCTTGAGCCCTTGGGTCAGTGGGAGCTTTTTGCTCCTCTTGGTATCCTGAGCCTGGTGCACAGAGGCTTTGAGAAGGTCTGAGACATGGAGGGCTGGAGAGAGGGCTGTTTATTTGAGGAGCCCCACCCCGAGAACTAAACATGCAGACCAAAGAGGTGTTTACTCCCATCTCCAGAGAGGGAGGAACCCAGTCCAAGCTCCTTGCCTGGCTCTCATATCTGGGTGGCTGAGCCCTGCACAGTGGGGTCTCAGCCTCCCTCACCCTCCATGCTAGACCACAATCTCCTAGCTGTCAAGGTCAGTCTCCATCTTATTGCCATCTTCCTCTCTGTTACCCTACAGTGTCTGGTGCACAACTCTGACAGTTGACTCCCATCTGATGCCAGCAAGAGGGAACACAGATATTTAAGCTCCCTGAGCTCTGTTTCCTTTTCTGTCAAGTTAGGGGGCAGTTATTTACCCCATACGTTGGAAATGAGATCATAGAACTCAAGCTGTGGGGTATGCTTGAATTTTGAGTGCCCTATTCCTGTTTGGTATTTTAACAATTCCTCGTAGGATTACCCATCAGTGGGTTTCTCTACCAGTGGGCCTTTTTCCCATCTGAAAATATCATGCTATCTGTCCCTTCTCAGGCTTGCTCAGGGGTCAAACTCAAGTCTCCTCCTGAGTTCTCATGTCCTATCACCTCCCCAGTGAACGTCCTTTTGCTCCCTCTTCACCATCTCCCTCCAACAAGGTGCCCACTGTGCCTGTCCTCTTCCTTGTCCCATCTCCTAAGATGTCACTTGGATACAGATCTTGGTGTTTGTGCAGCCCTGGATGTCCACTCCAGGAATGGTGTGGAGTGAACCCTGCCATGACATCATCAAATCATCCCAGGGACCTTCACTCAGGGAGTGGAGGTACGCAGGCTGCGGCCATGAGGTGGTGGAGCTGGGACTCAGCTTCCTGCTTTGTGTGGCTCCAGACTTCGGGTAATGGAGTCCTGCTCTATCAGAAAAGGCCTCTGCTGTCCGGTGCTCATCCTCTAGACCTCCTCGAATCCCCTGACTCCACAGACTCCACCCTCCCCAGCTCCTGGCTGGCTCTTTTCTCGCCGCGACCCTCTCCACGATACTCTACCTTGACTCTTGGTGACTGGATGGTGGGCATCCCTCTGCACTGTGAGGAGTGTGAAGGGAGTGACTGTCCCTTCTCTCTTTCCTCCAACCTGTACCACAGCAGAACTACTGTACCTTGCGTAGCACTGCATTGAGTGATAGTACTCAATATGTGCTTTTCACCAAAAATTCAGCAACAGAAGCTTCCTTTTAGGAAAGCTTCCTTTTAGGACTGAGCTCTTTGATATCTCCAACTTTACTTGTTGACAGAGGTGCCTGTAGCCAGAAATCACAAGAAATGTGAGCATTAGATGTTCTATTAGAAATAATCCACTATGATTTCTTACTGTCTTGATCATTTTAAAAATGCTATGTAAATGGCTTGCCATTAGTTCATCTTCCTCTGAGAATACAGAGAAAGCCATGGACACTGACCACTCAAACACCAGAGAAGCAGTGGAGAAAGCCTACCCAAAGAGCTGGCGACCTGCGCCACCTAACCCCGCCGAGGTGCTCTGTGGCCCTCCTTGTCGCGCATCTCTCCTTGCCTGTTTTTTCATGTCATGGTGACCCTGGCAGGAGGGCCAGCTCCCTAGCATTCTCTTCATCCTCCATGTGGAAAGGCACCTACTCCATTTCCCAAATGGGGTTGAACAGAAGGTCTCTGTGCAGGAAATGAATCGAGAAGAGGAGAGCTGCTTGGGCTGACTCAGTGTCCAGAGCTCCCCCGTCCTCCTGGCTTTCACACTACCCACATTTCTCCTCTGCTTCTGGGCAGCTGTCAAGGACCCATGGGCTCTCAGAAGGAGGGTTGGAAAGCCAAGCCCCAGGGTTCTTTGCCGACTCTTATTACAAATATGTGCCCTGTGATAAAGCTGCCTCCCATGGAGCTGACTTAGTTTACAGCAGAATGTTAGGGCCTTAATCTCAGCCCTCTAAATCCCTGAAAGAACCTGGATGCAACTTGCTGCACCAGTAGGAGAGGGTTCTACAAGGTTACCAAAACAATAATAAGAGCAAAGAGAGATAAGACAAAATGCATTGACCCTGGGTGGCCTTTGGCATATGAGAAAGTAGAATTCAGTGGAAAGGAAGTGAAACATAAACACACAAACACACACTCTCACACACACACACACACACACACACACACACACACACACACACACACTTTTTGTTTCTGAACGCCTTTACATTAGATGGTTCCTTATCATGAGCATCAGTATAATCTCCGCCATCACCACCATCTCCACCATCTCCTCCATCACCACCATCTCCACCATCTCCACCATCTCCTCCATCTTCTCCATCTCCTCCATCACCACCATCTCCTCCATCACCACCATCTCCACCACCACAACCACCATCATATCATCACCATCATCACCATAACCACCACCAGTACCATCATCATCATCTATCAAGCCACCCTTGGGTCTTTGATTCAGCTGGTCATAAATTTGACTCAGGCTTCTGAGAAGGGAATGACAGCTCATCAGTGGCACCTGTGTTGCTCAGGCAGGATGACAGCCACATTCGTCATGCTACTCCAAGTGGGTGGTTATTAACCACCCTCTCTCCCCCTGATGGGTTGGGTACAAGGGAGAGGAGATTGACATTGTTGAGTTCATGCTAGTTTTGAGAGGAAATGGATGGTATGTGTGGTCATGGCCGGTAGAGGAACTCGGGCCTGACCTTGGATCCCGGCACAATCGCAGCTAGCAGTGAGAGCCTGGGATGACTTCCTTACTTAGCATTTTGGACTCTGAGTACCATCTTTTGTTAAGTAGTCGTCCAGCTCATTTCATAATAGTCTCATGATGACAAAATAAAATATGCCTAAGAAATCTTTTAAACATCATAACTATGGTAACCCTGTAGAAATGGGATATTGGTTAAAGTTTCTTTGGTTAAAGTTAACATGAACTTAAAAACTAGCAGAAGTTATATGTCCATTCTGAAGCCATGTTTAAATTAGTTTTCTGGCAATTTCTTGTCTTTCTCATTTCATAGTACTGCTCAAATCCTGTGCAGTGTCTCCTCATTGCACAGTTTATAACATCTCAGAACTAACTGGACTCTACCGACATCTGATCCTGTTTCCTTAGTTTACCAATGAGGATTGGTATCCCAGAGAGTGAGTGGATTCCCGGGGGTTCAATGCCTGCCTCATGGTATTTACTTGATACCCCTGCAGTTTAGTGCTGCTTTGCAGTGTCAGCCAGGACTGTTGTCAGCACTGAGGAACAGAATACTCGACCAACAGTGCCTTCAGTTGCTGCTTACATAACAAGCAGCAGTTGACCAGTTCCTGTTTTTTCTTTCTCTTTTTTTCATACTTAAAGAAAGGTGTCCCTGTTTTACCAGTTTGGCTCTTTTCCATACTTAGCTATTAGTCGATGGTCTCTTTGCTGTGATAGAATGATCACAGCTCCAAACATCACATCCCTATTCCAGTCAGAAGGAAAGGGGGAAGCAGACCCAGCCATTCTTCCTCCTCCATTCCCTTTAAACAGGAGAACCAAACAAATCAACCAACAAAGAAGAAACCAATTTCCTGAAGCCTTCTAGAATATTTCCTTTTTATTTCATTAGTTAAAACACGGTCACACAAACATAATCTAGAGAAAACTTCTGTTTTCTTTGCTCAGTCTTTACAGTCAGAGGCAGATGTAGAGGAGGCACTGTGAGTGAATAGCCTATGGGTTAAATAGCCAGCAGCACAGTCCTGGGTGATTTCTTGCTGGTACAAATTGGCTCCAGAACTTTCACCAGGTCCCTTCCACCCTCCACTTCCAGCTGTGGGTGGGTCTTACTCCCTAGGCCAGTGCTGAACCTAGAGGAAGCCTTTGGCTTTGGGCCATAGATGTCTCCAGGTCTGCAGTATAGTACTGGGCTGTTTCAGGAGCTGTGAAGCCAGATAGCCCATGGAATCTTCCATTCCTGACTCCACCGCTTAACTCGCTGTGCATCTTTGAAAAATATGTCACTTACCAATGCCTCAATATCCTCATCTGCAATAGAAGGATAATGCACCTGCTTCCTTACAATCAGAGCAATGAGGAATAAAAATGAATGTCATATTGAATGAAATGATTGACTAGCAGACGAACAATGAATGGGGAGTTCTGGCACTATGCACCACTTGCAAGGGCTTAAACTGCAAGTTAAGCAAATAAGCAGTACTACTTGTAGGATGCTTACTGGAGACAAAGCCCTATTCAAAGTGCTTTTGTGTTAAATTATATTAAATTAGTTATCTTTTTAACAAACTCAAGAGAGAGGTTCTATTGTTATATTTATTTTATAGCTGAAGGCACTAAGCACAGGCATGGGTAGAATCTATCTCCAGTCATCTGGATTCAAACCAAGACATGTGAACACAGTGACCACTCCAAACCACCATGTCTATTTCAAAGGGGGAATGATTACTATCTTTCCAGTTCCACTTGCTCTGGGTAGAAATAAAGACAGGAAAACCTGAGGTCTCTGAGCTTTGGCTGTGGGATGCCAGGACCCATGCAGAGTTTCTGAGCCTGACCTCAGTCTATGTTTGAACCAGGGTCTGTGAAGAGTTGAGCTTCAGGAAGGAGATATCCTTCAAGAAAGTTGGAGAAGGCTGACCATGGATTGCCATCTGCCAGATGGGAGAGTCACATCAGTCTGTGTCTCTCATGGTATTCCTGGTCTCCAGGGAGACTGTTGACGAGGTATTGGAGGCATCAGGGTTGTTGGGGAGATGTGGGCGGCCCTCTCTGATGTATAATAGGTGAGGTCTGGGGGGATCTTTTGATGAACTTGTACAATTTTCTGATTTCAGGATCCTGCAGCCCTAGAGGTTTGTAAGATTTACGGCTGGCTCTGCCACCACCATCTTGTGTCTCCTTCCTGCTGCTTCTGCCTTGTTTAACTGACTTCCTCCCCTTGCCCCACCTGCACCTCCATTTTGGCAGTTGTGTGAAGTGGCTCTGGAACAGTATCAACAAGTTATCTTCATGCCCAAGGACCTGTCCTTTGGGAGCCTGCTGATGATAATGTCCTGGGTCTATGATGTCGTTCTTTGAGTGTCCCATGAGCTACGTCTCATGAAGAGTCCCTGGTTCTCTTCAGAGGCACCTGTGGTCATGATCTTCTCCAATTCCTTTAGCTTTTGTCTGACTTTGTGACTTTGTGGGCAGCTGAGCAGATTTAGAAGTCTGGGCTTTGCTGTATTTGCTTGGACTTTTCTGTGAAAGGAATCTCGTACAATGTACTGTGTGGACACCAGTGCATTCTGGCAATCCTGCAAGTCAGAAATCCCACACTTCACTCTTCCTTTTCTTAAATTAGCCATGTCTGGTTAAGAAGTATCATTTGTCCCTCCTTCTGAACTCAGTGTAACTCCTAAAACAGCAGAGAATTAAATGAGCTCTGAAATCGGGATGGGCGAACATTTTCTGAAAAGGGCCAGAAAGATAGTAAATATTTTAGAGTTTTCTGGACATATGGTCTCTGTCACAACTACTCAACTCTTCTCTTGTAGTGAGAAAGCAGAAACAGACAATACAGAAACAAAAGGCTGTGACTGTTCCAATAAAGTTTTATTGACACAGACAGGCAGGGGCCAGTTTTACGGTAGGTTTGGACCCAAGCAGGAAACCTGAACCTTGGACACAGCACTCCTTTGGTCTAATAACCACCCCACCCACTTCCAGGATTCATTTGCTTCTGCTCCCTCATCTCCCTAAGAACCTTGACCATTTTATTTAAGGCCACACCCTCTTGCCTGGGTTATGCAGGAGTCTGTTATTATCCTCTCACTGGGCATTCATATTCTCATCAGGCTACACCAAAGTGCACAGCACTCCCTTCGCCATTCAGTAGAGATGCAGTTCCAGCACAGGAGGCTTCAGACCACAGGAGCAGGTGTGGCTTTGCCCTTTATGGAGCTTAGGGTGCAGTGGATATACAATAGGCAGCTATACTCAGGAGAGGATGTAATTTAAATATGAAATGGATGCTCCTTGTAAATCCTCTAAAGCATAAAGGATGAGGAAAATCCTTGTAAAATGAAACATGAAAGTCAGATTCTTGCTTTAAGCCCTCCAATGGCTCCCCAGTGCCTGCTGAGGGTCACTGGCTCAGAGCCTGAGCGGCCCATCTGTATTGTCTTGTCGACTTGCTCAGCCATAGGAAGGTTGTGGGATCTGAATTTTTAGCAGCCATCTGTGGTGATGTCGAGGCAGTTGGCTTGAGGATTGCACTTTGAGAAACTCTGGCCTGGACCCCAGGACAGGAAGGCCCTGCTAGGCTCATGGTGCCTGGCCATGGTGTCTGCATGCCCAGCCTGCTCTGCTGTGGCTCTCTCCAGGGCACGGTGATGGACAGCCTGACTCCTCGCCGTCTGCACATGGCCGTGCCCTCTCCCTGCTCCTGTGTTGGCACACACACGCCTCCCAGGCCCCTTGCCTTTTTCTCTGGCTCCTGCTCCTTCTCAAGGTCCAGATGCAGATTTGGTTACAATCCTCTCTCCTTTCCCAGCACAGTTGACCTGTGCTTTTCCCATTCTGTGTTTCTAATTCTACCTTTAAAGTTTCCTTCTGTTCCTTTTACATCTCCTTTGTTGTCCCGTCTTCCCAGGATGATTTCCTGGCCCTTCGTGAGTTTCATCTTTCCTTGTCAGAGATGAGAGGCATGGGGAACGAGGGGAGGAAGGTCGGGGGGCCAGACCCACCCCTCCGGACCCCTTCATCGGCTGAGGGTGGATGTACGTCTGGTAGGGCGGCCAGTCCTCTGCTTTTACTCCCACAGCACGAACATCCTTCTCATCTTCTCTCTGATGCAGAAAATGTGCTGCAAGGGGACACGGGGAGCCTCCATTTGGTGTATGTTCTCCTGAAGATGAAGGCGAGCAGCTCTTTAAAACGACTGTGCTGTCTCTGCTGGACGCAGGTACACAACTGTTTGAGGTGTGGAACTGCCCTTAGCAGACTCAGATAAGCCTACCACTCACAGCCTCAGGACCTTGAGGGCAGGGACTCCCCACGGAGACACTAGGGATGCCTTCTCCCTGGCCTGGGTGCACGGATTTCATATAAATTGCAAAGAAGCTGTCCCATCCCAACCTTGTGCTTCCTCAGCAAAAATGCTTTCCCCTCACTCCCTGCAACCTCTTAGAAATGCACTTGTTTTTGGCAAACTGCAAATCTGCAGTTCAAAGATACAGTGGATTAGGAAGACTACCTGATTTGGTGGCTCCCAATTAGCTCTTTGCTGACTTGAATGTAAGTGAGAGGAGAACATTTCTACGACATATCCAATGACACGGATGCAGGCTTAAGGTGTGATTATGGGGATTTTCATAGTTTAGCTGCATTTAGGTGATTTTGTAGCTCTAGCCACAGCACAAAGGAGACCCTGAATCCTGGTTTTGATGCAGATCTCTTCCAGTGAGGGATGCCAATGATACCTTGTTGACTCTCTCATTTGTTCTTTCAATGTGCATTTGCTGAGCGCCTACTATGTGCTAGCATAATATTCGATCTTCTCATACCCTTCTAAGAAGAAAATTTATTTCCCCTATGTCTTTTAGAATTTGAGACACAAAGAAGTCACATGCAAAGGCAAATAGCATGCAGGGGTGGAGCTGGCATGTGGAAGAGTGTGCCTGACTTCAGAACCTGCTCACATCATCACCTTTCTGGTCTCCCCCAAAAATCCAGTCCCACTCCACTCTTACAATGGTTATCCACGTGTGAATTATGGATTGAGCTGGACAGTTGAAGGCTGCACCTCCACACTACCCCCATTAGTTGGCTCCTGTCTCTTTTCTTCCACTTCTTTCATTCATCCACCCATCTACCAGTCCATCTGCTCATCCTCCCACCTTCCCATCCATTCACAAACAGAATAATACCAGGCAAGAAGAGGCTGAGTCAGCACTTAGGAGTAGTTGGACTATTGGACTTAGAAGTTTCTCTCTTTCTCAGTTGCCTCCTCTGTAAAATAGGTATTAATTTTAGTAACAACAAGAATATACATGTTAAGTTACCCTAAGGATTAAATGAGGTAGTGTCAGGATCTTGGAACAATAGCTGGGATTTTGTAATTGCTGTGTCATTACTATTTATTATTTAAACTATGTTATGCATATTTGGCTAGAATTATAAGAGAGGCTGTGAGACCAAGTACTCGAAAGTTAAAGAATATGAAACCTGGTTAATTTGGTTGTCCGTTACCTTGATATCTGTGACAACTGTAGACCAAGGCCCCAATGACCTTACTCCTTCTCCTACGCCTGAAGAGGGAATCTACTGGCAAACAGGTAGAGCCTGCAAAACTGGTTGGGGACATTTAATCTCCAAAGCACTTTAGAAGGACCCATATACCAACAGAGATGTACTTGTTGGATTTGAGGCATCTTATTTCTACATTAAAATAGATCCCCTGAGAACTCTCTTTCCGTAGGTCACAAAATTATTGCTGGTTCCCACATTCATACCATGAATGATGTGACCAAATCTTTCAATGAATCTGAGCCTTTGTTTGCTCATTCCTCATTTGCTATCTTGGGATTTAAGTGAGCTCACACTTGGACACCACACGTTAATTGGATGCCTGTTGAATCCCAAGCCCTGGGCTGAGAGGAGAAACGGGCGGAGCTCTTGTTTCCACAGGACCTGCAGTCCTGTGGGGAGCACAAGTAGCCAAGAAGTCAGCCCAGGGAAAGTCCAGTCATCCCCTGTTCCCATTCCTTCTGAGTCCAGTGGGATTCTCGCTCTCTGGAGCCACAGTAGCACCAAAGTGCTTGATCATCTTAAAAGAAGTAGACTCAACAGGAGTTCTGTGCAACATTTAGTTATGACATGGATTAAATGAGATAATGTGTGAAGCTCTCCTTTAGATGAACTGAAAAGCAATCTGTGGTTGCAAAAACCTCTCCCTTTTTATTTAGGGCTGGGTGACAGGAGGACTGGGTTCCTGGTCCAACCCTGGTTCTTGTCCAGGTTCTGTGCTTACTCACCTGGAAGATCAAGACAACCTTATGATATATTTGGTCTCAGTGTCTTCTTCTCTTTAGGAGACATTTCAAACAGAGAAACTCCCAGGGCCCTGCCAGGGAAAAAGAGTGTCCTTGACCATCATCTCATAATCCCTGCCAGAGGCTCAGAGACCATAAATCCCTTAAAAGCCATCACTTGAGGGAGGCGTTTAGGATAGTCATTTTCCACTTGATGGATGGAGGAGAAAATGGGTCCCTAAATCATGGCTGTGTTCCAGTAATCCACTCACCCGTGCCCAAGCCCGTTTCTCAGCTTGGAGGACTGGCCTTGAGAACCTTGACCAACCCTCCTGCTTCAGCACTTGGGATACTCCCCCAAGAGGCCTTTTCAAAATCACCCTTTTCCATTTTAAAAGCATGGACTTGAAAGGCGAGTGTGAGCAATGGCCTGCCCTCTCCCCTGCACTTTCTCCTCATCTGCTGCCATCTGGACGGGCTTGGCACCCAGCCTGGGAGTGCCCTCTGCCATCTGTGTCACTGTGGGGCCCCCCGCCCTCCCGGGGAATCGGGTGCTTCTTTAGGGAGTTGGAGAGAGTGCCCAGATGGGAGGAGTGTGGCAAAGACCTTCTACTCAACAGGGCCTGGTTCCTGCTCTCTCTGGATCTTGACTGTCCCCAAAGGCCGTGTGCGAAAGGCTCAGTCCCCAGCCTGTGACTACGGGGAGCTGGTGGAGCCTTCAGGAAGTGGGACCTGGTGGAAGGAAGTTAGGTCATTGGAAGCATACCCTGAAAGGGACCTGTGACTTTTTCTTTCTGCTTTCCAGTGGCCACGAGGCAAACTGCCTTCCCTACCATTCCCTCCTGCGAGGATATTGTGCTGCCACAGGCCACAAAGCTAAAGAGTGCCAAGCCACCAGGGACAGAAGCCTCTGAAGTTCTGATTCAAAACAAACCTTCACTCTTTTTAAGTTGACTTATCTCAGATATTTGTTATAATAATGGAGAGCTGACTAGCCTAGTACCTAATTTAATTTTCACCCTTACTGATGGAATAGGCACTATTATTGTCTTCACTATATACATACTGAAGCTGAGGCTCATAATGTTTCAGTAACTGTGAAGGGTATCACAAGAAGAATAATACCTGAATGCTTGCATCTGAGCCCGGAAAGTCTGGCTTTGTGGCTTTCTCTCTGGATCGCCAAACTCAACTGCTCTCAAAAGAGCTCAGAATGACATGTGAACCTTGCTGGTCTTACAGAGTGACCTTTCCTCTGCCTCTTAGCCATAGGTATCTTCCTGGCTTTTGCTCATTTTGTAGTCTGATCTTCATTCTACTCGGTAAGTCTCCAACTGCAGCTGGAAACTTCTTTTGCTTGTGGAGCTGAGGGGATCTGCGGACAATAGTGACTAAGCACACGCTTCTCGTACACAATGAAGAATAACACTTCACCTGTTCTGTTGTTCTTGTTGTTTTCCACTTGGACCCATCAGAAGACGTTCAGGGGAGCAGAATTAATTAGGATGCTTACGACAAATGTTCTTGTATGAAGGAGGGTGTTTCAGATACAGGGTCTTTTTTGATAAACTCCCTTCACTGTTCCAAAAGAAATATCTGTCCCTATACAGGCTTTTCACGTGTGAGATTTCCAATGCGAGTCAAAGAAGACTGATGTCCCCTGGTGGGCAATTTCATGAGATAATGGGAGCCGGCCTGGGTCTCTTGGCTTTCTGTTCCGCAGACATGCACCTTTCTTCTGGCTCCGGTTTGCTTCTGACTGGCATTCTCGTGGTACCCAGGTTTTTAGATGGTTCTGGGTGGTACCCAACTTCTAATGTTCTGTTCCTGTGCTTATGCAGTCTTCTCACACTAGCCTGCAAAGCCAATAGGATGCTGGAAGTGGCCGAGCTGAACTTCTGTGGGTAGGTCATAAAAGACATCATGGCTGCCCCTTCCTCTCTTGAATCATTCGCTCTGGGAAAACCAGCTTTTGTGTCATGAGGACACTCAAGGAGCACTGTGGAAACAACATGGGGGAAAGCGGAGACCCTGCCCGCTCCTGCACTAACTTCCCAGGCCTAAGAGTTAATCATCTGGGGCATGACTTCTCCAGCCCCAGCGGAGCCTTGAGATTATAGCCACCCTAACTGAAACTGCTGACATTTTCATGAAGGACCATGGACCAGAAAATTCCACTAAACCCCTTCTGAATCCAGGTTTGCAGGAAAGGTGAGGTGACAGTGTTTGTTGTTTAACATCTGAATCTTGAGTCATTTGTCACACAGCATAGGGATTTGTGTGTCCCTCTTTTCTACAGAGCAACCGCAGGAAAACCAAAGTACTTCTGGTGATGAGATGGGCACTGATGTTGCCCTCCATCTCTCGTTTTGAACAGTTAACCTTTCTGGGCTTCTCATCCTCATTTTGATTCCATGAACTATGGCCACCTCCACTCGGAAAGGTAGATAATATGGATGAAATAAGAAATAGTTCATATTATACTAGAAGTCATATTTTTAAAAAAAATTATGCCTCTAAAGCAATAATTCCTTTTTTGATAGCCCATTTGCTTCCATCTATAAATGTGATTTATGTAGTACAAATTATGGCCAATACAGAAAAGAATGAAGGAGAAAGTAGGAACCATGTCATTATTTTTCTACCATCTGTAACCTCAGGGACTGTACCAGAATGCCCTGACAGAGACCCCATGATTGTGCTTTTCCACCCACTTGTTCACACATTCATTCATTGGTCCTTCTTCCATCAGGGACACTGGGGACACATTGAAGAATAACACATTCACCTGGAGATCTGGAGGGCAGTATCTTTAGTGAGAGGGGAAGAGGGGTCCTTGGAAGGTGAGTTGGAGTGTTCACAGTAGAATTGTTCACCCCAGCTGATGGAGGGGACAGCTACCCTCTGCCAATCTCTGGCTCGCCTGGTCCCTGTGATCTCTCACTGTTCATGTTCTGCAGCGTAGGGTTGGGCCCTGGCTCTGAGTGCCCTCAGTTGACAGTATTTGTGCTACTTTGCTTCCTTTTCATCCTTCAAGACCTTCTCCATTTCAGAATTCCTCAGCAGATCTCCTCTTTCTGTCCTAGAGATCTCTACTATTAGTGGTCATGAAAGACAAAATAGCATTGTGACTATCTTCAATAAAAAGGAATGCATTTTAAGGGTCTTTAAGAAATTTCAGACTTAGTAAGATGGTAGAGATTCAGTTCAGAAAATGAGCAGAGGTCATGGCAGCCCCTAGTGCCATAGGGCAGGGTCGGGAGTAAGGTCTCTCCAGGGGATGAGCAGGGTCTGGGTGCCGTCCTGAGCCCCCTTTGTAGAGCAGTGGGCTGTGGTGGTCCAGAGAGCAGACCCCACCGCCAGACTGCCTGGGTATGGATCCCAGCACTCCATGTACACGTTTTGTAATATTCTCCAAGTTATTTCAACTTCATGAGCCTTGATGTTAGTATTTATCCAGTGGAGACAATAAAGCACTATTTTGATTGGGTTAAGGTTTAGATTCAATCAGATGTCCCAAGTAGCAAGCGTAGCATAGTGCCCACCACAAGGAAACATCTGGCAAATGCCTGTCATGGTGGCAACCTCCCCTCAATATCCAACTCGGGACTGGCTGAGCCAGAGTCAATCGCCATGTAGGTGAGGGTGGTTGCCAAGTGGACGAGGAGGAGGATCTTTTGTTCCATGATGAATGTAGGTTGAGTGGTCACTGACTCCACCAGAACTTACAGCAGTGGCAAAATCTTCAAAAGGGACAGAAGGGACGAGTGTTGAGGCTAGATTCTAAGCATCACTTAAATGAAAAGAAATGACCACTATAGTCAAAATCTTTGTTGATAAATATCTTCTTTCTTTAATTTTCAACTTATAAAATATTTTTGCCTGATCTGCTGTTGCATTTCCTCATTCAGGAGGGAATGGATCAACTCCTCCCTGTCTCTCATCATGAGTAGGGGGGTTAGGTAGAATGGTAAGGTAATAGCACAGGACAGCAGTTACATAACTCAAGAATGGTCTCTGAGAATGTGGGCCTCATCTAAAGGCAATGGTGATTCATTGCAAAAGAGTGAGGTGTTAGGATTTGCATATCAGAAAGATGAACTTGAGGCTCATGGCAGCTGCATTTGATAGAAAAGTTAAAAGAGATGATAATCCTGGTTTGGAGCTGGTTATAATGATTTAGACAGGAAACAAAGTAGAGTCAAAGATCACCAACTTTGGGAAATGAAGATCATGAATTTAAAAAATATTCTGGAGTTAAATGGATGGAGTTTCATGGCCAATTACGTATGATATGTAAGGACTTATAAGTTGATTTTCCTTTTCTTGAAACATAGAAGTGAGAAACACAACTAGGAGTCAGATTGATGTGCATTTGAACCCTAGTCCCACCATGTTTACATAATACAGTGTTGGATAAAATGATTATTTGAGCCTCCATTTTTCTTTCTTAAAAAATGTGACCATAACCTATGCCTTCCTCCCAAAGTGCTGGAGAGTGGAATGAGGCCATGCAGTGCCTCTGTGTGGTGGGCAGTTGGCAGATGTAAGCTGTTATTATAATTAATTCATGGACCTCCTGAGACCCTGGTTCTCAGAACCACACATTCTAATTCAGGTGTCACCCTTGCCTCTTTCTCTGCCTCCTACTTCATATTTAATCACCAGGCCCTGTTGATTATTCCTCCTACATATTTCTAACTTGGGTTCACTTGTCTCTATTTTCCACCTCTACCACCATCTCACCCACCCCCATTACAGTCTAAACCACCATATATTTCTTACCTGGACTGTAGTTAGAACTTCTAAACTGATCTAACACCTGTCCTTGCCACCATCAAATGCGTATACACACTATATCCAGAAAGCAGACTTCAAACCACAGTTGTGTAACAAGGTTGCAGGATGCAAGACTAATATGTAAAAGTCAACTACTTTCCTATATACCATCAATGAATAAGGGAAATTTGAAATCAAATACACAAAACCAGTTACATTAATACTTCCAAAAATGAAACACTTAGATAAAAACTAATATGATATGTATAAGTATAAGCTCTATATGAGAAACTCTACAAAACTGTGATAAAAGAAGTCGAAGAACTCAATAACTGGGGAAACATTCCATGTTATTAAGTAGAAAGATTCAATATTCTCAAGATATCAGTTCTTTCACCTGGATCTATAGAATTGATGCAATCCCAATAAAATTCCAACAATTTATCTTTTGATTACTGGAAAACTGATCCTGAAGTTTACGTGGAACCAAACTATCCAGAGAAACTGATGGAACGTTGAAGAAGAGTATCAAGGCTGGAAGACTGACACCACCTGACTTCAAAACAGTAGGCACTGCTGTGTGCTTATGGGGAAAGAACAGACCCATAGATCAGTTTAGCAGAACAGGAATCCAAGAAATTGTCTACACAATGGGGTTGATTATTTCTGATGGAGGAGCAGAGTTATAAAATGGAGAAAAATTAGTCTTTTCAACAAATGATGTTGTGATGGTCGGACCTTCACATACAAAAGAAAAAAGTGAAACTAGATACAAACATTAACTTGAAAATGGTTCAGAGACCTAAATGTTACATGAAAAATTACAAAACTCATAGATGATAACAGGGGAAAATAGAGTTGACTTTGTGTTTGGATATGACTATGTAGTATGATACCAAAAGCACCAACCATGAAAGAAAGGATCAATAAACCATACTTTGTTAACATTAAACATTCCTGCTCTGCAAAAGACAAGGACACCGTGAAAAGAATGGAAGGCAAGCCACAAACTGGGTGGAGGTATTTGCAATAGACATATCTGACAAAGGGGGAAAACAGAGAGAAACCTCCATGATTAGAAAGGAAACTACTGCATTAAAAATGGACCCAAAAGCTTAAAAGATAGCTCCCACAAGAAGATATACAAATATAAATTAAGTTTATCAAATGGTTGTTCCATATCCTGTGTCATCAGGAAAATATAAATGGTGGCCAATACAAGATTCCCAAATCTAGAAGATGACCACATAGGAAGCAGCAGGGACTCTCATTCACTGGGGTGGGAATGCGGGATGGTCTGGCCACTTTGGAAGACAGTTCGGCACTTTCTTGTAAAATGGAACACAAGGTGACGGTGAAATGCAGTGAACGTGCTCCCTGCTATTTGCCAACGGAGTTGAAAACTTATGTCCACACGAAACCTTGCACACAGATGTTCATACTAGCTTTATTCATAACTGCCAAAACTCAGAAAGCACCGAGCTGGCCTTCAGTAGGTGAATGTATGAACGGGTCCATCCAGACAAGAGAACATTATGCCAAACCAACAAAACTGAGTGATCAAGCTGTGAAAAGATGGGAAAGAAACATAAATGAATATTGCTAAGAGAAGAAGCCAACCTGAAAGGGCTACAAATTGCAGGATGACCTAAATGACCTTCTGGGGAAGACTAACCCATGGAGACAGTAAAACTGTCAGTGGTTGCCAGGGGTCATGGTGCAGGAGGGATGAATAGGCTGAGCAAAGCAGACTTTTAGGGCAGTGAAACTATGCTGTGTGATATTTTAATGGTGGATATACATCATTATCTATCTGTCCAAGTCCACAGATGTGTACTGCCAGGAGGAACCCTAGGGTGAACAATGACTTTGGGTTACAATGACTTGTCCATGTAGGTTCACAGGATGTTGATAATGTGGGGTTAAAAGGGGTATGGAATATCTGTGCCTGCTTCTTTTGCTGTAGCCTTGAAACTGCTCTAAAAAATGAAGTCTTAAAAAGAAACCCAAACTGAGCAGATTCCTCCCTACCTTAACAGATCCGTGACTTCCGATGTACTTAGCATAGTCTGAATCTGGAAGGTGCTCTTGGCCCTGAGTGAAGGACCTCTGATTCTTACCAAGTTTCCACTCAGACCACTGCCCACCTCAAGTTGCTTCCTGCTCCTCCCTCTGTCCCTCCACAGCCCTTTCTAAACCACCTGCCAGCTCCTGCTCTGCCCTGGGCAGGGCCTTGTTTCCTCCTGCAGGGTCCTCTCCCAGAACGTGCCTTCCCCTCAGATCCCGCTTTAATTCAGGCCAGCATGACCCCATTACAGTGCCCTGGAGAAGGCCAGCTTCAGAACAAGCTCTGTGGTGGCCTGCCCTTTGCCTGTTATTCCACTGCCTCCAACTGTTATAGAATAGTTAGGTGAGTTGTTGAAGGCTTTTCTCACCCATTATTTCATGAAGTCCTTTTTATCAAGTATCATTAGAAGTTGTTACATATCAGATACTTAGATAACAATTTCATATTGTGAATACACCTGGGTTTCAAATGGCCTCAATTCACTTGCAGTAAATATATCAAATAATTGTATAAAAGAAGTGACAATTGGACCATTGCAGCAACAAGTGGGAGAATTTGACATGCTTCCTCTCTTGGGAAATGTTCCGCTGACAAAGCTGGGTGTGAGGAGCTGTTCTGTCATAAAGTACAGAGAATCATCTGTAACACGTCCTGAGATCTGCAGTCACTGTGCTAGGGTAGGGTCAGCCAGGGGTGTAGCCCCAGTCCAAGTGCAGGCACCCTTGAGAGCCAGGAAGAGCTGGCATTTCAGGTTGAGTCCCGAGGCTAGAAATGACGGTGGTCCCACCTGGATGGCAGCCAGGAAGGAGGGGCTCACCCTGACTCCAGGGAGGGTCAGCTCTTTTGGTCTTTGCACACCTCCACCTGATTGGATGAGACCTACCTACAGTGGGGAGAACCAAGTGTCTCATCCCAAACCCTGTCACAGAAACACTGAGAGTAATGTCCCACCAAATACGTGGCTCACCATGGCCCAGTTGAGTTGATGCAGCAAATTAACTAACCAAAAGTCATCCCGGCACTCACCCCAAGAAAGATTCTTACCTTTCGGACCTTTCTCCCCATCTTCTGTTCTCTGATGTGAGCTTCTTAGCACTCCTATTTCTTCCTTGGATTTGTGGGAGACCCTGACTCAGCTCATCACTTAGATCACAGGACGGCCTCACTAGGCAGTGTGGGAGGGGTGGTTTGGACACTCAGTTGTTGCACTTTGAGTGTAGGATGCTCTGTATGTGCTGGTACTCAGACCGGCTCTGCCAGCATTCTGTCCCTGCCCTTTGTCTTCAGGTGGCCTGGGGATTACCTGTGCTGTATTTCTTTATATTCATACATTCAAGAGGGCATCATGCCTGTGTGCCATCTGCTTCTGCTGCTCTCCTTCCAGTCTCTCGGGCAGGGCTTGTCCCATCCTCAGTATTTAGCAAATACTCCAGAAAGAATGAACTCGTTGAAGGCAGTTAGTGAGTGACAGTTTTGACAATAAAGGTGTCATGGATTGACGACTTAGTTCTGTTGTGTGAGCGCTGCCTTCCAGGTGTGGCAGAGGATTTGGGTAAATGGCACAATGTCTTTCTTAGTTTGTTTTAGTTTCCAGTTTGTGGGCTGCACAGTGAAGGGCTCGGGCCGGGGAGTGCACTGGGTAATGCTCAGTGAATGAAAGGAGCTCAGGTTTTCTGCCTCCTTTTTAGAGAACTTGTTTGGAACCAGAAGAAAAAGAACAAAGATATCTGAATTGGAGAGACTAGATTTCAATTTCTGTCTCAATTACTTATTATTTATGGAACATTAGTTCCCTATTCTATTTTTTGGGGGGTTGACAAGATCTACTTCACCCAGATCTGATGAAAAATGAGGCTATTACTTCCTGGCATAGGGTAGATAATGGACCATATCTCTGCACCACACATAACTCACCAACGCTGTCCTGCCTGCAGTCGGGTCCTGGACGGTGGTCCATTCAAATCAAGCCTCAAGAAGAGTCCAACTCAACTGCAGGAGAAACCCAGGTGGGCTGCAATCCCCTAGCTCAAAGGAAACCTGCCCTCACACACAGGCTGGGGCGACTCCCTTGTGTTCTCCTAAGAACCGTCACAGAGGCCTTCCAGACTTGTGGGTGGCCTTGCACTAAGATCCACCCATTTCCCAAACCCCACTGCTGTTCTCATCTTATTGAATTACAAACCTGGCTGCAGCACATGGGCCCACCCCCTGGGGGGAACTGCCCGCAGTCAGGCTTTTTGATGCAATATGGTAGGCTTAGAGTTCATTACTCTGGGGCTTGGTGAACTGAAGATCTATTACGTTTTACATCCTGCTTTCTATGGAGTGCCTGGCGCAATGTCCTGGCTGTGCTCCAGAAAGTTTTTGATTGTTTTTGTAGTTCACATTCTTTTCTGTTTTCTTTTGCTGTGTATTCGGTAGTGAAGGTCAGATGGAGATAATACAGTGAAAACAGTATCAATCCTAGAACACTAAAGGTAGAACCTGAGTCCAGGAATGCCAGGTAACTTGGCATCTTTAAACTGTTGAAAGGGGATGTTAAATAGTATCCACTCTAAGGGATGCTGCATGTGCCTGGCACATAGTAGGTGCTCAGCAAATGTGTTGCGCAAATAAAATATTAAACACAGGAAACACCCCCCACATACGTTGTACCTGTAAAGATGTTCAGCTGGCAGGAGTTTTATAATTCCCCAATTCTTCTTCATATTACATTTAATTAGAGCCAGCCCTCCATGTACACAGGTTCCGCACAACTGCATTTAAATATTCAAAAGAGTTTGTCTCTACTCAACAGATACAGATATTGTTCCTTGTCATTATTAAGTATTATAAGTAAGCTAGAAAGGACTCAAAGTCTACAGGAGGAAATATATGGTTAGATGCAGATCTTATATCATTTTATTTTATTTTTGTGAGCCAAAATTAACCTTTTATTTTTATAAGTTGATTATTTAAGCATTTGTTTTTGTGCTTTTTTTTTTTATTTTTACAGACTGCGTTTTGGTTCACTGTACACAAATGGGGTACAACTTTTCGTTTCTATGGTTGTGCCCGATGTAGATCCACACCGTTTGTGTGATCAGACGTGTACATAGGGTAATGATGTCTGTCTCAGTCCACCATCTTTCATACCCCTGCACCCCCCATTTCCCTCCATGTAACCTATGCCATTTTATGTAAGAGACTTGAGGATCTCAGATTTTGGTATCCCAGGGACAATTGAACCATTCCACCCTAAATACTAAGGGACCTGGTCTTTCTAAACAAAGCCACCAGACTAAGAGAAACTGAACTCTTGTCCTGTAGGCACCCACCTTGAACAGGTCATGCCATATTTTTGACCTATACTTTCTCTTTGAAATACAGAGGGAGGAGAAAACTAAACAACCTTCCCATCCTTTGTCTCCTGCATAAAGACTCACCTGTCTAACCTGAAAAGGAAGCTCTTAACTGACTCCCGTCTGCACCTCTGCTGGTGTGTGGCTTATTCATATGTGTGTGGATTTCCCAGTCCTCTTTTTTTTTTCTCCCTCATTACTCCCTCCTCTCTGCCCCCACCCCAACGTCTGTCTTTCCTTTGCTAGGTAATTTTTAATTTGATGTCTGCTCTGTGAACTGTCTAGGTAGTGAATAAATCAAACAAACACAATTCCTTCTTGTCTTAGAATGTGCAGCAATGCAGGGACAACTTAAAACCCAGCATGTCAGACTGTGTCCTGGGCAGCGTGTCAAGCTCTTCGACATGGTGATGATGTGGATAAAGTTGGAGGTTCCATTTGGTCTTAACCCAATCATGAGCCCCCTACACAGTGTCAGCAGCCTGCTCTGCCCCAGCGTTCACCTAAGAGATCGTGTGCACTTGAATTCAATTCTCCTTGTAATCCTGCAGCCTGTGTAAGTAAGTTGCAGGTTTGATTTTTAGCCACATCTGCCCTGTGGCTACAAGAAATAATTGATTCTTTTAGGGCTGCCCCAGCGCCAGCCCATGTTCCCATTGGAGCTAAAACCCAGACCTCTTCAGGTCCTCTCTCTGACCTCTCCAGCAAAAAAAGAAGCATCCCTGCCACCCAGGGTCTCTGTAGTCCTTGTCGATGTTGCAGCCAAGCACAGAAGCCACTTGGTTCTCCGAGGAGCTTTCTGGAATGGGTGCTTCCTCACCAAGACTGGGGGTCCAAGACGGTTTTGCTACCATGTGGGGCCTTGGTGCAGGGTGTTAGCTGTCCCTCATGTTCCTTCAGGTCTGTGTTCCGTGTTCTAGTCTCACTTCCTGGCAGAGTGGCAGGATCACTCCAGAAGGACAGAGGTAGAAGTGGGGCTCTGGAGATCACACTGTGTTACGTGGGCCCTCTTTGACTGCTTAAAGTGGGTCATGGGCAGCCAGGACCCAAGGGGTGGAAATGGGCTGTACCACTTGAAAGGTTGGAAGATAGCAGAGCTGTGGATCTGGTCAGCCAGTGGAGGCACGCAGTGTGAGCAGAGCTCAGACTGGGTAGACTCAAAGTGGATCTCACCTTTGGAAGGACATGTCCCAACCATTTCTCTGAGGGAAATCCTCTCAGTCTCCCAAGTCAAGCAGAGTACTTGCTAGGAGTCCAGTAATGTAAGCTTGTGCTCAGCTCTGGAGCTGGTTTGTGCTGACTTGTGATGGTAGCATCCATGATGGTATTGCTGATGGTGGTGATGATGCTTTAGTGTATGTAATGGACATAATGCCGTTGGTCAACATTTGCAGGCATTTTGTCTTAGACATTTAACAAAACTAATTTTACCTTTATGGACCTTTTGTGTTTTACAGAGACCAGAGTCCACCTATATCCTGGATGTTTGTCACTCTGGCTCTCATTTTTTCTTCTAATAGCAACCAGTTCTTCATCTAGGTGAATTTTCTCTGAATGTGTGGTCTTGGTTGGAAGCAAATTCAGGCATGTGCCTAACTGGAGAGTGGCTTGAGGGAGCAGAAAGAGCTGTTGGCCAGAGCCCTGCCCTTGCTGGTCTAGTATAGCCAAGGCTGGGCTGGTGGCCTGGACACGGTCAGCAAGGACTCTCCTGGGGCTTCAAGTCTTCAGTGGGCTGAGTCGCACAGAGACAGCTCCGAGGTGGAACCTGGAGAGCAGGGCAAGAAGTTCCCACCTATGAGACTGTCAGGAGGACCCTGACAATTCCTGATTCTGAGCCTGGCTTTCCACTCTGATGGCTTTACTATGATCCTTGCATTGATTCCCTTTACACTGGTAAACCAGCATTAGTGATCTCATCCCAGGAACCTTGACTGATTCAGCCACATAATTCATGACCCAAAAAAGCACCTGAAGTGAGGGCAAACCCTTGGCTGCTGGAGTTGCAATGAACGGAGTTTCAGCCTCAGGTCTGAGGTTTTCATTTATGTTGTAACAATGGACAGTCACCTTTCTGGGTGCTAATTTCCTCATCCGTATTGTGGGACACACCAATGCATACCTAGCAGAGGACTTAGGGCTAAGTCAGAGAGCAGCCGTGGAGCCCCTGGGAGAGAAATTGGCATATGGTGGGAAGTTGGATAAAGTTAATCAGTTGTTAATATGTATCACCCCTATTCACAGAAATTGGAGATCCTGGTTACTCCAGGCAAGGAAAGCCCAGAACATTCTGTCCCCATAGGTTAAACCCTCCCGCTATGCAGAGCAATGCGTGAAGCACTGCAGGGGATAGAAGGTGAGCCTGTGCTTGCTTTCCAGTGAGAATTGGGGTGATGTGGGTTATTGGACTGAGCATGGGGCCTAGTTAATACTTCACCCTCAGACCTCATTTGCTGGTTGACATGCTATGATTTTCCCTCATGCCAACCACACAAAGTCAGGCCGAGATGACAACTGATGCTTTAGGAGAAGGTGCTTGGAACCTGGAAGAACCATTTTTGTGCTTAGGTCTCAGCAATGATTTTCAAGGATGCAGCACTGGACCTGTGCCTTGTATAGCTCCCCACGAATAAGCAAAGGCCTTCAAATGGGCAGGAAATAATCCAATTTCCATGAACGTTAATTGAGACCTGTGTCTTCTGAGGCTGATGGCCTGGTGAGAGATGTCCTGCGTGGAGTAATATGATGACCCACTTGTTCTTCCAGGTACCAATTATTGAGCAGAAGTCACGTCTTTCACTGCTAACCTGTTTGCATTGACCTCTCCTATCCCACCCACAAGGTTTCCATGGCAATTACAGGGCCAGAAAATCATCCAAATCAAAGATGAAAGTTCTCCTGAGTAAAATGCAGCCCCCATGAAGCCTTTTTCTCAGTCCTTTCAACATTTTATTAAATAGCTAGACTCCTGTTTGCTAAGAGATCTCCATGCCGGCACCAGGATGGGCACAGGCTCAAGGAGAAGCACCATGGCCTCCAGGCTTACACACCTTGCCTTTTCATTGGGGGTAATTTCAAACCAAAATTTCAGTGAATAGTATAAGAATGGCCACAATTCAATATAAGGTATGTGTGAAATGAGGATTGGCTAGCATCTATGCAATGTTGTTGTCTCTGATGATTCCTAGTTGTTTAGGATAAAGTATAGATCCCATAGGTGTACACACACACACACACACACACACACACACACACACACACACACCTATACACATACTCACATGTGGATACATATACACACTCTACATAGTGTATATGGATGCATCGTATACACACATACACGCACACACATACACATATACATGTACAAATACCTACCTGCTTGCATATCTTTCTGTTTCTTTTGGGTGTTTTTGACTTAGTGTAAGCCTTTTCTTCACTATATCCCCAGCTCCTGAGCAGGCCTGGGGGACCCAGATGCTCCCTGAATACACAGTGTTGGAACTGAAGGTCTCCAGCCCTGGGGCCTATTTTTGGAGCTAGGACAGTGGGTTAGCCTGGGTTATGCTTTAACAGCAGCCCTTTGACCAGCTGCTTAACTTCCCTGAACCTCCTTTTTCTCGTCTAGAGTCAGTATTACAGTGGCCACCTGGGATGGGGATGTATGGAAGGGAGGCTTGTGGACACGTGCCCAGCCATGACATTGAGAAGCCCCACCAGAGGTGTCTGCTGTTAGTACTTTTACCTTACAACTCCTTTCTCATGCCCTCCCATGACTCTTCTTTACACATTCAAACCGACAGCCAACCCCGTGACTTGACCTTCAAAGTGTACCTGCACCCTGTACTTCTGATCTGCAGGACCAACCTGGTCTACACCACAACCACCATTTGCCTGTTTATTGGAATAACCCTTTAACTAGTAGCCTTCATCCCAACTTTGCTCCCATACCATTTGTCCTCCATACACTGGTGAGAGAGATCTGTTGAAATGCAAAGATCTCACCATCTCAAGACTTTCCAATAGTCCCCATTGAGTCACACTGTAGTCCAGAGTCCTTATCTTCATCTACAAGGTCCCACCTGAGTTGTCCCCAGTCCTCGCTGAGCTTATCTCCTGCTCTCTGGCACCTTACTCAGCTCCAGCCACATCTACTGTTTTGGTGTTTCTTCAGAACTCTAAGCCCTGACTGTTGGCTATTTTTTTATATGGAAATCTCTTGCCATAGATGGCCAAAGGGCACATTCTCTTACTTCATTTTCTCTCTTCAACTGTCTCCTTGGAGAGCTCTTTCCTAATCACCTTCTCTACAGTAACCTCTTCCCACCCATTCCTTCCCATGGTTTTCTTGTCCCACTTGTGCCTTTAGAAAGATCACAACCTAAAACATGGATCATTCATTATTAATCTCATGTCACTAGACTAAGACCTCTGAGAGCATGGATTTTGTCTCTTGATCATGTTTTCATGCCTAAATAATTGTCTGGTGCATACGAGAGGCTCAAGTACACTTGTTAAATGTTTTAAAACTCTGTGCACGTGACTTTGTGATGCTGTTCCTTTAGTCTTGCACATTATACCCTATTCTCCGTCCAGAGCACTCATTTATTCTGCAAGGCATAACTCATATGCTGCCTCCTCTAGTACGTCTCCTCGCCTCTGGATGAACAAGTTTCTCTGGCTCCCTGAATTTCAAACATAATTCTCCAACATTATATCATGCTATATTAACTTTCTTGACTACTGGTCTCTGAACTCCTCAAGGGCAGATGTAGGTGTTCTTACTTTTGTAAACTTGGTGCCTTAATCCAGAGATGAACACATAGATGTGTTCAACATATATTTGAAGACAAAAGAGAGATATATGGTGATAGCTACAGATTTTCCATATAGAGGCAACTTCTTGATACGTAGATCAACAAATCAGGAGTTGGGGGAGAAGATGAGAGCTGGAATCATGATGTAAGGTTTGAAAAGACCCCAGTGGAGTGTCTTGATTGCTGACAATATGATATAAACTGATTTCTCACATAAACAATGAAATTGACAATGAATATGAAACAGAAACCTGGTAATTTGTTTAGGTGAAGTCTATGGTCCTGAAGCTATGTATGAAATATAATAGGTGCTTAATAATTCCCGGTCAATTGATTTATTAATGATTTATATAGTGAGTTACCAGTCTCCAGGCTCCAAGTAGCTGATCTATCCAAAGATTTTTGTCCCCAGATAAATTTAACTTTCCTAAAACTAATATCTTTCTGTGGTTAAACTTTACAAGCCTGTAAGATTCTTATTTCTTATTTGATTTTTCCCCTTTTTGTTTTCTGTTGGGGATCAAACCCAGAGTGTCACTCATGCTAGGTCAGTGCTCTTCCACTGAGCCTGAGCCATGCCCCAGACTCTGTCATTTTTCATTTGAAATCCAAGGGATATGCAAGCTTTATAGCTAATTTTCTTTGATATTAGCATATTTTCCACTATGTCATTGATGATAGTTATAATGTCTTCTGATTCCAATATCTAAAGCTGAGTTCAGTGACACAAGCCTATAGTCCTAGCTACTTGGGAGGCTGAAGCAGCAGGTTCATTTGGGCCATTCAGGGCCAACCTGGGCAACATAGTCAGGTATCATCTCCAAAATATAATTCCATTATCTAGATTATCTTGTGATCAGTCTCTATTGATTGTGTCACCCAGAAAGGTGATCATAGAGTCACCTCTTATTGGATGCCTACCTTGGTTTCCTGGAGCCTCATCTCTAATGTGCCCCAGTGTCCCGTCTGGGACTGTTGTTTGTCCATCACATGCCTGGTCTGGAGTCAGCTAGAGATTAGTGTTGCTCCCCTCTCTGGTTCTTTCCCTTCTTGATTCCTGCCTTGCTTTACAGAGGCTGAAGTTACCCTGAATGTTGTCCTCTGGTCTTTCGAGTCTCATCAGGATGGCACCCTGCCCATTGCTGAAAGCTCTATGAGCAGAAACTCACCATGTCCCTCTCCTTTGCACCAAGTCGTTCTCCCTGAGAACTGTCTGCTTTTATCCACGTTGCCTTGGCTCTGGAAACTTGCTTTTTGTACTGTCCAGTGCTGCTAAGTATGCCCTGTGGGAGGGGTTGTCCTGGTACGAGCTTTCTCAGTCATATTGGGGGTTAGTTTTTGAAAGATGAGTGACCCCATCATTAAGCTCTGAAGAAGGATGACTCTCACCACCTGCAAGTACTTGCAGTCTCTGCCGACTATTGCAGAAGTCTAGATTTTGAGATCATAAAAAAGCACATCGCTTATCACATCATGATTTAGAAAGAATCACCTCTTAAAGCAGCCCAAAGTAGTGAATGATGCCAATGTCAATAGCTTCCATTTACCGAGAGCCCATTGATTGCCCATGAAAATGCACACACACATCTCCTAAGGTGTAGATGAATAGCTTATTCTATACATGAGGAGACTGAAGCCCAGGCCGTCTCCAAGCCTGCCTTATTTTTATTATAGGAAGGAAGAGAAGAGTTGATGGTATGGGAGGGATTGGTGCAGTGCCAAGAGAGGGAGGGCAGGCAATCATGTTTCCAGGAAGGGGGAGGGAGTGGGGACTGGTCAGTGAAGTTGTGAAGGGAGAAGAGACCCAGGGAGTTTCCGGACACAGGGGGACCTTGTTTTGTGTGTGTAAACTTGAACTGCCTTTGACATACCCAAACAGGTGTGTCTGGAGCTGACAAATAGCTCCTGAACCTGTGCCTAGGCCCACCTGTGCATTTTCTTATACAATAGTTTCAGCTATGTTAGTTCTCAAGATCCTGCTCCTTCTGTGACTTGTCAACTTCACTCTCTGACCTGGTTTCTCATCCTCCACCATTTCCCAAGTGATCCAGGTCACCCACCTGCCTTCAGGAAGACTCATACCAATTGGGTTTATCCAGAAACTCCTTCATTCCTGAGGTTCCTTCTTAGTGAATTTTTAAATTTATTACCCCACCCTGCTTCTTGCCTTTAAATTCTCACTTGCCCATATTGTATGCAGAATTGAACCCAATTTTACTTTAAGGTTTCCCTTGCCATCATCCAGAATAGAATCTGTTTCCATTTTTTTCCATTTTGGTGTCTCTGGTTTTGCTTTTTTTTAATTTTTATTTTTACAGACTGCATTTTGATTCATTGTACACAAATGGGGTACAACTTTTCATTTCTGTGGTGTATGGTTGTACACAATGCAGATTCACACCATTTGTGGAATCATACATATACATAGGGTAACACTGTCTGTCTCAGTCTACTATCTTTCCTTCTCCCACTCCCTCCCACCCCATTTTCCTCTATACCATCCAAAGTTCCTTCATTCTTCTCTTCCCCCCTCTCATCCCCGCCCCGTTATGTATCATCATCCACTTATCAGAGAAAACATATGGCCTTTGTTTTTTTTGGGGGATTGGCTTATTTCACTTAGCATGATATTCTCTAACTCCATCCATTTACCAGCAAATGCTGAAATTTTATTCTTTATGCCTAATATTCCATTGTGTATATATGCCACAGTTTCTTTATCCATTCATCAATTGAAGGGCCTCTTGGTTGGTTCCATAATCTAGCTATTGTGAATTGAGTAGCAATGAACATTGATGTGGCTGCATCACTGTAGTATGCTGATTTTAAGTCCTTTGGGTATAAACCTAGGAGTGGGATAGCTGGTTCAGATGGTGGGTCCATTCCACATGTTTTGAGGAATCTCCATAAGGCTTTCCAGAGTGGCTGCACCAATTTGCAACTCCAGCAGCAATGTATGAATGTGCCTTTTCCCCCACATCCATGCCAACACTTATTATTGCTTGTGTTCTTGATAATAGTCATTTTAATTGAAATTAGATAAAATCATAGGGTGGTTTTAATTTGCATTTCTCTAATTACAAGAGATGATGAGCATGTTTTCATGTATTTGTTGATCACCTGTATATCTTCTTCTGTGAAGAGTCTTCCCAGTTCCTTAACCCATTGATTGATAGGGTTCTTTGTATTTTTGGTGTAAAGTTTTTTAAGTTCTTTATAAATTTTGGAGATTAGTGCTCTGTCTAAAGTATGTGTGGGAAAGATTTTCTCCCACTCTGTAGGCTCTCTTTTGACATTATTAATTGTTTCCTTTACTGAGAAAAAGCTTTTTAGTTTGAATTCATCCCATTTAATGATTCTTGCTTTTATTTCTTGCTCTCTGAGGGTCTTATTAAGGAAGTCTCGTCCTAAGTCAACATGATGAAGATTTGGGCCTACTTTTTCTTCTATTTGTGAAGAGTCTCAGGTCTAATTCCTAGATCCTTGATCCATTTTGAGTAGAGTTTTGTTCATGGTGAGAGATAGGGGTTTAATTTCATTTTATTGCATATGAATTTCCAGTTTTCCCAGCACCATTTGTTGAAGAGGTTATCTTTTCTCCATTGTATGTTTTTGGCACCTTTGTTTAATATGAGGTAACTGTACTTATATGAGTTTGTCTCTGTGTCTTCTATTCTGTATCATTGGTCTACCTGTCTATTTTGATGCCAATACTATGCCATTTTTGTTACTATTTCTCTATAGTAGAGTTTAAGATCTGGTATTGTGATACCTCCTGCATCACTTTTCCTGCCCAGGCTATTCTGGGTCTTTTGTTCTTCCAGATGAATTTCATGATTGCTTTCTCTATTTATTTTTCTTCAGTGCTGGGATTGAACCCAGGGCCTTGTGCTTGCAAAGCAAGCACTATATCAATTGAGTTATATCCCCAGTCCCAGATTTCTCTATTTCTATGAGGAATGTGATTGGGATTTTAATTGGAATTGCATTAAATCTGTATAGCGCCTTTAGAAGTAGGGCCATTTTGATAATATTAATTCTGCCTATCCAAGAACTGAAAGCATTCCCTTTAAAAGCTGGAACAAGACAGGGATGCCCTCTTTCACCACTTCTATTCAACATGGTGCTTGAAATACTAACCAGAGCAATTAGACAGACCAAAGAAATTAAAGGGATATGAATAGGAAAAGAAGAACTCAAGCTGTCACTATTTGCCGATGACATGAGTCTATATTTAGAGGATCCAAAAAAAAAAAAAAAAAAGCCACCAGAAAACTTCTAGACCTAATAAATGAATTCAGTAAAATAGCAGGATATAAAATCAACACACATAAATCTAATGCATTTCTATTCATAAGTGATGAATCATCTGAACGAGAAATGAGGAAAACAACTCTGTTCACAATAACCTCAAAAAAAAAATACTTGGGAATTAATCTAACAAGAGAGGTGAAAGATCTCTACAATGAAAACTGCAGAACATTAAAGAAATTGAGGAAGACCTTAGAAGATGGAAAGATCTGGTTTTGCTTTGATAGAACTCAAAAGTGCAATTGAAGTTGATTTGCAGCATTGAGTTGGTAATTGAATGTGCTCAAATTCTACCTCCTTTTAGTTCTCTCTTCTCTTGCAGTTTGATTGTGCCCATATTTTTCCTGAAGAAGCCGAGTCCCAAGAACTCTCAGGGAGTTCCTGAGAACCTGGCTCTTGAGTGGGCACCATGTGGTTTCTCCTAGATGAGAGGGGCAGACCTTGAGGAGCTCCTTCGTGTTTGAGATCCCCTTGAGCAATGATCATAAACGTGGTGTTATAATAAAACTGTGCATTTATATTGCCTCTTGCCCTTAGGGTGACAAAGTGTTTTACAAACATAAATTGCTAGAAATCTTTTATATTAATTAAAATGAGCAGGTTCCCTTGTCAAAGAAGGTGAGTGGCTTTTTTCCTTCCTTTCTATTTTTTCCACTTTTGGGTGTTTTAACAGGTGAATGAATTGAGGCACAAGTGTGTTCTTTAAGTGTATGCAGAGGCGTTCTGAGAATAGGTGGATTCAGTATTAGCTAATTGGGCAACAACATTGCCAATATCATTCACTGCTCTTTTGATTAATAGTTATAGCAGCAATAATTTGGTAATTTGTGAGTGCTGATATTCACGTCAAGAGCATCTGTGTCATTTGTGCTCCCCTTATTGAATGGCTGCAGTAAATCACACACGAGGCCTGGTGCTTGGTTTGCAATGACACATGTGTCCTTACAATGCCACTGTGAGATGGGCCTTATCTCCCTTCACTATTGTAAAGTGACTTTATCTTCACTTACTGCCCTGGAACCTAAGATTCAAAGCAGTTTGCTACACAGTCCTGCTGCTAGGAAGTGGTAGAAATGGAGTTCTAATCCAGGTTAGTCAGTTGTCTGTATTCTTCTCTACCATGATTTATTGACAAGCCGTATTGCTCGCTTTCCTTCTTCATTTTAAACTCCTGACAATTTCCATCAGAAAGAGCAGTGCTTCATGGGTGGCTGCCTTGGCATGGGAGGTCCTACTGACGACCAGAGAGAAGGAGGAGATGAAGCCAGCTGCTGGTGGAGCTCAGACCTGGGGCCTTGAGAAGCAGCACACGGCACCTGGACTTTATTTTCTGTATACGTGTCATCCTGCATATCAGTACTAATGTGAAGCTTGCAGAAGTCCACGGGGGTGGGGAGGGAAGCCTTGCTCTCTGTGAACATCATTTTTCAGTCACTGCAGTAGAGACATTACCAAACGTTCTCACAACAACTCCATGAGGCAGGTTTTCATCTTTATTTTATGAAGGAAGAAGCAAAGACACAGAAAGGCTAGAGGATTTGCTCAAGGTTGCATATCCCTTGAAAAGTATCCCTAACTCATTTAACCCTAAGACCTGTTCCTTCCATTCTCATACTCTTTGAAAAGTCTAATCAGATTTGATGGCCAATCAGCCTGAATCAAATCTTCTACCTATGTCAGCATGCCCTGTAAGGATTTCCTGTTCAATTTGGACACCTGAGGCCAAGTTTGCATTTAAAGACTATTGTGATTTTCCAAACTGGCCAGACTAGCAAGATGCCAGAACATCTCTTTCATCATGCTCACGCTGGCCCTGGAAGGTCAGAAAAGGCTGTGCTCAGATGGAAGCCAGCCTACACCTTTGCATTCTAACTTGCCTCCCATTCGTACCATTGATTATGATGCTCTGTTTCCCTCTGGTGACTGGGTGTGTTAGATTGCAGGACACAGCCTATGGCAGCACAGTCCAGGCTGCCACTGCATTTCACAAAGGCCATGCTCAGAGCACGGTGTCCAGCGGCAAAACACGTAGGCACTGTGATTCCTTCTGTCCAACTCGAGTTAATATGTTTCTACAAAGAGCTCTGCAGAGCCAGTCCTTGCACATCGCCACCACCTCCTCTCTCTTACAGCAGGGGACACGCATCAGATGCAAGCTGTTGGGGTATTTTCCATGGACATGGATGGAGTGACCACACATGGATGACCTTTTCATCAATTCACACACCTTGACTCTACTAAGTTCTTCCCAGTGGCTCCCTCCTCTTGCTGACACAGGTGTTCTTTCCCCTTTGTCACCAAGAACATTGCTTGGTTCCATGTTTGCTGCCCTCCTTCCTGATTAGGCAGTGTGAGGTGAGCATTACTTAAATGCTCCCTGAAGGTCACCTTGCATGAAGGTGGAGGACTGGCCTCACTAAAACACTGTATTATAAAGTGAAACACAAGAGGCCTTGTTGTCCAGCAGGGCACACGGGAGTCTCAGGCAGCGCAGTCTGACACTTAGGAAGGGCAGGCTGGCATTGCCCTGGCCCCCAAGGCAAAGAGAACAAGATGACTTTGAAATACCTGCTGAATCCAGACCCCCAGTCTTAGGCTAGATGACTGATGTACTTCAGTGCCATTGACTAATCTGATTTAAAGTCTCCTCTATGATTTTTTAAGCAGAAGGGTGATATGATTAAAACTATAATTTAAAAGGATCATTTTGAGTAAACCAAGGTGAGTTTGTGATCTTCAAATATGTGTTTGGATTCATTTGTTTGGATTTATTTAGAAATGTTTATCGTGAACCTGAATTTTTGGAATATCGAGACCTGATGGGATGATATAGTTGAAAATAGTGAAAAGTTCTAAAATTCTATATACAATTTACCATCACTGCTACTGCATTTGGTAATGTTATTAACACAGCTATTGCATTAGAATAAGGGACAAGGTAACACGACAGGATTACAACTGCATTTGATGTCAGTAGTGACACTGCATCACAACGCCGTTCCTGTAGCTGTGTCGCCTCTCAGTTCCCTCACCTGTAAGATGAGGGTAATGCTCCAAGTCTCACCGTGTGCTGGTGGGTGTCAGTGAGATGACGTGTCCCAGCATGGAACCTAGAGCACAGATTCAGCCACATCTGGGGAGAGAAAAGCAGGTTGGTCCTAGGCTGGAGGACTCTTATGGTTGGTGGCAGGAAGGCAGGACTGCCTGGAAGCATCCGATTTCAGTCACTTTCAGTATTCAGGTAATGCCGGCATGGCACCCCATGTCCTTGACCATGTGCTTCAGAGCAGCTCCAGAATCCAGGCTTGCTCATTCCCCCCATTTTAGTCACTGCTCCAGCTTCAGAGAGTGCAGTGTGTGAAGGTAGTGGTAGATCACAAAGTCACAGTCCCATTGAGAGGGTGTTGGGCATCATTTCCAAGAGAGGAAAAAGAAATAAGAACAGATTCCTCTGGAGTCCAGCACTCTGCTACCATGCCTCCTACTGTGACCCGGCCAGCTGGGGAGGGCCCTGGAAGCCTAGACTGTGGTGTTTAATATATCTGCACTGGAATCCTAGCGTCTGCTGCTCACAGCTGTGAGACCTGGGCCAGCAGGTTGCTGAGAGCAGCCTCAGGTTCCTCATCTTTATAATGGAACACTCACACCTACCTTGACTTGGAAAAGTCACATAGTCAATCACAGACAAACACTCAATAGATGTATTCTCCTCCTCCTCCTCCTCCTTCTTTTAAACTTTCCTAATTATTCTTATTCTCCCTAAAAATGAAGGTTCAGAATTGAATAAATCAAAGAGATTCAGAAACAACATTAGATTCACAGTTAGGCAGCAATTGATTTTTTTCTTGGGTAAGAAAAAATTATACATCTGTTTCTAAAATATGAAGAGTGGTGATTATGATTCATGCACACATGATTCACAGAGAAAGCTGGAGCAGAAACACAGCTAAACTAATAATATTCCATCCTTGTGACTACAGCTTCTCTAAGCTTAGAATGTGCACCCAGAGTCGGAGCAAGAATCCCAAGGGCAATCTTGGTGCTGCTTGTGAGTGGCACAAGCAGAAACGATGGTGGTTTCCCCATAACCCTCCTCCCCAGGTGGCTGGTGCCATCTGCAGCTGCTCCACTCTCCGCACTGTTTCCAAGTGCCTTGGTTCCTGGTGAAGATGCTCAGCACTGGTTTCATCCAATTTTTTGGACTATGGCAGCAACTTCCAGCTCATTCCCAACCCCCAGTACCTCCCCTTCTCCAACTAACCTATCCTCTTTCTTCCCACTGGGGTGAACTTCTTAAATCTTTGGTCAGAGGTCAACCATGTGACTTTAGATGTACTTGGGCCCCAAGGTGATGTGGGTGGCATTCAGGATCTACCGTCTTCTTCCCACATGTCCCTTAGGCACTCGACCTTGCTGAGCACAAAGTTCATCATTTACGAAATAGTTTGCATCTATTTAGCAGTCTTCACGAGGATCAAGCACACCACCCATACACACTACTCGACACAGTTCCTGAAATGCAATGGGTCATCAGAAAGTTTACTCTTTCATGGCTCTCCACTGCAGACCTTCTAAACTGTCCACATGTGCCTGTACCTCTTGTTATCTATGTGCTGTGGTCTCCCACCTCACTGTTCTGTGTTTCTTTATACTCTACCAGTTGGGTCCTCTGGGAATGGATTGCTGGATGGACACCACTTTTTCTCATGTGTCATTCTGTGGGCACCGGAACTGCCCCCAAGAACATCAAGGCTTTCTGGGGTCTCGTTACTCACAACCAACTGAAGCAAGCAGAGTCAGAGATGGAGGTTGCCATATCTGCTT
Source organism: Sciurus carolinensis (assembly GCF_902686445.1). Classification (NCBI taxonomy): domain Eukaryota; kingdom Metazoa; phylum Chordata; class Mammalia; order Rodentia; family Sciuridae; genus Sciurus; species Sciurus carolinensis. The sequence goes on from NC_062213.1 coordinate 5,331,473, forward strand.
CCACAACAGGCCTGGAGGATGCACTGTGTGCTCACTGTGCCAGGTGTACGGTGGATGCAGACCTGAGTAAGCTGTGATCGCTGACCCGAAGGAGTTCACGGCTTAATAGGAGTTGTGAAGGCAAAACTAACTGCCACAAATGTAAACCAAGCTGAGTGAGAAACACAGAGAGGGTATGGAAAGAGGGATGCATGGCATCAGAACGGAGTATGCCTGGAATGGAGGACATGTGCAGGACTGTGGAGGAGACCATGATGGAGGTTGGGCAACTATGCAAGGTCAGTTGAGGCTTGGGGCCTTGAAGGCCATGAGCTTTGGGTCCAGTGTGTGGGGACGTGAACACCCACCCTGAGCTGGCCTCCAGGATTAGTCTGACACTAGCCAATCACGTCTGTCCCATGCCCTTCCCAGTGTCTGACTGAGGGGTGGACGTGTGACTCAGTTCTGGTCAGGGTGGTACGATGGAGTGTTGCAGGGGAACTCTCACAAAGACATTTTGATTGATCCCCCAGGGGAGTTGCTCTATGAGGGATTTGTCTCTTCTGCACTTTACAGCAGTATCGCCTGTGATATCTACAACCCTCTTGCAGATCTTCACAGATCCAGTCTTGGGAAAAGGTGTAACTTGGAGGGCACAGGATAGGAATGCCTGAGGACCCGGGTCTCTCCTGGCAGCAGTGCACCAGGGCACAGCACTACCCCCAGGAATCCTTCAGTGGCAGGGGATAGATTTTTCTCTACTGTTTAAGTCTGGGATGGGAACCTTAGTATGTGAAGGGCTAGACAGAAAATTTTAAAAATGTTTTATTGGTTGTTTTAAGTTATACATGACAATAGGATTCATTTTGACACAATTACGAAAGCATGAAATATAATTTATTCTAATTCAGTCCTTGGTACTTGCTCTTTCCCTTCCCTCCTCCTCCTCTTCCCTCCCCTGTTCTCTTCCCTCTACTCTGGCAATCTCTCTGTTATTGTAGTTTTTTTTTTTTTTAATTAGTGTCTTGTGGATGGACATGGTGACAAAATTCACTGTGGTGTATTTGTATATGTACATAGGAAGGGGAGGTCAGATCCATTCCACTGTCTTTCCCTAACCCATCCTCCTATCTTCCATTCATAGGAAATATTTTAAGCCTCATGGGCCATACTACCTGTTGAAAGTACTCAGTCCTAAAATCATGACATGAAAGCTGTCACAAGGGATTTGTAGACAAGTGAGCATGTCTGTGTTTCAATAAAACTTTATTCACAGTCACATGTGTCACACCAGGCCTGTGGACTGCAGTTCGTGGACCTCTGGTTTAAGCCATTTGAATCAGGATTCTTTCTTTCTTTCAGGTAAAATTGTGCCCACAAATGTATAGTCTCTTCCTTTACATTGATTCCTTTACTAAAGAGACATATTATAAGAAGTAAATCACTTGCATGATAATGGTGTCCCTGTCACTAGACTGCGAGTCCCAAGCCAGCAGGGACATGCCTCCTCTTGAGGAATGCCTGGTCCAGAAGCAGAGTGCCCTGAGTGTGCAAGAGAGCGTGAGCAAGGGGGTGAACTTGAACAAGATAACTCCTATCTCTGCAATTCAGTTTGCAGTTAATTTCTCCCATTCTCAATGGCTAGTGGTGATATTAACTGGAAGTGAACATAACTCTCTATGCACATCTATTGCCCCTGACTAAATCACATCAAGTGGTCATGTCCCCCTTTGCCTCTGGGAAGTGACCCGATTTATTCAGTGAAGTACAGGTCACTCTAGTAACAGCAGCTGCTGGTGGGGCCTCCCTGTGGGACGTGGTATCCACTTCATTTCATATACTCCCTTAAGGAATCCAGAGCGGTAGCTGCCATTATCTCATCTTAGAGATGAGGAACCTGGAGCTTGGGGACAAAGTAAGCCATCCACAGACACAGAGGTGGTGCATAGCTGAAATGTCTGACTCCCAAGGACCTGGTCCTCACAACTGTACTCTGGCAGATGCCTATGATGGTATCACGTGTCTGGTTCCACCTGCTCTTTTACAAGTTGAGTTCGTTACTCTCCCATTGGAGGTGGAAGCTCTGTCCTGCCATCAGCTCTCTCTGCTGGCTTGAACAATAGCACATGGTAGAGCAATGCTGCTCACTTTCCAAAATGTGCTCTTGGGGTTTTCAGACCCCACCAGCACCTCAGTGAGTGCTTCCTCATGGAGAAAACAGCCTCATCTTGCCCTCTGCCCAGAGGAGAGAGGCTGCATTCAGGAGCACACCCCAGCCACAGCTCTCAGGTAGGCATGGAGTTACCCAACTGAGTTTTGCTCAAATTCCTGCTGCTACAGAATGCAGAACAGACAGACTTTTTACTTTAAGCCACCAAGAACTTCAGGGTGATGGTGTGCCCAGTAAGTATTTGAAACATACGCTGTCCTTGCATGTTCTGCTGAGCTTTGAAAGAAGTGTATGCCAAGGGCCTTCTTGGATGTGGCTCACTCTATGTGACCAATAAGTCTTGGCTATCATTACCAGTACAGATGGAAATGGAAACGGCAGGCATACAACGAAGTGTTTGTGCAAGAGCTCAAGAGGGCAGCTCATTTCAGAGTAAACTAAGGATGGTGTGGAAAGACAGTGATGGGATTGAATGCCATGTCAGGGGGAAACTTTACCCAAGGTACAATCTGCAGCCCTTCTCCAGAGAGTGCCACCTCGGCTGGGATTTCATACTTAGGTGTGCTTTTAAAAGACCTAGGCACAGTAGGTGGAGGAAGAAGCCCACAAATCTGGGCCCCATGTCTCAATTTTGTTCCTCTCAGTGTCTGATCTGGAATTTATTTATTTGTTCATTATGGTGATCAGATAGGATTTGGGAAAGGAGCCCTTCCAGATTAAATAAACAAACAAACAAAAAGACAAACCCAAAACCTGGTTCTGATTTTAGGAGTCCTCAGAGCACATCTAGGGAGCTCTTGGCCTCTGCTGTGGCCCCGCTGGCAGCATCTTCGCTTCTGCTGTTTGCCTGTTAACCAGGCTTAATACGAAACAGAACCATCAAATTCCATTTGCAGGCAGTCCTTTGCAGAAAGCCACAGCTTGCGAAGCTGCCTCAAAGGAGCCGGCGAAGAGGCTCTGAAAGCAAAGCCGCATTTCAGAGTGGCAGTTGATCTCTCGCTTCTTTTGTCATCAACAAATTGTTTTGTTCTTGAGGCACCAAGGAGGTGCAGGTAGAGCTCATCCCAGGGCTCGGGTTCATGCAGACACCTCCTACGTTGTTCTTCCGTTGCAGCGGCAGTCACAGGATGGAAGGAACAATGGTGTTAACAAAGCCAACTCCAGACGGGTCTCTTGGTGGCCTCTCATCTGCCGTGCGGTTTGCAGGAGCATGGGATGGTCCTGCCCTCAAGTTACTCATGAACTAAGAGAAAAATAAGTTATAGACAGGGAGGTAAGCCCAAGTGCAGAGCACAGAGACTGCCAGGTTCATTATCTGCCTGCACACCTGGAAGCCTCCCTGACCTCCCGGACTAGCTCCAGTGCCCATTAGACTTTCAAAGCTCCGTATTTCATTCATAACATTCACCACAGTTGGAAACTTCATTTGAGAGGGACAAATGTGGGCCCAGTCCTAATATAAGCTTCAGAAGAAAAAAGACTATGACTTCTCTTCCTATGGAATCCCCAGCACCTTAATGGCCTCCAGCCTGGTAGGTCCCTGGGGGCAGCTTGCTGAATGAAATAGCAGAGTTGAAGGTTTGAAAAGACTTCTCAGAGAATGAGAGTAGAATTAGGTTTTGAAGGATGGATAGAAGCCTGCATCCAAAATGGCAGGAACATAGGTAAGTCTTAAAATAATGTTAACATGAAAGGAAAATGATACCTCATGAGCCCCATGGAATTAGATTACTCCATACTAAAGCTCACAGATATCCACATCTTTAAGAAGCTGGGTTTTGTGGTAGAAAGAAGCTAGAATAAAAGGATTCATGGTTAGTAGGTTTTAAGCCCAGTCCCTGCTGCTTCTCTCTGTGTAGTCTTGAACATGTTGCTTGATCTCTCTGCTCTAGGGTTAATACTTCTGCACATTGAAAATAATTTGTCCTCTCAGAATCAGAGGAAGGGGAACAGATAGTTTTGTTGGCAGCTATAGATGATGTTCTAGAAATTGATGCCTTCAATTTTAGTAATCTTTTTATTACACAAGTTACCTAGGTTGCCCTGGTCTTGCTCTAAATGGACAAGTCACAATTGTGTTGCAGACAGAGAACCTCATATCTGGATCTACCATGCCAAGTCCATAATCTCAGGAACCAATGGCAAGCCAAGGTAGTCTGGGCCGGAACTTTCAGCACTGCAGTCTGCCGGCATTGGTTCTGAATCCCAAGTCATCTTGTTCCCACATATGTAGGAGACTCTATCTGTCATTTGGAGCCTCTGTTTCCTTATTTTTGAAATGGGACAATAATGCCTCATTCCCATGGTTCTTGTTAATTTGTTTCATAATTTCCATATTACCAAATCAAGACTGTATCCATATTATTTCAGGAAACATTAGATCATAAGTTAATGTAAGACATTTACTCCAGAGCATGACACAAGGTAGACACCCAATTAATGGGAGTCCATTCTGGTGGTGCTGTTCCTACAACTGGAGAAATAGGGTACGATGAGAATTCAAAAGAGGGGGAGGACTTTGAGGGGGTTGCATATGGCATAAGCTTTAGGAGAATAGTCATGCTTTGGATGGGTAGGTTGGGAATTTCAAGCAGATGGAACGATCTGGGTTGAGACCAGATGCAGAAAAGCGTGGAGTGTGTTTCAGCTGAGCCGAGAGTTGGTTGTGGCAAGAATTAAAGGTGCATCATGGGTGCACAAGGCAATAGAAACTGAAGCATGGAGAATTATCAGGGGTGGCATCTCTGCCACATCTTCCTCCTGGAGCTGGACAAGCCTGGCTATGTCATGGGACACCCTCAGTCTGGCTTTAGTAGGCACTGCTGCATGGCACCCCAAACTGTGGAAAACTCGTGCTCACAAGTGGTGGTGAGCAAAGGACTGCCTCCCCGTCACTGCCAGCATTGGCTGTGCCAGAGACTTGTTGCCGTGTCAGCTCACCATTGTCATTCTCTCATCCACTTTGCAAAATGGGTCTCACAATTCTGCCTCATAAGTCAAGGATTAGAAAATTTAAACATATTTTTGAAATTTAGTTTTTGTTTCAAGATAAAACATAAGCCTTGTGGAGAAATTGAGTTAAAAGATACACCTAAAAATATCAGTGCCATGGAAGAACTTTTAAAATTTTTGCTGAAATGTACATTGCAAAATGTGTGTGTGTGTGTGTGTGTGTGTGTGTGTGTGTGCATGTATGCATGTATGCATGTATGTATAATCTTGATGGGTTTTCTCACATACAGTGAACCAGTTAGCTGGACCCCAGATCAGGAAGAAAAACACAATTATCATCCTGGCCACCCTACCCTTTCAGCCACTTCCCATCCCCAAAGGTAGCTGCACTCCTCACTTCTAACAACTTAAGTTGGTTTCGGCTGGTCTCCCATCAATGTGTATGAACAGAATTGGACTAGGTGTTGTTTGTGCCTGGCTTCTTTTGCTCAAACCTTATTTTTTTGTTCGTCCATATTGCCATGCGTATAACAGCACCTCGTTTCCTGCCACATCAGGTGGCATGAAGTAGGAACACAGGGCAATTCGCCCTCCTCTAATGAGCTGTGTGCCATTCGTAGCACTGGAGCATCAGGCAATGCTCATGATATCCATATGTTTTTAATGCATTAGCTCCCACATTTCTGTGAGTCCTGACCACAAACAGTGCAGCTGTGTAGTATGGATGTGGATGTCTGGTTTTAGTAGACGCCCCTAATAGTTTTTCAAAGCACCTGTACTCTTACTCCAGAGTCCATAAAAGTACAGATATTTCACATCTACACCCCCTCCTGGTATGGCCTGCTTTTTAAATCATAGCCATTCTGGTCAGATGGGTCAGAAGTAGTATCATATTATGATCTTAATTTGCATTTACCAGATTACAAATGAAGTTATTGACTTTTGGTGTCCCATTTTGATGTACAATTTGAGGCTTGTTTTCTTCTTGCTGTGCTTACTATGCCATACTAACATTCTCCAGTTCCTGTGATCTTCTCCATGGTGCAAAATGAGCCTCATTCCTTTGCATGGCTTCAGCACCTAGGACAGCGGCTGAGGAACTGCTGGGTGACTGCAGCTGGGTGGAACTCTGGATCCTCACTGAGTGAGAGGTGGGGTCAGGATGGAAAGCCAGGCCCTTTATTCTGAGTGCTGCTGTTCTCAAGAGGGCGAAGGAGGCTTAGCTCACACTTCCTTCTCCATTGTGCCAGAATCATTCCAAATGGAATGTTTAATTAAGCTAGTGCAGGGGGGCCTGGTATGAACAATGGGCATTCTAATATGGCCACTCTAGGGAGCGCAACTTCAAGGGCCAGGACTGCATTCTTTGAATGGCTTTGTGAGTACAGAATGAGGCTCTTTCCCGGTTCTTCCCCTACCGCATCCCATTGGTGAGGAGACTTGCTCACCATGGTGTCTTCCCATCAATGGCACTTGAGCCAAGCAAGTGCTCATGATTGAAATATAGCACCTAAAAAGTGTGGCTTTGGGATCATGTCTTGCTTCCCATGTAGTGTTGAATCTTGGCCAGGCTGCTTGTTCTCTCTGAACTGTCCAAGTGCCCTCACCCACCTCAAAGGTTGCTGTGTGGATAACATGTGTCTGTGTGGGTAAAACACTGTGGGGTATTCCTGGCAAGTCGTGAACTCACACTCAGTGCCAGCTCTGATTGTTGGTAGTAATGCTTGAAATATACAGTTTTGAAATTAAGTAAAAGATAATGATGAACATGTTATTGGTGCAAGGTGGCTTGAGATGCACTAGCCACAGACATGTTTTGAAGTGGAAGACAAATGGCAGAAGATGGATAGTTGAGCAATGTAGAGATTAAATGGTCACACTGTATTTTAAGTTTACTATGAAAAGCCACTGGGGGAAATAATATTCATAAAATTCAAAGTGATATGTGGTTCAAAAAATGTCATGGGTTCCAATTTTAGAAAGCACATCAAAAATGGAATTCTGCATATTCCTCCTCCTCTTTTTAATATTTCACCCATCCATGTATTAACTGAGACAATGATTGAATATCTGCAAGGACAGACACTAGAGTCTAGTGGAAAGGAGAGAATTTGGAGTTGGACATTCCTAATTTTGAATCCTAGTATTATTGATTCCTACCTATGGATCCCTGAAGAAATCACTTACTCCAATAGGGCCATAATTTTCTAGTGTAAAATTGGGGAGATCACTGGAAAGTCATATATATATAGTGAAATAATGCATGGAAATTCCTTGGTGCAATGTTTAACACTGAGAAAGAGAGAATTTCATCAAGGGTAGACTTTTAAAATAAAAAACACCACCCATTTTGTGTAGCTCAGTGAGGTAGAATCTAGGAAGATAATAAAGGTGAACAGGTCTATATGTGTTCCCTCCATGTGCAAAATGAGGCTTCCGAGAACAGGAATTGTACGGTGTGTAAATTCAGTATTTCTGCGGCTTAGAAGATTGTCTGACATCCACTAATACTTCATGAACCAAACATAGATCCAACCCTCCTGATTTACCTAAAACAGAGAAAGGAGAAAGAACAACTGCTGCTGAAACAAGCTGAAAAGTGAGACATTTAAAGGTAATTATACATACTGTCATATTTTATTTCAGCTGTAGTAAAGTGAGGGGAATCAAAAAGGTGCTGGACAGTGTCCTGACCATTGCAGGTTCTCTGTGTCATGGAAGTCACTTGCCTTTAAGATGGCTACATTACATTATGATTTACAAATTAAAGGTTCAAAGATGTTAGGGTATTTATCAGGATCCCATGACAGGGTGGTGGGTCATCGGTCTCAAGCTTCCGTGCTGACCTCTCGTCCGCCCTGCTATGCTTTTCTCATAGTCGCGTGCCCTAGAAGTACAGGGAAAGGACAAAACATGCCCGCCCTCTAAACTGCATCTCACAGACTGGGGGATGAAGGAGAGAGAGCATCACGTGCTGGGCGAATGCTTGAAGACCAAGCATGGTTGCGCCATGGGAAGGAGGAGGATCCTAGGGAAGTGTAGTGAGGCCGACCAGAGGCCCTGAACGCCATGCAGAGAATTTGGACTGGAGTTTCTGGACACTGGGAAGCCATGGAGATGCTGATGAAGAGGTGACTATGGAAGGCATTTCTCAGGAAAGGGGCCTGTGGGGATGGAAGAGTTGGTGCAAGTTAGCTCCTATGTCACCGTCATTCATTCAGGGCTCTGGAGAGTGACAGGCTTGCCTTTGAGGTCATAACTGCTTGATTGGTTCTTCATGCTGATTAAGTACCTCAGTCCCTCTGTCTTGATTTAAGCACCCGCGTCACTGATGATCTCTTACATGGTGATGTTTAGCTCTGTTCCACGGGAGCGCTTGGGGAATGGAACGCGTGGTGGCATGGATTCAGTAGACCTGTTCCCCCGTCTCTGCTGCATTTTAGTGTGTTCAGTCTGCCTCTTTCCCTCCTTAGGTCTCCATTCCTCAAGCCCAAATTGAGACAGCTGACCTGGAAAGTTCCCTCCTGGGCAGATTCTGTGATGAAATCCTTTTCCATTGTCACCACTGATAGTCACACTTGGATCTTCAGGAGCTGGGTGGGAGGTCAGGGTCAGTTCCTTGTCATGGGAGGAAGCTGCTGCTTAGTAGACTCCTTGCTGAGTTCCTTCACTCAAAGAGGAGCCTTAGCTCATAAACTCTGATTTACAAGAGTGTGACTGCTTTTCTGTGGTCAAATCTCATGTCTACCTTAAACCTCAGGTCATAGATGAAGGCAATGAAAAAAATCCAGAATTCCTCCTTGATTTTCTGGGAGGTGGAAGCTAAGTTCTCAGGCTTACGGAGAGACACAGCCTTGAAGATGGGGCTCGCCTGACCATTCCTGGCCAAACCAGCATCTGTTGAGTTTTGTATCTCCCCACAGGAGCCTCTGTCCTTAGCCTCTCACCACCACTCCAGGACCTCTGCTTCTGGACTCCCAAGGCCTTTGAGGTCCCTTTGAGAACTCGGAAGACTTCTGTGTGCCCAGCTGCTCTGTGAACAGGGCCTCCCCAAGTCCTTTCCTTCATTCTTTCTGCTAAAGGCACCGAGCTGCCCCGTTAGCAGGGGACCCATAAGTGTGACTGCCATCTGCACTTTCCTTTCAACTCTCTCAAATTGCCCCAGTCCAGTTTCAGACTTTACCTTCTTTCTAGGTTAAGGAAAGGAAAAGGATCAATGTCCTATTAATCTGCTGTTTCTGTTGTTCTGATCCAAAATTTTAGGGCTTTTGAAACTCCAAATAATTTGCTATTAAGTTATAATCTTTCTGATTGAATTCGAAAGTCTCTTTTGAAGCAGGCCAACTTTTCTTCTTGCAGTTCTAAGGTGCCATCTGTCCTGGGGTGTCGAGGATGAAAGATGTCTCATGGCCCCAAAAGGACTGTAGTGGAGGGACAACCGTCTGACTGAAGAAAGCTTCTGTTCCTACTTAAGAGCTTCCCTCCATCCATGTGGCTCCCTGTAATCATCACTGCCGTCCTTGGTGGTAGGCCCATGATGGTTTCAATCTCACGCATGAGGAAACAGGTTTGCTGAGTTGAGTGACTCATCACAGGACACTTATCCTAGGAAAGGGTGTATCAAAAACCTTCCTTCCACTAATTAGATGGAAACAGTGAATTGTCTCATGTGGTAATGTGCTTCCTGAATTGGTGTGTGTGTGTGTGTGTGTGTGTGTGTGTGTGTGTGTACTCAAGGGTGTTGAGTGGATTGCATGATTTCATTATCACAGCTCTTCAGCCTTTTAAAGTCATTGACCTCTAGATATTTCTATTTATTTATTTATTTATTTATTTTGCAGTGCTGGGGATCGAACCCAGGGCCTTGTGCACGCAAGGCAAGCACTCTACCGACTGAGCTATCTCCCCAGCCCTAGATATTTCTTATAGACATTTCTGAAGTTATAGAACATTGGACACTTCGCATTCTTGCTCTTGAAAATAAAGTCAGCATTGTAAGTGGGGATTTGGCAGGTGTGGGTTGCTGGACAAGCCAAGAATAGAGGGGAGGGAAAGCATTTGCCACCTGCACTCCATGGTCAGCTCTACAGGACTTGCCTTGTGTCTTGTAAGCTCTCAGGTGCTCCAGGAGGTGGCAGGTGACTTTGCTGAACTGCACCACAGCATCCCCCAGGGGCTGGGCATGGAACTGGGTGAAGGAGTGTGTATTGGGTTCTAGTCTCACCTTCTTCCAGCAGAGGTGAGTGGCTTTTAGGTCTCTGTTGAAGTGTATCCCAGGGATATATTAGTTTTTGCCATTCTTCTTCCTTGGTTGGATTCATTTGAGGAAGAATAATTTAGCACCAAGAAATGCAAGATGAATATGATATGGTCCTTGTTCCAGTTGAGTTTAGTGTTTTTAAGACAACTGAATAATTCAGTCCATCATGTGCTCAAGGTTATTCAGGGATCTTGGAGAAGGGACATGTAGACCAAAAGAGGGGGTCTATAGGGAAGGTTTCCTTGATAACTGAAAGGACAACCCTCAAGGTGTATCATTAAAAACACTTAAGAATTAACTAGAAGGGTCAAGTGTGGTGGTGCATGCCTGTAATCCCAGTGACTCAGGAGGCTGAGGCAGGAGGATCACAATGTATTAATTAATAAATTGCCAGTATCAGCAATTTATTGTAAACCTAAGCAACTCAGTGAGACCCTGTCTCTGAATAAAATATAAAGAAGGGCTGGGGATATGACTCAGTGGTTAAGTTTCCCTGGGTTCAATCCCTGGTATCACAGGGGGGAAAAAAAAAGAATTAACCAGAAAGTGGGTAGTTGTTCAAGGGAACTGATGAGCAAAGATTTGGAAGCAGGAGATGAATGTGAGACAGGGACTCTGAACTGGAAAGCACAGTGCAGCAGTGAGGCTAAGGGCAGGGCTGGCAGGGGAAGCTGCAGATGCAGAAGACAGGGAGAGGGTTGCTAAGGGAACCCCTCCTCAACGTGACTCAAAACTGGTCATTCAACAGCTGCTTTGTGCCACATTGTCTTTGTGGCATGGTGAAAATGAGCAGCTACAAGAACAAAATAAAAATCATAAAACTTTCAAATGAAAAGAGACACTGCAGAGTTCACCCAGCCAGAGAGCAGGGAGTTGGTAGTTGCCACCACTGGCACACACAGGATGGCTCAGACAGCCCCCGTCCGAGCCTACGGATGACCTGGAAGCAGTATGTGCACACAGTATTGAGAGAGGCATGGTCCCGGGGAGCAGGGGGAGGTCCGGGGAGCAAAGCCCAGGAGAGAGAGCCAGGTGGCCATGCCTGTGGCTGCTGGGCAATACCCCTGCAGTTCCACAGAGCAGAGCCGAAGAAGCCAGTGAAATGCATTGCAGGACATCAACCCCAGGAGGTAGGAAAAGGGAAATCAGTTATCATTGTTTCTGTTCCTTTCTCTTCTTGTCCTAAATTTGCTGCAGAGCAAGTTACGTTCCCTGAAAAATGGACATGCATGTGTGCAAGGCAGGTGCGTGAGAGAAGTATAAGCAAGATGGAGGCGAGGAAGGGTTACAGCCCCCATGTGGCCCACAGAAATGATCACTGCAAAGGTGACAGGAACTGGATCCAGAGTGGTACCTAGAAAGTAGTCGGTGTGCACCGCATTAGTTATCTCTGCCACGTAACTCATTACCTGCAAGGTTAGCAACCTGAAATGGTACACTTCTCAGTGTTTCTGGTTAGGAGTTGTGCTGTGGCTTGGCATGGTGATCTGGCCCAGGTTCTTACCTTGCTGCAATCGAGGTTTTGCAGGGTTGTAGTCCTCTTAAGGGAGATCCAATTCCAAGTTCACTCAAATGGCTGTTGACAAAATTCGCTTGCCACAGATTCTTGGTTGAAACCCTCCCTCAGTTCATTTCTATAGGGCAGCTTGCAACATAGTAACTGGCTTTTCTCAGAGCCAGCAAGAGAGATCAAGCAAGGCAGAAACCAGAGTCCCTATAATCTGGGGAGAGGATTACACAAAGGCAGAGATACAAGGAGTCGAGGGTCAATGGGGCCACCTTAGAGCCACTCTTCCATGCACACTGTATTGCACTTAACAGGACACATTCCTTTTATGCAACTGTGGAAATCAGCCCCGTCTTTCCAACCTCTCCTCCAAGAGCCCTTCCTGAAAATCTCTGAGCCCCACTTGGAGAGATGTCTTCTCTAAGTTGGCCTTGCACAGAGAAAGCTCCATACACCATCCTGTATATTCTGCCCTTGGTCCTCTGCTTGTGCTACAAGAGAACCTTCCACACCCATCACCAGTATGAAATACTGATGGTGTGGTATTCAATCTGAAGGATGGTCCTACTCAACACCTCAGGGTGTGGGACCAGAGGCTGGATTTTGGTGTTTAAGTCCCAGCTCTCTGCCCTTGAGAAACTGAAATAAACTCTGACTTCCATTTCCTCCTCTTAAGTGAAATAGTAATATCACTGATATGATAGTACTATTTTGAAAGTTGGCTAATTGCGTATGTAAAAAGTACTCAAAACAGTACAAGATTAGCTATAATTTTCTCTGTATACTGGCTCTCAGGATTCCTCATCCTTTGCACTGCGGCTGAGAAGGGACTACCCTGTACGAGGCAGGATGATTGGCCACCTCTTCGGCCTCCACTCTCTGAATGCCAGTGACATTCTGCTGTGGTGAAGACCAAAGGTGTCTTCACACACGGCCAGAAAAATCACCCCCTCCCCGCTGACAAAGCCTGGGAGATTTTGTTGACTGTAACACTGGGAAGATACCAAAGTGTGTCTCCTCAGCGAAGGAGCTGGAGGGATGTGCAGCACGAGGCAGGCTTTCAGGGTGAGTGTGCCCGGGTGCAGGTCAGGTTCCAACCCAGCCTTCTGCTGGTGCCAGGAGGCCGCTTCCATTGTCGCTCAGCTTGCTCATCGATGCCGCAGAGACGAAAATGAGTATTTTGGGGATCACAGTAAGGATCACAACAAAGGAGCCCTGTGAAACCACGGAGAGCTTCATGCTCCATAGCGGCAGGCTCCTTATTGTCTGAAGAGCTCCACCCATTTGAACAAGGCCTCCCAAGACATGTGGCTCTGATCCCATGCATGGTCTTGGACTGTGCTCCCTGGAGGGCAGACGTAGCTACCCACAGGGCTGTTCCACCAGGTGGAGCATGTGTGTGGAACGTAGGAGGGCATGTGTGGACATGTGGAAGGCTGAATGTGAAAAGGAATTGGAGGGGAGGCCCTTGCTGGCATGTCCCATGGATCATTATTTAATTTTGCTGTGCAGTGACTCAGATGGAGCACTTTCTTGTCCTGGTCAGTTTGAGCTGCTCTAACAAATACCATAGACAGAACAGCTTAACAACACTTGTCTCTTAGTTCTGAAAGCTGAGAAGTTTAATAATATCATGATGTGGGTAGATTAAGTGTCTGGTGAGGACCAGCTTAATTTGCAGGCTGCCCTCTTCCTGTTCAGATGCAGAGGTCTCATCTCTCCTATCTCTTCTCCCAAGAGCACAAATCCATTCAATGGAGGCTCTACCCTCATGACTTACCTTTCAAAGGCTGCACCCCCAAATGCCATCTTGTCAGGGGTAGGGGTCTGCTGTGTGAACTCTGGGGAACACGGTCATTCCGTCCTAGCACACATTTCTTGCATGTTCAGGCTAACCTGCAGCATTCACTCTGGCTGGGAACAGAATGTCAGTGGCCAAGAGAAGCAGCTCTGGGGACAGACTGCCATGGAGGGTTCAGCACTGCCCTTTCCTGCTCTGGGACCTTGGGTGAGTGGCTTGCTCTCCTTGTGCTTTGGTCTCCTTATCTTCAGTCAGGTGGCCCTGCCTCCCTGTGTGGAGTGATTGACAGAGGGAATCACTGAAGTCCAGGTGTGGTGCAGGGCGAGTGCTCTGTGTGTCTTGCTTATCACTATTATTTAAAGATGTACATTCTATTTCCTGAGAAAAATGAGCAATTTCTTATCAGTATGTGCCTGCTTGACAGGACCTAGCACCATACTAGAAATACACGGTGTTTGAGAAAAGGAAAACTTGAGTCTGTCTGGAAAAGTGTTCTAGGTACTATGTGTCTGCAGGTGTTTAAAGCCCAACAGAGTTAGGAGTTGATGCTTAGCTGAGCTTTCTCCTTGTTCTTTCTGCACAGAGCCCCTATTATCTGGAGAGTGTCTGTAAACACACACACACACACACACACACACAGCAGGACAGGTGCACAGCAGGCAGTGGGAAGCCCTCAGGCTGTCTGACTGCTGGGAGGAGCGTAACCTTCTCGGGGGAGGGGGGCCTGCCCAGGTGAACCACATCTTCATTCCCTGAGCCAATTCTTCCTGTGAAGATCCACTTGAGCCTGAAGATTCTTGGAACGGCTGGGCTGAGTCCGCTGTCTGCTCTCTTCTAAGATGTGCAGTCCAGGGTGATACTGCTGGCCTCTGGGTCACATGTGCCCCCTGACTCAGAGGGAGGAACTCTGAAGGAAGAGTTTAAACAGAAGACTCACCCCAGGTCCTGTTGCCCACCTGGCTGAGGCTAAAGACCACTCTTCTTCCCTTTGTCAAAGGTGAGGAACATAGATGTGAGATAGTCCCTAAGATGGACATTGGGTTCTGAGTCTGGGCTGCAGACCGAATGGGTTGTTTCTTTTCAAGCTTGTGGCTGTCAGTCACTCTGGAAGAAGATCAACGTATCACCACATGCCTCTGTGTGCCATGGGTCACGTAGCTACAACCCTCTGTCCTCACCTCCCGGGTAGGAATTGCAGAATAGGCCACTAAGGCTCAGAAGGTTTCAGTTACTTACACAAGGCTGCAGAGCTGACAGAGCTTTCCTCAGAGTGTGGCGTGGGCTATCAGGACAGGGGACAGTTACGTGAGAAGGATTCCATAAGCAGGAGGGTAGGGCTACATCATCCTAGAGTGGCTTCGAGGGTCCTGCGGGGCGCAGTGAGCCAAAGGCTGAGGGAAGAGCTGTAGTTTTGACCTCTGAACCTGAGGTGTCCCACGTTTGGTTGAACATGGTACTTTTTTTGTCATAAAACCCAATAATATTTTATATGAAAACAAGTTGAGTTTCACTCTTGAAAATACTCACTTAGAGGATCCAGAAGGACTCTACCTTTGAATCACAAACATTTTGTGGATTTCCTAGATTTCTAAGGTGCTCGTCGAGCACACTGCCCTGGGAAAGTCCATCAGAGGTCTTGAAATGGTTGATGGTTCAGTTTCTACAAAGTCACCAAACTTCAGGAAACAGATTACAAATAGTCGGTCAGTGTTTTCAACCCTTGCTCTGAGATGGTCCTCAGAACTCAGGCCGGTTGGGACATGAACTGTGTGCATGTGCATTAGAATACAGGACTGGAATTTCAGATTAGGGGCCTACCTCGCTTCTCATCCATGTGGAGGGAGGCTGTGGGCAGTCTGAGGGCAGCCTTGGGGTGGTTCCCTGCCTTGATAGGCTTATGCGAAGGCTGTGCAATGCATGTGAAGGGAATGGGGATCCCTCAGCTTGCACCAGGTAGCTCCCTCCATGCTCCGTTGCTGCCAGAGAGTAGGAGTCTGACCTACTTTTCCCTGAGTCATCTCTCCCCGTCCTCCTCCTCCTCTTCCCTTCTTCCCACTTCCTTCCAGCAGTGGTGGGTGGAGGGTGAGGCCGAGATGAACTGGGGGAGACACTGGGGAATTAGCCTTGTGGGAATGACCAGGCTTCAGGTCTAGTCCGGGGTCTATGTTCCCTAAGCTCATCCTGAACACTGTATTCTACCCCAGTCATTTCAGAATGGAAGTTTGGTAGCAAGTCATGGTGGCAGGCCTGGGATAGGTGGCAGAGATTTTTGTCTTCTATGAGCTGGCTTGGACACTCAATGTCCACCACCCTACATGCCTCGGTCCATTTTATGTTGCTGTAACAAATAACACAGACCGGATAAATTATAAATCTTAGCAGCTAATTTGGCTCATGGTTCTGGGGCCTGGGAAGTCCAATATCAAGGCATTGGCACCGTCAAGAGCCTTCTTGTTGTGTGGTAACATGGCGGAGGATCCTACAATGCCATACAGGAAGCAGGCAAATTTGGGTCTCCCTTCCTCTCTTTTTAAACCCACTAATCCCACTATGGGGCTACATGACCTCATGGCTATATAATCCTAATTCATTCTCAAAGGTTTCACCTCCAAATACCAAAGACATGTAGATATGGGAATTAAGTTTCCAATACATGAACATTTGGAGGGCAAAAACTCTAGCACCATTTGAGCTGGGGTATCTAAGCTGTGGTAGGAAACTAGGCTTCCCTAGGATCTCAGACAGAATCACAGCCTGGGGTTGCTTGCTTCCAAGACCTCCAAAGTCCAGGTTCCAGAGAGATCCAGCTCAGGGAACCCCTTACCCAAAGCAACCATCACCTAGCCAATAGGTTTTATTTTTACACAGTAATAAGCACTCTTCACAAGCTTTAGGGAATACATATGAGTAAAATAGTAAGTGAGGAGTTATCTATGCACCAGATAAGCTCTAATGATGTATACAGGTATAAGAGAACAGACAGTGCTTGCCAATCAGAGGCTAACTTTGAGGAGGAAATAAAAAGCATGTGGTTTGATGGGTGGTTCCAAAAGATGATGATACACATTGATGGACCCTCTTTATTTTCTCCCATATTTTTTATTGGTGCATTACAGTTGTACATATCTGGGGGGGGGGTTTCACTGTTATATATTCATATGTGCACACAATATAGCAATACAGTTTGGCCAGTATTGTTCCCCAGCACTTACCCTCCCTTTTCTCTCTCCACCTGGATCCTTTCCTCTACTGATCTCCCTTCAATTTTTATTAGATCCCCACAACATAACTTCCCTTTCCTTCTTTCTCTCTAGCTTCCACATATGAGACAAAACATGATCCTTAACCTTCTGAGTTTTGACTTATTTCACTTAACATAATGGTCTCAAGTTGTTCATTTTCCTGCAAATGACATAATTCCATTTTTCTTTATGGGTCAGTGAAACTCCATTGTGTATATATACCACATTTTCTTTATCCATTAATCTGTTGATGAATACCTAGGATGGTTCCATGGTTCTGCTTGGTGAGTTGTGCTGCTATAAACACAGGTATGCATGTGTCACTGTAGTATAATGACTTTAATTCTTCAGTATATATACTGAGGAGTGGGATAGCTGGGTCATATGGTGATTCCACGCCTAGTCTTTTGAAGAAATGTTTCCTCTTTGACTTTGACCTTTACAGGGTGTACTTTTACCCTAAGGCCAAGTAAACTCAAGGATTCCTGCTGCTGTAATTATGGATTTTTGTTGAATTTTCTCATGATGTGCTTTGAAGTTGGAGTTGATGGATCTGATATGAATGATCATGAATTTTGAAAATGAGTATAATTGCTCACCAGGAACCTGCGTCATTCATTTGTAAAGTATTCATCAGCCTGGGAATCTTTAGGTGGTGAGGACAGTTTACTGTTTCATTCAACAAGCCTTGTTCCAGGCCCTGATAATACAGAAGTAAAATCCTTTCATTCCGTGTTCTAACATTGAGCTTTTCCCCCAGAGAATCTCTTACTTATTTTTATATTTTTTATGATGCTGGGGATGGAACCCGGGGCCTCCCATGTGCTAGCAAGGCCTGTACCACCAGACCTTTTTATTTTACTTTAAGACAAGGTCTTGCTATATTGCACAGGCCGTCCTTGTGATTCTCCTGTATCAGCCTCCCTGGGATTACAGGCATGTGTCACTAAGCCTGGCTTCCAAAGGAACTCTTACAGAGACCACTCTGCATCTATAAATCTGTAGAAGGGACTTGGGCTGTGGACAGAAGGGTGTAGAACCTCTAGCTACAGCCATTTGACTTCCCTATTCCCTTCAGAGCACCCTCAGGGATGCCTCTGCTCTGCTGTGGGACTTGAGGGACGGCAGCAAAAATCCACTTAATGGAGAAGAGTTGGTAGAGAGCAGAGAGCACAGTCTTCTGCACAGGCTGGATTTGAACACGGCTCTGCCTCTGAGCTGAAATAATTCTCAGAGCACAAAGTGTTTGGTTGTAAAAAGCACTGATAATAAGGCATAACTTTCAGAGTTGCAGTGGTCAGATGATCCAATAATACATTATGCAAACCCAGAGGCTTCTGAGAATGAATGGGAATGCAATTCACATTTCAGCCTGGGCACTAGACCTTGCCTGGGAGTGTCCCAGGAAAATGAGAACATGCAGAGTAATTAAAATGATGCTATGCAGCAGTGGTCCTAAAGTGGAGGTATAAAAAACTATTGTTGCTATTATTATTCCTGCTGTTATTTTACTTCTAATAAGACAGAGGCTAAATACACACACAAACCTGTATTGTGGTCGAATGAGCCCTGCTCGAGTCCTGGAGGTCTGGATTCAAGTCCAGCTAATGAACATGTGCTTTTCTCCTAGTGTCTTCTCCTCATCTGTCAAAGAATGTACCAGACACTGTATTAGGAGAAACACAGTCTATGGTGGGGACAGATAGGACTGGAGACAAACACATGAAACACAAAGCATTTACTACCATCTCTTATGGTCTCACCCGTGATGTCCCAGTGGCTACTGCAAATGTCTTTTCATCAAAGAATTACCTGGATATGCTGCCTTAAAAGTCATGAGCAGCCCTCACTCAAGCTGGGGGATGCACTTCACCATTTCCCGCTCCCGACTCAACCTCCTGTCCCCACCCAACCTCCTGTCCCCACCCAGGGGAGCTTCTATTTGCATTCTATCCAAATCAGAATGGGCACCCTGGGGTTGAAGCTGCAGCTTGATGAGCTGGCCCCTCCCCCTGGACTCTGAATGTGGCTGATTTGTGTGAACACCTGGGACTCACCCTGCCATGCCCTGCATGCACCTGGTTCCCAAGACCTGCAGGGAACAGGGTGGAAGGAAATAAGACTTTGACTTGTAAATTGTGCAGATTTAATATGAAATCATCCATGGAATGGTGCTATTTTTAGTAGCATCCTTTTGGCTATAGAAACATTCTTCTATCCTTGAACATCCAGTTGACACTTCCTCTCCCCTTGGGTCCTTTAACTTGTGCAGTCTGAAGGAGCCCCACTGGGTGTCGGACACCATGCTGGGAATCCCCAGCACTGACTCTGACCCCTCCAGGACTTGATGGGTGCTGAGTTCACAGCAGATGTGAAGCAGCTCACTCAAGTTCATGTAGTCCTTGAAGGGAAGAGCTGAACTATAGACCTGTGGCCTCCTTCTGGGGTTGCACTGATGGGAGTTGGGAGGAGAGAAGCCAACCCCAGTTCACCCCGGGAGAGCTCCCACTGCTCTAGCAAGACGGCCGAAGGCTGTAGGGTGCTTCGTTAGGCTGTAAGGATGCACCCCATGTCCAGGGCAGGGAGGGACTGCCAGAGACCAGGGGTCCTTTCTTCTAGGAACTCCGGAGCTGTGATGGGCAAGAGTGGCAGTGCCTCCCTCTCCAAGGCCGACCTTGAGCATGCGTGGTCTTCAGAGGAAGGGGTTGCAGGGACATGAGCTTGAACTTCTTACCCTGGAGCTCTGCCCATGGGAAGGAGGCCCAATCTGTGGAGTCTAATCTAAGAAGTGGAACCTGAAGAGGGACAGGAAGCCATGAAGTCAGAGCCAACACACAAACTGAAATAATAATGGCTAAATATATTTAGGACCTATAACAATTTACTTATTTCCACTGAGCTCTTGGACATGTATGTAGCATAATGCGAGCACACATGATATTGGAGATTGTATTTTTTAAAATTTTTAATCCATTCTAATTAGTTACACATGACAGTAGAATGCAGTTATGCATTTTGATAAATCATACATAAATGGAGTATAATCTCTCATTTTTCTGATTGTCCATATTGTGGGATCACGTCAGTCATGCAGCCATACATGTACATGAGGTAATAATGTCTGTTTCACTCTACTGTCATTCCTTCCCCCAAACCCCTTCCCTTCCTTCACTCCCTTTTACCTAATTTAAAGTAACTCTATTCATCCCTATCTCCCCACCCCTTATTGGCATCCACATATCAGAGAAAACATTTGGCCTTTGGTTTTTTGGGTTTGGCTCATTTCGCTTAGTATGATATTCTCTAACTCCATCCATTTACCAGCAAATATCATAATTTCATTCTTCTTTAAAGCTGAGTAATATTTCAGCATGTGTATGTATATATGTGTGTATATATATATGTACACACACATACACACACCCCACATTTTCTTTATCCATTCATCTGTTGAAGGAGGCCTAGGTTGGTTCCGTAGTTTAGCTATTATGAATTGAGCTACTATAAACATTGATGTGGTCATGTCACTGTAGTATGCTGGACAGTGTGTGTTTTTAACTGAAGTGAAAGTCACAGGGCAAAATTAGCCATTTTAAAGTGTCCAGTTTGGTGTCATTTAGCACAGAAGTGTGCGGCTACCTCCTCTGCCTGAATGTCACTTCCATCACCCCAAAGAGAGCACACAACACGGAGCAGTCACTCTGTACCCGACCCCTGCACAGTCCCGGGAGTCCGCAGAGCTGCTGTGGGCGGGCCGACCCATTCTGGACGTTTCACACAAGCGGAACGTACAGTGCGTGACCCTGGGTCTGGCCTCTCTCCCCTGGCATTTTTAAAGTTCCCCCATGTTGCGGGGTGTTCTTGCACCTGGCCCTCTGGCTCCAGGGAACTGGGAGACGTTTCGTTTCTCACCAAGCCCACCGCATGTAGGATCCCAGGTGGGCGTGGAGTCCGAACCTGCTGAAGCAGCTCCACCACAGGGCTGAGACGGCTCAGGGGTGCAACGCAGGGCTCCGCAGCCTGAAGGCAGCACACCCAGCCAGGGTACGTGCCAGAGGAGGCCTGGGGCAGAGTCATCAAGAAAACCTGTTTTGACATACTTTTAGCTTGCCTCTGGAATTCCAGTCATGAGACTGAATGAGCCACATCTGTCCTGTGGCTAAATGCTGAGGGGCTCGAGCGTCTTTTAAAGCAGAATAGGGGTTGCCTGGGGTGGGTCTAGAGGGAAGGAAACCAGACAGTTCTGCTCTGCAGAGCTGTGGGCTGCTCTCTGGCTGGGGAGAGCTAGACCCCACTGCAGCCCTGAGTGCATCTTGTCCACGTGTGGTGGAGGGAGAGACTGAGCGTTGACAGGGAGGGGGACCTTCTGCGCATCGCCTCTCCACCAGCTGTGGGACAGGCTCCTTTTCAGCTGTTGGTGTTCCCACCTTTAACCATGTCCTCATGCACAAAGTTGCTGTGGAGTTTAAGTAAATAAATAAACGCATCCATGGACTGATGTCTGTTGGGCATCCACCAATGGCATCTAAGGGCTGTGTCCACACTGGGAGAGAGGACAGTCTACTGATTGCGCTCTGTCCCTTCTTTACACCTTCCTTCCTGTTCCCAGGGGATGCAGTGGATCAGAGGGCGCCTGCACGTGAGCACAGGCTATTCACGCTATCCCGTAAGCCCCTGGGACTGTCAAGCTTCCCTCCATTCCGGAATGCTATGTCTCCTGCCACATTCCCGCCAATGTGTTTGCTCTATGGACACACGGCCAAGGGTGTGGCCAGGGTTGAGGGTTCAATGGGACAATGGTGAGAGCAGCCCTCAGAGGTGCCATGCTCCCAGCCTCAGGGTCAGGAAGCAGCCGTACTGGCCTTTCCTCTAAGTCTAAGCCTGTGCCATTTGCAGGAAGCAGAGATGCCCCTTTCTTGCTGAGGAAAAACTGAGGCCCAGACACCCGAAAACATGTGGCATGAATTCCTCTCCAAGGATCAGGATCATGACCCTGGTGTCCTGAGTCCTATTTGTTGGACAGCAACTGAAAAGTGGTACCGGTTTGTTGAATGGAGACTGAAACTTACGACTATGCTAGGGATTTTGCATATTATTTGAATCATCAGACATAGTATTCTCATTTTGCAGATGTAAGTGGAGGGCCACCATCTGCCTAATATCCTAACTTGCTAAGCAGCTGTTAAGTGGTTAAAACCAAGGTTGTCGTCTTTTTGTCCTCAAAGTACAGAGATGGACTGTTCTTTCCTCTGTGAATGCTCAGGGCCCAGAGTATACAATATGTGCTCAATAAACCACATGAGACATCTATGACCAAGGAGACTCACCTGGGACCCAGAAAGATCAGATTCATCTCCTACACCTAATCTAGCAGGATAGACACTCTCAGAGGCTAGAGGATGGCACCAAGTCTCCCAGGTGGTCAGTGGCACACCGCGTGTGTACAGCTGAGTGTCTGACCCTCTGCTGCCCCTTCCCCCAGAGCACCCCCGTTCTCCCAGTGTGCCCTTGATGTGGGTAGGACATCTGCAATGCAAACTAGCCCACCTCCAGGCTAGCCAGGCAGGTGCATCTGGGAGCCTGGAGTCTGCTATTTCAAGGCTGGCAGATCTGCTGGGAATTCCTCCGAGGAGCCAGCGGCTGCGAGAGGAGCTAGAGAGCAGAGACGATGGCAGGGCTGTGCCGGCAAATTTATTGTATAAGTGGAGACATTTAAATATAATTACTATAACTGCAGTCTCATTAGATAAGTAGCACTTGGGACTGAGGACAAGTGTTCCTTATGGCAAAGGCTGCAGGGAGGAGGCTGGGTGGCAGCTCACCGCACTGGCAGCAGCCCATCAGGCCCAGGGGGACAGAGTGGAGGAGTGCGGAGGATGGAGGGGGACAGAGTTACGAGGTGGAACAGAAAGGACCAAGCTGCGCCCATTCAATAACCAGTCTCAAGTGGCCACGTGTGCTCCGCTCTCGGCTCCCCCGTGTCATTCAGGATGCCGCCTGCTGGAGCGTGCACAGCTGGTGTGACCCTGCTTCCTTGCCACACGACTGGCGGCCTAACTCAACTGCTGCCGCTTTCCTTCCTGGACTAGTCCGCTACGCAGACCTGAGCTGGGATCTGTCTACCAGTCAGTTGCAGTGAGTCTTGGGACATCACGACAGGTCTGAACCTGTGTTCCCAGCAGTAAAATAGTAGCAGGACCCCTCACAGGGCTGTTGTGGGTTGACTGGGAGCCTGCCCTAAGGACTCGCAACCTGGGAGGGGCCTGGTGAACACATGACGTTCACGGAAGTCAGATCTTCAGGGTCTCCTGCCTCCTTCTGCAAGGCACTCTCAGGGGAACTGGACTTTTGAACCTAAGAAGTCTTCAAGTTGATATGGGAAGCAGCGGTGTAGCATATGGTGTTGTCTGTAATCAAGCATCAGGCCGGCCTGGCTCCAAGTCTAGGCTCCAACTCTATTGTCTGACCCTGGTTGCATTACTTCGCCTTCCTGATCCTCTTTCCTCAGCCTTGAAAGAGGGATAGTAATGGTGACTACACCCAGGATTACTGGGAGACTGAATAAGATGGTGTGTGGTAAGCACATGGCCTAAATCCTGGCACAGGGAAACTTGAATAGATACTGGCTCAGAATTATTGGGTGCACAGCTAAGGATGTGGCCGATCACGGGACCAAAACACCCAGCAGACAAGTTGGTCTGCACTGCAGATACTTCTGACAGGTTCTAAACTCACTTCCAACCATTGAGTTAGGAGATGTCTGCCGAGCAAATGGATTTGTGTCTTTTTTGGGGAAGTGCTTCTGGCAGCCCCTACTGGCTAAGGACCAAAGTTCCTGGGGCTCAGGGTTGAGTCCTCTTAGACAAGGCAGTGATTCCCTGACTTGTCATGGACCGCTATTGTCCTCCTACATGCCACCTGCTTGGCTCCCATCTAGCCTGAGTTTCCTCTGCACACATTAAGAGACTGAGGCCCAGAGGGTGCACGGTGTGCTCACTGAACCCTGGGGTCCAGGTGTGGGTATGGCAGCTCCTTGTTCAGAATGGTTGTCCTGACATCATGTCCTCTGTCCATTTATCCACTCCACAGGCGTTCACGGGTGCTTCTCACACTGCCCTGCTTTGCAGGACAGCAGGCTCTAGGAGAGACACCAGAGAGAATGTGAAGGAAGGATGGGGTGGGGGATGGGAGAGGGACAAAGCCTGAACTGGGTGTGGCCTACAAAGCAAATAGCCTGACGTCCCGCCGGGCTCCCATTCAGCATTCTTACTGACTCCTCACTGCTGGGTTCAGGCCCAGCGCTTTCCTGCCAGTGCCTCTACTTCGCAGCCTGCAAACTCTGGCAGGAGGCAAGTTCACCACGCGCAGGGAGGACCTGGCCTCACCCAGGGACCTAGTGTTACTGGCTGGGCAGGTTCTTTAGAAACCAAGCATGGACGTCGCAGAGGGTTAGAAAGCATCACTGACGGCATCGATGGGTATGGCAAGGTGCCGCCCTCTAGCCAGAGTCGTAGGCAGCCAAGGGACCACCCCAGGCAGTGGCAAGGAAGTTCAATGGTGAACCACATTTAGATGCTGTGGGTCAGGAATTTGCCTGTTTATATGTTACACGGTAACGATCTCGTTAGGTTGCAGTTTCTTAGTGGGCATGCCTGCACTATTTTGCACATGGTCAAAAAAGTGAAACTGCTAGGACTCCCTCCTGAGTGTGCCTACTTTTAACAGGGAGGCACACTGAAATACCTTTCAATGAGGCTCCTGGATACTTTTGGTCAAAAGGTAGTGGTCAAATTTGGTGTATTAGTGATATTATCTTGTCAATTATCTACACAAGGGGCGTGGCTAGGAGGCCTTATTCGCATTAGTCGTGTTCAGTGCCTTAGCATCACCACCTGCCTCAAGAGCACACTCTGAAGATGTGACCTTTGGACTAAAAAGTGTGTCTGCACCTTGGAGATCGTGTCATGGAGTCTCTGCGAAGTCCTGTTGGGTCAGAGGTTAACCTTGCTCAGCTTGGAGATTCTAAGACAACCAACCAAGAGAAGCTTTGGAAAGAAGCACCTATGGGAGAATGTTCTCAGAACCCAGTGAGGTGGCTGTTTCTGATCTCTTCCCAGAGGCCAGTTGGAGGGTGGGGGAGTAGGGGACAGAGGGAGCAGCAGAAGAAAGGGACCCACAGGCAGCAAACCCAGGAGTCATTGCGTTACCTGGCTCTGGTCAAAAGCTAGAATGCAGAGGGGGTTTCCACTCAGGTCTGATTCTAGAGCGCTGTCCTTTTCTTTGTTTTGACCCAGAGGGAGCCCCTCAATGTAGCTAGGCTGTGATACGTCGAGGAGACGGTGAGAGAGCGCGGGAGGTGGACAGGCCGATTGGGAGTTTCTGGGGTGACCCCACATTTCATAAAGAACTGCAGTGGGAGTCGGAGGCAGCCCCCCAACAGGATTTATTTGGCTCAGCTTTGAAGTACAGGCGCCTCCCATCTCCCGGTCTCCTTCATGCTGCGTTCATGCTTTAGTGTGAATCACTCTGGTATCTTTACGGCTAGCAAAGCACCTCTCAGTCTTCTGCCCTGCAGAGTTGCCCAAGTGGCCTTGGAGCTACAAGTGGGGAGTAGAAGCTAGATGTGGATGGGAGGGGCCTCCTGGGCCAGGCGGCAGAAGATACAAAAGCAGTTTGCAAAGGTAGTTCTGGATTCAAATGAGCTGGCTAATCTTACTTGAATACACAACCTCTGATATGCAAGGCCTTTTCTATATGGAATTGTCCCTTTCAATTACTGAGCTAATGTCTAGTCCTACTAGTCTAGCCTGGCTAGGTGCCCGGGTGGTGACTAGGTGAGGCGCATCCTGGAGATTCCTGACGGTGGTGAGGAATTGGGGAGCACAGCCAGGTTTCCCTGGTTTCAATCCAGCTGTGTGACCTTCAGGCAAGTTGCTTAACCTGTCTGTGCCTCACTTGTAAAGTGGGGATGAGGATAACAGTATGTACCACATTAAGTTCCAGTATGGTTAAATCCATCATATAAAAGGAGCCCGTTGAGATAGGGCTGTCTCCCCAGCGCACTCTGCCCTCTCCTTTCACCCCCTCTGCACAATGGAATGTTACAGGACCACAGAGAAAAACGAAACCAACAGCTGATTCTTCCTTGAGAGCTCATGGATGTTGGACTCACCATTATTTATTAGTTCAATTTTCTATAAATATTTATTCTGCACCTACTCTGAGCTTTTGGAATACAGTGGTGACAGGGCTGACAGATAAAGTATAGTATACTCAGTTAAATTTGAATTTCAGACAGAAATATTTGATATTTTTGATACAAACATGCCACCAATATCTCATCATGCATCTTATTCTCACTCGCTAGATCTGGCACTCCTGACCAGTGAACGAGAGAGGCCAGCTTAGTTCCAGTGGGTGTGGACCTGCATTAAGGGAGAAATAAAGAACCTGCAGAAGTAGAGAAGTGTGCAGGGAGGCGATTAAGAGGCGTCCCTTCAGCCTGCAGCTCTGTGTGGGGAAGGGAAATTGCAGAAGAGGGCAGGCTGCAGGGCTTGATTTGGTTGTCTTTGTGTTTCTCTGGTAAGAATAAGCTGCGCATAACACACAGGGCACCATCTTATCCGTTTTGAAGTGAGCAATTCAGGGCCTTTCCGCTTACCTACTGTACCGTGCTGTTCTGCCACTGCCTGCCCAGAACATTTCCATCACCTCTGAAGGAGCTTCGCGTCCATCAGCGGGCACTCCCCACCTTGCCTTCTCTCCCAGCCTGTGCTACCCGCTGTTTTGCCTTCTCTCTCTCTGTCTGGATTTGCCTTGATCTGGACTTTCCTTACAGAGGGCATCAGGCAACACCTGTCCTTTGTGTCTGGCTGTGTTCACTTAGCAAGCTGTTGCAAGGTTCGTGTGGGTTGTAGCATGCATCCGAACCTCATTCCTTCACCTAGTGGAACCTACTCCTTTGTGTGAACGTCCACACTTGGTTTTATCCATTGGTGGACGTTAGTTCATTTCCACATTTTTCTGTTATGAATAATGCTGCTGTGAGCTTCCATATGCAAATTTTCATTTGAATAATGGCTTCCACTTTTCTCAAGCATAGAACCAGGATTGGAATCACTGGGTCAAGGGGTGATTCTGTGTGTAGCTCATTGAGGAGCCTTCAAACTGTTTTCCACATCGACTGTTCCATTTTATATTAGAGAGCTTGAATTCCTCTGCATCCTTGTTTTTTTAATATATATTTAAATAATTATAGCTATCCTAGTGGTTAATATCTCGTTTGTATATGTGCTTGTGTGTGTGTATGTGTGTGTGTGTGTTGATAGACTTTATTGTTCAGAGCAGTTTTAGGTTTATGTCAAAATAAGGTGGAAGGCACAGAGATATTCCATTTACCCTCTGACCCCACACATGCCCAGCCCCCAGCTATCAGTATGCCCACCAGAGCGGTGCACGTGTTACCATTGATGAACCTACCTTGGCATGTCATTCTCACCCAAAGTGCGTACTTTACATTAGGGTTCATTCTTGGTTTTGTACATTTTATGGGTTTTACATTTCAGAGCATTTTCACTGCCCTAAAAATTCTCCATGCTCTGTCTATGGCTCCCTACCCCAGGCTCTGGGTAACCACCAGGCCTTTAACTGTCTCCACAGTTTTGCCTTTTGCAGACTGTCATACAGTAATACACAGCCTCTCAGATTGACTTCTTCCCTTAGTGATATACATTTTAAATTCTTCTGTGTGTCTTCATGGATTTCTGGCCCATTGCTCTCCAACCCTAACTAATATTCCGTGGTCTAGATGCATGAGCATTTATTCCTCTGCCTGCTAAAGGGCATACTTGTTACTTCCATAATTAGGAACAAGTTGCTATAATCACCTGGGCACAGGCTTTTGTGTGGATGTAAGCGTTCAGCTTGTTTGAGTAGATACCAAGGAGAGTGATCGCTGGCTCTTGTTCTGAAAGCAGCTTTTGTTTTGCAGGAACACTGAACTCTTTCGCATCCTTGTGCATTCCCGTAATTACTGAACGGAATTCCTGTCCTTCTCCATTCTCTCCAGCTCTGGTGTTGTCAGTGTTCTGGGCTGGACTGCTCTCCTAGGTGTGCGGTGGTATGCCATTGCTATTTTAATTTGCATTTCTCTGATGACATGGGGCATGGAGCAACTTTGCTTATACTTACTTGCCATCTCTGTAGATCTTCTTTGCTGAGCTGTTTGTTGCAGTCTTTGGTCTTTCTTTTACCGTGTTTCCCAGTGTGGCTTTAGTTTGTATTTCCTCAATGACTCACGATGCTGAGTCTCCTCCTGTACTTGTTGGCCATTTGCACATCTTTGGAGGATCCGGATTTTATTTAGAAGGTGATACGAAGCCAGTGGGAGTTTGCAGCCAGGGAATTGTATGATTTGATTTTCATTTCAGTGGATCCCCTGTACTAGATATTCTGACTGGAGAATGGAAGAAGCAGGGAGACCCCTTATGAAGGGTTTCAGGATATGAGGAGAGAAGGCTGGGCCTTGAGAGATGGTGGCTCATGACTCTGTGGCTCTGTCTCTCTGAAACTGCATACCTGAGTGCATGAGGCCAGCTTGAGCCTCAGGGGCCTCTCTGAGGAGGGGCTGAAGCCCATCCTTGCAAAGGCACGGGTCAGCCCATGGGGAGTCATGGGCTGCGAGAGCCCTCCTGGGTCTGGCTTGTGGCGGGTGCCCTAGGAAATGGAGAGCAGTCCCCTGCTTGCAGCAGCCAGCCTCTGCGTGGGCAGTTTCAATGTCTACTGGGAAAACCTGAGGGTCTGGTCTCTTATTCCTACTCCATCTTCTCCTTGCTGGGTTAGGGAGAGTGAGAACAGGAGGTGAGAGAGGAAGATGGAGTGGAGAGGTGGGCTCACCTGGGGTGCTTCTCCTCCCTCCTCCTGAATGGACTCCCCATCCCTGATCCACAGAACCCGAGGGAGTCCTGAGCCTCCAGGAGTTCATGGGGTGTGGGAGTAGTGGCCGCAGGTCTCTGGAGGAAGGTGCTGGTTCCGTGAAGCCTGAGCTCTGATCTTTAGGGACAGAACTTAGAAAGTCCAATCTGTCCTCATCTCTTCCCTCCCCACTCAGCCAGCTCCATGGTGAGTAGCTGGTCCATGAAGTAGAATGTTAATCACAGTTGTTTAATGAACCATTTACCACCCGCCTTGATTCCTCAAAGGTCCAGTAATATTTTGTCCATGGTTAGTTGTGCCAGGGTAAGTGGATGCTAAGCTGTGCACCTGCTCAGCTTCCACAGGGCCCGGGTCCTGTAGGGCCATCTCCATATCCCTCAGCCTCTGAAGGACCAATTAGGCCACCTGCATGATCCTGGGGCAGGCTGTCCCAAGTCCCCTCATGCCTCTCTTGGTGCAGTGTGATGGCACCTGTTGAGGTGTCTCCCTGCCTCTGATTCGGGTCTCACTCATTCGGGTCCCATCGAGTTACCGACACATGGGACCCTTAGTAGATCCTGGTATTTGCCGAATGGTTGAACGAACCAGTGCTCTGGTCACGACCAGGGTGGTGCTGTGCAGGCGACATTTATGTACAGTGGTTGTTTGAAAAAAGTTAAAAGTGTAAGTTCATAATTAATTCATGCTCCAATAAGTTGTCCCTTCACGATGATTGATGTCTAAGCTGGTATGAAGTTCCCAACTTTCGGTTCATTTTGTGGGGCAGTTGGGAGCAGCTACCATGATCCTCAGGGTCAGCAGCTCCTACCTTGTCCTTCTCCTAACTTTGCTTCCAATGTCCCTTGAAAATCTCCAGCGTGAGTCCCCCTCCCATCTTCTGAAACCTTTACTGTCTCTTCTCTTCACGGGTCAAGAGACATGTAGCTTGGTCCATCCTGTTGTGGAACCACCCAGCTTTTATATTTGGGTGGCCTTAGGTAGCTGTGGCCACCTTCCTTGGCGTCAATTTCTTTGCACAAAAACATGGAGATTTTGTGATACTATGTTAGGTTGGGTTTTGAAGGTTAAATGAAATGAGCTGTTGAAGTATCCAGGGTTCTAGTTGCTCCAAAAGTATTACCCACTTCCCTCCATGTGTCCCTCATCACCTTGGTTATAACTATGTCCTTTATCAACTGGGAGCTCCTGAATCCTATATTTTCTTCAGGTCATTGCTCCATTTCAACCTTCAGTTCATTCCACACATATTATTGGAGTGCTGAGCCCTATGCTGCCCACTGAGGGCACAGAGGCCCAGGAATAGAGGAGGGACTGTTTCTCACAGGAGATAGAAATCAAGCAAATGGGTACTTTCATAGAATGACTGGTACTCAGACAAAGATAAAGGAACACAATATCTAGAGGGGAACCCAGGGAGATTGTTTACACTCATTATAAATATAAAGGCAAGTTGAGGAAATGATCTTTGAGCTGAAACCAGTAGCACACTTGAGGACTATATCCGAACAGCCTTGGAAAGGACCTTGGAGGCAAGTGTAAGATCCAGGTCAAAACTTCAGGCATATCTAAACTGATGGGTTTGAGGAACAGTGAGGAGCCTTGTGTTCAGGTGAAGGGAATTATCCACATTTGAGCCAAAAGGATGTCATGTTGGACCATGTTGACCTCGCCGGGGTATGGAGCTTATTGACCCAGGGCATGGGAGGCCATTGGAGGTGAGATGGTTGGAGTTACTTATTAGAGAGGCCTCCATACTCTCTGCTGCCCAGTGGAGAAGGGACTGTGGAAGGAGGTGCCAAAAGAGAAACCGAGAAGCAATGTAGGGACTTGTACCCTTCAGATGAGACTGGAGGGTGACCGTGGGGGAGGGGTGAAAAGTCCTTGGAGATTTTGGAGCTAAAACTGCCAGGGCCTTCTTGAACCTCTTCTGTGGCTCCCTACATTCCTCCATCCCCCCTACAGTACACACACACACACACACACACACACACACACATCTTGTTTTAGTCAGGTTTTCCACAAATGTGACCAAAAGACATGATAAGAACAATTTTGGAGGAGAAATATTTTTATTTTGGTCAGGGTTTCAGTTCATAGACAGCTGGCTCCATATCTCTGGACCTAAGGTGAAGCAGAACATCATGGTGGAAAAGTTTGGCAGAGGAAAGCGCTCAGGACATGGCAATCAGGAAGCAGAGAGAGCTCCATTCACCAGTGATAAAATATGTACCCCAAAGGCACACCCGCCATGTCCCACCTCCTCCAGTCACACCCTACCTGCCTACAGTTACCAACCAGTGAATTACTACACTGATTTGGTTACACCTATCAGAATCTCATCTTTTCACCTCTGAAGATTCTTGTATTGCCTCACACCTGGGCTTTTGGGGAACACCTAATATCTAAACCATAATACACCATTTACCTGGCAATAGTCAAATGCAGAAAAGGTGGTCTTGCTTCCATTATAGCCCACCTCTTGCTGCAATAGAGCCCTTGTCTTTGTGGGTCTCTGGAGGTGACAGAATGTAACTCATTCTCTCTGGACAAACCTGAAGTTTTATTTTGAAAATGCAGCACTAAGTGGCCTTCAGTGTACCTGGTCAGTAAGTGATGAAATAAATAAGGGAACGGAAGCGTGAGGGCTTGTGTTACCACTAGCAGATAAGCCTCTCAGGAAGAGGAGGAAGGCCACCTTGATAGGTGCAGAGTCTCCTTGGTTAGGCCTGGCTCACTGTGAGGTTCGGACATCAAGCTCAGGTCAAATGTAGTAAGTGGGACCATGTCTGTGCAGATGTGCATGCTGTGCACTCCTCTGCCTGGCTGGTAGCTGAGACCAGGTCCATGTGGCCCATTTCTATCCCAGCTCCAGGTGCAGTGTCTTGTGCCTCCTGAATGTTTGAGCTCATTGGTTAGGTAGACAATGAATACCAGCATTCCCAACCAGGGGAGGACGGGTGAGTAATGGCACCTGGGAAGCTTAGCACATAAGGTGGATCACTGGATGGGCTGGGAAGAAATCAAGAGGGAGAAAGCAGAGGAGTGGGCACTATGAGGAGGAGGAGGATGACCATGGTCTCCATCGTCAGACATGAGCCCAGTGTGACTGGAACAGGGTTTATACAGCAATGGCCAGGGCCTCACAGAAGGAAGAAGCAAACCCAAAATCATATCTATTACCTTTTAAGAAATAAATATCATAATTTCAAAAAGAATCATGCAAGGTTCGGGTCGCTGAGAGTGTCTTCCTTAACATCAATCACCTCGCACAGAAAGAGAAAAGGAAGAAAATGGGTATTTCTTTGATGACCTCCATGTTGAGTTTTGAAGATTGAATGGAATCGATGTTGGCACATCTGGTATCATGGTGTCCTGAAGATCCTACCTCTGTGCCTTCCATTCTCCCTTTACTCTAAAACTCTCTTGTTATATGTGTAGGGAAAAGTAATATAACCAACTGGGGAAACAGAATCCCAGCCTGCACCAGCTGACACAAGAGACCCCTGCGGGCCAGACTCCGTGGATAGCTCCTGAATCTTCACTTTCCCCACTGGACACATGTATTGCTGCAGATAAGAGAAACTGAGCCCCACAGTCCTGAATTGTAGGCTCAGAAACACACACTGGAACCAGGATTGAACCAAAACATATCTAGCTTCAAAAGCCCTGGGTGGAAAGTCCATGAAGCAGGGCCACCCGGGGTGCCTCTCTGCTTAAGCACTTCTGTACCAAGGGAGGTGCTGATTCTGGAACTGAAGGTCATCAGCCTCGCTGGCACCAAGATGAGTAGCTGACAGTGTGGAAGAGACACTCTGTGACTGCCATCAGTGG
This sequence comes from Sciurus carolinensis, assembly GCF_902686445.1. Lineage (NCBI taxonomy): Eukaryota > Metazoa > Chordata > Mammalia > Rodentia > Sciuridae > Sciurus > Sciurus carolinensis. Next base: position 5,364,149 of record NC_062213.1, read on the forward strand.
ACACAAAATTTGCAATTGTTCAAAGGAGTGAATTTTGTCCATCCAGTGACTCAGTCTGGCTCCTTTCACTGTGGACATGTCCAGTCCAGCCTACTGCCTGTGACCCCCTCATCTCCATCCTCTCCATCTATCTTCTCTCTGTCACCATGGAGTGACTTTTTTCAAGTTAAGACCATGTCTATGGGGCAGGTTTTGGGGAAAAGGTTCACTATGAATCGAACCCTCTCCATACTTTTTCTTTTCTTTCTTTCCCTTTTGGTATTGTGGATTGAGCCCAGGGTGGGCTCTGCTACTGAGCTATAGCCCCAGTCATTTTTCTTCTTTTATTTTTAGACAATCTCTAGTTAAGTTGCCTAGGATGGCCTCCAACTTGCAATCCTCCAGCCTCAGCCTCCCAGTTGCTGGGCTTGCAGAGGTGACCACTATGCCTCTGTTCATCTTAAGGAGGGACTATTTCTAACCCACTTTCAATGAAAGTGCTATTGCTGTTCTAAATTGCTATTCAGAGAGTGGCTACTGTCATCCCAATACAGTGCTAAGGGAAGTAGCAACTGTATACTTTGGGTACATATTCTTTGACTTCTCATACTGACCAGCATGAAGGGCACCGTTAGCTCCTGTTCACGGATGACAACATTGAGAAACACCAGTGCCTGCAGAGAATCAGGAATGACTCAGGACAGGATTCCTGGCCGGGACAGTTTGACACCGAACTTTGCAACTTTCCCTGCTCTGAGTCGTCATCTCAATTTTCCTTCTGCAAAAGGTGGACGTTGGGCTTCCTTGCTCCCAAAGGCCCCTGAGCTCTGTGGGACTCTAGGCAACAACCAAAGCTGCAAGAGAGGCCTGCTCCGTGCCATCTGCACCCCTGGAAGAGCCTGCACCCCAGGCAGGGAGGAGGAGCCTGCAGCATGTTTCCTACTAAACAGAACACAGAGACATCGGTGCTGTCTTCCAAAAAACATTGTGCAGAATGTCTTTAAAGGCCCCCACAGTTTGCTGTCTGTTTTGGCTGGGAGGAGGGCAGACCTAGGAGTGTGTAGAAGGTGGGAATGGAGGTTTGCGGATCTTGTGGGTGGTCAGTGTGGGAATGCAGTGACGCAGACTGAGTCATGGCTGCACTTGTGAGTCTAATGACAGATGCTAAACAAAACGGGATCCCAAACCACCAAACCCAGGGCACAGACAGCACATCTGAAATGCCAGCCTCGACTCATGGAGGGGGCCTCACGTCTGGCACTGACCTCCTCTGCTGTTTATGTTGGGCACTGGGGGCAGAGGGCACGTTTCTGCAGTACTGCATCCCTTCCCCTGCTGGCTCCCCCGTGGGATCCTCTCCGACATGATGGATGGTGCACACCTTCCTTCTCTTCTCAGCAGACACAGGACAAAGGGGGCTCGGGGATAATTATTTTGTTCTAAGTCAGGGCTGTTTCCCAGTGCCCAGGAAAACTCCATCGCATTGGAAAGAAGACTCGTCAACCTGTCCACTCAGTCACGGGTGCCTTTTCTCTTCCATTAGTGTGGTTTTCATTCCTTCCCTCGTTTGTCCCCCAAACGGCATTCTATGCAGACACTCTGCCATGGTTCTTGCTCGACTCAGTGGTATTCTCTTCGTTGTAAGTAGCTCCCAGTCTAACTGGAAGGATGCACACGCTTCCAGAGCACAACGTGGCCAGGGTTGGTTTGGCATGCACAAGGCAAGGTGGGTTGGGGAGGGTGGTGGTGTGGCCGTCAGGGAGGGCTCCCTGGAGAAGCTGGATTGGACACTTAAGGATGGGAAGCACATCGAGTCCAGGTGGAAGGTGTGCCCTCCAGGTGGAGATGATTGTTGAGCAGAAGTGGAGCAGTGTCCAGAGGCACAGAGCACTCTGATGAGGATATTTGGAGCGGATTCCCTGGGGCGGGGTTGGTGGCATAGTGACAGAAGAAGGGACCATCAGTTGAAGAAACATGATGAAGTTCAGGTCCTGCCTGGGTTAGATGTGCCTCGGTGCTGAGCTGCACCTGCAGCAGAGGTGGATCTGTTTGTGCCATCTAACCACGTGACGATCCAAGAGCCCAGATATTCAAGGCTCAGACATGGTTTTTCTCTCAGACGCTGCTCACAGCCCCAGGGCTACACAGATGTTGTTTCCTCAGTCCCAACATGAAGGTGCTGAGCCATGTGATCCCTCAGTTCAACACAGGGTCTAAAGTCCTAAGATCCTGGAGAATCTCAGTGCATTCCCTTCTTTCCCTGTTACCATGAGGTGCGGGGGTGTTAGCGCTCATTCTCTTTACCTCTCAGGGTTCCTTCTGTGATCAGATTAAGTCATGTGTGTGACAGCTTCTGCCACGAGGGTCGTAGAGATCACTGACCAGGTCAGGAGGCCGCAGTCCTGTGGCACATGCTCGGTGCCCCTCAGCATGCCACTTTCCTCCCTGGGCCTCAAATGTAGTACCTGTGGGATGAGGGCAAGGTCACCACAGGGTCCACCAAGTCACCATGCTTTGTTTGACACATGAGCCTTCAATACCTGTAGAGTGCTAATAACCTCACAGGGTTCAACAGGCACCATTGATGCTAAGCCCGCTGACGTCTTCATGTGACGCAACTCAAATCACCTGCTGCTGCTCTGCAGAGGAAAGGCCCATAAAACATTTATAGCCATTAATGAATGCAGAACCTTAAAATTAGACATTGGGATATTCATAGACTCTCAAAGCTGTCAGGAAGCACAGAGGATGTCTTCTTGAAGCTCCATCCCAAAACAGGAATCCCCTCTTTAGCTTCTGGGGCAGACGACATCTGCCGGCATTCCTTCAGAGATGGGGAATCTGTGCCTTTCAAAGCAGATGTGCGCAGCACCTGTTATTTCCGACTCAGGTTATTTCTGTCATTGTCCTGAAAGCTTCCAACCTTAATGACTGTGAGGTGCTGTTATGGCCTCCCTGTCTTGGGTTCCCCCAGGGGGAGGGAGGAAGCTTCTGTTTCCCCCAGGACCAGAGATCACAAGAACCTGAGTTGGAACCCCACTTGGGTGGATGTGGCCTGGACACTTAGTGTGCTTTGTCCGACACAAGGTCCTGGTTCATGGGCTCTGCACATGGCTTACCCAGGTCTTCACTGGCACCTGCTCACTCACCCACCCTTCAGGTGGATTTCTTTGCGCATCAAAACTCACCTTTTTATATTAATTTTTTATTTGTTCTAATTACTTATATATGACAGTAGAATGCATTTATACAATTGATAAATCATACATAACTGGAATGTAATTTCTCATTTTTCTGATTGTACATATTGTAGGATCACATTGGTCATGCAGTCATGCATGTACCTGAGGTAGTGTCTGTTTCACGCTATTGTCCTTCCTACCCCCATACTCCTTCCCCTCCCTTCACTTCCCTTTACCTAATATAAAGTAACTCTATTCTTCCCTAGAGCTCCACCCCGTATTGTGAATTAGCATCTGCATATTGGAGAAAACATATTGGTTTTTTGGGTTTGGCATATTTTGCTTAGCATGATATTCTCCAACTCCAAACATTTACTGGCAAATGCCATAATTTCATACTTCTTTAATGCTGAGTAATATTCCATTGTGTATATACACACACACACACACACACACAATGAAGCAGGAGGCATCACAATACCAAGCCTCAAACTATACTACAGAGTTATAGTAATAAAACAGCATGGTATTGGCACCAAAACAGACATGTAAACCAATGGTATAGAATAGATAAACCCACATAAATACAGTTTTCTCATACTAGACAGAGATGCCAAAAACATTCACTGGAGAAAAGATAGCCTCTTCAACAAATAGTGCTAGGATAAATGAAAAGACATGTGTAACAAAATGAAATTAAACCTTTATCTCTCCCCTGCATAAAACTCAACTCAAAGTGAATTGAAGACTTATGCAGTAGAACAGAGACCCTACACCTACTAGAAGAAAGAGTAAGCCCAAATATTCACCATGTCAGTCAAGATCTGACTTCCTTAACAAGACCCCTAAAGGGCAAGAAGTCAAATCAAGACTCAATAAATGGGATGGATTCAAACTAAAGAGCTTCTTCTCAGCAAAAGAAACAATCAATAATGTGAAGAGAGAGCCTACAGATTGGGAGAAATCTTTACCACATGCACCTCAGATAGAGCACTAATCTCTAGGATATATAAAGAACTTAATAAACTTAATACCAAAAAATCCAAATAACCCAATCAATAAATGGGTAAGGAACTAAACATACACTTCACAGAAGAAAATATACAATCAACAAATATATGAAAAAATATTCAATATCTCTAGCATATAGAGAAATGCAAATCAAAACTACTCTAAGATTTCATCTCACTCCAATCAGAATGGCAATTATCAAGAATACAAGAAATGATAAGTGGTGGCAAGGATGTGGGGGAAAAGGTACACTCATACATTGCTGGTGGGAATGCAAAATGGAGCAACGGTTATGGAAAAGCAGTGTGGAGATTCCTCAGAAAACTTGGAATGGACCCACCATTTGACCCAGTTATCTCACTCCTCAGTTTATACTCAAAGGGCTTAAAATCAGCATATTATAATGACACAGCCACATCAATGTTTATAGCAAAAATCATCTCTGTCATGCTGATTATTTTATTGCACAACACATATTTATTACTATTACTAGTTACTCAAATATTAGCATTATTCACGATTGAATAGCCATAATGTTGCTGAAAAAAGTAAACACTTGTGTTCATTTTCAAAAAGGTAACTCATTGCCAGGTAGATGTTACCATTGTAGAGCTACCTGATGGACACCTGCTGGAGGTCAGCAGCTGTGGAATGGTCGGATGTGAACCAGGTTACACAGGTACCAGGGCTCTTCCTGTAACTGGACTGCCTCTGCAGGGGGCAAGCTCACAGTGTGCCCTTTGCACGTGGGTTCAGGACACACTTAAGTGAGTGTGTGTGTGTCTGTTGCATTTTAGAGGTGGAGGAGGGACAAGTTGCCATCCACTGTGGTTACATGTTTAACTAGGCGAGTGGCCCTGGGGCTTCCAGCATTGTCAGGAAAGAAGACGGCTCCTTTCCCGAGAGCTGAGTGCAGGGCTGACTGTCCTGCCTTAATGCAGCTGCCTTGTCCTTGGGACACAGAGGCCACTGCCTGAGTTATGAGTCAGTATCTTTCTATGAGGCAGTGAAACCTGATGTGCCTTCATGCCTGAATTTTAACATGAAGACTAAGATTAGGGGGCACAGAAACCTGAGGGAAACAGGAAGCTGTCAGTGTGTGGGATCCTTTAATTCGCACTGTCTTCAGGTATGAAAATGTAGACAAGCAGAGTCCGCTTTGATTTCTGCACCAAAGGAAAGAACACGCTTTAAACATCAGGTGCTGAGCGCCTGGCGCTGCCTTTGCTTGATGGGTGAGTGTCAGAGTCGTGAGTCCCGAGTCCTGGCTTCCCGCTTCCCCAGCCAGCTGGGAGGGAAGAAGCTTCTGCCAGTTGGAGGTACCCTCTCAGGAAGGGCAGTATCATTTCTCCCCTGCCATCTCCACAGAACCGTTTCCCTCCTTGTCCTGATGGCTTGTACCTCTTTACTGCGTGCCAGGCTCCAACAAAATTTGCATTTGAAGAAATTGAGTCACAGAGAGATTAAGGTTTTGCCTCAGAATTATCCTGTTGCTGGGGGGTTGACCTCTGTGCTGCTTGGGCTGGGCTAAGGCAGGCTGACCCTGCGCATCACAGCTGTTGCCACCAGGCTCTGCTACCTTCTCTGCACCCCTTATCCCGGGGACACGTCTGTGACTTGACATATCTCCTCTGTCTCTGCTATCACCCAGACATGTGTCTGCTTCTTTGAGCAGTTCTAGGTGCAGGACCCCAGGCTGTTGCAAAGAAGAGCACATCTGTCAGAGGCTCCCTGTGATTGGCAGGCCCCAATCACCTGCTGAGAGGACAGGGCTGGCCCATATTCCAGATGAGAACTTTGAGGCTCAGAGACCTTGTGCGACTTGTCCAAGGTGCCACACAGGTGAGACCCAGGGCTGGCACTCACTGGGAGCAGATGAAATGCTCTCACAGAGAGAAAGAAGGGGATCTTAGGAGACCCCTTCCCAGATGAAGAAACACTAGACTTCACTCCTAATGAGATGATTTGCATGCTGCGGTCATGCCAGGCAGCAAGCTGGGAGAATTGACCTCATTAGTATGGCTGCCTGGAGCAAATCATCTCTCCTGCTCTTCTCAGACCTGAGAGCTAGGGCAGCCTGTTCTGGCAGGGTTTCTGGGTTCGAGTGTGGCCCTCCAATGGCCTTGACAGGTCACACTTGGGTCCCCTCTCTGCACTCACAGTTCTCCGCAGCAAGAGAGGTCCTACCTGCAGCGCCCGCCTCCCGGGTTGGAGCTCTGCGCTTTTGCCTTTTTAGCACGTTGCTAACACATGTGCCCTTTCCACAGGGCAAATGCTGATGTGTGTGAAGGTCGACATCCTCTTTTGTGTTCATTTAAAATATCAAAGGCCACACACTTTGAATATTGAAGTTTTGAGAAACATTTTAAAAGAAACCGTGTTTGTAAAAGAGTTTTTTCCCTAAGTAGGATCTAATGAGGTACTGGAGTCATGGTATTTTCCAAAATAGTATTAATGTTTATCAAATTTCCTCAGAGGCAACTGAGAATGCTCTAAAACATTTTGGAAAGTGTAAATAACTAATTAAGCAGTTTAGCCAGAAAATAGACAATTAGTGTTAACTGACAGGAAGCCCAGGCTCCCAGGGACTCCTGAGCCTCCACGGTTAAGAGGGAGGCCTAGTCTTTTGGCCTGCATGGCACGAAAGACCTTTTGAACTCCTGCCAAGTGCATCGAAGGCAGAAATAGAATTGGTAATTGCTGCTGTTGACGAACCATGCCAATCTGCCAGGCGATGCTTCAGGTTGTCCACGGCCAGGATGGTCTTTCACCATCAGCACCACCCTGTGCATAGGTTCTCTCTGGCACCCCTGCTGCTGTGGAGTCCCTGAAAGGTCCCATGTCATAGAACCACAGGAGGCAGGTTAGCGCTCAGAAGCAGCATGGGAGGGGGAGGTATTGTACCTGGAAACGGGTGGAGCATGAACAGCTCTTAAATCATGCTGAGGGCAAAGAGGATTCGCTGCAGGGTTTGGAAAAGTGCAGGACCTGAACTGCTTGGTGATCCAGAAAAGTCGATGCAGCAAGAGGGCGGAGAAGGCACTGAAGGGGGTAAGGCCACGCAGAGACTGGCACTGAGGGGGAGGCAGGCAAGAGGGTGGGGACTTCCATCCTAAGGGGGTGACTTTGGAGATGGAGAAAAGGGACTGGACTTGAGGAGCTAAAGTGGGGAGGCCTGGACACTCCTTGTCTTTAAGGGTAAGAGAGGGAGGACGGAGGGCAGATGCCTAGTTGATACCTAGATACCTAGGTAGGTGGTGGCAGTCTTGTGCAGATTTGGGGTCCTTCCTAGATAACTAGGTAGGTGGTGGCAGTCTTGTGCAGATTTGGGGTCCTTCCTAGATAACTAGGTAGGTGGTGGCAGTCTTGTGCAGATTTGGGGTCCTTCCTAGATAACTAGGTAGGTGGTGGCAGTCTTGTGCAGATTTGGGGTCCTTCCAGAGGCCTCCATTGCAAGGAAGGGGGTCATCTACTGGCCCCACTAATAGGAGATAGAGCTGCAGGGTTTTGAAATGAGAGCAAGAACTCTCCCCAACCCTACCATGTCACCTAATTCTGAATGCCTTTGTGTGTACCAGTCTGGATAATAATGACAAAATAAATACTGGAAAGAAACACACAGAGAGAACAAGCTTGATGAAATCTGATAAAGAAAGTTCAAACAAAACATTCCTGCAATTAATTAAACGCATCTTGGTGGCTTAAGCTTTGTGTTATGGGTGGGCTGAGGCTGACATGTATTGCCAACCTCCACATTCTCTGCTGGGGACATTTGCTGTCTTAGCTTTACAGAGGAGGAGCTGAGCCTTGGTAGGTTTTACACACTGAACCAAGTTGTACACTAGGTATCTGAGTCTGGTTGGTTTATCCTGAGACCTGAGACGTACACATACACCTACCCCCAACGCCAGGCTCATGGAGACCCTGCTCCTGGGGTCCCCTGGCTGCATTTTACATAGTGGTTTAAAGATGTAGACAGTTCCTGTAATGCTAACAGAAAACAAATCAGATTCCCAGAAGAGAGGCATGAACATTCCTTCCCAAGGGTGCTATCTTCTCTTCGTGGGTCACGCCAATGGGAGATAGATACTTGGCTCTGGTGGCTGGTGCAGCTTTTGGCTACAGGAACGGTTTCCCTGTTGGAGCTGGCTGCAGAAGCAGCTTCAGCAGGTGTGAACGTCAGCGTCCCTGTTCCCAGATCTCTTCCAGAGTGAGGAGAGCTAGGTGCAGAGTGCAAGAATCTGATTGGTTCTTTCCTTATCTTTTCCTCCCTTCTTCCCCGCCACACGCTTAAGAGTTCTCCTGGTGCTGCTTCTGTGGGAGGCCCTTGGACGAACCTCCCCAGGGAGCTGCGGAGGGAGAGGCCTCTCTGCCCATCTCGAGCACATCTCTGCCGACACCTCGCTCTGAGTTTTGCATTCTCAGAAACTTGCCAGGCTACAGTCCTGGATGAATCCAGAAAGGGCCACCAGCAAGCCTCTCTTCAGACACTTCTAATGACAAAGAACTCCTTGTACTATTGTCCCAAATCCGAAGTGATTGGTTCTGATCTGTGTGGCTGCTTTTCCTTGGTGATCTCCACTGCCTCCCGGGCCTGTGCTCTAGTCCTACCTCTGGACTTTATCTCTCGATGTCTCATGTGATTTTGAAGCTCTGCTGGTTTCCAGGTGCTCTGTTGGGCCTGAGGAGCTGGGAAACAGAGGCCCCGCCATCTCCTTCCCTGAGGGAGAATGGGCAGCAGGCTCATATTCCCCACGGAGTTTTTGTGCATTACTTTAACAAAACCCTATTAATAATGAAAACACTTTTAGTACTTCACGAATATCTTTCATGGATTGCTACTGCATGCCATTCTCTGGGGGTGGGGTGTGTGTGGATTTCCCTGGACGTGCACAAGTAGAAATCCAGGAGTGAGAAGGAGAGTCAGGTAACTTGTTAAGGAATCAAGGTAGGAATGGAGGCTGGACTCCTGGTCCACTGCTCCTCCCTCTGCCTCTAGGAGCAATTGTTGCCAATTAAAGTACAGGTGGCCTTCCTGGGGACAAGGACATCGTACAACCTCCTGGGCAAAAGGGAATTTAATTGTCATTGTACTCAAGGTGGGAGCCAAGCATCCCAGAAGTGTGCCCTGTGCTTTGCCGGGACACCCCTGGGATGGTTCATTGCTTCACAAAGTGGCTCCGTCCATTGCATCCATTGTGGGCTGGGAAGAGCCCTGCACAGAGCAGGGCTTACAGGGGAACTCAGGGAACCTGTCTTCAAATCCACCACTCAAGATTTTGTTGAATGAAAACCAAACAGGACTACAATTTCACTACATCTTCTTCTACCTTGTTTCCTACTTCTGCCTTCTGAAGCCGAACTAAAACAAGCCTGCGTTTGCTGGGATTCGTGATAAGCCGGGTTATTCTACGAGGCTTGTATGAACTAGCAGTTTTAATTCTTACAATAACACCATGAAGAAGGCATTGTCGTTCCCATTTTAAGATGAGGAAATGGGGCCCGGGAGGTCCGAGCCAGGTCTCCCGGGGGCACTGGGCCTGAGATGTCTGAGTCTGGAGCTTCCAGTCATGGCTCTGGGGCAGGTTGCTCTCTCCCCCAGAAGGGAAGGTGCTCTGAAACCTTCTGCCTCGTCTCTGACCCTTGACTCTCCTGTCTTCGACCTCCTTTCTAGGTGTTTGTCTGAAGTATGTGCACCAGGTGAGCTCCCCACACTCAGGTGTGGCCTTGCGAGCTCTGCCTGAACTAGGGCCAGGCGGGGACCAGGGCTCCAGGAGGGAGGAACTACCCAGGGCAGGATTGCTGACTGCAGGTAGACAGAGGTCGTGAGGGCCTGCTGAGGGGATCTGCCTTACCTTCTGGACAGGGACATGGGCATCAATGACCCTGGGCCTGGTATACAGAGGCCTCCTCACTCAGAAGTCAGCCTCCCAGGGAAGCCCTGCTAGGCCCAAGAGAGGGAGGCCACTCCCTCCCTCTCTGCCCCCAGAGTCCCGTCCTGGAAGTCCCAGGATCACCTTGGTTCAGCAGTTATTTTAGTCAGTTTTTGGGTCATCGCTGTGACCAGAAGACCTGACAAGAACTATTTTAGAGGAAGTACGTTTCTTTGGTGTTCATGGTTTCAGAAATTGACTCCTTTTTTCTGGGCACAAGGTACAGCAGAACATCATATGGGAGTTTGTGGAGGAAAGAGAGAGAGAGAGAGAGAAAGAGAGAAATAGAGTGCTCTGCTCACCAGGGACACAATATAAGGGACCTATCTTCTCCAGCCACACCTTACCTGCCTCCCTTACCTGTGAGTTAGTCCCTATCAGGGGATTAATCCACTGACTAGGTTATGCCTCCCATAATCTGACCATCCATCCCTGAAGGTTCTTGCACGGTCTCACACATGAGCTTTTGGGATACCTCATGTGCAAACCGTAGCAGTCATTGAGTCTCTCCAGGGCAAGGTCTGTTTGCTTTTAAGGTCTTCCATGAACATGGGAGATCTTTCCATCTTATAAGGACTTCTTCAATTTCTTTGTTTAGTGTTCTGTAGTTTTCATTGTAGAGTTCTTTTACCTCTTTTGTTAGATTGATTCCCAAGGGCATTTTTTTTTTTCAGGCTATTGTGAATGGGATAGTTTTCCTAATTTCTCTTTCGGTTGATTCATCATTGGCATAGAGGCATGCAAATGATTTTTGGGTGTTATATTTATATCCTGCTATTTTCCTGAATTCATTTATGAGTTCTGAAGTTTTATGATGGAGTTTTTTGGGTCTTTTAAGTATAGGATCATGTTGTCAGCAAATAGGGATAGTTTGAACTCTTTTTTTCCTATTCATATCCATTTAATTTCATCTGTATAATTTCTCTGATTAGTTTCAAGGACTATATTGAATAGAAATAGTGAGAAAGAGCATCATGTCTTGTTCCAGTTTTTAGAGCAAATACTATCAATATTTCCCCATTTAGAATGATGTCAGCCTTGAGTTTAATGTATATAGCTTTTGCAATGTTGAGGTGTGTTCCTACTATCACTAGTTTTTCCAGTGTTTTGAACATGAATGGGTGCTCTATTTTGTCAAATGATTTTTCTGCATCTATTGAGATAATCATGTGATTCCTTTCTTTAAGTCTATTGATGTGATAAATCACATTTATTGATTTCCACATGTTGAACCAACTTGTATCCCTGGGATGAAATCCACTTGATCATGGTACATTATCATTTAATATATTTTTGTAAGTGGTTTGCCAGTATTTTATTAAGAATTTTTGCATCTAAGTTCATCAGGGATATTGGTCTGAAGTTTTCTTTCCTTGATGTGTCTTTTATGATATCTGGGTGACACTGGTGATAGAAAAAAAAATTTTTTTTCAACCATGAAATTTTTTTTTTTTAAATTGGGACTCAGAGGAGAAGAAACTTTAAAGGTCTCAGAATATTCTAAGTTCAGAGATCAAAGAAAGGGGTGAGCTTCATTAGGGTTTGTGGAGATTATTAGGGAGGAAATAGAATCAGAAGACCTCGTTGCTTTTTTTCCATCCTTTTCTATTTCATGGGGTAATTTGAGGATGATTGATGTTGGTTCTTCTTTGAAGATCTGTTAAACCTCAGCTAAGAAACCTGGCCTTCTTTGTTTGTTGGATTTTGATGGTGTCTTCAATTTCATTGCTTGAAATTGATTAGCTTAAATTTTCTATGTCCTCATTCAACTTGGGTAGGTCATATATCTCTAGAAATTGGTTGATATTTTCAAGATTTGCTATTTTTTTTTGAGTATGTGTTTTCAAAATAGTCTTTGAAATTGAGGAAGACCTTAGAAGATGTAAAGATCTCTCCCCTGTTCTTTGAAAGGCAGAATTAATATTGTCAAAATAATCATACTACCAAAAGATTTAATATAATTTCTATTAAAACTCCAATATGTTCTTCAGATAAATAGAAAAAGGAGTAATGATATTCATTTGCAATAATAAGAGGCCCCAATTAGCCAAAGCAATCCTTAGCAAGAAAAGTGAAGCAAGAGGCATCACAATACCAGAACTTAAAGTATACAACGGAGCTAGAGTAACAATAACAGCACAATGTTGGCATAAAAACAGGCATGAAGACCAATGGAACAGAATAGAAGACACAGAGACAAATCCACATAAATAGAGTTCTCTCATACTAGACAAAGGTGCCGTAAACATACACTGGAGAAAAGATAGTCACTTCACATAACTCAGAAAACTGGAAATCCATATGTAGCAGAATGAAATTGAACACCTATCTCACACACTTCACAAAACTCAACTCAAAGTGGATCAAGGACCTAGGTCTTAGACCAGAGACCCTGTACCTACTAGAAGAAAATGCAAGTCCAACTCCTCCTGTTGGCTTAGGAACCGACTTCCTCAACAGGACTCCTAAAGTAAAAGATGTAAAATCAAGAACCAATAAATGGGATGGTATCAAATGAAAATGCTTCTTCAAGCAAAGGAAACAATAACATGAAGAGAGAGATAACAGAATAGGAGAAAGTTTTTGCCACCTGCACCTCAGAGCATTAATCTCTGATATGTAAAGAACTCAAAATCTTAACACTAAAATAACAAATAACTCAATCAATAAATGGGCAAAGGAACTAACAGACTCTTCACAAAAGAAGAAATAAGAGTCATTAAATGTATGAAAAAATATTTAACATCACTATGAATTAGAGGAATGCACTTTAAAACTACACTGAGATCTCATCTCACTCTAGTCAGAATGGCGATTACCAAGAATAAAAGCAACATTACATATTGGTGAGGACGTGGGGAAAACGGCACACTGATACATTGCTGGTGGAACTGCAGATTGGTGCACCCACTCTGGAAAGCAGTATGGAGATTCCTCAAAAAACTAGGAATAGAACCACCGTTTGACCCACCTATTCCACTCCTCGGTTTATAACGAAAGGACTAAAAATCAACTACGGTGATGCAGCCACATCAATGTTTATAGCAACTCAGCTCACAAGCTATGAAACCACACTAGATGCCCTTCCACAGATAAATGGATAAAGAAAATGTGATTATACACACAGACACCACACACACACACACACACACGCACACACAATAGACTACTACTCAGCCATATAATGAAGGATTTGATGACTTTTGCTGGTAAACGAATGGATCTGGAGATTATCATACTATGTGAGATAAGCCAATCCCAAAAAACCAGAGGCCAAATGTTCTTTCTGATATGTAGATGCTAACACACAACCCAGAGGGGGATAGAAGTTCACTGATTAGAAAAAAGGGGAATGAAGAAAAGGGATGGGGGACAGAAAGAGGCAGGACAGTGGGATGAATCAGATACAACTTTCCTGTGTAGTATATGAATATGCCACAGTGAATCTCCACATCATGTACAACCCTAAGAACAGAATCCTAACAGAAAGAGACATTATTCCATGTAAATATTATATGCTAAAATATACTCTTTTGTCATGTATATCTAGAAAGTAAAGAAAAAAATAAAGTCCTCTGTAAGCACAGAGGCTGGATGTGTGGTTTTCAGCAAATGCAGGTTTCAAGTGGAACATCTGGGAATCATACCACATGAGGTAGAACAACTGTGATCACCAGAGTGGGGTGGCTCTGGGTGTGGCAGGAAGTTGGTGCAGAGGTGTCTGTGGTGTGTGAGGTGTGTGTGTATGGTGTCTGTGTGCGTGTTGTGGGTTGGTTGTGTGGGTTGTGGGTGCTGTGTAAGGGCTTGCTGGGTGTGAGTCAAGGTGTGTGTGTGTTGGGTGTATGCTGGGCGTGTGTCCTGGACATCTTTTGTTCATGCAATGAATGTTGTGTGTTGCATGTCTCCATTATCGGTACCCAATGTGCGTATCTGTGTTTGGTAGTACTGGGTGTGTGGTATGTGCCTGAGTGCAAGCTTGTTTGTGTTAGGTCAATGTGTCAGATGTCTTCTATGCTTGTTCTGCAATGTGCCAGATGCTATTTTATGTATGTCATATACTTTGCCTCAACCATGAAGATGGCCTTATGGGTGAGGTGCTCTTGATGGTCCCCGTTGTTGATGAGGAGACTGAGGAACAAGGGTTTAAATGAGGAACTGTGGTTACGTAGCTCACAAGGAGCTTGGTCAACTGAGGTCTGATCCATCCCAAAACCCTAGTCTCTGAGCCACTAGTTCTCAAGTCCATATTTTCCCTGGAATCCCTGAGGACTTTTAAAATCCAGAACCCTGAGCCCATCCCTGGCAATTTCTGATTCTACAGGGCTGGAGTGAGACTCAAGATTTTTGTTTTCTTAACCAAGTGATGCAGATGCTGCCAGTCTGAGGGCCACACCTGGAAACCACTGCTCTAGGTATTCTCTCTAAAGCAGGCCAAGGCCAAGGAAAGCCCTGCTGGATTATTGGACACACACGGCGCCATGTGTGGGTTCCAGAAAAACCAGTGGGGAGTTCTAAAACTGATATTTTATTTTCTTTATTTTTAATTTTTACAGACTGCATTTTGATTCACCATCATCCATTTGCCTGCAAATGCCATAATTCTATTCTTCTTTATGGCTGAATAATATTCCATTGTGTGTATATACCACAGTTTCTTCATCCATTCCTCTGTTGAGGGACGTCTAGGTTGGTTCCATATTTTAGCTATTGTGAATTGAGCTGCTATAATGATGTGGCTGCGTTATTGTAGTATGCTGATTTTAAGTCCTTTGGGTATAAACCGAGGAGTAGGATAATAAAACTGATACTTTAAATGGAAGCTCATCTTCCTCATTGAGTGATGGGTGCTTGAATCTAGCAAATCAAGTTGTTGGAAAGGAAAAGGCAGCTTTCTGCCAGGAAACTGTGTGATTATGTTACAGAACCCTGTCCTATGAGCAGTTCTGAGCAAGAGGATGGTAGGTTGCAGTTTCTGAGGACAGAACAAGACACTGTGTGGTATTCTGCAGGCATTGGATATGTTTTTTCCTATATGTTTATTCCCCAGAACAGACTGTCTCAGTCATTCTGCCTCTGTGGTTTGGAGCTGGAAAACCAAGGTCACTGGGCTCCCCAGTCCCACTCTTCCACTGGGCAGAGTCTGTGCTCTGTGGCTCGAGTCAATCCTGCCTGCCTCGGGGTTGGAGGGCTGGGTAGAGTGGTGTGCGCGCGCCCTGGTGGAGCGTGGCGCGTGGAGGCCGGCCGCGTGTGCTGTCCCTGCTCCCCTTCAGCCCTTCTCTGTGTGTTCTCCTATCCGGATCAGAGAGCAGCACAGAGACTGGCATGCTGGAGAGCTGACAGTGACCAGCAAGGAGTCGGTTCTGTGAGGACTGAGGCTGAGAGGGGGGATGAGGAAGTGGGGGACAAGGGGACTTTTTGAAAGCAGTAGGGAAGTGAGGCTGAGCGGCTTGTTTGCCGGCCCTGCCATCTGGCTAGGGTTGGGATCCAGTGGTGCTGGTGACCTGGAATGGCCTGGCTTCAGGCAGCACATGGCCATCCCACAGGTTTCCAGCACGTTGTACACCAGGACTCCAGGTTTGCCAGGTGGGAATTCCTGTTGCAAAATGTAGAGGAGTCGTCCCCAGAATCTGCTGTTTTCAGTTGCTGTGCATCATCAGAACCGTCCTGGGGGGACCGTTGGCAGAGCTGGGAGCGGAGTGCAGGCTGAGTTCATCCCCCATGCTGTTATTCCTGGGAACTGGCCTCACAAGGCCCTGCTCAGTGCAGCGAAGCAGGCTCCGAACCACAGTGATGGTCTGATCCTTGAAGCGCGTTGGGGCAGAACGAAGCAGGCTTTGGAAGGAGACCCCGGCTCTACTTTCTAGCAGGGAAGTCTGCGTGTTCCTACTCCTTCCCTCCCACTCCGCCACTACCCCAGAGGTGCTGCCAGCCATAACAGCAGGAAGCCAGGACCATTGCAAGAAATCGCCTCCTGTCCTCTTGGCAATCCTAATGGGTCACTGGCACTGCCCCCTGGGTGACAAACTGAGGCTTGGGAAAGAGGTGAATTGAAGTGTGACTGCAAGTCAGAACCTTCCGATCATTTTTATCTGCAGAATGAGGCAAGGATCTTTGTCAAAAAATTCTTTCTAGAAAACATCAGATAACATGTATCAAATACTGTATGCAGCACCAAGAATAAAGGGGCACTTATTAAATTCAATTTCTTTTGCTGCTTTCAAATCCCTGGCTGATTTCATGTGCCCAGGAAACCCAGCCTGTCTGAGCCTCCTTCTGAGTTTGTCTCTCATCCCAGACTTGGACTCTTAATTTCACTCCTGCCCAACTTTCCCACTCAACTCTCTTGTCTCCTGGCTGGAAAAATGAGCAACCCCTAGAGTTGGGTTCAGCATCTACGGAAACAGCACCGGCTTGCTCTCTTCCCACGCTCGTAGAACACACTTTTGTCCTAGCCACTCCCTCCACCTGCATTTACAGTGTTTATTGATCATTTTGAATGGCAGCTGCTCTATTCTGAGTGTGCACCCTACGTCAGGGACCCTGAGGTGCTCAGTGTGGAGTGTCTACCTCAGCTTCCCATGGTTCATCCAAGTTGTAGGCTAGTGCCATGTTGCAGATGGACACAACGGGGCAGAGAAGTGAAGTGACTTGCTTACGGTCACACCGCTAGAGACAGAGCAGGGAGTGGAGACCTGACAGGAAAGGGTGGTGGGCCCGCCTGGCTTTGGAGCGAGGACACCTGGGTCTGAGTTGTGGACCCTCCAGGTGTGAGCTGCTTGACGTGAGTCAGGCCACTTCATTTCTCTGTGCTGTCTCTTGTAAGAGGGACCCCAGGTCGTGACCCACTGAACTGCAGCTTGGCTTCCGAATGCGACTGTCGGGTTCTCCGTGTGGGACTGATGTCATTTCAAGTTACTGATTTCTCTCTCTGTTTTCCAGGTAATGAACCAAAAAGATCATGTCTGAAGTTCAAGGAACGGTTGAGTTTTCTGTAGAGCTACATAAATTCTATAATGTGGATCTCTTTCAGAGAGGGTGAGTATGCTCCACGATCCCTGTGAGTCTGCGTGTGTGTGTATGTGTGAGTGTGTGTACATCTTTTCTGGCAGGGGGTAGAAAGGGAAGGTTATATACTGGGGATTAATAAGAAAAGAATTTTCATTATTTTTCCTACCTAGTGAAAAATTCAAACTCTTTGTACATCTGAAAATAAATTATGTGCTGACCAATTCTAGAAAATGCTGATGTATCTCCCTTTCCTGCATTCCCTTCTCCCTCCCCTCTTTTCCTCTTTAGATATGTAAATTTTAAAGAAAAGCGACTCATTGGGGAGGGAAGCTTGCTTGTGTAGCTCTGATAAATGTGTCTGTGCGTTTACTACTTTCTGGGCCATCTCCCCAAAACTACATATTGTAAAATCTTTCTCAAAAAAACCTGAGACTTGTTGTATTTAAAAATGTCCCTTTAAAAATGTAATGAACATATAGTTGCTTTCATTTTGGGAGGACATGGTCTGAATATGACATTTTACATGCTTGACCTATGAGAGTTCTCATGATAGACTTCCCTCTCAGGATCATGAAATGGTTACTGTGTTGGTCAGCTTTTCACCATTGTGTCAAAATACCTGAGGAAAACAACTTAGAGAGAAGAAAGGTTCATTTTGCTTCCTGTTTTCAGTCCATGGTAAACTGGCTGCATTCCTGGGCCTGTGGTGAGGCAGAGCACCATGGCAGAGAGGCGTGGTAGAGTGTGGTTCCTCATGGTGACCAGGAAGCAGAGGGAGAAGGGGCTGGAGAAGAGAAACACCCTTCCAGGGCATGTCCCCAGGGATTTATTTCCTCCAACTACCCCCACCTCCCGCAGTCCAACAATCCATTCAATTATGAACCCATCAGTGGATTAACCCACCCATGAGGTTAGAAGCCTCAGGATACAATTGCTTCCCCAAAGTCACACCTCTGAACATTGTTGCCTTTGGGACAAAACCTTCAACACATGAACCTCTGGGGTGTGTTCCAGACCCAAACCATGACTGTTTCAGAGAGCCATCCACACAAACCAGGACTGTGTGCATTCACATTGGCTACAACTGACTTTCCCCGTGTCAGTGACAAAAAAATCAAATTCAATAAAACCTGAATTTGTGAAGTGCCCATGTGAACAGCAGAGGAGAGTTTAAAACAAGGGCTATCCATCCATTTGCCTTTGCTGCATCGAAACCCTGTAAACTTAGGAGCCGGAAACAGCAACTCTATCTCCTGGTTTTCAGGGCAAGCAGTTTGGATTGAGCTTGGAGGGGTGGGTTTGCTGAATTGGACCAGGCTGGGTACATCTCAGCTGGGCTCCTACACAGGACTGGGGCCCTGGGCTGAGGGGCTACTGGTTCTCCTCCTCCAGCAGGCCAGCTTGGGCCTGGTTCCAAGACCCAGAGTGGAGGAAACACAAACTCTTTTTTCTATGAAAATTCGTACACATTTATGGGGTACAGTGTGATATTTCAGTACGTGTGTACAGTGTGTAATGGTCAGACCAGGGTGGCTGAGATTTATCTCGCTTCGAGCACTTACCACTTCTTTTTGTTGGGAATACTCAAAATCCTCTCCTCTAGCTATTTTGAAATATAGACTTTGTGGTTGTCAGTTTTCCCACATTATCGTTATCGTCTCGTTTTAAAATTGTTCCTTCTAGCTGACTGCATCCCTTGACCTCTTGGCTGTCTTCTCTCTCTTCTTGCTCCCCACAACTCTTCCTAGGCTCTGACAAACATGACTCTATTGTCTATTTCTCTGAGATCGACTTGTTATCTTCCATATATAAGTAAGAGTATGTGGAACTTGTCTTTCTGTCCCTGGTTTATTTTACTTACGATGTTTTCAAGGTTCATCCATGCTGTCACTGATTATGGGATTTCATTATTTCCATGGCCACATAATATTTCTGTGTGTGTGTGTGTGTGTGTGTGTGTGTGTGTGTGTGTGTGGTGTGTATAACTGCTTTCTTTCTCTATCCATTTTTTTCATCTATGGACATTGTGGACATCAGTTGATTCCATAGTTGGCTATTGTGAATAGTGTCTCTTTGGCATACTGATTTCCTTTTCTTTGGCTACATACACAGTAGTGGAATTGCTGGATGTGATAGTTCTATTTCAAGTTTTCTGAAGAACATCTACAGTCTTTTCATAAGGCTGCTCTAATTTACGATACTACGAACAATGCATGAGAGTTCCCCTTTGTATTAGCTATATCTCATTGCTGTCTAATTGCATTTCCCTGATGATTAGTGATGTTGAGTAATTCTTCATATGTTTGTTGGCCATTTGTATGTTTTCTTTTGAGAAATATTTATTTAGATAATTTGCCCATCTTGTTGGAATTTGCCTTGGAATTTGCATACAGTTGTTTTTCACAAATTCTACTGGCTACAGAAAGTCAAAGGCCAGTACAGATTCAGAGTGGAGAAAGAGACACCTTCCCTTGAGAAAAGAGGAAGAACCCATGCTCACTTCTAAGATCTATCACCAATGCCAGACTCTAGTTTCAAAATGACAGTTCTGAAATTTGTGCCTTCTGTGTGCCGGGGTCACTTCTTATGGAAGGGTGAAATTCAGGGGTTTGGGAAGGTGACGTGAACCAGGCAGTGCCAGGGGTGGGCAGTGCTTCTGGGTCCGGCTCCCTGTTCCTGGGAAGGAGGCCCAGAAGGCATGCTGGCGTGGCCCGGGAGCTGGGCTTTGGCGAGGTAGAGCTCTGTGCCTCCTGGAAGCACCACATTTGGTCAGAAGTTACATGCAATAGAGATAAGAGCCCCGAACTGGGTCCAAGACTCCAAAGCCGGGCTCTGCTCCTGCCTCTGTGTTGTGGCCCGTGGGCACTTTACTTTGCACCTCAGGTTCCACACTTATGAGGGAGGGAAGGAAGCAGCTTTGACGATGTGTGTCATCCTGGTGTTGGACATTTTCTATTCATTATCTCCTGGCTCTTTGTAACCAACCATTGAAGTAAGAAGTACAGCGTTCATTTCTGACAGGCTACTTGGGATCAAGGAGTTGAGCAACCCAGAGCCTTAACATAGCCGGTGGAGAGGGGCTGAAGCTAAGCCTCTCTCACTCCAAATCTTGAACTGTTTTCTATTACTTAAGGTTGCTCTTCAAAATGGGCAGCATTCTCTCCAGGTTACACAGGATAGCCATCAGGAAATGGAAAGGAAATATTAGCACTTTTACTTGCAATTTTTTAAGCCAAGAAGAAGAAAGAAATTCAGCTTCACTAATAAACAGAATTCAGATTGGAAACCTTGCTTTGTTCATCGGTGAGACAGTCATAGGTCCCTTCCTATAACTCAGGGCTTAAGAACAAAGCGGGCATCCACAGCCCGGCCAGCTGAGCCCACCCTCACGTGGTAGTTTGTGAACAGCCCATGGTATGAATCCATAAAGAGTTTTCTACCTCTAACTACAAAAAGCTTCTCAGAGCTCTGAGAGGATTGGGAGCTGATGGTGATATTGATGAGGGAGGAATGATACACACCAGGAAATGACAGAATGGCACTGATCCTACTCTGTGTGAAAGCCCCTGGATCCACACTGAGGTTAAAAATGACGAGCTAACCAGCTCCAACACCAAGTGGGTTGAGAGGTCTGCAGTTCTTTACTCTTTGATACACAGGTTTGTGAGTATCATGCCCCGCACAACACTGCCTAGCTGTGTGCTGGGCCTTAGGCATTGACAGGCCTGTGTGAAAGACTCTCTGTTAGTAAAACATTTCAAATGACGCGTCTGAGATGCCCGTGGACCCCGGTGAAGTTTCCATGGAGTGCAAACTGAGTATGGGCATCAGGACTTTTCAGCAAGTCTTGATAGTCTCCTCTTTCTAAAGCTGTGTGTTTGGGGGGAGCAGCTAGTTTAGCTGTGCTCACTGATGAAGGGTAATATTAAATTATGCTAAACTAGAGCCAGGGCTTGCAATCACTGTAATATGTATTTTTTAATAAGAAGAAAAAAGTGAGGTGTTTTCATAGTATATAAAAACTCTATTTTTAAATAATAGGTTACTATATTCTTATCCTCTAAAAGACCTTTTCTATGTTTGATGCATGTTGAATATAGTATATATGGATGCTCATGATTTATGAATAAATGTAGAGATATTGGGATGTCATGCTCAAGATCTTATTCCTCCTAAGTATGCATGTCATTAAGAGTCAGAGACTAAAAACAGAAGGGAGACCAGCAGAGTAGAGGAAGGAGACCAGGGGAGGCAGAAGGGGAGGAGAGGGGCACTGGGAAAGATCTTGACCAAACCCTGTTGTCATATCATGTGCTTGTATGAACGTGCCATAATGCATCCCACCTTTATGCAGAGTTGTAGTGTACTGATCACAATGTGGGAGATATTCCTATGACCTCATAACCAAGCCCTCCAAGTAAAAAAATAAATAAATAAAAAATAAAGAACAGTTGGAGACTCCTCACGCCGCAGATCAGGAAGACTTGCACCAGCCCCCAACTCTCAGTGCCAGCCTTCCTTGGTTCCCAGGAGTGGGCACATTTGGACACATGTTCCAGGTGTGGATAAGAGGGAGATCATATGATTAAACATGGCTGAGGTAGGCTTCATAGCAGCTGCTTCCAGGGAGGTGGCATGAGCTCTAGTATCTGCAACACTTATCAGGAGGAAGACCTCAAAGTAAGTAGTCACCAGCCCTCTGGACCCTGCCTGCAGGGAGCTATGCCCAGGCCAGGTGCAAGGCTACCATGATCCACATCTGTCAAGTAGTTCCACCAGGCACGATCCCTGATGGCTCAGAGCTAAAGATCTTCTGCTGTAAATCCCACAGGAGCCATGCTCAGAGTGAAACATGTTTGCTTTCCCAGCAAGGGCTCCATGGAGAGGGGGTATCTGCAGACCATGCCTGGCAGGCAAGATGGGGCCTTCGGGAGCATATGAAAGAAAGTGAATGAACTCCTTCAGGCAGCGAAAAGACAAAAGGTAGGGTTAGGGAAGCTGGGCCATGTTTTGATAAAAGGATAGATGATTAGGTACTCCGTATAGAGCCATAGGGCTGGTATGTCAGTCAACAAATACATGAGATCATCCAATTTTAAAGTGAAAAGGTTTATTTTGGCTCAAAATTTTGGAGGCTTCTGTCCATGATCGATTGGTTCCATTGCTTTGGATCTGTGGCCAGGCAGCACATCATAGAAGCAAGTGGTGGAATGAAACCTCTCATCTCGTGACTGGGAAGTAAAGAAGAAAAGAGGAAGAGACCAGGGTCCTGCCAGTTCTCTCAAAGTTATTAAGTCAATGCCCTGGAGACCTCCTAGGAGGCCCACCTTTTAAGGGTTCTACCACCTCCCAATAGCACAGAGCTGGGAACTAACTGATTAGCATGTGACCCTGCAACATTCCACATCCAAATCAGGGCATGTCATTCCTGGACCCAGAGGTAAATGTCCATGTCACAAGGTGCAGTGCATTCATTCCAACCCCAGCATCTCAAAGTCTTACAGCATAGTTCAAGTGTCCAAGTCCAAAGTCTCCTCTGAGCCTCTGTAAGAAACAATAAAAAGTTTATACACTTCCAAGGTACAATTGTGGGACAAACACAAGGTAAACATTCTTTTTCCAAATGGAAGGAGCAGGAAATAGCAAGGGGAAATTGGACCAAAACAAGACAAAAAGCAGGGCAAACTAAGTTCTACAGGTCCATGTCCAGCATCCAGGCACACTGTGGTGGGATCAGGGCACCCAGGGACTTGGGAAGCTCCGCCCCTAGGACCTTGCTGGTTGCAGCTCATGCACACGGCTGCTCCCTCCAGTAGGTATGTCATGGGGCCCATGTCTTCCCCCAACATGCCTTCCACATTCCTGGGGTCTCCTTTCTTGGTGTCTCCTTTCCTGGGGTCTCCTTCGTCACTTCTATTCACTCTCACAACTCTGGCCATTGCTCTGTTGTGGGCTGCTTTTGGGGCTCTAATCCTGCAATACGCCACCTGGATTTGCTTTGCAATCTCAGTGGAATCCTCCAGATGCCAGAACTCTTGCATTCTGCATGCCTGCAAAGCCAGCACTGCATGGGAGATTCCAGGGCCCACTGCCAGTGCAGGCTGTTTCTGGGCTGGCCTGAACCACAACTGTAGAAGCCTCTACTACCTTGCTGGCTTAGGATAGTAGGGTGCCCCAAGGCTCTCTTTTCAAAAGACTTGGCCCTGGAAAGAACTGGAACCAAATTTGCATTTGTACCTCTGCATCCAGATGGCTGTGGCCTTGCCAATTCACTTTCAAGATGCCCTCAGGGTATCTTTCCTTTTGTTCTGGTTCAAAGTACAGGGCTTATTAACCACACACTCTGTGGCTCAAAAATCACACACACTACTTTTCAGCCAGGACTGCAGATTTTTCCTGTCTTCCTAACTTGCTCCTTTCTGGTCCCAAATCTCACTATTAATCTGGCTGAAAGAAGCCAGGAATACCACTGCTGCTGCCTGCCTGTATCACTGCCTTGGTCTTTTCTCCACCAGATAGTCTGTCACCGTCAGCACTGCCACCCATAAGGTCTCAGGACACGGGCAAAGTGCAGCCATGCCTTGATGTTTGGTGTGGTCAGAGTCCACCTGCCTTTAGGGTCTTCATCCTCATCCCAAGCCCTGTTGCCTTTGCTTTTACTCTGCGTTCCTGTCCGTGTTCTGAGCCCCATCAGAACTACCCGGTGCCCTAGGCTTTCTCCAGCTCTTCCACACTTCCCTAAATTCCCACAAAACAATCCCCAAAGCTGCTCCGCACCACCAGGTACCTAGTAATGGTAAAGGCCTGGCTTCTTGGTATCAATTTTATGTGTTCAACACCTGAGATAATGAATATAGAAAGAGTAACGGTTTATTCTGGCTCACAGTTTTGGAGGTTTGACTCCATGATCGGCCCGCCTGGTGGCTTTGGGCTGTGTTGAGGTAGCACATCATGAAAGAAGCACATGGCAGATCAAATGACTTCCTTCATGCCCGAAAGTGAGGGGAAATAAAGAAGAGGAGAAGGAGTAATTGAAGAACTGGGAGAGGAAGAGGAAGAGAGGAGGAGGAGAAGATGATGGAGGTCCTACCATCCCCTTCAAGGTTGTGTAGTGACTTGAAGACCTCTCACCAGGCCCTGCCTCTGAAAGTTTCCACCACTTCCCAATAGTGGCAATTGGGGACTAAGCCTTAGCACGTGAGCCTTGAAGGGACATTCCAGATCCAAAGTATAGCAGGCAAAATTTAGGACTGGGTTTGCAGGAGAGGGAGCACACCCTTCCTCAGACTGAGTGTGCCTGTGTCCCCCCAGGCTCCCCTTGTCCTCCAGCTGATGAGAAGTGGTGCTCAGTCCTCCATCCTGGTGTTCCCGCTCATGGTCCTTTCATCTAGACACAAAGGAACCTTGTCTCGAGGTTTCATGAGGTGCTGAGTTGGAAGCACATGGTACCGAGCTCAGAATATTGCCTGAGAATTCTCCCTGACTGGGGAGTCACCTGCACATTTACATTGTGGATCTTTTTCCAGTTCCAGAACGCACACCACCTTTTGATGTTTACTTTGAGCAAACAGTCAACTTGCATTTATCCAAAGTCTATATTGACTGAGACAAATTCTCAAAGGGAAAACTTGTCCTCAAAGCAGTCAACACATGTCATAAGCTGCCACTCCTACACTCAGCAGTAATACTCATGCTGACAAAAAGGCTGGGGACCCTGGCTTTGGAAATCAGACATGAATGTGAAGCTACACTCTTCTACTTAGGGCTGGGAGGACGTGGGTAAATGCATTGAAGCAACATTTCAAAGTCTGTTAAATGGTGATAACAAAGCCCATTTCATGGGTGTAATCTGAAAGGTTATGCCATTAATGCATGCAAATAAGCTAGCACGGTACCTGGCATCTAGAAATGCTGGTTAAACTGTCACGGTTACTGGAACACATCTGCCTCCAACCTGTTCTTAATACTGTCAGTGCAGTTACTACCCCAGAGGGTATGTGACCACCGTACTTTCCTCTGAAAAACCCTCTGCTTTCCTGTTGTTCTTTCACTCCCTCACCTCCTGCTTAAAACCTGAATTAATGATTTGGCCTTAAGCTTCAACTTACTGTCAAAGCACAGGTCATTCTTGGCTCTCCTCCCTGAAGATCCCCCTTGAAAACTACCCTGTGCAAGTTGCAGCTGGAATCTGTCCTCTGCAGACCATTCCTGTAGACTGATGTTCAGCTGGGTTTCATGCATCCTCATCCATTCCTGAGGTTTAGCTCTTCCATAAGGTGCTCTATAGCATCACCCACTCACACATTCAGCACAGTGGACACTAGCAAGTCTCGGCTGTGGAATCGGCTCAGAAAACTATCATGAAAAGATGGAGCCCCTGCCCTCAAGGGGTTTACCAGCTGAGGGAGACAGATAAGTGCACAGGAAATGGCCTTGACATGTGATAAGTCCTGTTATCTCAACAGACCTGTTGTATCATGAAGAGACACAGAAGCAGGAATCTAATCTGTAGGCAGAGACAGAAGAGAAGTGAAGTCGCGGCTTGAAGGATGGAGGGAGGTCAGTCCTACAGAGGACCTGGAAAAGTAGAGGCCACCTGAACAACCAAAGGTGATATTCATGGCCAGAGTGGAGAATGAAAATGGGGTCAGGAAGGGTTGGACGGGAAAGGAGTTACTAACTTGTGTATTTATTTATTGACAGCATCATATTTGTAATTGACTTAGGGTTGCAGAGATGCTGAGGTTGTTGGTGTTTTGTGCAGTCTTCTCTTCAGTAGATGTGAGCTCATTATGTTCAAGGACTTGAGCTTACTGGCTTTAGGTCGCCAGAGCCCAGCACAGAACCTGGTGCATACTGGGAGGTAAATTACAGGTTATGTTTGATTGTCTTGAACTTCATAATTCTACCTTCACAAGATCTTCAATTACAGTGTATCATTATATTATACCAATGGAAGATGAGTCCTAATTTCTAAAGTATGGTTTAAATCCTTGCTACTCAACATGTGGCCTGAGGATCAGCAGCACCATCCCTGGGAGATTGTTAGGAATGCAGATTCCTGGTCCCTGTCTGAGACTTCCTGAATGTGAATCTCAGGAGACCATGCCTTAACCTGTTCTCCTGGAGATTGAAGCACAGGAAGCCCTGCTGAAGGGATTTCTGTGAAAATCTCCACCTCAGTCATGTACTGGAATTGCCTAGAAAACGAACAAGTCTACCCTACAGACAAATTCAGTAAGAAGTGTGCACAAGGGACCAAGGTGCCAGCACTTATCAAGTTCCTCAGGCAGTTCCCAGGCTGCCCATGCTTGGAGTCAGATGAACTGAGGATTCCACATGGCCGGAGTCTCAGCCTTACTTTATTGATCACTTCATGGTGAAGAAAATGAGATCCTGATTCCTTCTGTGTAGTGGGGCTGACTTCTGCTCCCCAGGGGGACAGGGACTGGGCTGTCATTCCCTTTGCACATCTTTATTCTATAGAAACTATAGATTCAGCCCTAGCTCTTCAGCATGGTGCTGGGAGTAGGAAAGCAGGAGGAAGATCTATTTCATATAAGGTATAATAATTTTCTCTTAAGGAAATACTTTTTTGCTGAATGATTAATCATAAAATCTTCTACATGAGTACTTGTCAATCATCAATACATACTCATAGTCCATTTGTCTGCGACCTTCATTTCTAATGCTGTTAGTTGACATGGAGTTAACATTTGTCCTTGAACATAGTTTGAACTTGGCTTTAAATCTTAATTTGAACAAGGCTGTAAATCAAGCTAGTTTTCTTTCCAAGAGAGGTTTTTCTTCCTTTGATATTCAGATTCATCTCTTGTCTTTCCTCTACCCCTTGTTTGTAGTCTCATGGATTTCTACCCAAAGATTTTAGATGATATCACTGAAAAATTCTGTCTCTATCCACATAATAGTCTCACAAAAGGGCCTATGTCACTGTGATCAGATCTGTTGTAAAAGTTCAAATGCTCACGGAAATGTTAGCATTAAACTGCCCTTTGAGCAGGTGCACCTGCCTTTTCTCTACTGTAGTGGACAGTGGAGTCATAGGTCACATGACTCCTGCAAGAAAATACCATCGTGTGCTTCTACGCAGTGGTCACCATCACTGCCTAACGTCCACTGACAGCCAGCTCCCCTGTGGAATTAGCTAACCAGCCCTCATGTGCCCTAATAGACTCCAAAATACAATTATCTTTGCTTGCCAGAGATCAATTAATTGATTTGTCTGGTTCTGTCAAAAGCAATCCTTTTTTATTACTTCCTTTATTAATATATGTGGAGATCCTTTTCATTTCTTTCTATGCTTTGGAAGAGGAGTGGGGTTATAAGTGTTGGAGAGCCTCCTTGAATGTCACTTTGGCTTGACAAAGAGGAGGCCCTGGTAGAGCTGGAGGACAGGTGGAGGTGACCCTGTGAGGTGGGCATTGCCTGGGCTCTCATGGGCTCTGTAAAGGCTGCGTGTCCAGCATGATGAATGGTCAGTTGGTAGAATTTGGACACCTCAAAAGTGAAGGATTTGATACACTGTTTCAGCCTATGACTTTCTAATTATGCCAAACAGTGTATTCACTTTATTTTTACATCTAATAATTATTTATTTAAATATTTTATTCCTTTGATTTAAATAAATCAAATTTATTTATTTGAACTAGGGTATTTATTGCTCGTTGCCAGGGTTTTATCTAGCACCAAGAGAGCACATACATTTAATGACCTCTCAGTCTTTCCTTTTCTAACATTTTGTAATTATTATTTTAATAATTATTTGATCCCCTTTCCGTGACAAGTCATTATTCTTTATTCTTGTGAATTATGAATAAACTTTGGTTACCCAAGTGCTTATGTACATGGATATTATAGATTATTTTTCTAGCAAATCCACATTCATATAACAATTTCCCTGTCCCACTTTTAGTTCATTTGCCTTTTAATCTGTGACTTCATGAGCCCGCTGCTTTGAGCCTTTTATCCTCTTAACCCCTGCCGGAGGACAGGCTTAGCAGGTGCACAAGGAAGAGCCCTCCCCAGGGAGCTGTGTCGCCCTGCAGAGATGGAACATGCCTCTGGTGAGCTCAGGGCCTCATCTCCTGCTGGGGGACACAAAGGCAGAGCAGACCTCCCCTGGGTACAGTGACCCTGTTTAGTCTCCACCTCTAAGAAAGGTGCCCACGGTTCTCACCCTGGTCTCTGAAGGTGAGTGGAGGCACACGGCCGTGAAGGTGGGGCCTTGGAAAGCACAGTAGCAGATGCCAGTCTTGACTGGAGCTCCTTTCCTTCTGCTGCCAGCTGGGTACCCACGGGCAAGTGTCTCAACTTCTCAGATCCCGTTTTCTTCATTTACTTTGCAGCACTTGTAAAGCACCTGGTAAAACTGAGGTCCAGGCCTCCCAGTACTAACCAAGGGGGCTGTAGCCCACCATTGCCCTTCCCCCATCACCTTTGACCAGAACTGTCCAAACAGCCTCAGCACCAGGCTATTTGTGCCAGTCTGGGAGAGACCACCAGTCTGGTCAGCTTTGAACTTGGGCTCCTTCCTGTATTTCAAGCAGGTGCTTCACACTATTGCCATTCCCTCAGTAAGGGGTCTCCGTGCCAGGGGACAGCATGATGGACTCCACATTGGTTTTCACCAGCTTCAGTGGGATGAGTCACACTTTCTGTTCTCGTATTGGTTCTGTCCTGGAGATCCTAGGGAGGCAGTGGGAAAGACTCAGGTGTGAATGTGAGTTGTTCACAATGTCCTGTGGGAGAGAGGTGGGAGAAAGCAGTGTCCGCAGCGGAGGGCCAGGGCACAGTCCCGGGATGGTCAGCTGCTCCCACTGGTAGGTCACAAGACCCATGAGCAGTATGGCCAGGGACAAACTATGTCACTGATTTGCAGCTGAACACAGATAATGACAGCACGTGCCTCGGGAGTTTTGTGAACGGGGGAGGGTGCCTGTGGTTGCTCTTGCTGCTGTTTGGCTGCTTGGCTGCTATTTATACTCCTGTCCCTCGTGGTTCCTCTGCACTGTCTGTGAAGGAGCATTACTCTAGTGCGTGGTTGGCCGGCATCTGGTTCCCCCTGAAGCTGGTGTTTCCTTGAGCCTGCTTTGCTTAGCTGAGCCTGAAGCAGGGATGCCTGTGCAAGCCCCCAGCTGCCTCGACTGGGAGATCGTTCACCCACCTGGTCTCCCTCCCTCATCATCCAGCGTGTGTGGGGAATTAAAGGAAAGAGGAATGGAGGAAAGGAAAGAAAGAACCACACTGTGCTTAGCCCCTGCTTTAGGACTTGGCCAGGCATTTTATCTACATCATTTCATTTAATTATCCTTGAGAGGCAGATCTTATCTTTCCATTTTACACATGAGCAAATAATCTTCAACCAAGAGTAAAGCAAAGTAACTCGCAGGAAGCCATGTGGGCCACTCGGGTAGGTCCAGGGTCCCCTCCCAGGTGTGTCTCACTTCTGAGTCCACTGTCTCAGGAGTTTGCTCCTTTCTTTCTCAAACCCACATCCTGGTCCCTACCCTGAAGCTCTCCCAAACTGCCAGAGCACCAGTTTGTCATCAGTAATGGTGTCCTGGAAAAACCTTGGTGTGCTGCTCATGCTTTCTCTGGAGGCCAGAATAAAGACCCTAGGGATGAAAGGAGGACAGCACCAGAAAATGTGCCCTAATGGACTTGTCCTCAATACATGGGGTTGTTGGAGCAGTCAGGTGTCCTCATCCCGGACAGGTGGGATTGAGGTGAATGACCTCCCACAGATCTACCCTTTGGGCAGGAAGAAAGTGGTGAAGGGTAGGTCTGAGGTTGGGGGTCTTCGAGTGCTGTTGTTTTTCAAGTTCATCTTTTTTTCAGGTTGAATCTCACAGAACAGCCTGATAGGCAGGGGGAGAATGGAGCCAGCCTGGTTGACATTTCATTGGGAGACAGCTTTGGAGGTCTTAGACCCTGGGGACATCGGTGCACACATCCCAGCACTGGCAATAGAAGGGGAAGTGGTAACCACAGAATCAGCCAACACCTTTCCAAACCTCACCATCAGCCTGGTTCTCTAGGCTTTCTGTCTGTTATCTCATTGAATTCTGAACCCCATGGATTTGGGACTGTGATCCCTTTGCCACTTTGTAGATAAGGGCCACAGAAGTGATGTGAATTATGAGGTGATACCACTAAGAGGTTGCTGCACATTGTTAGGAAAGATTTGAGAGCATCCTGGGTAGATTCAGAGACTTCTGATTCTCCCAAACGGGTGTGTTCTGCCCCAACTCACCAGCCCTGGAGATCCACAGCCAAGTGGATGGGCCGACTGGGGACTGTTCCTCAAATCACTTGACAAAGTAAAAGTTAAAATCTCTGGAGATTTGAGAGGTTTATTAATCATGAAAGCAGCAGGCTGCCTTCTCTGATGTGCCCTCCCTCCTAACTGAGCAACATGTCTTTTTGCCAGGGTGGGGGTAAATATTGCCATCCCTTGGCGACCTGGGCTTCCAGACATGGTACTGATGTAGTGATGACCTGCAGGAGTGTGAACCTCACTGTGGCAGGTTCTGATGTTGGGGCAAAGGATCCCAGGCTCCCCACAAGCCTTTACATCCCTCTGGTTGTCTCACTTTGAGCCTGTCAAGGGCTATGGATCATTAGTGCTGCAGGAACCGAGGACTTGTGTTCCTAAGTGCTGAGTTCCATTTGCACTCTTGTCTAGAAAGTACCCTGGCCCTGGGGGACTAGGACACGCTGCTTCTGAAAGTTCCCATCCCTGCGGGGCAGCCTGCTCCATGTGAGGGATGTCGCTCCACCCAGACCTGCCCTCACCACCCTCCCTCTCTCTTTGCTCACTCATTTGTGCACTTACCAAACATTGTGTACCAGTCCCTGTGCTGGACATTAGGGACGCAGAGGTGACATACATATCCCTGGAGCACAGAATCGCTCATTGTGACCATGACAGCCAAAAACGAGCTCTAGCTCCTTGCCAGGCCCTCTGCAGAGCTGCGGAGCACTTCATCTGCATGGGAGCTGAGACTGGCCTTCTGTGGTGGGGACCTGAGGCACCGAGGTCGTGCATGATGGTGTGTAGCTCTTCCCGGCCGCGTCTAGCTTACCCTCAGTGGATTATGGAAATGCTAAGAGCCACGGGTTGGGATCCCCTCCCTCCTGGATTGGGAAATGTCAGCTGCTATATAGCTGGATGCCTCGGTGGCTTGGGACAGTGGGTGGCTCTAGACAGGGCTGACTGGATTAACTCCGTGTCAGAGTCCTCATATGCCATGCTGAACAGGTTCAGATGAAGGAATTAAGGGCACCAGGCTAAGCCAACATTTCTGTTGTGATTTTGCAAGTTGACTCACAGCTGGGCACCTGTGCACCCTGCCGCCCAGGACTTGGACTGGCCAAGGTCTGTGCATTCTGCTGCCTCCAAGTTCTTGGCCACCCTGCTGCAGCCAGGAGCACCTTCCTACCTACAGTGCCCTCCTGCTGCCTCTGGCTCCTGCTTTCTGTCCCTTCTCACATGTGACTTAGTTCAGAAACCTTCCTGATGCCTCATCCTGGGTTACGGCCTCCCCAGCTTTTCTGTCCTTCGTCTGATGCTAAGCACCTCCCCGTCACCCTGTAAGCCAGACTCTCGGTTACTGTCTCCCAGTCCTGGACGGCACACAGCAGGCTCAGGCAGAGCTTGTTGATGAGAGAGTGATTTGGTTGAAATATGTTGACCATCCTCATCTGTTTTTCCTGCCCATAAGACAGCACTTTCCAAGTATCTGCTGTGTGGTGGACACAGGGCCAATGCCTTGGTCATGGGTATGAGGCAGGCAGCACAGCCCCTGCCCTTGGCACACAGATCTAGTGTGAGAACAATCGTTAAACCCAAAGCCTCTTTTCCAAGTAGATGGTGCCATTTGAAATAGGTGCTGTGGCAGGCAATGCAGTGGCCGTAGGGAGTCGGGCCGCAGGCTCCTACGTAGACTGAGGGCTCGGCAAAGGTTTCTTTGAGGAAGGATCATTCAAGAGGAGGCATAGAGGTTAATTAAAAGATAGCCAAGAGCAGGTAGGAGCAAAGAGGCCAGGTGAGGCTCTGGGGCAGGGATACTGACTCCTGAGCCGGTGCCAGGTTGCATGTGGCCTGATGCTGTGCTGAGCGTCTTTGGTTGCACTCCACTGGACAGCCTGCCTTGGAGAGCTACAGGCAGCCATTAGGACTGGACCTCAGAGTCATTCTTAACACTGTCTCTCTCAGATGCTGCTGACCCCTGAGGAATACGCCAGCTCCAGGAGCCTAGTGGGCGGGCCTGCAGCTAGCCTTGAGCGTGGCGCTCACGCTGCCCCTGCACTTCCCAAGATGAGCAGACATACCCTGGCTGTCTACACTCAGTCCTCCTTCACACCTTTCCAATGAAGGAAGAAAGGGGTCCTGCCTCTTTCTGAAGCCAACTGTGGAGGGATTAAGGATTCTGACAATATCAGACCCGCGGCTTATTGCACCAGTAAACCGCAGGGGGAGGAGGTTTTGGTCCAGGGATGATGTGGGAATAAGTGATTTGGGGATCTGGAGTAGTTCCTGGTATTCCCAAGCCCAGTGTGTGACAGAGATTAGTTGAAGAGTGGAGGAGAAGGAGAATTGCTACCAATGAGAATTCAGGGATCTTGAAGAATCTGGCAACCCACGCTTTACAGGATAAACGTGGCATTTGGAGCAGAGAGGCATGTGGTGGGAGACCCAGTTGCCCAGTTTACAGGGAGGAGGTGAGTACTCAACACTAGGAAGACAGGAGGGCCAGGCAGCCAAAGGCACCAGACTCAAAGATCAGCCCTGAACAAGAGCCTGGGTAGCAATGGCCTGGCAGGGACCACATGGTGTAGTCAGCCCCCAGGTCAGCCTCCAGTGCCCTGGAATTCGGGATGAGAACCAGGGAAACCTGCTGCAGGGGCTCAGGCAGCAGGAATCCTCAGGGACACATGACTTCATCTCAGACCTGAGGGAGATGCAGAGAGATTTCAGGAATTTGCTGACTGTGAAATGAGAATTCCATGCACAGGCTGTAGGGGAGCAGGATTAGAGGGTTCTTCCAGGACGAGGGAGGACAGAGCATTGTGGGACACTTGGGTGGCGGAAGATGTCTGGAAAGGGTGAAAGATGCCAGCCCCTGGCACGCTGATTTCGCCCTGCGTGCTGCTGCTGGGGTTGGAGGAGAGGCAGTTCTGGGTTTCGGGTCAGCCTGAGCAGCAGAAAGCAGAGATCAGGGCACGGTGGAGGCAGCACAGCATCATGTAGAGTCTCGAGGCCCTTCTGAGGTTCACCAGTGGCCTGGAAGTAGCTCTGCCTGAGACGCTGAGGTGAGGGGCATCTTTCCTTTTTGCTCCTGGCCTCAGCTCAGCACGCAGCAGAGTCAGGGAAAAGGGAAGAAGGCGGTTTGTCCTGCATGTTTCGCCTTACCTGTGTGTCTGTGGGGTGGAACGCCCAGGCTTCTGAGAGCCGGTTCCCGCTTTGGATGGCTCTGCTACTCAGAAAGGCCCGAAGCCCTGCCTGGCCCCACGTCCACTGTGCAACCCTGGGGCTGAATTCTCCCTCTGGGCCAAATCAGGACACCCCAAGCCTTTCCAGCTACAGGTTAAGGAGCCTCAGTTTCTTCAACCAGTACTTGAAGGACGAGCTCTCAGAGGAGAGATGTGTGTCTTAAAAGCTGGTGCATTCCCCCGGGACAGCGGACCGGCATGCAAGTGCACACTCCCCTCTGCTCCGAATCCCCTGCTCACATGCAGCAGGGTGGGTGAGTGAGCACAAGGGTACGCGTATCTGTGAGCATTCAGTTATGTGTGTCCATGTCCTAGGTGGTAGTACTTCACACACGAGTTTGTGGGTATATGCGCCTGCCTAACTAAACAAATGGACAGTCAGTCCTATTGAACCTGGTGTGTGGCCTCAGGGTCTCAGGCGTTGGGAGGCCCTCTGATCTGTTGCTCCTTGTGTTCCTTACCCCAAGTGAACTCTAGCTGCCCACCTCATGGTAAAACAGGGTTTCTGCTCCGGCGCCCTTTCCCACGTCCTCCTCCCACCCGGGGGGTCCATACTGCTGTGTCCTCAGAACTGTTTGAGTACCAAAGGCCCCTGAACATGATGAAGGGCTCTTGGGAGCAAGCCCCACCCAGCACCTTCCTCTCCCTGTTCTGAAATGAGGCTGTGCCATCTGCTGCTGATAACGTCCATGTGGGTCCAGGGGTCAGCGTTCACTGACGTTCTCTTGTCTCCACGATCCAGTCTCCTTTTCCCTGACGTCTGAAAGCATAGTGGAAACATTAGACGTTGGTGCCCTGATGTGGCACCTGGCTGCAGGGCAGCGCAGGGGAGAGTGGGGAGCGGTGTGGGAGGCAGGCTACAGGGGTTACTATAAGAAACAAGCACTCAGTCACTTAAACACCATTCAGTTGGAATATCAAATCGGAATAAAGACCACCAAGTCAGCTAATGTGTGTGCTTACTTAGGATTTTAAAGATATGTGTGGTATAGAGCTTGACTCCTTTCATTTACAGTTTTTAAAAAAAAGACAATAGAAGATCCCTCAGGATTGTGGGTGAGGGGACTGAGATTTAAGTATCAAATGTGGCCAATTCTTCCCCCCACCCCCACAGGACTCTGAAAACCCCATTGGTTCCCTATCTCTTGAAGAGTTCGTCCTTTCAGTGTTAAGCCACAGAGTCCCAGGGTTTGCAAGCTGATGCCAGCAGCTCCCTTCTTTGGTCAACACGGATTGTACTCAGGTTCAGTACTGGGAGGTCAGCAAGGATGCCTGCATGACTTCCTTGCTGTGGCGAGCATCTTCATTTCATTATGAGACTCCTTTTCTGGATCATGATGCTGGGAACCAGCAAAAGCAGAAGTTCCTCTAAAAGCAGCAGAGTTGGCTTTGAATCCCCTGAACCAGTCTCCTTTCCCAATTCTGTGCTCTAGGTCATGTCTAGGACTCTATTACAGAGCAGATACTAGTCCTGTCAAACAAAATGCATATTCAGAAAAAGCAGGATAAAAATCATATAGCTCAAAATTAATTTACAAACATTTAAAAAATTGAGCTTGATCTTCTGCATGAATAGAGATTATATACACTGATGTATTTAAAAAATTAGAGTCTATTGTACATATTGAATCCCTTTTCTTCTGCTAGTTTATTTGCACTTGAATAAATGGCTATTTGCTAGGGAGATCTATAGCCACTTGCTGTAGGCCAAAATCTGAGTGATAGCCAAATGCAAAAATCCTGCCACAGCAAGGATTTCTATACTGACCTACTATATTGTTCCATAAGAGAGAGATGGAGTCAGGGTGAAGGTCAGCCGTCAGGTTCTGGCTGGCCACTAGAATGGACTCAGCACTGAGTCATCTATGCTTTCAAAGAATAGAATGCTGGAACAACCTGCAGGTTTCAACAAGGCCTGCATTCTAGCCAGCTGGCCGTGTGGATGGGGATCTCAGGTTAAGCAGATGAATTCTCAACATCTTATCAATGCTTTCCTAGCCCAGGCCTTCAGGAGTTGCTGAGTACCAGGCATTGTGCTGGGATTTGGAGCGTAAGCAGGAAGGAACACAATATGGTTCTTGCCTTCGAAGTGCTAGGGAAAGCTTTCCTAGTACTCAAGCAGTGGTGATGTGTGCTCCAGTAATGGTGGCCAGTCCCAGGCACGTAGATGGCTGAGGCTGGACAGTGCCCTGTGCAGGCTGCAGTCAGGAGGGTTTCCCTGGGGGTCAGGGAGGGAGCCTTTGAGGGGTGTGGCAGGTGGGAGGGCGTGGAAGAGCAGGATGAACTTGTAAAGCGACAGCACCAGACACCAGTCTCACGAGAAATAGGAAGAAGGTCGTTGAGATGATGTCAAAAGAAGAAGAGGTCCCACGTCAGAGCAGGAGCTGGTGAGAGGTCATCCCCATGCAGATCAAGTGAAGTCCAAATTCAGCTGCACCCGGACAGGCAGTGGAGGGCTTTGGGGATTCTCTTTGTTGCAGGATTTGGTTTTGATGCTAATCCCTAAACTGAGCAGAAGGTCCCTGACTGTTCCTTTACCTCTTCATAAGTTATTGTGCTGGTCACCTTTGCTTCAGTCACATTCTAAATGTTATTTTACTCTACATATTTTAGGTTTGGGGAAGGACTGCTATTCAAAAATAAGAGAACATTCATGTGTGTGTATATGTACATGTATGTATACATATTACATATATGTATCTGTATAATTTTATATATATTTTTTCCTTTCCAAAGCTCTGCTCTTGAAGGACTTGTTTGCTGTCCCCTAAACCCAAGGGCAGGGACAGCACTGGGAAGGAGTGGGTTTCCATCTTTCAGAAGCCGGCACGGCCCCAACCACTGAACATGCAGACAGCATCTACAACTTGTGACACCTGAGTGCAGGTGAAGGGAGAGATGCAGAGAAAGGGAGCTCGTGACGCACCTGAGGGGACAGCACCCAGCTCTGGTCAGGGAAGGGAGTGCGTGTGAGTAGGCAGGTGGGTATGTACACACGTGCCAGGGATAGAGAGACTGAGCAGGAGCAAGCAATTAGTCAGCAGGCAACAGCCCCAGGAGGGTCCTGCTTGGGTTCAAGCTGCATCACTGTGAGCTTTCCCACGAGGTTTCTGCCTCTTCCTCCTAAGCATTCAGGCCTTTCCCTATTTTTCCTTCTGTTCAGCTCACCTAATATCTATGCAGTGGCATCGGGCTCTTAATCTCCCTGGCCCTGTCTTCTCCCAGTGAGCCCAGGGCTTTCTGTGGAATGATAGTAGGGTCTTACTCATGTTAGCAACTGTGCCAGAGTGCATAGCATTGTGGGCCTGGTACTACTGTCCTTCATGAATGATCTCATTTAATCCTAGCAGCTTGTTGTGGGGTGAGCCCACAGAACAGTAAAAATAAACATAAAAAAATAAATAAAATCATATGCCTCAAAATAATTTATAAACTTTTTAAAAATTGAGATTGATGTTCTGCATGAATAGAGATTATACAGGCTGATGTATTTAAAAAATTAAATTCCATTGCCCCTGGAACCCTTGCTCTGCTCAGCCCCTCTCTCTGGTTGGCAATGGGGTTCTGCAGAATCACTTGCCTCTCACCTGGTCTTTTGGTTAAATCACCCTCCTCCACTGGAATCTCAGAGCATCTCTCAGTCACATGGAGTGAAGGGGATTTTTTGGTTGTGTTTTTTGTGTGAACAGCTCTGCAGAAATGATGATTTGATTGATGGGGAAATGGAAATTTTTACACAAACAAGGAAATCCCTTGAAGTTTCCAGAATGTTTTCAGGCACCTGGTAGTTTTCATATCAAAAGGCAATTAGGAGTCCGGGGTCTAAGGAGGAGGAAAATAAGCCGGAGTTGTTACAGCATCTTCTCAAAAGAGACGTTTTTATGATGGAAGGAGATGAAATTGGTCAGGGGAACGATTGGCAAGCGTGTTTATTTGTCCCCCTACCATCTATCTACTCATCTTTCCGGAGCCATGCATCCATCACCCATCCAGTTATCCCTCTTTCTCTTCCCCTTTCTCCCTCAATGATCTATCTACCTCTTTGTTTACATAGCTTTTAGGGGTAGCACATATGTGAACTATGACTAGTACTAGACAACTTGTCTCTGAGCGTGCATGTGTGTGCATGTGTGTGTGCACACGTGTGTGTCCTTTCGGGAAGGAGGCAGACTAGAAGGTGACATCATCCAGAAGTATGTCGGGTGGTTACACCCAGCATGCAAGGACTTTTCCTATATGACCTCATTCATTTTCCACAACAGATCTACCAGATAAGTATGATTATCCCTCTTTGACAAATAAGAAAACTGAGATTTAGAGAGGTGAAATTGCACTGTAATGCCACACACCTGGTAGGTGGCAGAGCCAGGATTTATACTCAGGTCTGATCTCAAAGACCATTAACTACCCGGGAAGGACCATTCTTAACTGTGATTTTCTTTATTAGGAGAATAATGGTAATAGTAATATTAATCCTTTGAGTGATTACCAAAGTCTTATTCTGGACCGGGCTAAATTTGGCACATGACACCTTCACTAAACCCTATGATTTGGATCTAATTGTTTATCTACATGTTACAAGTGAGAAAACCATAGCTTAGAAATGTTAAGTAGTTTTCCCAAGGTCACGCAGCTGGGAGGAAATGAATGTGATCCTCAAATAGAGCTCTGTTTGATTTTGCAGTTGATGCCCTTAACCGCTTCACATGCACCTAGGGTAGAAGGAATCTTGGGCCACCTATTTATGTAGTTACAAATGCCAGAGTAAATGTTTGCAAAAGAAATATCTATTTGTCATTCCTCACTTCCCTTCCTGTATTCCTGCCAAGCTCAGCTTCCCGGTATTCCACACACGCGTACCAGGACGCACCCTGTACCTTTTCCAAGCTGTTTCTCCACCTTCAATGCCTTTCCATCCTTCCTACCCTGGTTGTGACCTGCCCATTTTTTAAGCCAGGGTGGCATGTAAGTCTTGTCCTATTAATTTACACTTAAGACATAGGTCAAACCCTGAATCAGTCAGGAGGACTCATGTATAGAAATTCTCAAGAGGCACACAATTTCATCAGAGAGCATGTTTGTGCAGGATCTCAGTGGACCTGGGTCAAAGCCTGCATGGCACCAGTGTGACTCGCTGGGGAATGTGCAAGTGCTGAGCAGTCTTCCTCTAGCTCCTCCGAGAGCAGCATTTCAGCAAGGCCCTAGGAAAACTACTGCCTTCTGCTCCAGACTCTCTACTGTTTTCGTTGGTCTTCAGTTCTTGACTCACACCTCTATTACTTTTGTATTTTTTTCATTTTTTATTGGTGCATTATTGCCTATATTGATGGGACACATTGTTACATACTTGTACCTGAACACAAGATAGCAGTATAATATGGCCAATGCCACTCCCAGCCTTCCTACCTCCCTCCTGGCCTCCCACCCCTCGGCCCCTTTGCTCTGCTGATCTCTCTTCGATTTTCATGAGTTCCACCCGCCCTGTCTTTTCCACTTTTATCTCCAGCTTTCACATAGGAGAGGGAACACGCGACCCTTGGCCTTCTGCGTTTGACTTATTTCACTTAATTGTCTCTTGTTCCATCTGCTTTCCTGCAAATGACATAATTTCATATTATGACTGAAGAAAACTCCATTGTGTGTGTGTGTGTGTGTGTGTGTGTGTATGTGTGTGTGTGTGTATCCCCTTTACTTTATCCATTCTTCTGTTGATGGACATCTGGGCTGGTCCCGTAGTTTGGCCATTGTGAACTGTGCTTCTATAAACGTAGGTCTGCATGTGTCACTGGTAAGATGACTTTAATTCTTTAGGGTAGACACCCAGAAGTCATACCACAATTTCTTAAAATGCAAAGTCCATCCCATGTTTTCCACTATCTTCTAGTGACTTTTAGTGTTTAATTTATTGCTGCCTTGGAGCAGTGCAGTCCTGCCAAAGCCACACCTCCCTGCTTGGGTACATTCCTGTGTCCTCAGCTGCTATCTGTACCTTGCCAGCAATGCTCAGTTTGCAGTGACTATACCCAAGCACATGAGCCATGTGGACCTGAAGGTTGTGCTGGCTTTCTGCTTTTCCTTTAGGGCATGATGTTTTGTTTGTTTGTACTAACCCAAGGGTGCCCTACCATTGAGCTCCATCCCAGCCCTTTTAGTTTTTATTTTGAGACAGGGTCTCCCTAAGTTGCTGAGGCTGACCCTAAATGTGCAATCCTCCTGCCTCAGCCTCCTGAGTCACTGGGATTGCAGGTGTGAGCCACCACACCCAGCTTTGGCATTGGCTTTTTTAATACTTGGGCTCTTCATGCTATTTTGGGTCTGAACTGTGCTCCAGTGACATTTCAGCTGGTCCTCATTATGCATAAGTTGACCCCAATTTTAAGGATATTGTTGAGGTCTCGTAGACATGATCTTGCATCTCTGTTCTTCTTTATGAACAAGTTATTTTTCATTTTTTAAAAATTTAATTTTTTCTTTTAGTAAAACATTTTTTACAGACTGCATTTTGATTCATTGTATGCAAATGGGGTACAACTTTTCCTTTCTATGGTGGTACGCAATGTAGAGTCACACCATTCATGTAATCACACATATATATATATACGGTAATACTATCTGTTTCATTCTACAATCTTTCCAGCCTCCACCCTGCCCACCCCATTTTCCTCTACACCATCCAAAGTTCCTTCATTCTTGTCTTTCCCCTGCCACCCCCGCTCATTATATATCATCATCTGCTTATCAGAGAAAATATTCGGCCTTTGGTTCTTGGGCTTGCCTATTTAACTTAGCATATTTTCCAACTTCATCCATTTACCAGCAAATGCCATAATTTTATTCTTCTTTATGGCCAAGTAATATTCCATTATGTACGTATACCACAGTTTCTTTATCCATTCATCAATTGAAGGGCATCTCGGTTGGTTCCACAATCTAGCTATTGTGAGTTGAGCTGCTATGAACATTGATGTGACAGCATCACTGTAATATACTTATTTTAAATCCTTTGGGTATAAACCAAGGTGTGGGATAGCTGGGTCAACTGGTGGGTCCATTCCAAGTTTTCTGAGGAATCTCCATACTGCTTTCCAGAGTGACTGCACCAATTTGCAACTCCACCAGCAATGTATGAGTGTGCCTTTTTCCCCACATCCATACTAACACTTATTATTGCTTGTGTTGTTGATAATAGCCATTCTAATTGGAGTTAGATGAAATCTTAGGGTGGTTTTAATTTGTATTTCTCTAATTAGTAGGAATGATGAGCACTTTTTCATGTATTTGTTGATCACCTGTATATCTTCTTCTGTGAAGTATCTTCCCTGTTCCTTAGCCCATTTATTGATTGGGTCTTTGTATTTTTGGTGTAAAGTTTTTTAAGTTCTTTATAACCTTTGGAGATTAGTGCTCTGTCTGAGGTGTGTGTGGAAAAGATTTTCTCCCACTCTGTAGGCTCTCTTTTCACATTAGTCTCAAAAAAAAAATCTTGGGAATCAATCTATCACCAAAGAGGTAAAAGAGCTCTACAATGAAAACTACAGAACATTAAAGAGAGAAATTGAAGAAGACCTTAGAAGATGGAAAGATCTTCCATGTTCTTGGATAGACAGAATTAATATTATCAAAATGGCCATACTT
Organism: Sciurus carolinensis; assembly: GCF_902686445.1. Classification (NCBI taxonomy): domain Eukaryota; kingdom Metazoa; phylum Chordata; class Mammalia; order Rodentia; family Sciuridae; genus Sciurus; species Sciurus carolinensis. The sequence continues at coordinate 5,405,412 of NC_062213.1, forward strand.
TGAAAGGTGCTATACAGATTTAACACAATTCCAATTAAAATCCCAATGACATTCTTCATAGAAATAGAGAAAGCAATCATGAAATTCATTGGAAGAAAAAAGACCCAGAATAGCCAAAGCGATCCTGAGCAGGAAGAGTGATACAGGAGGTATCACAATACCAGACCTTAAACTCTACTGTAAGAGCAGTAGCAACAAAAATGGCATTGTATTGGCCCCCAAATAGACAAGTTGATCAATGGTACAGGATAGAAGACACGGAGACATACCCACATACGTACAGTTATATCATACTAGACAAAGGTGCCAAAAACATACAATGGAGAAAAGATAGCCTCTTCAACAAATGGTGCTGGCAAAACTGAAAATACATATGCAGTAAAATGAAACTAAACTCCTATCTCTCATCCTGTACAAAACTCAACTCAAAATGGATCAAGGATCTAGGAGTTAGGCCTGAGACCCTTCACTAAATAGAAGAAAAAGTAGGCCCTAATCTCCATCATGTTGACTTAGGACCAGATTTCCTTAATAAAACCCTCAGAGTGCAAGAAATAAATGCAAGAATCAATAAATGGGATAGATTCAAACTAAAAAGCTTTTCCTCAGCAAAGGAAACAATACTTTTCATTTTGAACTTCGTGTTTCTCTTAGGAATAGCAAAGGAGGTAATGGCCATCTTTGTGAACATTGTCCATCTAGAATGGTCCTTAATACAAGGTTGTCTTGCAAGAACCAGCAGTTACCATTATTCTTATCCTGATATTGTGGTTATTCTTGTTGCTATTGGTGGAACATCTGAAAGCAACAAGAAGACAACTGATATTTGTACTTGTAGAGGATTTTTTATCACTTAATATCAATATGTTGTACATATTTGAGAGTTAAATCTTGTCCAAATGTACTGGACAATGGAGCAAGACTAGCAGCCCTGGGTCCTGGGTATTCTCTGCAAATCTTTAAGGCAAATCTTTAGAGTACTTCTCCCCGCTTTCTGTGTCTACTTCCCTCAAGCAACATGTTGTTCTAAGTATGACACATAGTGACTGTTCTTGCACTTATGTCCTGTGCACAGTGCAGGGGCTCTCTGTGCTGTTTGTTCCTCACAACGATTGATTTTAAGGTGATAAATTCCATGCTGAAAGGTAAAAGGAACTACTCAAGGCCATGTGACATCAGTGAAGTGACAAATCCAGCATTTAAAACCACGTCTATTTGAAGTCACAGCTGGAGTGATGGGGTTCCATGGTGTGCCTTCATTTCATGCTTTTGGTCCCTCTGCATGAAAGCCACGTGAGTTGTGTTTGCTTCCTGAACCTTCCTGCACTCTCTATGTGCTTGGAACCAACTGCGGGTTCTGGTCTTGCCATTTAGAAGTCTCCTCTCTGCAGAGACCATGGCGCGGTATGATATTGCATAGTGGATTTTCTGGTCTGAGATTTTAAATTACTCATGTCATTTCAAGCTGTGTGAGTTGCTGGAAGGCCTGCTTTCTCCCAAGCTCATTTAATCAAGCATCACAAATGGGAGGAAAATCAAATGCTACCTCGCTCTGAAAGGGAGGAGAGCTGAGGCCTGCTGAGCATGGACCTTGAGCCAGGCATCTTGGAAGGAAGGAGCTTTCAATTTACCTGCAAATGGTCTCTTCTGGGTGACGCAGGGTCTGACGCCAGCCACTTTTTCAGAGCAACCTTGACATATGGCCACCTAACAAATTAGAACCTGCAACTGGGTTGAATCTTTAAGTAGGAACAGTAGGTCCTTTAGCCAATGGGAATAAAAACAGCAGAGGGAGACGGAGGCTGGGAAGGGGTACTTCCCAATTTTCCAACAGCCTAGTAATCTCTAATTATGAATCTATAGTAACTCCAGCTAGGCTCATTTCACTGCTGTCTCAAGTTCCTTAAGGGTCCTGCTCTTACAGATACAAACATTTGTTTCTGAACATATTGGTGTTAAATGCAAGAATAACAATAGCTATAACAACACCCACCACTGACTGATACCCAGATTCGCTTCCCGTATTGATTTTGATTTCTATGTCATTTTGGGAAGACGACTGGTATCTTCATTTGCAAAGAGAAAAGTTGAAGCTCTTAGCGTTGAGATAACATTAAGTTTCCAGAAGAAGCATTATTGTTACTACCACTGCTGCTGTTTTGTTTTGATTTAATAGGAATGGAAAAAGAAGGAAAAAGCCAAGTTATAGACCTTCTTTTCAGACTTCCAAGTCCATGTGTCCCAGATTGTGGAGATTGTTCTTCCCTCCAGCATGTATGACAATCATCCCAGCAGCCTAATTCATATCGTTTTATTCACTGAGATGAATAAATGTGTTTTTCCTGAAGGCTCAACCGTGAATTTCTTAAAATTGTTCCAGATTGCTCCTTTATTTACTCTGCTTGGGTTTTGTATTTCTTTTGGTTAGAAGGATGGAGTGGTGGCAGAGATGGAAGATGGGAGAACAGTGGTGTGCTGATAAATGTTTAAAAACCTGCTCTTAACAAACAATTTATAACGTGTCTGTTTCCATGCTGTGAATACTCCCACCATGGTTCATTCCAAGATGCCAACTTGAAGTCAAAAACCACAAAGTTGTGCACAATCCCTACCACTGCCTGGTAGGGAAAACCACTTAGAAAAGTAATAACTCTATTAATGCCTTTGCTAGACATTTATTGTAAAGACAATTTGAACAAATGTTTATTAAGTGCCTACGACTCAGATATGCCAGTATGTGTTGAGATGTTGGCCACATAACTTACATTTTCTGAGGTTGTTTTTTTCCTGGTTTGCTTTCTTTTTCTTTCTTAGAAATGGTATTATAGTTATACATAACAGTGGGGTTCATTCTGATGTATCCATACACGTGTGGAATGTAATTTATTTCATTTTGATCCCCAGTACTTCCTCTTTCTCTCCCCTGTTCTCTCTCTCTGATCCCCTTCCTCTGTCCTGCTCATCTTTCTTCCATTTATTTACTGTTTTTTAATTGGTGCTTTATAGATGTACATAAAGGTGGGATTCCCTGTAGTATACTCATATATGCACAAAGCACAACTTGGTCAATTTCATTCTGCTGTTCCTCCCCTTTCTCCTCCCCCTCCCTTTCCCTCAATCCCCTTCCTCTGATCCATTGATCTGCTTTCTATTTTCATGAGCCCCCTTCCTTCCCCAGACCCCATTATTTCACTCTAACTTTTAAATCTGAGAGAAAACATTAGATTCTTGACTTTCTGAGTCTGTTTGGTTTTTAAATCATCTAAGGGTATCAATGATCTCTAGGGACTCCTCCCATCCCAGAGAAGAAACACAATGTCCAAAACAAGGAAGAAAGAATAATTCATGCGTAGAAGTCAGACTATCTGTGTTTAAATCCTGATTATAGTTGCCCTGGGTTGGTTATCTAACAATTCTGCAATTCAATTTTCTAACATTTAAATTACTTAACAACAGTCCTCAACTCAAATAGTAGTTGCAAGCATTAAATGTGTTGTTATGTGTAAGTTGTGGAGAATAAAACTAGCATATAGCAAGAATCAATGCAAATAATGACAGTATTATAATATCAAAAATCACCCCAACAGAGCAGCCAGGGTGTGGTGAGAGAAGCCTGTGCAAAGGCTTTGGGAGTCGAAAAAGCTGAAGATGTCTGGGGACAAGGGAGAGTTCCAGTTTGCGCACAATAGTTGGTACTGATGGAGGCCAGTAGAGAGCATCCTCTAAATTTAGATTTGGACCATGCTAGAAGCTTTGAGTGCCAAACAGACTTTGCACTTGGTTGGAGAGATACAGGGAACCTTGGGGATTCTCCATCTTTTTACATTTAACCTGTCCCACCTTTATCTTGAAAGCGGATTTGGTTTCCTTAGCTGCGGATAGTTGGATCTTACTTTTTTATACCATCTGCCAGGCCCGACTTCCAGTTGCTGTTTGCACCCATGTGAGTCTCAGTGTGATTGAGCTCAGCTCTGCCATCTTGCTGTTTGCTTGTTGTTGATTTCCTTTTCCACCACCTCCCACCCCACACTTCCACTTTCTCCTGCCATTGAAGATCAATTGTTTGGGTTTCATTTTATTTTCATTGCTGGCTTCTGGGTTGTTTGTTGTGGTTCTGTGCTCAGTGGTCATGATGCGACGTGAGGACTCATGGCTGCCCTTCGTCCCGCATGGGCCCCTTCACGTAGGGTGCGAGGCCATCCCACCCGCTCCTTCATGCCCACCTGCTCCTTCCTGCTCTCATCCTGCATTTTTCTTCTATCTGTTATAACCCCACAATATCTTATTAACCTATTTTGAAAAGTCAATTATTTTAATGAGATTTTAAAAATGGGAGAGCGTATCTACCACTTCCATTGGTCTTCACTTTATGTAGATTCAGATCTCCATTTGGCACTGCTTTCCTCCCTGAGGAACCTCCTTTACCTTTTCTAGACTTACTCTAAAGAGCCAAGTGGTCTGGAGCACACCCCATGGAGAGTATCTGCTGGTAGTGGGTTCTCTTTCTCTTAGATTTGCTCATCTGAAAACACCTTTATTTTGGAAAATATCTTCATTGAACATAGAATTATTTGGAATCATCTCCCATCAAAACCTGAAGCAGTGTCCATTACTTTCTGTATACCAGTTTCTGATGAGAGTCGCCATCAGTTTATCCTGGTTTTTTGTTTTTTTTTCCCCCTGCATGTATGGACTCTCCTCTCCCAGCTACTTCTGTCTGTTTTTGTGTGTGTTAAACTTCTGCTTACCATATTTATGAGCCCATTTGAGTTTGCTGTGTCTCACTTTAATTTTCTTGGGATTTGCAGAATTTGTGGAGGCTCTGGTTTTATAATTTCATCAAATTCGAAAAACAGTATAGCCACAATTATTAAAGTAATGTTTGTTGGCTTTGCTCCCTTTCTGTCTGGGCCTCAAATGACATGTTAGGCTGCCTCATCTCATGCCTCAGCTCACTAATGCTCTTCCTTTCACTGGTCTTTTTGTTTTCTTGTTCTCTCTGTGCTTCATTTTAGGTAATTTTCATGGCTATATCTGTAGACCTTTTCTTTTCTTTGTTTTTTGCTGTGTCTGATGTGCAATGTGTCTGGTATGTTGTAAAATTTCAATTCTTTTTAAAATTTCTCATCTCTAGAAGTTCAACTTGGGCCTTTTCAATGTCATTTATTTTCCCACTCATAGTGTTTAAGATGATATTTACCTTCATGGATAAATACAAGAAATTCCTAACAGCTCTTTTTGGGGGTCAGGGAGGTTGGTGAGCATCAAACTCAGGACCTCTAAGATAAGCTATTTTACTGTTCTCTCTGCTAATTTTATCTTTATCATTTTTGGTTCATTTTTAAATTTTTTATTTTATTTATTCTAATTAGTTGTACATGATAGTAGAATGCATTTATACATTTTGATAGACCATGCATAAATGCAGTATAATCTCTCATTTTTCTGATTGTACATATTGCAGGATCACATTGATGCACACATATCATACATGTGCATGAGGTAATAATGTCTGTTTCACTCTGCTATCCTTCCTACCCTCTACCTAATACAAAGTAACTCTATTCTTCCCTATCCTCCACCCCCCTTATTGTGTATTAGCATCCGCATATCAGAGAAAACATTTGGCCTTTGGTTTTTGGTGTTTTGCTTATTTCTCTTAGCATGAGATTCTCCAACTCCATCCTTTTACCAGCAAATTCCAGAATTTCATTCTTCTTTAAAGCTGAGTAATACTTTATCATATATATATATATTATATATATATATATGTATATGTATATATGTACGTATATATCACATTTTCCTTATCCATGCATCTGTTGAAGGGCACCTAGGTTGGTTCCATAGTTTAGTTATTGTGGATTGAGCTGCTATAAACATTGATAGTTCTGTGTCACTGTAGGATGTTGATTTTAAGTCCTTTGGGTATAAACTGAGGCACTTTTGGTTCTTGTAATCAATATTTATTTTCCTTATTGGTCATATTTTCCTGTTTCTTTGCATACATTGTATTTTTAAAAATTGAATGCCAGTATTATTATTGTTCAGTGGAATTTTTTGTACACCTAGAGTTACTGGGTTTTGTACCAGAATGAAATGAAATCATTTGGAACTAGCTGAATGATTTTGAGGTTTATTTTTAGCTTTGGTTCCAAGTGGCCTTTAATGTCACCTAATTTGTCCCCACTCCTGAAGTGTCCTCTAAACATTCTACACAATACCTATGGGTTCCTTCATTAAAGACTACCCCCTGCCTTTTTTGACGTTCTGGAACTGGGCCCATATCAGAAGCACCTGGGAAACTGTGCCCAAGTCCCAATCTTCCCACTGAACAACTATGTCGCTTGGGACCAATGTCCCAATTATTTTGCTTTTCAGAGACTTTGTAGCTAAAGCCAGAACTTTTCCTGCTCTGGCTGTGCAGTCAGGATGGGCTACAGTTTTCAGGGGTTGGGAGTGCGCACTCTGAAGTCACGTCTCCTGGTTTTACCTCAGCTTCCCAGTTTACACGTTGCAGAACCTTGTGGAATTGTTACTCTCCACTGACCGCATCTCATGCTTAACACAATCTGACTGTGACTGTTTCCACCACCCGGAGACTCTGATGATCAGAGATGATCTGTGGATGGGCTTGACGTAGAACTTGGGAAGTGGTGTTACAAAGTGATGGTTGTGGACTATTCCTTCCCTTCTGGGCATTCAGAGAGAACACTAGTCAATATTCTTAAGCATTTATGTGAGAAGGGGGGAGTTTGTTTAGATTTTATGATTTCCTGAAAATGATTGCTAGAAATGGTGGCTTTTGTTTTAAGGAATAAAGTTAACACTACACAGTGGAATGGAAACTTCTACTTGATTTAGGAGTCATGTGACGTTAGGATTTTGAAAACTCTTATTTCATTACCTATAACTGGAAATGACAAGGTGTAATTCATAGAGTTTTCATAAAAATTAAAAGTGATTTTTTTCTAGTGTAAATGCCAAATAGTTTCAGACAAAAAAAAAATTTGAAATAATAGCAGAGGTTGCAACTTGCTTCCAGTTGCCTGGGACACGAGCGTTTGCAATTTCTGCTTGACCACTTGCTTGCCTTTAGGACAGGAAATGCTCACAGGGCCCTTTACTGTCACCTGGGGCTCTGACTTCAAGCCCCATTGGAGAGTGCCAGTAGGTTAGGTTCAGCCACATGAGGAAACCTTTCTCCTCCATGAAGCAACCTTACACCATGGTACACAAGGAAACCTGCTTCACTCACACATAAAATCCCAACCTGAATGCTTAGATTTTAGTGACTCTCATGCAAGGAGAGACTAAGTTTTTCACTGCCAGATCAACAAAGAGAAACACGGGGCGGGTAGGGAAAGTCAGAAAGCCTACGTCACAGCTTCTGAGTTTTCCCCTGCACACAATATGGCCCAGGAGAATCCTAAATTCTGATTCCATTCAAAATGAAAGGATTCTGCTTGACTTCAGATAATCAGGTGCTTGATGAACTCCAGCTTAAATATCACAAGATGCCAGAAGAAATCCAGAAGTAGATGACATCAAATTGTTCATCAACAGGTGGAATCTGGGTGAGATATAATTATGAGGGTCTGCCCATGTCCAAATGTCCAGATAAGTTCTGCTAAAAATGCTAGTGGTCTTTTCTCAAACAACAACAACAAACTCAGTATTGGTTTTAGAGGTAAATAGAACCCCAAAGACTGTTTATAGTCCTGCAGTGGTGGGCAGATATGGATAGAGCAGATGGCTCAGTCCTTGAGAGTAGACCGTATGGTGAAAACTGCATGTCACTTCTGGGATCTTGTCCTTCAGAATTTTGGAACACCATGGCCTCTTCCTTACAGGACCTCCCTATTGGGGAGCTTCACCTGAGTTTCAGGGCATCTTCTACTTTTGGTTGAGGTCAGATATATGAGAATTGGGGTATCAGGCAGTACCAGCTTCCTTCTGGGAAAGGGGCTGCAGGTATAGCTTGGTGGCATAGAGCTGAGACACAGCACACAGCAGTTAGTGATAGCATGTAGGCAGGCGAGTGTATCTTTGTCATATCAGTAGAGAAGTCACTGCACACTCTGGTGTTTACCTATTCCCCAGCAGTTTCTCTACAGTCAGCCAGGCTTAGATCACAGGTCAATGCTTTTTTTATTTTTTTAATTTAAAGAAAGGATCAACCTTGTCTGCATCAGTGTGGATTCTGCTGAGGCATGTGGCTGTTAGGTGAGGCCTAGGATAGGACCAGATTTTTTTGCACAGGCTTCTGGGAGCCCCAAGGGAAATCCTTCTGTGATAAGCAATGCATAGGGAGCTTTAACACAAAGAGGGCCACCTCCTCAGCCAGAGGAAGCTTCTCTAAATCCTACAACCTCTGTCCATTGCCACATGTTTCTAAGGAGGCCGTACAGTTGTCCAGTGGGGGTCACAGAACCATTCCAAATCTCAAAGACGCTTTCACGAACAAAGCATGCTTCACAGGGAGCTGTGGAAGCGACTGCCTGTTACAGAGTCCTTGCCATGTGCGATATGATGTCTCTTTAAATATCACTTTCGTATTTCAGTGCTTATTGTAAATGCAAGGAAACTGGGTCTCTGTAAGTTTGAGGTCTTTGGGAATTTGAACGTGTGTTTGTGTGACTCTGAAGTCCTTTCTGCCTGTGCCCTCCTGGGGCTCAGGTGGACCAGACCCAGGGCTGAAGTAGTCATGCTCATACTTTCAAGGAACCTTGGCTGACACCATGCACTTGGCTCTATTGACTTCTCCATGTTATCAGCAAAGACATTTCACCTGTTCACAGAGTCCTCGACATTGGGGTGAACAGGCAGAGAAGGGAGCAATTCCATAACCATGGAATGAGAGGCCAGAAACCCACAGTACCTTCAGGAAAGCCTCTCCCTCATTTTTATTATCATTGTCTTGCAAACACTGACTTAAACTCACCATTTGCCAGGCAGTATATGAACCTCTCACGTATTGATACTTGAAGTTTTACAGTGGCATTATGAGTGCATTACTATCATTGCCATCCCCCTTCATACATCAGGAAGTTCAGCAGAGGGACATTAGATGCTTTACTCAAGATCATACAGAGAACAGCAGGATAGAGAACCCTTATCCAGCTATGTGGGCATATCCACCTCATGACAGAACATTTCATCTTGAGTCCACCGTTTTGTATGATCAGGAACTGGGTGCCATGGCCTCCTTGAGCCTTGTTCCACTCAGAATGAGCTCCTCTATCAACTTCACCCCAGCTGTGAGGTTGGAAGATAGATTGGGGATCACAGCTATGGGAGGTATGTTTCAGGTAACTGTAATAAAGATAAAGTAGGCACAGTGGTGTATGCCTGTAATGACATGACTCTAGAGCTGAGACAGGAGGATCCCAAGTTCAAAGCCAGCCTCATCAACTTAGCAAGGCCCTAAGCAACTGAGTGAGACCCTGTCTCAAAACATAAAAAGGTCTGGGGATACAGTTCAGTGGTTAAGTGACTCTGGGTTCAATCCCTGATAACAAAATGAAACAAAATAAAACAAAGCAAAAACAAATGAACGAAAATGCCACAGACATATTATCATTAATGGAACATGGGGTCGGGCATCACACATTGTCCATTTTACTCTCATGTACTCAGCCTGTGATGTTTCTGTAAGGCTGGCACCGGTATCTGTTTTCTCACCTGGGGGAAAGTGAGTCACTGAGCACAAGTCACTAGCTTGAGCTTGCCTACTTGACTTTGAGATCCTTAAGTTCCAACACCAGAGCATAAGTTTTTGACCTTTGCATAAAAGTGATTTATATTCTAGGTCATGTCAAATGTCCCTGGGTCAGAGGGGTTATTTCATAATACACTGCAATGAAAGTGATTATGACAAAATGTCATAGACCTTGGTATTTCCATTGAAGATTAATACTTTCTGGTTTTATCAGCCTTAAGAAAACTGCATATGGGTTCTGAGTCACTTGTGGAGTTGTAGATGTTAGGATCAGGTTGTGCAGTCCTATGGTTTACTGAGAGAATCTATTAATGGAATCTCCCTCTTCTATCCATTCATGGGGCATTTATTGAGCAATAACTGTGTGCCTGCCCTGTGTTAGCTTCTGGAGACACAGAGTAGAAAGAAGCACAGGACATATCTTGTCTCCTCCTGCAGCTGGTGGTGATGGATGGTTCTGTGATTGGCTGAGGACAGATGCTCACTTGATGGATTCTCTCCTTTGTGCAGCTGTTAGAGCTCTAAGGAATGCAAAAGAAGTCAAAAGTAGCACTCCTCTTCTGAAGGTGCTCCTGAGAAGACAGGGGAGCTCAGGGAACAACAGTGACATTAGAAAACCAATGATCAGAGCAGGGGTGTGATTGGGCTCCTGGTGACAGAAAAGTGATGACAACACCAGAGAAACTGGTGAGATTTAAATTATCTGGCTTTACTTTCCCCAAAACAAGTGAGATTCTGCATTTTGACCCCCAAAATTTCCATTGACTGGTATGCCAGTGAGTTTTCCATTACTGTAACAAATTCCTGAGATCAGTCAACTCACAAAGTGGAAAGGTTCATTTTGGCCCACAGTTTGAGAGGTTTCCATCATGGTCTCTTGGCCATGGTGGCACAGTAGGTCACAGAGGGTATGTGTCGGGACCTTTGTTCATATGATGGTGTCTGGGAAACAAAGAGAGAAAAGGTGGCCAGGCATCCAGAATCCCTCTCCAGACCACATCCCAAATGACCTAACTTTCTTCTACCACACCCTGCCTCCTAAACTTCCACCCCTGCCCAGTGGCACCACACGTTCATGACCACACCTTCAACTCCTGGCCTTCGGAGGACATGCAAGATCCTAAGTGTAGCGACCAGCTCTGTGGCAATGGAAGGATCCTCTGTCCTTGCTGATCCACGCCTTGTGTATTGTTAGCATGGGGACAATGAAATAAAATAAAATTATGGAAGTAGCTTCAGCATCCTGTTTAGTCAGGAAATAGCCACATGGGTCCACTCATTTGGAAATTCCTTCTTTCTCATGAGTAGGAAATTTGAAATCCTTTGTACATTCATGGTACTACTGTAACAGATTTCTATAATATTAATGACTTTAAATCTTGCATTTGTTATCTTAGAGTTCTGGAGGTTAGAAGTCTGAAATGAGTCTCACTGAGCTAAGATCAGGGTGTCAGAAGGGCTACATCCTGCTGTGGAGTCTCAGGGAGAATCGGTTTGGTTTCCTCTTCTTTTCAGTGCCCAGAGTCTGCTACATCCCCTGGCTGGTGGCCCCTTCCAGCTAGAGCCAGGGCATCCCATGGTGGAGTCTTTCTGAGCTTGTATTATTGTCACTCTCCTTTGTCTTTTCTCCCTTATAAGGACCCTTGTGATTGTACTGGGTATGTCCTGGTCATTCCATTCAGAATGCTCTCCAGACCTCTGGGTCATCTGGTTAGAGGCCTTAATTTCTTTAACAACTGTAACTCTTTTTTGCCTAATGTATTTACAGATTCCGAAGGATAGGACTCAGATGTCATAGAGGAAGGTATTATTCTGCCTACCACATTATGTCATTTTTATAGACGGAAGGCAAGAAAGGGTGGGTGTATTTCCAAAGAGGAACTCTGTGCAAGTCCAGACAGTCGGGTACAGAGGCAAGCTATTCCGAGTCTCCCACTTCCTGCTCTTGGCTTTTCTGTGTCTGCTGACTAGAACTCATTGTCTCCTTCTCTAACCACTTGCATGGTCTCCAAGGACTTGCGCTAATGCTCTCCTCTTTCCAGTATCTTCTTTTAACCATCCTGACTAGAAAGAAGAACCTCTAAGATGGTTAATGGAGACCCATATGTGAAAAAGTAAAATTTCTCTTAAAGTTTTGCCTACATTATGTACTACATGAACTTGAACAAATTTCTCTCTAGATGTTAATTTTCTCATCTTTAGTATAGAAATCATGGTAGGTGCATCAAATATATTCTGTAGAGATCAAAATGATATCATCCATATCATGTATGACTGTGTGGTTTATAGATTTATGAGCTGGCAGAAACTTCTAATAAAATAAAATAAAATTATTGAAGTAGCTTCAGCATCCTGTTTAGTCAGGAAATAGCCACATGTGTCAACTCATTTGGAACTTCTTTCAACATTTGCTCTTATAACTTGTGAACTTCAGGTTGATGATTGATTCCTTAAAGTGAGATTCAGTAGGGACAAGTACATTTAAGAAGCAAGAATTCTGAGAAGGCTTTGGAATTGGTTGTAAAAGGTCACACACACACACAAATGTGATTCTTATGAGGTGTAGTGGGACAAAATGTATACATTCATCCCTGGAGTTAGGGCCCTAGCTTCCCTTTCCTAGCTCCCCGCCATTTACAAGGGGTTAGGTCTCTCCAATGGCTCTGTTTCTTTTGGAGTTAACACCCAAGATGGAGCTATTGTTCACAGAGGATTTCTGGGTGATCAAACAAGATGGCGTAAGTGGAAATTCCTAGTGCCAGTCGGCACAGAGAGGCTTAATCAATGTCGAGTGCCTGCTGGAAGAGCAGTATGAGGAAAGTAACGCATAGCCCCGGTGATGATCTGCCTGTCAGTTATGTGTTTAGAGAAGAAGTCGTCAGGATGTGACAATCGGTGGTAGAGCCCTGAGATTTGTGCTTGTTCTCCTGGTGGTGGAGATATTGAGATGCACAAGTAAAAGCAGCATCTTGTATGTTATCCATGGGGTTTGGCGATCATCAGCCCCTGGGGCTTCACCTGCAAATGTGTTCAGTCTGGTTGATACACAGCTGTCACACTGATGCTGTGGCCATGGTTGCTGCTCTTAGTTGGTTTTACTGAGCTGCTTTTGTCATTGTCACTGATTTACAAACTAACATTTAGCATTTTAAAGAAGGTTTTTTTTTTTTTTTTAATCAGTCTTCCCCTGAAAAACAGAAAGACCTAGCCACACACCATCAGTGATTTTGCTTGGTGGTGACCAGTGGCTGCTAAGTCACGGCAGCCCCTGTGGATGGGGTGGGCACCTTCTGCTGCCACAGTGTCTTCTCACATGCAGTTGCTTATGGCTATTACTGTGCTTCCATGGGAGTTTCCTCATGGTGGTCACTGAGCCTGTTTTCTGTTGGTGTAGCCGAATTCCCAAGACTGGCTAATGTGTAAGCAACAGAAAGTTATTTGGAGACTGGGAAGTCCAATGCGAAGGGGTCATCTCTGTTGAGGGCCTTCTTACTGATGGGCTCTCAGCAAAGTTCTGAAGCAGTGTGGGGCATCCCATGGTGAGGGGTGGTCACAGGAGTCAGTGTCAAACTGGCTTTCATAACAGAACCGCCTTCAAGATTACCCTTTCACCCAATTAATCCATCAACCCATTCACAGCCTAGCCACCTCTCAAAGGTTCCCTGGGTCCCGCCTCTCAATAGCTCACAACGGGGACTGAATGGCAACATGAGTCTTAATGGGGACATTTCAACCATGGCAGTAGTGCATTGTTTCTGTACCCACATTTTGGGATGAATTCAAACTAAAAAGTTTTTTTCTCAGCAAAGGAAATAATCAATAATGTGAAGAGAGAGCCTACAGAGTGAGAGAAAATTTTTTCCACACACACCTCAGACAGAGCACTAATCTCCAAAGTTTATAAAGAACTGACAAAACTTTACACCAAAAATACAAAGGATCCAATCAATAAGTGGACTAAGGAACTTGGCAGACACTTCACAGAAGATATACAGGTGATCAACAAATATATGAAAAAGTGCTTACCAGCTCTAGTAATTAGAAATGCAAATGAAAACCACCCTAAGATTTCATCTAACTCCAATTAGAATGACTATTATCAAGAAACCAGCATACTACATGATGCAGCCAATGTTCATAGATGTTCAATTCATAATAGCTAGATTGTGGAACCAACCTAGATGCCCTTCAATTGATGAATGGTTAAAGGAACTGTGGTGTATATACATAATGGAATGTTACTCAGCCAGAAAGAAGAATAAAATTATGTTATTTGCTGGTAAATGGATGGAGTTGGAGAATATCATGCTAAGTGAAATAAGTGAAGCCCAAAACACCAAAGACTGAATGTTTTCTCTCATAAGTGGATGATGATACATAATATGGGAGTGGCATGGGGGTCAAGAGAAGAATGGAGGAACTTTGGACGGTGTAGAGGAAAATGGGGTGGGAGGGGTGGGGAACGGAAAGATAGTAGAATGAAACAGGCATCATTACCCTATGTACGTGGATGATTACATGAATGGTGTGAATCTACATTGTGTACAGTCATAAAAATGGAAAGTCGTACCCCATTTTTGTTCAATGAATCAAAATGCCATCTGTAAAAATTAAAACAAAATCTTAAAAAAGTGAAAACAGAAAAGCTAGATTAAGTGGAATCTACAGTATTTTTTAAGATCTTCTTTGATTTCTTTTCCTGGACTCTTGTAGACATCTGAATTTGCTCAGTCACTGATTGTGCTGTTGAATAGAACAGGTGTTTTAAAATTTTTTTTTCAAATAAAATTGGGATTTTGAGATGCTTATAGACTCTCAGGCACCCTGTGAGACATCCTGTGTACTCTTCGCCCCGCCCCCAATCAATGGCAGTGTCGGATGAAGTGGTGGCAAGTGTGGCCGGCATTTCCCCAAGTGACTGTGCCATCTACATTTCCACTAACTGTGCATGATCCAGTTTTCTTGTGCAATTCCCAGCCTTCGGGGTCTTCCCTGTTTCTCACTTTACATTCTGATGAGTGTGAAGTAGTACCTCCTTGTGGTTTTGGTTTGAATATCTTTTTAAAAAAATGTTGAGTTGACCGTGTTTGGGGTGTACAGCATGAAGCCTCAACCAACACCCACACTGCAGTGCATGATGGCCACAGGCAAGCAGGTTGCTTATCCCCAGCTTCCTTGGTTACCCTGTTTTCTTTCTACATTTTGTGGTCAGCATGCCTAAAAGCTACTCTCTTAGCAACTCTTCACTACACAATACAGCTTCCCATCCTCCTGCTGCACACTACATCTTAGGCTTCTTCATCCTGTGAGGTTAGAATTTTATATCCTTTGATAGGCATTTCTTCCCCGTTCCACACCAGGGTAATGATGATTCTAATCTCCGTTCCCATGTATTTCACACTTCCTTTAAATGTTCCACATCTGTAAGATGACGTAGAGCTTTTTATTTCTGAGTCTGGCTCATTTCACTGAGCACAGGGTCCTTCAGCTTCATCTATGTTCTTGCCAGTGGCAGTCTCCCTTTCTGAAGAAGGGCTACCTGGAGAAATGTATGTCTCAGTGCAGCTCCTGGAGGAGGGACTTGCATAGCCCCTCCAGTCCCTTCGGCAGAGGGTTCACATGTGGCCCTGCTCCCACCTCTTGAGGGTTCTCCTTCCTATCATGGTGCCTAATGACTGCAGCAGGCTGCACCCCTACACGCAGAGCACAGCACCCCCTTTCTGCCCACCCTCACCTGCCTCTTCGGCGATAACCATCCTAATAGACCTGAGATGATGTCTCATCCTGGTTCTGATCTGCTTTCCTCTGGTGATTGGTGGTTGTGAGCACCTTGTCAGCCCTGGTGGTCTTTTGAAAAAATGTTAGTCAGTATGAAATCAGGTTATTTGTCTCGTTATTGAGTTGTGTGAGTTCCTTATGTATTTGGATACTAACTCCTCCGATATATAGTTTGCAAATGTCTTCTCCCATCTGGAGGCTGCTATTCATTCCATTGGGTGTTTGCTGTGTGGATTGATGGAATCTTCTTGTTTATTCTTGGTTTTCTCGCTTGTGCTATTAGTGCCGCATCCAAAAAAAAAAAAATATTGCAAAGACCAACATCAAGGAGAATTTCCTGTTTTTCTTCTTGGAGTTTTATGGTTTGGGGGTCTTGCCTTTAAGTCTTTAATACATTTTGTGTTCATTCTCACACGTGGTGTTAGAAGGAAGTGCTTTTCCACCCCTTGCCTGTGGCCATCCAGTTCCTTACTTGTTGCTGTGAGAGTCTCCTTTCACCATCCTGCGTTCCCCAGGTCCTGGTCAAACACTAGCGTCTGTGTATTCTTGGGCTCCTTGCTGGGCTTTCTTCTCTCCCACAGGAATACGTCTGCTCTTATCCTACTACCATGCCATCTTGATCACTGAAACTTTGTACTGTCCTTTGAAATAAAGATACTGATGCCTGAAATTTTGTCATTCTTTCTCAAGACTGTTCTTACTATTAAAAATATTCTGTAGCTTCATATGCATTTATAATTATTTTCTGTATTTTTGTGAAAAAAAAGCTGTAATTGGAATTTTGATTGGGAGTGTGCTGAATAGCTTGCTTTGTGTCGAACATCTTTTCATGAAGTTATTTGTCTCCAAGTGTCCTCTTGGTGAAGTTCCTTCTTGTGTTTGTCCACGTTTTACTTGAGTCGTTGGTTTTTATTATGAAGATCTGTGAGGTACATGTTTATTCTAGGTAACCGTCCTTTTTCAGTTCCCATGTTCACAGAGGTAATGTTCTACAGCGTCTCCATGAATCAGAAAACACTGAGCTACTGCTCCCAGGGGACACACAGGAACAAGCTCCTGTGAGCCTCTGGCCATGTTTCCACTGACTGACCAACACATAGCTTTGCCTTATGTGTGTTTCTGTCAAGGACGCTTAACATGTATTGCTGACTTGTTAACCTTGAACTCTGCCGACAGCATGCTACCTCAGACCTGAGTGAGGCTTACCTAACACGAACATTTTCTCTGCTTTTCCCTTAGGAATGCTAATCAGCACTCAGCTGTGTGCATGGGGCTATTTTTAAATATCAGAATTATCAATAAAATGCACAAAACCACAAAAACTGTGCGTGAAACAGTGCACAGAGGACCCTAGTTTGCAGAGTCGTGCAGGCTTAGTTGGGAACCTGCTAATTAGATGACTCAATTATTTGCCACAGTGCTCATGCCTTTGAATGACCATGAGGGTGCTGCTAAGATTGCATTTGGGGTTAACAAATTTTAGCAAATAGACATATCCACAAATAAGGAATATACTAAGTTCAGCTGCATGCTATTCGCAAATATTTTTCCACACTGCATTGTAATCCTCTTAACAGCATCATTCACCACCCCCCTAAAAAGGGATTCAGTTTTAATAGAATCAAATTTATCAATATTTTCTTTTGTAGGTCATGGTTTCATGGTAAGTCTAAGAATTTTTCTTAACTCTGTACTTAGAATATATTTAGAAGCTTTTTTTTGTCTAAAAGCGTTACTGCTTTCTTTTTTTCACATACGTCCAGGATCCATTTTGAGTTGGTTTTAATGCGAAGTGTGAAATTAAATCTGAGGTTTGTTTATTTGTTATTAGTGTTTTGCCTGTAGATGTCCAATTGCTTCAGGAAAATTTACTTAAAGCTGATCTTTCCTCCACTGAATTTCTTTTTCTTGTTTGTGAGAGTCACAGGCACGTTTGTACCCTGGTCACTATGAGCTGGCAGGTGGAGTTCTGGGCTCCTTCCGTGGTCTCCCTTAACCTGTAGTCAGTGGGCACCCAGTACTGTCCACTGGGAGGAAGTCTGACTCCCTCCTGCAGACCTTCCCTGGGCAGCCTCGGGGGAGGAGGGTGCTTCCTTGCAACCTGGCCAGGGCTGTGGGTGGAGGTAGGCCGTGCCTTCTCCTGATTGCTTGGCTGGGGCCGACAGCTATTGTCCAGAAGTGTCGGCCATGCTAGGCCGCCACCCTCTATCCTTTTGGTTCCCGGCAGGCTTGTTATGGGGGGCTTTTCTGTTTTGGACCTCTGTCTCTCTGTCTGGCTTCTCCAGTACCCAGTCTGGGGTTTTACCTGAGAAATATGAGGCAAGAGAAAATGCAGAGAACTTACCACTGCAATTTCCCTTGTTTCTTGAGGTCCTGGGTCTGTCTTTGTTCTCTAAGAATCTCCTTTTACTTGTCTTATTATGTTACCTAGAGTTGGTACTGGTGCTTAGTGGAATGAATAGGGAAAGGAATGTCCACCCCATCTTTCTGGAACTCAAAGTCATGGCAGGTAGGTATCACTTTTAATCTTCATTTTAAAGATAAAGGAACAAATTCAGAAGAGTTACACAGCAGAGTCACATAGCTCACAAGCTACAGCCAACTGTAGTCGCGAATCCAGGGCTGTGTTCTCCACTCAGCAGCCCCTCCGTCTATCATCCACATCAAAACAGGCCTGAGCCCACCAACAGAAGCATCCTGTGTGTTCACTGCCCCTGACTCACTGGTGGGGACTTTCCCTGCTGAGAGCTTGGTGAGTCACGGGACGGATGCTGATGGCTCATGGTCCATTTTCCTTCGAATTCGCTTTGTTTTGTTCACAGTCCATTTCATAATGGGCTTGAATCAGTGGACAGGAGGACAATTATGACATCAGCAACATTCCCAAGTGCTTATAAGCCAAAAGGTCATTAATTGCAAAGCACAGAACTTGAATAGATGCATCTGTACTTGTCACAAAAGAGGGTACATGGGAGAGCTTACAAAGAGCACAGGAACCTGCAGTGTCCACAGGTGGCCGGACTTGAAAATGGGAGTGATGTGTTGAAAACAAGCAAAGATAAGTGCACTGGGGCACGTGTTTGGCAGTACCTCCAGGGATAGCAGCCACTGCATGTCTTTGTGTGTGTGTATGTGTGTGTGTGTTACAACACAAGAAAGCTCAGTTTATATTATATGTGAGTTTTCCACCATTTTACACCAACTTTTTTCTTGCAGTGATGAATTTTCCTGATTAAAGAAAAACCATACCTCTTAATGTAACTATGTCATGTGACTATTCTTTTTCTATTTCCATCACTTCCAACCTTGTTCAGCCTTGTATGATTTCAAATGAACCCAGCTTCCTGCCTCTGACTGTGACCAACCCCTTCCCCTTTCAACTCTTCTGATGAAATGCATTTCTCTTTGCTGCTGGATGCTGGTGCATGCCACCTACAAAGTTCCGTGGTTTCCTGTGGCTTTCAGTTTAGAGACCACATTGAGAAGTCAGATCTTTAACCATCCTTCTTCTGCTCTTTTCTTAGATATTACCAGATCCGAATGACCTTGAAGGTGTCCTCCAGGATCCCTCACAGACTGAGTGCTTCCATCGTGGGACAGTCAGGTGAGCAGAGTGAGGGAGCGGGCATTTGCCAGCATGCCAGGGTACAGTGGGGTGCAGGGCACGGAGGTGCTTAGGGTGCTACTATCAAATGTCATTGGATGGATTCCTGTTGGAAAGGAAGGCCCACTGCTGGATGTGGCTTTGGGTGTACCTTGTTGCAAGGGGGAACTGCTGGAAGGAAAAGATGCTCTTTCAGGGTTTGTTGGTGCTTGAGGGTAAACTGACTGTGGAGGGTTGGTTGAGATCAAATCCGAGAAGAAATGGGTGGGAAATGGCATCTTCATGCAGGTGAGGAGAAGCCTGTTGCTGAAGAGTGGCTGGTGGTTTGCTGGGTTCAGAGCTGAGTGAAGGGCAATCATGGTGGCCCTGTCCATGCACCATCAGGAGTCCCAAAGCCCTGAAGCCTGCAGGGGAGGGCCGCTGAGGACAGACACTCTGCGACAGAGCCAAGCCAGAAACAGAACTCAGTGCACAAGAAATAAAGATAGGCAAAGATCAACTAGTGAAAACCCAAGGAGGCCATGTTGGTGAACTTGGGGAAACTGTGTGGACTAGCAGTTGTTCAGATGAGGAAGGCTTAGGGGTGGAGGGAGAGAAAGTAAGGAGGTGAAAAGGCAGAACTGCACAAAATCTGATTCATTTAAAAAGAGTAGCCGAGAATAGCATAGGATTCAAACCCAGCAGAGCTGAGGCCGCGGTCAGAGCTGCACCTCATGGAGTCTTTTGGAGTTGGCCATGACGTGGTGAGTGAAATCGTGCGTGGTTGAGTTCCAGCAAGTTGGGTGGTGCTGATGTGCTGGTCTGCTTAGCTTCACCTTGTAGGAGGGGTGGAGGCTGTGGCTTCTCAAGACAGCAGAAGGGCAGCAGGGAGGGCCCATGTATGGTCAACTGGCCAATTCAAGTCCATGGGCCACAAAGAGAAAGACACTGCTGACCCTGCACAAGGTGAGTGCTAAGGAACAGCCCAGTCACCGTATTTCCAAGACATCGCCTCTCTTCCACTCCACTCCTCTTCCCTGGGAATAAACCAGGCCTGAGACTAGGAACAGCAGCCACTCACACAGTCTGTAACTCAGG
The DNA here is from genome assembly GCF_902686445.1 of Sciurus carolinensis. NCBI lineage: Eukaryota > Metazoa > Chordata > Mammalia > Rodentia > Sciuridae > Sciurus > Sciurus carolinensis. The sequence continues at coordinate 5,425,592 of NC_062213.1, forward strand.
CTGATTCAGGAATCCACAGTTCCCTCCTTGCTACCAGCCTGTGTTCCACCTGACTGGCAACCCAGGGAGGCCCATGGTGTCACAGAGAGAGTAAGAGGTTTGAATCTGACACTGTGAATTAGGCTGTGACCCCAGGCGAGTTATCAGAACCTTGACCTTTGTTTCCTCACCTAAAACGTGGGACGAAAACCAACCTCTGTTGAGTTTTCACTTTATAGTTTATAAATGAAAAGGGTGTTTTGTAGACATCATAAATGTCAATGAACCAGGACAGGAAGAGGGAGTGGTCATGTGCCAGGACCTGGAGGCAGGGCCCCGCTCTCGGCGTCAGGGTAGAAGTCCAGGGAGATCCTGGATGCCTGGTGAAGACACCCTGGCTGACCAGGGGAGAGCCCTCCACAGGCTGCCGGCAAGGACGTGGCCTCTTCCTGAGACTCTGGACTCAGAAACGCTGCTCCCTCATTGGCTGAGGACCAGGAGACTGCAGGGCATCCAGGGATGCTGAGCCCAGCAGCAGCCTGGAGAAGAGAAGGACATAAGATAGTGCTGCAGAGAAACAAAGAAAAACAAAATGTGATTCCAGGGGAAAGTTCTGTTTTCATCTGGTCTGGTCTGGCAGGAGAGTCGCCATGGTCACTGTGGAGAAGCCGGACTGCCCCGTGCTCTGAGCAGCACACTGTGGGGGACAGAGGCCAGCCATGCTCACCACCAGACCACTCATAGGCGAGGGAGAGACACCGCACGTGGTTTCTCCTTCAAAGTAATTTAACAATCATATTTTCATGTAGGTGCTACTACATTCCAGAATGTTCCAGAAGCTAGTGCTTGAGACAATGGTCTACTCTTGCTGATGTTTAGAGTTGGCTGGGTCAGTGGGGTAGAACTCTCAAGATGACTCCACTTGTGTCCAACCCTCACTTGGAATGGCTGAGCTTCCATCTCCAATTGGTGGGTCAGATTCCTTACATAGTAACTCTGCCACCAGGAGAGAAAACGCAAAGACCCCAGGCCCACTGTGGGGAGGTGAGTGACCAGGCCAACCCACCTTGCGTGGGGGCAGTGAACCCTGGTCCTTCTTGGGAGGTGCCATCTGCATGTGCTGTCAGGAGGACGTTGGCAGTCATGTTGGCAGAAAATCGTCCAAACACATTTTCCATGACCTGCATGTGTTTCTGGAGAGACAAAAAAAAAAAAAAAAATATGTTTTGGCAACAAAGTATGATGCATTGAAAAAGAAGCAGGGGTCCTTGAAGCAGAATCTAATAATGTCCTCAAAACTCATTTAGTTGAATTGTCTTGACAGAGCAGATTATTTAATTTGGCTTTTTTTCCTACTTAGCTCTAAAATGGACATAGAAAAATGCTGCTGGGTCTGGAGAGGCAGAATTCAGGATCGGTGAGGCTGTGGGCTCCAGGGTCCCCAGGTTCCAATCCGTCTCACCACTTCTAATGCTTGGATTTGGAAGTTATCTCACCAATTTGTTTTCAGGTTTTTATCCATAAAATGAGGATGGTAGTTGGTACTTGTCTCACAGGCTTGTGATCAGGGTGGAATCAATTACGCAAGAAACATGGTAGGAAGCTGCTGGGCACACAGGAAGCTCAGGGTCGGGTCGCTAGCAGAGGACTTGCCGGGACGCAAAGGGGCGTTGTCTTCTTCTCAGCCTTCTGTTCTGTGCCCATCCTGGGGACACACCCCTGGGCACAGGAGGCTGCCTTCCTGCCCTGGAGGGACTCTAGGTCATGTCAGGAGATGGAAGTGGTCAGATGAATACAGAGTGGGATAGCATCAGATGAAGTAGGGGGACCCTTCAGGACGGCCCAAGGTGAGGGCAGCTTGGCAGAGGAAGGGGCTCTGCACTAAGGTTGGGAAGGATGAGAATTTGGTCCCACAGACAAGGGCAGGAATGGGTGCTCCAGGCAGAGGTGACAGAATGACCAGCACCACTGGAACCTGAACAGAGGAAAACCATTTATGGACTGATGAGAGACCCAGAGTCGCTGCTGGTAGGAGCAGTACCATCCTGCGAAGAGAAGCAGAGCTGGGCCAGGTCGCAAAGTCTTCCCTGCCACACTGGGAGATCAGCTTAATTCCAGAGGGACAGCCAGGTGGCTGTCGGCACTTTGACAGCAGAACCCAGCACTGTGTGACATGGGGTCTTCTCATAAATCAGCGACAGAACTGTGCTTTAGTCTGCTTTTCTCATGTCAGCCAACAACCACATTCTATGGAAACATATTTCTATTGTGTCAATGGTTTAGGTAGAGAGTCTTTAGATTGGAAACAACATCTTCTTGAATTTCACAAACTCTGTTTACCATTAGATCCTGTGACTGCACTTTTTTTGGTTATGCTAATTTGGTGACAATTTCTCTGGAAAACTGATGGCTTGTTCCTGTCTGAGTTAGCTGTACTTGTCATTGAGTCGACTATGACAGGTTTTGGGCTCCCACTGGTTAGGAGCAACTAGTGCCTTGGGCATTCTAGAAAGATCCCAGCATCACAGATGTCACAGGTACATAGACAGGTGACAATTCTAACAGTAAGAATCTAAGACCCACAGGGTCTCTGTCACTACCAGAAGAGGAAAGTATAAGTTGCAAGTGATTTTCTAAGGACTAACCGAACCCAGGACACCCCCGAACTGTTCCAAAACACAGAAGAAAAGTCATCAAAATATCTGCCTATTGTTCTACTTTAAATTTAGCTGAAATTGGGGAATTGTTAGATGCAAAGATCTGACTATTGGGGATACAGGTCCTGTAGGTGACAGGTCTCATCATGCTGAGTCCCACTTGTCCACCTGAAGGCTGTGTGGCAGAGAACACCCTTCCCCCTCTGAGCCTTGATTCCTTTTACTCGAGTGGGGCTAAGGATACTTCCACACAGGGCTGCCGAGGGGGCTGGGAGCAGGATGGAGAGGCCCTAGTACAGCACTGCAGCCTAATGCAGAGGCACAGTGTGACTGTTAGGCACAGAGTATCAGTTAGCGAAGAGTCGTGTCAGGGGCTCAAGGAAAACTTATAGATGGAGACACCAGAGGTGTTCCCAAGGCAAAGGTGACCAGAGGGGATTTGATGGGAAATAGAGGTACCCGCAGCAGATGCAGGAAGGTCACGGTGGGACGGGGTGCTGTGGATGTTCCCTCTGAAGGTGGGACAGGAGGGTGGGTGGTGTGATGCAGGATGAGCAGGGTGCAGGGAGGGCTGGCACCATGGGGTCACTTCTAGTCCTGTACCTAGCAGGTGTGGTGTCTCTCTATTGTATCCTGCCATATGAGCAGGGTGGCCTCACAGGATGATGCAGATGTGATGGGATTTCCTATCGTTGCTGTATCCCTGTTCATCCTTAGAGAGACCTGGTCTAAGCATCCAAGCCAGAGTCAGGCTGTGCATGAGCTGAAATTGCTGAAAGAGGCCTGGCAGTAGGGCGTGGCCTACCCACAGCTGCAGAGATACTGCAGAGACAGAACTGACGCACACGGGGCCATGTTTCCCTTTACGTGTGATGGAGACTCTCAGAAATCTCATTGTGTTTCTTAGTACTCAAATTGGTATTTCTATACTTACACACGTTTATGCCTATAATGCATGTATGTGCACTGCATGCATAATTGAATTCAAATAGTCTGTCTTGTTGCTGACATAGACACTGAACTTATGCTTGTCAGTCAGGTGTGTGACATTTTGATCCAAGTCAATATTTATCCAAACTTTTCAGATGCATCTTACGAGTCAGAAAACAGCATGCCCTGAGCAAGACAGAGATGAATGATGGATTAATAGAAATGTGAGAGTTAAGGTATTAGAGGAAGAGGACTAGATGGAAGAAATTTAAAAATTATAATTACATCATCTCAAAGCCTTGTTTTCTCTTTTCTTGTGAGTTCAGATTTACAAATAATTGACATGTCCCTGATTATGAATAAATGTTAAGTATACTTAACCTTGGCTACTTCCTTCCACCAAAGGGTTTTATTTAATAGCTTCTGTAGTCCTTTCCTCTCTGGAGATGGTAAAAGAAAAAAATGACATTTCCCTTGGGGGGCTGATCAATCAGAGCAGATGTGGGGGAGGGGACTGTCCAAGTATATCAAGCAACCGTGGACAATGAGGCACAAAGTAGGCATGTGTGAGTCTTTGCTCATCAAAGCAAGAGAAAAGATAGCACAGTGAATTGTGGAAATGTATAAAAATTGCCATGATTAGTTTTAGTAATGTTTTGAGAGGTAATTTCCATTTCCATTAAGTGGAAGCATTTAAGAGCTTTTGCTATGTAGGGGGCGGGGGAGAGACATTTATTCTTCAAATGAATCAATCTAATTTCTTTTCAGGGTCCATTAAAGTGCACCTACATATCAAATATGCCTGTTTTCATGGAGAATGCTAAGCAGGCAAAACACTCCTGTGGGGCGGGGGCCGTCTAAGTCCCTGCCCGGGCCTGAGGAGAGCCAGCCCGGGGAGGCTGAGCAGGCGCCCTGCCTGGCACAACTCTTCCAGGAGGTTCTTCGTTGCCTTGGCTTCTGCCAAGTTGCAGCACCCAGCTCAGAGGGTGATGCTTCCTCCCCTCCACGGGCAGATCACCACAGGAAGCTACTCTGCCAGCTGTCCGGGGAGCCAGCTTCCCTGCGACAAAGCCAGGTGTCCACCCTCTTTCGTCCTTGAGACTGCACCTTAAAGCCGTCTGTTCTCAGGGCTCCCCTTCACGAAGCTCTCTTCCCTCTCCTGTAGCCTCCTGTGCTTCCATTCCTCTCTGCTCTGCTGTCCCTTCCCCTTGGGTCCCCCTTCCTTCCTTCCTTCCTCCTGTCCCCTTTTCTTGTCCCACTGGACTGGCAGGAAGATTGCAGGTGGTCTTCAGTGACCAGTCCTGCATTGGCCATCTCTGAGCCTCCGTCACAGGACTCGGATACGTGCAGCCTGGGTCCCTCCCTTGCAAGTCCTGCTCACGCCCCTCGCCTCTCCCACCCTACTGTATTGTTTTCAGCCACTGGACGCTGGGGCCTCACTTTGGAGGACCACCCCCAGGCTACAGGATGCACTAGGTCTAAAATTCAACTTGCCTGGGTATTTGAATCCCTCTGTCCCCCTTCCCACCCATGGCTGCTGTGGAGAACCCATGATTACTAATTTGAGTGCATGGAAGTCCAGCTCCCTTGTCTCAGGATGGAACAATGCTCCAGCGTGTCCCACAGGGCCAGGCTGAAGAGCCCATCTCTGGGCCTCTGGAATGTGCCAGTTCTGTCTTCCTCTCTCCCTACCCCACCCATGTGGTCTCACTGAGGGTAAACTCACTGCAAATGACTGGCATACACATCCTTGACCGCTGTCTTACCCTCTGTATCCAGAAACCTCCAGACATTGTCCAGCAGTTAGGAAGTAGGGCTGGAAGTTAGCCAGACCCGAGTTCACCCTGTGCCAATAGTCTTGGTGCTTTAGTGATACTCTCTACAAAAAGGAGTTACTTGTGATAGGAGGGATCCACACAGCTGTCTGGGGATTGGCTAGGGAGACACGTGCAGTCTTTAATAGAGTTCCTGTGATGCTGGAGCCCACACAGGCATGGGGTCACAAGCATACATATGTACACGGGGTCATCACACCAGCATGCCTCCCTCCTGCCACTTCCACAGGAGTAACCCTTAGGCTACCCCATGTTTGATGTGGATTCAGTGGAGATACCTTCGTGGCATCAAATTCCCGGTTCCTGAAAGTTAGTTGTGTATGAGGTCATGCAGACCCAAAACTCGATGGCTGGCTTGTGCCCCCGTGGAGCTCAAAGCTTGGGTGTGGTAGCAGAGGAGGTGAGTGGTGGTCACACCGCGAGGGATGGACCATGAGGGATCTTTGGGTGCACAAGCTCAGCAAAGTCACCTCAGGAAGGCTGTTCTCTTCCTGAATCATCGTGAGGCACTCCTGCCTCTGGGTGTCCTGGGTCACATCAATGCAGTTCTTCTGTTCAGAAAAATAAGAGGGTCCCTTAGCAGGTCTCCAGGACTTCAGTTCACCAGAATCAGCATCCCTACTGTGGCCCTGTCTCCACAGAGGAAGTCTCCAGGCCCCTGGCCTGTGGCACTACCCCGGCACCTGCGGGCAGGCAGCTTGCATGTGTCTGCCAAGCTTTAGGCAAAGGAACCCAGAGATCAAGGAAGGACAAAGGGCGGGGTCTCTGAAGCCTGTGTCCAGAGGGTAGCATGAGGCCTCAGAGTGCCTTCCTATGGATAGGGACAGCAGCCTGCCTCCAGAGCAAAGAGAGGCTGCACAATAGACGCCTGCCCACCACTGCTGGCCACCCTGGACTCCTTGCCAAGCTCCCAGGCCTCATTTTCCTTCTCTGTAAAATAGAAGAACAACACGGCTTTCCTGATGCAGTTGTTGTAGGAATGAAGAAGGTCAGTGTGTGTAAGCACTGGCGTCATGGCTCTCAGCCAGCGCTAGCTCTTGAGTCTGGGTCAGAAGCCAGAGTTGACAGGCAGGAAGGAAAGCTCTGTGGGCTGAAACTAGTCCAGGGGCACTGGTCTTGCTGTTTCCTGAAGCTGCCTGAGTTCTGGGCACTGATCTTGGAGGCCTCTGAGTCCCCGTTGCCCAGCCATGGACACTGTCTTCTGCGGCAGGGACCATCCCACTGAAGGTTCCCAGGTGAGGAGATAGAGATGAAACTGGGGGTGCATTACGAGTCATTTGGACCTGTTACGGTTAGGAGATGAGGTGTCCCCAAAGTTGCTCTGTTCATGCAGAAATATTCAGAAGCAAAGTGATTATATTATGAGAGCTGTGATGGAATCAGTCCATTCTAGTTTCAATGGAGTGAGTGGGTGGTAACTGTAGATAGGTGGAGTGTGGCTGGACGGGTGGGCCACTGGGGACGTGCCCTGGGAGTGTGGCCCCTTGCCCTCTTCCCGTTCCTGGCTGCCCTGAGCTTTTCTCTCTCATGTCCTTCGTCCATGCCTCATCTTGGGCCCAGAGCAGTGGAGGCTGCCGGCCATAGGTGAAATCTCCGAAACTCTGATCCTAAAGTAAACTTTTTCTCCTCTAAGTTGTTCTTGTCAGCTATTTTGGTCACAGTAACAAAAAAAAAAAAAAAGAAAAAAAAAAAAAAAACAATGAATAACACAGGGTCTTTATAGACATGAATCTTGCTGCTCAGTATCTGGCGTTATATAATTCGGCTAGGCATTTTTATTTCCTGAAAGAGCAGGAATCAATGGTACCCTTGTTTTTTTATAGCAGGCCTTTGATTCATTGTACTATTTAAGTGTGCCCAATAAAAAATTAGGAACATATTACCTCAGGCAATCTAACAGAGCTAAATTTTCCCACAGAGGCCCAACAATTTGAACAATGAAACACATTTTAAATTGAAGTAGCGTTGCCCTGGAGAGTACTGTTAGGAGACGGGCCTCCCACAAACCGGCTTTCAGTACATCTGGCAAATGCCCTTTCTTTCTGATGTCAGCCAAAGAGGGAGGATGGCTGTATGTTACAACTTCTCATGCAAGAAAATGAGCAGAAACGTTTACCTTACTTTTTATATCCATATTGTATCTGGACCATTACAGAAAGATCGTTCCCCATTTTGTCTTGCTAGCTCATTGGAGCACTCTCAGGGAGAGGGCAGGAGGGACAGCTCTGAAGAGTGCAGCCCGTACGTGGGATGCTCTTGAAGGAAGAGCACCTGAGTCTTATCTCGTCTTACTTTTTGCTTCTTTGGTTTGGATAGAGTACATCTACTTTAGCTGGGTGGTAATGTTTTGAAGGCTTTACTTTTCTTGACCCAGGACACAAACATTCTCAGGGAAACTTTGAAATTCTGATGCACAGAGTCTTCCATCCTGGGACGTCGGCTCCTTCAGTGTCTCTGGAGGGTTTCAGCTTGATGTGCAACCATTGCTACAGGCAGACTGACTTCTATTACTTCCTCACAAAAGCCAGACTGATAGAGGTAATGAGGATGATGTTGGGCCTCTACTCAAAGAACAATTTTTCTTCTTTTCCTTCCTCCTCCTTCCCTCCCCCTCTTCCTCCTCTTTGGGTCATGTCAGTAGCAATGGCAGCCAATGTCTCTACAGTGCTTCCTATACAAACATGCCCCAGGTGCCCTTCCAAGCCCATTGCATATACCCTTGTGCATCACTCAATGATGGGATATGATCTCAGAGCTGTATAGTGGATCATTACTGTCACAATGCAAACATCGTGGGGTGTTCTTACACAGACTGAGACAGCTATGATGGTGCCAGGTGACATAATCTCACAGGGTCGCCATGGTATATGAGGCCCATCATTGACTGAAACATCATTAGGTGGCACACAGCTCTTTGGACTCACCGACTCTCACGGCAGCTCTGAGGGCGTGTGCTGTGGCCACCCTTGTTTCCCAGGTGAGCATGCCAATGCACACTCTTGGCCAGAGGCAGCCCCGAATCCAGCCCAGGCCGGCGTGGCTCTTGGCTGCAGTAGGTTGCTTCTGCGCACCTTCACGCTGCATCCTCAGCAGGCCCTGGTTTGCTCTGCCTCCTCTGGTCTCTGACCACCCCCTGGACTCATCCTCCGCCCCTCTTCCCTGCCACTCTGACTCTTCCTAGAGTGCACCACATGAATTCCCACTCAGAGCTTCAGAACCTGGGCTCCCTCTGCCTGGAATTTGGTGGTTCCTTTTTCAACATTTGTCTAGTGTTCCCTCAATTAATTCAGAGTATTATGGTCTAGATGTGAGGTCCCCCTAAAAGTTCATTGTGAGACAATGCAAGAAGGTGTAGAAGTGAAATGTTTGGGTTATGAGAACCTTAATCTAATCCAGTTGAGTGGATTAACTGGGTGGTAACTGTAGGCAGGCAGGTTGCAGCTGGAGGAGGTGGGTTGCTGGGTTCATGCCTTGGGGTTTATGTTTTGTCCTTGTTGAGTGGAACTGTCTCTCTCTTGTTCCTGGTTCCCTGTTCCCAGCTGCTTCCCTCCACCACACTCTTCTGCCACAGTGTTCTGCCTTACCCTGGGCCCCAATGAGTGGAGCTAGCTGGCCGTGGACTGAGAGATCTGAAATCATGAGTCCCAAATGGAACATTTTCTATTCTAAAATTGTTCTTGGTAGCAGGTCTTTTGGTCACAGCAGCGAAAAAGCTGACTAAAACACAGGGTCAGCTCAAATGTCACTCAAAGAGACATTCTTGCCCAGTTTAAGAAAAAAATGAATGAATTCTTGCTTTACCTGTCACCATATGCTTCCTTACTCCTCAGACTATTTCAGTTAATTTTTTATATATATTTGTTCACTCATTTAATGTCTACTTTTCCTCTTGAATTTAATAATGCTATTTTCAGCAAATCATTTGAGCATTTTATATCTGTGAATATATTTAAATAACTACACCTTCCCCATGTGATAGGAATAGTTCTCTTCTCACAGAAGAGGAAACTCAGGAAGAGAGAAGTTCACTGGCTTCCCAAGATGCCCAGACAGTGAGTTGTGGAAACAGGATTCAAATTCAGTTACCTGTCTGCAGGGGCTGGAAGGGACTTCTTTATTCCCTACTGCCTGTAGTGTGACAGAGGACCCTTAGCAAGCACAGGATGAGGGAGTCAATTGGGTCTGTGAAGAGGCAGCCCTGCCACAGTTGGTCCAGTAAGGTGAACCTGAGCCTCACCCTGAACTGCCCTCACCGCCGCACTGAATGGACTTCAGGTCCTCTCACTTGGGTCTTCCTCCTCCTCCTCGCTCTCTGCTCCCATCCATGCCCCTGTGCATCACTCTGGCTCAGGTCCACATTTATCTTCCTGGGATCAGGATGCCTGAGCATCCCGGTCTAATGCCCGAGCCCTCATCAGACATTTATGATGACAATGTCAGCCGGTGGGGGGCACAGACCTCCAGGGCTTCCCAGACAGCATTCTGTGGACGTGTTTCTAGGGCATTGTACACATTGCATCATTCCAATTTACTTTTTACACTTTTAAAGCAATGCAATGGACGACAGGTCCACGTCAGCATTCTTTGTGAGTGTTTATTCATGGAAGGCCTACTTTAATAGAATAACTTCTAGCATCAGTCTGGGTTCGAATCCTGGCTCCACCTCTTTGAAATGGTGAGACCTTGGACAATACCAGGTGCATCAGTTTCTACGTGTGAAGATGATGATGGTCAGAACAGACCCTGCCACCTGCGTCCTGGTGAGGGTACGGGTAGAATGCAGGTCCTCATCACAGTGGCAGTGCTGGAATAGCCACTGCTCTCCCCCCATCTCTGTGGTCACCCGGTGCTTCCTGTCTGTCTCTGGGGGCGCTTCTGGTTCCCGCAGTGATGGGAGGGTTCAGTACATGCCTGTGACTATGCAAGCAGGCCTGCCGCCCTCGGACGCCAGGAGGAGGGTCTCACGTGAGAGCCCCGGGTGGTGATGGCGCGGCTACCCGTGGTTTCCACCCTTCCTCCCTGCTCCCTGAGCTGCTTCTTTAACTTTCAAGTTCCTGAGGAAGAGTGTGGACACTTTTTAGAACTGGAGATGGAGCTTAGAACCAACCCTCGATTCCTCTTTCTGAATCAGTTTTGGAGTTATTGAAGAGCATCACAGGCAATAGTGACCTTGGGAAGTAAAAATTGAAGACTAGAACAAAAATGGAAATGAAGGAATCAGATATGAAATAAACAGAGTACTTACACACTTGCAGTGGTTATTCTCGACGTGCCATATGCTGTCTCTTGTGCTGCCAAGGAAAACCATGCCGATCTGAGCGCCATAGCTTCTGATTTCTAACTTGCTTGTCAATCAGAATCGTCTCACGGCTTCCTCTATTTGTCTCAGAAAATATTATACATCTGAACTGTATGAACTAAATGGTATTCATAAAATCACATTTACATGTTTTATAAACTGGACTCTGACATAATATTGAGCTGGGGGTCCGGGAAGAAAGTTCCCTTACCAAAATGTAACTGTGGTAATGTGTTAGGCGCCAAGCTTGGAGGACTCAGAGCTGGTCTCTAGGAAGACCTCAGCAGAGGCTAATTGGTGGGGACTCACCAGCAAACACACAGGGGCAGGCCAGAGGTGAGCGTGAGATCACTCGTGGAGCACCTGTGGATTTTGAAGAGAAGGCAGCCAGGCCTTCAAGGCAGAGTGAACTTCCAGGGTGGGCCACGGAAAACCCGACGGGGAGCGTGGCCGTGAACAGCCAGGGAAGCTGAGAATTTCAAAGAGGCGACCTCAGTTGCTTGTTCTGCAACCGACGCTGGCTTCCCCTTGCTCTCCGTGTTCTCTTCCCACCAGATCATCCAGTGCCTCAGTACAATTTCCTTCTCTCATTAAGACAAAATGTTTTACCCTCCAGGTAAGAATAATTGTGCTCGTTGTTGACATTTTATTATTTGTTTTTATTAGTGCTTAATAGTTATATATGATATTAGGGTTTATTTTGACATAATTATACAAGTATGGAATGTAAATTTCCTCTAATTCAGTCCTGAGTACTTCTCCTTCCTCTCCTCTTCTCCCTGCCCCTCTTCCCTTTCCTCAACTTTGCTGCTCTCCCTTCTGTTTTCATGGGATCCCCCGTTGTTTCCTTATTTTTGTCTAGCTTCTGCATATGAGAGAAATATACAAGGCTTGACTTTCTGAGTCTGGGTTATTTCACTTACATGATGTTCTCCAGTTCTAGTAAATGGGATAATTTCCTTCTTTATGACTGAATAAAACTCCATTAAGTTTATATACCACATGTCCTTCATCCAAGCTAACCCAGAAAACTTCACCAGAAGACTTCTATAGCTGATAAACAAGTTCAGCAAAGAGCAGTTCAACATACATTAATCACTTAATTAAAAAACAACTGTAGATCATGAAAAAACAAAATTGAGGAAGACTTCGGAAGATGGAAAAAACTCCCAAGTTCTCAGATAGGCAGAATTAATATTATCAAAATGACCATCCTACCAAAAGTGTAATACAGATTCAACACAATCCCCATCAAAATACCAAGGACATTCTTTTTTATTCTTTTTAAAATTAAAATTAGCATTTTATTTATTTTATTTTATTTTATCTTTTTTATTTTTACAGACTGCATTTTGATTCATTGTACACAAATGGGGTACATCTTTTCATTTCTATGGTTGTGTACGATGTAGACTCACACCATTCATGTAATCATACATGTACATCGGGCAATGATGTCTGTCTCATTCCACCATCTTTCGTACCCCTGATGACATTCTTTACAGGACTAGAAAAAAACAATTTCAAAATTCATTTGGAAGAATAAGAGACTCAGAATAGCCAAAGCAATTCTGAGCAAGAAGAGCAAAACTGGAGACATCATAAATACCTCATCTCAAATTATGCTACAGAGCTAGAGTAACAAAAGCAGCATAGTGTCACATGCCTGTAATCCCAGTGGCTTTGGAGGCTGAGGCTGAAGGATCACAAATCCAAAGCCAGCCTTGGCAATTCATCAAGACCCTATGCAACTTAACAAGACCCTGTTTCTAATTAAAATATATTTTTTTAAAAAAGGGCTGGAGATATGGTTCAGTGGTTAAGTGGCCCTGGGTTCAATTGCTAAGTACCAAAAAACAAAACAAAACAAAACAACAACAACAAACCACCAAATAAACCAGCTTAGTATTAACATCAAAACAGTCATGAAGACCAATGGAATATGGTGCCACAAAGGTGCCAAAAACATACCTTGGAAAAAAGATAGCCTTTTAAACAGATGGTGCTGGGAAAACTGGGAGTCCTTATGTAGAAGAAAACTAGATCCCTCTCTCTCACCCTGCAAAATAGGCAACTCAAGGTGGATCAAAGACCTAGGAATTAGACCTACTACTGTTAGAAGAAAATGTAAGCTCAACACTCCAACAAATTGGCCCAAGACCCCTAACGTGCAAGAAATAAAACCAGAAATCAATAAGTGAGAAGACATGAAATTGCTAAGCTTCTGCACAGCAAAGGATAGAGCGTGAAGAAGAGCCTACAAAGGAGCCTATAGGTCTCTGCCACCTGCTCCTCGGACATGGTATTATATCCAGACTATAGGAAGAACTCAAACAACTCGATGCAAAACATCAAGTAACCCACAGACACGTCTCAGAAGAAGTAGAAATGGTTAACAGATACATGAAAAAAATGCTCAACATCTGTAGCAACCAGGGAAAGGCAACTCAAAACTATATTGGAGATTTCTACTTACCCTGGTCAGAAAGGCAGTTACTAAGAATACAAATAATAATAAAAGTTGGCAAGCATTTTTGGGGAAAAGGTAGACTTATACATTTTATAAGCACTCTGGAAAGCAGTGTGGAGATTCCTTAGAAGACTAGGAAGGAGCCACCATATGAGTCAGCTACCCCACTCCTTGGTATTTATGCAAAAGATCTGACACCAGCATACTATCGCCACGCAGTCACATCAATGTTTATAGCAGCCCAATTCACAGTAGCCAAGCCATGGAACCAGCCCAGATGCTCATCAACAGGAAAATGGATAGTTGTGCTTTTAAAAAAAAAAAAAAATCTTTCCATAGCACGCCTCCCAAACATGCCTGGTGAGTCTCACAGTACATGGACTAGCTTTTCCAGTGATGCCACACCCAGGAGACAGGACGCTTGTCCCCTCTGACTTCCCCCTGGCTTTATCTCTTCACATGTCCTCTGCTTTCAGATCTCTACCCACAGCTTACTGCCCCAGGAAGTCTCCCCACCCTCACTGAGTGGCAGGTGCCTCTGCTTTGTGTCACTCATCCCTGTATGTGTGCAGTTATTTGTGTGATTAAAGGTGGTGTTGCTCCCTTGGTCATCACAGATTCAAGCTCAGTGAAGGCAAGGGACCATGTGGTCCTTCTCTTAATTCTTGGCTCATGATTAGGGGGTAGACCTGCATCAGGCCAGCCTCCATGTTCTACAGCCAAATTTTGGCTCTATATCAAGCTGTAGCCAACAGGACTCAGAGCCAAAGCCGTGGTGAGATATGCATGCCAGGTTCCCCGGAGTCTTCCTTACCAGGTTAGCTTGCCACTTTCTTCTTTTAAAATATTTTTTAGTTGTCAGTGGATCTTTTATTTAATTAATTAATTAATTAATTAATTTCTTCGTGGTGTTGAGTATCAAATTCAGGGCCTAACACATGACAGGCAAGCAGTTTACCACTGAACCACAACTCCAGCCCCTAGTTTGCCACATTCTTTGGGAGGGTGAGTGGAAGGATGTGTCCCTAGAGGCTTGCACTGAGCTGAGTGTTAGCCATTCTTGGACTCATGCATTGAGAAACTTGGGTGAAGGGATCCCTAACCAAAGAATGAGCCAACAAGGTTGAGATTTAAGAAACAAGTCAGGAGTGTGTAAGGAACTATTGAGATCCAACTCTCAGGTTGGTTTGCTTTTACTGGGAACAGACTCTGAAGATCACTGTCTTGAAACCTCTGAAGTATGAGCCAGAGGAAATAGATGTAGTGGGAAATAAAGTAATACTTTGAGACGAGAAAGGATTTAAAGATTGAGTGGAGGCCTTGTAGACACAGAGTCATTCAGTGAGTTAACTAAGGTCACTAGTCTGGCAAATCTGGCATTCCTACTCAGTCACGTGAGATCCAGAGGGCTCTGTTCACCTTAGCAGATTTTTTGTTTCATCATGAGAAAGGTCCTGTGTTTCTTTGGAGTTTGAGTGGTCAGGAATTTATGTAAGATTGCTAAGGTAATTGAGCAGTTAATATAATTTTAATTTTATGTATAATGAATATGTTGATATTTCAGCAATCATGGTAGGAACTAAACTTTTCCTTTGCCCCATTCTTTCCTATTTAATGCGTTTTGTATGATTTACTTAACTACTCCCTTTATGTTGAATGTTTTGATTTCAATGTCATTTGCTGTGGTGATATAATAGTTTTTAAAATTTTTTCTTTATTTCTTCTAGCTTTATTGGCATGTACTGACAGAATTAAAGAATTAGGGTCCATAATGGGTCATATGCATATGAATTGTGCAATTATTGCCATCACGGAGTCAGGTAGCACGCTTGCAACCTCACATAGTACCTTTCCTGTACACGTGTAGGAGTATATAAAATCTACTTAGTAAATTTCAAGTGTGCAATGCAGTGTTGTTGGCTGTGTACAAGTTGCTGTACGCTGCATGTCCAGAGCTGCTGGACTGATATCTAACACTGGCAGCCTGTGGCCACAGCTCCCCGGTGCCCCTCCACCCTGGCCCTGGCTGCCGCTCTTCCCCTCTCCTACGGCTTCTTCCTTTCAGATCCCTGTATCAGTGAGTCAGTATTTCGCCTAGCTTCATGCCCTCGTTCTTCATCCCCGCTCTTGCAACTCTTCCTTGTTTCTTTCTTTTGATGATTAAATACCATTCCATTGTAGAAACCACATGTCTTTATCCATTCTTCCCCCAGTGGGTATAGATTGCTCTAGGCCTTCACTACCATGGATAGTACTGTGGTGAGTACCTACAGCAGATACTGCTTCAAGACTTGGATTTGGTTTCCTTGGGATGTGTGCCCAGTAGTGGGATGCTGGATCATATGGTCATACTATTTTTAACACTTTGAGGAGCCTCCCTGTTGTTTTGCAGAGAGGCCGTGAGGACTTGCACTATCACCAACAATGCAGAAGATTTCCCGTTTCTCCACATTCTCACCAACAGCTATTATCTTTTGACTTTTTGATAATAGCCAATCTAGTAGGTAGGAGGTGGTATCTCATTGAAGCTGACTTACATTTCTCTGATAATTAATAATATTGGGGAATCTTTTCATATGCCTGCTGGTCATTTGTAGGACTTCTTTGGAAAATTTTCATTTTTTTTTTTTTTCACTGCTGATAAATTTTTATGTGGTACACTTTCTTGCAATAATTTATATACTTTTTAATCACACTAGAATAATCTAAATGCAATCTCTTTCTATTTTTGATTAGGAAGTAATTTTAACCAATATACTTTTAATCTCAGGTAACAGAACAGTTCAGAGTATGGATCCCCATACCACTGGTATTATAATAAAGAACGAGACATTTCAAAGCAAATGTCAATTATGACACAAAATAGGCACTTTGAGTTTTATTCTTTTTAAAGAGTGAATTAATTACAAAGACATTCACATTATAAATTTTGCTTCTAGACCAGGCCACAGGTTAACTGTTGCTAATAACTTTTATGAAGGTACCTATAATAGTATTTGTACAATAAATACAAGTTTTTTTCTTTAATTCTACATATCTAACTTATTGGCAATATCTAAAATCCAATATTTTGACATTAACATAGTCAACAACAACAACAAAAAAAAAAACCTAACTCAGTACTGACTTTGTGCAGTAAGAACCTTTTGAATCTTAGTTCCCTATTAGGAAATCCACAAATAGATACAGTAGATAAACAAAAATTATGTAAGAATTAGTCATGAAAAAGCAGCTAATTTCTAATTATTAAATACAAAATTCAACCTTACTGAAATAAAATGTTAGTTACCGTATATGAGAGAGATTTTACGAAGCATTACAAGGTAGGGGGAAAAAGGTACTAATGCCAGCCATTGTCTTAGGACTCTACCCTGAAAATATGCACATTCAAGATAAATAGAGATAAATAGAGAATATGCACTTCATTTAGAGTTAATTTTATAAATTTAACCCCCTAAGGGTTTTCTAATGATAAAAGCTAGAGGGTTCCTAACTTTTTCCTATAAATTACGAATAACCAACACCAAAGGAAATCTTGTGTGAAATAGAAGAGAAACAATTATTGACCACAGTATTCTATCTACATTTTCACATATTTAAATTGAAGTGTTAGATTATTTGAGTATGCTTTTGCTTTTTGCTATTAAGTTTGGGAATACCTTAATATTGTTTAAATTAATATCTTATTAGATGTATAGTTTACAGGTATTTTCTCCCATTTCTTCAATTGTCTATTCACTCTTTTGATTGTTTCATCCACTTTGTAGAAGCTTTTTAGTTTGATATTACTTTTATTTATTTTTCTTGTTACCTTGGTTTGGGGATCATATCTAAATCATCTGCCCAGACCAATGTTATAGAGCTTTTATTCTAATAGATTTATAGTTTTGAATCCTAAGTTTCAGATCTTTAATCTATCTTTAGTTGATTTTTTCCTGTGGCATGAAAGATAAAATTTCATTCTTGTCATGCGAGTCCAGTTTTACCAGAACCACTTATTGACAAGGCTGTCCTTCCCCATTTTGTTCTCTTGACTTCTTTCTGTAAAATCAATTTACCATAATTGCGTGGATTTATTTCTGAGTTACCTCTTCTGTTCCAATGATCCATGTGTCTTTTTTATGCCAGTACTGTGCTGTCGTAATTACTGGATCTTTTGTAATATATTTTGAAGTTGGGTAACCTGATAGCTTAAGCTTTGCTCTTCTTACTAAAGATTGCTTTAGCTATTCATGGTGCTTTGTAGTTTCATATGGATTTTAGGATTTTTTTTTCTATTTCTGTGAAAAAGTAATATTGACATTTTGATAGAGGTTGCCTTGAATCTACAGATTGCTTTTGGTAGTAAGGACATTTTAATAATATTAATTCTTAAAATCCATAAAGATAGGGTTTGTGTCTTTCTCAGTGTATTTCATTCATATGTTATGATTTTCAATTTATTTCATTCATGTGTTATGGTTTTCAATTTATTTCATTCATGTGTTTTTAATGTATAGATCATTCACTTCCTTGGTTAAATTTATTCTTAGGTATTTTATTGTTTTTCTTGCAATTGTAAATGGGATTTTTTTCTTGGTTTTTGTTTCAATAATTTGTTGTTAGTGCATAAATTCACAATTGATTTCTTTGTATTAATTTTGTGTCCTGAATTTTTGCTGAATTTAAAAAATTATTTCTAACAGTATTTCATGAAGTCTTTAGGGTTTTCTACATATAAGATCAAGCCATCTGCAACAGTGATGGTCTCTACCTATTCCTTTCTGATTCAGATGGCTTTTCTTTCCTTTTCCTGCCTAATAGTTCTGGCTAGAACTGCCAGCTCCTTGTTCCATGGAGGATGCGAGTGAGTGCCTGGTGTTCTCCCTGCAGTAGAGGGAGAGCGTCTGGCTCCTCACAGTTGAGAGGATGCAGGCTGTAATATATACAGCCTTCCCTGTGTTAGGATGTGTCCCTTCTATTCCAAGTTTGCTGAGATGTAAAGATGCCTGAGCTTTGTTAAATGTTCTTTCTGCGTTGATCAAGTTGATTTCATGTCTTTGTCCTTCATTCTTTGGATGTGATGTGTCATGTTTGTATGTTGGTCTATGCCTAGCCATCTTACTTGATCCTGATGTATAATCACTTCAATGTGCTGCTGAACCAAATTTGTTAATATTTTTTTCCAAAAATGTTGCATCTATGCTTTTTGGCGATATTGACCTATAATCCCCTTTTCTTTTAGTGACTTTGTCTGTATTTGGTGTCTGGGTGATGCTGGCCTTGTGAAATGAGTTTGAAAGAGTTACCTCCTCTTCCATTGTTTGAAAGAGTTTGAGAAGGATTGACATTTTATGGTCCTTGAATGTTTGTGTGGTGACATCTTGTTCCTAAGCTTTGTCAGTGCCAGTGTCTCTTGCCCAAGAAATGTCTTCCATCAGTCAAATGCTGGTCAACGTGTATGCATGTAGGTGACCTTCTGTGGTCCCAATCTTTCACCAGCACGTGCCATTTTCTCATTCTAATTTTAGCAACCTCGATCCAGTCAGTTTTCAGTCAACTTGTTTGTTCAGATTCAGGCTATTGTCAGGTGGCTCTGCATGTGGCATTTTTGGAACATTCCAAAGAACAAACAGCTGACATCCGATAAATTTTGCAGTCATAGCACATAAAGTAGGATACAGCGATGCAGAAAGTCCAGCTGGTAGGTCGTTGAGCCTCTAGTGTTCTAACCTATGATGAGCAGCCTGGCTTAATGAGAAATGTGTTGGAGGCCGGAGAGGCTGAGTCTCCATGGTTAATGATGCAATGGGCTCCCCACATGCATTTCGGGCTTCATGGGAACAAGAGTGAGTGGGACCTTTGACCACTTGCTTTCTCTCTCTGCCTATCTCCTCTTGCCCTGCTAAACTCGACTTCCTACATCAACATTAGCAACAATGTCCCCTCTCCCTTAGGCTTTACCACCCCACCCCAATACCTCTGAACAAATCCCTGCAGTGGATCCACATATCTACAGTAGTTCTCTTTTCCTGTCCAGACACTACTATAATGACACTATAGACCATCAGGAGTAAAAGATCAGCAGAAACAATATACAACAGAACCAGTGTGGAGTTCCAAAACCAAGTTTGATCTATTTTTTTTTTCTTTGCAGTGCTGGGGATAGAATGCAGGGCCTCACACATGCTAGAAAAGTGCTCTACCACTGAGCTATCCCCAGTCTCTACATTTTAATTTCCTAAGTGGGGCCTTTCTCCCTTGAAATCAGCAAATAAGTCCTTGGTTCAAAGGGATAAGGGATAGAGAAAGTCAAAATTCAGAGTTATGAATGCTGGGTTCCCATCTAAGGAATCAAAATCTGGGTATTCTCAGCTCGTAAGGGACTGAGATATGTCAACAGAGAAACTTCTGTGGCTTAGCTCTCTGCTATTTTAAATCCAGCTCACCTCTAAATCTGTTCCTAGCTCAGAGTCACATAGTGTGGCCACCTACCAGGCACTTTAGACCACACACATACTGCCCTAGCTCCACTGACCGACCTCAGACCTGCAAATTCTGCATCTCATAGCCAGCACCCAGCATGTGGGAGGGCCTCAGCAGTGCCTGACTGGATCTGGTGCAAGGTATGTTCTGGACTGTTCTGAGGATGGATCACTAGGAGGCATCACAGTGTCTTTAAGCCCTGTTCTCAAGGTTTCAGACCCTGTCTTCCTGATACGGTGTTCAGGCTGCATGTTTGCCTGGGTGATGTTTCAACCATCTTAGCTCCTTGATGTAGTCTTCTTCCTCCACACGGTGGATGACAGGTCAGGTCTCGGCAGCTCAGATGGTGCTCCTCAGTGGCGCCACTGCACACTGGGTAATCTCTAAACGAGCTTATCAGAAAGATTAAAAAATCAAACCCCAACTCTCTGGCATTTAGAAAAGGCATCTGACTAACTCTCAGGATGACTGAGATGGACAGAGTGTGGGATACATGGAATGTGCTGGCAGCTGCTAGGAGGCTCAGTCTCCCAGGTGAGTGGAACTGAGTTAAAAGTGGAACACATGCAGATTCCCAAAGTCGGTCTATAAACAGGAGTTGAGCCTGATGGTTGCACACATGTCCAATACCAAAGGGTTGATTGACATGCATTTGGGGGCATGGGGAGAAATGAAGTTTTTCTCCTGCCCCAAGAAAAGCTGCAGAAAAGACACTACAGAGCTGGAGGAGTCCTGGGGATTGTTCAGGGACAAAGAGACTCTGGGCCAAAGCAGGTGGAACTGGAATGCCCCTGTCCAAGCTTGAGGGGAATGCAGTGACTATTCATTAAACAAGCAAGTGAGTCACTTGTCATAGAATCGATCTGTTGGTCAGTGATGACACTGCCCTCAACAGAACTGAGGGGAAGAGAGAGGGCAGAATGTGAAAAGGAAACTCCCTGTGATTCAGGGACAGGTGGGCTTTCATGGCAACTGTATATTTGTGTGTCCTGAGTGTGGAGGCTCAGTCAGCTGCCTACAAGGACCTACCTCCTCTGACAGGTGATAGCCTGAGTTTTACTTGATGGCTGAAAAAGTCCCAATACTGCTGGCCATGCTGAGAGTATATTTGGAAAAAAAATTGATAGAAGAACAGATTTGATCCATAGAGAAACTGGACATATGGCCAGGAATATGAAGTTAAATGTCCAAAGGAAAACCACACTGCTAATAATGCAAGACCAACTAGTCCAGAAGATCTGCAGAACTGTTTTCAGGGACTGGGCTGGTCAGGACCTCTGCTTTCAATGTAGTTCCAGCTGTATGGCTGAGAGTCGATAGAGGAGACCACGATGACAGCCAACCTCCCACACACTCCCCAAACTTCACAGGCTGGATGGTCTCTAACACAGGCTGTAGAAAAATCATCTTAGCAGATTTTCTTGCATGGAGTTTGTTTTCAAGGAATTTTATCTACTTACTTTCTCCTTTTTTTGAATATATAAAAATATATATTTAGTTGACCCAATATTTACTTTGACTTACATATTATCATTCCTATAAACACATGATACATATATGCAATATGCAACGTGTAACGATCAGATCAGGGTAGTAGGCATTTCCACCTCCTCAAATGTTTATCATTCCAGTGACAGACTGTACACTCTGTCAGTCAGGGTCCTGCATCCTCAGCACCGCCACCTTCTCTTGCAGTGCTCAGCACTAAGTTGGCACTCATTGAAGATTTGCTTGATGTCTGTGCACAGCGGCTGGTGATGTAGATTGCCTATTTCATTAACTTTTCTTTTTCATTACTTTTGTTATATGAGTAACAACTATGCTATTTCAATGATTTCTTTACTTTCCTAAGATTGTTACACAATTCTTTGTGGCTAAATGCTCCTTGAGAATATTATTTTTAAAAAGAGAGAGATGTCTTCGACTACTACTTAAATTGTCTCTCACCAAAGAAATCCTAGAGACATGTTGATATATCATCTGTATTTTTTTCTGTGCTCCTCCCACCAATTGGTCACAGATAGATTTTTTTTTTTCATTTTAACAAAGTTTTATCCTATTACTCTTGGGAACAGTGATGTGTTATATTCAGAGTGTGGTCATGGACACTTTTTCCTGTTTTGTAACTTTATTTGGGTGGCTTGAAACTGGCCCTAGGTAGGACTGTTTGTACCAGAAGATCAGCAAACATTACAACTCTAGCCTGTTCTTGGGAAGCCAGCTAAGCAGAGGTAGCATGTCACTGTTTGGAGGAATTTTACAGATGATGGGGATTCACTAAATGTTTCTCTACAAGCCTCCTTGTGTCTGAACAGCTTCTCTGGGGAAAGCCCAGAAATTTGGTTTCATAATCAGTCACGGGGTATGCAGACTCAAATACTTTTGAAAAAGACTGCTGAAATGTATTTCCAAGCATCCTTTAAAACAGAACATTTATTTCTGCAAACCAGTCCAGAAGGGGAAATTCAGTATCTTGCTTTAGTTGGCATTCCCTAATTACGAAGGGGTTGGCTGTATTTCCATGTGTTTTTGTCAGCTTTTTTCAATGCCGTGACCAAAAGACCCAATGAAAGCAATTTCAGAGGAGGAAAAGTATATTTGGCACTCCTGGTTTCAGAAGTTGCAGTCCATACGTGGTCAACTCCATAGCTCGGGGCCACTGTGAGGCGGAACATCTCTGTGGAAGGGTGTGGCAGAGAAAAGCAGCTCAGAACTTGGCAACAGGAAGGAGAGAGGGAAAGAGAGAGAGCACTCTCCTCACCAAGGGCAAAATATAAGCCCCAAAGGCACACTCCAAATACCCCACCTCCTCTAGCCACACACTACCCGCCTACAGCTACCACTCAATCCCTTTAAGTGGATTAATGCATTGATTGAATTAAAGCTCTCATTTCCCAGTCATTTCACCTGTGAACTTTCTTGCATTGTCTCACACATGAGCCTTTGGGGGACACCTCATATTTTGACACAAATCCATGTAATTTATTAGCTATTTTTATTCCCCCTTTTAAAAATTTTCCATTTCAACTTTTGCTTCTTATTCTTTAATTTGCTCCTTAAATAATTTTGCTCCACACTTACTTCCAAATATATCTTTAATAGTCACTTTTTGATATATGATATAGAATATATCTTCTGCTCTGTAGCTTTCTTTTAAGTTTGTTTTAGAGCCTTGTTTTCATACAGTCAGTTTATATTTTGAAGGTTAAGCATCAAAGTTTTTACCCACTAGGTTGTTTAAGATGGACTTTCTTCCTCATACAAATATTCTTCTTAACAATCTGAGGCTGTACCATTAATCCCTTTTATTGTTGGGGAAACTGAGGTTTAGGCAGTGAAAGGTTGAGTATTTATACTCAGATCCATTTGTCTCCAATGTCATGGTGTTTTTGAGTCATAGTTCTATGTGGCTTCTAGGTGCCGCATCAGGAGCTTGTCCTGAGTGACACTCTTGCAGTTCCTGATGGCTCAACCTGCCCTGGATCTCCACCTTGCAACTGGATGTTTTGTCCCCACAGACATTTACCACAGGAGTCTTGGACAGCCCTTAAAATGGTTCCAGGACATCTCTATGCCCCATGTGCTCCCCACTGGCCCATGAACCATGCTTCTGTACCTCAGTAAATTCTGAATGTCAACACTTATCCCTATGCTTTTGTTCAACCTTGTTGCCTGGAACTGCCTTAACTTTCTGAGGAATGAAATATGCATAGCCCTTTGATCTCCAGGTTGTGGGTGAGGAACTGAAGTTCTCCAAATGTACCATCCATACTTCTTCCTCTATTGCAGACTGCAGAGCAACAGCTTTCTACACACACACACACACACACACACACACACACACACACACACAGACAGATATATATTCTTCCCAAAAAGCTTTCTTCCCTTTC
Source organism: Sciurus carolinensis (assembly GCF_902686445.1). NCBI lineage: Eukaryota > Metazoa > Chordata > Mammalia > Rodentia > Sciuridae > Sciurus > Sciurus carolinensis. Next base: position 5,449,120 of record NC_062213.1, read on the forward strand.
CATCTGACATGTTGGCCATCGCTTGGTGACAAGTTTTGCTTTGACTCTTCTGCCCACGTTGGTTTGCAATGTCTGTTCTGGCCTTTGTCAGGCCTCAGTTGTAATGACCTATGAAAATGCCTCTTTTCACTTTCAGATTATAAATTTCCTCATTCACATATTAAGGGTGCTGTATTCCCTTCAGTTTTATCCTATCTATGGCATTATAATTGAATGTTTATGTGAGTATTTTCTTGAAGTTGTTTTCCTGTAGAGTCAGTCCTGTGAAGTCAGAAACTCTGTCTTGTCCCTGTCCATGACTACCTTGTGCATCTTAGTCCTACTCAATATTCATGGGTTGAGTCCAAAAATTGATGGTGGTTGGCATAGTAAGCAGATGAATTACAAGAACTTCACAAGGCTTCCAGACTCTTCTTGAGGATGCTCTCTCTTTCCCCTGAATCCTGTTTTTGAGCTCCACCTGAGCACACTTTTGTAGGTATTGATGGTTTTGGTCTAGAGCAATTCAGGTCGACATCATTAAAGTTTAAGGCATAATAATAGTCATGGCTCCTAGAAGCAAATGCCCCTGCTCATCTCCCTGAAGAGCATGAGCTTCACCTGGGTCTTCTGAAATAGTGCCAGTGGCTGGCTCACGTCTTTCAAGGATTGGTAGTAATAGCAGTAATAAATTTCTATCCACTGCACACCTGAATAGACCAAGCACTGGCTAGGTATACCATGGATGTTACTTTACACATCTTCATAACCATTTGGAAGAAAAGCTTCTGCTCTGGTTTTTCAAAGGATGATTCTGAATCTCAAAGAACTTAAAAATGAGTAGAGCCAAGGAGTGGGGTGTTTCTGAATAATCGCTGCCATTTGATTATTCATTTTTTTCCATGATGTGAATGTACTGAGGTGAAGAACTTGACTTCTTTGTACTTTTATGATTTCTTTGTAATGTCAAGTGAGAAAAAAAAAACTTTAAAAATAAATAGGTTGACGGGTTAGTTCTTTTATACTCCTTTTCAGGCCAAACACTGTAGATTTTAAGTTGCGCATTGAACACTCTCTGTGAGGCAGCCTGATCCTAGGTAATGTGTTGGGTCTGTCTGAGCAAGAAAAGCCACACTTTCCCTGAGGCTCAGTCCAGAGGGGAGGCCATTGTTATTCACATATCATACGGAGGTATTCTGCACCAGAGTGTCACCGAGCCAAGAGGGAGGCTTGACCAGTAGGAGGTTAGAGGAGGCTTTCTGGGGGAAGAGAAGCCTGAACTGAGGGGTGAGCAGCAGTCACCTCAGTCCCTAGGGAGGGAAGCACCAGTCCATGCAGAGGGAGCAGCATAGGCAAAGGTGACATGGGGGCAGGAAGGGGCTGACCTGCCAGGGTGGCTGGAGAGTGAGCAGGGACCTGGAATGCAGTGAGGGTGAAGGGTCCTGGAGAGACACGTCAGCTCTGCGACTTCATTAGACATTTCTTCTCTGTACCGTAGATGTATGAAAAGATCCAGAAGGGCGTCGAGCTAGGAGCAGCTCGATCTACTTTGCACATTGAAGATTGTTCTCAGGCAAAATTGTGCAGAGATGGTCTGCACAAGAGTCCAGCTGAGCAGAATGAGGTCACGGAGGGGTCCAGGCAGAGGCAAGGGGACCTGGCACAGTCTGTTGGTGATCGAGATGGAGGGAAATGGGGGGACAACCCAGGGAGCACACGTGGAAAACGAGGGTACAGGAGGATCCAGGTGACTCAGGCTTCTCCCTTCCCCTGAAGCTAGAATGTTGATGCAGTCACCAAAATGGGTGACACTGGAGTGGAAACCAGCTTGCTTCTTGATTTCCCATTTACTAGTGATGATATGGAGAGATTAGTTTTATTTATGCCAGGTCTTATTATTTGCAGAGGTTTTAGGTTGACTTCAAACTTGAGAGAAAAGCTCAAAGATAGCCCATTGCCTGTTTTACCCTACACACAATGACTTCCCCTGGGTCAACATGCCCCTTCAGAGTGGCTCATGTACTGCAATCAATGAACCAGCACTGGTGTGTCATTGGCACTCAAATCCATGGTTTGAATTGGGTCACTCTTGGTGGTGCTCTCATTCTACGGGTACAGACAAAGCTATCCGCCATTGTGGTATTTTACAGAGTGTTTGAACGGGCCTAAAAATCTTGTGTGTGGTACCTATCCATCCCTTCCTCCCCTAAAATTCTGGCAGTCACTTACCTTACTGTTTGCATAAGTTGTCCTTTCTGGAGTGCCATGTAATTAGAGTCATACAGTGTGTAGCCTTTGCAAATTGGCTTCTTTCAACTAGTAGTATGTATGTAGGTTTCTTTCATGTATTTTCATGATTTTAATTACTTGCTTCTTTTTATTCCTGAATAATAATCCTTTATCTTAGGTTTGTTCAACTTTCAGCAGTTCAGAATAGAGCTGTCGTGAGTCTTTTGTATGCAAGTCTATATGTAGACATGCTTTCAATGCCTTTGGTAAATACCAAGGAATATGATGGCTGGACCCTGTGGTAAGAACATGCCTATTTTTGAAAGACAACAGCAAACATCTTCCCAAATGACTTCCCCACATTGCAGTCCCATCATTAGTGAGCAACAGTTCCTATGACCCTGAGTCCTTTCCAGCAGTTGCTCTGTCAGGGTTTTGGATTCCAGCCATTCTAATAGGTGTGGAGTAGTAATTCATGGCTTTAATTTGCATTTTTCTGATGACTTATATGTGGAACACTTTTTTCTTATGCTTAGTTGCCATCTGCATATATTCTTTAGCGAGGTGTCTGTTAAGAGCTTAGGCCTACTTTTAATTTGGGCTGTTTATTTTCTTATTGTTGAGTTTTAAGAGCTACAAACCAAATTAAGTTGTATACATGTGCACATATGTAACAACAAATCCCACTATTAGATTAGGTAGAGGGGAGTGAAGGAAGGGAAGGCATCTAGGGGTAGGAAGGATAGTAGAGTGACAGAGACATTATTACTCATGTACATGTATGACTGCATGACCAATGTGATCCTACAATATGTACAATCAGAAAAATGAGAAATTATACCCCATTTATGTATGATTTATCAAAATTCATAAATGCATTCTACTGTCATGTATAACTAATTAGAACAAATAAAAAACTTAAAATAGTATAATTATAATGTACCAATTAAAATTTAAAATTAGTGGTATATTTTGGGTAATAGTCCTTTGTCAGATAGGTATCTTACAAATATTTTCTCCCTGTCTGTGGCTTATCTTTCCATTCTCTTGGCAGTGTCCTTCTCAGAGTAAAAGAAAAATTTATGTTTTTTAGAAAAAAATATTGAATTTTCATTAAGTTCAGCTTAGCAATTTTTTTCTTTCATGTATGATAGTTTTGTTGTTATATCCTGTTAGACCCAAGGGTGCTTAGATATTTCTCCTATGCTATCTTCTAGGAAGATAGCGTCCTTTGAGGTGTGTTACATGTGTGTCATCTTTGAAAATCTAAGCAGAAGATTTCAAGTCAGCAGCTTAACATGCAGGTCTTAATCACAGAGGAAAATCTGAGCTAGAAATGTAAATTTCTCTAGTACCTCTGTGCCGATGCCATTTCATCATGGGACTTAGAGGATGCACCAAACAGGAACACTCGCTGCCATCACAGAGCTTACCCTCTGGCTGGAATAGAAGAGTCGATATGCAAGTGGCTTTACGTGCTATGAAGACAGACACACCATAGTACAGTGATGAGGAGGACCCGGGTGGGGAAGGCTTGTTAGCTACAGGGCCAGGATTGATGAGGAGCAGAGAACAGCTGCTGGACAGTACAGAGGAAGAGGGGTGCAGCTTCCCTGTGGAACCAAGGGAAGAGGGGGTCTTGGGGGGAGGTTGCGTAGCCCTGCAGCATGCGCCAGCTGTCCCTGGACTTTTAACACATGTAGGGCACCCATTGCCTAGATGGACATTTTGGTGGTAGAAAGAGAACAGAGAACAGATATGGGGTGTTCAAGTAGATCACTGAAGAAAGGGCTAGGCAGAGGAGAGGTGCTCCAGGTGGCGTGGCACTGAGGACAGGAGGCAGGGGAGGTGCTCCAGGTGGTGTGGCTGAGGACAGGAGGCAGGGGAGGTGATTTGGGTGCTGACACACTGACCTGACTGTACAGGGTATAGGATTTCTAGTGAGAAAATACTGAATGCACTTCAAGGACATTGGGAAGGACGTGATTCAGGAGGGAAAGTTGACTGACTTAAACGAAGCAAGAAGAATACTCAAAACCTTTGGGGAAGGTTTGCTTCCTCTTAGCTCCAGGACCAACTCCTATGGCAGGAGGGTGAATGGCGTGACTGGATCCAAGGAACTCCTACCCACACGTAAATGAACAGGGTTGCCAGTGACCCTGAGGAAGCGGGAGCAAGGAGGTGCGAAAGCTCAGCAGTGGGTTGGACAGGTCTTCCCTGGAGATGTCTAGGGTGCTCCACCAAGGGGGAGCTGTCCTCCAACCTCCGTCCCCATAATTTCTGGGAAGTAGGTGTCAGAAGCTGCGGTGTCTCAATGGCAAGCTCGATGATCGCCATTGTGCCACGGTGATGCTGTGGAGGGCATGAAGGCTGGGGCGCAGGCCTCTGACAGGGGAACCTGCAGCTGCAGCAGTGGATTCTGGGAGGTGCACATACATGTGACTGATTCTGGAGAAAAGTGGCTCGGCCTTGACTGGCACCCAAACAGGTGACACTGTGACCTTCCAGTGGTGGTTGTAGAATTTGCTCAGGCACCACGGTTGAGGGAGTCTTGGGATTAGTCCTTTAGTGGCAGGTGAGTGTCCAGGGCCGTGTGAGCAAGCAGGAAGACCTGGACTTGCAGGTGGATTTAGGTTTCTATGGATGCCCCTTGGACTGGTTCTCCATCTTGCTGAGCCTCCAGTTCCTATCTGTTAAATGTGTCTCTAACTGTCACTTCCCACATTGGATGAATTCTCAGATGTAGGATGGTGGCTGAGAGGTGAAAAGTACAGAGAGCTGGTTCCTTTGGGAATAATCAAGGCTCCCAGACCAACATTTAGCACTTGTTTGACAACTCTTTGAGTATCTGTTTTCTTAAAAATATTGATCTAGGTCATGGGGAAGAGACCCCTGTCTGTGTCCTTCAGTTGCTCACAGAGAGGGAAGAGGTGGGTGGGGATAGGGAGTGAAAGATAGGAGAATAACAGGTAGACTCCGTGGTGCATAACAAAGGTGTCAAGATTGGAGGAAGGTATGGGCAAATGTGTTTTTAATAATGATAATGCCATCCATCATTGTCTTACCTTTGGCCATTAGTTTATTTATGAATAGTACCAGACTCACGAAGCATAAGTGATCTGCAGGTACATGGAGCCCAAACTAGAATCAAGATTGACCTTGTTACAAGAGCCCGTGCTGCTTGTGACTGGATGTAGTGTCACAGTAAATGCTGATTTCCAGCTGGGAAAATCGTTATTGAAGAGGTGGCATTGAGAGGCTACTGAGAATCAGGCAGGATTTTGAGACCAAGGCTATCAACTCATTAAAAAAAGTACTAATGACACACCTCCCATGCTGAGCATCTCACCAGAAGCCAAGCACACACTGCAGAGCCATGTAATTGCCAACGTGGGAGCAGCCCTTGGTCCAGTGACAGAAAGACACAGAGCACCGTAGTTCCCAGTGCCAGGTATTCTAAGAAAGCAGGTGAGATTGGCATGGTGGAGGGCACACTCATCCTGCCTGTAGCAGTGGGGGCAGGACTGCTGGGGAAGGGAAAGCAGCAGTAGATTCATGGGTGAGAAGAAAGCTTAGTGAGAAAAGCATGTTGGAGGAAACCCACGTCACGAAGCAGGTGCTAGGACTTCTGAAAGGCATCAGCAAGTAACTAAGTAACATTTTCTAATACAGAAGAAACTCACAGTGATGCACTCGGGAATCCCAGGAATTCTGGAGGCTAAGGCAGGAGGACTGAAAATTTGAGGCCAGCCTGGGTGACCCAGAGATACCCTATCTCAAAATAATAAGCTGGAGATGCAGCTTAGTGGTAGAGGGCCTCTGGGTTCTAGCTCCTGTACCAAGGGGAAAGGAAATTAAGAAAGTAATTAGAACATTGTGGAACATTGGACAACAGTGTTCTTGTATAGCAAACCATAAATATTCATTTTTGTTGTCTACTCATAACCATACTGCAATTAGGGATTATAACTCCATTTTATAACAAACAACATGAGTTTTAAAAATCATTCCTTATTATTACAGAAAAAATGAAGGCATTAACCAAAATCAGTTTTCCCTGTGTCCCAGAGGCCTAAAGCAGCTCAGTAACTTCTTGTCATATCTGCATAAATGATCAGACACAGATTCATCACCTACTACGTGTTTGAAGGACAAGATTCAACAGGCATTACTGTTGAGAAAATCATAACATTTATTCAAGAAATTATTCAATACTGGGCCTTGGAGGAGGCATATCTTGTGTCTGCAGATCCTGCCCATGCCCTTGAATTCTTGATTATTTTAAGAACAACATGTGTGTGTGTGTGTGTGTGTGTGTGTGTGTGTGTGTGTGTGTGTTGGGGGGGGCCTGGGTACATAGAGATCACTGGATACAGAGAGAGCACCTTCTGAATGCTGAATGGTGTTGAGAGATAGAAGCAAAGGACCCACTTTACACCAGGAGAGAGAACGCTTGCTGAAGGAGAGGACCTTGGGAATAGAGCAGAAACACGGGGAGGAACAGAGCCAGCATGGATCCCTCCAGCCACGTGAGAAGGTGGTTCCAGGTGCTCCAGCTGTTTCTAGGGCTGTGCAAAGCTGAGGAAGTACAGAAGTTCAGATCAAGAATTATTCAGAAACTTCCATCCTGCATTCACTGTGAGCAGGGTGGAAAGCTAATAACTTGACCCACAAGGCCAGGTCTGAGTCAGGGTGACCCATTGGAAGCCAGGTCACCCCCTGCAATGGGACTCTAAGGCATGCAGTCTGATTGGAAGTGCTCAGGGTCAAGGGACGGAGAGGGTGTGAGTTGGAGAGGGGAGAGCTGGCCCTGGAGGAACTTCCAAGCCCAACTTAGATCTGCTGTGCACCTGTGGCCTTTGCACTTAGTGTACATGAGTGGAGAAGTTGCTGATTAAGGAGGAGGTAGGTGTTGCTGAAAGGACAGGAGCCAGGTCTCCCTGGAGTTGAAAGGGAGCACCTGAGAGGAGAGCACTTGGAGCCAATAGGTGAGAAGAGGACTCCAGCTGCAGGGACGGGTGTCGGGGGGCTGACCCGCACGTGGCAGGCACACTCCTGGTTCATGCAACCAGGTGCGCTATTCCGCCATGGCAGCAGGCACGAACACTTCCTCAAACAGCCCCTCTCCTGAGCTTTCTCACTGCCACTGTCCTTATCACAGAGGCCAAGCACTGTGGACCCTCCCGAGACCTTCACATTCCCCACAGTCCATGAACAAAGGACTTATGCCCGGGCAGCTGATGACCTGCAGGTCCTTGCTCCCCACCACGCCTGGCGTGCATTCTGATGGACTGAGGTCTGTGCTTTGTCTTGTGGTCTATCTTTTGAATATTCTGCTCCCTTTCTGGAACACATACAAGCCCGGAATATGCCCTATGAGAGGGAACCAGGAGAGGAAAGGTAAGGCACAGCAGGGGAGAGAGGCCAGGTGTCTGCAATCGGGACATCTCATTCAATTCTTGGGCTGGGGAGGGGAGGGCTCAGGCTGTACAAAGAGCTAGAGGCTCCTGACCTTTTCTGGGCAGGCCAGGCTTGGCTCAGTCCCTGGCAGTGGGGCTGGCCTCCCTGTGTGGCTGCATTGCTGTGGAATGGCAGGGCAGCCACCTGGCCTTGCCTACCCAGCTGTGGCTCTGGGGCCCCCTGCTATTTTTGTAGCAAGTCACAACTTTCCCCTGCTTTCTGTGACCTCAAACTAAAACCAAGGTCACCATGGGCTACAGAACAGCTCTGTGCTCCTTGGGATATTCTGGGTACCATGACTGGGCGGGGACACTGCAGCTCTTACAAATATTTGATTAGTTGCAATTGTAGCTAAACTTGGTTCTCCTTGGGAAGCATATGGCTGAGGCAGATGGCTCAGGAAGCCTGATCACATAAACAGGGCTCTTGGCCTCCCATTTGCTCAGTCTCCTGATGACTTATTAACAGGGTGGTTTCAGATCAGAAGATGAAGTCTTGCTTAGACTCTTCTCAGAAAGTCCATGGTGTGCATTTCAGGTATTCTTCATGCCTGCTGTTTGCAAGGGAACACAGATCAATGTGGATGTGGGTCACTGAGAGGACTTAGCAGGATTCAGAGATAGCCTCACCTGAGATACAGTTCACTTCCACAAATGTTAAGTGTTGCTGCCAAATTCTCAGTGCCCGGGTCACCAGGAGCTTTGGTCTGTCATGCATTCTATAAATATTTGCCCAGCCTGGAACTGTACAGAGCACCTCACGATGCCTGCTGTTCTTCTACTGATCCCTTAGGGCCAATTAAACCAAAGCAAAGAATTCCAATTTTGTTCTGAGTGCATCAGGGGGTAATAATGTCTAGCTTCTATTTTCTATTAATAAGCTAATAGTTGGTAAGAATCAAAGTAGAAAGTAAGGTTTTCAGTAAGTAAGATTGAAAGAAAAAATATTTCAAGTATTAGATTCATCAGAACCACATTTTGAGAGTAAACCTGCAGGATTTGCCAATGATTAGATAAAGGAAGTGAGAGGAAAAGAGAGATTCAAAATGACCAGGAAGGATTTGATGACTACTGTGGGGAAGAGTGTGAGATTATTTGGAAGCATCATCAAAGGTTCCCTCTTGGCCATATTAGGTTCATGTCCTATCTTTGACAACAAAGGAATGATGTCGGGGTAAGTGAGCACGCCCAGCTGGGAGAGGAGGCACTGCAGTTTCGGTGACAAAGGGAACAGACAGCTGGCCTTGGGAAAGGCTAGGATCCCCTAGGGAGGGAGCACAGCTTACGAAGGAGAAAATGACTGGGACAGTGACCTGGGTGCAGGTGGGAGGGAGAAGGGCGGCAGTGTGGTGAGAGAGGAGCTCTGCACTCATAGGTGTCCCCGAGTGGCCAGGCGGTGGGAAGGGGCTTTCCTGCTGCCAGGAGCCACGTGGCTATGCCTTTGTCACACACAGAAGAAGTGAGACTGGAGGGTATAAAAGTCCCACCCAAACTGGAAATGTCCCAGGTCTCCACAGGGAGCTTCCCCACGCTCCATCCGGGCGGTAGTTACCCACTGCCCTGGGCCAAGCCTGCTTTCCTCCCAGTGTCAAAGGTCAGTTAAGGATCTCACAGCCCACACACTACTCACTCCACTTGGATTTCTACTAGTAGCCGATAAAGTCTGTGGTGGGTCACAGTTAGCAGTCGCTCCTGTGTACCTGGCAGCATTATCACTCACTGCCATTTCTGGCCATCCATCCTGTGTGACTCCCAGTGTCAAGTACTCTCAGAGGTCATCTCAGTCGACCTTTCCAATCTTGGGTGGGGTAGCGCTCTCCCATCCCCAGCTCACGGCTGGGGGAGCTGAGGCTCAGACTCCCGAGTGCATTGTTCACAGGTACACAGAGGGTGAAGGCTGGAGCCTAGAGCAAGCTCACGTCTGTTAATTCAGATTCATTTGCTGCTCTCACGAAATCATGAGTTGCAAGACCCTGCCCTGAACTCATTGGAATTCAAATGGCAGTACCTGGGACAGCTCAGCCCTTGGGATCAATCTTCAGGAAACTCAACTGAGGGACCTTTGTGCGACCAGAGTGCTCCAGGACACACGCTGGCCTTTTGCTTTGTGATTATAGAGCAGTGCACATTATTAGCTAATAAAGTGTTATCAAGTGCTGAATTTACCAGCTCAATCTAATAGGGAGGTCACAATGACTTATAATTAAGTAATTAGGCCCACTCAGTGTTAGGAGAATGCTTACTGCTGAATTGTAGCAATATCCCTGGCTCATTGTCAGTAGGGAAACAATGCTTTTAATTGGGCTCTTTGGTTTGGTATATAAATTTCATATCATATCATATCATATTGTTTGAAATTCCATAATATAATTTCTGCCAGGTCACGGTAGCTGTTTTTAATTAGAGTGTTGCTGCAGAGTGAACTAGGAGTCAGACATCCTGAGTCCAGGAACCATCAGCTAACTGGAACTACCACTGCCGTTATGGCTTCAGCAAGTCGTCTCCCTGCCCCTGTGTTCATTAATGACGAATTGACTGGTGGATTGCTTCACTGCATTCCTTGTTGAGTGGCTGTGATCTGCAGAGCCGGCTAGAACTTATATTATTTTCCTTTAAAACCAAACTGATGAAGTTGTGCAAGTGAATTGAGAAGAAAACGGGGAGAGAAAAACATTTAGAAATGCTGTAGTAAATGTTGGAGAATATTCCTTGTCACATTCTCACCGGTGACTGTATTCTACCTAACACATCGCCTATGTGGTTATTTAAATAGTGGATGATTGGATACACAAATTCAGGAATGGAAGAATTTATAATAATAAGTCACCATATTCTATTATTATGATTGACATTCAGGATGTGACAAACTCTATGATCTTGAACTTCCTCGTGATTTAAATGAAAACACACATACCTATGGTCATACTCAGCAGCATAAGGAAACAAAATATTTGAAACTTACATCAGCCATTCCAGGGTTTACTCCTGCAGATAAATTTGCAATTAATAAAGCCATTTTATATTTACATTACAGAAAAGTAATTTTTTTTTTACAAATCATATAGTACCTAAATATCCAACTCAGTTTGTCATATATATTTGCCACCTCAATTAAAAATTTTCAGTTAGCCTATGTGAGGTGTTGCAAATAATTGCAATATAGAAGAGATGGAGCATTCGTCTGGACAAGGAAATGTCTGTGGAGTTGAACAAAAATGGGACTATTAATTCCCTCTTCCATGGACACAAGTGTAAAACAGACATACCACATGGGGAAACCTATGATGGTCAATGCTGAATGCCAGTGCTCTGCTCAGAATCTGGCATACAGCAGGTGATTAATAAATATTTAACAAATACCTGGATTGATATATTTTATAGCAAAAATCATATAAATGTATTAATCTGGAATTATGGGTAAGACAGACTTACATTAAAATTAGACAGTTCTTGATTCTTGCCTCATTTGATTCAGATTTATTGGTCAAGCCAAGATCACGCAGCCGGAAAGTAGTGAGGGCAAGTCTAGAGCTCCCTAAAGGAGATTCTGTTCTCAGCAACATTCCATGTGCTGTCCAAGACTTATGTATACTTTAAAGCAAAATATTCAATATTCCATATAGAGTAGGGTACTCTAGGTAGAAATCAGGAAAAACATTTGATATTCATTGAAATAGCATTAAAATAACAGACTTTTATTGATGTATCACCAATGTAATGTGCTTCAAACATTGAACAGACAAGTTGCTTTAAGTGATTGTGTGTCTCCATACCTTCTTAGCAGAAAGGATGACCTCTCCCTAATCACACATTGTCCAAGAGGCCCTGGGCTTACATAATGAAATGGGGTCCTGTTCTGAATGCCAGACTAGGAGAGAATAGAATCACCCCAATCCCTGGCTGCTGGGGCACATCCCTGGCACACAGGGTCTCTGTTGAAGTGTGATCTCTGAAGTCTACAGCTTCAATAGTAAACTTCACGCTGATCCAGGTGTCTGCACAGGCCACGGGTCCCACTGTGTGCTCACAGTTTATAACTCATTAGTCAACTGCTGTGACTTCAACATGTGTCCCTTCTAAAACCCACACTGAAATTTAATTGCCAAGCCAACAGTGTCATGAAATGGCACCTTTAAGAATCGGCAGAGCCATGAGGACTTCTGGGTGTGATTACTATTGCTACAAAGGGCACGTTCAGCCCTGTTAGTCTCTTGGGTCTTCTGTAAAAAGGCCCTCACAGTTGCAGACACCTTAATGTTGGTCTTTCAGCTTCCAAAATAGAACTGCAAACCTTTATTCATTATGAATACCCAGTCTGTGGTGGTGAGTGACCGCATTCAGAAGGTCATTGCTCTTCAAAGCACAACCTTCACCTTAGGTTAGATGGGCCCACAGGACTTGCCTGCTCACAATGAAACAAACTACTCATCTTCCCATAAAGACTTGGCTCTGTGGGATGTCAGAGTCCTCATCCTGGGCTCCACATTTATTTCCAGGAATGGGTTATCCTTGCCTGTTCCACACAGTATGCTAATACCTCTGTGGCAGGTAAATTCAGTCCGCATCTAAACGCTTCACAAATTTTAAACTCAGAAAGAAGGAAGAGGAAAAGGAGGAGGAGGAGGAGGAGCCTCAAGCCTCAAGACTCTGGTTCAGCCGTGGTTCCTTGTCTCCCAGGAGTTCCTGGTTTCCTACTGAGGTTGTCCAGCAACAGAGTCTCCAGCATGGAGGCACGGGGGGCAAGCCACCTACACCCTGGCAGCAATGCTCCGGGCCCCGCCAGCTGGCAGACTCACGTGACCACAGGAAGCCACTCTGATCGTTCTCTGGAAACACAGTGAACATCTGTTTCAAGGTGGCTTTCTCCTCTTCTCTTCCTGGAAGTGGTTAGAAGAAATAATAGAATTTGACTTCAAGGTGACTTTCTGTCCTTCCTCTTCCTGGAAACAGCTGGAAAATTCCCTGTATAAAGAGCATTATTTGCACCTTTATCTTACCAGGAAGTCTGTTTTGGTTTTGAGAATTTTACAGTTAAAAACATACTTCTTTATTCATCTTTTCATCTACATCTTATTTTTATTTTGGAAATTAGACAGGTCTTGATTCTTGCCTCATCCGAGTCTGATTTACTGGTCAAGCCAAGGCCACAGAGCTAGAAAGAAGTGAGGGCAAGTCTAGAGCTCCCTAAGGGAGACTCTGTTCTCAGCAACATTCCATATGCTTTTCAAGATCCTGACCCTGAGGAACTCATAGCCTAGGGGGTACTTCCTCTTCTGTGGGCACTGACCTCTAGGGAGGTCCCGCATGCGAGTGTGGCCTGGGCTTGAAGAGGTTCAGTGATGTCTTCCGGGTGTTTTATTTATGTTTTACATTCCATTCCTTACTTAACTGGCCCTTGCCCTGGGGAGCAGAGTAGATAGCTTTCAGAGTTTTGGTTATTTAGCACAGACTTAATTTGGGGGTGTTCCCATGTGCAGGCAGAGCCACAAATGCTTCTTGGAATGGAATTGGGGTTCAGTCCTTAGGTCAGTGCCGACAAGAGTGTGTTGGCTTGAGCCCTGAAGCACAGAGCCCATGTCAGGTAAGCAGCACCGGAGCTTTGTCCACACAAAGCAGAGAACCAGGGCAGGGGGGGTCATCACTGGACTTTCAAATATTTAAAGGTTCCTGAACATGTTAAATATTCACATCACTCATTTTGGGGAGGAGGGAGGAAATATTAAGAACAAATTCTTTTTACTCTTGCTCTCTGGTCTAAAATTCCAGATTACATTGGAATACACTCTAGGTTCAATGGGGACTTTTGAAGAGCCCTTCTTCCCTCCTCTGCCCTGTTCTCTGTCCTCCACTCCCCTCCTCTTTTCCACATCCTCTTCTCCCTCTCCCAAACCTTCTTTCCATCTTTCTCTTTATTCTCCCAAAGTTCCAACTCTCCATAAGCGGGACACCAATGTGAAAGAACAGGGAGAAGACAGACATTGGGAAGACATGCATCTCCACCTTACAGGACCCCCTGGAGTGGGTCTGGTCATCAGATAAAAAGTAAAAATGCCCTGGAGAGAAATGTGGTCCTTCACCCACACCAGGAAAGGACAGCATTCCAAGGTGTACTTTAGGTCTTGAAGGGTGGAAAAGGACACTTCTCTCTGGGTGCCTGGTGCTTTGTTCCCAAGAGGAAAGGGAGGTGCAGACAGTGCAGATGGGTCCCTTCTCTCTGACAGGGCAGGCTGTGCCTACGGAGCAGGAGAGCCTATGCAATACACCCTGGGTGTGGCTTTGCTGAGTAGAGTAAAGTAGAACGTCAGGAAGAGGGGGCAAGGACAAGCGCAGGGTGTCCACATGTGGCTTGTCATTGCTGGAGAGCAGAGAATCCCCAAAGGAACAATGCAGGTGACTGCTGCTTCAGTGAACTCTGCAGTCCAATTGGTGTCCCATGGGTGAGCCTTCCCTAGCAAAGACACTCCTGCTTAGGTCCTAGTTAATAGGATGAGAAAATGACATAGAAAGTCCCATCAGGCATCAAAAGTGGCTCATCCTGGGTTTAACAGAGCCCCTTGGGATTTAGTGATTTTCAGTAAATACCACTTGAGCCCTGTGGTCAGCTTTGCCAGTTTGCTCAAAACCAGAAGAAGTTCATCTCTCTGAAGAATATGGCTGATGGAAATATATTCCACAGCAAGTTCTCAGACCTTTCTTTGTAAACATAGTTAACACAGTTAAAAACCTGTAACAGTGTGTATAGTGGTCGCTATGTGCCCGGTCCTAGGATCTGGATCTGGCTTCTCCCACTTATGCCCATGGCAGTCCCAGGAGATCAGTGTGGACATACTCATTTTTCACATGGAAAGCTTCTGTTATAAGAGGTGATGTCACTTGCCCCAAAAGGCAGGTGATTGAACTGTTTGCTGGCTGTCCCTCTTGGCAGCAGATGGCTCGTGCCGCTCTGACCTTCAGAGTATTTACCTCATCCATCCTCTGCCATGTTGTCAGGCTGGCTTATAGATCAACTAGGCCCTGGTGGTGACAGAGAATGGGCTGGGACAGCAAATAAAGATGGGTTTCTGTGCAGAGTTGTTTTCTATTTAAAAGTCACCTGCATTTGAATCCAGCCAGTCCCATCAGGGCTACACGGTGGCTTTATCTCCTCCACAGTGAGGTGTAGACCGCAGACCAGAGCAGGACATCTTGGCATCCTTGAGAGCATCCTTGGATGTTGCGTGTAGCTGAACAGGTGCTGCTTAGATGTCATTGGGCATTGGGAGGTGACAGATTCTTTTTCCCTGCTTCCAAGGCATGCTTTAAGCCGTCTGGAGATGCTGCACAAGGCTGTAGGGCAGGTTGCCTATTTTGGTTGTACTGATTTTCTTGTATTTTTTGACAACTCTTTCTATTATGCTATTTCTTTCTGCTGTGCTTTATAGTGTGCCTACCTTTTGCTCGTAAGTTAGTAAATTTTACTCATTCACTTGACAGTTCATTGACTCAGTTCTTAAATAGGCAGACAAAAGGACAAGTCCACACAGTGCCTCATCAGACAACAACGTCTTAGCTCAGGTTGCTGTGACAGATGTCATAGCCAGGTGGTATATATGTAACATAAATTAACTTTTCACAGTATTGGAGGGTGGAAGCCTGAGGTCAGGGTCCAGAACCATGGGGTTCTGGTGAGGACCCTCTTCTGGACCTGTGGATTGAGGACTTCTCCCTGCATTCTCTCATGGCAGAATAAAGGCCTCTTCTCCAAAGAGCACTAATCCCATTCATGAGGACATCATCCTGTGACCTGTGACCTCACCGCCTCCCAAAGGCCCTCCCTCCAACACTGTCATACTGGGATTAGATTCTAACATTAGAACTCCAAGGAAACACAAGCACTTAGTTCTCAACAAGGAAGGATCGAGACATCTGCCTCTTACTTTTTGAGCCTCAGTCTCCACATCCATAGCTTACCCTGGGAATTTACTATGAGTGTTAAAGCAAGTAACACTTTTAAAGCACTTTTGGAAGCTATAAGTGCTACCCAGTAGGGCATGGTTTTGAGTAAGTAATCATCTCTTTACATAAATGTTGTGTTATTTTAGATTACTTACATATAAATTCACATACTTACCCTCTACAATGACCCTGGCCAGTGGATGCAGTAAGGTCTCTTAACCTCATTATCTTCCTGAAATCCAGCTTAATGTTGAACTAGTGTTCAGGGATTGTGGCATATAAGAACATACTGGAGCACACATACCCAAAAGAGATCTTCATATCATATGTGATTGCAAACTTCTTTCAGAAGAGATGGGTCTGTGGGCACTAGGAAGTCTTTGTTGAAGGAAGGGTGCTTGCCCTCTCATTCCCTATCTTCCTTGATTCCAGGATGGGGGAATTATGGGAAGACTCACAGAGGAGGGGACATATGAGCAGGTGAGGAATTTAGCAGGCCAGGTGCTAAGACACTGAGTCAGTTTCTCCTGATGGAACCTGAGTTTGAGATGAAGTTCAATCTCCATTTCTCCTGATGTGTGGGACCTGTGTAAGCTGCTAGCCTCTGGAGCTCAGAAAGCCCCATTTTGGTGTTAGCAGCTAATCACAGCAGGGATGCTACTGGTATCAGCTCTGAGGGTCACAGCCAGCAAATCCCACTGCTATCGAGTGGCACATTGAAGCTCTCAGTGTTGCAGCTCTAAATGGTGGGCTACACCCTCCAGTGTTGCAACAGACCCAGCGGCTCACCACCAACTTCTTTCCAGGTTCTTGTTTCCCAAATCTGAAGAATGAAATTCAGCGGACAATGGAAGGCAAGAGTAAAAGGAGTAAGATTTATTCAAATGTTAATAGAAACAGATCTCTGGGAGGGGCAAGAGAGGACCCCAATAAGGCTTGCCATCTGAGCATGCTATTGGTCCAAAAGTTGTGCTAGTCAGGGTTTAGAAAAGTATGAATGTTGCTGGTTGACCCTTAAGTCTGAACTTCCTTTCGGGTCTGCCCCACGTCACTTTCCTCACTGTTGATCAGGAAGTAGGAGGTTGAGGTCATCAGATGGTAGATACTGGGGTTTCACTGATTTAGCATGATGGATGGAGTGGGTGTGCACACCAGGCCTGGGCCTCGTTGCCATAGGGTTACAGGTTGGCATGCCCTGGTTTGCCTCGGCCCTGGCTGGCAGCCCCTCAGGTCCATACCACCTATGCTCTCGCCCTTCTGGGTTTCCATCCATCGCTCCAGGACAAGGGCTTGGCTTCACTGAGATACAGCCCCACTCAATAACCACAACCTCGATGTGGTAGGGTGTCATTCATCCATGGTTTTAAGCTTTGGGTATTGCATTTGGGGTTGTAACTTTCCTAAAGCAGGGCAGATGCCTGATGAGGCTGTGGGCACAGGATGGTGTTCATGTTCATGAGCACCTTCTGATTGTTGTTTTTCAGAGAGCAGCAGTCTGCATTCAGCCTATGTCCATGAGAGCACTGTGCACAGCCGGGTCTTCCAGATCTTATACAGGAATGAAGAGGTGCCCATAAATGATGCCATGATCTTTCGAGCTCATTTGCTCCTTGATGGTGAAAGGGTAAGTTGTGAATCAGTCACCAGCCCAAGTGGCTGTTGCCCCTCTTGACCAGTTCCTCTCTTTGTTAGGTAAATGGTAACTAAAGGGAGGCCGGAGACTTAGTCTGAAATCTGACAGATGGGAACTCATGGTGTTAGGCCATTCATGCTCTTGATTACAGATGCATATTTTACTCATCCTTTCATTCAAAGACTTTCTCAACCCATGAGGTCTCAGGGGCAAGCAGTCTCCATTGACCGACGGTGTCTCTCTTCTCCGCTCCTCTCTTGCCTGTTTGTGCTTCTGTTCAGGCACTCTGTCAATGAATCAGTCAGCACAGGCTTTTGAGAATCTCCTTTTTTCAAAGCCCTGTGTTATGCTCTTGGATGAGAGACAGAAGTGAAGAAGGCTGCAGGATCTTGGCCTTTCAGGGGTGGATAATTCAGCAGGAAAAAGATATTTAAACAAGCATCTTGGCAAATGATGTGCACGGCCCTTGCTGTGTGGGGAGGAATAAAGGGATGCCGAGAGTGGAGAAACAGTTCTTGGGAGGACAAAGCTGGTGCCCATCAACCACGTCACAAAGGAGCTGGCTTTCAGACATACCTGCGAAGAGTCCGTCAGACAGAGACAGAGAAAGGACACCCCAAAAGGGAACTGCATGAATGAGAGCTTGGAGACCTGGACACGTCATTGAAAATCCCTCCTGCATCAAATCAGCACGTCTCAAAGGAGGATCTGGAGCCTAAGCCGTTGATCTCACTCCAGAATTCCCCTGGAATCCCAGGTGCCCCGTTCCTCTTGATTATTTTTTGATGGGATCTTTTGCAGGATGTGAAAAAGCACTCCTATTTTAGGAGAACTTAATTAGAGTCCTGTTTGCCTTCGCGTGTGGTGTGCATAACAACTCCTCCTGGCAGTGTGTTTCTCCTCTCCTGTCCCTCAGCTTTCTGTCCATGTTTGGTGCTCTAGGTAGTGACTGGGATCCGCTGTGTGGCTAAATGTAAGTGCTGCCACTTGTTCGTCATTCACCGACCCCCAGGAAGTTTGTACCATACTGGAGATAAGCAGGGGAAAAGAGAACACCCGTGTTTGGGGCTTCTAGTTTAATGTTATGTCTTGGCATTATTCCATCTCAATTCCCTGAGCCTTGATACTGCCCTTAAAAATTTAAAGGCTTTTTGAGTTGAAAGTCTTGAGATCATAAAACATCCTATGTTTGAATGGGAGTCTGTCTCATAGGATATATTTTTTTCCTGCATGTACAATTACTTACCTTTGTAAAATAATAATTTATTATTGTTAGTGGTAATCTATATGGCAGCAAACAATGTTACAACTAATCATCATATCCAAATCTGTGATAATTAAGGTTAATTTGATGTGTCTGTAAAACCATGTATTCCGAATGCATGCATGAGCTCTTTTCTAGTGCATACCTATCTGCTGTGACAATCAAAATACTGCTTACAGCCTGAGGATGTGTAAGCCAGAGGATGTGTCCAGGAATGAAGGCAGTGGTCACTATGAACAACAGGCATTGACACAATGGATGCTTGTCCATCAAGCACACCATGACACATGCCATGGGCAATTCCCACATGGAGAAGAGGCAGTCAACACAGTGAGGCCAGAGATTAGAGCAAGGGTTGACCATGGAGAGAATGAATCACCAGTTGAGAAATATGATGAGAGGTTTCAATAGAACTTGCAAAGAGTGAGGGTGGAGGTAGTGTGGGCAGTTGTTCATAGATGCTCTGTAACCCACACAAGACTTAGGAAGGTTTACAAAATACATGGTTGGGTTATTTGGGGTTTTTTTGGTGTTAAGTTTTTTGAGTTCTTTATGTTAAGTTTTTTGAGTTCTTTATGTATCCTAGAGATTAATCATGTATGTGTATAACTGCATGACCTATGTGATCCTACAACATGTATAATCAGAAAAACGAAATCATACTGCATTTTTGAATGAGTTATCAAAATGCATAAATGCATTCTACTGTCATGTATAACTAATTACAATAATTAAAAGAGATATTCAGTAAAAAATAAAAAAAATACATGGAATGATAAGAGGGGAAAAAATAAAAGCCATGGAATGAGCCAGAGTAGAGGACAAACCCAGAAAGGAAGAGAAAGCCTGTGGTAAATATAGCAGAACAAAATGCCCACACATCCTCTGGACATTGGCTAATGGCAGCCCACAGCTGGAGCGCTAGACTTCCAGCTGGCAAAGTGAAGAGGAAGAGATGAAGAAGGAGACACAATTATAATGGCAAGATGCTTAGTGCTCTGAGGAAGAAGGGAACAGACTGCATCCGTTTCTATGCATGTGTGGGTCTGAACAAGGTTGCGCTTTGTAGGCTTAAAAAGAAAAGCATTTCCCAAAGTGGGATTTCAGGGAGTACCCACACCCTAGTTCTTTGGTAGTACTTGCACAAAATACAGACCCTGGAGCTCATCAGCCTGGTGATCTAACTGAGCATTATGGTTTCAGGCTGAGTTAGTGGGCTGATTCAGAGTTTGGGAAAGTAGGCGTGGATGGGATTTCCCCACGAAGCAGCTGAGCACTTCTGAGACACAGGACAGCAAGATAGTGAGGGCAAAACAGGGCCGACTTGAGGAAGAGAGCGTCGTTGTTTTTGGCACAGGAAGCATCACAGACACAGATCTAGAAAGGAGGGTTGGGAATAGCACGGGGACTCTCCATGCTGCTTTCCATGATGGCTGCACCATTCTGCTCGGTTTATACCCAAAGGACTTAAAATCAACGTACTATAGTGATGCAGCCACAGACAGCAATGTTTACAGCAGATCAACTCAAAATAGCACACTACAGAACCACCCTAGGTGCCCTTCAAGAGATGAACGGATAAAGAAAATGCAGTATGTATGTATATGTATATGGTGGGATATTACTCAGCTTTAAAGAAGAATGAAATTATGGCACTTGCAGGTAAATGGATGGAGTTGGAGAATATCAAGCTAAGCAAAATAAGCCAAGCCCAAAAAAAACCAAAGTCCAAATATTTTCTCTGATATGTGGATGCTAATTCACAATAAAGGGGGTGGTGCTAGGGATGAATAGAGTTACTTTCTGTTAGGTAGAGGGGAGTGAAGGGAGGGGAAGAGATATGGGGGTAGGAAGGATAGTAGAGTGAAATAGACATTATTACCTCATATACATATATGACTGTATGACCCATGTGATCCTACAATATGTAAAATCAGAAAAATGGGAGATTACTCTCCATTTATGTATGATCTATCAAAATGTATAAATGCATTTTACTGTCATGTACAACTAATTTTAAAAAATTTTTAAAAAGAATAGCATAGGGGTCACAGAGACCCCACTGAAGTCTGCCTATTCACCTTGTTTTAGGGCAGGAAGCTTTCCAGGCTCAGTAGGAGAAGGTTTGGGATTTGCACAGGTAATTCCTGCACAAATATGGGAAATGGGGTCAGGAGACCAAGGGTGTGGAAGCAGTTGCTGCTGCTGCCCACACAAGTGTTGCAAGTGTCAGGCGGAGATTGGACAGGTGACCAGCAACAGGATGGATGGATGGAAGGGAACGTTGCAGGATGGCCCAGCATAGCCCATGGAAGCAGGTCACGTTAAGCCCAGAGATGGAGGACTCCACACAGAGAAGACAGCCAGTGATGTGACCCTACACTGTGGCATGAAGCTGCTGTCCAGGGTAGTTGGGGGATGCAAAGTTTCTACTAAGAGGGTGATTAGAATCCCGGTTGTGTGGCAATAACCATCTTGATGATCTTAATGTAATAGCATCCTACACTTATTGGCGGTGCTGTGTGGCAGGCATTTGCTGAATATTCTCTTTGAATAATTGCAACAACATTGTGTTTTATTACTCTTGCTTTATAGATGAAGATCCTGAGATTAATAGATGTTAAATTATTGTCCC
Organism: Sciurus carolinensis; assembly: GCF_902686445.1. Taxonomy (NCBI): domain Eukaryota; kingdom Metazoa; phylum Chordata; class Mammalia; order Rodentia; family Sciuridae; genus Sciurus; species Sciurus carolinensis. The sequence goes on from NC_062213.1 coordinate 5,470,254, forward strand.
AACATCACCCCATCAGGAAGGGAAGTGGTAGAGCCAGGCTTCAAGCTCAGGCAGTGTAATCCCAGTGGGCAAGACCACTGTGGGGTTAGTTACCCAGAACAAAAGAGGAAACAACTGGAATTATAATAACTCATTTTTTTGAGAATATGTCAATCCTTTGTGTACATTTTCATATTTAGTTCACACAATGGCAAGGTTATGGAGTAAGCATAATTATGTTCCTTCCATCCCATGAAAATCAACTGAAAGTTTGACTCAGTGGTAGAATCAGGATTCTCACCCATGTAGCCTGCCTTCGGTAGCTCCCTTCTTAGCCACCAGTACAAGTGGGACTGGGGAGGAAGGAAAGGAGGAGAACTTATGAGTCATTGTCATGAGTAGATTTGATGTCAACAGGGAGAGAACATATAGCTAGAACAGGTTTGACCATGAGCAGGAGAGTCCTGGGCAGAACCTGGCCATTGAGGACTCACTCGCTGCTCAAGTTTAGGGAAGTGACTATACCACACTGAGCCTCAGTTTTCTCATTTGTAAATGGTGGACAATATTTCTTCATTCATCATTTTAGCCACATTAAGTAAATCCTGCTACATTGCAACACATTCATGGGTATTAGCTTCTTTTATTATTTCCATTATGTAAAACTGCCTCTGGTGGTCAGAAACTAACCTTTGAAAAGAGATGATGTCCTTAAGAAAAGATGGCACATATGTGTGTGTAGCCAGTTTCTGTGCATGCATGTGTGTTTGGAGGGGCAGGAAATTTATAGCCCGTCATGAAATGAATGGTTAGGAAAGGCAATGACTTCGTTTGGAATATATGTTGCAAGTAAGATTTATTGAGATACCAGTGAAGTCACAGCCAGGCTCCATGTAGCCACAGTTCCTAGGAAACTGCAGCAAGTTTAAAGTTGGAGCTCACAGTGAGTTTTCATCACCGAGGCAAATGCAAGCTTGGAAGGTTCTTGGGGCCTTGCTTTGCCAGTCTTACTTCCAAGGAACTGGTGGCAAGAAGCTGCGTTGCTTTCATTGTGTGTATGAAGTGAGGCTCGTGATTATGCAAAACAAATCTAGGAGAAGTTATTTATAGCACTTGGATTCAGCAAACTGTTAGCTTTTAAATGCTTTTTTTAAACAACAATTTTTAAACCCTAAGGACCTAAAGATAAATTCCATCCATATGTCTCTGCCTGAACTATGCTTAACCAGGAAGATGTTTCCAAAGAGGTCTTTGGATAGGAGATTTCTGTCCCTGAAGAATGAGTACATTCTTGCAAAGAAATGACTCCCCCAAAAAAGTGTGGATGGGGAAGAGCTTTATTCCTCGAAAATGCAAAGACACTTTCTATGTAGCAGACCTTATTCCTTGAGTTTGAGGTCCAGAATAATGAAAACCAGTGTCCCCTTAATGATACACAGATTAGAGGGGACATCTGGCAAGAAAGTAGCCAGGGGACTTAGCCTCAGGCCAGATGAGCCTCATCAGTGAATGGGTGAAGCAGTGGTAGGTGCAAGAATTGCTTGATCCAAACAAATGCCAGCTCTGCACTGCCAGATCTAGGGATTTTATTTTTCCAGAACCTAGAAACCTGCAATTCGAATGTGAAATTGCCTGAATTTTAAATGTTTGCAACTTGTTCAAAACATTTTTAAAAATACCATGGGGATTAAACAAAACACGTTCACAGATAACATTTGGTGCATGAGCTTCCAGCTATAAACTTGAAACAAACAATTCTAATAGGAAGTACTAAATGCTAAGAGAAAAGAAGCAGGGTGCTGTGGGTAGAGAGGCGGATTATCCAGCCTGGAGCGGGGGACTGAGTCCTGTCACCTGTGTGCAATGCTGGTGCTGGGCAGGCCAGCTGAGTAGAGGGGATGGGAGTCTGGACGTTAGCATGAGACTCCCCTTTGACTAGGGGTGACGGTTTTAAATATGAGAAAAGAAGATATGGGGATACTGGTGCATGTGGGAAGCACAGACTTTTTAAACTAAAAATGAAAGGACACAAAATGCTAAAGAGAAGTGTCTTTGAATAGAAATGGTTAAAATATAATTAACCTCAAGACGATAATGAAGAGCTTCTTTCTTATGGACTTGAGCCTCCTTGGCAAATGACTTAACCCTGCTGGGTGTGGGCTTCTTCCTCCACACCTGTGGACAACGGAGCCTGCCATGCGAGGGAACTTGCTGTTTGGAGGTGACTTCATCTCTGATTTATCCCATCACTAGCTAAGTTAGATTTCGCTGGAAGTTCACTTCTCTATCCTTCTCAAAGGAGGTGCTAGGGAACATCTTGCCTCACCTGAAAGAATTCTACATCTAATCCATGAGGAAATGAGGCCTCCAGGAATCCTACACTACCGAGACATGTTTAACTGTTTTTGAACAAAGGCTTTTCCCAAACTGGCTATGTGATTGCTTGCCTTCCACTCTCCCCAGAACACCTCCAGGGACCTGGTTCACAGAATGCGAAGGACTTGCAGGGAGAACCTGCTTTAAGCACAGTGACTTTAATTTTGTGCTGGAATTCTCTTCTCTTTCTCCAGTTTAGGAATTAGAACAGCTAAGTATTTCATGTGGACCAGAGTCAGCTTCGAAATCCCTTGGACTTTGTTTCTCTTGCAGGTGGAAGACGCGCTGAGTGGAGTCGATTTTCAGCTCAAGGTGGACCTGCACTTTACGGACAGTGAAGAGCAGTGAGTGTTGCAGAAATCCCCCAGTTGTGGTGGCCCAGTGGCTTCCCTGCCCCTTCCCCACCCTGGGGCTCCCCAAAGGCTCACTCCTCACAACACCTTTCAGATACCCAGTTCTTGGAAGCTGCCAGGTCCCCACTAATCATAGCTGACCAGGAACAGGGGCCAGAATGTCTGTGTGGGCGTTTCACAGGGCGAGCATTTGAGGCAGGAGGCTCCAGTGCTGTGTGCACAGGCACCTCCCTCTTCTGGGCCTCGCTGCTGATGCCTTCTGTCCTCAGGACATTGCTGTAGTGACTGGGGGCTTTAGAATAATGACCCTACGAGGCTACAAAAGTCAAAGCCTCTTCTGAATCAGAGGAAGTTTTTGCCAGGACTCTGCATCTTTGTGCGATGGATAAGACTCACCCTGGGAAAACCACCTTTGTGATCATGGTATCTCCCCTGCCAGGTGACTTTGCATCTTGGTACTGAATAGCTTCTGTTGTGTTTCAACTCTCTGAAAATTGAAAATCCATTTATGTACAACCTGCTGATTAAATAACTGGAAAGCAACTCTTCCTTCTCATAGCAACTTCCTTTCATCTTTTTCTGTGGCCTCTTCCTTCTACCCAGAGGTAAACTGTCATGTCATTTAGCACTGTAGATTCTTCCAGGTAAGAAGTAAACCGTCCTTTACCTCGGTATTGAAAACTGCAAGCAAGTATATCCAAACTCTAAACTCCCATCCAGTTTATAACTTCTGCCTGCTCCCTCAACCCCCCTGGTCCAGACTTCCTGATGGTGAACGCTCCCAGTGCAGAAGCAGTGAACTTTCTAGTTCTTCCCGAGCTTTCTTCTCCACTGTGGTTTGTGGGTCAGGCAGCAAGGAGGGAGAAGATAGAGAAAATGTCATGAAATGAAACTGGGTTGGTCGAAGGCAGGGCCCTTTATGTGGTAGTTGCTGAATCACCCTCAGGGTGTCCTTGTTAATTCCTTGCAGATAGACTCATTAGACACCCAGCCACTCCACCCAGTCCCAGTGTGTGGTTCTCTGATACAGTGAAGCCTTTCATAGCCAGGTGACTCATGTCTTGCAGCAAATTCTTTGAGGCAGCATGTTAGTCAGCTTTTCTGTACTGTGAACAAAATGCCTGACAAGAACAAGCTAGAGGAAGAAAAGTTCATTTTGTCTCAGAGTTTCAGAGGTCCAGTCCATGGTTAACCATCACCATTGCTCTGGACCTGAGGTAAGGTGGAGGGATGTGGCTGAGGGAAGTTACTACACTCATGGCAGTTGGAGGAAGGTGGGGGGGATGTGTCATAGAGAAGATGAAGAAGTGACACTCCTACCCCAACCAAGCTCTGCCTGTCTATAGTTGCCATCACCTAGTCCATACTAGAATAGACTGATTAGGTTACAGTTCTCATAGTCCAATCATCTCACCTCCGAATATTCTTGCATTAACACAGGAGCTTTTGGGGGGCACCTCATAATCATAACTGTAACATTCTGTCCTTGTTTCTCAAAAGCTAATGTCTATCTCACAGTGCAAAACACTTTTTGCCCATTTCCAGGAGTGCCCATAGTCTTAACAGTTCCAGCATTGCCCCAAAGTTCAGATCCAAAGTCTCCTCTGATACTCAAGGCATACTCTTGGCTGTGAGCCATATAAAAATTAGAAGCAAGTTACATACATCCAATATATAATGGCACAGACTAAACATTCCCATTCCAAAAAGGAAGAATAGGGCCATTGAAAGAAGAGATGGGGCCAAAGTCAAAGCAAGACTAACCCAGCTGAGCAAACACTTCCTGTAACTCTGCCTCTAGCATCTGTGGACATGGGAGCAAGTTGTTCCAAAAGGCTGGGGTGGTCTGCCTCTGTGACCCTGCCAGTTGAAACCCACACGACCTTCTTCTAGCCTGGCTTTATCCTCAGCCACTCGTGTTCTTTGGCAGACAGTCCACATTGCTGGCATGTTACTGGAGCTTTTGTGGGATACCTCATATCCAAACCACAATAGGCAGGTACTCCTCCAAGGATCCCACATATGGCCCATGGAAAATAGACAAAGTCACTTTAGCCCCTTCTCATATATATGGGGAACCCTCTCCAAATGGCCATTCTCTCTCCCGCAGGATAGGCTAGCCCCATCCAGCTGCTCTCCTGTGCCTTTGCAGGATGAGGTAGTCACCAGGACCTATTTTCACAGTCCTAGGGGACACAGGTTCAGTTTCCTTAAGGACACTTTTTCTGCTGGCAGAAGGTGATAAGGGACAAAAGTCCTTTCACCACTGTCCTATGAAGAACCTCAACATACGCTGACCACTTTCTACCAATTAAAATTAATCCTCACATCTGGTCTTGCCTTTTCTTTGGAGCATGGGGAATAGGAGGCTGCCAGGCCACTGATTGGATGGTCCTCCACCCCTTCAAAATGCAGACTCCCTCCCAGGACTTTCTCCCAGTGAGCACAGAGACCATCCTTGAAATCTGTCTAGTAGTTGTGGGTGTTTTCTTTTCTTTTTTTTGGGGGGGGTGGTACTGGGGATTGAACTCAGGGGCCCTCAACCACTGAGCGACATCCCCAGTTCTATTCTATATTTTATTTAGAGACAGGGTCTCACTGAGTTGCTTAGTGCCTCCTTCTTGCCAAGGCTGGCTTTGAACTCATGATCCTCCTGTCTCAGCCTCCCTGGCCACTGGTATTATAGGCATGTGGCCCCATGCCCGTCTGTGGGTGTTTTCTTAACGTGGATAGTTGAGTGGGTACTTGGGGAGGGATCTCAACCAAAGAAGTCCTGATCATGTCAGAGTCCTGATTGTGTCTGGGCATTGGAGAATGGACATGCATTGATGTAGCTGGGGTTGCCTGGTCTTGGGGCTTGCAGAGTGTCTGTCCAGAATCCTGAACCACATCTGGGCTCAACATTGTGGATTCCTCCTTCTCATCTTTATCAGAACGCCCTGGACAGCTGGATCTCTCATCACATCTGCTTCCCACTTTTCAGGAGAGTGGGTGCTTAGGAAATCCTGTGTATATTTCCAGAATCAAAACCCCTGCTTCCATTGTTCACATGTTCCCCCCTTACCATCTGGGACCCCTGTCATTCACTCCTCCAATAACCCACCGATGCCCTATGTCCCTGTGCCTATTTCCTTCAGAGGTTTTCATCCATAGTTCCGTGGTAGGCATTTCCAGTTAACCACAGAAACCTGTCATTGATTCCAAAACCAGCCTGGAGTTTACTCTCCAATACTCCCTTTACGAAGCTCTAATGTAAACAATAGTGGATGTGGTAAACGAGACTTTCTTGTTAGAAAAAATCATTGATGGCAAACTTGGGCATAAGAGCATATAAGATGCAGCCACTGAGGTTTAGCTCTCATTAACTATGAAATATGGAGAGAGTCCCTGTGTTTTTCCAAATCTTAGTAGCTTTGTTTATAAAATGGGCATTTTGATTGGGTCTGTTATGAGGATTAAGAGGGACGATACATATAAGAGTCCCAGTGCATGGCCTGCTGAACAAATGACTTCTTTCTTTTTATGGCTTCTGAGATGCAAGTAAGGTCAGGCTTCAACGTGTTGCTTTCTCTGTGCAATATGAAGCTCTTAATATCACTCAGAACTGGGGCCTGCATGAAGTACAAGATTAGCTAAGAGGAACAGGAAGCCGGCAGCTGGGAAAGATTGGAAATGCCATACTTTTTCATTTTCGTAAATTGGGTTTAAGGATGATAAGGTTTCTCTAGCACATCCTGGGGGTAGCATCTACCTGGGGGTAGATGTTAGACTTTGAAGCATCACTAGGTCAGCTGGCTTCTTCAGCCCCAGGTAGAAAACAAACAAAAAGGAATCAAATGGAGGAGGTTGAAAGGGCACTTGAAGCCCATCTCATCCAGTGGCTCTAATGCCGGTGGGATGATGTGGCCCCTGGGGACATTTGTCCCTGTCCAGAGATATCGAAGATGAGAATGATATTGGAATCTAGTGAGTACAGGCCAGAGGTGCTGTGAAGATTCACAGAGCACAGGGCAACCCCACTCCCAACAAAGCCCGTTCAGGCCCCAGAGTCAATATCTCTGAGATTGAGGGCCCTGCTCAGGCCTAACCTCCCATCTCTACCTGCTCTGCAGAGACCTCCTACCTGTGGCCCAGACCAGGGAGCACACACCTTCCTGTCACACCCCTTTCTGTTCCCAAACAACTCTGAGGGCCGGAAGATTCTTTCCTTGAAGGAGCAGTCCATCCTTATGGGCCTACTTGAGTGCCCTCAATTTTATTTCTTGCTTACACCAAGAACACTCTGGGTCTGGATGGCCATCCAGTTACGGAGACCTCTCCCCACCACCTCTTCTTCTCCAGGCCACCACCCTGGGCTCCCTGCCTGCCTTTCTGCTTGTTGGTTACTGTTGTTACTTGGTTTTTGCTCATTGGCTTGGAGTCCTTTATAAGAACCCAGGCATTCTCCCCTGGGAGCTAGCAAGTTTCTCTCTGTCTTTTCTAAATTGAGACATACCAGCATCTGAGTTTGGTCTCCAGGAATGGACTCTACACATCTCGGGCACTGCAGGGCAGTTGCCTCCCTCTTTCTTCATTCTTGACTCTAACTAAGTGGCTTAAATTTGTGTTCATGTGTTTTTTACACCTCTGCTGTCCTGTGACTTGTTGAACCACCTGTCAAACTACCCATTAAGCTGCCTATTGGTCAGGCCCTAAGAATGTTTCTGTGACTTGCAGGAACCTGGGTCTGAACAGACTCAGGGCAGTATTAAAGTAACTTGAATAGACTGTGCAGTTGCAAGGACATGGTCTGGCCTTTCCATTTTACCTGTGACTTTAAGCAAATTGATTAACTCTCTTGGCCTTTTTTTCCTTTTGAATAAGTGGAGCAATATTGGTGGATACCTCCTAAGAGTGCTTTACAGAGGAAGAGAAAAAGTTCAGTTCTTAGGGAAGCCTCAATGAGTGTCAGCTTTGAATCAAGTGCAATGCTAAGGACTCTCCGTGGCTCCCAGGGTAGAGTCTTCATTCCCTCCTCATCAGGGTTCTTCCTGGACACCCGTAGCTTATTTATGGAGTTGTAGGGGGCCTTGTGGCTTTGGCTTTGTAGCAAGGCGTTCAATTGCCCAGGAGCATCAATGACTGCAAGAAAGCAGGACTTCCAGGGACCTGGGAGGCTGTTCCCTTCACTCTGCTGCCTTGGCTTGCCCCCTCGTCTGTGGAGGAAGGAGAAGCTTCTCTCTCTGACCCACTCCTAGAAGACACTCCTCCAGGTTTCTCGTGTGTTTGGGCTCAGCACAGCTCACAGAACCTGAGGCATTGGTTTTCAGAGTTGGAGATTTGTACTGGTCCACCATGCTGGCTTTTCTTTAGAGGAGACTCAAACTCTCTTTATAACCAAAGGGTCTTGCCTGCCAGTTGGTTTCTCTGAGCAGTGGATGCACACCTGTCACGGCACGTCAGCAGAAGTGGGGGCCTTCATGACTGCTCAGGCCTATTGACCGTGTGCTTTTGGTACATTCATGCTTTTGTGCAGCCAATCTGTCGTCCATCTCAATAAGCACACTTTTGACCCACTTCTGCTGTTGCCAATACTAGCTGGGTAATGGGGCTGAAAAGATGAAGTAGTAGAAATTTAACAAGGTTCAGGCTCCCAAAGTAGATTCAGCATAATAGGTCTGTGCTGCAGTCGGCAGAGCATCAAGCAAGAGGAAGGGAAAGAGGGCCGGGAGGGCTGTGGCATTGAGAGGAACCATGAGGGAGCTGGGCAGCTCAGTCACCCAAGTGTGGATGAGGTGTCCCTGACAGCAAAGCACGAGACCCAGATCTACCACGTAGCCTGGATTCCTTCACTGGCTGATCACAAAGAGAATGATCCCTGCCCGACAGAGTATGTGCAGATTTTAATGAGATGATGCCTGCCCTCTGATCTGTGACCTGTTTGGAGGACAGCAGGGAAATCCACTGTCACTAATGTGAGCTCACTTGCATGTTTTCCAGGCTGAGGGACGTGGCCGGAACACCAATGATCAGCAGCCGCACGCTCAGCCTGCATTTCCACCCCCGGAGAGGTCTACACCACCAGGTCCCTGTCATGTTTGACTACTTCCACCTGTCAGTGATCTCGGTGACCATCCACGCTGCCCTGGTGGCTCTGCAGCAGCCCCTGATCAGGTATGCAGTTAGTGGTGGCCCCGAGGCACAAGAGTCACCTCCTATCACAGGTGTGGTTGGAGGCATGGAGCTTGCCAGGGAGGTAAGTTCAGAACAAAGAAGCTTCTCCCAGTTGCAGCCGCAGGCCTGGGCCTCACTAAGAGACTCAGAAGAGCTAGCGGAGAGGTGTGGAGGGGCCACCAGGAGTGAAAGGGACACTGGGTGGAGTCCAAGGGCTGAAAACCTGCGAACGTTGGCTCACACCAGGAGGGTGTGGAGCCTTCACCTGCCTCACTTCTTTCTCACTGTGCCTTACTGGAGAAGTCATCTCATGATCTTCATCTCTAAGGCAGGAGTGCTAACATGTGCCATCTACATCGGTTGTGGTCACTCCCAGATGACAAGGCCAGCAGCGTGGCAAGGGTTCTGTGGTATTTGTTCAAACACAAGTGGTCACATGTAAGATGACTCCTTCCCTGTTCCCCTTTAGGGCCTTGCCTGGGATGACCTCCAAGGTCCTATGGAGCACTGAGGCTTATGAATTCTGTAACAGGAGGGACAGAATTGGCCTCAGCAAGTGCAATGTGCTGTGTGTGACCCTTCTGAACGCTCCAGTACAGCTGATTTTGTGCCTCTAGATCCTTTCAAAGCATTTCACGTGCATGTAGACCAAAGTTGCACGTGTGTACAATGGGATATTTAAGGGTAGCATCTTGTAATACAGATTTTTGGGAAGGGAATTGTCCCAGTTTCCCTTTCCTGGATGGTTTCACAGTGCTGAGAGAAGATGCGGCTCACAGACAAAGTGAGGAGAATTCTAGAGGAAAAAAGTGGATTGTTTAGGAGAGGGTTTGCAGTAGTGTGGGCTTTGGGCATAGGGCAATCCTTCCTGGGAGTTAAAGTCAGAACACAGGGAGAACCCAAGAGCATGGGGAATTGAGGGGTGCAGGCAGCTGGTGAGCAGCAGCCCCCAAGCCTGGGTCAGATAGCGCATGGTCCACCCATGGTGCTCTCCTGAGAAGCCCTAAACCTTGACTGAGCTGCTTGAAGACAAAGGAGGCACTTGGGCCAGGGAGTCTATGGGGCTGTCCATTCTCCTTGCATTCACGTTTGCTGAGAGCCTAGTGTGCTCCAGACAAGGCACCGGGGTCTGCACTGCACATCCTACTGTGGGGTCCTCAGGGTCCTTGAAATAGACCTTTCCTTCAAAGAGCGCACGTGCAGAGGAGCCGGCCAATCTGCATATGTGAAATTATAATACCGTAAGTGCTGTTGTAGCGGAGCTTGATAGAAAATGTTCCAGGACTTATCATCGTAGGAACAGGGAAGCAGACCTGGCCTTGGAAAATTGCAGGCACAGTAGAATCCTGGAAGCGGCACAGTATTGTCATTCTGTGAAGCAAGTTCCTCAGCCCCTGGTTTGCTTTGAGGATTGGAAGATAAGACCTGGTGCAGAGTTGAGTGTCATCTCTGATGTCAGTGAGGTGAGACTAGTGAGGCCAGGCCACAGGGAATGTCCTGAGAGCAGCCGCTGTTCTGCTGGAAGCAGGAGGGGCGACAGCCGGGAGTAGGAAAGGCACAGCTCCCGTGCAGTCCTGGGTCCTCGAGAGGGGTTCCGTCCTCAGCAGGAGTCATAGCCGTCTTACTGTCCAAACCACCACTTTGTTTCTGGGGGTCCTTGGTCACCTAAATTCTCTAAACATCTGTTTCAAGATCTAAACAAACAAATGAATAAGGAATTTCTTTAAAATGGAGGTGAGATTGAGCCAAGAGAGAAGATGCGGATGCAAGGGAATAAGTAAAGAGTGTTCCCCTTGGTGGAGACTTGCTGGGTTCAGGGCGGATCTCACTGTGCTTGAACCACTCGTAGAAAGCAGGAACCTGGAGGCTCTGAGATGAGCAGACCAGGCTCCTGGACTTACAAGGTGCAGAGCCTGGCAGAAATCCACACAAGCAGTGAGTACTGAGCCAGAGAGATGCCACTTAAACTGAGGGGGTGCCCAGTGTCCAGGGAGCTCATGGAGGGAACAGTTGAAAGCATGGGCTTTAGGATCAGATGGACCCAGGTGCAATCCTGAGGGCCTGCTTGCCGGCGGTGCTTATTTGAGTACTATGTACTAGGAGGCTGTTTGAAGGGTTAAATGAGAGTACTTATAAACTTGGCCATGCATTCAATAGGTGAACTTTTACTAGCATCAACCATATGCCAAGCCCTGATCTAGACCACATGAATAAGGCTTAATAACTGACAGGTGACTTTGAGCATGGTGAGAAGCAGTTCTGCTTGAAACCCAAAGGAAAGCTTTGCAGAAGAAATGGCCTTTGTGCTCTGTCTGGTGGTGAAAGATGGATTCGGGAGGGTGAATTAGAGCTCGATTTTATCAGTGTAATTAGGGACACACTAAGGAAATGAAAGTCCATTGACTGTATAAAGAGGAAGCCCTGAAGGTTTGAGCAGAACAGCCTGATAGAGCTGAGTTTTGTAGAGATCCCTCTGGTAGGCTGGGCTGGAGGTGACATCAAGAGGGGGCAGGATCAGCAGGAGTGTTCACACCACCTGAAGTGGCAGTGGGGAGCAGTTTCTCCCTCTGTGCTGTTGGGAGCCCTGATGCTATTCTAATGAAGATTTGGAAGTCTGGGGACTCTTGGTAGAGAATCTGACCACCTGACAGGAATGGCCTCTGGCAAGTTTGCCTTCAGGACCTTCTGCAGAAGGATGCAGATATACCCACAGTGGGAGCTTATACTTCTCTGCGGATGGAGGTAAAAATAGAACTGTCTTCCAGTCTCTGGATTCTGCAGGAAGAATTTCTATCTTGGCTCACGGTAGCAGGGAACAAAGGGAACCCTTTAAGACTGTGGGAAATACCTGTCAAATAGGGCAAGCACTAGCTTTTCCAGAAAAGCAGTTTTTCACAGCATCAGTGAGATCCAGTAAGTATGAAGGAGGTGTGAAATTAAAACTTAACCTCAAAAGACCCTTAACCTTCAAAGAGAGACTGAAGAAAAGAATCCAAGTTTTAACCCTCAAATGGGGCAGGTCGATTTCCCCTGAGGTGTTTCCATTCTGGATAGACCCAGAAAGGGCCACATTTAAATAAATAAATAACAAGTTCCTTTAGTTACTGTTTTGCCATATGCACACCTATTCTACTTTTCTTCTGAAATGTTCTTTCTACCAATCTTCTAACTGAATGTGAAACTAGCCTCAACTCTCAATTCAAAGCAAATCAGAATAACACTAATATTACATTATACAACTGCCCTCCATGCAGGGTAGGGCTTGTTTCTAGGACCCCCGCAGATCCCAAAATTCATGGATGCTCAAAGCCATTATATAAAATGGTGTGGTATTTGCATGCAATATACACACATCCTCCTGGACACTTTACATCATCTCTAGATTACCTTCAATATCTAACATAATGTAAATTCTATGTAAATGGTTGATTTGAGTATTTGTAGGAAATGATTGTAAGAAAAGAGTCTGTACATGTTCAGTTTAGATGCTATTTTTTTCAGAATATTTTCAATCCCTGAGTGGTCAAATCTGCAGAGCTGGAGGATATGGAAGGATGATTATAATTATGGCATTATCAACAACTGCCATGCATATGGATAGCTCCAGTGTCAATAATAGATATGGTGAGGCTGATGGTTACAGTATCATTAAGTGTTACTGGCATTTTATGACTCCTCACTATTGACCAGATGCTGTGCTTAATTAAAGCCATCTTCTGCTCCTCTCGGGGAGTCCTGGTAGTGACCCCATGGTTCCAGTGTGATCGTCAACCTTGCTGACCCAGAGAGGTGGGGCAGAGGAGGTTAAAACCTGGCCTGACCCACAGTGTGCAGGCAATGCTTCTGGGACTCGCCCCCTGGCAGACAGGCTTCATGGCCCGCTGCCCCCTGTTCAGCAAGTCCCCACCTGAACATCCATCCTGGTCACCCGGTTGGTTCCATGACCTGCCTTTCCCTGCTCACTGGCCTCAGCAACCTCCACTGCGTTCCACTGTGCACTGGTTTACCCGCCTCCCTCCCTCGCTACCATCCATAAGGGGAGCGCCTCCCCTTCACCTTGATGTCCCGGCGCGTGGCGTGAGGCTGCTCCTATTTGAACACAGGAATTAAGCCAGAATAGAAGGTCAACTTGGTTTCCCTCTCAGTATTTTGAGTGGGAACAGGGATGGGCCTCTCGGGTGAAGCCCCTCCCCAACTCTCCTGAGCATGTGCAGTGTCGATGCCGCCACCTGGGCTGCTTGTCATCAAGGCCCTCTGCCCGCTAGACCTGCAGTCTCCCTGGAGTGCTAGAACACACCCGCGAGGTAGTGGTGGCCACACCCACACTAAGGTGAGACCGGAAGGCGAGGCGGCCGGAAGCAGATTGCACTGATACGTCGTAGATCAATGAACGTGGAAAAGGACACGGCAGGCAAGATGACCCCAAGCCCCAGTGAGCCCCAGTGAGGTGACCGTGATGCTCTTGCTGGCTCCCTCGCGTCCTTCGATTCTGGAGTTGATCACGGCCGGCACACCCAAGAGTGGATCTCCACGAGCAAGCGCGGTGTGCGGGGATCTGTATTTGTGCACTGAGTACTGCTGGCCACCGTGCTCGGGGAGTGCTCCGTCAGTGGCGATGGCTGGCCTTGACTGTTCTCCTGCTTGGCTCAAGGCGGTGGATGTTCTTTGATGTTCTTCCACACAGGTTCAGGAGGGGGCTTGCCCCAGGTGCCAGCACTGTGAGGAGCCCTGTGAGCAGGGTGCCCTTCTGCCCCATTCAGCGGCTGCTCTGGGCCGTGTGGCCTCAGGGCTCTGCCGTCCTCAGCTGGCACGCTGGTGGCCTCTCAGGGAGGCGTCCCATTACACAGCTGCTGGATGTGTCATTCGTGGCTGCTGAGCACACATGGCAGTGGAGCCTCTGTCACCACAACATCCACAGGTGTCCTATTCCAACGCCGGAGGGGTGAACTCCTCCTAAGTGACCTGCCCCGTGTGCTCCCAGCAGCACCCCTCAAGGGGGCCAGTACAGGGCACCCTCACTTTCTTCACCTCCTGTTTCTCCTTCTTCACTTCTGTTCTTTTTAGTTTTACTCGTCCGGGAAGAGGCTCCTGGCTTGGTAAAGGCGGCCCAGACACGGGACCAGAACAGTCCATCATTTCTCTGGAAAACTTGGTCTTTGGAGCTGGATATTGCAAGCCAACTTCCTCAGAGGTAAGGTCAGCCCAGGGGCCACGGAACTGTACCTGCCAACTGCAGTTCGCAGAGCGTGTGTTCCATGAGATTCCTGCTGCTTTAAACAGCCCCCTGGAGATTCTCTGCTCTGCTATTCCTTCCCCTGGATGTTCATCCATCCTTCTCTTTATTACTGCCGCATTATTAGACACCTCCTTAATGCCAAGCCCTGTGGTAGGCCCAGGTAATGTGGTCCTCAGAAGGTGCCCATTATGCTTTGTTCCCTTGGAGAGAGCGGTTCTGTGGAGGCCAGGCAGCTGAGTGGTGAGGGGCTTCCCCCAGACAGTTGTGTGGACACTGAAAGGCTGTTGGGACTGAGTCATGCCTGACTTCAAAGGCTGGCTCCATCTTTCATTTGCTCATTCTTTGAGGACTTTCCCCAGCTGTTGAGTTAATACTGTCTTGGAAAGTCATGTGTATCCAACACTTTAGTGAATGTGAAGTCCTTAGCCTGGTCCCTGGTGCTTGGTAGTCACTCAATCATGCACATCCTGTCCTTTCCCTTGCTCCTTCTCCCCAAGAACCCCCTGTGGCTACTCTCCTGTGATGTGTAGGGTTTAGTGCAAATGGTGGGACCAGCCCTATTTCTCCTGAGCCAGTATGTGATGTGTTTCTGTTAGTGATCTGCTCAGAAATAACCAGCTTATATTATTCAGGGTTGTCAAGAAAAGCAGGACCAATAGGACAGGTTCCTTGCTCTTCGTAAAGAACTAAGAAATCACAGTCAAGGATAATAAGAAAGAGAACATTCTCTCTCACTGACTCACTCCTATGTGTTCTATTCAGACCTTCAGTGGACTAGACAAGTCCCATACACAGTCGTGGGGGCAGTCTGTTTTACTCAGTTTTCCAGTTTGCATATTGATCACATTCAGAAGCATCCTCACAGTCATCTAGAACAATGTATCACCACACTTCTGGGTACCCCATGACCTAGACAAGTTGACATATGGAACTGATTATCACGTGACCCATGGCATGAGTGTAAAAAGCCTTCTGTGCTCAGCCAGCACCCAAGAGGTGCTCTATCCTCCTGTCCAGCTGGGCTCCATGCTCAGACTGTCCTGAATCACAGTACCACACCAGCTCGCTCACCTCTGACATCATCTCTCCCAGCTCCCAGACCTGGCTTGGAGATCTGCCTGCAAAAGTTGTCCATCGCATCTCCATGTGGCTCCAGCCACTGTGTCTAGTGTTCTCAAGATCCTGAGAAGCAAACGGAAGGGCTGGGAGACAGGGAACTTGAAGCAGAACAGGACTTGGTGACATGTAAGCAGCAGACATTAGAGCCAGTTTGCAGGTGAATCCCATGATCTATAGATGCAGGACCTCAGGTGACCACTGAGATTCCAGAACCTGGTTTCCCCAGCACCAGCACAGAGTCACTGAGTGATTGAGGAAGTTACTAGAAAGCATGGAGGGAGCTCTCTTTATTACCTCACATGCATGAGAGTGCCCCCAAACTGGGGTGGGGCACACATAAGATCAGAAGACTGATCTTCCTGTCTCCATCCTGAAGGTCTGCAGCAGAATGTCCATCCTGCCGTGGATGCTGTGGTGTACTCCCTGGTTGTCTCCCAATCCCCTCTGGGAGCACTGATGGCTGAATTCGCAGGACCAGTTGCTTTCTAAGGTCCTCAGGCGTTGACTGAAGTGTTGTGAACACATCACAGTCTAAGTTTCTCCTGTACCCAGTCCTACCTTCCCCACACACATGCTGGACCTTAAAGCCTCCATAGTAGGCCTACCATCTGAAGATCTTCAGCTCAGACTGCTTTCTAGAGGACATGGCCTGGGAATATAAGTGGCCTAATAGTCACAGCTCAATTGGAAGCATTTTAAACACTGTCTCCAAAGTTGAAGTCTTTAGTTGGTTCTATAGAAGCAAATGAAAATGATATGACCAACACTTTCCCTGAAGGAACTGGGGTGCACAGCTCCCTGCATGTGCTGTATGACTTGCTCAGAGGCCACCGCTGCAGTCAGGCACACTCTGACTTCCTAGGACAAACCCTTTCTCCCCAGTGCTATAGAAGTCTCAGTCTCCTCCCCTGAGGCTCTTGAGTGGTGGGAGTAGAGACCATCTCATTAGTTGGCCTTTGCCAGGGCCCAGCACCATGCCTGAACACAAAATCTGTGCCCAAGCATGCCTGAACACAAAATCTGTGCCAAGTAAATGGCACAGATAAATGGTCAGCCATATGGAAAACTGGACAGTCCAGGCTCTGGGCCACTCAGACTGATCCTTGCTGTGTATGGGAGCAGACATGATCCTAATGGGAAGGAGCTGCAGGGTGATGGCTATTTCCATGGACATGTGAGGGCGTCATAGGGCTGCCCTGGGCAACAGGGGGACCTAAGGGCTGGCGTGTGATGCACACTGTGGACACTCTTACGGATGAAGTGTCTGGGTGTGACCTCGTCCAGTCTCCAACTTAGAGACTGTCGTAATATGGTTCAGAAAAGATTTTGGGACAGATGCTAACTGTGATCACTGATGTGGGACTTGGGGGAGCTTATTAAGTCCTTTGAAAACTCAGTTTTCTGAACTGTGAGATGGGATAATGCCTTTCCTTCCAAGAAGGTTTCAGAGGTTGACGTGTAAAAACATTACAGAAATAGACTTAGTGGGCACTAAGTACGGTGTGGCATTTTCTGTTTTTTCCTTTTGTTGGTTGTGTCTGGGGATGTGTGTCAAAGCAGACCTGACTGTCTTTTATAAGAGTTGCAGAGAATGACTTATTTGTGGGTGCTTGGCAATGAATTTGCTCATGGAACTTAACTCAATGGGTTATTTTCAGGACTTGCTTCTTTTCCTGAGCATTTTCCATTTCAGTCCCCTCCAACGATATAATGTGGTGCTGCGCGCCCACCCTGAGCCTTCCCACCTGGCAAGGGCTGCCAAGCAAAGAATGAAATCCACCCCGCACTCCCCCGGGAGCCCTGCACCAAATCCCCGAGAAGCCCAGAGCATTAGCAAACGGCTCTGGAAACTGCACAGATTGCAGCCTCGGCTGGAGGGATTAGGCAGGGGCTCCCTTTCAAAGAAGCTGGTCCCAGCAGAGGCGTTTGCAAAACTAGTTTTGCAGCAAAACGAACTGATAGGCACAGGCATCATGAGAGGTGAGGACCCGTGCAGCTGCCCTGCCCCTCTGTTAGCCCAGGTCCTCTCCGGTGGCCACTCTGCTGCTGCTCCTTCCACAAGTAGACCGGTGTGTTCAGAGCTGCTGGAGAGAAGCTTGGGCTCCTCCCTGTCTCCAGCCATCGGGTTTGCACAGGAGGAATCGCTGACCCTCTTTGCCTCACAGTGTATCTGACAATAGGGACACTCAGGCCAGCCTCTCAGGGTTGCTGAGAAGATTAAATGACATCACCTTATAAGGGCCTCAAGAACATACAACCTGGCACAAAATTTCCCAAGAAAACTCTCCTCTGATATTGTTTCCTTGTCATTTATTTATATAATTAAATAAACTTTTATTGCCACAGCCCCAGCCCCAGCTCCAACGTGGTCTTGTGGGTAGGACCCTGCATAAAACATCTTAAATATGGTTTTGTTCTTGGCTTCCACTCTCACTTGCTGTGTGAGCTCAAGCCCCTGACTTGCTCTCTCTGGCTCTCAGTTTCCCAAGGTGTAGGAAGAGAGCTGGATGAAACCTTCCAGGAGTCTCCTCCTGCTTTTTGCTGCTTTTATTGCAATCTCCCTGACACTGCCAGATTCAGATGGGGCCATTGGTCCATGCTTCTCCAGAGCAACAGAATCCAGAAGCTGTACATGTGCCTGTCACTGTGTGTGTGCGTGTGTGTGTGTGTGAGGTATCTCCAGTTGAAGCTGGAGTTTTAACTCAGGAAGTGTGATGCCATCTCTTTCCACACTCATAGGGAGAAAGAGATTTATTTTAAGATTTAGCTCATGCAGTTGTAGAGGCTGGCAAGTCCAGAATCTTTGGGGCAGGCTGGTAGGCAGGAGACCCAGGGAAGGGTTGCATTCAAATCCAAAGGAATTCTACTGGCAAAATTCCTCCTGCTTTGGGGGAGGTCAGTCTTCCTTCTACCAGGACCTGGGACTGCTTGGATGAGGCCCACCTATATTGTGGGGGTTCATCTGCTTTAAACAAAGTCCGATGACTTCAGTGTTAATTTTTTGCAAAATGCTATCAGAGAAGCACTTGCAATGTTTGGCCAGAGAGCTGGGTACCACAGCCTGGCCAGGTTAGCACAGAGCAACCCTCGCATCTGGAAAATCCCCAGTTCCTACTGGCCTCCACTGAAGAGCCAGAGTCCAGTGACCGGTTGGGAGAATACCATTCTCCCTGCAGGGAGGCTGCACACTCCTTTCTGGTGCCTGAAGTGAGTAAGGTGGATCCACTGTGCAGAGGGAGGCGTGGCCCCCGGCGCAGACCCTCCTCTAGAGGAGATGGGGGAGGGCTTCAGACTGAGAGCATCCGCTAAGCTCCTACTGGGTGCAAGTGTCCGTGTGCTGCAGGACCAGGAGAGCGCAGTGGGCCCTGTGGTCTAGAGTGACTCCCGGGGCAGTTAGAAAAGCCGATCTCACAAGTGCACAAAGCTTGATGGGCCTCATTTTGGAGCCCACCTTGGAAGGCCTGCTCTCCCTCCAAGTCCCCGCTGAGCCATCTGTGCACATGGACTCCTTTGGTTCACACAGTGACCTTTGCTTTCCTTCTGCGGATGGGGAACTGGAGCCACAGAAAGGCTGGGTCCAGGCCCAGCTGGCGTCAGGGCCCAGTGAATGTGAGGCGTCTCCCAACCCCTGTCATTGGCTGCCAGGTTAATGGAAAACCTGGCAAAAGATGCGCCTGTCTCCCCAGCCTCTAAGACCCCTAGGGCAGGGCAGGCCTCCTCTCCTGTGTGCCTGGAGATTGGTGCTTCTAGGGCCGACCCTGAAGTGGAATCCCCTGTCCTCCGCCTGACTTGGAAGACTTTCCCACATACAGGAGCACATGTCACTGAGATGGTTCAAGGTCACTCTTCTGAGGTTGTTTTCCTTTTAGGATGAACTGCAGAAAATTGCAGAACAGTACTGTTCTGAAAGGGGAAAATGCTCACGACCCAGCTTACCTGGCGAGCGCAGCTGGCTTCACAAAGCCCCTTCCGTGCAGAGTCCTGTGTCATGATCGCCTCTTCCCCACTGGCAAGAGGTGTGCCTCTGGTGGGACAGGCTGTGGAGGGGAAGCTGAGGCACAGTGCCGACTCCCAGGCTGGAACGTCCCCTCCCCAGGAGTGCTCTCCTGTGCACCCTTTGCCCCTGTTTGATGGGACTCTGTGCCCTGTGCCCTTGACTGGAACAGACATTTGCTTCTTGCTGGGAACACCCTGGATCCCTTCTATGAGGGTCTCCATGCACACGTAAGACACAGACTTCCCTCTTCCTGTTAGAACATCGCTGTGTGGCTTCTGGCCTGCGGCATCTCTGAAAGCAGAGGCACCATCATCACTTCCCTCGTTAATGGGTGATAACCAAGCATCAGCGCAAGAAGTCAGGATGCAGCAGAGAGCGGAGGGGCAGAGGGGCTGGCACCGGCAGGTCTCCCGCGGCGCTGGAGGCCACATGAGGTGGGGGATGCACTTGCTTCCTCTTCTTTCCCTGAGGACTCACCACAGAGACTTAGCATCAACAGTCACAGTGCTCAGAGTGACAGCAGTTTTGGGGACCAAGTGAAAGTTTAGACTTTTTTATTTATTTGTACAGACTACATTTTGAATCATTGTACACAAATGGGGTACATCATTTCGTTTCTATGGTTGTGCATGATGTAGGTTCATACCATTCATGTAATCATATACGTATGTAGGTTAATGCTGTCTGTCTCATTCCACCATCTTTCATACCCCCCTCATTTCCCTCTATGTAATCTAAAGTTCCTCCATTCTTCTCTCACCCCCCACCTCCAACCTCCATTATATATCATCATCTACTCATCAGGGAAAACATTTGGCCTTTGGATTTTTGGGATTGGCTTATTTCACTTAGCATGATATTCTCCAATTCCATCCATTTATCTGCAAATGCCATAAAATTATTCTTCTTTGTGGCTGAGTAATATTCCATTGTGTATATATACCAGTTTCTTTTTCCATTCATCTATTGAAGGGATCAAGGTTGGTTCCACAATCTAGCTACTGTGAATTGAGCTGCTATACACATTGATGTGACTGTGTTACTATAGTATACTGATTTAAGTCCTTTGGGTATAAACCAAGGAGTGTGATAACTGAGTCAAAAGGTGGCCATTCCAAGTTTTCTGAGGATTTTCCACACTGCTTTCCAGAGTGGCTGCACCAATTTGCAACTCCACCAGCAATGTATGAGTGTACCTTTTTCCCACATCCTCACCAACATCTATTATTATCTGTGTTCTTGATAATAGACATTCTAATTGGAGTAAGATGAAATCTTAGAGTTGTTTTAATTTGCACGTCTCTAATTACTAGAGATGTTGAACACTTTTTCATGCATTTATTAAACTTTTTTTAATCAGAAGAAAAAAGACAAATATGGTCCAACCTAAGTTACATTCATCTTTACACCAATGCATTAAAAATATCTTTTAAGTTATTTGTTTTATGGATGTAGAAACCTACCAAGATCAAAGTATCTGTGACCCAGAAAAGTCACAATTCAGGTCTGGGAGTGAAGATTATCATTACTCTTTATTGTCTCCTGATGATGGACATGAGACGAGATAGCCCAGATGGTTTCGCCAAGGTGGGGAGACGTGAACCTGGAACTCAGTGCCCTGTGTGATCTGTGTTTTGACGCAGCTCCTGGCGGTGGCAAGATAGCTGTGCGTGGAGGGCCCTGCCTGCGCGTGCGTGCGTGCGTGAGGGTGCTGAGCGCAACAGGGACACTGGGAATTTGTGGATAATGTGCTTTATGGTCAGTACCTGGGGTAGGATCCAGGGTCAGAGAGGATGTCCTCAGGGGTCACCACGTTGCCTCATGTGGCGGGATTGCTTTCGTTTGTAAGGCTGAATGACATCACTCTACCTGTGTCTACATCTAGTCTTCACCCATCTGTCAATGAGCACTGAGGTCCTTGTCATATCTTGACTGTTGTGAATGATGTGGCAGGACTCATGGGAGTACAGGGATCTCCTTGAGGTACTGATTTAGACCAGTTTTGGATATATACTCAGAACAGGTGGTGCTGGTCAGGCACAATGGAGCGTGTCTGTCATCCCAGGGGCTTGGGAGGCTGAGGCAGGAGGACTGTGAGTTCAACTTAATGAAACCTGGTCTCTAAGTATAAATATTTGTGGGGGTGTGGCTCAGTGGTTAAGGGCTCCTGGGTTCAATTCCTGGTACATCCCCCTCACCAAAAAAAAAGAAGAAGCATTGCTGGACCACACCCTAGCTCTCTCTTCCGCGTTTTGAGGAACTTCTGTCATTTCCGAGAGCGCCTGGCACCGTCTGAGAGCTCCCCCAACAGTGCACAGGATTCCAGTCGCCTCAGGGCTTTGGCTACTTCATGTCTTTTCCTTTCCCTTCTGTCCTTCTTCCCTCCTTCTCCCCTCTCCCTCCCTTCCTCCCTTCCTCCCATTGCTCTCTTTTGTGTTCATCAATCAGTCCTCCCCCTGTGAGGTCCCATCCTTTTTATGAACGTTCCCCTGATGACGGTGACCTTCCTGTGCCTGTGGGCTCTTTGTGTGGGTCCCCTTGGGAGTGAGGTCTGTTTAGTTCCTTGGCCCCCTTTTAGAAGTGGGTCATTTCTGCCTTCTCTGGAGTGGCGGGCGCTCCTCCTGTATTTTGGGTATTCACCCCGTCAGGTAGGCGGCATGCCCCTGTCCTTCCGCCCCACAGGTTCTTTTCGCTCTGGCGATCGCTGTCTTGCGGGTAGACGGTTTCGGTTGGCTGTAATCCTGCTGGCCTGTTTCTGCTTCTGTTGCTTGTGCATCCGGTGTCACATCCAGGATACTCCCTCAGGAGTATCATGGTGCTTCTTCACGTCTTCTTCCAGGAGTCCTGCAGTGCGCACCTCCTGTGTGATTCTGTAAGCCACTTTCGGCCTGCTTCTGTGTGTGGCGTAGGATCTGAGTCCAGCTCGGTTCCTGGGCCAGTGCATATCCAGTTTTGCAACCAGTATCTGTCCAAGAGACTGCCCTTCAACAGAGCGTGCCCCTAGCACCCCACCAACATCAGCCCACTATCTAGAAACACGTTCATTTCTTGGCTTTCTATTGTCTTAAAAGTCACCTTACTGAGGTTCGATTCTTGGGAAAGAGTTACCCAGGTGCTATACATACCTCCAATGATTTGGAGGGGCTTGAGTTCTGCTTGGTTGGTCTCCATGTCTGTCAGTGCCAATTCCGTTCTAGCTACTGCAGCTGAGGAATATACTTTGAAATCAACTTGTGTGATGTTTTCAGCTTTGCTGGTATCAAGGCAATTTTTGGTAATGAAAAAGGTGATACACAAATAAGCAATACTTGTACACTTTTGCATAAGAAACCTATTTTCACTGATCTATGTGGCTCTTTAGGAAATGACTTCTGGAATTACTTTGGATTCATGTACAAATTAATGAGAAATACTGTAGACTCAAAGTCCACCACAGCCCGTGTCTCATATAGCAACTTGCTCTAGATTTTGTAGGATTTTTATGAAATCACAATCATTTTAATGAGAAAATTTAAGTCATTTAATTTTAATGGAAAAAAACACAATAGTGCTTGCCATCTAATTCTTAAAATATTAAAAATTATTAACTATAAAAGCTTTTAACTTTGAAGTTTTTAAAAAATAACTTGTGTTTTAATGCTTTTCTGGGAATGTTTATTTTTAAAATTCTTTGTACTTCCAGCAAGAAGACTTAATTTGAGATTTACCGTTTTGGCAACCGTCGTATCTGCCCAGACAGTGCAGGGTATAGACTTGGCGCTGGGCAGAGGATCATGGCCGACCTTTTGCCTCTTGCAGAAGCGAAACTTCACACCCCTCGAGCAGCAGATCCCACTCTCCCCAGCCCTTCCGCCCCAGCAGCCACCATTGCTCTGTCGCCGCGCTGGACCGTTAGGTGGAACGGTGAACTCTTCCCTGTTATGGGTTGGCTTAGGCTACATAGCAGAATCCCAGAATTCACCCAGAGCCACAAGATACCCCTAAAAGCCAAAGGAATCTTGAAAATGGGGACCCTGTAAACCAGATTAACCACACAGAGATTATAAGTGGGGGAATATTATCTGACTCTTCTTCTTACTGCTTGTAGAGGTTGCTGGAAGAGAGTAGGATGTGGCAAGACAAGGTGCGAAGCTGTTGCCATGGCCCCTGTGCCATGAAGTGGATCTGGTAGTTTTTGTTCAAGGGCTGCCTAGACTCTGCTGTGGGCCAGCTTTTTTTCTTTCTTTCTTTCTTTTTTTAAATTTATTTTTATTGTAAACAAATGGGATACAACTTGTTTCTCTGTACATGAAGTAGAGGTGTACAGTTGTGTAATCATGCATTTACATAGGGTAAGTTTGTTTGATTCATTCTGTTATTTTTCCCTTCCCCCACCCCTCCTACCCTTCTTTCCCTCTATACAGTCCCTCCTTCCTCCATTCTTGCCCCCTCTCCCCTATTATGTGTCATCATCTGCTTATCAGTGAGATCATTCTTCCTTTGGTTTTTTGAGATTGACTTATCTCACTTAGCATGATATTCTCCAATTTCATCCATTTGCCTGCAAATGCCATAATTTTATTATTCTTTATGGCTGAGTAATATTCCATTGTATAAATATACCATATTTTCTTTATCCATTCGTCAACTGAAGGGCATCTAGGTTGGTTCCACAATCTGGCTATTGTGAATTGAGTAGCTATGAACATTGATGTGGCTGTATCTCTGTAGTATGCTGATTTTAAGTTCTTTGGGTATAGGCCAAGGAGTGGGATAGCTGGGTCAAATGGTGGTTCCATTCCAAGATTTCTGAGGAATCTCCACACTGCTTTCCAGAGTGGCTGCACTAATTTGCAACTCCACTAGCAATGTATAAGTGTACCTTTTTCCCCACATCCTCGCCAACACCTATTGTTGCTTGTATTCTTGATAATCGCCATTCTAATTGGGATGAGAGAGCACTAATCTCCAGAATCTATAAAGAACTCAAAAAACTCTACACCAAGAATACAAGTAATCCAATCAACAAATGGGCTAAGGAAATGAACAGATACTTCACAGATCTACAAGCAATCAACAGACATGAAATAATGTTCACCATCTCTAGTAATAAGAGAAATGCAAATCAAAACTACCCTAAAATTCCATCTCACCCCAATTAGAATGGGCCAGCTTTCTAATAAGGAAAACTGGGAAACCTGATTCACACTGATGTGTGAATGGCTGCCACCGTCCCTTGGATGACCCTACTTTAGGCATTTACATTCTCTGACTCCTCCCATCACTCTCCACCTGAAGAGCGCTGCTGTCCTTCAGAACCCCGTGTGGTGGTCTCTTGGGGAGACTTTTTGGAATGCCGAGGCATCCTTGGTCCTCTGCCTGCTCCCGGGCTGCTTCTGCAGTCTCCCCGGAAGGCACTGCCTGCACTCGGGGGCCTCTCTGGAGGACATGATCCGCTTCTCACCTTTCAGCACGAAGTCTCTCCAGGCGGGTTTTCTCTCCTTTCCCAGGGTGAGCCGGCACTGCTTGCTCAAGGAAGCAAACAGAATAGGCTTGGTCAGCAACCAGAGTTTTAGGCAGTCAGTGCATGAGGGATGCTGGGAGTGAGCAGGCAGCGTCGAGTTCTTTGCATTTACCTGCCACGCGCGTTGTCCTGTGTGGATGCTGTGACTGCAAGTGGGGATCAGGAGTAGGGACTGCAAGAGGAGGGCCCGGGCACTGGACAGCTGGCCCCTGGGGAAGTCCTGCCTGTTTCACGCCGTCTCACACCACCCGGTAGGTGCTCAGCCAGGTAGGCAGCAGAAGCCGTCTCTGTCAGGTACTTGCTCAAGAGCCAGAAGGCTGACATCAGCCAGAGATGGCGACAGGAAAAATCCGTAGATCCCAGAGCCAGAGGTCCCTGCATAGAGGTTGCCCATGTAATCCTCCCTGTGTTTGGGCCTTCATTTTTAAGTGCTGGTGGAGTTCTCTCTCCTGTGCTATGTGCCACACTTCAGGAATTAGCTGGAAGCAAAAGGTGCATGTTTCCTGTTGCCAGGAAGGAAAGGGGCCAGAAAGATCAGGCTCTTACCTAATAATTATCCTTGTGAACACAGAGCTGCGACTGTGGGGAGCTGTCCGGGCTGCGAGGCAAGGGGAGCTTCCCGAGGAAGAAGAGTGTAGGCCGTGGTCTGGAGAAGGAGTGAGAAGTATCTAAGTGAAGGAGGGGCAGAAGTAAGGGCAGGGCTGCCACGGACAGTTGTGCATGTTCTACACCAAGAATCCTGCTGAGCAGAGCAGCCGGGCTGGACTCCTGCCCGGTCTGCATGTACCCAGCTGTGCACCACAGGGCCGTGTCCCCTGAGGAGGGGCCCTGGTTTCTAATCCATCCACCGAAGAGGAAAACCTCCGTCTGACTAGTCCAAAGACAACCTGTAGGTTTGCTGGGGCTCTGGAGGAGGGAGAGGGTTAGAGGCTGAGAGATCCCTGAAGAAAGGGGACAGCAGGTGCGATGGGGGATGCACAGTCCCTGAGGCCAGGCCCTTGTGACCAGGAGGGTGAGGGAAGGGCAGGAGGCTGTCGGGGTGGACAGGAGCCTGAAGTCTGGGTACAAGAGATGGGAGGGTGATGGCCACGCCCGGTGCAGCGTCCCAGCCTCCAGCATTCTCATCCCACATGGTCTCGCAGGTCCCAGTCCCTCCCATGTGCAGGCATCGCATGACCGTGACCCAGCGAGGGTCCACTTAGAGTCTGGGTGCAGGCAAGGAGGGGCTGCCTGAGGGCAGGACGGTTCTTCCCCGCAGGGGTGCTTGGGCTTGCAGAGAGGAGCGCACGGATGGACCCTCATTTCAGACTGGGGCTAGGCAGTGTTCCAAGCAAATCGGTGTTGTGCGGACTCGCAAATACCCGTGGACACAAGACATTCCACTGCCGGCGGGTTCATGGGGACCAGAGTCCCTCTTCCTGTTGAAGGCAGCGTCTGTTCCTGATTTTGAGTGCAAAGCCGGTCAGCCTGTGGTCCTTCTCACCCCCAGAGCTATGGTATGCTCCCCAGGGGCTTGGTGGCAAAGGAGAGGACCTTTTCTGTTTAATATTGTCTCAGTGGAAGGGACACCAATGAGGGAGCAGGATTTTGAGGTTCCCAAACCATGCTCCTGTGTTCTGTGCCATGTGGTTGCAGCAAGGAGCTCGGCATACGGAAGAGGCATCGGGCCGGCAGAGCCCTGGAGCAGGGGTTGGCAGGAGGGACACTGTTCAGACAGTCCCCAGTTCCATTCACTCCTGGACCTGAGAGTCGGGTCTCCCAGATGCATGTGCAATTAGGTTTAAGCCACATGACCAGATTCTGGCGAATAATGGCAGAAGTGACACGAGTCTCTTCAAGTCCATGCTTGATCCTCTGGTCTTTCCCTTCACTGGTGACCTCAGGAGCCACACGTCTCTGATGGCAGTTGCAAAGAGAAAGAGAGCCTGGTCTGGAGATACCCTTGGAGGAGAGGTGCCCATGACTCAGACCTGTGTTAGATTCTGCAAAACAACCCGCATTATGTAAAGGAGAGAGTGAACTGGAACCGACTCCAGTGCCCTCCTGGCATGTGGCTGCACGTCCATCGCCCTTCATTTCTATTCATTTCTGTTCTCTTTTTGTACCAGGGATTGAACCCGGGGTGCTTAATCACTGGACCACCTCCCCCTCTCTTTTGCATTTCATTTTGAGACAGGGTCTCACTAAGCTGCTTAGGGCCTTGCTAAGTTGCTGAGGCTGACTTCGAACTTGCACTCCTCCTGCCTCAGCCTCCTGAGCTGCTGCGATTAGGCGTGTGCTGCCGTCCCAAGCCATTTCTTTTGTATAAGAGGCAAAGAGGTAGAAAAGCAGAGAAATTAGCCAAAAGCAAAAACTTTGCATGTGTTTACTAAAATATAGAAGAAACCATAAATAAATAGTTTGAAGGCTATTCAGTGTTTTAGTAAATTTTACAAAGAGACCACCAGCTTGGGGCTGCAAGGACGTTTGCCTCTTCGAGGCTGATGGGCTTCCGTGCTACAGATCTGGAAATGGGTATTGGGTTTTGAAAGCTGTGGAGTTTTTGTGTTGGTACTTGTTACTACAACAAAATACCCGAGGTAACTATAAAGATAAAGGGGTTCTTTTAGTCCATGCTTTAGGGTTTCCAGTCCATAATCGGGTGAACCCATTGCTTTTAGGTCCCTGGTGGAGGGATTATTGAGCAGCCCCCCAAAAAGATCGTGTTCCCTCCTGCCCACCTTGGATCAGGCTGGGAGAGTAAGAAGAGTCACAATGCGCAGTCTCCTGGCAGGTGCGCCCAGGGGACCATGAGTCTGGGCTGTGGATTAAGAAGTCCTACCAGCACCAGAATTTGTGTCTAACCAAGAAATGTGCTGTGGTTTGGGTGTGGTTTGATGGGGTCCCCCAAGGGTTTGTGTGTTGAAATTTAAACCCCATTATGAGGTGTGGAGAAGGTGCCTGTGGAGTTTAGGTGGCTCTGGGGACATGATCAGGAACAGGTAAGTTCCTTGCCCCCATGAGCAAATCCTGGCAGCTTTGTAAGAAGAGGGAGAGAGACACAAGAGGCACAGACACTGTGTGCTCCCTCCCCTGCCCTGCGATGCCTTGCTGGGCTCCACAGCACTGAGGCCATCAGCCAATGTGGCCCCTTGACCTGGGATCTCCAGAACCATGAGCCAAATGGACCTCTTTCCTTTAAGATTCGCCAGTGTGGGTGTGCTGCTCTAGGCTGCGGAGGAACCACAACCCTCTGAGTCTGACCGGAGGCCTTGGCCCAGCTGCAGGGCACGCTGCCGTGCGCCTGGGCTGCTGCTGGTTTCCTTCAGGGCACCTTCCTCAGTTATGCACTCCTCTTCTCCTCTTCCCGCTCCCGTATGCTGCACAGGGCAGTGAAATCCGTTGCATATTTGAGTCACCTACGAAATAATATCGAGACCGCTGCTTCCCAGGAACCCTGCGGTTCAACGCGATGCAGAGGAGGACTGAGCTGAGGGCTGCTCCCCTCGCAGGAGAGCCTCTGGGTGTGGGAGGGAGGGAGCAGGAGGCCACGAGGACAGTGGCAGAGTGGCTGTCTTCCCGTGTCACACTGCATGCATACTGAAGGGACATGTCCCAGCCTCCTGCGCAGTGCTCTTGGGACCCTGGATCTCAGCCTGCATATGTGAGTCTTTTCCCTTGAAAGGTTTTTCCCAAGGAACAGGCCCCCCACCCCGTCGTGGTGCCTTTTGTGGGTTCACGTGAGGGGTGGCGACATCACGAGGTGG
The DNA here is from genome assembly GCF_902686445.1 of Sciurus carolinensis. Lineage (NCBI taxonomy): Eukaryota > Metazoa > Chordata > Mammalia > Rodentia > Sciuridae > Sciurus > Sciurus carolinensis. Next base: position 5,498,716 of record NC_062213.1, read on the forward strand.
AAGGTGCTGGAGTCCTGAGTCTCTGCTTTTCCTAAACTGCCCATGAAGGCCGCTGCTCCCTGCTGGCCTTCAGCACCAGGACGCTCAGTGTGCACAGGGTCACCGAGAGCTCAGGGAGTATTTGTGCATGCAGAGTCCTCTAACTCAAGCACGTGACTGAGGCGACCTGGAGGAAAGTGTTCTACGTGAAGGGACCATATTTATGAAAGGCTGGAAGTCTTATGTGCAGAACCAGTTTTGTCTGTAGTGTGGTTTTGAGATTCAGTGTGCCTGGCGGGCTTTGGTGGACGACGGGCCAGGTCCCAGGAGGTCTCCAGTGCCAGGCCCACACCTTCTTGGATGTGAGTTTATTTTTTTGTTGCTGTTTTTTACCAAAGAGAAGAATGTGGTGGGGAGGGGCAATGACACAAAGCTGTGACCATGACCTTTTAAGTTCCTTCCCAATAACGAAAACACCTGGTAGTTATGTGGTGTTTTTACCTGTGTCTGCATGAGTGTGATGTGCACGTGTGTGTGTGTGCGTGTGTGTGTGTGTATTCATCTTGGTCATACAGCTGTGTGCTGGGGGCAGATAAGCCCCACACAAGTAGCTGTGTTCAGGTTTGAAGTCAGTCAGCAGACTCACAGGACAATGCACAGTTATTTATGGAGGCCCCTCCTCTCCATCCTCAGTCTGAGAACATCCTAGGCCCAGAAAGGGCACTTGCTGCCCTGGGAGGGCTGCAGAGATTCCTGGAGACCAGGGGACCTCAGCCCTGCAATATGGGCAGCACTCCCAAGCCTGGCTGCCCCTTCCTGTTCTTCACTTCCTCTCAGGTCTCTTGCCGCCTTATGTCAGGGATGAGGTGGCTCAGGAAAGCCTCTTGTTCAGCACAATGGTGGAACCCACCTCAGTAAACACGGGTCTACCCTCACCAACACATGCCTGTAAGCTTCAGAGCCTCTCAGCCTTCAGTGTCTTCTCTAATGTACCCACAGACATGAGAGGTCCAACAAAATTTTAGCTCTATGTAGCAAATGGCAGCTTTGTGGTAAGTAGCCTTAAACATGGGAACAGACCAGGGGGAGATAGCACCATCCCTTGGGATTGCCTGGAAGTTGGGCATAATGAATAGTTATTAGCCAGAAATGGATATTAGAATCTTTGGGGGGTCTGTTTAAAATTTCTATGCATATTTTGTTCATATCCCTAAAGATTCTGATTCAGCCTAGCTCATGGGAAAGTTGAATAGCAACACATATTTTTGAAACCTTCCCTCTGATGTGTACCTCCAACTTGAAGGCTGCTAGCGTGGTCAAGGGTGCAGACTTAGAGGTTGAATGCATGGGTCACACCTAGAATCTGTCACTCCAGTTCTCAGTCTTCTCTCTCAATCTCTCTGAGCGAGAGATGATGTACACAAAAAGTAACCAATCAGGGTCAGTGCTCAGTAGCATCCAAGGCTCTCCCAGAGATGTTTTTCTAGGCCTACGAAAAAGGCTGCCGAAACTGTAATGCATAAGCTTCTGCATATTCAGGAATCCTTAATCTTGCTGATTGCAGGATTAAGGATTTATTACAGAGATGTGACAATGAGGAATTATTTTTCATAGGGTATAAAGCTTCAGTTATGCAAGATGAATACATTCTAGAGATCTGCTGTACAATGTAGTGCGTGTAGTTAACAATAATGTATTGTTCATTTAAAAATTGTTGGGAATGTAGATCTCATGTTAAATAATCTTACCGTAACAAAGCCAAAACATCAAACAAAATAAAACACACCAAAGAGACACAGGGAAACTTTTAGAGTTGATGGACGTGATCATGACCTTGGTTGTGGTTTCATGAGTGTATGCACATGCCCAAACTCACCAAACGAAGATACTAAACATAGGAAGATGAGTGCATATCAATTATGCCTTACAGAGCTGTTAAAAATGACAAATTGAAAAAACAACAACAGATGGTAGGATTCTTATAGGATGCCCAAGGCAGGGGAAAGAGAATGAACTGAGAAAGTCTAGGTCCACCATGGCTGAGGCCCAGTGGGCATGAGGCATGGCCGTGGGTGTCCAAGCCAGTGCGTCACTGTCAGCTGCCTGGGCTCTCCTTGCTTTGTTGATTCACTTTGCATCTTCTTTCCTCCCTCCCTCCCTTCCAAACAGCTGGCTTTCCCCCTATTATTCAGAATAAGTCTCAGAGAAGAGAACTGGCTTGGACAAAGATGGTCATCCCCGTGTGAGTGGGGATTGTAGCCACAGCCAGGTCAGAGGTCACTGTCCATCCTAGGAACTGACTACCCTGAGTTATATGTCTGCCCTGTTCTGATCCACTGTGGACCTGGCAATTGGGGCCACATGCATGTGACCAGGTCTCATAGATGGTTTTGCTCTCATCACAGTATCACTTGGACTCATTCAGTGTTCAATGCAAAATGAATGCTTAGTATTTGTTTGCAGAATGAACAAAAAATCTCTCTCTCTGTCACACACACACACACACATACACAAATGTACACACACACATGCACACACACACAAGTATAGCACCTGAAAACTGAAAAATTTTTAGCACATTTCTGTATCAACAGTGCCCAATGCTTTGAGCAACATCTCTGAGATTGCAGAATTCTAAATGAACTTAGAGTCCCGGCCACTTCTACCCTCAACCCTCACCTGGGCCCTTGGTCCCTCTCACTCTCACTCTTCTTCACTCTCTTGTAGGCTGCCTCTCTGCCGGCGGCACCCTCCGCATCTTCTTATCTTGCTAATTCCCATTTATCCTTCAAAGCTCCGCACAAGTGTTCTTTCCTCCCAAATCTGACTGCACCGCCCATGTCTCTGGTGACTCCTGGATGGGGTGGGAGGCTCTGCTTTGGAATCCACATTGGTCTTACTCATACCTGTCATCGCAAGCATTGCGCTCAGTGTTATGCTTCTTTTCTTGATGGTCACTGACTAGATTTTGAGCTTCTAGGTCACATGCACTGGGGGAAGCCCCTCCCTCTTCAATGCACTCCCCACCAGCAGGTGTCCTGCAGATGGAACCAGGTGAATGACCATCACCACGCAGCTTTCCAGTCTCTCCTGGTGAACCCCAAATTGTAGACATCACCCCTACAATTTGGAGACATGGAAGCTGAAGCTCAGAGATATAAATAAAGGGGTCAAGGTGACACAGGTAGAAAAGCTTCAGAGGAGAACTCGGGTGGCAGGCTCTAGTCAACCCTGCACACACGTCCTGGAGTCTGCATGTAGAAAGGCACAGTCCTGTGAGGACCCTGAGTCCCCGTGGCCTCCCACTCAGCCAAGCCTCGTCCCCACCACCAGCTCCCTCCCTGCAGCGTAGCAGAAGTGCTCCCAAACCCATCTGTACTCAGAATTGTCCCCAACGCAATACGTACACCATAATTTAAGAAAAACTATTCATTGAACATGATTGTCATGAGTTGCTGAAAATTACCTTTCTTAAGATCTTAATTTTTTTCAAGACTTTGGACTTGAAATAAAGAAATCCATACTTAAACTGAACGCTGCTATTCATTAGCTTTTGTTTTTGAGACTCAGTAGTCTCTGGTCAGTGAAATAACAGGAATATTTGCTCCTTTTCTTCTTTCATATGTCTAAAATCCTCCCCACCCCACTGCAGCCAATGCACTTTGTTGATTATTGGTGAAATTGTCATTGACACTGATCCCCCTTCCTGGGGGAGTTGGATTGTGAGTGGTATATAGATTGATTGTATCAATAAGTTTTGTGTTCCAATTGTGATTAAAGTTATAAAGAAGTAAAGCAGGAGATTGCTGTGCACCCCTATGTGTCCTCACAGGTATGCCTGTTTCTGTCACTGCTCATCTGTCTTGTCCTCTCCCTAAGCATCTCTGCCCACCTGTCCCTTTTCTTACGTAGCTGGCTCTGTTCCTGTGCTCATTTCTCCTTTCTCCTACTTCAGCTTTTCCTCAGCTTCTCTTCCTCTCTCTCTCATTCTCCTCCGGTCCCCCCACCCTGTCTCCACCTCACCCTCTCCAGCCCCTGGCCCCTTTACTCGCTGAGATTTTCCCTACTATGAGTCTCAGTATGTGTTGTCTTTTCCTACCTCTCTGCATGTCTGGAAACTTTTTATTCAATGTCAGGCATTGCAAATTTACCTTTTTCAGCGCTGGATATGTGTGTTTGATAAAGGGTATTCTTGAGCTTTGTTATGGAATGCAGATAAGTTATTTGATCTTTCCAAGTCTTGCTTTAAAGAGAAGAGAGAAGCCTTTCCTCCAGGACAGATTTTGTCCAATTACTGAGCTAATGCTCTTCGGAATTCTCTAATCAATGCCTGTGAGCTGCGAGGTTTTCCATTCTAATTTGTGGATACATCAGTTATTTCTAGTCCTGCTTGAGCCCTGGGAATTTTTTCCTCAGCTCTCTGCTTTGGCACTGTCTTGTGAAGTCTCCCCCTTGCCCACCACTGTCCTGTGCCATTTTTCACCTTCTCATAGGAGCGAGCCCACAAGGGCTTCCCCAGGGTCCATAATCCTGTCTCAGCGTCTGGATTGGAACCATTGGGTTGTCCTGACTTTTAGCCTATACAGCCTGATGTCAGTGACTACAGACCACAGTTTCAAGTATTTTATCTGGACGGTAGTTACTTCAGATGGTGAGCAAATGAGCAAATCTGTTCTCTGTCCTTATTGGTTGCAGTCATATTATGTCCCCTCTCTGTCCCTTTTTTAATGGGACGTTTGACCATTTATATGTAGTAGTTATTTGTTGCTTAATTTCCCATTTCCTAATATAGCTCTAGCTGACATCCACACTATCACTTTGAACCATTGTCTTAAAACTGGGTTTTCTTGGAATTCTTTGTGGGGTGGAGGTGGGAACAGAGCTATTTTCATTTTCATCACCACCACCACCACCATTATCAAACACTTGCTAAGCACACACGTGTGCCAGATGCACTCTAAAGGGTCTTTACATTCGTCTTCTCCTTTAATTATAATAACAACGTATGAGGCAGGTTATTAATAATCTCATGTTTAGAATGAGGAAATGGAAGCACAGAAAGTTCAAGAAACCAGCTGGTAAGCAGCAGCCTGCCCAGGCCGTGCAGCTCAGTGTGCAGGCCCAGCCACTGGGCCCCTTGCCTCTTGCTGGCAGCTGGTCACAGAAAGGCCTTTCCAGGTGCTCCAGAGGAATGGTGGCACTGGAGATGCAGTCTGGAGGGACATTTGAAGTACACTTGGCTGGGGCTGCGAAAGAATCCTCAGGTGTGCCCAGGACTCCAGGCTTGAAGGATGACCCAACTGTGTGCACTGGGCTTTTGTTAGAGGATTGCTGCCTCCAGGCAACCAAGCATGTAAAATCATGTACCTGTGTGACTATCTGTCGTATTCCTGCTGTGGACTCTGGTTCCAGATGGCTTATCTTCTCCTCTCAAGTCTGCCACTTTCTGTGCATGAGTATGCATGCGTGAGTACGAGGCCTGGGTGAGGGGAGAAAAAACCCAGGCGAGACCAGTGTTCTGTATTCACGGGCCGGAGAGTGGCGTGGCCTTCCGGTTTGTCCTTGTGAATGTGCCTCTGTGGTCTTTTCCCACTGTCCATCACCAACGTGTGTGGAGGCTGTACGATCTGCATGCGTGATTGCTGAGGGCCCTGCCAAGAGCCCAGGGTGCTGGGCATGGGCTTCTGATGGCTTCTGACAAATGACTAAAAGTAGGAAATCAGCTGCCTGTGATGAAAGTCACCAGGGTCATGTTCCAGGCTTAGCAATTCTAGGAATTATGGGAGAACTGTAAATTTTGATGCTTTCCCCAGAGTTTCAGTGTCTTCTTTTCTCCCTGAAAAATAAGCATGGCCCAAGGAATATTCTAAACCCCACGCTATCTCCCATGTTATGCATAATTGAACATATTTGATAGTTCCTATCATCTTGAAAAATCACTTTTCAAATATTGAAATAATAAAAGATCCATCCAGGAATGGTGGTGTGATATTACCTTCCGTTCCCATGGAGACCAACTTGCTTGTGAGCCGCTGAGTGGTTATTAATGGCAGTTGCCAATACGCTGAGCTGGCGGTGGCCTGGTAAGTAAATACTTAGTATTTGTCATCACCTGCAAATGTGCTCAGCTCATTTCAGTTTATGTTTATTGTTGGGGTTTTAGAATTGTTTTTTTTTTTTTTGGTGGTGCTGGGGATCAAACCCAGGGCCTTGTGTTTGCAAGGCAAGCACTCTACCGACTGAGCTATCTCCCCAGCCCCTAGAAATGGTTTTATTTTCTAGTTTGAGTTTGGTTCAATTTAATTTCTCAAAGAGCATACTGGCATGCCAGGTAAGCAGTTTCTTCAGCCATGTTGCCGTGTGTGTGTGTGTGTGTGTGTGTGTGTGTGTGTGTGTTTAGAGGGAAGTGGGGCAATGGAGAGGTCTCTGCAGAGTGAGCTCACTGACTGTAGCAAACCTTGGAAGACAAAACATCTAGTGCCTCCAGAAAAAAAGAGGAAGGTGTTTATGGAGCAAGTTTCCTTGTGCCCTTGCCAGTGTTCAGGCCTTGCATCTCTTCTGAGTTTTCTAGCATCCAGGAACACGAGTATGAGCCCCACCCTACAGAAGAGCAATCTAAGGATCGAGAAGTCAAACTTCTTTTTCTAAGAATGTCTTTTGAGCTCACACTCTAACTTCTTTATGAATACGAAGTGCTTGCTCTTTGTACTACGCAAATGATTGTGATGGTGAACAGAATTACTGCTAGCCTCATAAGATTCTCAGGGTGGTTCCATGGCTGAAGCCTTTAGAGTGACTGACACATGGTAAAATTGAACAAGTGGTAGCTCTTTACTCCCCTTTTCCTTATACTATTTTATTTTTCTCATTATTTCAAGTATAACTACAATTAGAGGCAATAGCAGCAGAATTATTACTATTTTTTCTCATGTGCACAAATGATATTTAGTTAATTCATGAACTACATTTATGTAGATTCAGTTTTTATTTTCCTCCAGAGTCTCATTGCTCACATATTTGGAAGTAATCTGAGTTATTATGTTTCCATAAATACTAAATTTTCCTCCAATAAAGTCTACTCATTGTACTTATGATGGAGAGGGAGGGTTAGACATGTCTTCAATAAGCTTCATTATGTGGAAGAGAGAGGTAAAGTTTGATATAGAAATGAGAATTACTTAAATTTAAAAGACTCCCTAGAATAAATCCTCGAGTCCTTGTCTTCTTCCCATGCTGTTTCATTCAACTTCTCTTCTCCCATTTTATCTTCTCTGCTGCAAAAGCTCTGTGAAGGAAGGGATCATGTATCTCTGAATGTCGATTTATTATCAGTGGGAAGCTCTCTAAACATTTCTATATGAAGGAATGCTTGAAGGAGCCAGGTACATCAGGAGCAAGCCTGGGGGCCAGGGTTATTTTCCTCATTTTACACAGTGTAGTTTTGGAATTCTAAGTATGTCCTTACAACTCTTAAGATAAGAGCTCTTTGAGCTGTACCATTTTGTGGTCTAGATAAGAGTATTCAGAAATGTATAGATAGATAATTATACCCATAAAACATTTCCCACTGAATTACTATTTATGTAAACATAGGATGCAGGTGAAGTTTCCAGACCCTTGACCTAAGTGGAAATTTTTCAGATGCTAGATAGTGAAGATGATGATGGTGATGATTAGGATGGGGAAGTGGTGATGATTATGATGGTAATGGTGACAGATGATGACAATGCTGATGGTCATGGTGATGGTGGTGCTGATGATGGTGATGATTATGATCATGATGGTAGTGATGATGGTGATGGTGAATATTATCATGGTGATGGTGGTGGTGATGATGGTGATGGAGGTGGTCACAATGGCGATGGTGAGTTACCATGAGGGTGATGGTGTTGATGACCATGGTAATAACAATGGTGGTGATGTGCTGATGGTGATGGCGATGAACAGAACTTAGGTGCTTTATCTTATTGAACCCTCACAACAACTATTGGTTATTATTATTATACTATTATGCACATCAGGAAACTAAGGCAATAAGAGTTCGTGTTACTTGTCACAAGTCACAGAGCAGAAGAGTGAAGGAGCTGGAAGTCTGCATAACCCAAGGGCCTGGTAAAGTCGTGCTATCTACTGGTTATGTGTCCTTGTGCCTCAGTTTCTACCTTGCAAAATGGTTAATTCTGTAGCTCTCTTCTAAGAACATGGTTCATGTTGTGTGGACATGGTCATGCAGTGATCACTGGGCAGAAGGTCCCCGAGAATGAGTCAGGATTCAGGAAATTGGTTCCCATTTTCCAATATTTACTCCATATTTATCTTCACATAGAAACAGCCATGCTTCCCGAGTGCCATCTTCATGAACACGTCCAAAGACTGGGTGTTTATTTCTCCTGTGAGTGAGAATGGCAGCTCACAGGATAGTTTCTTCTGAATCTTTCTCCTGGCCGTATTTTAGAATTGAGAATGGATGTCAGACAGGTTTTGCCTGGCCTAAAGTAGACAATAATCACACCTTCTAGGAACCCAGTGTCTGTGTTGTTCCAGGTGCAGACAGGCTCTTTGGCTGCAGCCCAGGGGCGTGATGACTGCCACTCACACTGTCACCATCTGCCCCAGCACTTATTACTACAAAGTCACCTCATTCCCTGCTGACTCCCCACTGACTGCCCCCTCAGGGTGGCACACAGAATCCTGTTCCTTACTGATCTCATTCTCTTCCTCAAGGGAACTCTCAAGGAAATTGATTCTTACTCCAGGCAGCCATGTTTACTGGGAGCTTCTGGGAATGCCCTGAGCTTTACTCAGTCTGGGTCATTGCATCTGAGTCATTCTCGGGTGGGAGGCAGGGTGGGAGGCTGGAGAGCCCCTGCAAGTCTCCTAAGTTATGTTAGTTGCTCTTTCTGAGAATTAGCAATGAGGCTGCAAGCAATGGCAACATGACTTTGGGGTTCTATGGTGTTCTCTCTGTCTCAAAGCATTTTTATCCTCTGACTTCATCTCAGATTCACACCACCTCTGGAATTGTTTGCCCCATTCAGAGAATGGGAATGTGGCACCCAAAGGGGGACAGTGGCTTGCCTAGGATCCATATAGTGAAGATTGGGTGCTTGACTTAAGACTCCAAGTCTAGTCTTCTGTTTGCTACATGAGAATTGTCTCTGGTGATCCTGGCAGTGAACTGGTAGAAACAAAGGGATCTAATCCCATGGATAATATTCAAATCAAACTCCATCTTTCAAATAATTAAGTAAATATTAGTAAAATATCATATCAAGTCTTTACTGTATTCTGTTCCCTGTATTAAACATTTGCACATATCTCCTGGGTTACACTTCTCTAATACCCTATGTAGAAGCGATTTCCTTATTTTATAGCTAATAACAGGCCTGGAGAGAGCAGTAGATGGACCAAGTTCAGGCAGATGTGAATGGTGGTGTGGGAACTTGAGTCCAGGTGGCCAGCTCTCTGGATTTAATCTTACCACATCTGTATTTCTTATGAAATGACTCAACAGAAAGCTCAGAATCATCTTTGATCCTTTTTTCTCTTTCATTTACACCAGTGACTGATTCTTAGAAACACAAAATATCTTTGTTTTGTGCCTGGGTCCCTCCCTGCCCAATGCCTAGATGTATGTCCTAATTGTTTCTTGTCTGACAGGGCACAGCTTCCTGGATCATCTCTCTTCTGCTCCCCTCTCCTCCTCCATCACAACCTTCCACCAATTTGAGGTGATGGATCTTACATCTATCATCAGGACAAACGACAGAGACCTTCATACTGACTTCTGCCTCTAAATCTAAATGCCATTTCAATCTTAATCCACATGAACTTTCTGCTAAAATTTTAACACCTTTATTTTCTATTCTGCAAAATGTTTTTCTTTTACTTGCCTTTACCTGTGAGGTTTGAATTTTCTTTCTCTTCTTTTTATTTGGTCTGGTCATTTTTTATTTGGCATTTCTCTTGACTTACCCCATCCAGAATGGTACTGGTGTCTCTCTTTGCATTGCGGTAACATCTGTGGGTCAGTTGATCCTAGCACTTACCAAACCGTACTGAAATCATCCGTCTATGTGCTGCCTTACATACTAAAGAGTCTTGAATGCATAAATCATGTACAGATAGCATTTTCAATCCCTAACAGTGTCTAGCTCAGAAATAACTTTCAATAACTAATTGTTGACAAATTCATTCAGACACCATGCTAAGCATACTCTGTATGCATATTCTACTCCATTCTGATATATAATTATTTTAATAGAATGGCTCATGCCTTTGTGTTAATCAAAATGGCCTTCGAGTTAGGGCAATGACAGAGCAGCTCCAAGATGAGGTCAACTCTCCTTGACTAGGATTCCTGTGGAGAAGCAGCATGGAGTCATTGCCTGACTGCCTGTGGCAGGACTTGGTAAGGGGAAGGTGTAGAGGACAGGTGCAGCCAGGCTGGGACAGGAGACTGGCTGCAGAACGGGCTGGCTGGTATTGGGGAAATCAAGGTCAGGGCAAGGAAAGGCACAGGGAGGATGCCTGGGTCCTGGTCTCAGGGTTAGAAAGGCCTCCACAGGAAGCCATCCAGGACTCCACATGGGGCTGCAATCATCCCTTTGAGGCAGTTGAGAGTGGATTTCTAGTCACAGATCTCCAGGGTGTCCCTCCACCAGTCCCTCCTCATCCTTGCTGGGATATTTGATGTTGTCCTTTGGAGGCTTCCAGCCCAGTGCGCCATCTTGCTCCATCTCCACTCCTAGTGAGTTCACCACTGGACCTCCGCCCTTAGACAGACCTTTAATGGTTTAGATATTAGGTGTCCCCCAAAAGCTCATGTTTGAGAAACAAAAGAAGGTTTAGAGAAGAAAAGATTGGGTTGTGAGAGTCTTAACCCAATCAGTGAACTAATCTCCTGACAGGATTAACTGAGTGGAAACTAAAGGCAGGTGCGATATGGTTGGAGGAAGTGGGTTCCTAGGGGGTGGCCTTTGGGGTATATATTTTGTATCTGGTAAGTGGAGTCTCTCTGCTTCCTGATTATCCTGGGAGGTGCTTTTCTCTGCCATACTCTTCTACCATGTTGTTCTGCCTCATCTTGAGCCCTGAGGAATGGAACCAGCTCAGTTGTCTATGAACTGAGGCCTTTGAAACCGTGAGCCCCCAAATAAACTTTTCCTCCTCTACAATTGCTCTGGTCAGGTCTTTCAGTCACAGCAGAGAAAAAGCTGACTAAACAGATCCCATTCCATCTCCATTCATTTTAACCTCTTGCCCCATCCTTTGCTTAATTCCACACACAGAAATCTGTAAGGGAGCTGCTCTTCTTCCACATTTGATCCATAACAAGCCAACATCTCAATCTCGAAATATGTTTCTTCCAGATTTGAGAGCTAAGTCCTAAAGCAATAAAAGAATAAAAGACATCATGTAAAAGAGAGAGATAAATTACATCAGTTGAAAACATGCCGGGGAACCTGCCCATCACCCTTTCCCATTCCCTGTCTGTGTCTTATAACTCATGTGACCTACTAACGAGGGAAAATGAGATGACATGCTACTAACATCATGGTGGTATTAGTGAAAATCATAGACTGGACTGTAAGAGCTATAAGTGTTATTTAATTCACTGTGGTCAGTATTTGTGGATCAACCCTAGCTTACATTTAATATGACATGCCACACATTTGATTCATTGTCAATTAATCCTATCAACAAAAAAACCTTCCCACAGAGTCAGTATTTACACATGCGCAGTGGAGCCTGAGGCATCCCCTCTCTTGCCTGGGATCTTGGAGTTGACCATTCACAAGCCCATGTCGAATGCAGGTTTGTCCTCAGGGTGGAGCTGATCTCTAGTAACACGTAAGGTCCTACATTTCTATAATGTCATGCAGAGCAACCATTGGGTCATTTTTAAGAAACAGATGTACATCAGATTGAAGAAAAGCAATTTTGTCCTTAAAGCCAGACCATAAAATTGAAGACATTCATCAGAAAGAATACCTGTGGTCTTGTGGTGATCTGAACCTTAATTGCTTGTTCTGTTTGAGTTGGTAATGTTTTCTCAATTAGATTAAATATTAAGATTACAAGTTGCCAACTGCTAACAAACTTGCTGAATGTTATGCAGTTTGGGGAATGGCTTTTAACAAAGCCCTAATGGCAGTAAGTCGCTGGAATGGGAAAATACCAGAGCTGTGAATGTTTCAATAGACACGTGCAGTGCTGTTTCGACTGTGAAGGACTGAGAGTCTTCTGCGCTGGAAGGATGTGTTGATATCATGATTAACAGACCCAGTTGTGAAATGGCCTCTGCATACCATTGAGGGCTCTGTCCGCAACACTGAAGAGCAAAAGAGGCTTGTGTTTGGAAGACTGTGGAAACGGGGTTCCAGATTCACTCACTTCCTCCTTCTGGGCCCCGTCTCTCCAGGCAGGTCAAGAGGGCAGCATTCTTGCAGGGTGGTCGTTGATGGGTCTGATGATGAGCCTGTCACTGTGCTGCTGGGCCCCTTCAGTGGCCATGTAACAGCTTGATCTTAAACCCTAGGCAAATACAGCTACCGAAACTGTGTGACAGAACTTAGACGCAATGTGGTCGTCAACATGATACAAGCTTTACTAAAAATTTGATCAGATTAATTTTGGTCTATGAATTCTGATAAATTGATTTGATAACATTTTTTATAGAAAACACTTGATTCCTGTCTAAGAGATCCATCACTGTTCCTCCATCCATACGATGAGGCTAATAATGGTATAGACCCTACAGAATTAATTAAAAACCATAGGTAAACTGTGATTTATCAATAAGTACCATTATTTTAGTTTCTGTGATTGCTAGAATTATTTGAACAACAGCCAGACCTAGCTTGCGCAGGGTTTCTCTAGAAGTACATGCTCTATTGTGACAAGGTCCATGAAGTGGCCTTTCCTGTGACCTAGTCTCAGAACAGCCCTGGAGGTGGCCAAGGTTGTCACTGAGCACCTCCCCGGCCGGGTGGTGCTAGTAGGGGTGGGTGTGGACCTGGTTAGGCACGGTCACCCAAGTCACGCCGTGTGCCACAGTGATTGCCCAGGTCTGAGAGGGGCCACTCCTGCCCCACCCTCCAGACATACTTCCCGGTGCTCTGTGAGTCTCACACAGGGAGCAGATGAGGGGCCCGTGGGAGTGTGTGTGAGGTGTCAGCATGTGGATTACACTGGCCGTGCTGGTGTGCTCACAGAGTGGGCACATCTAGGAAGCCTGTCAAGAGTCCTAGGGAGAGAAACAAAGAGCAAATGACTGAGTCCTCAGAACTCAGCACTGGGTACTAGAGATGCTCACTCAGTGCCTACTCAAGAGTCAGTTGGAGGAATTGAGTGCCTTTTATAATTAAAATCACAACACATCTCCACACTGCTTTCCAGAGTGACTGCACTAACTTGCAGCCCCACCAGCAATGTATGTGTATCTTTTTCCCCACATCCTCACCAACAACTATTGTTGCTTGTGTTCTTGATAATTGCCATTCTAATTGGGGTGAGATGGAATCTTAGGGTAGTTTTGATTTACATTTCTTTTATTACTAGAGATGTTGAACATTTTTTCATATATCTGTTGATTGCTTGTAGATCTTCTTCTGTGAAGTATCTGTTCATTTCCTTAGCCCATTGTTGATTGGATTATTTGTATCCTATACCCAAAGGACTTAAAATCAGCATACTACAGAGATACAGCCACATCAATGTTCACAGCTGCTCAATTCACAATAGCCAGACTGTGGAACCAATCTAGATGATTGTGGTATATATATACAATGGAATATTACTTAGCCATAAACAATGATAAAATTATGGCATTTGCAGGCAAATGGATGAAATTAGAGAATATCATGCTAAGTGAGATAAGCCAATCTCAGAAAACCAAAGGACGAATTGATCTCACTGATAAGCTGATGATGACACATAATGGGGGGAGTGGGAGGGGAGCAAGAATGGAGGAAGGAAGGACTGTATAGAGGAAAAAGAGGGGTGGGAGGGTTGGGGGGGAAGGGAAAAAATAACAGAATGAATCAAACAACATTACCCTATGTAAATTTATGATCACACAAATGGTATGCCTTTACTCCATGTACAAACAGAGAAACAACATGTATCCCATTTGTTTACATTAAAAAAAAAATCACAACACATCAAATTTGAATCTTTAGGGCATCACAGCAAACCTGCAACTTTCAAAGTAAAACCAGACACCGTGGGCACAAGGCACATGCACCAAGTGGGACTCACTATTCTGTAGGTCCACACAGGAGCCTGGGAACAGGAGTGGTAGTAGCCTGGCCCCTCCTGCACTACACAATCAGCCCTGTTGGTCCGACAGTCGGTCGCTTCCTCTTGCTCTTGCTATTTGCATCATCTGCATTCTCACTGCCTCACCCTGAGTTGAGAAGCTACCCTCACCTTCAGGTCGATTCTGGTGAGTGTAGAATATGGCACCAAGTGGCGAAGAGCTTGACCTGCAAGTCAGGCGCTGCTGCTTGGGAGTTACAGGTTGTCTCTTTGTAATTGTGGAATTCACCGCTATTCTTTACCCTCTCCAGGCCCGTTCTACTTTCATGAATTTACATCTTGAGTCCCACTTTCCTAGGAGCTAGAGGGACCGATAGCCTTGAGTGGTAGGAAGGCAGAGACGAGGAGAGAGCCACAGTCCACCCCCATCACTCCTTTCCACTGCTCCGCGGAGGGCACACTGTCACCTGTTTGCACGTTGCCTGTGTGTCTCTGGGCACCTGGGAAGTGATTCCTGATGAATACGATCTGCTCGGCCCCCCATGCCTGACTCCAGCCTGTCTGCCTGGCCTGATTTCCTGCTTCTCTGTACCAGACACATTTACCTTAGCTGCACACTAACTTTCTGGCTTCCTGTGCTATGTTTTTACTCTGTGGCTTTGGTTGTGATGGTCCTTGCACCTGAAGGACACCTCTCCCTGCCTTCTTCACTCCTAAACCCTTCAAGTTCAACCATGGTATCATCTCTTTCAGGAAGCCCTCCCCACCCCACATAGCCTCACCCACGCCAGCTGCCTCCAGTGCAGCCCTGCAAAGACCATGGAGCACTGCAAGGGTGTGTTGGTGTCCTTGCTTCCTCCAGCTTGAGTATGCGCCCCACCAGGGAGGGACAGTATTTATCAGCCTCTGGAACTCAAGTGCTCAGCATGGTGATGAGCACACAGGAAGCACCCAATAAAGAGCAATTAGGATCCTGATGATAAATTAAATTGAACTGACCTGCTCACTTATGGAAGAGTATAAAGATAACTGATCCTAACACTGATAATATGTGAATAGTTCTTTCATGTCAAACAGATTAATCGCAACAACTTACATATTCATGCAAAGTGCATGATAGGTATGAAGGGAATTTGTAAGATGGTTATGAATTATTCATCGTCAATATGTCAACTTGTGTAATTACTAATTAGCTACAATTTTTAAAGTTCTAGATAGGTCAAAATCTCTTGATGATTGTAGGCAGTAACCAATTTACTTAAAAAATGTGTTCATTCTAGTGTATCAGTGGAAGGCTTCGCGTGGCATTCCTACCAATAATAATCACAACAAGAAGTAAATAGTATGTTCATCGTGCTTTGTGGATAGCCAAGCACCATACGGCTCACTCATTCTGTCTTGCCCTCTGGGGGCAGCTAAATCCCTGTCCAAATTGCAGGAACCAAGTCCCTTTCCATAGTGAGTAGAAAAGCCTAAACTTGAACTCTTGACCCCAGGTAACTGCTCGAATTCCATGTTCACTGAACGCTGCTTTACGCACAAAAATGGAAGTTTAAACAACCTGAACCTTGTAGTAGTTTGGGAATAAATTGATCAAAAAGCATCTTTTAATTGCTATTTAAAGCAAGCTTATAGGCAGACAGGAAAGGGCAATATTTAGGAATCAGAAATGAAAATAGGGAGCAACACAGATTGTTGAAGTCTGAGGTTCAACTTGTTTTCAGTTTGTGTTTGCCTTCTGAGCCACGGTAGATCTGACTCCTCACAGGGCATTGGCTTAGTCCAGGGATTTTCAGCATTTTTTTTTTAAATCAAGGAATACCTTTCTCAGATGACTTCCTGTGTAGATCAAAGCATCTCAATCTGCCGTGGACAGGAGAGCGCTGCTGAAGAGGAAGCATCGCTGCCCTGATCCTTCTTGATGCTGATGGTGCCCCTCATTTCCCAAAGCACTGAGTGCAAACCACTGGTCTGGTTCCACCTTCTACTTAACTTGGATTCGCTCCTGTGTGCCCCCTATTCCTAAGCACCATGGTGGGGGGAGGCACCTATGCAGTTGTCTTTCTCTGCAGAGGATGAAGACACCAACTTAGGTGTCCTTCAACAGATGAATGGATACAGAAAAAGATTATATATATATAATATATATAGATATACACATATATATCTATATATATATAATGGAATATTACTCAGCTTTAAAGAAGAATGAAATTATGGCATTAGCCAGTAAATGGATGGAGTTGGAGAATATTATGCTAAGCAAAATAAGCCAAGCCCCTAAAACCAAAGCCCCAAATATTTTCTCTGATATGCAGATGCTAACTGACTCCTATTTTTAGCTTATAGTTCATCTCATGGCTAGTCAAGGCAGAGCACTAGGACCCAGAATTGAGGAATTACTGAACAAGACCTCAGAGATTTGTATCTGAAGATCAGGTCTGAAATATCGGGAAGGGAAGTTAGTTCCTAGGTCACAGCTAGCTAGCAGCAGAACTGAAGCTCGTATCAGGGAGTTTACAGTCTTGCTCCCTTAAGGAGCTCCTTTCCTTTCTAAATCTGGGTCCTGACTCGGGTTAGAAGCTCAACTCTAGTGCTTTCTGGATGTGTGGACACAGGCAAAGTATTTAAACTGCATGAAGAGAGTGCAAAGAGGACGTTCAGAGTCCAGACTGTAAGTACGCTTCCAGCACCTCGACCTGCCTCTTGCCAGGAGATCTGAAACACGTTATATACCACTCTGATGTTTCCCAACATCAGTTGTTACATCAACAAGCTGGTGAAATCATCAGTACAAATGGGATCATAGTATGAAAGTCCCGAACCACCCAGAGGAGAAATACAAGGACTAAAATAGTAGCAGGCACACAGCAGCCACATAAGGAATGGTAGCTACTATTAATAGTGTTCTAGATTTTGAGGTCTGACAGCGCTTACATTTCTTTTTCAATAAATATCTAGTATAATACAAATCAATTCCATTTATGCATTCTCCTATACTGGTAACATAAAAATGTACTGATAGTTCTTGACAAAAGATATGGCTTGCTTTTATGGGCATGTTTGAATTATTTTATGAATTTTCGATGGTCATCATATGCCAAGTAAAACACAGATTGCATTATGTATTCTGTATAAACAAGTGGATAGACATGAATGTTCACAGCATGACTCCTGTGGTAATTATAGAAATTCTAATCCAGATCCCAAAACTGTGTGGAAGTCCCACAGTTCTGAAGTAGGAAAAGGCAGGGGTAAGGTGGTCTTCAGCGTGCACCTATGTTCATCCAGTCTGCAGCATCCTGGTTGCAGCGACCTGTAGGACAGTGCTGCGGTTGTCTCTGCACTCACTATGTCGCTCAGTGACTGCCCATGCACTAGGCGTTCCAGGTTCAGGGACAAGCAGCATGCTGTACCTGCCCTGCCGGCATTCAGGCTGCAAGGAAGAGTCTGGATAGTTGGTCTGATGAGGCATGCATGGGGTGCCACAGAGCAGGGGAGGCTTGGCAAGTGCACAGAGATGACATCGGGCCTGAGTTTCAGTGGTACACAGGGAGTAATTCCAAAAGCCTGACAGAGGGTATTTCAGGCAGCAGCACACAGGCCTTTTAAGAGTAGGAGAAAGGCACCTAAAGCCCTGGGGGAAAATGGAGGCAGCATCCAAATGTGGAAATGTGATTGGGGAAATGTGATTGGGCTTTCAAAAGCCACACCCAGGAATCTGAAATTGTCTAGTCCGTGGTGGGTAATGGTGTAAACTGGCTGACATGGACTGGGCACCAGACCATTTGAGGCCAGAGCCGTGAGGCCCATCAGAAAGATATTTTTAATAATTCAAGAAACCAGTGAAGACAACTCACACTAGGATAAAGAGAAGAGAATAGCAAGGGTGGAATCCAAGACATGACAGCAGATTCTTGAGGTGACAAAGTCAAGAGCCCAAGAGAACACCCTGGCTATCTAGGGTGTTGGGCAATGGGATCCAGTAATGAAGGTCAGAAGGAAAAGCAGTCAGGTCAGGGCAACAAAATAGTCTCCTGTAAGATGGTTTTTGTGACAAATAGGCAAGTTATCCAATCAGAAGTTTGGAATTCAGAGATCTAGAGACTACAGCAGGGAGTAGATTTAAAAATGAAGTTTTTGAGAGGTATGTATATAAAGGTCAGGGTCCACAACAAACTTAGCTATACCCCATTTGTATATTTGAACTCTAGGTTCTGTGTTCAAACCACATCCCTACGGCGCTCCTGCTGAATATCCATGAAGTTAAAATGCAACTGCATGTTTTTAAGTGGGTCACTGTTGAGTCTTAAGCTGCACCACACATTGACATGTTGATGGAGGCCATTGACCCATGTGTCCTTGGTATGCAAATGTGCCTTTCTGCTTGCTCTGATTCTCTACTAGGACCTTGCATCAGTCAGCATCTTTCCAGAATGGTCTCATTTATTCTTTAACAGCAGCTATGTGACATTAATATCATGATGGTCCCCTCTTTACAGATGATGTACCCTCAGGGCAGGGATAGGAAGATCTGCCCAAAGCATTGGTAGGATGAAGCAAAAAAAGAATTCAAGCAGGAGTTTGCATCTCAAATCTAAAACAAGGTTCTCTATATCTGATGCACCAGGCTCAATACTTTACCCCAATCGTATGAGTATTTTCCCATTGACACTGGTCTTAGTTCACCCTCAGAAAGGGAGAGTCATGTCTCTTGGTGTGCACCTGTGGAGGGCTGGGCCCTGTCCAGAGCCCTCTCCTGTAAGTTCGTGTGCAGCCTAATGGTGTGTCTGACCTGCTGGACTCCTGTTTCATTATTTAGGGCTTTCATTCCAGACTTTGAGAAGTAGGTTGCTGGAGTGTTCTTGCTTTGTGCTAGGGAGATTGTGCAAGGATTTTCACCCCAATTCTAGCAGACATTCATTGGCTTTCCACACTGACATGGGCTCTGCAGGCCTGGAGGACTGGCTAATGGGATTTTCTGTGATATATTACTCACTTTCCAAATGTCGTGCTGATGAGTAATTTATGGAGAATGGAGGTTTTTCTTTTCTTCCTCTCTTTTTAGCTTGACATAACAATCTCTACCCATATATTTTTTTCAGATTCTCCCTTTGGATTATCATTTTGAGTGTTACTTCGATAATCATACTGAATCAAATTTATGAAGGTTCCCTAAAGTGTACTTTATGACTTTCTCGAAAAATTCATGATATTTGGACCTGTTTTTTTATTTCTTTTTTCTATTTTTGGTATTAGGGATTCACTCTAGGGTCTCATGCACTCTACATGCTAGTCAAGTGCTCTGCCACCAAGCTCAAACCCCAGTCCTTTATATTTGATTTTCAGACAGGATCTTGCCGAGTGGCTGTGGCCAACCTCAAGCTTGCAGGCCTGCTGCTTCAGCCTCCTGAGTAGCTGAGATCATGGGCACAGGGTCTAGCTTTAATGTGAAACCTCATAACAGATGGCATAGATTCCTTGCCTGCTTCACTAGGGTCTGAGCACTTTAAAAACAAGGCCACGGTGATAAGAAAATGGAGATACGAGTGGAAGGCAGGATGGGAAACAGGGTTCCAGGGGCTACCTGGAGCAGCCTAAGGGGGCATGCGTGACCGTGGGTACCATGGCTTCATAAGGCCCTTTCTGCTTTCAAGTCTGCTTAGTCACAGCTAATGGAGACACAGCGGGACTTGAATTAATGCCTCTGTCGGAGGGAGCAGACCTCTGTGGAGCTTCTGTTCTTTGCCAGGTGCGGTTTTCAGAGGCGTGTGCCACATGCTGAGGGAGGACTGCCCGACTTCGGCACCTGAGCTTCCAGGGTCATTTCTGCAGCTGCCAAGCAGAGTGACCAGGGCTAGCTACTCAGCTCTCCGAGTCAGTCTTTGCATCTGTGAAGTAGAAACAGGAGTTCCTATGGCTCCACTGTTTGACATGATAAGAGGGAACCTGAGACATGTTCAGTGATTAAGAGAACCAAGAAATGACCAGAGCATTCCCTAACCTGTGGGTATGTCTGTGCATGAATTTGGAAGATGCATACATATGAGAGCTCACACATGCAGACACATAAGCACACGCACGTATGGAAGTATTCTAGAAGATCCATAAGAGATGGTTGCACTCAAGAATAGGGTGGTTGGTACTGTTTCCTTTGGTGATTCTGTGCTTTTCTTATTACACATCTACATTCTATTTTAAAGAACAAAATTAGTGCTGGTTGAAGTACTGACGGTGCTTGTGGAAGGTCGGGAGACCAGGGGTGATGGCACTACCTGGATGTCTGAATAGCAGTTTCATTCTTTCTCTGGAGGCCCGGGGATTCTCAAGAGCTCCCTATTTGCACATGTTCTGCTAGTCTTTCCACAACTGTACCAGCTTCTCTGTATTTGACTTTAATATAATAAGAAGGAGGGAAATGTCAGGGTGTGCATTAGCCTGTGTGCTGGGGGGACACGGACATTGTTGGATATCTCTCTTAAATTCAAATGGAAAGGGACTAGCATCCTTCTAATCCAAAGCCAGGATTCATAACTGAGGAAAATGAGGCCCTGGGAGAAGAGGTTGCTGCAGAGGGTCTCCCCAGCAGACACGCATGGGTGTGCCACCAAGACCCTGCCTCAGGCTGCAGCTACCCCTTCCTTAAACTGCCAGGTTGCTGGAGACCAACAGCAACAGCTGAGTGTGGGAATACCTGTCTAGAGACGGCTGCTCACCCACACTCACACCGCCCTGGGGTAATCCTCACCCACGCTGGTCAATGCCTGGTGCAAAGATATGGCCGGTGCCATGAGCCCAGGCCCCTCTCAAGTCCAGAGCCCAGGTGACTGTTGAGGACCCTGTGAGGCCTCCAGGAGTGGAGCGCAAACCTCTACCTGGGCATCTCCCTCCCTCACAGGTAAAGCCCCGAAAGCACATCCCAGTGACCTTCTTGGAGTCTCTTTCTTAGAGAGCTGACGAAAGGCAGTCTCAAACCAGGTGGTGACATTCCCGAGGCTTTTATCTGGTCTGATGCGTCTTGCCTGGCAGTCCATGTTACCCAGTCTTCAGGACACGGTGGAGACAGCAGGTGCAATTGCTTCCCTCACCACCTGCTCACAACACCACTGGGAGCACAGATGAAGTGCAGGTGGCCATTGGCCCTCATCAGACCTGTTCTGCCCCTACTGGGCCAATGATGCCCTCTCAGGTGGCAGCAAGGAGAAAGGACAGAAGGTGGGTAGGAGACTGCCACAATCACCCACTGTGCAGACCGATGCTCAGAAGCCAGGACAGTGGACCCACCAACTCCCTGGTAGCTGGTCACCAGGACACAAAGAGACATCGCTTCCTCCCACCAGGGCCATGTGGGCAATAGAGGAGCAGCAGGTCCTACCTCCACCGTCTCCAGCACGCGACTCAGTGCCTTCTCTTCTCCACTGTCTGAGCACTTCCCTACAGGATCCCTCTCTCTACTCCAGACATTGACTTCAGGATGTCCTTGTCTCTTGGGTTGACAAGAAAGTCAAAATTGTCCCATTTCTTCCTTTTCATCATGTGTAGGTCTCCAAGTCCTTTGTGGACATAGGCTGCATTTTCTTATTGGACAAAATACTTTGTAATTCTATCAGTATCATCTGTTCCACATCTACCAACAAAATAAATAATACAGAGCTCTCTGACTCCGCACGCTCACCTCCTGCGCTCTCCGAGGCGCACTTTCCATGCAGCTTAAGCAACCTCACGCATCTCACTCCCTTACAAGACAGTTTCCCTCCTTTTCAGCACTACCTGCTACTCATCCATCTGCCACAAATGTCTTGCAAATTCTTTTTATCTCCCTGTGCCAATATAGTCACCCACCTTTGTCCCTGCTTTCTTCTTAGAGTGGACCCTGCCACAGTCAGTGGAAGGGGCTCTTAAGTGGGCATCACTCAGTTTCACAAACATGCCATGTCAGAGCATTATTACCATTACCATCACCATCACCAGTGTCACCAGTCACCATCTTCATCAATCACCACCATCAGCAACACCCATATCACCATCACCACCATCTCCATGAATCACTACCATCACCAACACCCTATCACCATCACCACCATCTCCATGAATCACCACCATCACCAACACCATATCACCATCTCCACCACCATCACCATCACCACCATCTCCATCAATCGCCACCACCATCAACACCATATCATCATCTCCACCACCACCACCATCACCACTATCTTCATCAATCACCACCGTCATCAACACCATATCACCATCACAATCATCACCCATTATTATTATCATTATCATTACTATTATCATTATTTTAATTTGAACATGATAAAACAGAGATATTTTGAATTTCATTATTTTTCCCACAGGGATGGATAAAGAAGCGGGAACTCAGGTCTCTCTCTTCCTGGAATCTTCAACCCCTTTTCAGTTTTACTAAGGCTCAGGCCTGCCATTCTGTACCTCCACATATTTCCTGAGTGTTGACTCAGGAGGCAGAGGGGAGGACCCTATGCCACCCAGCCCAGACATTATATCCCTCAGCTTTGTTTCTGTTCCACCCTACAGGGAAGCTTCTATGTCCCCTCGGAGAACTGCATGCAGCATGCCCACAAATGGCACCGTGACCTGTGCCTCCTGCTCTTACATGCCTACCGGGGACTCCGCCTCTACTTCCTGGTCATCATGAGGGACATCCCAGAGCTGCCACACATGGAGCTGGGTAAGGGAAATTCCCAGAGGTTAAGGTTGCCCCTTTGGCATTGGGCCGGAGAGAGGGTGTCATGGTCTTCTAAGTGTCACAGAAACAGCTGTTGTTTAGGGAGGTTTTAGTGTGCCCTACCTCATTCTAGAAGCAGGCAATATTCAAAGGGCAAACCTGTAACAAAAGATATTAGTGTCTAAGAGCATTCTCATTCATTTATCCACCAAACACTCATGAAACACCTACTGCATACCTGCATGCCTGGTGCATACTGTTGTGCTGCCTTCTAGGGGAGAATGTGGGTTTAGAATCTTTCCTTACTTAGGCAGTAATTACAGAATTGCAGTTTCAGAGAGTGGAAGGCAATCCTAATAAAGAGCTACATGTCTGTAGTAAAGAACATGCACACTCGCATACACCATTCATATATGTTTGTATACATTTATTAAATATTAAATACTTACATTTAATCTAGATGATCACAGAAGCGTATCCATCCGATTTGGCTCTCTGGAGACAAATCAATTTTTGCACATGGATTTTCTGAAGGTTAGACATCATGGAGATTATTAAGCCTAAATCCCTCTTGATTGACAGATGATGGAAATGAAGTGCAGAGAGGTGGAAGGGGCAGGGTGGTACAGCCCTATATGGCAGAACCATGGCAGGAGCTCAGAGTCCCTGTGCTGATCCCTGGAGGGTCCTATGTCATCCTCAGGTACAATTGGGGATGTGTTGTGTTGCTCAAAATCCTCTAGAGCAGAGTCTGAGTCTTCAGTCTGGAATTCAGATTTCACAACTATTTCAGTGTCAGAGACCTTGACTTCCCCATCTACAGCCCTGGACATCGACTGCTGCAAGAACTGTGACTCAGGTGGTGTCCACCTCTTACACAGTGTCCACCATTGCAATGAGCTCATGGTATAACGATGTATTTGCGTATTTTGCTTCCCCAGCAGCCTTGGGGTCTTCGAGGGCAGTTGCTCCTCAGATCCCTTATGCAGTCCCCCTGGCATGGGCAGAATGCATGCAGTGGTGGGTTTGGATTGCCAGTTGGAGCCTCCTGCCATCCATCTGTCAGCGCTGACACCCAGTCAAATCCATGCTCACACACTACTCTGAGTCAGGTGATCCTTGAAATGTTTTTCAGGTGTCGATCTGATGCACACTGTAAGGGCATGCAGAGAGTCAGTGCAATCCACATTGCTCAGGGAGAAAATGGACAGTGTTCGGCGGCATTTGGCTATTTTTTTACCCAAAGGAACCAAGTTTCTTTATTCCCAACTCATATTTGTATTGACACATAGTACCTACTGTGTGTCAAGAGTTATACCAGACTTGAGGGCACAGTCAAAACCAATATGACCAAGGTCTATTTTGCCTGGGGCGTGCTGCTTACAGACCTGAGTTCAGCAGTCAGGACGGGTTTGTGCTACCGGTGTTGCAGGCGGGATCCCAGGGAGCCAAGGGAATGCTCACATTCCCCTGGGTAAAAGTGCCACCACGCCATGTGGATGGCACCATGGAACTACGGAATCGTTCCAAAACAGTAACACTGGTGAAGCAGAAATCACTGCTAGTGCAGCCACTGGTACCCTCTACCACAATGGCATAGGCCACGTTTGCATGGAAAGTCCTGGTGTTCATTAGGGTGGAGCTGGCAGAAGACTCAGATTTGCCACCCCACTTCTGTGGGCTTCTGATCTTTTACAGGTGAGATGGAAATACAAATCCATGTTCCTTATCTCTTGGAAAGATATATCTGTGTTGTGTGTATTTGTGTGCCTGGAAAAGTGCAAATAAAAATGGAATCATGCCAATGCAGTGGCACACATTCACGCCTGTAATCCCAGCAGTTTGGGGGGCTGAATTCAATGCCAGCCTCAGTGGCTTAGCAAGGCCCTAAGCAACTCAGCGAGAGAGACACTGTCTCTAATAAAATACAAAAATGGGCGGGGATGTGGCTCAGTGGTTAAGTGCCCCTGGGTTCAATCCCTGGTACCAAAAAAAAAAAAAAAAAAAAAAAATCACTTTGACCCAAACAAGTGTTATACAGTTTAGGGGATCTGTTTTATAAATGCATTGATGAGAGGACTTTGGTCTTTATCCAAGGTTCAGCCCATGATTCCAAATCAGGTTTATTCTGTCTATAATCATGGTCCCTCCAGTTGGTCAGGAATACAAGGAGAGGAGCCTCCATCAGTTGTGTTTATCCCTGTGACTTTAATAAAAACTTAAACCCTGTTCTTCTTTTAATTAGCAGTGTCTGCATTTCATGCACATTCATTTAATTGTATGATATTTGTTTCTTTCTTCCTAGAGGCCCTTGCTGTTGAAGAAACCCTCTCCCAGCTATGCTCAGAACTCCAGGTAATTAGAGGACTGACCCTTTGGGTCTGAATGAAAAGAAGTCGCCACGTTACCATATCAGGCCTGTTTTGCCCACCATGCATTACACCTGTCACTGAAGCTGCAAATTTCAAAAGAGAGTTAGCTCACATCCCATGGAGATGGAGGAGCCTCAAATCTGCCTCCCTAAGAATAGGGTTCAGGTGTCTTTATGCAGCCAAGAAACAGGGTATTCTGAGGTGTGGGGAAAGGTGATTGGAGGTAAGGAAAAGTAAAGTAACAGGCCTGGGTCATTGTCTTCAGAGGAAGCGTGTGCAGAGAAGAACAGCATTTGCTTGATCTATGGGTGGAATTTTGACCCTCACCATCAAAAGGTTGTCTATGAGACACTTGTGCAGACCCAAGTGGAGGGGTCTGTGACGTCAATCCATTTGAGCTAGATGGGACTACCCCGATTTCCTGAAAGAGCACCTCCAAACATCCTGCTCAGGCTGTTAGCTGTGGGGAGGTCAGTGGGTCCGTTACCTCACTGCTCAGCTGGCGACTTCCAAGGCCAGTGAGGACAGCAGGGAGCTGGAAGCGTGAAGCTCACAGGCTGCCACAGACCCCCTCCCCTTTTCTAAAGAAGGGGTGTGCTCACTTTGGTTTTTAAGCTTTGAGGAAAGAGACCGGCTCTATTCACTTACAAGAGGAAAAAAATAGGCATGAATTTTGTCCTGGGACTCCGCCACCGTTTTGCGAAGCAAACATAGCTGTGTGGGCTGGGGAGATAGCTCAGTCGGTAGAGTGCTTGCCTTGCAAGCACAAGGCCCTGGGTTCGATCCCCAGCACCCCCCAAAAAAAAAATAGCTGTGTGCCTCCAAACTCCATAGCTCATGTTTAACAAACCTACAGACGCACAGGACAGTCTGGGACACTTCCCCCTCAGGGGCACTGCAAGGCCTGCTGAGTGAGATCACAGTTGAGGCTGGAAGGAAGCCCCACGAGTCAGGGAGAGAGGCCGGTCAGCCAGTGGTGGTCTCATTCCAACCTTAGACAAGCCACTTAGCCTTCATGAGCCTCGGTTTTTCCCATCTGTAAAGTGGAGCCAAAAGTCATCAGGATTCAATCAGTGACAGCTTTTTCCCTTAGATAATAAGTGTGGCACACACTTGGAAGTTACCTGGCCACTATTTTATGTGCAATTGAACAGTTCCATGAAATAAACAATCCTGTTATATTCAGTGGATGGGTGCTTTGTGGAGACTCAGTCCCTCCTGGAGCACACAGCATGGGAAAGTGGCTTACATGCTCTTGCCTCCTCTGCTCCAAGGGCTCTGGCACCTGGTAATAAATGCCGGAGTGAACAGGTGAACAAATGCACTGAGCCTAATGAGGCTTCTAAAGGTGAGGAAGAGTCTGACCCTGGGGCAGTTACTGCTGCTTCCTGGGCCCCTTGGCTCCTCTGCAGAATGAGCCAGAACTCAGCACATTTGCCTATTGATCTGCAGACCCACCTGTCCTGGGTCATGTACCTTGTGTAGTGGGCAGAGGCCTTCTGTCCTAATTGCAGCTCTTTTGCTGCTGTGACTAAAAGTTCTGACCAGAAAAATTGTAGAGGAGGAAAAGTTTATTTGAGGGCTCACGGTTTCAGAGGTCAGCTGGCTCCATTCCTGCAGGCTTGAGGTGAGGCAGGACATCAGCGGAGGAGTGTAGTGGAGGGAAGCGGCTCACGTGATATCAGGCAGCAGAGAGAGGTCTCCATTGCAAGGTACAAATATATACCCCAGAGCCACATCCCCAATGCCCCGCCTCCTCCTGCCACACCCCACCCCACCCTACAGAAGGCCTTCAATCACCACTCAATTAATTCCCACCAGGTGATTAATTCACAGTTTGGGTTAAGGTTCTCACATCCCAATCGTTTCTCCTCCAAACATTCTTGCATTGTTTCACACAAGAGCTTATGGGGGACACCTCACATCCAAACCATAACACAGGGTGTGGCCCTCCACCTTGTGGACATCAGTTGAGCTGTGGGCAGGTCTTCCCCCTCTCACTGGCTGGTTTCCTGGGTGTGAAGCCTTTGTACAGGGATGAAGTGGGTCACGTGGGCACAGAGGAGGACAGAGCCTGGCGTACAGCATTACTCTAGCTGTGACTTTGTCCTTGTCATGCTGCATCCCATGCCATGAGCCAGGAGAGGGATGAGGACACAGACCCTGTACCCGGTGGTGGGACCTCAGGTGGGTGGTGTCACTAATTTTACCCAGGAGGAGGTAGTGGCCCTAGTGAACCCTAGAGAGAAAGCTGTTTTGGACCTGGCTTTGAGGGAGTGACAACCCTGTGGTTTGCGGAGGGCAGCCCTTGGAGCCCGGGGTGGAAGGTCCTGGTGCAGAGCTGCGCTCCCAGAAGAGATGGGATGACTGAGGCTTTGGGGAGGGAGCCCAGGCTAATGACCAAGAGGGCTGTGGGCCCCAGGGCACCTGGGCAAATCTCCCAGGTCACAGGGAGCAGGAAGGAAGACACATGGCCTTTGGCGGCCATGTGGGCAAAGGAACTGTTTAGAGTTGTCTCCAGCACAGAGCACGCGGCCCTCAGCTGACCCCTCACACCACTGTGATCTGACCCTAGCTGGATGTGCGCCGTCCATTACCACCGATTCTGACACCTTCCATCTGGGGTTAGCGTCAGGGCCCACGGGTTACACACGGCTCCCACCAGACAGCCCCACCTAGCTCAGGTGACAGGTCCGTTGTCCTAGGCCTCTCGTCCTTCTGACCACTTGTCTACAGTTAGAGGCTCCCATGACCCCTCCTCCAGGTCCATCCTCTGACTGAGGGACTCCGGAGACCTCACCTGGCATCCCTGTTCCTCGACCACTGGTTTTAAAGCATATCAGATAGGAAGCAGATGAACTGCCAGATGAAGCACATAGGACGAGATCTGCAAGGGTTTCCCAAGAGTGGTACTTCAGTCCCATAGAGCTGTGTCACACTACCCTCAGGCCAGTGGGTATACTCTCCAACCTGGAAGCTGTCAAGTCACATTGTTCAAGGTTTCTAATGGGGCCCCAGTGCATGGCCAAGATGACCACTGGCGATCGGTGAGCTCCCCAGCACCTCTCCCTTCCCCAGAGGGCAGGAGAGAAAGTGCTAACCTTCTAATCCTGGGTTGGTCTTTCAGGCAACCAGTCTTTATGCTGAAGCCCTCAAGGGTCCCGTCAAGAGTCTCCTCATTAGTGTAAACTCAATATGGTTGAGAGGGACTTAGAATAAAGGAAAAAAAAAATGCTTCTATACTCTGGGAATTTTAAGGGCTTTCAAAACTCAGTGCCAGGAACTGGAGACTAAGTTGCATCTCACTGAATCATCCATAGTGCAGCTGGGGGCAGGAAATAGTGGTAGTGGAATTAAAACAAAGGAATAGAAACAGTCTTGCCTAGAGGGAGGATGGCGCACTGCCTGGAGGGAGGGTTCTCTGCCCACTGTGCCTGCAGCACCCTGGGTTGTGGGGGGATGCTCACAGGTCCACGTTGATTTCATGGTAAGTGGACATGGAGGAACGGGTCTCCTTAGCGTATGTGAGTCACTAGGGGTGAGCTTTCCCTGTGTCCTCTGAAGTCCTTTCATGTGTACTCACTGCGCTGGTTCAGGTGAGAGACTTGGAGGCTAGGACACAGCCTGCCAATGCATTTATCAACCATAGTTCACAAGAGGTCGACTGGTTGCCTCCTTTCTGCAGGAATGCTGCCTGTTGGCTTCCAGGGACCTACTGTCTTGTTGCCACAGACTATTTTATAACCAAATTTTGTTTCAAATTTTATTCTCTAACTGCTGCAGGGAGTTGACTTGGTGACAAAGGAGGAAAGGGTGATGTGCTGCATTGGTCAGCTCCTTGGTTGCTAAAGGCCTGGTCTGTGGTCAGAGTAGAAACAGCTCCCCGCTTCCCCTTAAGCCCCCCAAATTAAGCTCAGAGCCTGCAAAGCTGTTTAGAGATAGAACATCGCCACCTTGTGGCCAATGACAAACAGCAAGGAAGGTGTCCCTCTGGATGACCTGCCACTGGTGGAGGGCGGGACTCAAGAGGGTTGGAAAAGCTGGATTTCCACAGCAGTCCAGTGAGGGTGCCCCCGTGCTCCAGCCAATCACAAACTTTTACTAAGCCTCTGCTGCATGCCGGCCACTTGGATATCTGTTAGGAATGCTTAGAAGAGGCCATCCAGGACTTGCAGCCTCGTGAAAAACAAATTTATTCCCAGATAAAGCAGAATCTGCTCAGGCAGCCGCACTAGAGCAGGAGGCCAGGGTGGTGGGCCAGGAGACGGAGGGCCTAGTTCTCTCTGGGGAGGGGTGGATTCTCAACAAGAGGCTGCTGTGAGGGAGCAGGAGTGTGTACAAGGGGAGGGAGGGGCATCCGGCAGAGGAGCAGCCCTGTGGGGCCCGGGGCACTAGGACTAGAGCACCCTGGGAGAGGGCCAGCCTGGCTGCCCCACTGTCTTCCTGAAGCCCTGCTGCAGGGCCAGCTGGAAAGATGGGCTGGAGCAGGCCCCAAGGTGAGCACTGTTCAGGAAGAGGGTAGGATGGCTCTGTCCACACTCAGCCATGTGCTTTGCACAGCAAACACTGGGAACCTTGCTGGGGAGCTACTAGAAAGCGACGCTTTCGTTTGTTTTGTTGTTCTTTAATATAAGCAATTGTGTGTTCCATAATACAAAAGATCGTTCCCTTCTTGACCCCAGAACCTGTGGCAGATGCCAAGGTGCTTAATAGTCTTTCCCAGAGCTGCACCTCCTAGTGGGACATGGGAAAGGAGCTCAGCTGGCAACTGAGTGACTGGTGCTGATAGGGCAGCCCCTTGGTATGGTTTTGGGATTTTTTTATTGTTGTTGTTGTTGTTATTTATTTTGTTTCTATGTTTGTTTTGAGTGGTCCACCTGCCAGAGGGTTTTGAAATAACTTGCTTCATTTAAACCTGGAAATACCCTCCAGAAGGTCAAGGACACTTAGGTTCTTGAGACCCTACTATGGAGGAGCTAGCCTCAAACTCAAGGAGGCATGGTGGAACACAGCAGGGCCCCAGAACCCCATTCCATCTGCTTTTGAATAACAAGACAAAGAAAGTAATTAGTGCAGATTGAGCACCTGCTGTGTGCTCTCCCTTGATAAGTGTTACATACAATCTCCATCAATTCTCCTTTTGGTGGCATGACACACGTGTTAGATCTGCCTACCTCTCGTCAGGGGACACTGATGCTGTGGAGAGTGGCTGCCCACTGTGGTCACTGTTACCTCTTCCTCCCCTGTCCAGTTGGTCCCTCATGCTAGTTAGTGTGCTAATTCTGGAGGGTGAATCAGAGCTTTGATTGTGTAGAGCCTTCTTGGGACAGCCAGGGCACAGGGCTCAGACAGAGGAGCTGGTCTGAGTAACAGCATCCATTTCTCCCTCTGGTTCTAGAATGTCCAAATTTTAATGTGCTTATGAATTACCTGGGGGTCCATTAAAATGTAGATTCTAATTCATGTGGCCTGGGGTGTGCAGGAGATTCTTTAACAAGTTCCCTAGAGATGCCTTTTGCAGCTCTTAAAGTCATCTTTTATCATCTGGGGGTGAGTCTGGGGCTGCCCCGCGTGGACAGGCAGTAGGCCTTAGCTGTCTGTGCCTTCCCCTCTGCCTGAGGCCAAGCCCAGGATCTGCATCTCCTCAGTCTGGCTCCTCATCATGGCATGCTGTCCTAGCTCCTCGGCCCTGGCCTGCACTCCAGAGTATCTCTCCTGGGGACCCAGGGGCCTTGGCAGCAATGCCCAACTTGACTTCACAGAGCCCTTCTCCTGGAATGCAGAGTTTCAGGCCTCACCACATTGGAAAGTTGCTGTTTCCAAGGACTCTTGGTGACTGTAAGCCCCTGTGTGGTGGGGACCTCGTGGGACTCATCCCTTGCTCCACACAGCATTTCCCTGCAGAATACACAGAGGATCCTGCCATGTGCATGGACACCTGCCCTGTCCCAGGTCTCACTATGCTGACTGAAAGTCCGTAGTAGTTGCTGGTCACTCACGGCATGAGGATCTGACTGCTTAGCATGGAAATCAAAGCCAGGGCATATGGTGCCCCCTTGCCTGCCCTCGGCCTTGTGTTTGAGCTCCTTGGGGGGCAACTGGGTTCTGTAACCAGTGCCTCTATGTGCTCTCACCTCTGCTTGGACTGTCCCATGTCACCTTGTTTTATCCTGACACAATCTCCATCCGTCTGCAAGACCCAAGCCAGCTGCTCACTTTGCCAGGGACCATCTGAGATCCCAGGATGCAAGAGCCCCCGTGGGTTAGTGTCCTTGGCACCATGCTCTCTTCCTGCCACTGCTCAGAGCCATGATTTGTGTTCCTTTTGTCCCCTCCACCAAGCCGTGAAGGGACTGAGTTCTTTTGATATTGCTGCCTGATGCCAAAATATATGAGGTGCTCATGAGTCTCCAGTTAGAAACAAGACAGCACCCAAAGTAATTGCCATCCCGAGCTTAAGTCAGTCCCTCAGGTTGATGGGATGGAAGTCTACCCAAGAGAGGAGCTTTCTTCTGTCACGTCCCCGTGGTCCTGAGTCATGTGGTGGTGGAGGAGAGAGGGCTTGTAAAACTGCTGCTGCACTTTGCTGTGGTAGAGGGGTGAGCATCAGAAGAGGGGGAAAAGGTCAAGGTAGTGGGTTTTCAGCAAGTTCCTGGCCACACACCTCTGGGTGTCCACAAGCTTCCAGTCTGACAAGGACAGTTTGCAGGAGGGCCCTCCTGACTTCTGCGGAGACACACTGAAGTGCTGTGATAGTGGAAGGTTGAGCAGGCACAGGAGCGTGCTGACATCCTGTGGGCAGGAGGGAGTCACCAGGGGATCTGCATGGGTCACGGAAGGATGCGTGTGGGGCTGCATGACATGGTGACCTCAGAACCAGGAGCTGGACCACCCGGGCCAGATGTGCCAGCTTTGGCAGATTGCTTCACGTCCTAGTGTCTTCTACTCCAAGCATAAAGCAGGGTTGATGGTGATGAGTACCAGCCCTTGGGCCTGGGTTAAGGACTAAGGGATTCGACTCCTACAAAGTGCCTGCCTACAGTGCCCTATCACTCTTGGTTGCCATTGCTGCTGCTGCTTCTGGACACCTCTCCTCTATTCCGGAAGGACTCCCTGGTTGCATCATTTTCAACCGAGGTCCTGACCCTGAGTGGACGCTGCGGGAGATGTGAGTGTGTGGCTGTGGACGTGCACGTGGGCAGCATGGGAGGGGTTTTGTCAAGGATGAGGATGTGCATGACAGTAGGGCGTCTGGCCAAGCAGAAATTGGCAGCCCTGGATGCACGTTGCAACCACCTGGGATTCATTTTAAAAATTCCCGTGCCTGGACCACACCCCAGAGAGCCAAAGGACCTTGGCCGTGAGGCCTGCAGGGAGGCTGTCCTGCAGGCAGCGTGAGGAGTATCGTCAGGGAGCCGAGCCATGCAGGGGTCCTGAGGCAGGCCACTCTGATGCCTGCTCAACCCAGATACAACGGGGCGCCCCCTCCTCCGTGCAGCCTGCCAGAGACCCCCTCAGCTATCAGTGTCCGTCCCTTTCACAGTCCTTTGTCCATATAGCATAGTTACCTGAGGACATTGCTATAATGGCACCAAATGCCTCTTTTGGGAATGTGCGTATTTGCCTTTGGGTCCTTGAAGCATAGCACACCTAAACACACAGATCAGACACTCAATAAACAGAACAAGGGAATGAGGGGGTGGACAGAGGCTCGTGGGCAGAGCCCAGAAAAGGAGGGTAGGAGGCTGAGCCTCTTCTCAGGGAGCATCGTCCACACTAACTGGGCCAAGATCGCCTGCTGGTATCGGGAGGGCCCTCCCCACCTGTCATCTGTGCTGGCCCGGACCCAGGTGTCTATGTGTGAGAAAGTCCTCCTGTGGCTTGATTAGAAGCTTTTTCAACCTTATAATGAACCCTTTCTATAACCAACTTGGGGTAAAACTCATTCTCCCAAAGTTGCATTTAATTAATAGCTTTTCATTTTTTCCATTTTTCATTCTGGTGGCTGAGCTGTTTCTGCCAATATGTTGGTAGTGAAGGGGGACTGTCATGGGTGGGTGACAGAATCAGCAGCCCAGACAGGCAGGTCTGCGTGATTGAGGCACGGGGTACCTCCCACCAATGCCAGGTCCCCTACTGATTCAGTCCATGACTGCTAAGTTCCCACCATCAGCCAGGGCTGGGGACTAGAGACCCTGAGGGCGAGAGCTCAGAATGCAGGTGAGGGGATGTTGGAGGTGAAACTGGCCACACGTGGCTAGAGGTGGTCAGGAGATCAGTGGGCAGGTCTAGGAGAGCTGTCCTTTAAGGAGTGGGGGGTGTCTTACACTTGGAGCACAGCGGAATTCAAAGGAATAAGCAGAAACAAGGGGAAGCAGAACTGGCTCCTTCCAGGTTCACCGGTGAGGGTGGACAGGTCCAAGGTGGTGGGGAGAAGAAAGGAAACTGGAGGGGAGAGAGGAAGGCTCTCCAGGGAGAGCGTGTAGCCTGACCAAGGCCTGGGGCTGGAAAGCCAGGTCTACGCAGGCTGTTGTGGGCAGGTCCAGTGGCTGGAGCAATGGGCATGCATAGGGCCACCAGGGGAGGGGTCCAAGGTAAGGTGGGGATCGTTTTCACTATGCCAAGTGTTGACACAGGAGTTTGACTCTCATCAGTGAGATGTGCTGGTTGGAGAGTCCAATCTGAGAAAATTCTAGTCCATCCAAAGCCTCACTCTCCAGCCTGGAGGGTTTTTAGTGGCTGTGTCCCCCAGAGCACCCACCCAACTTTTGTCTTCTGTCTCTTGACCATGTTGTAAGCGACAAAGCCAAGAGTGGTCACAAAACACCTACCTGGTCTCTTGGAATAAGCAGATCTGAGTAGGATTTTTGAATAAAATCTTGTGTTTGGAAGTTAACCATTTATTGTAAAGTAACAATATTCAAAATTTAGAGTGTTACTCTGCATCCAACTTCTCCTTCCCTCTTTTTCTTACTGTTAGTTCCCTCTGGCCACCTGATCTGCCTTCGTAGCATCAGCCTTCAGTCCAAGGACAAGCAAAAGGGCTGCCATGTTTGTTTCAGGCGTTGCACTTAGATCCTCCTATGTATCACTGTATCCAAAAGAGTCACCTGCTGTGTATGCTTTTTGAGGAAACTGGGGCACAAGACAAATGTGGGAAGCAGGGTTTGGAAGGGCTGTAGTCGGGTGCCCCAGTCCTTTGGGCTTGTGCACCCACCTTGGTATCTCCACCACTGAGTTAGGCAGAGGCCCTCTCTCACTCATCCTGTGTCTATCCAAGTGCCCGAGACATGGGGGATAGCCCCTGCGTACTTGTTATATAAACAGTGAACCCTAGAGATTGGTGTCAGGATTTGACAAATGGATGCCTGACACTCCTCAAGGACACCTTCTGTCTGCTCACCTCTCCAGAATTCAGGGTACTCCTCAAGAACTTGGTGGACCCATTTCAAACTGCAGCTCTCCAAAGTGTGAGATCTTCCTCAAAGGCTCCAGGCCCACTCTAGGCTGACTCCTAGCTTTTAAAATCAAACTGAAACCCTCCTTAAGTAATGTGGGGTGATGGTAGGGAGATGGTGGTAGGTCAAAGCTCTGGAGCCCCCGCCATGTTCAAATCACCCAGCTAGTTAACTGCCATGAGGTTATAGACTATCTTCTCTCAGGAGATATTTTTACTCCCCTGTGGTGGTGTGGGGATGTGGCTTTGTGGTACTATAGTTCTCTGGTTGAATCCCGTTTGGTGTGAACTTGGGCACTCTATTTATTCACTCTCATTTTAGGTTCCTATAGAAGGATGCTTAAGATACCTCCACCACAGGGTAGTAGTGGGGATTCTATGGGAAGATATGCAAAGTACACAGCACTCTACCTGCCAAACGATGGGTATTGTTAAGTGAAAGCCATCATGACTGCAAAGACTGAGTTTGGAATCTAATGGGACAGAATAGAGTCCAGTGTGAGGATTTGCAGTGCTTGGAGGGGTTGGGAGGATGGGATGAACGGTTTTCAGCTGAATGGTCATGAAGCAAAGGTTCACAAAGGAGAAGTTACTGGACCTGGACACCAACAGGCAGATTAAATTGTGTCAAGGGTCGGGGTAGAGCCATTGAAAGAGGAAGCCGCTGTACACAAGAGGAGAGAGAAAACATCAAAGGTGCAGGACATTTCCAGAAATCTAGAATTAAGTTGT
This sequence comes from Sciurus carolinensis, assembly GCF_902686445.1. Lineage (NCBI taxonomy): Eukaryota > Metazoa > Chordata > Mammalia > Rodentia > Sciuridae > Sciurus > Sciurus carolinensis. The sequence goes on from NC_062213.1 coordinate 5,534,228, forward strand.
GCTTAAAACATACCTAAAGACAAGACAGAGGGGGGGAGAGAGACTGGTGGTGGATGGCAAGTGATCTCGCGTGTGAGACTAGGCCTGGATGTTGTTTTGTAGACAGGAACTACCAAATAATTGATCAGTGCCGTAACTATTTTAACTTCCACATCCAAAATGGTTTGATAAGGTGATCCTGTGAGTCTTAGGAGGGTTGAATATAATACCACTGGTGTGCAGAAGTTCACCAAGAACAGGGAAGTCAGTGAAGACTCAGTAGCCCAGTGCAGTGGGGACCTGATTGCTGCCTCTCTTGCCTCCAGATGCTGAACAATCCAGAGAAGATAGCTGAGCAGATAAGTAAGGATCTCGCCTGGCTCACCTCTCACCTGATGGCTCTGTGGACACAGTTCCTGGACACGGTGACACTGCACTCCCAAGTGACCACTTATCTCACCCAGGAGCACCACACCCTGAGGGTAAGTTGTGGCGTTAACTTCCTACTTACAGGAAGGAAGTTCTGCAAGTGTCAGTTCACTGAACCGCATAGGAACTGGGACTGTCCCAAGCTCTAGGTTTGAGGACTGATCCTGGCCCTACAAGCAGTCTGACATTAGGAGCTTATATAGCCACAAAAGCCTTTGCTCCATCCTTCATAAAATACCAACCTCGTCCTTATCATAAGGGATATTGTAAGCACTTTACAAAGCATTTGAGGGGCTGGGAATAGAGTTTAGTGGTAGAGTCCTAGCCTCGCATGTGCAAAGACCTGGGTTAGATCCTCGACGCTTCAAATAAACAAACCAAAATAAAATTGGAATAAGTATTTTGGAAGGGAAGGCATTGCTCTTAGTGTATTTCTCTGTCACTAGCTCGGGTTCCTACGGGAAGGTACTGATGCATAATGAACTATGTTGGTCTTCTCAAGTAGAGAAAGAAGAACAAATATCTGAGGATCAGACCCACAAAGTGCTCAGCAAGCACACTCACAGGGCTGGATTTGGAAAGTCTGTTCATTCTGCATTTATTTATGGTGACTGTTTGCAAAGATCTTATATTCTAGTAGAAAGAATAAAACCTACATATGAAAATGATAAAAAGCAATGTAAGAACAGATTCATGAACATGTACTAAACTGGGTCTATAAACCAGGGCTGGGCTAAGCGCTTCAATTCAGACCTCCAGGTGTATGCTAAGTTTTCCTTCTTTTAGTGCAGAACTCTTACCTCTTTGACCTTCAATTCTAAAAGAGGAGGCCACAGCCACCTAAAGAAGTGAGCCATTTACCCCGTTTTATTCTTCAGGTCCGAAGGTTTTCTGAGGCCTTCTTTTATATGGAGCACCAAAAACTCGCTGTCTTGACCTTTCAGGAAAATCTGTAAGTAACAAATTGCATGCCTACTTTGCCCTATAAAGTAGCCCCCCAAGACGGTCAACCTCCTTTTCTTTGTTCAAGCTATCTTTTCACTTTCTGGCTCTGCTTACCTCTGCACCTCAGTCTGTAGAGCCAGGCAGGCCAAGGACTCAGACAGGTGGGAGAAGTCAGCAGGCGGAGGTTTCTTTTGTTGAGTGTCATTATGCTTCTATAGACAGAATCAAGACTCGTAGGTCCTGGAGGACATCTGTGCTGAATCCTCTGCAAAATGAAACTGAAGCAGGTGGTGTGGCCATAGGCTACTTCAGAAAATACACAATCTGCTGGAGATGCTGCAGTAACTAAAAATGCATTTAGCATAATAATTAAGGCTGAGCTCCCTAATTAAGAGGACTGAGGAATTTCTAAGTTTGTCACCTTTCAGAACACATGGAAAGTCAGAGCATGCATGGGAGATGAGGCCATTGTTCCTCAGGGAAGCCCTGGTGAAGAGGGGCAGAGATCCCTCCAGGGTCTTTTGGCTTTTGCTACACAAGTCCACCTCCTTCTGATGTTTCTGAGTAATAGTTTACCTCAAAACACGAAGTGGGTGGAATGATGTTGGAGATGCCAAGTGAATCCACCAGGAGCAGAGCTTGAGGCTCTGCTTCGACGGGCTGGACCTGGAGAGCTCCTGTGCCCTTCTGTCAGCTTGTTTTCTCCCCGGGCTTCCTTCTGTTTGCAAAGTACAGTGACATTTACAGTTTGCTCTGTGGGTTCTGGAGATGAGCTGGGGCACCAAGCAAACACATTTGCATGTTGAATCCGCTTGTCTAGAGATCCTGAGAGTCTTTCACTCATCGGTTTAGTCATCCACTCCTTCCAACCTCCAGCTAGAACTGAGTGAACACACTTTCCAAAACTGACTACAGAGGAGCAAGTCTGACAAGGACAACGTAACTTTGGGGGCCACAGCACACAACTGAAAATCAGGACAGCTGCAGGAAATGGTCTCCCAGAGTCACTAGGAGGTTAGCCTTAGATGGTCTCCAGGGACACCCACTAGTGGAAGAGACAGATGTAGCCCAGGGCTCCCAGAAGAGCTTGGCTGGAACTGCAGTCCCTTGTGCAAAGTGCAAAAGCTGCGGCACTCAGACAGCCTGAGTTTCAGACCCTGAGCCTGTCTCCTCCTGAAGAGAGGAGAGAAGGTCTTTCTGAAGATGTGACATTGGAATACAGGCTGGGGTTAGAGCAAGAGTCACACTGTGAAGTGGGGGAAAGTTGGGCTGGTGATTCAAGAACAGAACGTCTTTGAAAATCAGCAGCAACAAGATCGGTGCAGTTAGAGTGGAGTGGAGGAGCAGGCAAAGCAGGAGGAAACCCCAGAGCAGCCAGAGGCCGGGCCCGTGTGGGGCCTGAGGACTAGGGGCACAGGCGAGCCTTAGGGTAATTTCAGTTAATACTTTTTTACCTGCAGATGAATATGGACCTCAGCATTTCAAATCTCATTACATGTCTTGAAATACTGATTTTGCAATTTACAATACCTGCGGCAGGAATCCCACAAGTTACTGAATCTCTTGTACCCGGTTTCTTAGATGTAAAAGGGAGATTCCTTCCTTCAGGAAAGAACTATTTAGCATGGAACACATGCCAGACAGTTTTGGGTACTGGCTATTCTGAGTGAACCAGAGACAAATTCCTTACCTCGTGGGGCTTTTATTTTAGTGGTGGAAGTCAAATAAATAAATATGATTTGCCCACTAATGATGTGCATGGAGAAATAGCTCTCAGTGTGAGAGGGACAGACAAGACTAGTTTAAGGAGCTGTCAGAGAAGGTCTCCCTAGGAAGGTGGCCTTAGGGAGGAGAATCAGGTGCAGATTGGGCCTGCAGATACTCAGTCCTGCAATGGAGCTGTCAGAGGTTAGAGTAGGTTTTAAGAATTCAATTAGGAAGAGACATTAACTTAAGGCAGAGACTAGGCTACACGATCTCCTGCTCAGGAGGAAAGGAACTGTTAGCAGGCCATCAAGGATAAGATGTACAGAACAGAGAGGGAGAGGTCATTTCAGATGGAGGAAATTTGCAGAGAAAAGGCCCAGGGTGCTGTGAGCAGGGCTGAGACTTGGGGCAGGTGCGCAGGACCGCAAAGCCAGCAACTGTGTACGAGAAGGGTGGGCTCCTGTGGAGAGGACGGAGCCTCGGGGAGGCTGTCCTGTTGACAAAGGAGGCACAACTGTGCTCCGGAATCAGGGTGGACGTGTGGAAGTGCCGAGGGCACAGGCCAGCCCATCTTGTTCAAGCATGTGCTAGGTGGTGCTTCTCCAAGCAGAGGCCACTGCCACTTAATGGACTGCCAGGTGAGTTGGGCAGGCTTGGAGCAGCACTGGTGAATGTCTCAGGCGAGGATAGGACAGGGCGGGATGGAAGGGGTAGCAGCAGCCTGGAGTTAGTGGAAACGCTTCTTTGCACACTCCACTCCTGGGTGTGTGTAGCTGTACTGGGTGCCATGGAGAGGTTGACCTCTGACCCCAGGTGGTGATCTCCAGGGCAAGAGCTGATTGGGACGAGTCCAAGCAGTTGTGCTATATGTCCCTCCTTCTGTCTCACCACCATCTCACTAGTGCTTTTCACACCGGAAGCTGGTGCTAGGGGAAGGTTGTTGATGGCCATAGGTGGATGGACATAAGGCTCGGGGAAACCTACACTGGTGTATTAATTGCCATAATGTGATCATCAAGATATGCCTTTGATGTTTACATGCTCCCTGTCAATACCTATAACTCTGTAACTTTTTAATAAACATCATCCTGCAACAGGGTTGGCCTCAGCAGGCGTTTTGCCTACCTTCAGGTGCTCATAACCTGTTGAGATTGTTCTAGTAAGAAGCCATCCAGGTGCGTTTACATGCCTTGGCTTGTTCAGTGCTCTCATTTGCCTATGAGGTAGGCACTGCTGTTCTGCTGTGAAGAAGAAACCTGGGCTGAGCGAGGTTCAGTGACTTGTAGAGCTCACAGCAGAAGAGGCAGAAATGGGCCCTGTTGGAGTCCAGAGGCCACACCTGTAGTCCCCATCCTATGGCTCCTCTGGATTAGTCAAATGTGTGGTTTCTAACTTCTAAAGTAGAAGCGTCTGTAGGCTTGGGCTCTACTCCTGGAGTCAGGGTAAAGTGGCATCAGGAGGCGATGCACCAGACCATTGTCCTTAAGACTTCTCCCAGCTTGCTGTTCAGCATGGCCAGGCGGAAGCCCGGGGATACCTGCTGAGGGCAAAGCTGTGAGTGCCCCTGGCACCACACAGACAGGTGGGCTTGCATGCACGCCCAGTGCCCTGAGTGTCATGCAGATGGAGAGGAAGGGGCTGGGAGCTGAGCACCAGCCATGCATGGAGTCTGCACACTCACAGGCAGGTGGGCAAGGCTGACCCCCGCAGGCTTCGTTCCACGTTAGTGTCTTCCCTCGTACATGCCTCCACAGAGGGCGTGCAGCGGAGGCGTGTGGAGGAAGGGGACTTTCACCTCCATCTCCAAACTCCTTTCCTGTGGCTTCTCGCCTGTCCTCAGGACTCCACAGAGGGTCTGGGCATATGCGGCCCTCAGTTTCCTTTCATACACCATGTTGATTAACTAACTCATTCAGCACATTTTTTTATTAGAGCTTTATAGTTATGCACAGTAAAACTCATACATGCATAGGAATTGATTTCCGTTCCTGATGCCCCTTTTCCCCTTCCCTCTTCCCTCCTGCCCTCCCTCCCCTCTCCCATTCTCCTTCTACTAGACTCCTTCACTCATCTACTAATTTACATTTGATTGTTTCTTTCTACCTATGCATAAAGGAGAAGCCCCGTCCTGTATTTATACATGCACGTTTCATGAGTTTTAAGAGTTAATTCTGCTTTGCCTCCCCTTACCCGAGCCTTTACGCTGTTTCTTGGTCTCCTTCTATGCTACTCATATCCCTTTGTCTTTATGTTTTCTTATCCTTCCCTCCCCATTTCCTTTACTTTACTCTAGTTCCTGCATATGAGAGAAAACATTTGACCTTTGAGTTTCTTTTTCTTGTTTTTTAATTTTTTTATTTGTTCTAATTAGTTATACATGACACTAAAATGCATTTATGTATTTTGAAAAATCATACATAAATGGAGTGTAATTTCTCATTTTTCTGATTGTACATGTTGTAGGATCACATTGGTCATACAGTCATACATGTACATGAGTAATAATGTCTGTTTCACTCTACTATCCTTCCTACCCCCATACCCCTTCCCCTCCCTTCACTTCCCTCTACCTAATCTAAAGTAACTCCTCCCTATCATCTCCCCCTGCTTATTATAAATTAGCATCCACATATCAGAGAAAACATTCGGCCTTTGGTTTTCTGGGTTTTGCTTATTTTGCTTAGCATGATATTCTCCAACTTCATCCATTTACCAGAAAATACCATAATTTCTGAGTTTAGCTTATTTCACTTAGCATGATAATCTCCATTTCCATCCATTTATCAGCAAATACCATAATTTTGTTCTTTTTTTATGGCTGAGTAGAACTCCATTGTATGTATATGCCACAATTTCTTTATCCATTCATCTATTGATAGGTCTCTGGATTGATTCCATGATTTAGCTATTATAAATCGTGCTGCTATAAACATTGAGGTGGCTGTATTGCTGTAGTATGCCAATTTTAGACCATTCAGGAAAATACCAAGAAATGGGATAGCTGGGTCATATGGTGGTTCCATTCTTAGTCTTTTGAAGAATCTCCATGCTTTTTTCCAGAGTTTTCTTGCTAGTCTCCAGTCCCACCAACAATGTAGAAGTGCACCTTCTCCCCCATAAACTTGCCACCATTTATAGTTTGTATTCTTGATCATTGCCATTCTGACTGGAGTGAGATGAAATCTTCTTGTAGTTTTGATTTACATCTCCTTGATTGCTAATGATGTTGATCATTTTTTCATATATTTGTTGGGCCTTTGTATTTCTTTTGAGAAGTTTCTCACAGATACTTTTGATTGCCCACTATGTGGAGGCATTGCTCACTGAATTTGGGATGCATCAGTGAACAAAACGGATGCTCAAAGAGGAAGATGAATGTTCAACAATACGCATTATAAATCAACAAAGCGTGTAGTATGTTAGAAGGTGATGGATCTTGTAAAACAGAGAGCTGTGCTTGGGCTTGGAGGAGGCGGGCAGGGCAGTGTTCTTGTTTGGTGGACGCTGTGGAGGAGGGGGGCCATGCCAGGAGTGCTTCTCTCCACTGGCTGCAGTCAAGCAGTGTCTGGGAATCCCTAAGGACCTTTGAGTCAGGGGTCTCCAGAGAGACAGAAAAGAGGGATGCAATCATAGAGAGGTGTATGGGAAGGGCATACTAGTGGAATTGATCGTTCCTTTATGGAGGTCAACAAGTGCATCCATGGTCCATGTGCAAGCTACAGGACCAGGGAAGGTGTGAGTAAGGCTCAGTCCATGTCTGAAAATCTCAAGGCCCCAGGGAAGCCGATGGTGTAATTCTTGGTTCCAGGCCTAAGTCTGGAGAGCCTGGGCTGCTGGTGTGAGTCAAAAATCTGAGAATCTACAGCTCTGATGTCTAAGGGCATCCTGGTTCCAGAAAAGAAGGCAAAACATTTCCCTCCACCTTGTTGTTCCGTTCAGGCACCCAGCTAACTGGATGGTAGCCATCCATGTCGAGGGCAGATCTTCCCCTCTCAGTCACCAACTCGCATGCCGATCTCCTCTGGTAACACCCTCACAAACACCCTGGGCAGCCCATCTTTCTACTCTAATGCCAGACCACCTGCACTTCCATTTTAGCTAAAGCACTGATAATAATGGTTGGCACGATTGAGAATAAGCATGCCTTACCAGCTCTCTGGGTATTCTTAATTCCGTCAAGTTGGCATCCATAATCAACCATCGCCAGTCCACCCTTTTACAGTTGGGCACCCATATGCACCTCTTCAAATCAATCTTGATAAAGAAGATGACAAAGTTGTGGTTCTGCCTGCCACTCTCCTGCCCGTGCCTCCAGGGAGTTTCCGTGCTATGTGCCAAGCCGGAAGAGGGTCGGGCAGCTCCCCTGAGCCTGTCTGGCTAAGCCACAGTGTTCCTGTGGCTGTGTCTAAGGATCACACACAGCCTCTTGACCGAGATCCTTCTCAGAGGCTGTGGCCAGAGGCTGGTGCTGGTTCTTTTGTGCCCCTTGGCAGTGCTGCCATTTCTCAGCATATGCTGAGCATTGCTTTAGGTACTCGGTCATGTCCACCAGAGCCCCCACAAGAAGCAGTGTTCCTGCAGGAGATGGCATTGCTCCCTGTGTCTCAGAGCAGACACCCATCGTCTGTGCTGCTGTGTTGTGGTCCCTGGCTTCAGCTCTTGCTTTCTTCTTGACTGTGAGCTGCAGACCTAGGTGCAAGTCCAAACCCAGTCGTCCACATCCGCCCAAGTGCCCTGGTGCTCAGTCGACATATTCATAAATTAAAAACTGGTTGGAGGTTCCAGATTTAGATGGTGTTGCAAAACACAGAAGTGACTGGAAAAAAAAATCTAACTTTTAAGAGAAGACATTTGAAGCACTAAATACTTAAAGAGTTAGGAAGTTACAGCAGCCTTCAGGGCTTTGAAGAAGAGAAAAAAATTCCCTTCTTTACTTTTGTGGGTAAAAATCCAATTGAAAAGTAAGAAAATAAAATACACATATTTAATTTTTCTTGACACATATATAAAATAATATTGACTATGTATGTTTAATATGCATGATATGAGGTATCTGTACTTTAGATGCACTTATGTGTGCGTATGCTCATCTCACAGTGCCTGTTAGTGAAGGTGCTGGTTGGAGAAGCTGCTCTGAGCTCCTGCAGAGCTCCCAGCCCCTTGACTGATGGACAGGGGCAGAGGTTTTGCATAAATGCAGAGTGAACTCAGGGCTTGCAGGGTCTAGGCTGCTTCAAGAGAGCCACAGAGAGTCGGAAACTAGATACGCATGCCCTTCTACCAAACTCACCAACCACATGAGGATGCCCTCTTCTCTCAGGGAAAAGAGATTGAGTTGTTATGGGAAAAAATAGTGGAACTTTAATGTTTTTCTTTTATGAGGAAAAAATAAACTCTCCCTTCCCACAGTCATGTAGAAGAAGGCAATAAATATCTTGCGACACCACAGCATTTTAATTAAAATAATGATTAACTGTCATTAATGATTTCTATTGGTGAAAGGATGTTTGTGTCATGAAATAAAATATAGCATTTTTAAAATCCTAGGTGGAGTCATTGAAAAATATGGCTCCTGAACTAGGGAAACTTCCATCCTAGTCAAGGATGCCAGTGTACACGTCGTAACCCATACAAAGCTACTTCGGATGGTCTTTCAGTGAAACATACCAAAATACGGCTCAGATTCAAAGTGGTACAAGGTAGAGAAGCAAAGATAAAGGTTTCGCTCCAGAGTTCCAACTGAAAATCACTGGCCATTCAGAAACTCAGCCTACATCCCACTAGCATGATATTCATGATGTTTCCCTAAATGGCCTGTGACAGACCTCTGCGTTTCAGCTAATTCTGCCATTCATGACCTCTAACCCCAGCACCTGGACCAGGTCCCAAACATAGCAGACTATGGTTCTGGGGACTGAGTGGGTGGGAGGGAAAAAAGGAAGACCAGAGTCTGCGAGAGCTCTCCTGAACGTTTCCCTGGGATTAGGGGTGTGGCGAGGCTTCCCTGGATGCTCACCCTCTCCGTGTTCTCCTCAGCATACAGACTCACAGTCAGCTGTCTCTGGACATCCGGAATTCGGAGTACCTCACCAGCATGCCCCCGCTGCCCGCAGAGTGCCTGGACATCGACGGTGACTGGAACACCTTGCCAGTTATCTTTGAGGACAGATATGTGGACTGCCCTGCGACAGGTTCGTCCTCCATTGTCTCGCAAAGACTCAGGAGAAGGCTTTCCACAGGGTCCTGGTGGTCACTCAATTTGTATCCCAACAACAGTGGGACCAAGGGTCAGTTCACAGAGGGGAACAGAATTAAAGTGGAACTAATTGAAATGAGGTTATTTCAGGGACACTGATAAATCAATCTAACAAAGGACCAATTACAGTAAAAACCCCCTCCCCAGTCCTGTGGGGCAAAGTTGAACCTAGTGCCTGTTTTCATCTATTTCCTCCCCACAAGGCCCCCATGCATACACCAGTGTGGCTTGGAAGTACAGGAAAGTCCTTTCTTATTTCAAGTGTGCAATTTAAACATAAAGTCACTTCCAGTTGAACTTTAATGATTCTGGGTTCAAATTCTCAAAAATGCCTGCTTCATGCCATGAATCAAGCAAAGCACTCAAGAAAGCAAGCTGCCTAAGGATATAGATTCATGAGATGGACCACTCGTATCAGGGAGAAGAGAAAACGTGTTTGTCCTCATTGGCTGGTGCTGCACTTTGTCAAGGAACTCACATGTCAATGGGGAAAAGTGGAGGTGGGGGCAGGCACCTGGATGTGCAGTGAATGTCTGTTCTCGGTCCCTCCCACAGCCCTGACTCGAATCCCAGCCAACTAATATACCTGCATGTCTTCAGGGCCCAGGAACTGCTAGGCACACCTTGTGCTGAGGTTTCAATGCTCTCTCTTCTTAATCCCATAAATGACCTCAGAACTTTATTTCACAGAGAAGAAACCCAGGCAAGAGGAGCGTGAGCCTCTTTTAAGGACCATGTGGCTATGAGCCAACATTCCAACACATTCCCGGACTCTAAAGCCCATGCCCTGCCTTGCAATCTCCCCTGAGGAGCTTTAATCTATCCTGTTAAGCCTCAACATTTACATAAGGGGCAAAGGGGCTAAATTTCAAAGGTGCTACAGTCTGAGACTTTTTGGATGTCCATAAATCTAGGGGACTTCCAAGGACAGTGCCACCTTGCAAATCCGTAAATCTGGTTCTCAGTTGTACTCTGACATCTAGCGTTACCCAGGAGTATGACAGCTAAAACGTACACCAACCTAGCCTGGGAAACACATGGATGTATCCACACTTAAGTGTCTGTGCATGTGTGCCTGTATGTATGTCTGTAAGTTCATCTTCCTTATCATTCTTCAAATTATCTATAGGAAATTTGAAGTTAAAGATTAAATGAACTAAGTGCTCATTATCAGAGGCTGTGACATCAGGGTTCTCAGGGTTCATTGTGGATTGTCCTTCAGTCTTTCTCCTACACATCCTGATCCATATCCTGGTGATTATAAATGTCACTCCTTCAACTCACATGTGCCATTTATCACACACCTTTGCTTTCTATAAGTCAGCTTCGCCTTATCTCCTGGCCTCCCTCCTGCAGTCCTGGCTGGAGGCTCAACCTCAGTCTTTGGGGGCTACCCTCCCCACCCTTCTCCCTCCACCTCACCTGTCAGCACCCTTGAGCCTTAAACAACCTCAAGGCCTGGCTGGGGGAGGCCTATTTAGGAACATGTGCCTGTGCCTGTTTCTCTAAGCTGTTCATTGTCCACACCTACATGCTCTTTAGGGCCAGTATATCTGCAGCTTCTCTAAAGGACTTGAGGCTGGACTCCAGCACACTTGTCTCTTCTTCCTAGAAGGACCACAGGCAGGTACCCTGAGCTCAGCTGTCTCCAAGAATCTCTTTCCACACGCCTTTGAATTGCTGTGCACCCACCCCCCACACCACTTTCCCACCTTATGTGTCACCATGCAAAACTCAAAGCTGGGTTTGGCCTTCTTGTTCCTTCACAAAGTAAACTTTGGCACAAAGAACTACTTCCTCTTTCCTCTAGAACCTGGTGGCCTTGCTATTTATTCCTTGTCCTGAGATTGTGAGATACACTTGCAGTCATCCTTCGGGGGTGGTGTGAAATGGGAAATGAAAGAGTTCCATTTCCATGTTAAAATAATAGCACTGACTCAGTTCACCACCGCACCATGACTTGACTCTCTTCTGGGTACCACACACTCAGCAAAGCGTCCTGACTCTCTGTCATCCCCCACTTCCCTCCTAGGCCTCTGCCCATGGCAATTGAACGGTTTGCCCAAAGCCTCAAGAGTCCGACAGACTGAATTGAGTCTTTTTCCAACAAAGTTAACTGTACAAAGTTGGAAAAGAGTAGTGATTTCTACCTTACAATGACAGATGTGAACAATGGACAGATGGCAGACACAAAGCAATGAGGAATTCAAGTTCCTACTCTATCTGTTGGTGTCTGACTCTAAACCCATTCTCTTGGAATTAAACCCTTTGCCCCTCTCCTTTTCTCAGTTGTAATGGAGAAGCTACATTGTAGTCATATTTGCAACCCACTTTCTCACTGAACTTCCTGTATCCCACCTTATGTGTCTATGATAAATCTGAGAAAGACTTTTTATTCCAAGAATCAACAACCTGTAAAGTCAAGTCTGACTCCATATCCACACATGCACTGAGTTGACCCACATTGCAGGTTCCCTCCACTTGCCTGAACCCAGTCCCCCTTCCCTCTTCACATTGGCTCCATCTGCATAGAAGCTCATCACTCACTGCATCCCCCAAAACCTTTGCCCATGATGTCCCCTGACTAGTGTGCCTTACTTCCTTTCCTGAAGAGCTTAATTGTATTCCCCAGAATACTGCCCACTTTCAATTCTGTTTGGTTTCATTTCCTTTTTAAAAATAATAGTTTATTTTAGAGTAATTTTAGGTTCCCAGCAAAGGAAGGATGTAGGAAAAGGTATAGCTATCCCATGTGCTCCTCACCCCACGGGCACAGAGCACCTCCCGTCAGCATCTCCCAGCAGAACACTCGTTGGAGTCAGGACATCTTGGCACTGGATACCTGGATCACTCTGGGCTTTTCTCTGGGCTTGAATAAATGCCTGAGTCTGCATCTCCACCATTACAGTGTCCTGCAGAGTTTAACTGCCCCCACTTCCCTGTGCTCTGCCTGCATACCCCTCCCCACTCTTCCCTAGAGATCAAACAACCTTTCACTGTCCCCACAGCTCTGCACAGTCCACGCAAATTCAGAGGCAGAGAAATTCACTCTTTAAACAGATGTCCAAGTCCCCACTCCCTAACTGGTTGCCTCGTCTGGGGATTACAGACACTGAGCATGTCTGTACCATTTGTGGTACCAAATGATATTGAGGTGATTTTTTTCCAAGTCATTATGATCAATAAGCACAACATCTTTGTTTTGCTAGATTTCTGTTCTAGTCTCAATTTTTTTAAAATTATTTTTTTCTAATTAGCTGTACATGACAGTAGAATGCATTTACACATTTTGGTAGCTCATACATAATCAATTTGTTTTATACACACAATTCATCCACTGTGTCTTAGCCACAATCCTGGCCCAGGGGCTATAGAGAGTCACATAAGACCAACTTCCCTGGAGCAGAGACGAGATGCACAGACAGGACATGGCGTGGGTTGGGTGGGGTGTGCTGCACCTGGCCTGTGTGGAGGGACACAGGATCTGCAGCAGGGATGTGGACCTGTCTGTGGGCTGAGGGGAGCACTCGGGGGAGGCGAGTTCCTCATGCTCTCTAGAGGCTCAGCTGTGCCATTTCCTGACCAGTCCCAAGTTTCACCGAGACTCATCAAGTGATAAGGTCTCAAAGCCTCACATGGTTTTCAGATAGTGTCTGGAGGATTTGCTCCATGGTGACATTCAGAACCAGATAGAGAATGCAAGTTTTGAAAAGAAAGTGAAAACATGGCTCCCCCTTTCTTTGTTTAGTATGTATGGAAATTGAATCGCATCACACGGCTTTATCAGAGCTGCGATGCAGGCAGGCGTAGGAGAGAGAGTTACTCTGGTCCAGCTATTATGTCTTAGAAGGGGAATAGAGAGATGAAGACCAACAGAGGCAAACAGAGACAGAGGCAAGGAGGAGGAGGGAAGGGAAGGCTGAGAAGGAGAAGGGAGGAAACACTGAGAGAGGGAATAGTGTCTGCTAAAGAAAGGAGAGAGAAAAATACCATGCTTTGGCTCCCTGCAACCTGCCTGTGAAGCTCAGTGTGAGTCTGGAAGCTTCCTGTGCCATGACTGTCACATGGGATGATTAACCTGGTTGCAGAATTCAAACCTGACAGCATTTTTCTGGACAAAATGGAACTCTTCTTCCCCGTGTGTCCCTGGTTGGTGCTTTGACTTTTTGGTCACAGTGGCTCTGGCTCCCTAAGGCAGAGGAGGTGAGCAACGATACCAGGAGCTTTGAGACCCCAAAAAGTTCTCTGGGGCCCTGCAGTTGGAAAATGACCACACCAGGAGGAAAACAGGTCTTCTGGCTCCGCGGCTCTCTCCATCCGAAACAACTGCAGGAAGCAGGAAAGTGCCTTTGTGTTCTGACTTGAGACCCATTAAACACACTTTCATAAGTGAACAGTGAATGAAAGTGATGATCAGACACTACCTTAGTGCCACGCACACCAGGCACTACCGAGTCAGCTCACACTCACACTGAAGCACCATCCTGACAAGCTCAACTTCACTTCAGATGCACACACAAGCCGAGGGGCTCGGCCACCCACTCTTGTAGCCAACAGCCATGAATATTGGGTTCCCTTCGCCCCCTCAGGTCCAGTAATTTTCTGGAATAACACAGAACTCAGGAAGGGACAATACTTATGATCACATTCTTATTACAAAGGATACAAGTAAGGGCTAGATGAAAACAGAAACAAACACAATAAGACTCCAAAGAGGTCCGGAGCCTGAGGTCTGTGGACCCCAGAGAGGAAGCTTCAGTGTTCTCAGGACAAGTCTCCCTCCTAGAACATCTCTCCTGAGCCAATGAAGGCTTCCTACTGGTGCTTCATTACATGGGAAAGACGGATGGACCACTGGCCACAGTGCTAACTCCATCTCTCCCCAGGGTCAGACTGCTGTGACTTGACTCTGGGCCCTAAGCCTCTCTTTAGTTGGTTGGTCCTTTTGCCAGGACCAGCTGCCATCCTGATCAGCTTATTAGTATAAACTATTTAGAAACTAATAGTATAAACTATTTATGAGTTAGCAGGTGAACATAAATTCTCTGGACCCCCCTGGGGGAGAAAAGATTTCTATGTCCTGGGAAATTCTAAGAATCTCCAGGAGAATATTCCCTTAAAAAAGAAATAAAGGACTGCCAAATTACTTTTTACAAGATTAACTATTTGCGTAACTTGTGAATATAGATTTGTAAATTGTAATATAATTTTCTTTTTTTTTTTCGTAGGGCACAATTTGAGTGTTTATCCTAATTTCAAAGTTCCAGCTGTAAGTCACACAATAACGAATCTAAAAGATAAAGAAGAGAACCATATTGTAAATAGAAAATCATCTTTTAGGGGAGACCTTGTCTTATCTACTAGGAAACCACCTCAGATGGACTCTGATGGTGAGGTTACTAGGTGTCCAGGGTCAGATGAGAATGTAACCACAGAAAATTCTGTGGAAGTGTGCTCCGAATCTCAGGTGTATCTGACAATTGGTGAATTCCAGAACAAAAAAGGTGCGCCTGAAGATGAATGTTGGACTGGTCAAAGGTCTGAAGTCAGAACATACCCACTGGCAGATGTGAACATCCCTAGGAGGAGTTCAGACCCAGAGGATGCACAGTCTCCAACACTGACTTACATTGAGGTGAAATCTAGCAATAAGAACACCCACAGAGCTGAGCCCATGGAAGTCCCTAATGAGAGGAGAAGCCCTAGGGACAGTTATAGGACAGTACCAAGCAAAGCAATAGCAGGTGGAAATCACCAAAATGCCATCTCTTTAGACAAAGCAACTGTCCCTGAGTTAAGTACTCTAGGAAAGGGAGCAGACCCAGAGGGTAAGCCAGTGCTACTGAGCCTGAGGCTCACCCCTGCTGAGCCCTCACTAAGCGCTACTGTGACAGAGCCTTTGGATCCTCGGTCTTCCTTCCAGGACCCTCACACAGAAGAGCAGGAGGAGCTGTCCACGCTGTCTGGGGCCATCAAGAGGTCTTCTTCTATCATATCTGACTCAGGCATTGAGAGTGAGCCAAGCTCAGTGGCCTGGTCTGAGGCCCGAAGCAGGGCCCTGGAGTTAGCCAGTGAAGTCCTGCACCAGGCGGTTCGAAGACACGCGCTCCACAGGAACTCCCTGGAGGGTGGACACACAGAAAGCAACACCAGCCTACCAAGCGGCATCCAGGCCTCTCTCACCTCCATCAGCTCTCTGCCTTTTGAGGAGGAAGAGCGTGAGCTGGCGCTCACCAAGCTGACCAAATCTGCATCTGCACCCCAAATCAGCAGCCCAGAAGACTCAAATGAAGGTGCAGACACTATGAAGAAAAAGGGAGGCTTCGCTGAAGCTTTGGAAACGCAGAAGAGCAAAGGGTCCCCCGAGCATAGTTCTCAGCTGTGTGGTGGGTCTGGAACCAAGGACGCCAGGGCAGGTCAGTCCCTCATGGAAGCAGTTTCACATGCTGCCACACAGCAGGACCCTGGTTACATGGACATCCCCAAAGGTAAAGAGAACCAGTTGGAACTTCAAGGCCACCATCGTCTAGATGGCAGGACTGAGAACACCCCAGATGTCGAAACCAAAGGTCTTAACTTAAAAATACCACGTATTATAGCGCTTGAAAATCCCAGGACCACGTCGATGCATAGAGCACTCGTGGAAACCCCAAAGGGCAGACCTAAAGACTCGAATGCGAGCAAACACATCCTCTCCAACAGCAGCATCTCAGAAGTCGGGGAAACGTCTCACCATCTGGTGCCTGAATTCAGCTGTACGTCAGCTTCTGACCCCGTCACCCTGAATCCGGAGCGCAGTGGTGCGCCTGGCACCGTGGACCACGTGGCGTTGCGTAGAGGACCTAATGCCTTCCCGGAGGTTGAACACAAAGCAGGCACTGTGTGCCCCACTGTGACTCACTCCATTCCCTCCCAAATTCTGAGAAACCAAGAGCTGAGGACGGGCGCTTCCATCATGGGTCCCCCGCTGGCCTCTGCAGAGACCTTTACTCTGGACAGCCTGAAGACGGTGGAGGTTGTCAACCTGTCTGTGTCTTGCACTGCCACCTGCCTCCCCTTCTCATCTGTGCCCAAGGAGACCCCTGCCAGGGCCGGACTCGCTTCCAAACAGACCCCAGTTCCCATTACCCATCAGCCTCTGGGGTCCTTCGGGGTTGTTTCTGCCCATTCGAGCAAGCTGGAGGAGGACGTCAGTGAAAGGATGTTCAGGTGAGCTTGTGACGGGCACCTACCCAACCACTCTCAGCTTCACCCTCTCTTTAAAAGTTGAGATATTTGTTTTCTGAGGTGAGTCATCATATAAGTAAAAAAGGTTGACTAGTATAAGGAAGTAAAACTTACCAATAAGCCCACCTCTGAACATCACAGCTCCATAGTAAATTCCTCCACAATTTACTGCGGGCCTTCATATTCACATAGGATGTGCTCTTTATGCAGAAGTTGGATTATTCTGACAGTTCCTACATGTTTTGCTCAACTTAATAAAATATGAGAATTATCTTTCTATGTTTATAATTCTGTCACATCATAATGTTGATGTTGCCACAGTATTCCAGAAGATGAACAAACTTCTTGACAGGTGGACATTTAAATTTTGTTCAAGTTTTATTTTGATGCACATCTCCCTTGTGAATGCCATAATCACTCTGTCTTTGCACGTTTTGAAAGGACTTTAAAGAGCCAGTGAGGGGATGGAAATTCTTTACCAGGTTTGCCTCACGAGCCTCCTTTAGGACTGAATGTCTGAAGTACATGGCTCCTTCGGAAATGCCAGAATCCACTCTTCATCCTGTGGAGGGTTTCTATGCACATCTCTCCCCTACTTATAAACTATTTATTTGATAGAGTATAAAATAGAGTCATTTCATCAATGTATCTCATCTTTTTACTTTTTTGCAAACTATTGTTACATATTACCCATTAAGTCCCAAGTTTAAAATTCTGTGACTATCACAACAAAATTGGCACAGGTGCATTAAAATAGGTTGAAAATCATAATCTAGAGTTCATATGTATCCTTATATACATTTTCATATATAGATGAAACCTGTGTATTTTCACATGTTCTAAACAATTATCTATTACTTTTCTGAAAACAATGGAGCTCCCAAAACATTTTATTTATTTCAAAGTAACCAGAAGTGGCATATTGGTTACTGACTCGGTTTTCATAGGTGTCTTATACATAGGATGATGTGACATGATGGGCTAATGATTTCCTTCCAGGGCAACTGCACAGTCAGGTCACATCTGACCTTTTCTTTAGTCAAGAATCCTAAATACCTATCAAATGACCCTTGTCATCAACCCAACAAGTGTATAGCAGACATCCAGTTGAGTAAAGGTGATGATGTGTGTGTGTTCCGTGGAGCCAGGAGGATGGGTCTAGTTTGTCTGGGGACAATGGCTATCAATAGAATGGTGGCCAGGAGAAGCATCTTACAGGAGAAGACATCTGCACTGGGGTACAACATTCCAGAGTAAGGACGATGTTGGGACAGTGATGATGTGCCTAACAGAGAGGAGTGCAGGGCAAACAGCCCTAATGTGAAATCCCAGATCCAACATGCTCCGAAATCCAAATCTGTTTATTTTTTTGTTTGTTTGTTTGTTTGTTTATGCCAGGATAGAGGCCAGTCCTGCAGGTGCTTGGCAAGCGCTCTACCCCAAGCCAAGTCTTTCCCCGAACTCTTAGGATCCTAGGCTTTTTGAGCAATGACATCACGCCTCAAGTAGAAAATTCCACATCAGGAAACTGTTTCATGTACTTCAGTTTATGGGTTTAAGACAGATTATCAAATAATAATGAATTCCATATTTAGACTTGGGTCCCATCCCTAAGATATCCAATTATGTATAGGCAAATATCCCAGAATCAAAAAAAAAAAAAAAATTCCTAAAATCCAAAACTTTGCTGGTCCCAAGCACTACAGGTGAGGGACAGTCAGCCCGGAACAGCAGGTGTCAGCACCAAGTTTCTGATGGTGGCACTCGGTTCCTAAGTCCAAGGTCTTACCCAGCATCTCCTCAGGAAACCACACAAGGAGCCTCAGAACAAGGTGGGAAGGGCGTTTCAGGCACAGAACTGCGTGCACAATGCTCTGCCCTGAAGACAAGCCATAGAGCTTGTGCTGGGCATCATAAGAAAAGTGTGTGTGCCTCTGGGGGCTGGAGTGGAGGCAGACGAGGCTGGAGGAGCAGGTGGAGGCCAGGCCATGGTGGCCTTATATGTCCAGGGAAGGACCTTTCATTCCAGGGACCTCATTTTAAAGATTGCCTGAATTC
Organism: Sciurus carolinensis; assembly: GCF_902686445.1. Classification (NCBI taxonomy): domain Eukaryota; kingdom Metazoa; phylum Chordata; class Mammalia; order Rodentia; family Sciuridae; genus Sciurus; species Sciurus carolinensis. Next base: position 5,552,829 of record NC_062213.1, read on the forward strand.
TTGGAGCTGGATAAAATCTTAGAAGTCCTCTTTGATGCAGGAACCATGTAGAAATCCGTACAACTGAGACGCTTTGTTTTCCTTGGGTGTTTTCCTGCCTTCTTGTTCAGAACAAAGCTTTGTCCATCAGCATCTCCCCTGAGGTCTTGTGCCCACTCGTAGACACTTGGCTCAGGGATGCTCATCACTCCCACATACCAGCCCCACTCATTTCCTGCTCGACATGGAATACACAGCTTGGCTTGTGATTAATTAGTGTATTCTCCAGTTTTTATCAGGCCAAAGAAAAATTTAAAAAAGAACTGAAGATTGAAGGATTTCTGTACAGTGACTTATCTGTACTAGCTTCTGATATACCATATTTCCCACCAGAGGAAGAGGAAGAAAACTTGGAAGATGGGATTCACCTGGTCGTCTGTGTCCATGGCCTGGACGGTGAGTGCCAAGTGTTCCCTCCTCAAAGTGCTCTACTGTCTGCAATTTATCATAGCTATGAATTCACTCAGATCAGGGATCTATTAAAAATGTTCACGTAGCCACCATGGAATGGATTAATACAGCAAGTCCAGGAAAATGGCATGGCCTTGTTCTAAAAGAAAATATCTCTGTGGCACAAGAAACCTGTTGAGGAAATAAAATATGTAAATGAATCCAGAGAAGGAATGACAGGAATAAATCAGTGGTGCATAAACAGAGGACTTGACAAAATGGATAGTGAATGGAATGAATGTTCAGAATGAAAGAAAAAATGGAGTGAATGAGTAGGTGAAGTGTGGTTCTGAGTACGTTAGTTCCGTGCATGGATAATAGGAATGCAGGAATTGATGAGCTCCTGAATTAAGACATGGACGAGTTATAAAAGAAATGGAATACGAGGAATAAAGGGATCTTGAGGAGGTCGGTTCAGTGGTCAAGACTGCCGCTGTCTGTTCCTACTCACCTCTTATCTTCAGGCACCTTTCTATGCCAGAAACTCCCCCGAGTTCTGGGATTGGCAAGGACAAAGAATAACGTTCTCACTCATCCACTCAGCATCATGCATGACCAGTGACTTAGGTGATGCTAAGTCAGGAGGAGGCAAGCCTCTCAATGTCTTTTGTTAAAATGAGCCAACTGGTTGGGCAAGGGGCTGCTACCTTTTAACACCATACATGCTGGAGCAGAGGAGTGCTCTCAAGGTGGGGCAGCTTCATCAGGACTGTACGGTGTCAGAGCTGCTGTCAATCTGCTGTCACCTGGGCAACGGGTCATCAGGGGACCACTGATACTAAAGCCAGGTTTCTGTAGTTCAAGGTGCATTGTCTAGATGCTTCAGTATTCTACAGGTTCTGCTTGTTGAAATTGGATTTGCAAGGGTATATTTATATTAACAGAGCACTGAGTGTGTATAATAGCTATGGATGCTGACACACCCTTCCTGCACTGCAAAAAGCCCGAGATCCCTGTTCTTGTAAGGGTTCCAATTTAGCACCTTATGAATTAATATTTTTTAACAATGTTTTAAGTTCCAGAATGTTCTCTCTCCTTTAGTTCTGAAGGAGAGGGGAATATTTTAATTCCTTCAATTCCTTATACTAAATATAAATGCTTGAGACTGTTGTTATCTTAAGGATGCATCCTTGGAACTCTAAACAAAGACTACAGCAGGACCAAAGTGCATAAGGTTACTGACAGAAATGAATGAGGAATGGATACAATTTAATCCCATAACACAAATGATCATTTTTCTAAAGCAATATGACCATTTGTGACTATGGTTCTACAGGTGGGGTGTGTGCTGTGATAGGTCACCAAAACAGGTGGCATCTGGGCATATCCAGTCATCCTCAGAGAAGAGGGATCCATCCAGGCCTGGGTCCCTCTGATGCCCAGGGCACTATAGCCCTCCCGTGAATCACTAGGTGTTTTCATAAAGAATTATGTGAAGTGGGACATGATTTCACTTCTATGTTAGAAACTATTTGAAAACTTGACCTGGGGGTTTTTTCATGTGCAGATCCAAGGACTTAAATATCCAAGTGCCTAGCTCCTGGCTTTACACTACACAGGCCTTCCAGCTGAGGAATGGGTCAAACGTTCATTCAGATGCAACAGGACCCCTGTGACCTACATGAGATCCGTGCCTAAACACGTATTATATAAAATCTGCTCCCACCTCACTTTGATCTCAGGAATGCAGCCCCTGGGCTCTTTGTGCCTCTGCTGTTAGCCACAGCCTCGAGTTCTTCATGTCCTTCCTCTGGCCCTGGTGTGCTATTGAGCTTCCATGGAGGCCGCTCTTCCCAGACTCCGTGCCTGAGGGAGGTGCTTATTTTATTTACATAACTGCACCACGGGTCACCCATTCTGGGGGCTGCCCACAGCCTATACATGGCAGAGCTGGACAGTTTTTGTATTAAGCAAGCAATTCAAGTGGGGCTTGTTGGTGTCATGTTGTGCCACATCAGCCATAAGTGACACCACTTGCAAAATGTTCTGGGCAGAAAGAATTTGCCAAGGGGAAGGAGTGGTGGTATTTCCAGCTGTCCCTGCACAGAGCATTCACAAGCCACATGGTAGTAGATAAGGGAATGACTCCATCGAGGTAGGACACCTGGGAAAGAGCTCTGTGTGGGGGGCTTGGTTTAGTAGCTTTTATAATCTGCTTCAAATATAATGGGGGGAATCCAATGGGAATGGGGAAATGGAGGACAAGTTCCTTGTGCCACCTGAGTATGATTAACTATGGGAATGGGGGGTGCTTATCTGTCATTTTTAGGGAACAGTGCGGACCTCCGGCTGGTAAAGACTTTCATAGAGTTGGGGCTCCCTGGAGGAAAACTGGACTTCCTCATGTCTGAAAAGAATCAGGTATGATAACACAGACGTCAGAGCTGCAGGAAGGCGGCGGGCACCTGCTGCAGGAAGGCGGCGAGCACCTGCTGCAGGCGCCATGGTGGTTTCTGTACATAAGATAGGAGGGGATCCTGCAGAACACTGGCCAGGCCCTGGGATGTTCACAGAGAAAGCACTCGTTGTTCTTTGGGGGGCAAAAAAAGAGTAAGATATGAAAACATATGAGGCGGTCAACCTGTGCCCTTTGGCCCCACTGGGCGTCCGGGGGTTGGCAGCTTGGTGTGTCCATCATTTGGAGATCTGTATCATGCCAGCGAGGCATTTTCACTTGCGTCTATATAGCCAAGAAGCTGGGTCCAGACTGCTTTTCAGCAAGAGTGACCTTTGAGGCCTTTGATATTTCAAGGTAGATGGAGCCTGGGCCCTAAAAGGGTGTATTAGTCAAAGAGGCCTTAGTGAATCTATGCCCAGAGCTGGGGCTGTCTGGAGAGATGTTGTTGATTGCTTCCTGCTATGGAACTTGAGGCAGATGCATCCCAAGCATCCTTTGGAGGAATAGAACTGTTTATGCCCAAAGGGTCCCAGGACCATTGGGAATGGTGATTGAACGGAGGACCGCCATCTAGAAAACCCTGCAAAGTCGTGTCTCATTCCCAGCTGTTAGTGATCAATCTGCTGCCTTTCCTTGTACCTCTATATTTGAGGCCACACCACATGCAGGGCAAAGAGCTGTAAGACGAAGAAGAGTAAAGAGAACCATTAGTTGAGCACCTATTATGTACAGGGCATTCCTTCCCTGTTGCTCATTCTATCTCCACAACAGTTCTCTTACTTGTCAGTCAGTACTACCCTCTGGTTACAGAAGAGGGAGTAGAGACTCTGGGAGTTAGGCAGGACTCCATTACCAGCCTAAGCTGGAGAGGAAGATGCCATGCCTGACTTCCAGAAAATCATGCATATGCACACGTGGCTTTGATATGTGTCCAAGCATGATCTAGTCCTAATGGAGGTTACTCAGGGCCTCAGAAGTGAGTGAGATGTCTTTTCAGGAAGATGTGTGTGGTGAGCAAGGGATGTCTGCCCTTCAGTGTGTGCCCAGTGCTCTGTGATTAAAGCCCAGGACAGCTGGGCTCCACCTGGATCCCAGGAGCCTGGGGCCCTACGGGGTCTCTCTCCCCCTCACCTGGAGGCGTTGGCCACTGTGCACTGATTATTTCCAGGATGCATGGTCACTGCGTCTTGCATGACAAACATCTTTTGAGCTGGCCCGTTTACAATATATTCCATTTTAAGCACTTTGGTTGGTGCTGTTTTTAAACCTGCCGTGATTTCCAGAGCACTTCTTATCATGGACTATTTCAGCCTCGTAATTATAACCGATTTTTAAAATATAAATATGTTAAAGCAAGAATGTACAGATGAAGAAGCGGTACCTAAAAAGCTGAGGAAAAGAATAATAGCAACCTTATCTGAGGCCTGCTACGTATATTTTAAGCAGTCTTTAAATCGATGCTAAGGAGTAGGCCACATTCCCTCCCTTTAAGAGATCAGGTACTGGGTCATGAGATTGACCAAATTATGTTCATATTTGAATACCTCACAATGAATCCCAGTATTCTGTATAATTTTAGTGCACCAATTAGAGAGAGAGAGAGAGAGAGAGAGAGAGATCAGGGGATTTAGGTTCAGTTCAAGGCCCAGATTCCCTGGGGAGAGGAGCTGCAAACATGGATCTTTCTTATTCCATGACCTCTAAGAGCCTCACCAGTGTCCCCATTCCTCTTGTGCCTCCAGGCTCACAGGATGGCAGGTGGCCGTGGACCTAAAGGCCTTCTGTTTGTTATCCCTTTTGCCAAACACACTCTCTTCTCTGACACCCTGTTGAGTATTCATGAGACCTCTTATCCATATTTCCTGACCTGGAGTTCAATACAGCTCCAGGGAGCCCACTTCAGTTCCAGGGACCCCAAGACATTGGTCAGCTCTACATATGAGGGACTTTGGTCTGTTCGTTTGTTTGTAGACATTGACCCTCAATCAATTTCCCTGGATTTCCATTCATATTTTCAAAAATAAATCCTCGAAGTGAGAGAAACCAATAGAAAACATCTTCCTCTTCAAATGCCTGCCCTTCAAGTGTTCAAAGACCCATGTGTCATGTCTCTTCTCCCTTTTATCCTCCTCATCTTTTGACCATGCTTCCTGAGACATGGATAGCTTTATGGTCATTCCCAAAGCTGTTGTCTACCCTCTGGACATGGCCTTGGGGCATCGCCTCAAGGCTGTGCTGGGTAAAGGGTGTGGGCTTTGGAGTCGCCCATGTCCCCCTGAGAACCCCAGCTCATTCCAGGGACATGAGTGGCCTCCCCTCTCCAGGCCTGTTTCCTCCTTCGTGAAGCAGGGAAAACAAGCAGGGGGCCTGCGGGAGCCACCAAGCAGGTGCTCTGCCAGTGTCCTTCTTCAACTTTCACACCTCGGCTTCCTAAGTGAAGACCCCAAGTTCCTTCATCAGAGCACCAATCTGTGGGCCTTCGTCCTGAAGTCAAATCTCAGGATGGGGCTTAGGCGTGTCCCCAGATTGCATGTTCAATGGAAGAAGATGCTTATGCAGAGAGTCGGGCATCAGCCAGACTTCTCCCAACACCTGTTTTCCTCTCCCTTCCAGACAGACACGTTTGCAGACTTTGATACCATGACGGATCGCTTACTGGATGAAATCATTCAGCACATTCAGTTGTACAACCTCTCCATATCCCGAATTAGGTAAAAGGAAACCACAGGTAGCTAATGCTAAGAGAAGTGTGGGGATTTGGTTTTTTGTTTTGTTTTGTTCTGTTTTCTGAGTATGTGCAGCCTCCACATTTGGAGCGATGCCTTCTATAAACCACTGGGATAACTTAGCCCGTGGTTTTCAGTGGGTTGATTACCTTCAGGAAGGAGCAAGAGGCATGGTTGACACATGGGCCACAGCGTGTGTGGGGGGCGGACACATGTGGTCGCTTAGTATGAAGAACACTGGGCTTAGCACGGAGTCCCTGCGTGTGACTTCCTGTTCTGACACTCACTAGTTTGAGCCCTGACTCCAGTCGTAGCAGGTGTGCAACCCCGGCCAGCCTTCTCTCCTGCTGACTGGGCTACCCTGAGAACACCTGCTGAGAAGCAGAGCCCATTGCCTGCCCATGCCAGGGCTTCCATGGGTGCTGATTTTATCCTCACCCCGTAACTTGAGCACGTGGCTGTCTAGAGAGCTAAGCCCTCAGTGTTGTCCTATTTAGTCTTTAGAGAGGAACTACCATTTCTTTGTCCCACCCATGAGTATTCTGAGGTCTGAGAGTAAGTATTTGGAGATTTGATAAGAATGGAAGGACACAGTTAACCAGTGCCATTTCCTAGACCGGCATGCTTGTCTTTGCTGGTTTTGTGCTTCTTGTGGGACAGGTGGAGTGGTATAACTCTCATCTATCAGGGCTTCAATAATTATTTATTTACGTGAAAAGTAAGGATGTGTTGAGTCCAAGGTCTTGGGTGGTTGCAGGCTTGCACAGCATGTAAGAGGATATCAAGCACAGCATGCACAGGGAGCAGGCAGGCCGAAGCTTCAGAGGAGAAAGAGGAAGGAAGCAGAAATGGGAAGGAGGTCGGTGGCCAGCTCAGGGCTGGCCGCACAGGCCAGGCCAACGAGTTATAATTTTATCCTCTAAATGAGCAGAGCATTCAATGCCCAGCTGCTTATTTCAGAACGAAGTCCCCCTGGCCCCAGATGAACTGAGCAGGGCTGTGGGGCCAGCAACTAGAGGAGGCAATAACACACAGCTGGGCCACACTGTCCTCTGACCACACTGCTGGAGAGCTGCCCTTCCTGAGGACCCGAATCATCTCTCTGAATGTGACAGGGGTTTGGAATCCTGTTGAGGAGGAACGGGCAGCCAGTTCGGCTGCATCCTGTGAGGTGCAGGACACTAAGGCCTCAGAGCTCCTGGCCCTGCTCCTCCCAGCAGCTGGCCCTTGCTGACATGCTCATGTGCATGCTTCATCTCTCAACAGCTTCATTGGCCATTCTCTTGGCAACATCATCATCCGATCTGTCCTCACCCGGCCCCGGTTCCGGTATTACCTCAACAAACTGCACACGTTCCTGTCACTGTCTGGGCCTCACCTGGGGACCTTGTACAACAACAGCACCCTGGTTAGTACAGGTAAGGCTTCACCTTGTGTTCCTCAACACTAGCGTGGGGATCAGGGACGTGACAGTGGAGGCAGAACTTCTTGGTGGAGCACTGGGTCCTCTTCCAGGCGTGGGAGGAAGGAAGGAGGCCTTTCCTTGTCAGCTCAGTGAGGTCAGGCTAGGTGTTTTCCAGAATCATGTCCGTCTTCAGATTTCTGTGGACAAAAAGGGCATGTTCCTGGGGTCCTTTAGGAGCAGGTAGGTAAGCATGACATCGTGATGGGAAGAGCATGGGCTTCGAACCATGTTGCTGCCATGAGAAGCCTGTGGTCACATTTTGAGCCAGATACTTTGGGAAGGCTCTGGCCGAGACGTTCGGTCCTGTGCAATTTAGATCATTGACTGTAAAATGGAGATCATGTTTGCATGTAACTATGTTTATGCATAGTGTATCTATTTATGTGTGTATATGTGTGTACATAAGCATGTATATGAAATATGCATGTATAAACATGTATATAAAATATATGTGTGCATGTATAGTCATCCCTCAGTATCTGTTGCAGATTGGTTCCAGGTTCCCAAAAGATACCAAGAGCCAAGGGAGGCTCAAGGCCCTTACATAAAATGACAGCATGTTTGCAGATAACCTGTGCACATCCTCCTGCATACTTTAATGATCTCCAGACTACTTTTAATGCCTAATACCCTGTGAATGCTCTACGAGCAATTGTTATACTGTGTTGCTTAGGGGACAAAGATGGGTAAGATGCACAGGTTCATTACAGACACACATTTGTTCTGAACAATTTTGACCCTGCAGTTGGTGGAATCTGCAGATGCAGAGCCCACAGGGGCAGGGTGCTGACTGCATGGGCAGTGTGTGAGTAGCTGTGTACATGTGCGTATCATAGAATTGTTGAGAATTAAGGAGGAGGGGGAAAGGAGGTTGGAGGATGAGCAGAACTCCCAAGGCAGGAAGTGGCTGGAAGAGTGTTCTGGGCAGCAGACTTGGTGTCAGTAACAACATGGAAGCATGGCAGAATCAGCAAACTGTGGGAAACTGTTTGTGACAGAAATACAGCCTTTTGTTGGTAGGCGCACAGAAGCTGATGAATGGACTGTCCGGCCAGAGCCCCTGGATGAAGGGCTTTGCATGACATGGCAAGATGTTAGACTTCCCTGTAGAACATGTGGATAGTGCTGATGGTTTTTTTTAATTTATTCTTATTAGTTTTATATGATAGTGGAATATATTTTGACATTATACATTTGTGTGGTATAACTCTCTTCTGGTTGTTCATGATGTGGAATTACATTGGTTGGGTAATCATATATGCATATAGGATAGTAACGTGGGATTAATTCTATTATCTTTCCTATTCCTATTTCCCCTCCTGCTCCTTCGTTCCCCTTTGTCTAATCCAATTCTGTTCTTCCCTAGTCCCCCTTAGTGTGAATTAGCATCTACATATCAGAGAAAATAATGGGTTTTAACTGAGGAAACAGCATGGCTTCCATTGGTGTATGGAAGCCCATGAAGGTCGTTGGGTCTTACGTAATCACAGATAATATATTCAACCATATTCCTGAAAAGCACTCCATAGCCCCTGATTGTCCAAGTCCAGTAGGTGGCATTAGGGAAAATCTAACGGCCTTCTTCCCTGCCACTCTCCTGTCCACTGCTGCACTGCCCTGTGCTGTCTGTACACTCGAGGGTTTTCCTCAGGGAGGTTTTGCCTTGAAGCTGCTCTGAGGACACTATTGTGAGCACGAGCTATTTGACATTCAGATACTTATCAAGAAGTCCGTTCCTCTGCCACCTTGGCTTTCCTATGCAAATCCGTGAAACCAGATTGCTGGTAATTGTCCCACAGGAGCCAATCTGGAGTGGTTTCCTGCAGTCCATTCTACTGGCACAGGGGCACATTAGCAAGCGACTGTTGAAAGATGCATGGGCATCCTGTCTTGCTCATTTCCTTGTGTTTCTGCCAGTGTGTGTGTGTGTTTGCTGTGGTGACAACTCTTGCCCTCATCAGGGTTAGTGTGTGCCGAAGCAGAGCTGATTGGATGGACTCTGAAATGGAAGGTTTATTCTCATTTTCTAGGATTCTAAATGGCTTGTAAGAAACATTCTAATGTACTTTTCATGTTGGGACTGTTTCTTTGGTTTCCCTTTCAGAAGGAGCTTGAATGATCATTCTTTGACAGCTCTGTGACTCTAGAAACCCATTGCCATTTTGTTTTGCTGGATGATTTTATGGCAGCCAGTATATAAGAACACAAACTTACCTCTAACTTCCCTACTCTTGGCTGAAATGCCTATTGCTCTTCTTTTAAAGTTAACTGGATTTTTTTACATTAACTGGATTTTGTGTGTGAGTTTTGTTTGGTTTTACATTTTGTTTTCTTTTATTTTTGTCTTCCTAGGCTTGTGGCTCATGCAGAAATTAAAGAAATCCGGGTCCCTTCTGCAGCTGACCTTCAGGGATAATGCTGATTTACGCAAATGCTTCCTCTACCAACTAAGCCAAAAAACAGGTGGGTGGTTCCCTGAGCAGCTGCTGTCCAGAGTTGGAGCTGCAGATCCTACTTCTGAGACACACATTGGCTCTGGTGCCGTGTTGATTGCCCATATTGGGCATGATGAGGAGATGCAGGGAGCTAGCCTCTGCTACCCTGGGAAGGCCTGGCTACCCAGGAGCTCAGCTTCTCGTGCCCCTCCCCATGCAGCACATGAGAGGAGAGCCAAGGAGCATGCGGGGTCACTGCAACATCCAGAAGTGCCAGCTTCTGCTTCCCAGCAGCCCTTGAGTGTTGTAAGCACAAGGTCCAGGGTCTGTGTCCAGCCATACCCAGGTACAAATTAGTCTATAAGAAGAGCAGACGGGATACCGTCCATGCATGGAGCCTGAGTCCTGGGAGAGGGCTGTCACTCAGGCCGGACATCACACCTTCACTCACTCTGTCATCAGGAAGCAGAAAGACATTGAAAGTTTGCCAACATCACAGGCATGACCACAGAGGACAGGGGTGATGGTGACTGAGTGGCCTGTTTGTCCTGTAATGTGGAACCAGGGATGGATCAACCTGCCCAGTGCTGCCTGCAAGCTGGCCTTGCCTAGGGTCCGCCCAGGTGCCTGTCCTCCCCTTCCTTACACTCGGTGGGTACTGCTGCACCTCCGGGAGCGTGAATCGGCAAAGCCCCAGGCTGATGTGTAGCCCGGAGCAAGTTTCCTTCCTCCTTCTTCCTCAGTGTGTCATGTGAATGCTGTCATCCCCTATGGGGAGACAGGACTGGGGCTGTGTGTGGTCATCTCAGTTTGTCCCAAAATCATGGGGAGCTGAGGTGACCCTACAGAGCCATCCCGAAGTAGGGTCTCCCTGCTTCCAAGTCATCAGCTGTTGGGTAGGCTGTGCCCACTATGTGCCCTTGGGATGTGATCTTGGATGCAGGGGCCCACCTCGGTGGAGGGACACTCAGCTGAGAGCCGCCAACATCCTCCTGCACAGCAGCAGCTGGGTGAGAAGCACTCTGTGCTGACCGGAACCTGGGCTGTGCACACCCTACCTGGGCTCCCCGATGGGTTCTGGGCACTGCAGGATGTGCTGCGGTGACCCCTAGGTCTCCACATGGAGGACAGACCAGCAAGCAGACTGGAAGCAGGGGCTCGGTTGGGGTTTGTTTTCCTGAAGGAGACGATATGCTGGGGCTGGAATTACGGGGTGTTGTGGGGCAGAGGAGAAGCAGAAAGCTCAGACTTCCACACAAAACTCAGCATTCCTGGCCCACAGAGCCACATTTTTTTTTTTTTTTTGGTCACATACATGTTTCTTTTTTGTCATTGTTGCTCCATCTGTGTCTCCTTAGCTTCCATGGTTAAGGCATCATCTTCCCTCCAAGGGGCAACAGCCCCCACGCGGTGGCTTCTCAGCTTCCTGTAGACTCCTGCCCGGCCTCTGCCTGGGCTGCACACCCTTCAGCCTCAACAGAAGGAGCTCATGCAATGACACCAGGCCTTCTGTCTCCTCTTTGTCCCCTCTGAGAAGTCTGTATTGTATGTGCAAATGGAGGCGGAGTGGACGCTCCCTGGGTCAGACACTCAGCTGGCTTCTTGTTACAGGGCTGCAGTATTTTAAAAACGTTGTGCTGGTTGCTTCTCCCCAAGACCGCTATGTGCCCTTCCATTCAGCCAGGATCGAGATGTGCAAAACCGCCCTCAAAGACAGACACACAGGTAGGCGCCTTGGATCCTTTTAGGGCTTTCTGATTTCAAAAGCAAAAATAAATTCATGAGGTTGACTGTTCTCATCAGGGACAGTGGGGCTGTGACTTATCCTGGAACAGAATAGTAGTACGAGTGGACTGGGGTGCAGGGCAGAGCAGAGAGGACCCAGGGAAGCAACCCTTGGGCTGGGTGTTAAAGGAAAGGCCCCACCCGAAACCAGGATAGGGGTGCGCTGGCTCTCCTGGTTTCCTTTGATACAGTTTATTCTATGTCAGTTCATTGGGATTGTTTTTATTTTCAACTAAATGGCATTTTTGTTTTATTTTAAGGCATTTAAAAAAATAGTCTGCCAAAGGTCCAAAGATTTAGTACTAATATGCAAATAGATACAGTGAGCATTTCTACTGGGACCTAGGAAAACCAACAGGAATGTTTTTCAAATTTATTTCATTTTATTTGTTCTAACAACAGGAGTTTTGATGACAAAAAATTAAAACTTAATTTCACACAGAAAATACCATTGTATTTTTACTGTGTGGTACATGCACCTGAAAGTCTCCTGAGGCACATTACCAAATGATGCTATCTTATTGAAAAATGCTCATTTATAGAACATTTGGAGAAATCAAATCTATTTCAACAAATTAGGATCATATCAAATGGAACCTGAACCATTACTCACCTTTCATGTATTTCTAGTCTCATTTTGTGTATATGTCATATTAAAAGTCAAAATTTTGCATCACAACTCAGTTTAACACAATGTCTTGTTCATTTGTCTCTATTAAAAATACGTATATAAGCACATTTTTATTATTTTTTTATTCAACAGAGAGATGAAGATTACTTTATCAGTGAATTAAAACAGTAAACACTCAGTAAAACATATGGGCAAAGGATATGTGTGAATAGGCAGTTTATAAAAGAAAATTAACATTGACCAATGAATATATGGTCTATGCAAATAATAAACTATTTTTGACACATGAAATTGATAAATATTACACAATAAAAGATAACATTCAGTAATGCAAGGGTTTGTGAGAATCAAGTCTTGTTAAACAGGTTTCTTGTTAAAATACGAAGTACTATTTTTTTATGATTATACAAATGGCATGCCTCTATTTCATGTACACACAGAGAAACAAGATGTACCCCATTTGCTTACAATAAAAATAAATTTAAAAAAATAAAAAAGAAGTACTATTTTTTGGAGGGACATTGACAATTCAAATAAGAAAATCCTAAAATATGGATATCTTTGGCTCAGCAATGACACTTTTAAATATTTGTCTTGTGGAAAATGTGAATGATTTAGTTGTAAGGATACTTATTCTAGTATTGTTATGATGCAAAAAGGATTGGAAACAAGTCTCTAATAGATAAGCACATTTTTATAATTGACTTTATTCATGAACATATCATAATTAACACTTTCCTCATCTTTGGACTCATAGGTTGCTTCCAGAAGAATTAAAAGATTTGTTAAAAGTGCAGTGTGGCAAAAGCCTTTGTGTATATCTACTTTTTTACATTTCTATAATATTGCATTAAAATGGACTCCCAGTGGTGGTGTTATTGAGGGAAAGACATTACGAGTTAATGCTCTTCAAGACTTTTGACAAGTTGTCTTCAAAGTTGTACCATCAGAGTCTGTCACTGTCTATTTCACACTGCTGTCTTGGAGATTAAGTATTAAAGCTTCTCAATGATTTTTCAATCTAAACTTTCAGGTATTGGTACTTTTCTCACACATGCTTTTATCTTCTTACTTTTCCTAATCTCCCAGTGGACATCTTTGTTTAGTCACTGAGAACTGTGACAGTGGACAGTGTCCTGTTCCCAGTTCAGACATGATCAAGGACAATCATTACAGAAATCTCCACACTATTTTCCTCGTGAGGGCACTTGATAATTTTCCCTGCCCACTTTGTTATCTCCCTGCCATGGAGAAGTAACTCTGGGGACATCTGATCCTTGGTAAAGCCTTGAGAACAGGACTCCACAAGTCCACAGACTGCTACCCACAGCCAAATCTGACCCGTTTCCCATTTTGTAAATAAAGTTTTATTGGAACACAGCCACACCCGTTCACTTATGGGCTGTGTGGCTGCCTTCTTGCTACAGAGTTAAGTTGAGTGTTCATGACGCGGTGCACCCTGAAAGGCGTCAGAAACAAGGGGTGCGTCCGCCCTGGTTTGGAGTAGCGAGCTGCACCCTGGGTCATACGTGAGGCACACCCATGCTACTGGCTCAGCTCATGCAGTCTTCACACTGGCTCTTGCTGAGGGTATCCTCACTCCAGAGCTATAGATTAGATGGCTGAGGTCCCGGGAGGCACAGCAGGGAGTGCTGGAGCTGGCACAAATGTCCTGCTGCCTAAGGTGAATCTTGTTGTTTCTTCTTTCCGTTTGGAAGTAGCTTACTGAAGTTTAGAGAATTCAGTATTCTCAGAGGAGCTAACATATGGCTTAAATCCCACCAGCAATCTTAAGAGGAATACACTCTACCTATTATACTTTTAAATAAGCTTCAAATAATATGGCTTAATTGGAAAATTTAAAAAATAGAACAAGATTGATAAAGAATTTAATTCGTATTTGATTGTTGATGTTGTTGCTTTTTTTTGAAGTCATATTATTTCTATTTTTCCGAAAGTTCTGAAGGAAAATGCCTCTCAGGTTCTGCAGTCTCTTTGTGTCACCTCCAGATTTATTTGCTAAACCATCTTGTAGATGATTTACACCTACTCCAGAAGTTAATCCAGAGCAAACAGGACTTTATTAGAGAAAAATGTAATTAATGGTATGCTATATATGTTTTTAAAATTTCCAAGGAATTCCTCAGGATTTAGTAGCTAGTAACGTCTGAGCAGAAAATTATCATTACATTTTTATTTTACTTTATTTTATTTTATTTTTTTTATTGTAAACAAATGGGATACATGTTGTTTCTCTGTCTGTACATGGCGTAAAGGCATACCATTTGTGTAATCATAAATTTACATAGGGTAATGTTGCTTGATTCATTCTGCCATTTTTCCCTTCCCCCCCTCCCCTCTCACCCCTCCCCTCCATCTATACAGTCCTTCCTTCCTCCATTCCTGCCCCCCTCCCTAAACCCAACTCCAACCCCAACACTAACCCTTCCCACCCCCCATTATGTGTCATCATCCACTTATTAGCGATATCATTCTTCCTTTGGTTTTTTGAGATTGGCTTATCTCACTTAGCATGATATTCTCCAGTTTCATCCATTTGCCTGCAAATGCCATAATTTTATCATTCTTTATGGCTGAGTAATATTCCATTGTATATATATATATATACCACATTTTCTTTATCCATTCATCAATTGAAGGACATCTAGGTTGGTTCCACAATCTGGCTACATTACATTTTGAGTGACTTTTATCTGTTGTTTTAAAATGACCTCTGATCTTTATTACATGTACAATTTAATCAAATTATGGTATTGGTGTAATGATGATTCACTTCCATTTCCATTTATCAAAACTTGCATGGATTGTTCTTGTTACTCCCTGGTATTTGTATACGTCATGTTAAAGGGCACAACATTATTTAACTGGCCAATAAAGTATGGTTTACTTAACCATTCCTTCCTGATGAACTTTGACTGACTTCCACTTTCTCTCTGAAAGGAACACTATCTTTTAATATTTATGACATGATAACCTGTCAGCATAACATTAACTACTATAATGCCCACCCTTCTAAAACAGTAATGGAGTCTTGGCAAGGATTATACCCTTTGTTTTAAACCCCATTTTTTTTCAGGTCAAGATAAGACCAAGACAGAGATTTTCACAACCAATCCCTAATTGTTTTTAATTTACATTTAACTCTCTCTACTTCGGGTTCCTCCAAAGACCTGGAGGAGGAGGTGGGGAGAACTAAAAAGTGTTCTTGGCATGCGAGGAGTCTGCTGCCCTTCCCAGACTGAGAAGGCAGAGCCTGAACGGCCTCCCTTGCTGGTAACTGGGGGAAAGGACAACAGCGTAGCTCTCACAGGGTGCATTGGGGAGGGAGGCAGGAGAGCCTGGAGAGGGGCTGCTGGCCGGTAGGCTCAGCAAGTGTGGCCCTCTCACTGCACTCGCTGGCTTTGTGAACAGACCACGTCATGTGGAGTGGACACCTGGAGGCCACATCACAGCCTCTGGGCACTGCCTCCCCTGTGAGTCAACAGTAAGGAGCGTTAGCACTCTGGTCATCGCAGGAGGTGAGCTGTGTGTTCACGAACAGTGTCGCAGTCAGGAAAACAGGACTGGTCGTGCCAGGCGTGTGAGTGTGTTGCTCAGTGCATCATGGCTGCATAGCTCGGGGAGTCCCCCTGTCTGAGGCAAATCTGCCCCTGAGTGACTTTTGAGGTGCAGACGCAGTCAATTCTGACTTCCGATTGTACAGATGAAACAGGCCACCCACCACCCCACAGCCTCTGCATTGCCCTCCTTCTCCCTGGTCCTCAGCTTCGGGAGAGCCAGTGCCATGCCAGATGACTTGCAGAGGCATGACCTGGGAGGTGTCCGCTTCCACCTCTGCGTGGCGGTGATCCTGCCACCACGCTCTCCAGGAATGGAGCTTGAGTCTCTGAGGGTCCTCCCTGGTGTCCTGCTTCCCAGGACCCTGCAGAGAGGACAGCCATGCACCGATAACCCCTCCCACTGGCTTTTGACGTACAGGCCCACAAAACACTGCCTGGCGCTTCCCTTCTGTCCTTTGCTTTTATTTCATATTTATATCACAAACTTTTGGAGGGAAGAGGTTGGAAACTGATCTATAAAGATCTGCCCAGAAATAGGTTTCTGACCCAGGTGCACAGGGTCGGAGTTCTGTAGACTCCACTGCTAACTTCTGCACCGTCTTCGTCTCCGCCTTTCCTCCTTCCAGGGCCAGTTTATGCAGAAATGATCAACAACCTTCTGGGCCCTCTGGTGGAAGCCAAGGACTGCACTTTAATCCGGCACAACGTGTTTCACGCCCTGCCCAACACTGCCAACACCCTGATCGGCCGAGCTGCTCACATCGCGGTGCTGGATTCGGAACTTTTCCTAGAGAAGTTTTTCCTGGTGGCAGGACTCAACTACTTCAAGTAGTGGCTTTGAGGGAGCAGGCCTGGGGTGGCCCTCCAGAAGTGTTTAAGGTGAACTGAGTGCTTTTGCTGGGGCATGCCCCTCTGCCATGCCAGGGTGGAGCTATGGAGGCGGCATGAGATGGAGCTGGGTGGAACTGAACCGTAGTGGTGCTTCCGTTTTAGAGGTTTGGGAAAGCTGAACACAGAGTGTAAAAGACAACAGACTTTGCTTGAATTTGTCTAGCCACCTGGAGTCTCTTTCAAGATGCTTTTAGGGAAAATATGAGAAAATAAAGAAAGGATGCTTGGAGTGGGCCCGCCCACCTTTCACCCTGACGGCTCACAGGGAGGTCGCTCCGACTGAAATAGATTTGTCCAACATGTGGCTAGCTCATAGCTTTATCATTTTGATTAAATCAAGTGCACACAAGCATTTCAGAACTCAGGTTAACCTCTGTGCAGAAGTGCAACATACTCGTGTAAATAGAACCCTTACTAGATTCCAACGTGCCACTTGTTTAAAACCAACACGACACCCACACTCTTGTTCTCTCTTCATGTTCTCCAAACAAGGGACAAAGGAATGTGTGGCACATCCCCATTATACTTTGGGACAGCAGTCAGTGGGGTGACAATGCAAGAAGGGGTAGGGGTGATGCTCTTAGTAAATACAAGTTTGTTACCAACAGAAATAACCCTAGGGAACTCACTGAGCAGCTGCTCTGCCTACTTCCCCAACTCTCTATGCATAGCCTGGTTCACAGATGGTTTTGTGATGGCTTCGATCTCGGGGGCAGGGAAAACTGAGTGAGACTATAGTCAGTAGGAGGGGGCACTCCAGATAGATGCATGTGTGCACGAAGCTCCTGCTGAAACACTTCCAAAGAAACGCTGTGTTAGCACCGGATGCAACTGCAAAAAATCAAAACCATTAACATGGCCAGCTGCTTCTCCTCTCCCTGGAAGGAGAAAGACATCCAATTGGAGGAGTGCTGGATACAAACCTCAGGGGAGCCCTCGGAAGGGTGCTGGATATCTTTCAATTGAAATGTCTTCTTGCCTTAGGGAATAAAGGGCTAGGAAGGTCACCACTGATATAAACTGATAGAGGACAGGGGCAAATGTAAGATCAGGATTAGAACAAAAGCCAGACTAAAGACTGAACTTAAGCTGTCATTGGTAAGTGACTTACAGGGA
Organism: Sciurus carolinensis; assembly: GCF_902686445.1. Taxonomy (NCBI): domain Eukaryota; kingdom Metazoa; phylum Chordata; class Mammalia; order Rodentia; family Sciuridae; genus Sciurus; species Sciurus carolinensis. Next base: position 5,570,346 of record NC_062213.1, read on the forward strand.
ACTTGTGAAAATAACCAGGAGGGTTAGTATGGTCCCAAAGACCGTATGGGCTGAGGGAAGGTCCATGAATCATTCAGTCACGTGGAAGGAATGCACGAGTCAGGAAAGCAGAGATGGATGACACGGTGACCCTTCAGGTCTGCACGTGCAGGGATTCCTCTGGTTCAAGTATCTGGACTGTGGCTCCAGGTCACAGATGCCAAGTGGACCTGGGCTCATCTGGGCATTGTAGATCCTCCCACATTAAATCAAATGCAGACCCTGAGAAAGGAGTTCAGAAAGGCAACGTGCAGGAGAGAGGCCTGTGTATTTCCTAAAACTAGGAGTAGTAGGCGGGACAGTGTCAAATATTTTGCAAGGACAAAATTCCACACAGCAACTTTAGGGTCTTTCTGAATTTTCATTATATCCTGGTCTGAGAACTTGGGTTTGCTGACCCCCTGGGTGATTTTCCTGGGTTCCTGCGCTGGTGCTGGCATGGACTCTGGCTGCTCGCGAGCAGTGATGCTGTTGCTCTAAAATCCAGGAGACAAGTGTTTCCTGGTCATGCAGCCCATAAAAGTGTGTCTCCTGGCCCAGACAAGAGCCGTGCTCAGTGCAGGGCTGGAGGTTTGTAGCAGCTTCTCTCTGGCCATATGCGAGTCCAGCTCCTTTGAGGAGTGCATTTCATGTCATGTTTCCAGTTCTCATCAGCGTGCGTCATTCCCTGGTCACTCGAAAGACGGGGTAGCCAGTAGTTATGGAGCCAGGATGAATCTGATGATCATCATCTTTTCCAATAGCCAGATGCCATTTTAACTTCAACATGCTGTCTGGACACAGTGAGAACTAATGGCAATAAGCGTCCAGCTGCATGGTGCACCTCTTTTTTATAGGGGTGTCCTGCTGTCTTTGTAAACCCCCTCTGGCCTCTGCGCATCTTATACTTGTGTAGAAAGTACATCTCTATATTGTAAATAAGCGTGTTGAGTGTTGTGTGTTGTGCCTCATTTGAAAAGGCTTTTTTATGTCTCTTTCTATTGAAGTATAGATATCTAATATATATGCATAATATATATATATATATATACCTATGTATAATGTAAAGCAGGGACATTCTATTATTGATTATAAAAATTATAAACAAAAAGCCTGCCAACATAACGGTCTAGTATGTCTTCATTCTCAGTATAATTTTTTTTGTTCGTTTGTATGATTTGTTAAGTTTCCCAAAACTAGTTAAAAATAAAAATTACTGATAATGAGATAATTCAGAACTTCTTGTTCATGAGCCTGAGGTCACGTTGAGCAGAATGAAGCAGGTAGGGTACTTTGAACCTACAGGAGATGGAGAGAGAAAAGCCTCTTGTTAGTTTATTCCTAGAATTCACAGGATTGACTGAGGAAGTCTGTGCCAAGCAGGAGCACAGAGGTAACACACACAGATCTGCCCTCAGGTCACTTCGTCAGCATGTGATATACCATAAGGGTTCTTTGGAAGCTTTGACAGGAGCTGGGGATCCAGTCTCCATTGCTGGGGAAGGCTCAGCAGGCTGCCTGAAGGGCCAGACCATGGGCCCTGCGCTGCCAGTTACCATGATGCATTCTGCCATTTCTGCCTTCATCCCTTCATTTCACAGATCTGCGCCGAGGGCCTGCTCTAGCTAAGGATGTATGGTAGATGCATTAGCTCATGGTCTAGCAGGGAGCACAGGCAATCCAATGGGAATTAGGTGGGGGTCTTTTATGAGCACCCACAGGAGGAGGTCTTGCTTGCTCCAGAGGTGCAGGCTGCTAGTGCAGGAAAGGCCTCAAGGAAGAGCTGGTGTGGAAGCCAGCTGGTGTGGTGGTGGAGGGCTGAATAAGAGGTGGCCCAGTTAGGATGGGTCATAGGGAATCTCTCAGAGATAGGGGGGACAGCAGACAGACAGAGCAAGGAAGTAAGCATCTGGGAACCTACACTGTGCCGGAACAGCAGATGCAGAACACACCCGAGGTGCCGAGAGTCAGACCCCTGCAAGATTTTCTTTAAATCAGAAGGGGGTCTCCATTGCTGATACTAGTAGGAAATTCTCCACTTGGGACTGAGGTTGCTAGGAGTGATTCCTGCCTGTCACTGGGCCAGTCCCCTGGGCTGGCTCTGGGGACCTGACTCCTCCTGTCCTGTGAGAAGCCCAGTCTGCCTGGCTCACACCTCATGATTCTGAACGTCCCTCTGAAGAGCACCGCAGTCCTGTCTGCTGGGCATCTCCTAGAAGAATGGCAGAGCAGATGGAATCGGATAAACAGGCCACCAAGAGGGGCGAGTGGTTTGGTTAAAATGTGTGTTTGTCTTTTCTGTTAATGCTTGGAAGCAACCAAGTGAAAATCCTATATCGATATTTGAAGTGACCACATTAACTACTCTTGGATCCAACAATTTTTGCACAGGAAAAAAATAAAAATTTCTTTAATCTTTAGTTTATAGTTGAGCAATCTTCAGCCCCAAAAGATTGGGGTAATTTAGTAAAAACCACTGTCCTTCATCAGGGAACAAGTATTTCCTGACGACCTGCCATGAGCCAGGTGGTCAAAAAACAAGGAATAGGAACATCCATCCTGTCCTGATGGAGTGCGTGTGTGAGGGATGGGTTTGTAACACAGAATCCCAGGCCCAGACGAACTCTCTGAGGAGCCATGGGGGAATCTCCCACAGAGCACCTGGCTGGCACAGAATCAATTAGAAGTAATAGCAGGCAACCCAAGGTTTTCCTTAGAGAAGAAACCCATCTAATGGTGCTAGGACCCAAGGGAAGAATGTAGCCGGGGCTCATGCGTGCAGGCTGGTGGCGTCTCTCTCTAAGCAGGAAACTGTTAGGTTGAAAGTTAGCATTTGCACATTGGCAAGACTCCGAATGCAATTGCCACTTTGAATTTTTGTCACACTGTTTAATTTGTTTTTAGTGTTGATTTCTGAGAATTTTCCATAATCAGGGATGCTGGGAACATTTGTGCAGATGGTGTAAAAGAGAAGAGAGGCCAAGACAAAGAAGACACCGAAGTAGGGTGATGTTTTCTTCTGTTGTCTTTGCAAGGTATCCATCCCTATATCCTTAGGAAGGATAGGCGATATTCTCCAAAGGTCATCAAAATGGGTTTGCTAAAATCTGGATCAGTCTTTTTGATATTTTTGTTCACTCAGTTATTCTTTCCTTGTTTCATTGGGCATCTATTTTGTGCTAGGTACTGTGCTAGACCATGGAGATATTAACTTAAATCATATAATCTACTAAAAGAATCTGGGAGGATGCTAAACATTTTGTGTTTTATTTTTAACCATTGATGTTCCATGTAAAACAGGATTTCAGCAATCATAAGAGGGAAAACCAATTGTTGAATTCTGATTCTACTTGGTGTTTAGCAGCCTGACCTTTAGCTCTTCCAACCCCATCTCACCAGATAGGTCTCATCTGTGTATTACAAAGTCTGAGTCATCGCGGTGACATGAAGGACTCCAGTACATGCACGAGTTTTATCACATTTATGAGGAGCTTGAAGAAGCGTTTTCAAAACCTTTAAGATGTCTTCCCAAGTCTTTCTGCTGCCCTTCCTAATTTCTTTTTCTTTCTTTTTTTTTTTTTTTTTTTGGTACTGGGGATTGAACCCAGGGGCACTTAACACATCATCCCCAGCCCTTTTTTATTTTTTATTTTGAGACAGTGTCTTGCTAAGTTGCTGAGGCTGGCCTTGAACTTGCCATCCTCCTGCCTCAGGAGCCACTGAGATTACAGGTGGGCACCTCTGCACCTGGCCCTCATTTCTTTTTGAACTTTGTTTTTTTTTTTACTTTCCTTCCTTTTCTTTTTCTTCCCCTTAAACATTTCCGCAGCACCAGGGCACCAGACACGACAGAATACTAGTGGTGTCACCAAAGAAAGCCGTGTGGACAATCCAGAGGAGAAAAGCCAAGCCCTTTCAGGGCTCTTCCATGGTGGACAGGAACAAGGGCGTGCTGTTGAATGGTTGCTATATAAACCAACTTTAGTTTTTGGAAAAATGGCCCCAGCAACTTCAGTCACATGATTAAATGCCCTGAACACAGACCTAGATTCTAGACAGGTCTAAATGTATGGATGTTGCTGGGTACTGCTTCGTCAGTCACCAAATGGATTGTTTCCCAATATTTGATCTTTCTTTCTTGACCCTTTTTGTGACTTTAAGACACAGTCCTCAAACCCAAAATTTCAGAACTGATGGCACTCAGAGATGTTGAGAAGGAAATTAAATGCGGACTCTTGTTTATCTTACGGTAAAGAAATGGTCAACCTCTGTTTGCTGGGTTTTGCATACATGATTTAACTTACTCCTTAAAGCCCCCATGCGCCACTCAAACTGCACCAGGGAGGAGTAAAGTGGCTTGCCTATTGTCACATAGCTCAGCGAGGAAGAGAAGAGCTTGAACCCCGAGCCTCATTCTGGTATTCATGCTGCAGCTCCTCCATACAGAGAAGTCGCTTAATCACAGTCATGCGTCTGGCTCAAATTAAAGCCAGAGTTCAAAGCTATGGCACCTGAGCCTGTAATCTTAAGAAATTTTATTACAACATAGTTCTATATGAGGCACCAACTTGACCAATAAGGGAACATCAGAAGAAATTCCCTTCTGACAAAGGTGACGTTATAAAGCACTGTCCACCAGAGTAACTGGGCGACCGGCTGCCCCCCTGAATTCATGAGTTACTCACTCGGTCTCAAGGATCTCTTTCTCCTTCCAGTCCAAGTCTCTTTGCATGAACCAGGGCTCTTTTCTACCCCTAGCTTCCACCAGTTTCCATCTCTTTCCACTGTTCCTCCATCGGGGTGGCTGATCATATGCACCAGGAATCTAGACCTTTTAACCAGGCTTGAAGTTGCACTGAGCTGTTCTCGGGTTGTGGGGTCCCGCTTCAGGATGTACCCGAGTCCAAGTCTTGCCACCAGAGCTGAGTTTTCTCCTGGTCCCCCAAGCCCTGCCCTTTCTCACTCCTTATCTCGTCCTCACCTGCGTCCTGGTAGGTCTCCCACGGTGCGTATCTGTCCAACTCATCCTTGGAAACCCAGTGCTCTGCAGCCTGCCTGGTACAGGATAGGTGTTCAATAGAGCCTTGCTAAAAAGGGTCAGTTTTTGAAGCTCCTGTTTTCTTCTCTGGCCCCTCATCTCACCCACAGCAACTGATTCTAGAGCAGACACCATTTGATACTGGCTCATGGTGGTTCTCCAAGTGTCAAAATTTCCAAGGAGAGAGTAGTTTCAAGAGGCAAGACGTCGCAGTGGAACTTTGCATGGGGAAAAGTGCCTGTTCCCTCATCAGTAAGATACCTTTGGAGATGCCCGTGTGGACAGCAGTGGGTGTGGACAAGACAGGAGGGAGGAGCCCAGGACAATGCATGTTGTCCAGTTTGCATTTTAAACCAGGAGGGTAGCTTAGGAATAGTTTCTAGCAAAAGAGTGGCTAAGGCAAGTTTCTTCACAAGAAAGTGAGAAATTTTCTATGTGGCTTCAAAGTGATTCCTGCGTGATGGCTTGTGGGGAATTACCTTGTCTAGAATTTTAGCTGAACATCCCCAGAGTACAGAAGCATCCTAGCTGGACTTGAATGACTGGATGTCTGGGTAACAGAACTCTTTTCCTGCTCAGGTATATTGTAGGCCATTGTTAGGTCAGAGCTGAGGAAAGGCCACGACTTGACCTATAGCTAGGAAGAGTATTACGTCTAATTCAAGGTGTTTGAAGCTGAATTCTATAAATGTCACTCCATTCTTTTAGATTGCATCAAATTGCAAAAACATCCTGAAAAATGTTCTTTAGCCCGAGAAGAAATGTATCACTTATGGCAAAATACCTTGCTCCATCTTTCGTGCCCTGAGGGAATTTAATAATAACCAAGGTCCCTCTAATAATGGATGCCTATGTCTCCATGAAATTCTGTGGTTTTGCTTCATTCGTGATTTTCCCGTAACTCATCCTTGAACACGTTTATTCTGTAAACAGTATTTGTTCAGTCTCTGCTTGACTCTGTGGAAGCATTGGTGGTCACAGAAGTTCATCAGATGTGACCTGCCCATTAGCCTAGTGGTAGGAAAGAATGACTCAGACAGAATGAGGCATGACAGCAGGTGGGATCATTGACAGTAATGTCATTCTGTGTCTCTAAAGCAAATCACATTCCCCATTACTGGGCTTTTGATGTCCCACCTGGTTTTGGACACAGAAAATCAACCCAGGTGAGGAGCCTCACTCACGTTGACGATGCCACTCAGGGTTGGGATGCTTCCTGCAGCAGTCATCCCAGGATAAGCGTCAAGGTCATAGGTCAGTGAAGGAGAAAGAAAGGTACGTGCCGCAGTCTAGCCTGCCAAGAAGCACATTCCCGGAAGAGCACATTGTCTGCAGAACAAAGCCTGTGGATGCTCTGTGCCTAAGCTTACCTTTCTTTTTGAATTAATACACAAACATAGATGATCAAATAAATAAAAGTGACTGAGAGTGTCCACAAGCATGGCCAGACTTTGATTTGACCGAGGGAACAGTGTGTAGCTTATGTTTATTGATGGCATTAGGGCAGGGCTCTGGAATTTATTTTATTTGGTATTTATTTTCAAATGTGACTTCCTACATTATAGATGATGAAGAGGGGCAGGGTTTTTTATTTTATGGTCCTTTCCTCAGAAACAGAACATGAATGTGTAGCTTGATGCCACTGTGAACCCTAATGCCCATTTATTCTGGTGACGATATCTATGTACAATAATTGCAGTCTCCTGCACACTCCTGCAAATTGTCTGTGAAACAGCCATTCTAAGAATAACAAAGTCATTAGTGCCCATCTAAGTCTACTATTTTTCTACAGCTGCTTCTTGGTTGGCTTTTGTGTAACCTGTGACGTGTACAAATGATAAAAACAACAATAATAAAAAAAAAAAGATCCTTTGACCTTCTTTTTCTAGAACTTCATGTTTATGAAATGCACAGTAGCCACTCTTTGGAGTGCAGTCGGGATGAAGGAGTTATTTGTACCTTTGTTAGGAAGGCACATGGAGCAGGGCTGCTCTTCCTGGAGCACAGGCTATCAGAAGGGCCTGAGGTACCCCAGGTGGCTGCCAGGACAGGAGAACCACTAGCTGGACCCCAGAAGACCCGGTCAGGGCACGTGCCCTTCAGAAACAGAAGACGCAGGTCTTCACCTCCACGGAACTCCACTCACTACTCAGCTCCTACCACGCAGCCGCTCACTTCAAGTGCCTCTGGGGCAGGTGCCTGGTCCCCGTGGAGGCTGTCTTGACGGCTAGAGCAGCAGCGGTGGGAATGGGGTCCCAGCCATTGTTTCCTGCTCTCCCCGAAGACCACAATGACCGTCCTGCCACTGCCCATGTCCCAGGGAAACCACCTGTGGCTGTAGCCCCTACAGGGAAAGGAGGTGCCAGGCAGAACTGAAGTCCATTCGATAGGCTGCTGACACATGTCTACCTTGCCCTCCACCCCCTGCCTCAGCTGGGCTGCCCAGGGAGGACAAGTGAGATAGAGACAGAGCTTCCATGTGGCAATGACCTGTCATTGTCAAACAGAGAGTGTAAAGGTGTGACTATGAGGTGTCCCCAAAGCTCCTGTGTTAATGCATAGGTATGCAGAGGTGATGTGATTAGATCATGAGAGCTGCAACCCAGTCGGCTCAGCCTAGGTGAGTGAACTGACCCAAGGGTAACTGAGCAGGTGGGGCATGGCCGGAGGAGGTGGGTCACTGGGTGAGTGCCCAGAACTTGCATCCTCTGGGGACTCCTTCCTTCCCTTTCTCTCTCTCTCCCTCTTCCTTTCCCCATCTCTCTCCCTCTCTCTCTCTCCCTCTCCCTATTTCTCTCCCTCTCTCTCTCTCTCTCCCTCTCCCCATCTCTCTCCCTCTCTCTCTCTCTCCCTCTCCTCTTCTCTCTCTCTCCCTCTCCCCATCTCTCTCTCTCCCTCTCCCCATCTCTCTCCCTCTCTCCCTCTCCCTCTCCCCATCTCTCTCCCTCTCCCCATCTCACTCCCTCTCTCCCTCTCCCTCTCCCCATCTCTCTCTCTTCCCCTCTCTCTCTCCCTCTCCCCATCTCTCTGTCTCTGTCTCTCTCCCTCTCCCCATCTCTCTCTCTCCCTCTCCCTCTCCCCATCTCTCCCACCCCCCCTTCCCTCTCCCTCCCCACCCCCAGCTTCCTGGCTGCCATTAGTAGACAGAGCAGTGCTTCTCCACCCCACAGTCCCCCATGTTGTTCTACCTCACCTTGGGGACCAGAAGAATTGGGTCAGACTTCCATGTATTGAAAACTCTGAACCATGAACCCCAAATAAATGTTTCCTCCTCTAAGTTGTTTGTGTCAGGTATTTTGGTCACAGTGGTGGAAAGCAGACTAATACGGAAATAGAGCAGGGCTGGGGAGACTGTTCAGGCTAGGCAGGACGTCCCCGGGAGCTCACAGGAGAAGGCCCTGAGCATCAGTCCTGTGCAGTTAAGAGGAGGGAAACAAGAAACAGCCTGGGCCCTGCCAAGGGGGACGTACGTGGGAGGACGCTGGCACCTAGCAGCCAGCGCCTGCAGTGACCCCTGCTTCCTAATGCTTATCTCTGTGAGAGGACCAGAAAACTAGCTCTGAGTTTCAAAAGTGACAATAGAATTCTGCACACGAGTTATTTGCCTAGTTCTTGAACAAGGAAAGTTCAAAATTATGTGAATTAGAGTAAAATGTGCAAGACTAAACATCAAATTACACTCATTTTCTTGCCAATTCTATGTCCCATTTTTTTAAAGATCTTTCACTTACCTTGTTCCAGTCAAGTCAATAAAATAAGGAAGGTCTTCAGATATTATTTGCCAATTTAAATAGAAGAAGCTGAGATTCTGTGAGGCTGAAGAATCAACTTTGTGTTTTCAAGATAATCAAGACTTAGCTCCAATTTCATCCAAATATTTTGCCAGTCACTGGCACTTGAAATTGATACATAAAGTAGAAAGTGCTGGGGCAAAGCCACGTGGAGTCCATGATTACAAATGGCGCTCGTGTCCACTTTTCTGTTGAGTTCTTACCAAGTTCTGTGGGAGGGACCCATCTGGTGGGTGAGGTGCAGCGTTGAAGTGTTTGATGGAAATTCTGTCACTAATAAATGGAAACTCCAGCATTCCATCTGGATTCTCCCCTCTAGTCAGGCTGTCCTGTCCATCAATATGCTAGTGGCCACACAGTAGAAGGAACTGTTATGGTAGCTGACATCTCTATGAATAGCATCCCCAGTAAGTCTTGCCAGGGAAGCTGCAGGGAGCCCAGGCACAGCATGAACAAAGGCAGCTGTGGAGAACAACCTAATCCAATTTCACGATATGCCTCAGGCCTTCTACTTCAGAAATTTTAAGCCTCTGAGAAAATGTGATATGCAGGGGCAGGTGCAGGGGCAAATAGGGACCGCAGTGTTCACTGAGCAACCACTCAGTGTCTGACAGGAGGCCAGGCACTATCCTAACCCTAGAAGTCCATGTGGTTCTCCACAGCTCACAGTGGAGGGGATCCAGGTTAAACCACTTGCCAGCTGGAAATGGGGCAGGTCTCTGAGACTCTTCTCTCCATCGGGGCCCTATGACTTCTGCTTTCGACTCCCCTCCTCCTCTCCTCAAGCCCTTTCTCCCTCCCCTCTTGCTCTCTCCTGCCCCTGACAGGCAGCTTCCCAATGCTTCTGCCTCAAGACTTTGGGTTCGCCATTCCCTTTTCCCCGTGGTCCTCCAGAGAGCTGAAGCCTTGCGCCTTCCCTTCCTTCTGGCTTTTAACCTTCTCAGTGGGGCTTTCCTAAAATCTCACGCTCCTCGCCCTGCCTGGGAAAGCTCAGAGCCCAGACCCTGCTTGTCTTTGCCATCAGGGTTCAGCACTGTCTCGCTTGCTGCCTGTTTTCCTTATTCATCTTGCCGACCATCTCTCTCACTAGAATGCCACCTTCATAAAGGCAGGGGGTTTGTTCTTTGGGCCTGCTTTGAATTTCAGTGCCCAGACACATAGTAGGCCCTTAATAAAACTTCCATGAGTGCATGAATTCACATGTTGGACTTGCTGCATGCTTCATGGATGCTGAGTAACAAATCCCAGAGACCGAGCTCTCTCTGCGGTCAGGCTGCCTTCCTGACAGCGCTTCTGTCCAGGCGTCTGAGCCTCTCCAAGCTCCCTCCTTAACCAGTTCCTCCACCCTGAGGAAACCTTTGGCCCTGGTGGCCAATGCAACTGCAGGGAGCTGCCTTTGTGGTTACACGCCTGGGAGGTGCAGGTGGCAGAGACTGAGATTCCCATGGCCTGCAGAGGGCGCCTCAAGTCCAGCAAATATCAGCGCTCCCTGAAGTTTGGAGGCTGATTTCCTTTTTCCAAATGTGTGCTTGGAATCTGAGCAAGAAAAAGCTAAAATGGAATTTGGTTTTGAAAACAAACAAGGATCATGGAAGTCAAAAACCTAGAATTGGCAAGGGGTAGCATGGCCTTTTAGGATTTGTAGCTGTGGTTAAGGTGATGGATGGGTTTAATCTAATTCAGTTACCCAAGCCACCCTGCTAGGTAACAGGAAGGACCCCATACAAGAATAGGACTTCTCTCCTACCTGGTCCTGGTGTGTTATAAACTGGAACATTGCCTTCTCAAAATGAGATGCCCAATTCCCTCTGAAAGGGTTAGCATTAGTTATGTTTAAAAGTAATTCTCTTGCTTCCTACAAGGGATATGATCAGAATTTTTAGATTGGTAGAATAAGTTCATTCTTTAATTTCATAATTTGGAAAAACCTATAAAGTACTAGGTGTGTGTGTGTGTGTGTGTGTGTGCAATAGTACTGGGGGATGAACCCAGGGGCACTGTACCACTGAGCTAATCCCCAGTCCTTTTTATCTTTTATTTTGAGACAGGGTCTTGCTAAGTTACCCAGACTGGCCTCCAACTTACCATCCTCCTCCTGCAGCCTCCTGAGTCACTGGGATTACAGACCTGAGCCACCGTGCCTGTCCCAGGCTCGGTTATAAGCATCTGAGAGAATGAACTGACAAAAGCTCCCTGCTTCAAGGAAGCCTGCCTTCCAGTGAGGGAGTTGCTCAGTGATGACAAGCACAGTAAAGGGAGGGAACTGGTCATGACCTCCTCCTCCAGAAGGTGTTTCCTGCCTCTCAGGCCTGGAGCTGTTTCCTCCTCTTTCTTCATCGTATTCTCCACGTCTCTCCCAGTCCACACCAGGCTGGGCCTAATCACATCGTTGATGCCTGCTTATTTTATGAAGAATGTGCCTTTTTCCCTGTCAGATTGAAATAACAAGGGATGATGGTTAGAGTGTAAATGGGATTAAGACAGGGCCTGCCTTTTCTGGGGCTCTAACTTCCTCCTCTGTAGAACAGTAGCAGTGAGTGTGCACACAGCACCAGGTTCCAGCGCTTCTTTGCTGGATGATCTTGTAGTTTTCTCTGATGAGAAGTATCTGTTTAGTTCATTTGCTCATCTATTGATCGGTCTATTTATCTTATCCATGTTGAAGTTTTTTGCTGGATGATCCCTTCTTTGCTGGATGATCTTGGCCCTCATGATTCTACAGTTTTCTTTCTGGGACTGTGCTGATCTGTCTGTCCCCCATGAGATCCCCACAGGGAGCTCAGACTATCTATCTTGTTGCTTCTGAAATACCAACAGGGGCAGAGATTGAAAAGGAAAGAAAAAAATGTGTAGACAAAAGCAACTAAGACTTGTTTAAAATGGCTGTACAGAGTCAATGCGATTCACATTAAACTACCAGTGAAATTCTTGCAGAACCAGAAAAAGCAATACTAAGGTTCATATGGAAGAACAACAGACCCAGAAGAGCCAAGACAATCCTCAGCAAAAAGAGTAAAGCTGGAGACATCACAATACCTGGCATTAAATTATACTACAGAGACATAGAAACAAAAACAACACGGTACGGTTACAGAAAGGGCCAGGAAGACCCGTGGAACAGCCGAGAAGACAGAGGCAAACCGACATGGCTACTGCCATCTGATTCTTGACAAAAGTACAAAAAAGCATGCCTGGGACAAGAGAGCTTCTTTAACAGACGGTGTTAGGGAAACTGGATGTGGTATGCAAAAGTCAAAACTGAACCCTGTCCATCACCTTGCACCAAAGCCAACTCTACGTGAATCCAAGACCTGGAGATTAGGGGTCCATTGCAGAAGTCCCTGCCTATGTCTGTGTTGGAGTATTTTCCCTTTGCAACTTCTAGAAAAGAAAGCACAATGGAAATACTCCAACATAGAGGCATAGGCAGGGACTTCCGTAATCGACTCCTGCCAGGAGCCAGGAAGTGGACGACACCTAACTAAAAAGCTTCCACACAGCAAAAGAAGTGACAAGAGCACAGAGAGAGCCTCCATCATGGAGAAGATCTATGCCTCGTACCCTTTTGACAGAAGATGGATATATAGAACAGAGCAAGAACTCCAAAACTTCAACATGGATAAGATAAATAGACCGATCAATAGATGAGCAAATGAACTAAACAGATACTTCTCATCAGAGAAAACTACAAATGGCCAACAACTATACAAACAGAAAATATGCTCAACGTCTTTAACCGTCAGGGAAATATGCACATCGAACTAGAGATAGTTCATCTGACTCCAGTGAGAATGTGGTCATCAAGAAAACACGTAAAAACTGCTGGGGAAGACAGAGGTGGGGGAGAGGAATCCTTACACACCATCGGTGGGGTGGTGAATTAGTATAGCCACCGTGGGAATCAGCTTGGAGGTTCCTCAACAGACTAGGCATGGAATCACCACATGACCCAGCTGTCCCACTCCTCAGTATTTATCCCAATGGATGAAAGTCATCATATGATGGCGATGAATGCCTTCACTTGCTTATAGTAGTACAATTCTCAATAGCCAAGTTAAGGAACCAATGTTGGTGTACATCAACATCTGTTTTACAAATGAATAAGCAAGTGTTTTATGGATATATAATCGAGTTTTATTCAGCCACAAAGAATAACAAAAGTATATTATTTTGTTATATACAGTTGGATGGAACTGAAGAACATCGTGTTATGTTAAATAAGCCAGACTCATAAAGTCAAGAGTCCTACGTCTCTCGTGTGGAAGCTAGAGGAAAAAGGGGGAAAATGCATCTCACAGAAATCAAAGGAAGACCAACACAGTAGAGAAATGGAATCGTGGGAGGAGTAGGGTAGGGCGAGGGAGATCCTGGAAAATGAAATTCATCAAATTGTGTGCACGTGCCAATATGCCAGGGAAACCCACCATTCTGTATAATTATTATGCACCAATAAACAATTGTAAAAGAAATAAAAAAGTAAGGAAACATTGTCATCCAAATCTACTCCCTTCAAACTTTCACTTTTCCCCCATTAACAAAACTAAACCAAATACTATGTCATTTAAAAATCAGGACAGCTGTGGGTCAACCTAGCAAAACAATGGATATGCACCAGCACCTATCTCCACTGAAGTGGGCAAGTGCCAGCTCTATGCTGGTATGTGACAAATTGAGGTGGAGAAGGAGCCCCTGCCCCTGCCCCATCCCTCTCCCCAGGGAAACTGCAGTTTCAGGAGAAGAATCGGAAACCCTCTGCCTCACAGGATGCGTCTCAGGATCCCCACTCAGGCAAGTTTCTAGAATCTCCACCTGTCTAAAGCATTGTTGCCATTCTTGCCTCTTGAGGGACTGTCACTATTAGTGCGCTCTCCTTCCTTTCCCATTGTTCATGTAGAGGGATAAACTTGGACTGATGATACCCCAAGACCACACAATGTGCAGAGAGCTGAAAGGACAGATGTACAGAAGAACAATGATTCTCAGAGAACTAGGGGTGGGGGTACTTCGTACTGAAGGTGGGTTTGCTGGATTGTGGACAAATATCCAGAACTTTCCAGGTGGAGAAAACAGCTTGCAGTGGTGTGCGTGCATGGGAGTGTGTGCCGGGATTGATGAGGGCTGTCTTGGGTGGGAGGGGGAGAGTCTGGGGTCGGTACTGCTGCAGGTGAAGCAGGAAGGGCGTCATAAATGTAACCTTTTGAACTGGGCGAGGGAATGCAGGCACACTCTGGGCAGCAGACCTGTGAGGAGTGGAGCTCCTGCAATAAAAACGCCTGATGCACAACACGGCTCTACCCAGCACAGTGACTACCACGCACAGCTAAGTCACGCGGGGTCATCAGTCCTCCCCCATCAGTTTCTGGTTAGTGCTGATGGCCACAAGTGGGCGTGTTGGATGCCAGCCCCCATAGCAGGTGCGCTGACAGGACACTTGGTACCACTTTATGAGCAATGACCATGCAGTGTCTACTTTTTCTTGTGCGTATATTTTAATAAGTATTAATTACACTAATGAGTATTACTGCGCTCTTGGAACTCTGCCTAATTCCTTGCATATAACCCAGTCTGCTGACAGTGGTGACAAGCTGACAGAAGCCCTCCTCTTACCAGCAAGAGCTGCTGGATACCATAATGCCAGGTGGGGCTCCTGGCATGTGCAGTCACTGGCCTGGGTCAACCAGCCAAAGAGCACAGCCGCGGCTGGAGGACCAGCAGCGCCGAGGGCTTTTGCTTAATTGAAGTGGGACGAAGACGGTGCACAGGGATCTTTAAAGGATGTACCCCACTTCTCTCCACCAACCTTCACCCCCAGAACTTCAGTTCTGTGCTGCATGGGGCTCCCCATTGGCAGCAACAATACTGACTTCTTCCTCTCTTAGTCATTTTTAAAACTAAACACAGGCTTATATCCTTCAGTTCTCAAAACCCTGTGAAATATGCTTGAATATTACTTCTGCTTTATTGATGCAGGGGAGGTCTGGGGGTTGCTTTTTTAAAGCTTGTGTTCCAAATTTTCTTCCCTCTATCCTATCTCTAAAAAAACAAAATGAAACAAAATAAATGAATAAATAATGTCTGGCTGAAGAACAGAGTGGCTTTTCCTCATATTTTAATCAACAGGCACCCCTGAGCCCCTTTAATGTGAGACTAGCTGTTGTGCTCATTCTCATTAAGTCCTGGGCTTGTAGTTCGAGCATTAATATTTGCTTTTGGGCTTCATATCACCTTCAGTCATTCCATAATATATTTTCCAATAATGAAATGGAAAAGGGCTTTTGGCCACGTTCCTGCTATGCCCTTTCCAGTTCCACCTGCACTGCAGCTTCCTCTGCAGGGTCCGTCGGCCCCCGTTATGAAGCATGATGATTAGGGATGACTTGAAGGGACGGACTGGAGAGAACCCTGGGCTCAGTACGTCAAAGGGGAAAGTCAGTGCTGGCATTTATAAAAGGTGCACTTCACAGATTTATCTTTGCAGGACATAATTGCAGGGTGTCTTCTCCCGTGTCAAAATTCCTCCAAGCCTTCCATTGCTCTTTGGGCAGATGCTATGTTTTTTCCAGACCTGATCTGACTGGGCTGACTTTAAGTTCCCTCTCCTGCTTGCCGTCAAATCTCTTGAACCCAGTGCAGTGTCTGGATAGTGCTTATTATTTATCCCCCACGGTGCACCGTGAACTTACTCTGAGATGGGAATCAAGGAGGAGGAGGGTGCACAGCACTGAAGGCTGTCAGGCAAGGGTGAAGCATGGAGTCCCAAAGGTGGGACTTTGAAGTGGTAAATAAGGACGTTCTCATCAGCACAACAACAATTCATCTGGTGAAAAACTGTAAAGGAAACACTACTGAAGCTATCAGAATTTGCATTGGTCGGGAGAGGTTTGGTTCAAGGCTGTTGCAGGAAGGGAAGGAGCATAACCCAGCCTGAGCTGAACTCCACTGTCCACATCCAGGACAGTTGGAGAGAAGGGATTGTGGTCTTTCTTTGTGAATTGGTTTAACTAAAACTGAGAAAAGAAAACATTGTCACGTGAAGACAGGAGGTAGTTTTGCAACCTGAAGCAAGCTGCCCGCCAACCCAGGCCCCTGCCTTCCCACGGAGACCGGGGCAGGACATGGTCTTCACTGGCGCTCACTGCAAAGGGACAGCTCCGAGGCTGAGAAGACACCCTGAGTGGGGAAACTGGCAGAAAGAAAAAAATCGTTAGAGATTTCTATCTCAAAGGGACCCAGAAAGGAAGCACAAGTCTGTGGCATTTGAAGGCACACCGGATGACTGCCCCACCCCTGCTCTGTGTTGCTGAAGGTCTAGCCTGGGCACGTGCAGCCAAGAAGACGGTGGCTCCCTCTTCCCAGCTCCCCAGCTCCAGTCTGAGTCTGTGGCGTTGGGGTGAGAGGGACAGGCTACTGGCATTTCTCCTTCCACGTTCCTCAGTCTCGGCAGGTGGAGACTCCAGGCCAGGCAGGCACGGCTGAGAGGACCAGGCCTCCCTTCCCCACCCAGTAGTGCAGCAGGTCTACCCAGGCAGGAGCACTGCCATTACTGAGGCCCATTGGCCCCACCACCGCTCACTCGCAGGCTTTAGTTTCCAAGCCCAGAAGATGAAGGAGTGCCACCCCACACCACCCTGCCCACCCAGTGCCACCTGTTGGGCAAGACAGTCTCCAGGAGCAGAGGGGGTCATAGCCTGCTCCAGAGCAGAGCCGCAGGGAAGAGACCTCGCAGGAAAGGAGAGTGATGGGAGTGAGCGTTTGGAGGAGAGTGGGGACCTCTGTCTAAGGACACTGTTGAGAAGATGGAGCTCTTGGGGGAGACCCCAAGAGGAAACTGGTGGGGCGGTGATAAAGGCAGACTACCAGAGCAACCAGGAGTTTCATGGAGAAAATCAGAGAGAGCCACAGTCAAGATGCCTGCAGGGGTCACACACAAGTCCAGGAGAGCTGTGCATCTGGGTACCCACTGGGTAGCAACCAAAGCAGAGAGTGGGCAGATGAAGAAGACACCACCCAAAGCCGCACAGGCATATGGCTACATGCGGTACACACCAGCCTCTTGGTCTATTTTCTGTTGCTGTAAGCAAAGACCAGAGACTGCACAATTTATATAGAAATGTACTTACATGCACAGGGTGTCATGTGGGGAGATGCATCCAGCTGGCTGCTCCCACAGTGACCCATGAATCCACAAAGGAACAATACGTTCTGAGGGCAGGGCCTTCTTGATCCAGGCCCCTTCTGAAGCTCCCACCTCTCAATGCTTCCTAAGGGGTCTCAGTGTCAGAGGAGACATTCAAACCACAGCAGGCCTGATAGGGTTTGGGTGGGTCTTCATGGTTGAAATTGAACTCGACTGTGAAGCACTAGGAGTGTGGGGAATCAACGTGACCCGCTAGGACTCAATGACGTCACCAGGGTAGAGCCCTGTGATTGCGTCCTGTGGCCTTATAAGAGACATACTCTCCCCATCTCTTGCCACTCCACGTCCTGCCCTGCCTTGGAACTCCTCTGACAATGAGGCTGTCATCAGATATGGCCCCCTGACCTCAGGCCTCCAGAACTGTGAACCAAAGAAAACCTCTTTTTCTTCCTAAATAAGGTTAGCCCACCTCTGGCATTCCATTACAACACAACATGGACAGATACAAGGCCTTAACTTCTAACCAGACACTAACTGAACAATATGCCACCATAACAGAGAGGTGGCAAGCCTCAGAATATGCTCACGCCCAGCCCACATCTGGAAGGACTTGCTCCTGCTGGGACTGCACTCTCAGGGGCCATGAGAGAATTTCAACCTCATGGCCCTGACCGAATGTGCCTCAGCAGAACCTATAAACATTTCCCACTGTGACGTCAGCATCAACTCGCAGGAGCATCTGATGGAAAAGTCGCTGCCACAGGTCCTGGAACAGGGGTTTAAGCATGACCCCTGACCAGGGCGGGGCTTATGCTGCCCCACTCAGGGCAACTCCAGGGCAGCCAGACAAATAAGGCATCTGAGCTGGGACGGAGAGATGACACACTGCAGGGAAATGGACTGAGAATTAGTTCAGTCAAGTCACTAAGAACCCAACCAATGAGCAAGAAAGCCACAACTGCCACCCGGGAAGAGACACCAGGTCTTGGAGTGGCTGAAGATATTACCTGAAATAATAGTTTTTAATTAAAATAGTGCAAAGTGTAAAAAGGAAGAAGAAAGTGTGTTCCACGCACAGGGAGGAGAAAAAGAGAAGGCAGGTTTCACTTAGCAGACACAAAATTCAAGCAGCTCTTAGATATATTTATATACTTAAGAAAACTATGGATAAATTCTTAAGGAAAGGTGTGGTTACAATGTCTCCTCACATAGACCCTGTCAACACAGAGGCAGACAGAATTAAAAGGAACTCAATTCGTGAGTTGAAAATATAATTAAAAAAGAGAAAAAAATCACTAGAGATTCAACAATAGATTTGAGCTGGCAGAAAGGAAAGTAGGCACACTTTTAGATGAATCAAAAGTGATTTTACAATCCAAAGAACCAAGAGAAAAAAAATGTACATAGACTGAAAATTGCAAAACATTCTTGATACAAATTAAAGATCCAAATAAATGAAAGACATGTACATGGATTATAAGATACTGCTTCTATCCAAAGTGATTTATAGATTTGACACTATCTTTATCCAAACCCAGAGCATCCAGAAAAATCCTGAGAAAGGAACAAAACAGAAGAGTCATAAATCCTAATTTGGAAGCCTATTATAAAGAGCAGGAGTCAGCACAGTGAGACAGGTCTAAGGACAGATATATGGAAGAGTGAAATAGAGGTCAAGGTCCAGAAAGAAGTCTGTACTTTTGCGGACACTTACTTTTTGATGAGGATGCTGAGAGAATCCCATGGGGTGGTAGCACTGATAAATTGTACTGGGTCAACCACACCGTCAAAGTGGGACAGAATTGAACCTGTACTGCATGCCAGGCACAAAAGTGAACTCAAAATAAATACAGATTCAAATGTAAGAGATAAGTCTATAAAACTCATAGAAGGAAATTCACTCCCAGGAGTAAATCTTTATGACTTTGGATCTAGCAAAGGAGTCTTATGTGAGACACAGAGCACAAACAGGAAAAGATAAACCAGGTGGATTAGGTTTCACCAATATTAAAATGTAATACTTCAAAGGACACCATTGGGACAGTGAAAGATAATCCATAGAAGGGGAAAAAATCCTGCAGTCTCATATCTGCTAAGGCCGGGCAGGGCAGTAACCCGACTCTATTACCTGCAACAGCCACACCTGGGGAGAGCAGGTCCGCTCTACCCTCCCTACCAGCAGCTGTGATTATAACGGGGAGTTTGAAGCCCACCAAAACGCTCGGGGTCTCTCTCCCAGCCTGTATGAACCCCAGCTGGGCAGCAGTGACCATGCATCTTAGGGCAGGAGGTGAACATCTGTGAGTCTCATCTGGTAAGGGAGCCTCTGACTCCCACTTAGCTCACTCAGCTGGGATTAAGTCTTAGGGCCTGGTGCTTAGGAGTCACTCTGTCCATGGCTCCTTTGTCCTCTCACTGGGCAAGCAGAGCACCAGCACCCTCCAGTCCACTCAATGCCCACATCACAAATGCTTTCTCTGATGCTTGCAAAACTTTTGGTGGTGGCAAAGTCAGGCTGGTTATTGCTAAGTATTAAACAGATAATAAGGGAGGGGAGTAAGACTCAGAGAAGGAAAGGAACCTGTCTACAGCACTTATCCATTCTGGGTAGAATGTGGAATGTGGGATTTTACTGAGCAGTAAAAACAGATTTGGCTAGAAGTGGAACCACCATATGATCCAGCCACGCCACTCCTTGGTATTTATCCAAGAGAATTAAGTCAGCATACTACAGTGATACATGCATATCCATGTTTATTTCAGCACAATTCACAGTAGCCACATTATGGAACCAGTTCAGGTGCCTGACAACAGACAAATGCACAAAGAAAATGTGATATATGTACACAATGGAGTTTATTGATCCATAAAGAATAGAATTATGGCATTTTCAGGAAACTAAATGGAACTAGAGAACATCATGTTAAGGAAAATAAGCCAGACTCAGAAAACAACACACATTGTATGTTTTCTCTCCTATGCAGATGCTAGAGAGGAAATAAGGGAAAGGGGAAGAGAGGAGGGAAGAGAAAAGAAGAGGTATGGGGAATGGAAGAGACCATGTCATGTGCCTTCATGGATGTGTAACAACAGATCCCACCAGCACATATAACTATAATGCAACAATAAAAAGAATCCCGGAAATCTACAAAATGTTGACTTCTTGTAACAGGCCTCACTGGGGATGAGGACTGCACAAATGCATTTTGGACAGAAAGTTTCTACATCCGAAACTTAAACACTAACTTCTTAATATTTTGCACAAACATACTACTATCTCTTTCACTGCCAGTAAAGAAGAAGCCGAAGAAGAAAATCAGAAAAAGGGGGAAAAAAAAACAAAAACAAAAACACCCACCATAATCCACACACTTAATTTAACTTCAGGAGCTGCTGGTCTGCCTTGCTTGCAATCAGAGGAGCTACAAGGAACTCCACTGGTCTGGCAGCATATTTGTTGAAATGAATTTCAACAGCATCACATATCTTGCACAGAAACAAAAAGTGCATTTGCAGAAATTAAGATGATGAAGCTAAGAGCAAAGGCGGACCTGGGGAGAGTCCCACCTCTGCCTCAGACTGAGTGGCCACATGGCTTCCCATCGAGGCGCTTGGTTAGAAAGCAAGGACGATACTGCCTGCCAGAGCTAAACCTGAGATGGTATTCCATAAATGTGTGTTTGGTTGACATATAAATATTTATCTAGCACATTACTTTGCAGAAGCAATATTTCTGACCAGTATGAAATTTGCTTTTTCTGTGTTCTGTCTACAACAGCCATGCTTATCAGATCAGAATTCCTCATTCTCCCTTCCTTGGAATGGCTCCTGCACGTGGTCACTTTCCAGTGAACAGCACATCACACGTAGGGATACTCCAGCCAGAACCCACACTTAGCCCGCATGCCTCCTCTTCCCTCACTTTAGTAAGTTCCTCACACCTCCACCATCGCCCCCTCTTCTTCTGAGTGCCATGGTGTTGGCGTGCACCCATGCAAGGGCTCTCAACTCTGCCTTCCTTGCTGGATCCCATTCTCACATTCTCCTCAAGCAAGGTCACGCCTCTCATCCCCCGTCACCAAACCCTCAAATATCAGCACATTTTGACTGGACCTGCTCCTGATCCTGGTTGTGGATCATGTATGATCTGGTCCCATTCACTGTGCAGGTGTCTCCCACATCCTCTCCCGGCTACAGCCACAGAGAGCATCCCCAAACCATTCCCACCTGGAAATCTGCATGGAACACAGGCCAGTGTGGCAGGCTCCTCTTTGGCACTCAGGTTCTGTTTAACCTTCATCTCAGCGAAGCATCTCTGACCATCCTCCCTCCATCTCTGCCCACCTGTGATGATCCTCTGCCTCACACGGGGCCTTGTGAGGATCTTTTTGGTTTGTATTTTCATCACTGTCTCTCTCTTCTAACTAAAATGCAAATTTCATGAAACCCAAGATCTCCTTTGGTTTATCTCTCTTCAAACCATTTACAAAACTATGTAGCCTACGATCTGCACATAGTACATTTTTGCAGAATGACCTATTTGATCAAGTCAAGTCAAACTTCAGTGCCTCCACAAAGCACACTAATACACTCTGAGATGAGAAATAAACCAACTGCTCATTTTCTCCTTGAAGACGCTGACCCAGGACAAGGCTAATCTGAGATCTATACTGTGTATGTTTGTCTCTATAATCAGATCTTTGCCCAGGAGAGGGAAATCTGTTACTTTTAAAAATCGTTTGTGTGCTGTGTGCTGAGTGCTTAGCACAGTGCCCAAGACAGTGGGAGGGCAGGCACTTGGGCAGTGAGCCATCATCCACGAGTGGCTCTGGGCATCCCCATGATGAAGGGCAGTATATAACCTGACCCCATGCCTGCCAAAGTTGGACACTGAATAACCACTACTGAACGAAAAGCAAACAAACAACAACAACAAAAAAACCCCCACATAGCCAAAACACTAAAACTCTGTTGAATAATCTATCTTCTTAAAACAAGTGATTATAGTAAGAAGATGTTAAGATCAAATAAGCATATTTTTGGTGCACACATTTTGCATGAATTACCATCCAGCCACTCCTAGTCCCTACAAACTAAATGTTAAATAAACATTTAAAGACTATCAGTTTGAAAAGCACTAAATTATTGTCTACTTTAGGGCATTTGCTTTACTCCATCCAGCCCACTATCTCCTCTGCATCTCTTGGTGGGGCCACGAAGATCTTCCTTCCCACAATCCACTTGAAAGATGTAGCCTATGGCAACCCCAGGGCAACCTAGTCCTGCAGCAAGAAGTACCTAATCAGCTGCCTCTCCTATGGTTTGGTGGTTCTCAAACCTGCTGCAAGATCAGAATAACCTGTTTTTTTTTTTTTAATACACATTCTTGGACTATTTAAATACCCCGTATAAGTTTATAGCTTTGTCTCCTTTATAAAGCAACTGGGTCAAAATATAAATATCTTTCCCTAACCAAGTAATTCTCAAAAATCTCAAAAATCATCAGGGAGTTATTAAAAAACCTGATGGTTCTTCCTCACCTCAAATCACGTCCACTGGAATTCCCCATGGAACTATGTTTTTAAATCTCCACAGTGGTTCTAGTCCGCTCCTGGGGTTAAGAAAGAGTGTCTGATCCTCAGGGCTGGTCATTGGGATTTCCACCATTCATTCTCCATTCATCCCAAATGCTTCCCAGGCAGAGAGACAGTTAACACTGTGACACTTCAGACAAGTAATTGAGCACCTCTAAATTTCAGTTGCCTTATGTCCACTTTGAGGAAAAAAGACACATTGCTAAGCTGTCATGAGGGTAAATTGATAAAACATCTGAAAAGTAATTGATAAATAATAAATGTCACATGAATGATGGGTATTAAATTATTGATTTATTCTATGAAACATGTTGAACACTCTGTACATGCCAGGAACCCTGCTAGATTTTGTAGTTTTAGTAGACCAATCTTCTTAAGGAGTGTGTCTGTCAATCAGATCATTAGCAACTTCAAACGTGTGCGCGTTGAGAGAACAGTGTCCCCCAGAAAATGTCACATGCTTTAGCCAAAAGGAGATCCAGCCAGGTCCTTTAAGGATCCTTTTCCTCAAGGTCTAAGACAATAATCAAACTTGTTGATGTGTGTAGATCCCATCTAGATGGCCAGAGCCACCTTGCAGGGCCCAGGGGTGGGGCTAACTGGACCAATGGAACTGGAAGAATGTGACTTGGAGTTGAAGGACTCAAACCAAGTAGAAGCCCTCCCAGACCATCCATCAGAGGGAAGTGGGCAAGAGGAGGGTGAGACATGAGGGGACTCCAGTGACACTAAGGATTTATAGTGGAGGACTGAGGGGCCCTGGAAAGGGCAGCTTCCACCTCCTTCTCCTTGAGGAAGAGAGCTGATGTGACCAGATCTTTACTATTTTAAAAGAAATGGTCCTTACAGAATGTTCAGTGAGATCTCACTTTCCAACTGTTGATGCATATTTTTAAAATTATATATACCACAGCAAAAACCTTAACCCTGCCATAACTAATCATGCTGAAGGCAGTCTTTAGTGGACCACAGTCCTCTCTGTTTCCCTGCTCAGTCACACTGGATTCTGAGGGATTGGCACATCAACTACTTGTACAGGCCTCAGAGGTAGGAGCTCTTATCAGTTGTTATAGTCAGCTTTTTTGCTACTGTAACTGAAAGGGTCTGGCCAGCACAATTATAGAGGAGGAAAGGTTTATTTGAGGACTCATAGTTTCAGAGGTCCTCATCCATAGATGATCAGCTCCATTTCTCAGGGCTCGGGGTGAGGCTGAACAGCATGGCAGAAGAGTGTGGCGGAGGGAAGCAGCTCGCCTCATCAGGAAGCAGAGAGAGTCTCTACTTTCCATTTACAAAATATATGCCCACAGCCACCCCCAATTCCCACCTCCTCCAGTCACACCCCACCACTTCAGTTAATCCCATCAGGGATTAATTCACTGATTGGGTTAAGACTCTCACAATCCAATTGTTTCTCCTCTGAACCTTCCTGCACTATCTCACATGTGAGCTTTTGGGGACACCTCACATCCAAACCATAACACCAGTCATCTTTGTGTCCTCACGTTGGGCTACTTTCCTGCCCTCCTTTGACTCTCTCCTTGACACTGGCCCTTCCACTTGACCCCAGTTGATGTGACCCCATGTGGGAACATTCTGCTTTCATTTTCATCAAGTGTAGAGAGGCAGCATGACAGCCACCCATACTTCTTCAAGAGTCCTCTGAGTGTCTGCCTCAACCCTGAAGCGTCTCTCCTGCCCAGGTCTCCCTTGGGATGTCTTCTCTAGGAACAGCCAAGACACTACCCAGGCTGCTCCCACTCACCCCTTGCATCCTTCTTGACACACTCTCTCTGTTATTCTGTTGTCACGGACCTCACTGTATGCCCATGACAGCCAGCAGTGAGAAGCTGACATACTCCATGAGGCCTCCTTTCCACTCCTTGGTGACACAGGGATGCAGGGTCACAGTGAGAAGGGGAGGCAGAGCAGCAGGTTATGCTCACTGATGAGCCCAGATGACTCCTCATGGTCTAGTCTCACGGTGCACCTGCCTCTCACATGGTCAGTGCTCAGTCACTCTTCATTCACCCATGCAACTGTCCTTACTAACAGCCTCCTCAGGGACACATCCTGGGACAGGTGCTGCAGATATCAAAACAAAGAAGTCCTGAGTCCTGTCTTAAAGGGGCCTGGGATCACACAGAAAAGATACACCTGGGGGAAGTAACGTTACCTGGAAGGGTGACCCAAGTATAGTGAGGGAAGTCCCAGGGCAGGAAGTGGACAGCAGAGGAGGTGGGACCTCTCTGGCAGTGAGGGACATCTCAGAGCTGAAACTCCAGAGGTGACCGATAAGGAGGGTCTGCGAGATTCACAAAGAGAAAAGGAAACATCCTCTGGGATGGGGGCAGCCTGCGCCTGCCCGGCCTCTAGTGTGAATGCAATCACTCATTGTGTGTTGAGCATCTGGGGAGAGAGCAGTGCACCACGCAGGAGAAAAGTCTCATCCTCATGGAATTGGCGTGTTTATAACACCTTGTGCCTTAGCGTTAGAGCCAGGTGATGGAATACCAGCATAGAAGAAGATCAAGGTACTAAATGGGGTGCTGTATCAAAGCCAGATCACAGAAGGTTCTGCATGACAGCTTTGGTGTTTCAGTACCATTCTGCATAACAGGGATCTTCAGTTTTGGAACCATAAACCAACTCATTGTGTGAGCTGACCTCATACCATGTGGGATAATTTGCAGGAACCCTGGCTTCGACCCATGTCAGTACCCTCTATCCCCCAGGAATGGCAGCAAAACCATCTCTAGACTTCACCAGATGTCCCGTGAGGGACAAAACCCCTCCATGGAGAACCTCTACTGTGTAGTGAATGAGGGAACAGCTATGTGTCTATGCATAGGCACTTATGTAAAAGCACTCCACACACACACACACACACACACACACACACACATTTATCTGTTTTCAAAGAAGTGTGACAGGAACAGTCCTAAAACATTCCTATCTACCGTGAGGAAGGGTGATATTCACATCACCATTTCCACATTTTCTGCAGCAAAATGAATGCCAGGCTCTCGTAGGCAGGTGCTTTCAAGGTTCATGTTCACTCTTTCAGAGAAAGCAATACTGATTGTTCAGATCTGAGAGGGTCTGGGGCACAGAAAATGGGGGCCTTGCCTTGACCCAGGCCCATGTCCTCTGTCCTAAATGAGGGTAGAAGATGCAAGTTCTCAGCCCCATGTCAGAAAACATTGCTCCTCATTTTCTTCTGGATGGAATTTCACAGGTGAAGAAGAAAATAGAAGAACAATAAAAACCAGAAGCATTTTGTAGACACATTCATGGGTCTTTGAAAGGCTAACCTCCATTAGGATCCTTTCAAAGTTCTATAAAAGCTACAACAGACCCTCATCACTGTGACTTGATTTCCACAGAAGTGAAACATGGCATCAGCAAGAAAGGTTAGAACATGAAAGTTTAAAGTGTTGCAGATTTAGCCACAGCTTTCAGGTTTCCTTAATAATGTGGTTAGTGATGGGTAAGGCTTTCCTCCCAAATTCTTTTCTCTCTCTGATATCACCACATGCCAATCAGCTGTGTGTTCTATCTATCATCCCATAACTTTCCACTGGGAGCCAACTTTAGGTTTTTCTCCTTAATAATGACTAATGAAGCTAGTTGGAAAACAGAAAACTCCCATGCACCCACTCCCAGGTACTAAGCTGGCATTACCACCAAACCTTTAGCAATTCCAGTTTAGGACTCCTGCAGGGAAAGCTGTATAGTCAACTGCCCTGGCAGGCTTCAAAGTGGTTTCAATCCCAAGCATTGTAAGCTCTCTCCTAGGTCTTCACACTCTGGTTTGCCCCTTCGTGCTTCCCCAGTCTCAACAAATGATAAACATCCATCCAGTTCTGCAGCTGCAAACCTCAGCATCACCCTTGCAGCTCCCACTCTCATGTCTTCCATGACTCCTCTCTCACCAAGGACTCTACTATGGCCTTCTTAACATCTCTTGAATCAACACACAGACTCCAGACAACATTTGACTGCCCTCTAGGTTCTCAGTGCCTCCCTAGTGCTTGGCACAGGGTAGACAATAGATATTTAACAAGTGAGTGTAAGACAAGACTCATCTCTCTATGGCAAACTGCACCACACACTAGTTATGTCTTCAAGGAGAGTGAGAGATGGATGTGGTCTAGGACCTCCAATGTTTGGTAAGTTACCAACCAGCACTCAGTGTTTGCTCTTCCTCCGTGGGGTAGTTGTTGCAGGACTCCTGAAGGATACCACAATTTGCAGAACCTTGAGTCCCTTATACAAATCAGCATAATACTTGCATGTAACCTATGCACATTGTTCTATATAACTTATCATTTCTAGGTTACCTAATTCAATGTAAATGTTATGCAAAAGTTATGATACTTTATTATTTAGGGAATAATAATAAGATAAAAAGTATGTGCATGTTCAGTACAGGTGCAAACATTTTTCTAAATGTGTTTGATCCACAGTTGGTTGACTCCATAAAAGAAGAGAACCAACTATATATGCCAAAAGAATAACCTAGGCCTGTGCCCACTTATTTTTTCCAAGGTAGGATACAGTCCCAACCCCTGTAAGAGCCATCTTACCCAGTTATCTGGACTTTATCATATGTGCATAAGGAGGACCCCATTGGTCTAACTGGATGAAAATCACAGTGCTTCACAGGTCCCACCAGAAAGATGCTCAGATAGGCTTCCCCTGCATCGGAGCAAACAGGGAGAACAAGTGAGAAAATCCATTCAGAGATGAAAGGTTCAGTAAGAATCTGAGTTCAAATGGCACCTGGGGAGGGGCACATGTTCTCTTGACACCCAGGGATGCCAGGAACCATTAAGGAGGGGGAAGGGTTGACCCCACAACCCCCATTTCAAGGTAAAACTTATACCAGGTTTGGATAAAAAGTTTTGGCTAAAGCATTGCAGCAGTGTATGAGGGCACAGTTGGAGAAGGATGGCATAGCTGCTCATAAGCCATGACTTTCCCCCGTATTTTATCCTGCTCTGCCTGTGGCTGGGACTACCCAGGTCCCTACCTATTGCATCCTGAGGGTGCCCAAGTTTTAGCTCTCTCCCACTGTGACACAACAAGAGTCCCATTGCAAGTTACCATGTTCTCAGCAACATCACTCAGGCTTCACATTCTTGCTCCTACGGTTGCTTCATCTGGATCATGGGTATGTGTGGTAGGTAGGGTTGAGGGCAGGTGAAGAATTTACTTGTTGGAATTCACAATAATATCACTTCCTTGAGTCCCTTCACTCTGGGACTCAGGATATGCTGGGTGGAAGAGAAACTGGGTATAAACATTAAAGGTTAAAACAAGCAATTCAATTCTACCACCAATACTCTGAATACCTTCTCTGTGCATAGAACTGTGGTAGGTCCTGAATCTGGCATCACAGTGAAAAGATATTACAGTGGGACATCCTGTAGTTGAAAAGAGGCATAGAGTAGACTCTGGTAACAGGGAGGCCACAGATGTCTTTGATTAAGTCACAGGTGACATTTAGGGCAGATTTCCCAACCTTAGCACTATGGAGAATTTGAACTAGATAATTCTTTGCTGTGGGGGCTGTCCTGCATGTTATAAAAATGTTTAGAAGCATTGTGGGCCTCAGGCCACAAGATGACCTGTCCTAGCATGAGAACCAAGAATGTCTTCAGTCATTGCTGAATGTCCTAGTGGAGCAGGGTAGAAGGAAGCACCTGCACTTGGGAACCACAGGGCTCAGAGGAGACTAATTCTAACTGCCATGGGATACTAGATTTGAACTTGACCTAGAAAATGGTGGTTTGCTTCTGCACATACATATGAAAGGGAAGAACACATCTGGGAGGGATCATCTATTGAGGAAGAGCCTAGTGGGTGAAGGGTTTGTGCAGAGAAGTATACAGAAGCTGGTCCAGTTTTGGGGATCCCTCGGGTCCAAATATGAGGCAGAAATGCAAAGTCTATGACTATGAGTTTCATTTGATTCTCATAACTGGAACAATAATGAATTTTATCTTCCAAGTTCTCAAAAACATAAACCAGGTAAGTAGAGATGATGTGGCTCTCCTAAGGCAGTAAATGTGGCAGTGGGCTTCTCTTAGGTTCTCTTCTGTTTGGGAACAAAACAGTTGCATTTGACTGGAACACATGAGCTTCTGAATCACGTGGATGTCTATCCAGGTAACAGAAATGTGAGGTGACCCCACAAGAGCTAAATAATTGATGATGTAATAACACAGCAAAACTCTCCTATGATTTTTGCTCACACATAATTGGGGAAAAGAACTTTTGTGGAATGGCTCAGAGTCCCAAATCACCCTTTGGCATCCCCCAGCATCTGTAGAGCAGACACTTAGAGAATGGAAAAGGTTGGGAGGGAAAAAGAGGGCTCATTTTTACAAAGCTTTATTTTTCCAAATGTCTCCATAGGATGCACATGCTGCAACTATCTAATGAGGCACAGATTGAAAATGGCTGAAGACTCTTGTAGTGAACCAGGGCGATGGTACCCAGAGGCGCTGTGAGAAAATTCCTCTAATTGCAATTTTTAGTTATTATCAACATGGCCCCCATGCTTCAGGGATAACTGCCAGAGAGCTGTGTTCACTTTTCTCTACAATCTCCAGGTGTTTTAGAAAACCAGGATATTTGGAGCCAAAACTTCAGGACCAAGGACAGTTCCGATTTCCTTTAGAATTTTAGCACCTCTCTTGAATATTTATTTGTATAGATTTTTAAAAAGTGATCAATATGACTAGGTATTGGGATAAAATGATATATGATTTAGTTTTGTTAGTTATATTAATATAATAATGACTATTAACATTGATTACTTCCACATACTAGTTATTGTCATAGCTATTTTATATGTATTAGCTAATATTTAATAATGGGATATTTCATGTCACACATTGTGTTGCTGTAAGCCCTAAAAATATTGTTTCACATAATTATTTCGATAATTATGTAGCATAATTATTGCCAAACCCTGTGTACAGATGAAATCCAGTCCTGGAGGTGTTAAATGTCTTGCCCAGAGTCACAACCATGAATTTAGAAATTAAAGCTTCCACATCTATTCATTTTACATAAAATCCCATGCTCACAAACCTTGGAGGCCAAAGGAAGTTGACCAACGTACACAAAGGTGTGCACATCGAGAGTTTAATGGAAGTTTCCATTTTTTCTTTTATGGTAGAAACTTTTTTTTATGAATTTTTACATCTCTGCTGTAAACTCAGATCAGGGAACAGAGGAGAACATCTTGGCCCTTCCCCATCACTGCTTACTCCTGGATTAATGTCTTTCTTGTCACCATGGATGAGCGTTGGCTGTTTTTATTCTTTACATAAACGAAAGCTGATGCTCTTACTCCTGTTCCCGGCTTCCTTTGTGCTCTGTGATGTTTATGAAATTATTGCATCCCTGTAGTGTAATTTGGAAAACTAATCATTCTTATCACATGATACTGTATGAAGTATGGAAATTTCACATCTTTAGACCCACACTCTGCTTTCTGCCATCTTTGAATATAATAATAGCGTTGTGGTGCTCAAGGGGTAGTTCACTCAGTGTTAGAGTGCTTGCCCATCATGTGCAAGGCCCTGGGTTCCACCCAGCACTGCCAAAAAAAGAAGTCTTGCTCTAGGCATTTCTTCGCGTCTTTTGGTACTCCTCTGTCTGTGTTTCTGTGGGTATATCCTGGCTAAAAGGCATGTGTGTTTTCCCCTCTGGCAGATTTGCCAAAAGATTCTAAAGTGCTTGCACCGATTTGCACTCCCCAGCAGTACATGACGGTCCCAATGCTCCATTACTTCACTGACGCTGGGTGGTGTCACTATCTTCTACGATTACATACTCTAGTATTAGTAATGCTATCTCATTATGGTTTCAATTTGATTGACTCTGGTGACCAACCATGTTGACCATCTTTTCATGGATTTATGGGACACTTTAACATTCTCTTTTCTAGCTTGCATCTTTAAAACTGTGTTCACCTTTTTCCTCATCAATTTAAACAAGTTTCATACTTTATACATAATTCTTTTGCAGAAGTTTATTATCCACTTTAAGATATGTCCACATTCTCATAATGACACCTTTTGATGAAATCCAACTTCTCTTTTATGACTCTATGGCATCCTATTTGAGAAATCTTTATCTTATCTCCACTTTATGAAGTTACTTTTCTGTTTCCTTCTAAATTGTATTCACTTTTCCAGAGAACTTTAAACTTATTTTAAATTAATTTATGTGAATCCTGAGGTAGAAATCAAAATTATTTATTTTTTTTCCTTTTGGAAATCCTTGAACATTACAACATTTAAAAAATCCCTTGTTCATAGTATCAGATTTCTATGAATCAGGTAATCATGACAAGTGGGTCTGCCTCTGAACTCTCTGCTTGTCTCTAGGTTACACCGTGCCAATATCCCAGTGTTGCCCTGGGTGAGACTAGCCAACTCTGCTCTGATTCACATGTGTATTAGCTATGTTTTCCCATTCCATTTCCATATACATTTTAGAATTAGCTTATCAATTTACATTAACAAAAACAAAAACTTTAGAAACCTGAATAGAATCGCCAGGAATCTATGACTCAATTTAGGCAAAGTCTGCACATACAATAATGGTTCTTCTTGTCTATTAACAGGACACAAACTCCCTTTATATATGTTTCATTTAATTTTTCTCCTTCATGTTAATATACATGTAGTACATATTACTAAATAGCTAATATTTCAATATTATTCTTAAATATAGTTTACAATGTATTTTTGATGTAATGATAATAGAATATGGAAATACCATTGAATTTTATATATTGATCTGCATTCAGCCATTTCACTAAATTCAGCTATTAATTCTAAAGGGTGACTGGTCAAATTTGTTATGTTTTCTCCTTTTTCCATTTGTACCATCTACAAATAATAACACTTTAATAATATTTATTAAGAAAGTTTATTCCCATTTGTATTTAATTTTTGTTTTAATTAGTTATACATGACAGTAGAACACATTTATGAATTGATAAATCATACATAAATGGAATGTAATTTATCATTTTTATGATTGTACATGTTGTAGGATCACATGGGTCATGCAGTCATATATGTACATGAGGTAATAATGTCTGTTTCACTCTACTATCCTTCCTTCCCCCATGCCCCATCCCCTCCCTTCACTCACCTCTACCTAATATAAAGTACTCTATTCTTCCCTAGCCCCCATCCCTGTTGTGAATTAGCACCCACATATCAGAGAAAATATTCGGCCTTTGGTTTTTTGGGTTTGGTTTATTTTGCTCAGCATGATATTCTCTAACTACATCCATTTACCAGCAAATGCCATAAAGAAGAATGAAATTATTCTCATTTTTCTTTTTCAGAGTTCACTGGTGTTGACATTCATAAAATAATTTTGCTCCATCTATTCTGATATTAACTTAATGACTTTCCTTTATTTTGTTATTCTTATATATTTATTGATTAATTTGCAGTTAATAAGCCATTCCTTAGAAAATCCTAAATTGATTAAAAATCATATATCCCTATTTTATTATATGTCAGTCAGATGTATTTCATTCAGGATTTTTGCCTTTTGTTTGTGAGAGACAATGGTCAACACTTTTCCCTTTGGGTCATTCTATTTTCAAGCTTTCCATATCAAGTTTTTACTTTAGCCATATCAAGCAAGTTGGAGAATTTTTATTTTTTTCTATTTTCCTATTTTATGCATTAACAGCAAACAAAAATTTTTATAACATCATGTTATTTCTTTTTTCAAATACTTGGAAGAGTTTACTGATGAAGCTATCTGTTCTCGAAAACCTCTGTGTGCACATTTGAGGTATTTCATATATGATCATGTAGATTGTATTTCACTTTGTTTCAGTTTTTGGAAAGATTTTTTTTGTAGGGACTTGTCCACTTATTAAAATTTTCAAATGTTTGACTTATACGTGTTAACAGTTTATGCATTGTGTGGTTTAGATATGAGGTGTCTCCAAAAGCTATGTGAGAGACAATGCAGGGAAGTTCAGAGGTGAAATGATTGGGTTTTGGGAGCCTTAACCTAATCAGAGCATTAATCCCCTAGTAGGGCTTAATGGGTTGGTAACTGTAGGCAGGTAGGCTGTGGCGGGTGGAGGTGGGTCACTGGGGTATACTTTTGGGGTTTATATTTTGTCCTTGGTGAGAGTAGAAGACTCTCTCTGCTTCCTGGTGCCATGTCCTGAGCTGTTTCCTCCTCCACACCCTTCTGCCAAGATGTTCTACCTTGCCTCTTGCCCAGAGCATGGACTCAGTCACCTATGGACTGAGACCTTTCAAACAGTGAGTGCCAAGGAAACTGTCCTTCCTGTAAAATTGTTCTTGTTGGGTCTTTGGTCACAGCAGCAGAAAATGTGACTAAAACATTCATTATGGCCTGTATGTGTGTAGACACAGCAGAATTCGGTTGATTTCATTCCCCAGTGCTTCCCATGCCCTTTCCTTCCCTCAGTCCCTCCCTATGTACTTCTATTTTAGTGGCCTTCTTTCTACTTTCATGAGATCCTTCTTTTGGTCTCTCTCTCTAGCGTCCACATATGAGAAAAAATATTCAATTCTTGCCTTTCTGAGTCTGAACTATTTATAATTCAGCAGGATGTTCTCCAGCTCCAACCACTTACCAGCAGATAGCTTAATTTCATCCTTTATGGCTGAGTCAAGATCCATTGTGTAGATATTCCACATTTTCTTTGTCTGTCCATCTCTTGATGGACACCTAAGCTGATTCCGTAACATGGCTATTGTGAATTGTGCCGCTATAAAGATTGATAAGCATCTCTCACCATACTATGCTGATTTCAGTACTTTTGAACAAATACCAAGGAGTGTTACAGTTGGATCATGTGAGGATTTCATTCCTAGTTTTTTGAGGAAACTCCACACTGATTTTCAAGTTTATTGTACTAATTTGCAGAACCACAACAATGTGTAAGTGTAATTTTCCCCCGTACCCTTGTCAATATTTACTGTTTATAGTTATAATGCACTCATTTAAAGAAAAGGTGATAGTAGAGAGGCCAGTAAAGTCAGAGGAGGGGATCAGGGTTGGGGGAGGTGGAAGGGGAAAGGGAGACCACAGGGAATGAGGCTGAACAAATTGTGTGATGTGCATGTACAAACATGTCACAGTGACTATTGTGTATAATAATTATGCACCAATCAAAACCATAAAAAGCTTATTCACATATATTTTTAATAGCTATAGGACTTGAAATTCTGTCCCCTTTTATTTTTCTTGATATTCCTTGCATCCCCGTGTCTTACATTATTCTGGCTAGGGGGTTTCACTTGTAACGATGTTTTTAAATAACCAACTGTTGACTTTTGTCATGGAAATGTTGCTTCCTATTTTATTAAATTGTGCTCTTATGTTGATCACTCCCTTTCCTCCATGTTCTTTGGTTGTAATCTGCTATTCTTTTAAAATTTTTTATTTGTTCTAATTAGTTATACATGACAGTAGAATACATTTTCACACATCATACATAAATGCAGTATGATTTCTCATTTTTCTGATGGTACGTGTAGTAGTTACACAGGTCATGAAATCATATATACACAGAGGGTAATAATGTCTGATTCATTCTACTATAATTCCTTCCCCCATACCCCCTCCCATCCCTTTACTCCTCTTTGTCTAGCCAAAGTGCCTCTATTCTCCCTCCACCCCTTATTGTGAATTAGCATCCTCATATCAAAGAAAATGTTTGACCTGGTTCTTTGGGATTGGCTTATTTTACTTAGCATAATATTCTCCACTTCCATCCATTTACCAACAAATGCCACAATTTGTCTTCTTTATGGCTGAGTAATATTTCATTGTGTATATATACCATAGTTTCTTTATCCATTCATCTGTTAAAGGGTACCGAGGTTCATTCCATAGCTTAGCTATTGTGAATTGACCTGCCATAAACATTGATGTGACTGTGTCTCTGTAGTAGGCTTATTTTAAGTCCTTTGGATATAAACCAAAGAGTGGGATAGCTGGGTCAAATCGTGGTTACATTCCAAGTTTTCTGAGGAATCTCCGTACTGCACCATTTTGCATTCCCACCAGCAATGTATGAGTGTACCTTTTTCCTCACATCCTTGCCAACATTTATTGTAGCTTGTATTCTTGATAATTGCCATTCTGACTGGAGTGAGATGAAATTTTAGAGTAGTTTTGATTTGCATTTCTCTAATTGCAAGAGATGATGAACACTTTTTCATGTTTGTTAATCAATTGTATTTCTTCTTCTGTGAAGTGTCTGTTCAATTCTGTAGCCCATTTATTGATTGGGTTATTTGATGTTTTGGTGTTAAGTTTTTTTGAGTTCTTTATATATCCTGGAGATCAGTGCTCTCTGCAGGGCAGGTGACAAGAAATTTCTCCACTCAGTAGACTCTCTCTTCACGTTATTGATATTTTCCTTTGCTGTGCAGAAGCTTTTTAGTTTGAATCCATCTCATTTATTGATTCTTGATTGTACTTCTTGTGCTTTAGGAGTCTTAAAATCATATCTCTCACCCTGCACAAAAATCAATTCAAAGTGGATCAAGGACTTAGGCAGTAGAACAGAGACCCTGTGCCTAATAGAAGAAAAAGTAGGACCAAATCTTCACCATGTCGGCTTAGGAACTGACTTCTTTAACAAGACTCCTGAAGCACAAGAAGTAAAATCAAGAATCAACAAATGAGATGGGATGCTATTCTTTTTTAAATTCTGGAAATGGATATTTAAATCAGTGATTTTTAATGTTACCTTTTGACACACATTTAATTATAAATTCAATTATCTCAATAGCTATGAAACTATTCCATAATCTCTCACTTCTTGACTTTGAAGTTTATGCCTTTTAAGGAAGCTGTGTATTTTGCCTGTGTTGTTTAAGAGAGAACTTTGTGTCTGGCACTGTGATACACTCCTG